>NC_079151.1:148638083-149918583 GCF_947563725.1 Argiope bruennichi
TTCATGAACGAAACGAAAGATGAATGGTGAAGTAGATGGGACAGGAGTCGAAGTCGCCTGCATTACTCACCTATAAAACGACAAAGAGGAAAATAAACCTTTACGAAAGGGAAAGCACTCATTTCAGTTTTAGATT
Source organism: Argiope bruennichi (assembly GCF_947563725.1). Lineage (NCBI taxonomy): Eukaryota > Metazoa > Arthropoda > Arachnida > Araneae > Araneidae > Argiope > Argiope bruennichi. The sequence continues at coordinate 148,638,220 of NC_079151.1, forward strand.
TTTTATTTAATGCCATTTGAAACGAAATTATTTGATATCAGAGATTTTATTATGACATTTGCCTTGAAAATGAGTGAAAACATGTTTCGTAGAAATATAGATTCATGTTATTGTGAAAACATCAAGTAAATAATGACCTCTTCTCTTTGACAATTCAATTATAAACTCCACGGGGCTCTAAAATCTTGGTGTTAAAGATAATCTGCAGAAATTCTTCACTGACTCATTTCCCCCCTCATTTATATTATTCATATATGCAGGGATAAGAAGACCGACTGCCTCCCTTTTGAAGAATTGGGACAAAAATTTGATACAGATCGCTGATATTTATTCAGAAACATCAGATCGTGTTTGATCCATCTAATTTGATCGTGATTTAAAACACACAGACGGACATAATTCCAAAAATATTAATGGGTTTTAAAGAAGGAAAGGGAGATTGAAATTATTGCGATGGCAAATGGATTCTCAATTGACACATCTGTTGAACAAATAATCTATAGTATTGCCATTTTCAGTTTTAAAATTTGTTATTTTTTCTTAAAGCAATCATTTATAATTCGCTTTCGAATAATTCGAATGTTTACATAGCTTTGAATTTTTTTTTTTTGTCTGTTATTCGCTTTGAATGAACCAAGCTCCATTTTGCCCATGTTATTATTTTCAGGTTTGTATTCAACCTTATAAACGACTCTGTCAAAATTAATCAAACTAGACTTAATACTTGCAGCATTTTTTATGATTACAATGTACCATAAAACTGGGATAGCTTAATCACATTTTTTTTTTCATTCAAAATCACACATTTGTTTTCATCACATTTATTAAGTAACTTTCATTAAGTAAAAACGTTCAAAAATACTTCAAAATTATCACAAAGTCTTAATTCCTAACTTTAAATTTTTGAAAAATGACAATTTAAATAAACATTTATATATTACAAAACAACAACTTTATCAAAATTTTCTTCGAGAAGGACAGCATTGCCAACAATTTTAGAATGAGTTGAAATGTCCAAAAATACTTAATTTAAATGCTAAAACATTTTGCATATTTACTTTAACTCCTCCTTTCAGAAAAGATATGCAAAAAGTATTTAAAATATGAATATTGAAATGTTTAAAATTTGCAAATATCAGAGTGGAAAAAAGTTTCTACAATTCCTTTTCCAGAAAAAAGGAATTACTCACTGTTTTCACTTTAAAGAAAGCCAATTAAGTATACAATATTTTGCTCATTCTATGAAACATCATCATGAACATTTGTGAAGTAAAGTGTTTTCTTTTTGTCATTCGTGTGGAAATATGATACCTCAAACTCATCTCCAAAGTCTATCAACCACATACTTCCATCTCCCTCCCGTCCTCCTCAAAAACTTTACCATAAGAAATACCACAGGAATCATTCCAAGTTGTAGTTTCAAAAAGCCCTACCATCTATTTCCAGGGTCACGTTGACTTTTAACATTTCATCAGATGTATTATGTAAAGAAATTGCATAACCAGATTAATTTCAGCTGTTACGGTAATTCCCTCGATTTTTTTTTAAAATTCCGAGCCTCTTAACTCCCCTATTTTATTTGCGGTAGAAATACTTGGAATGGAACGCTTCATATTCTTTCATCAGATGGAAAATTATAGAATCTGCCACCCTAAAGAATCGTTTTTTTATTGTGAACCGCAGATTAAGAGCATCGAAAGGCACTCCTCAATCTGGAAAAGCTTGTTCGAAAATTTCATCTTCCTTATCATTGCCCAATAAAGTCTGGTGTCTTGGTTTCTTCGAATGTAGAAAATTTCCTTTCTTCGAATGGAGTGTAACTTTTCGATGCTTTTCCTCTTGATATTTCCTCATTAATCACAGCAGAGATAACAGAATTTATAACATCACAATTTAGATACCTGCTGCTTTCCAGATTGATTTTTATGCTAAAATACTTATAAAATAAACAATGAAAACGTGAGATTGAAAAAAGAAGAGATTTTGGAAGAAGACAAAATTCTTGATTGGTAAAGTTATCCCATTTTTAATCTGGTTTCTGACAGAAACTGGGCAACTTGTATTAATAAATCGTAATGTAACATACAATTAAAATCTCAAAGTGATTTTGAAATGGGGTTATTTGCTGATTTAATAAAGCAAATAGTTTTTTTTACTTAAGTTTGAATAAATAGTCTTTTACCAAAAACACTTATTCAAGAAATTAAAAACAAAAACGATGATTAAAATTTTTAGACAACTGATAAGGGCTAAAATGTTCAAAAAAGCTTTTTTTAAAATGTCTTCTCCGTATGATGAAATCATTAACACTTTTAATGCTTGGTTCAGAACTTATTAAGGAAACAAACATCAGTTTTTCCGCAAAAAACTGGTCAAGTTGCCCCACGTGACAAAGTTGTCCTTGATTACGGTACTTTATGAATAAAAAAAGCAAGAAATGGAAATGAATTCTACATACTATTTTTTACCTTTTCATATTTAAAATTGCAAAAGAGAATGATGAAACGTGAGAAAGTGAAAATAATGAAATTTAGTTCTCCCCTTATCACTTTTTCAGTGAGTTTTTCCTAGGAAACAAGAAAAAAAAGTTGGTGTTGGAAATGATACAAATAGGTTTTTGATGGAATATTGAAAATGTAAATAGATGTTTGAAAAAAAAAACCCTATTCAACTTGCATTCCGTCAGCATAACCAAGATTTCATAATCATTTTGCTCTTTTTAGAATATGAATCTATGGCTGAAATGATATTTCATTAAAAATAAACAGGCTGATTTCTTTTGTCTCTAGAACTTTGATTTATTTTATACATGTTTGTGTTTTATGTAATAGGGTTTGTCTTTATGTCACGGTCAACGTGAAAAATCGGTTATTATTAATATTAATCGGTTTGGTAAATATTAATAATGACCGGTTAGTATTAATAATAATCGATTTTTCACATTAACCATAACATATATACTACTAAAAAAATACAGAAAAATGTTATCAAATTCCATCAAAAATTAAAATTTCAATTCATTTTAAAATTTCAATTTTTTAAAAAAAACTTTAATTTCAATTTTCTATTACGAACGATATAATAATATTTATAAGAAAATGTATTATTTAAATATTTTCTGCCATTTTTATTTCCTTTATTCTCAACTAAAGTTTTAACAATTAAATAAACACTTCTTCAAAACCCATTTTAAAAAAAATAATGCAAGTCAATGAATGCGCTAGGCTAAGTAAAAGAAATGGCTGCCCAAGGTATAGTGAGTAGTATAAGTTTAATAAAACATAAATCACAAAACAATAAAATTGCTTAAATAACATCATAGCAACCGCACAAAATAGTTCAGGACAATGCCGTGAGGGATGAAATATAAACAACAAACCTTACGAATTCTTTGAGTAACTTTTGTAAAGCCTTCCGTAGTTGTACATACTTTGAATCTGCTATTCAGAAGTTCACTTTTTTGTAATTTTATCTAAGCGATTTACTTCTTAACACTGATTGAAGCAAAGAATCTTTGTAGCAATTCCCTTTTAAGCTGGCGACCCCACGCTGTCTTGCAAAAATGGCTTTTTCCTGCATTGACCTACCATTAAAGTTTATCCAAACTTTTCAGAGTCATTCTGCTGAAAGGAATTTTGGAACTTCTCATTGCTAATAGCATACATTCATTGTGATCCGTAATTTAATGAGACTTCTGAAGATTAATTTAGTAGCAGAGACTAATGTGTATCAGTTAAAAATAATTAGGATCATAAAAAAATGAAGCTCGAACTCTAAAATATTTGACATGAAGTGTCTGAAACGAACGATCTATATTTTTTATTTTCAAACTATTTCTTCATTCTAATGAAATACCGTTTGCTGAATGTTAGAAATGCACAACCTGTAACCTGTGCTTCATGTATATTTAAAAAAAATTGCTTTCTAAAAGTCTAGAATAGAAAAAAAAAACATTTAAAGTGATGCATATGATTTAAAAAAAAACAAAAACAAAAACAAAAAAACTAGAGAGTTTTTTAAAGAATTTTTTTCGTGAAAAATGACACATTAATATGCATGTTTTTTTTTTCATTTTGAACTTTTTGCTGAAAGAAATTATATGTATATACGTATATTTAAAAAATAATAATCTTTCTTTTGTTTACTTGTAAGATTACACTTTACACTTTAGTGAAAACTTTCTGTTTGCTATAATTAGTCTTAACTGGTAGTTCGATTTACTTTTTATTTAAATGGACACTTAAAATTTTTTTTATAAAGACATAAAAAAATCTTGATTTGAGAAAAAATGCATAATGCTTTCAGATAAAATTAATTTATTCAGAACATTAAGCTAAAGTGCCATTTTTTCATTTAAAATATAAATAAAAAGCTCATTTCTTAAAAAATATTTAGTAACAAAAAGGTTTTAAAAACCTTTCTATTTGTTGCTGTTTCTAAAAGAATAATTTTAATGATTCTATCCAGCGATCCAATTTTTTTTCATTAACTCTTAAGCGCCTGTTGTACACAAAGCAACTCAATTTTTCAGATTCTTTAATAATGATACGCTACATTCTGGCTTTAATTAGTATTCAATTACTTTTCCAGACTACTTAGATGAAACAAGTAACTGTAGAGGAAAAACTAAAATCTTTTCTGTTGTGATGCAGTTATTTTTACCTTTATCAGCCATTTTCATTCACTCTCTCCCCTCAACAAGCGCACGAAATTCAGTCGCAGAAAAAGCCGTTCTGATTAATTAATGAGTCCGCAACCGAAAAAAAAAAATTCTTCTCATTAAGAGCAAAAATGCGCAGTTGGAAGAAACGATGTCAAAATGAAACGCCGGTCTCCTCCGCAGCGCTCTGATATCCATTTGATTACTGGCACAAAAGCAACAAAACCGCGTTTGTCGCAGTTTCTGCTCTTTTTTTTGTCTGTCATTTCATTTATAATTACGGACATTTTCCCCTTCTTTGCCATTGTGCTCCTAAAGAGATTGTCTGTTATTTTCAGGGGGGGAGGAGGGCTGCCTCGCTTATGTGAAAAACATTTTGATGAAAGCAGAATTTTTTCGTTTTGCTATTCGGAGTGATTCATTGAGATGATTTTCAGTTTTAAATACATTTCAGAAGAAACATTAGAGTATTTATTAGGTTTTTAAAAGTAAAACAAAGCGTCTCTTAAAGCGAATAATATGGACCTGGATCGGATAATATTAGCAAAATTGCATGAGCTTAATTGAAACTTCATTAACAATTTATACTTTTTGTGCAAAATTTTTTAAATAAAATTCTTATATTTTCAAAATGCAATTAAGGACTTGGTGAAGGAAAGGTTAAGAGTACCTTGATCCCCCCCCCCAGGCTTTCTTCCTGAGTTGGTTCATTTTGGTCATTAATTGGCAGCATTTGGAAAGATAATCGAAAATGATATTTCATTCTGCACTCCGGTGACATGTTGATAAATATAATTACAATATTAAAAAAGTCTTGAAATTTTGGTTCTCAAGTCAGTATTTTTGAGAAATATGTAGCAATTTTTTTTAAACTTCATTTATCAGAAGAGAAATGTGTTGCATCCGTGAAAGTGGCAATACTAAGCTGGTTGTGGGGAGAAATATCGATTCAGATTCAAATGAATGCAACATTCGAAATTGCAAAAATTTATTCAAAACACATGAAACTTTTAAATAGGCGAGCAGACAATTCATGTAACTGTTTTAAATATCCACTTATTCCATAGAGTCAGCATATATCAAAGCACAAATGAAATGCCAGCAGTAGGCAAAGGATGACGATGCCTAAATACAAACATTGAATAGTATATGTTAACAATTAAATGAGAAACAACTGCATGAAAATTCATAATCTTAAAGAGGAAATATATAAACAAAGCGACTTAAAAAAAAAAGAAATTAACTGAAAAATTTTAAGAATGTATTACACGTAATTTTTTTCTAAGAAATGTCGTTTTCTGTTTTAATATTGTTACAATTTTTTGAATTGTGTTTGTCGCATTTAATGCACCAAAATAAGAAAAGTTAAGTTTCAAATTTCAAAAATTAAAATTAAAAAAATCTAAAGTATCAAAAATAATAGAAAAAACCAAGTTGTACAGATTCAATGTACATTATGGCCGCAATGAAAATACTAAATCTGGAACTAATGAAAAAAACAAAACAAAACAAAAAAAACACGTTATTTTTCCTTTTAGGATTTCTTGATGTCCTGGACATCATTTTTAAAAAGTGCGTTAATGAAAAATCCTTTTTTAATGTTTTTAATGTCAGAAAGCAAAAAATGTCATATATACTATCTTCCTCCGATTTTAATAAATTACCTAGATGTTCTTCAAAGTTAAAAAATTATTCAAAAGATTCTACTTATTATGACTAGAGATTGCAGTACCGGTATACCGGGATACCGAATACCGGTATTTTGAGCCGTTTGTACAGTTTTGTAATACCGGTATTCACAAGTTTAAATACCGGTTTTTCGGTATTTACTAAAACATTTTTAAATTGTCTCCACTATATGTTCAGGAATCGCGAACATAGCAAAATAGTATACGTTTTTGTTTTTATGTCTCCCTAAAGGGCGAAATTAATTAGTTAATTAATGGCTTAATTAATTGCTTAAATCTAAATTAGCGAAACATGGATTATCCCTGAAAGAAAATATTGTATCCATAACGACTTATGGAGAAACAATTATGAAAAAAGTTGGAAAGTTGATTGGTGCAAATCAGCAGTTGTGCTATGCACATGGAATTCAATTAGGACTAATAGATGTATTATACCAAAAAAATAAAGAACAGAAGAATCCAAATACTGTGGATATAGAAACTTCAGATTTCAACTTTGATGAGACTAAGAGTGAGAGTGATATTGACAATGAAGATAATGACAATGTAATTGTTGAAGAAGATATTGCTAATGAGGATGAAATATTAACCTATCAAGAATTGTTTCCTATAATTTATAAAGTTCGAAAAATTGTTAAGATATTTAAACGTTCCCCAATAAAAAGGGATATGTTACTAAAATATATACTAACTAAAAAAAACAGAACATATGTTAATATTAGATTCTAAAACACGTTGGAACAGTTTACTTCTAATGATGGAACGATTTTTGAAACTGAGAAATCCAATCCAAAAAGCAATAATCGACTTAAACCAGAAAATTAATTTTTCAGGTAGTGAATTCGACTTAACATCCGGAACTATATCAGCTCTATTTCCAATAAAACTGACTATTGAGGCATTATTTCGGAGAGATTCTAATTTATTAACAGCTAATGCAACAATAAATTTCATGTTGCAGTCACTGAAAGAACAGCACACATCAGTATCTGAAGAATTATATATTACATTGAAAAATCACACAGAAGAAAGGCATACCGGAATAGAAAATGTCTTATGGTATTTACATAATTATAATGATTTTAAAAATGAAAATGAAAAAGAAGAAAAGAAAATAACCAATTCAAATCTGATTAAGTTTAGAGTAAGTTTTCTAATTTAAGTTTAGAGTAAATTTTAGAGTAAATTTCTAAATTAACATTTTTTTACCCACAAACCTATCCACATTTAGAAGAATTCGGTTCAATTATCGAAGATTATGATGTCACTACTATCGATAGTGAAAAGGAATTGTCACTTGAACAAAAATTAGAATTAACGATAAATAAAAAAATTCCAACAAACCAAAATACAATACAGAAATCAGTTATATCCAAAACCATCCGACGAGAAATCGATTTATTTTATGAGGGATTTAGAGGAAAATACCTGGAAAAAGTATATCGCGCATTGCAAACAGTACCACCAAGTAGCCGAAAGAGCGCTTTCGACAGCTGGTAATTTTTACACAAAATTACTTTTCAGGCTTAATGACAGTACAATTGATGAATTATGTTTTTTTAAAATCACATTTAAAAAATTTGTAATAGTACCACAGACTGAATGTGATATTTACCCTTTTTTTGTGATTTAAATAAATAAGATGTTCCTTTACTTTTTTGTGATTATATACTGTTATAATTTATAAGTTACAAATTTTTTTTGTGTGTGATATTTACACTTTCTAACAAAACTGGCAAATAAAACAAAGAAACACCTGCGTTTTCTTTCTTTTTCTAAAATTTCTAATACCGGTATTAAAACCGGTATCCCGGTATTAAGATTTAAAAAATACCGAATACCGGTATTGAAATTTTGGTCCGGTATTGCAATCCCTAATTATAACCCTTAACTAACCGGATTTTTTTTAAAATCAAATTTTTCAAGAATTCAATTTTTTCTGGTACTTTGAATCATCTTTAAGGCGATATCAAAATATTGCCTATAATTAAAATATATTTCGGATAATTCACTATATAAACTAAGTCTTGAGTTTAATTCTGAATTTTTTTACTTCAATTTATCCGTATACTGAGTTGTTAACTACCGTAAGAGAATTCTGAAACTTTCCAATTCTTTCAAAGCATCGCAGGATCTTTTATAAGCGATGAGCAAGAAAAAATTTATTAATTGGGAATGCAATTTCTCTTAAATTTCAAACCCTTTTTTCTCATTTACTTAAAAATTTTCCTATCAATAAAATCTATTTCTAACAAACTGTATTAGAGAAAGCGTTGCAAATTTTTTCATACTCAACGAAGCATTATGCTCAGTGACACTCTTGTAAAAACTTTATTGCCTTTGTACACTGAAAGCATTTTGATAAAATTTATATGTAAATGTATTATTAAAATAATGATAGAATAATTAGGATTTTCATTATGATTTCACGAAAATTTATATTTAATTCTCAGTATTTAAATCTTTTCAAAAACATTTTTGCTATTTAGAGAATTTCAAAGAGAGTTCAACTAATTTTCAAAGAGAATAATTCAATTCATTTTTGGAAAAAGAATTATTCAACTGATTTTCAAAAAGAATAATTCAATTCATTTTTGCAAAAAGAATTATTCAACTGAATCAGCCAGAATCAATGTAAAATTTTAAATCAGAAATTTTTTATAAAGAATGTTTACATGATGAATTAAAAGCTCTTCTTAATTCCGTAAAAAAGACTCAAATTTTGTAGATATTTAAAAAATAGAATTTAAAATAAAAAAATATTTCACCTTCGGTTCAAAAAATTTCCAACCATTCAAACGTCATCTTTATCTTCAGAATCTTAAGAAATTTAATTTAATGTACTGAAATTGGGTTTATTTAAATGAGCGTTAATTATGAGTTTTTAGAGTAATTAATTTCGCTCTTTTTTGTAAAAAAACATCTCAATAGATTTGTCGTATAATACAATAGGCAACATTTTCCGATTAAAGTCAATCGAAATGGTATTGCGCCTAATATAAAGAGTCACAGATAATGAGAGATAAACAATAAAAATGCTCGGTTTTTATGTCGCCAACATTCATCTTAATAGTCGGCATTTTTACTTCCTCATGCCCCCCCCCCCACGAGGCTTGCTCATTTTAACTTGTTTAATCAATTAAAATACTCTCTCTCTCTTTTTTATAATATAACCCTTTAAACGATCATGATCTGTTTTTGAATGCGACATTCAGATTTAAAAGATTTTTTTTTTTATATTAAAGCAAAGCATTTTATGGATTTTTTTTACGGAATTATAAAAAAAAATTCAGAATTATGAAATAATTTATTCATAGAAAGCTAATTTATTCTGAACATTCTATTTAATGATTAACTTTTATTTAGAGGAGCAGGAAAAACATCTGTAAGATAAATGAAGTATAATTACTCATTAATCTTACAGATGTTTTCTGTAAGATTATCTGTAAGATAAATGAAGTATTATTAAAATACTCTCTCTCTCTTTTTTATAATATAACCCTTTAAACGATCATGATCTGTTTTTGAATGCGACATTCAGATTTAAAAGATTTTTTTTTTATATTAAAGCAAAGCATTTTATGGATTTTTTTTACGGAATTATAAAAAAAAATTCAGAATTATGAAATAATTTATTCATAGAAAGCTAATTTATTCTGAACATTCTATTTAATGATTAACTTTTATTTAGAGGAGCAGGAAAAACATCTGTAAGATAAATGAAGTATAATAAATAAAAGTGCTAAAACATCGAATCAACTTCTCTGTCCAGAAAAGGACGCTTTCATTTCTCTAGACAAGGCCCATGTTTCTTCATCAAATACTAAGCGCCTGTAACACGCAAAGCAAATCTCATTTTTTTTTAAATTCATAATTATGATAAATCGCCTTCCTGCTGTAATTCCTATTCAATTAATTTCCTTCTCTTTTTAAGCAAAAATATCCCATTGTAAAAAAAACAAACCCGACTTCGTTTTTTGTTGCTCAGATTTCACCTCTCCCCTATTTTCCCAGGCTCTGTCAACAACCAACATAAATTAGAAGAATAAAACTCTAACTCTTGCGATAGATAAAATGTTTCTTTTCCATTCTAGCGACAATGCAGGGCATGAAGAAATTTTCTCTGGAATTTAAAATTAAACATTTGTCTCTGCTGCTTGGTTCTGTTATTCGGTTGATTGTAAGCATAAAAGCGACAAGTTCAATTTTTTGGAGATGTATTCGTTTTCTTCCTCTGTCTTTACTTTCATTTATAATTGCGGTTGACATTTTTTTTTCTTTTCATTCCTATTACTTTTCTGAAAAGCATGTCTGCTGTTTTTTATTGGTATTTGCTACTTCTTTCAACACTGATAAAACTGTATTGTTAATCTTTTTCTTGTGTAAGAAAATAAAAATTGTAAAGAGTTTTTGAAATAGAAATCCGTATTATATTTGAAACTGTAAGTGAAGTATTTGTTAGCTTCTAAAAAGAAAAATAAAGTTGAACCTTTTATTCGCATTTCTTCCTTTCATCCAAAAACAAATATATTAAAGTGTCTGTTAAACTGTGCTATGGCTTAACTTTTTGTTTGAAATGAGCTCAAATCGTTCAGTACCAGATTTATATGCAAGCGCCGTCTGTATTTTAATATTTAATCCTAGAATGAAGATGTGTGTTGTATATGTTTATTTTATTCTTTTATTCTTATGCAAACTGGTCGTTTGCATCATTTCACAACTCAAGAAAACTGACTGAATTATTAAATAAGTGAGTACAGGGTATCTTAAAAATGTACATCCGCCTTTGCATAACTATGGCATAAACAATTAACAGTATGATTCAAAACTTTATAACAGAATAAGAAATCAATTTAAACAAATGTCGACAAATTTTGTCACTTATCAAAAACTTATCGACTAAAATTTATTTTTATTGTCCGAGGTCTACATTTAAATATATTTAGGAATCTTTAATATCATGTTCCTGTTCAGTGTGTCACATAGTAAGAAAAAAGAGATTTCTAGAAAATTTTAATTGATTTTAAGTCGATGAACCCCGCCTTTAACGACCGAAATGAAAGTTTTGGAAAATACAAGAGTTTGGTTTCTATCTCTATTAGAAACTGAGATTCAAAAATTCTTCTGAAAAATGCTATCCCTGCTAGTATTTCTTCTAATAACAAGTTGTTCATTCATTATAGTAATGAGTTATGAAAAATAGAAAAAATCAGAAAAATGACTAAATGAATCATTTAAATATTGTTCCAAAAGTAATGCTTAGTTGCTTTTAGATGAAAGAAAGTTAGAAGTTTCCGTTCCTTCAATTCCACCCAAAACAGATAAAATGAGACAAACGAAACCTTTTTTTTTTTTGCAGCATTTTCTTTTCATTGCTTGTTTCGAACGATTTCAGATTAAGGAAAAAAAAAAAAAAAAAAACTGGACAAGTCAAAAGTTTATACATTTCTGTGAAGGAATCGAATAATCCTGGCTATTTTTAATGGAATATCGCAAAGCCATTGATTCCATTTTAGAGAAAAAGAAATTCGTACGAAAGACCTGAGTTGAAACATGTAGAGTGAAATGTGCTCTTCAAATATTTATTTGTCTTATCTTCTTACGTCTAAAATCTACCCATAATATTTTAGACTTTGAAGGAAAAAAAATAATTTTTTATTACTTTCTAAAAGAGAAAGGGCATAATACGGTGAGACTAAATCTGTTTATTTTTAATTTCTTTTAACGATCTGCAGTTATAGTGTGAGAAGAAGAAAAAACTAGCTAAAAATGCATTTATCTTGTGTTAAATTCTGATGACAGAAAAGATATGACTTAATGTGTATCATGAACAAAAACATAGTTTTTATCGCAAACTATATCGCTATTTGTGTTTTCTAAAATGCATGGTGAGACGCTAAGATGTCTTAAATGCAATTTATGAAATTCAGTAAAAAAGAAGGGATGGTTTACAGACACATTTTCAATTTCAGAATCGAATTCGACTGATAAGTAAATAAGATGAAACATTTATGCTCCTGACAGAGATTTTGCGGAAATCAGAAAAAAATGAATGTTTAGGAAAGTTACGAATTCTTCCTGAATGCCTTTCTCTGGTTTCGTCTTTTTTCGGCTCATTATTTTGTTTAAATCATTTGCACAGTTCATAAGAAAAAATAGAACGATACGATATACTGACGACGTATGGTTCATTCTACGGGCAATTACTTTTTTTGTATGAAATATCGTCTTATTTTTATTGAAGTGTTTTGAGGATTTCCCTTTTATATGTTTTGTATCCTAACATAATAATAAAATTACGTTACTATTACATTAAAAATTAAGGGTAAGCTAAAAACAAAAGAAATATGTAGAATTAAATCTATATTTTTAAAATTACATGTACATAAGTAGGAAAAGTTTTGGTAAAAAAATGTTCAACGACAACGTTTTTAAAATATCACTATCGTATGATAAGCGATTCCACATATTCAGAAGTTGAAAAATGAACTCTTCACAGCCGCTGCATTGGGAAGAAAATGATTGCTTTTGAAATAACTTTTTTAAATTAAATTTTATAGTAATTTGTCATGAAATCAGATAAAATTGAACATGCTTATACATCACATGATGCATTTATTTCTTGGTATGAACAGTTCCATTACGCACAGAAACCAAAGCCGACTTCTCTAAGCCTAATTTCTCCCCGATCTTCTGGCAGTGAAATTTCTAACTTCTGTTTCCAATGAAACTGGAAACAGAAAAACCTTTCCTCATGAAAAGGAAAAGTCAAGATCGGACAAAATCACAACGATTCATTTACTTGAAAGACATTAACGGAAAAGCAGATGGCACTCCTTTGCTATAAAATATGCTCAATTCCATGCTATGCTCGATTAATAAATACTTTTCGTAAAATTTTAAACCTAATCGATAAGGCATTTTTCATAAGTTGAACAATGGTTAATTGTTCAACTTATTGTTAACAGTCAAAGTTAATTTTGTGTTTTAACCTAAATGATATTGATATTTAAGTAAATACAATTATTCCAATAACTTTGCATTCTCACTATGAGCCAAGGGTATTTAAACTGTGGGTCTCGACTCCATGCGAGGTGTTTGAAATGTCAACTTGTAAGAATGCATGAATTTATTTTTAATAATTAGTAAAAAAATCAAATGTCGTTAATAGTATTTCGCAAATTACTTTATACTAAACTTCTATTTTCCGTGTTGGAAAGTTGGAAAAAACAATTACGTTTTTCATTATAATGTAGTGTTGGTGAGATCCAAATAAAAATAGGAGTCTCGAAAATCCTTTTTTTTTGTTTCTAAAATAAAGTTCGAGTAATAAAACACTATTTTGATACTGAAGCGTTTTCAAATCAGATGTTTATAAAAAAACTTCAAATATGTATTTAATTTGAACTTGAAATGAAAAATAAAATTGCAATATCTCACAAATACGGAATGAATTTCAACAAAATTAAAGTAAGCGAAATATGTACAAAAATTAAATATCCGATACTTGTTAGCCAGCTTTGTGAAATCAGAACAGAAATGTGAGGAAAAATATGAGAGAAGAGACTGAAATAAAATTTTAGAATCAACTAGACTTTGTGTTTTCTTTTAGTGATTTATCAGCATTCAAGGCATTCTATTTATTTAGACATATACACTTTAGTTCTCATGACTTTCTTTTGGAAGAAAAGATACGATGGTAGAATTTTAGAGGGCTATATAAACGGTTTTGAATCCAAACAAGGAGTTACAGTTACTTTCACCAGTTTATTGTGGAGCATTCATAAATAGAAATGAATATTTGTTCTGCAAACGGATAACGACATATATGCCATAAGAAATATCACTTTAATGTTGATGGAGTATCAAAACTCTGCAATGCATGGAGGCAATATTCCTTTGGCTACATTTGATATACGTTTTTTTATACAATCTATTTTTTCTCTGACATCTTGGAAAAGTTTGAAGTAAATTTGTTTGATGTTATTCAACAATAATCTTTAATGGTAAATCGGAGATTTTAATCTTTTTAAATAATAGATGAAATGTATGTTTATTTTTACGTACCTTTATTTACCCAATAAAGTTCATTCCACTAAAACAGAATAGGTTTTTAAATTCCCACGCTTTCTAGCCCGAGGTTTTGGAATGAAAAATGACACTTAAAAAGATAAAACAAAGCATAGTTTTATAAACAAATCTGGAAATGTAAAATTATTATTCTTAAAAAAACATTGGTTTTTTTAAATCCATTTTAATACGAAAATATTAAAGATAGCAATGGCATTTTCCTGAAACAAAAAGGAGGTACCATTGAAAAATTTATCCAATGTAGATTTTTTTAAAGATTTACGCATTGTAAATATGTCTCCAAAATAATTTTATTTGATATCATTTTACAGATGAGAGCTACACTTTATTACGAAATGCACTTATCAGGAGACATTCTTACAAACGAGCGAGGAGACTCCGGTATGATTGCTCCTCGCTACTCTGATTGGTAAAGTAAGGAAGCAGGGCCTTTTATCTCAATACCAATGATGGAACATACCTCCTACGTTTTTGATGTACTATGGATGGTAATGGCTTAAGATTCAATTTAGCTCCCATCAAATTATCAGAGAGCGGATGCGGGTTCCTTTTACCCCGGATGATGGGACATACAAGGAATTCTTACAAACGAGCGAGGAGACTCCGCTATGATTGCTCCTCGCTACTCTGATTGGTAAAGTAATGAAGCAGGGCCTTTTATCTCAATACCAATGATGGAACATACCTCCTACGGTTTTGATGCACTATGGATGGTAATGGCTTAAGATTCAATTTAGCTCCCATCAAATTATCAGAGAGCGGATGCGGGTTCCTTTTACCCCGGATGATGGGACATACAAGGAATTGTTCTCTTGAGGCTTATATAATGACCAATCGAAATGCAAATATAACATACTTAATCAATCGCAGGCTTCGAATAATTATAGTCTTCAGTATTCAGCAATAATGTAAGGTAACGGATGATTAGCAATGTGAAAATGAATAATAAACTGAAAGGGAATAATACTTTGGTCTTCAGATAAAAAGAGTACAAAAAAAAAAGAGACATTCCATCGGTTGCAAGGGAGAAACTATAGAAGAATACTAATGTGAGAAACCTAACATTTTCTGAAAAAATATATTGGATCTCCGAATGATCCAAAAAAGGGTCAATAGAGTATAGTAACATCAATCGACAGGTGGATCGACAATGGATATGAACAGATTGACTAAGTAGCTACAGATCACTTCTGCAACAAATATTTCACGAAAAATGAGAGACCATGACTAATGGCAAGGTATGGAATCGCAAAACATTCAGACTTCAATTCAGAATTTGAAATTCTGTCATAATGAATCAGAAGAAGCTGAATATAGTTGTACTTGAATAAAAGAAAATTTTTATACATGAATATATAGAAAAAGAAAATGATTCTTTCATAGGAATAAATGTAAACTATATGTGAAAAAAATATTACTTAGAAAATAAGTCCTAATTTGTAGCAAGGAGAAAAAATTAATTTAATAATAATATTCTTGTTTTCGACGAAATATGGTAATTTAATCCTATTTTTGAATAACGATAATAAATTGCGGAATACAAATTATTGATCCTACACTGCTATCAATGCAGCGATATTTGTTCATAGCCAAAACCCCGACAGCATTTTCGGTGATTATTGCTGCAAAATGGCGCTGCCGAGTAATTAGTTCTATACTTTAATCTCCTCCTTCTGCGATCGTCGGATCCTTAAGATCAACCAAAATAAATTGCGAAGTTTTGTATGTGTTATTCATCAAGTTTCTGTGTGAGGATCAGGATTCGATATGAAGAGGGATTATAGAAGCCTCATCTTTTATAGGAAATTGTTGTGTTCCAAAAGGTAAAGAGGGAAGATGCCATTTGAGCGTAAAGGAAGAAAAGAGATCTATCATGACAAGGACTCCCGATCGACTTGCAAAACTTTTATTTAAGAGTTATTAAAGAAGCCTTAAGAAGAAATAATAGATATAATTTCCCAACCTCTAAAAAAATGTAATCTTATATGTCGTACATCTTAAACGAAATGTCTTTAGGATGATTGCTTTTAATTTCAGATAATATTTTTAATATCACATAAGAAAGCGTAATCAGATTTTAGACAGATTTTTACTGACATATTAAACATATGACATACTGCCATATTAAAGAGGTATTAAATTTGCATTATTTTCACTTTCTTGGAACTTTCTAATCCGGAAATTCATTTATTAATTTTTACTATTTGCACTATTATTTTATTACTATTGCATCATTTTGCAAACTATTATTTTTTCAACAATTAAGCTCACTTCAGCTTAAAGGGCAATTTCTTCAAAAATTATTTTGGAAAGCATGCACAGTATTTTAGACTAAGAATGTATTAAATAAGTATCTTAAAATGCTTATACAGCCTCTATACATAAGAATTATATTCAAGAAATTATACCCATATTTATGTCATCATTTTAGGATATATATTTTACTGATTCAGTAGCAAATCAAATTTTAATGTATTTATTACTATTAAAATTCAAAGATGCCAAGCATACAATGCACTCAAATTTAAAGATTGAAGTTTTAATTCGTTATGCCCTTGTTCCTAGATTTTGAGAAAAATACCGCTATTTTCTAAACTTTAATGTCAATATGTACTGACAAATTTTGAAAGTATGCATTTGTAAAATTAATTAAATTTTTTCCCTTTCTGCATGTTTGATTATGTGTTCGAATGGAATAATTGTCTATTGTAAAGTATAATTTGAAATAAATTCCTATAGTATTTTCAAATCATACTTATTATACTCATTACGACAAAAATAATGTAAAATTAACCTCCTCCTTTTTCAAACGGTAAAGGTAAAAATTGATTAATCAATTATGCAATCAATCCATCAGGCAGTCTAATAAGAAAGTGTTTTTCGTACTGTCTGAGAAAAAAAAACACATTAATTTTTGTTTGAGCAGAATATGAAGTTCATGTTAAATTAAAATTTTCTGATGTGAAAATAAATTTAATATTTAGCCAAATTCGATATTATGATGACTGTTAAAGCTCGTGCTTCACGGGGAGTGGATCTACAAGTACAAATGCATTTAATATAAGGTCCTTCAAAAAGTGAGCGTTAGAGATCGACTGTGGGAATTTTGCAAATTTTGTGAATATTTCGAAAACTATTAGCGGTAATTTTTTTTTCGATTCCGTAATTTAGCATGTCAGCTTTGGTGTTCATCAGTATGTTAAATTCATTTTCCCCCTTCATTCATGATTAAAAAATCATAGACATTGTTTATGTTAATTATGCATTTATTTCGTGATTTTATGAGAAAAATCTCTAATTGGCTTTCAGTAAATGAAAAAAGTTCTGAAAACTTTTAATAGTCTCTGAGATATCATAGAAAGTTTATAAGACTCATTTAACAATGGAAGCTCCATTTTTCAAAACCCTATAATTTTCAAATTGCTATCAACATTGTACAAAATTTTACTGAAAGGTAAATTTCTTGATAATAAATCGATGCAACATAAAAAAAAACTAATATCCCTAAAGGGATATATTTCGAAATTTTAAGGAATTAACTATTGAATGAACTCGGTTAATCAATTTGTCGATTAGGACAAACTTCGAGTCATTTTCATCGAAACCAGTTTTATGAAGATGCGGCAATAAATAACAATGTAGCAGAGGTTTTTTTTGAGGACAATGTAACAGAGGACTTTTTTTGTAATTTGCATTCACTGCATAGTATTGGTGAACAATTGTTATTAAATAGCGATCCTTGGAGTGAATCTAGCGTTTTAACTTAATGCAGTTTGCGATCTCTGCTAATTAATAGACATAATAATAATCAGAAAATCGAATGTGCATTTTGAACTCTTTTTCTCTCATTGGCTGAAACAAAATTTTGACACAAAACTACAATTGCATTAAAAAAAAGGCGTACCAAATTTTATTCATTTCATTGCATCTTTCAGTTTCATATATAAAAGTATGAGAAAATGCGTACCAACAGATGTTCAACTCCTTGTAGGATTTGATTCTAAAATCAATACTAATCTACATTACATATATATAACCCGTGTAACAAATTTTGCCTATATAGTTGGTTATGTTTTGTTGTTGTCAAATTCATTTGTACTGGGATATATAGACTTCCTCTGTAAGAATTTCATTCAAAAAAATTGATTAAATTTACAACTTAGATTTAAAGACATGATAGGAAGTTTCCTCCTTCCGTCTCAAAGAATTTCAGAGTTATCATGCTTATAGGTAGACACACCTCTAAAAATGTATTTCTTTGCATTCAAGAAGGTCTGAAATGTGGAGATTCATTGAAATCTGAAGCTCAGATTTTTTTGGCGACTGCAGTAGTTTGCATACTTCGTTTATGAAAAAGGAAATAAGACCTCATTTATCAGCTAGGGTTTTTAAACATGTGAAACGAATACTAAAACTGATGTTCTGAAAAAAAAAATAGATCCCAGATTTTACTTTGAATACTTACTAGTCTATTTCTGTTGCACTTAGATGCGGGACCTGTTGGAAGCAATTGGTTAAAGGTCACCCCTGAGTTCAATGAATGCAACAATTATTTATTATGGTTATGATATACATGGACAAGTTGAAAAGATTAACAAAATATGCACAAACACGTAAGTAAGATTCTCAGTAGCAACGCATACTTTGCTCTCGTAGTTCCAAGTAAAAATTTCAATTTTTACTTGGAAAACAAGTGCAATAAGCAACAAACTTTACTTGTTGTTGCTTATTGCACTTGTCATAGACACGCCTGTTGCCGAAGGCAGCGATTTTAAGCGTCTCTTGTTTCAGTAGCCCCATCTAGTACTAAGAGTACGTCTTAGGTACTAATGCGTCACAGCCTTTTTCATGGAGCGGACTTCATTCATAGATCATAATTTAGACCTGAATCAGAGAACGATCACCTCTGATCCAGAACATCGTCTCATATTTCCGTACCTATAACCTTTTCAGGCACTGAAAAGTTTGATTTGCATGACAGGAAAAATGAATTAAAACCGAAATATTTTCCAAAAAAATGCTACCTAAGAAAATATTTACGGAAATTATAAACCTGTATCTAAAACAATTGATAAAAATTTATTACTTTTATTTTCTAATAAAGAAAATAGAAATAGCTGGAAAAATAGAAATACAACTTTACTATAAATGAAGCAAATCAATAGATCAGTGCTTATTGCACTTATCATCGCAACATGGTAGATAAGTAAACAGTGAAAAGAACCGAATACAAACGAGAAAAATAATTTGATTAATAGTTACAAAGAAAAAAAATCTGTTTAAAAATAATTATTGATACACACAGACATGGGCAAATCTATTGTGCAGTTTTTTTAATCCACTGAATGGGTGACGTGGATGTTTGTGGTTAGGGAAGCAGGTAAAGACCTCCATTTTTTTGTGACATATTTAATTATCCAATTAATTATTTTGCCCAGAGAAATTGTGGGTTATTATTCTTTTCAACCATTCTTTTTCAAAGCCTGTTGGTGGTTTCTTCATCTACCACGTGATTAGGAGGACCTGCTCTATAGCACAAGTGAAGTGCCGTGCCAATCCTACCACAGTGGCACTGATCACTGCCATCTTTTGAGCTGGGAAAGGGCCGTGTTCCGAAAAGAAAAATAATGTCCTCTCGGATTCATTTAATAGGACGGACGTTAACTTAAGGCAGGATAATAAACATTTTCCTGCCTGTGCCAACGCTGCTCCAAGATCTTCGCCATTCTTCCAGATTATCTTTTTTGGAGGAAATCTTTTGCTTGTGTCTTAGGAAGCTTTGCCCTCATATAAAGTGGTCCGCTTCTCGTTGCGTCTTTCGCCGTTGACCTGCGTTTTCATTGCTTACGTGACCCTTTACCTTCTTTCATTTAAAAGCTACGTTAAAATTTTTTCTCGCTGTTTGGATGAGAGGATGTCATAATGCTTGCTCTTTTGTCGCACTTACAATGCGATGAACAGCCTTGTGTAATGCGTCTGATACATTTCATATCTCATTTTTAGTTTTTGCTTAGAAATGCATTTTTCTATTATTTATAAGTGAATGATGTAGCTAATGTTTAAAAATATAACTTTATATGAATACATTTTAATACTTATGAAGAAAATATTATTATTCAAATTTTCACGATGAAATTATATTAAACTAATTCACCAATATTCAATTATGAGACGCTATAATTATAATTAAGAGGCTGTTTGAACTAGCACCAATTTGTTAAATGCATGTGCAGTATAACTAAGGTTGCTTGCTATATATCAGATCTATGCGGGACTGTCACCCTATTTCACTATTCATTCCCGTGTGACTATGCCCTGTATTATAACGCTGAAATTATATTTTTGTTTGGAGAAAAATAATATAAATCAACTATAAAACTGAGGTTGGAAGATAAATTTGCTGAAAGTTTTTTTTGCAGATATAAATAGAAATCACGTATAATAAAGATATGTGAATACATATTTGCCATTACAGCACAAAATGCAGATTTGGAGAGAATATTTTACCTATTGTTAACTTAACGGTTTTAAAATAGTTTAATGAATTTTACAAAAGGAAGGAAATGATATCATTAAAGTAGCAAAATCAAATTTAAGATATGGCGGGATTATAAAGTTTAGCATTGCATCTTTTTTATTATTTTACGAGTTCTTTTTATTATGTCGCTTAAATCGCTCTGAAGTTTTTTTAAAATCAAATATAACCCATTAGCTATACACGTTTTTATTCATTAATTACAAACGCATCATATCAATGATTGGAAGTTACGTATAACACTATTTCACATTATGAAGAACGAGAATCCAATGTAAATCTCGCTCAAAGTTTCTGTTCTTCAGGGTTCCATAGAAATAATTGCGAAGCACAGTACCTTGCCCCAATCAGCAGATAAAAAGAGAGAGAGAGAAAGAGAGATTAGATTGATAGATAGATAGAGAGAGAGAGAGGACCGGACTGGAAAATTTTGCCGTCCTTATTAATTGAAAACGCAGCTGTCGATAGGTTTTAAAAATGATTTTGGAATTTTTTAATATGTGAATATGTTCTGAATGTTGAGATAATAAATAAATTCATCTTACCTCAAGTAAACTAACTCTTAGATATTTTTTTATGAATTATTTGATAAAATATAAATTTTTTAGAGCGTCCTGTTTGACTAGTTGTTTATGCAAATGATGCCAATGATTTGCTTATTTTCATGAAATCAATAGTAGGAATCGTGGCTGAATGATATATATAACAAAAATTAGATATTCTTAATTTAAAGGAATTTCCTGAGTTTTCCGCTTAGAATATTTTCTTCTACACCATTCCTCTTTTTGTAAATAAAATTGACATCATTTATTTAATTCAACGCCCTACTTCAGGAAAATTTGCTTTCTTGTAAATTATCGAATCCCTCAAAATCCGCGGGAAATAGTATCATTCGTTTTTAAATTATCGGTTGCTAAATGTATTCAAATTTTTTTTCTTTATTAAATGCGGAACCATTATTCAATGTATTCAAAGAAAGAAAAGAATAGATAGAGCTTGTATTACTGTTTGTTTAGGCTATATTAAGTAATAAGGATAGATTAAATGATTTATTTTCAGAAATTTATTAAGTAATAAGGATAGATTAATAAATTTTCTTTTCAGAAAATTCTGCTCATGAAATAACTGAAGAGAAAAGCAGTAGATGCTTATAAAGCAAACCGATTAAGATATTTGATTGATCTCTAATATTATCACAATGACAAAACAAAATATTATAACGGAATGATGAATAGAGATTAGAAACAGAGGAATGAAACTTACAGAAAAAAATGACATATAAAGAATTTCAAAAGAATATCAGAGTGTAAAGAATTAATCATTGATGTTGTTTAATTCTTTTTACCTCCAATCTTTTTACCTCCTCGAGAAAAAGCATTATCGACAACTCAAAAAATTTTGAAATGCATATTTCCTGGATGGCGTATTAAAAAAAAACCTGAAAGATTACATCAAAAATATGAACAAAGTTTTTTTTTAAAGTACTCAGTAGTTAATGTTTCACGGTGAGAAACTTGAAGTTAGCTGGAAGCTATTTTCAGAAAAAGGAAAGCATCTTCCGGCAAAAATAAGTCCATGTTATGGATTTGCTTTCCTGGAAAATAATAAAAATGCGGGAGATCTCTTGTGGTGGGCAGGAAAAAAAAAACGGGAGAAAAAGTGAAAAACCGATGCACAAAAGTTCTAGCAAGGGGAAAAAAAACATGATTTCATCTGCCAGAAAAGAAGTGAAAAAACATGAAGTGAAATTTATTTATTGTTTTCTAAGAAAGAAACAACATCAGAAAAACGGAAAAGAAACTTGTGATTTAAATGTTTTTTTATTTTTATTTAACCTTTTCTCTTTTTTCGCAACGGTACCAAAATGTGAATTCAAGACAAATTTCTTTATGCAGCGAAGTACTACTAATTATTACAAATGCTGCAAAATAAGTTAATTTTTAAACATGCATTCAAATTTATACTGCAGATTACTTATATTTCTAGTTTTAATTTGAAACATCCTTTAAAAATTCTTATTAAAAATTTCTAAAACTTTCACGATTTCATAAAAATGTTCAGCTTATTTTTCTTAAACTTCAAACAAATCATACGCCTGATTTGTTTTATGTTTTCCTAAAACCAAAAATGGCAAGTTAAACATCATATATATATATATATATATATATATATATATATATATATATATATATATATATATATATATATATATATATATATATATATATATATATATATATATATATATGATTTTGAACTAAGATGTTATACATGCATATATATATATATATATATATATATATATATATATATATTATTTTTACAATAACTTTGTGTTTGCCTCTTTTCGCATCTAATGTCCTAAATTTGCTGTTCAAGAGACTGCGTGCCTTGATCTCTTTTCATGAGATATCAAAATGGATAATTTATGAGGAAATTTAAATTCTTTGAAATATAGCTTTTTGTTTGTGTTTATTATGGTGAAATGTTACGGAAAAATATTAACATGATCTCTAAGCATCACATTTTTTTTTTTTTTATGAAAACTTAATTTTCAGAAGTTTTATCAATCATTCTTAGATGAATGGTATATTTTTGGACAAATTACAGATTGTTTATTTTCAACTATTTGTTCTCAGTTAAAACAAGATTATCAAAAATTACACAACTTTTTTGTATTAAAAAATTTCATGGATGTAAATTATAAAACTATCCGGGCGCCTTTCTTCTATTGGTTTCCATAGCCAATCACAGAAGGTAAAACAAAAACAGGTATTTTACAGGAAACATGGTTCCCTCAAGTACTGATGGAGTAGTTGGGGGAAATTACGGTTGCTAGGTGCATGGCTTTCATACTTGCAATTTATCTTTATCTATGACACCTTCAAGGAGAAAGGTGGTCATCATTTGTGGGGAGGAAGAAGATTCGTTCTTCCTAGTGGGTCGGAACGTATCTAATGTTGCTGTATCTCAAATAGAAGAAAAGATTAAGCGCATGATGATAGACCTTTGCAGTTGTCGGTGTATGGGGCGGCCAGCTGTTCTTTGGAATTGCTTTGAAGCATTTTTATTCATCTTTGAATTTTATTGTTAGAGATTTTTAAGTTTACTTAGGGTGTTAAACCACTGTGCCTATTAAGTTATTCACTATTTATATTCATTTTAGATTTCTTAAAGTTTTATGTTTTTAGATTTCGCTGAGCAATTTTTAATTTAGTTTAGGACTTCATTTCTCAATGTCACCAAGGTTATTAAAAATTTTCGAAAATATTCTTTGATAAATTCTATTAAGTCGGGAATTTTTATAATTCTTCTTCTGTCTTTGATTCTTATATTTCTTTCACAAAATGCTCTCAAGATGCTGCTTACAAGGGTTTAAGGGTTAAGGGACAACTTTAAGTTACGATAGGACACAGAATCTTACAATGAACGAGAATTTTATTATACCTGTTCATTTTTGAATCTCATGCTAAAAAGAAGAAATATTTTCTGGTTGCATGAAATTTATTTTTTCAATTGGACTGAGTAGTTTTTCTCAAGTTAATTGCTACTCTAAGGTGAGACATGAGTATTTGTTATTAACCAAATTAGTTTCATTTGTTATTAGACCAAATTTTTTATTATTAGTATTACTCTAAGTATGAGTTCTTTCTTCTTTTGGAGAAGCAAACTCTTTGGAGCATTTTCCCACTTATCAGAAATCAACAGCAGTTGTTAAATATAGCTAGGCGTCAGAGAAGAGTTGTTTCAGTATACTTATGAATTTCATTTTTAGTTAAGATTGCAATGTCATCTGTGTAATATCGATTATTGTTTTATGAAGTTCTGTGGAAGACGTTTATTGAGACACAGGAGAAAATTTTTCCTCCTTTATGTATTCCCGTTTTCATGGTATTAGGTACGGATGTAATGTTATTAATTCATACAATGAATTTCGTATCGTCAGGGCATGAATTAATTAACAGAATTAAGTTTTGTGGAGTATTATATTTAATATATTTATGGATTAGTTTTAGGACTGAGACCCTGTTGAATACTTTTTATACATTCAGAAATACCACTTTAATGCAATCTCCTTTTTCTAATCCACATCATCCCTTTTCGAGCACAATATATTTACAATCTAACAGTTATGGAGGATTTTCCAAATCTGAATTATTTCGAGCAAGGAAGGCGATTATTTGTGAGAGGGACATTTAATTTGTTTCGGCTACAATATTTTTACATTTCCATTTAATTCTGTTTTGATGATCGAATTAAATGGCAAGCACTCTTAAAATTTGCTTATTTAGTTTCTTCCCTTTCTTAAGCCAATGAATTCTTTTATATTTAGACGAATACAGGTGTTAGCTGCTTTCCTCACCACTTTATGTTCATTTTCATAGTCATTTTAAGTGCTTATTCGTTTGAATCATGTTATATTAATCTACAGTGTAAAACCCACGATAAATAATCTCACTCACCCATTTACTGATGACTTGGCCAAATATCCCCCCTCCCCCATGCCCTCTTTTTGGCAGAGCAGAGGGCCACGGCAGCCTAGTGGTAAGGTCTCGGTTGTGGAACCGGAGGGTTCTTCGGTGGAAACAATGGTTCCGTCGAAGAACCATTGTTTAAGTGGGTTTGGTGAGCGTTAAATCCGTTTGGGCCAAACGTCCTCCTGCTGGTGTGGTGTGGAAGTTTGGGGTTGCCAGCTGAGTTGTCCTTCTGGTCATCTGACCGCGGTTCAAAATTTCGAGATCCGTTCTAAAATATCCCTAGTGTTGCTTTAAAGCGGGACATTAATATAACGTAACTGATCTTCCAGAGCATAATTCCATCTTTCATGTTCTTTCTCATGACTTTGTGCTTCACTCCAGGTAGTAGATCCTTCAGCTCTTGTACGAACTAAAAAGTGCCCGAATCTCCTCATTCAGATTCGGGTCGAAAATCCAGCCTTCCGTGACCGTTACGAATGGCTCTCCCAAGTCGGTTAGGAATCTTGCCGTGACCGGCGAAGGCTCTTCCTTCACTGACGCCTTCCATTTGATCACTTCTGTCAGTGCCTCCTCGCTAATTTCCTCCGTAATGGGTTCTTCTCCCTCCAAATTCTTCTTTCTGTCGGCTGTACCTTTCCGTAATAGGTCCAAAAAGAAAAAAAAAATGTGTTCCGAGTTTTTGTTGTCTGTCTGTCAGAGCTAAGTCAATAAGACACTATCGTTTGCATTGTTAAATGTAGAGTTTAGTTTTGTTATATTGACGTCCAGTTTTAAAGCAATACAAGGGCTATTTTGGGATGGACCTCGTATTTTGAACCACGGTCAGGTGACGAGGATGACACTTGAACTGGCACCTCCTCACGAAACTTCCGCAACACACTAGCTGGAGGACATTTGTCCCCGACGTATTTAGCGTGCACCAAAGCCACTTATTCGACTGTTCTTCTCTGGAATCAGATCTCGATCCTGAAGCCCTCCGGTTGCGTAGCCGACACCTTATCACCAGACCATTGTTAAATATAGAATACAATATTAGCATGAACATACAAGACAACACCATGCTTCCAACTCTTAAAAGATTCTTAATTGTGTCATTTGGTAGACAAGAAATCAAATGGTAAACAAAATTAAAGTATTAGTACCAAAAGAAAATGGCATTTTCCTCTTCAATTAAATTTGTATAGTTAAGGATTATTTACAAGATTGTAAAGAAATTGGATTGGGAGTTTCATGCTTCTTTTAGGAGTCACCACAAGAAGAGAACGAATATTTCTATTTTGGCCAGGAGCAAGTTTCAAAAATTTATGAACAATAAATTTAATTAAGGAATAATGTTCATCATTGATTAAAACGATATTTACTAAAATGATGTCATTTTACCTGACTTTGGAGAAATCTGATCTCAAATTAGGTAATACGTTTGATAGGTAAAGAAATGAATAATTTTTTAATCGAAACCTGAGAAGGAGGGAGTAGTTAATGTTCCGTGGTTTCTATTTGCAAATACATGATTTACTGAGAATTAACTATGAATTTAATTTCTAAAGAAATCTCAAGACTTTTAAGAAAAAACGGTGATTCACCGATAATTTTCTTTAAACTGTTTACCGTATCTATCTTTCCCAGAAATCTATTCAACAGGAATTTTCAAATAAAACCTTTGAAAAAAAATATTTTTAACATCAGAATTATTAATGTAATTAATTACATCATTTCCTCCACTTACAATAAAATATAGAAATAAATCTATCGGTGAAATGGGTTACCCGAAATCTAATCAAGATAACCAATACTCATTTCAAGAACTAGTTCCAAATAAAATAACAGTATCACTGCACAATAAATTTTATTCAATAGCATTAGAATATTAGAATATAATTTATTAAGTAATATTAAATGAATATTAATAATATTATTATTATAATAATTAATATTATTTATTAATTTAAATAATATTAAATTAACATTCTAACATAGTCCATTCTGGAAAACCGAATAAAAAAATGAATTCTGTTAGGAGATAGTGGAGCTAATGACCAGGCTTCCGCTGTTGCACTCGTCTAATTTAGTCACTGTGCACTTTTCAAAAATAAGTTGTCTACCCTTGATTATCCAGACCTGTGTCTGCACCATTTGGTACCATTCATAACAAACAGCTCATTTTGGCATCAGCAGCCAATCTGAGTAATTGGGCAAATTTGTCGTTGGTTGGGAGAAATAAATATATGCTTGGTTCTATTTGTTAACTGCAAATTATTTTTTAACTTCAGTAAATGATTGCAATCAAGTTCAATATTCAGATTATGCAGGTGATTATCAAAACGATAAAAACATCGGTCAATAAAACTGACATTTTTGAATGCTCTTAGTAAGCATTAAAATTTAACAATAGCCACCAATGTTTTTTATAAATAGCAATGTATATATTCTGGAAGATTGTGTTAGCTGTGTTGAGGTTCTATAATCCTTGGAATTTTTACAAAAGCGTAAAATTTCGAACCTCTCTGATTTTCAAAGAGGCCAGATTGTAGGAGCCTGTCTAGCTGGTGCAAGTGTGACCGAAATATCCCATCTTTTAGGCATTCCTAGCAGTACGGTGTCTAAAATCATAACAACATGCACACAGGGCGTCAAGACAAGCTCGGAAAAGCAAAATAGTGACCGGAAAGAGAAGCTCAGTGAAAGAGACTGATGGGTATTGAAGCGGATTGTAATATCTAAAATGCGAACAACTGCAGCAAAAGTGACCACAAAGCTCAATACTCATCTGGATTCTCAGTGATTAAGTTAGAAAGCACCTTCATAAACAGAACATTTATGGCAGAGAAGCAATTCCCTAGCCACTTGTCCCAGTTTTTAAGGTTAAACATTGTCAACAGTGGTGTCACATTCACAAAACTTGGTCAATTGATAAGCGGAAGAAAGTAATATGGTCTGACGAATCGTGTCCATACTTTTCCCTACAATAGGGAGGGGAACCCCGTTTGCAGGACACCTGCACAAGCGTATGATCGTGATTGTCTCCTTCCAACTGTCAAGAAGGGAGGTGGATCTGTCATGATATGGGCAGCCATGTTGTGGTTTTCTACTGGATCAATCGTAACCCTGAAAGGAATTAACACTGGGGAGAAGTATAGAGAAATTTTAACTGACCAGGTCCATTTTATGATGTAAACTTTGTTTCCTGCAAGAGGTGGAATTTTCCAGGATGAAAGTGCACCTGTTCATGAAGTGAGACGTGTATAATCATAGCATGATGAACACAAGGTTGAAGTCAAACATCTGCCTTGGCCAGCACAGTCACCTGACCTCAATATAGTCGAACCGTTATGGTCTGTCTTAGAGCGTTCAGTACGGAATCGATATCCTCCTTCGGCATCTCTCCCAGAACTTTCACAATATCTCTAGAAGAATGGTATAATATTCCTCTGAACACAATTCAACATTTGTATGAATTGCGAGTAAATAGAGAGAACTTTTAGAATTGCGAGTAAATCCTCTCATCCAAGCTGTAGCACATTAATGTTTTCCAAGTTTACAGTGTTTATTGATGTCATGTCAGTTAGAAATACAGTCATTATCACTGACAATAATTGTCACTGCATTGAATACCGCAGTTCATCATCTCTTCGATGAAATTATATCTTCATAAGAGAAATTTGTTAAACATTCTATCAGAGGGATATAATAAACATTGCACAGATTGCATTTGTACCGACCCGTATAACGAAGCTGGCTCTGCCCATCAATGCTATTATGGACCTATAATCAGTATTACAGGATTCGTATATCGCTGAATCTCCTCTTGTAATAAATTCAGCAGAATTTTTGGAATCGCTGCAATGGTTCAGTAGTTTGAGTTAGGGACTGCAGCTGAGCCATTCTATTCGATAAAAAAGGTTTTAAAAATTTCGATGACCTTTTCCTCAATGCGAAGGCGAAGACGAAGAACTCATTTGAATTCATTCAGCATCCCAGAGAGCCAGCTCAACCTCTTCGTTTCAGAACATTCATTGGCTCTGAAGATGGAGAACACTTGCGGGGAAAAAAGGAGCTTCAGAGAGTGATAAATATGTACAATACAATAAATCAAAAAAAAAATCAATAAGGGTAATAAATTTAGAAATGATTAAAATTTAATAGAGTATTAAAATATATTGAAATATAACAAATATAATAAATATAATAATGCATATATTTACGATAATATATGCATTATAATAAGGCCAAATAATGCATATATTTACTAATAATAAGGAAACTCCAAAATATGATGCATTTTACAAGAATTTTGACAGTGTGAGAGCGTTTAATGTTTGCTGAAAATTAAAGAAATTAATCTTTTTTTTTTTTTTTTTTTAAAGATGAAAGGTATTTTAACTTTTCACCTTTTTTGATGAATCGTAACGGACCTTTCCACCTTTGACGTTACAGCCCCATAAGCTTTCGGACTGACGTTATAGAAGACGTGAATTGAAATTTCGTTTCTATATTTGAGAACAGTCAGTATTTAAATTTTTGCGATCAAAAATTTTTGAAATCACCAGTTCCCAATTTTTCTCTAAATCTCTGGACAGCTGCCAGTTCCTTTTAAAACCCCTTTTTCTCATTTCTTAAATTAGTATCTTTATCTTGATTACAAAATGAGTAAATAGCCAGCATATAGTTAAAATCCAAGATATTAATCCCATTACATATTGTTTGGCATTTTTTTTTTCACGATTTCAGATACTAAATAATATCTAACATCACCAAATTTATCATCAGCTGGGTCCCACTTCAATCCCAAGAAATCTTCTCCTTGTCCATGATGAATATCTATCTTATACCCATTCTTCCACCAAAGTCTGTTTAATTCAGCACGGAAAACTCTTAATTTTCTCAAATTAAATTCAGCTTATTGCATTATTTTTGTAGACAAGGACGTTAAGATAAACATGCTGATTAATTCTTGAAAATAAATCTTTTATATATAGAAAATTTAACATTCCGTTACGTTTAGCATGATCATCTTTAAATCTCGTTTTATCAAAACAAAGGGAGAAGTATTTAACCAACAGGGAAAGTGATTGTGTTTAATTACCCGCATCGTTCGAAATCCACAAAATCTCAAGATGATCTTAATCGATCTTTGGAATCTCTGATAAGGAATGTCCAAAAAGAGTTCATTAGGCTCCTCGGTAACAATGAAAGCTTTAAATTTTTTATATCCACCTTCTATTTTCTGATACAGTCTACGCAAAACCTTAACATTAAATGAATTGGTATCTTTTGAACAGAAGCAGTTATCAGAAGAAATATTTTATTAATTAATGTGTTTTAAATGATATGAAGTTCAACAAGCTTCCAATATCTGAAATTTTCATTAGAGAATGCACTGAATAAACATCTTTTAATTTAAGGAATAGTATTTTAAAACGGAGCACAAGTGTTCAATTATATGAAATCTCAAACACCTTTTCTTTGCAAGTGTGATGTTATAGTATTTATTTTTTTATTTTATTGAGTTTCCTTATAAACAAACATTTTAATTATCATCTAGAAGACATTTGCATCTATCTTCTGATTATATGGAATGAAAAATTCAACTACACTTTCAATCACAATTTCTCCCACCTCTTCATTTCTCGTCACTGTTAAAGATTTCTTGCGCATTTAAAGGTCTGGTAATAATTATGAAAACATTTCGGACCTCTAGTTTTCAAGGCAAATCTTCTTTTGAAAGCAATAATAAGAATTTCCTTCGGCACATACTATCGGATCTGAAATGTTTCGTTAGATCTGATCCATTTTCAATTGGAAGCGTCCTATTAAATGAATATATTGCGAGCGGGAGAGTTCTGTCAGTTTGACAGCTAATACGAAATATTATTTTGTAAGGAAAAATCTTTACATAATTTTATAGATATTTCATAATCATGCTGACGTTTTAATTTTTTTAGATTTTGAAGATTTTGGAGCCTCGGTTGGAAGCAGGCATGGAAGCTGTTTTACATTGAAGTCGAAAAACCAAGGAAATAGGGACATGTCTTGGAATTCACTTCAAAAGAGACAAATTTCTATCACCTCACCTTTCGACAACCATTTTGGACGTAAGCCGGATTTTCACTTTCTCGTGAACAAAAGTTCACTGAATTAGTATCTTGAAAGCTGTTGTATGAACACTCTCTATTTCATGGAAACAGTTTATTTGACATTTGAAAGTTGCAATATGTTTTTTTTTAAACTAAGCAACTCAACACTGATTTAAAAAACGAGAAAAAATTGTACGAATTGGTTGGTTCTGTTTCATAAACGCACTCTATTTGTATCCTTAAGAGAATTCAAAAAGACAACTAGAAACTGTGTGGATTTTAATGAGGAAGTAGTCAAAATTATTTCAAAAATTTTCAAACAGTTTTGGAAACTATGAATTATTTGAAAAGCTATTTTACAATGTCGACGAAAAACAAGATTACAAAAACCTGCAAAAAGTAGTTGGGGCAAAAAGGGACAAACAGTTAAGTACTTTAATGACCTAAGAAAATATAAATGACGTCATAGTGGTATATACTATCAGTACTGAAAACACCTAACATTGAGAATTACAGTGTTAAGTTCAATTGTTCTTTTCTCTAGTAAGACTCAAAAAGGGATGCTTGGGAGAACACTATGTGAATTTTAAGTTTGTTATCTTAAATTTGTTCAATGATGTTCGTTATTTTATTAATTTGTTATTTTTTTTTGAATAAAATATGCGGATTTTATATCATGCTGTGTTTGATAAACTGCGTTGTCTTTATCCGTAATCTCAAAATTTCAACTTAAAGTCCCATGCCCTATATTCCTACATTCACTGCACGAAATTATCGGCTATAAGGGCTAATATTGCGCAAAAAAACAAACAAAAACCCTTTAGAAATTAAATTTTTTTAAAAAAAGTAAACTGTTTGGACAAATAAAAAAAGACTATTCTTTCTTCGAAATGGATCTTGAAATTTAGTCAGTGAAAAATCACTATTGTATTATTGTTAAAACTATCTTAGATGCGCGGAATTCTGCATATCAGATGATTTTTGCTTGTAATTTACCAGAAGTGTTATTTATGCTCACAAAAACGAATTATTTAAAGTAATGAATGAAGTGAAATTTTAGTCACTTCCTCTATGGAGGGCATATATCATTTTACAGTTTAAGAGAATGGTAACACAAGAATGGTACGGAACTTCAAATCAAGCCATTAAAGCTTTCTTATCTATCTAACTCTTTTTTAGAATTTGTTTTGCGATGATTATTGAAATAAGAATGATGTTACGGATGAAGTGGTTGGCGAAGAACGCAAAATCTGATTTCGACGATCTGTCCAATTCTTTTCGTTTCATTTTCCATTTCAAACGGCCAACCTAAATCTGCATAAAAGTCTCTTCTTTCAAGTGTCATTTTCTGGGGTTCTACCCAAATGGCAGATATTCGAATTTGTTTTTGTCATTTATAGTTCAAACAAAATATTCCGTTTGAAATACTCGATTGGAAGAAATTTTCTATATAGAAAAGAAAGAAACATTAAATTTTTTTTATCATTCACTACCAAAAAACTCATCATTTGCAATAAAAAGCTTGTACCGATTATAAAACGCAGTTTAAAAAATAAAATTGACTCGAAACGTACCTATAGACCTAGACAAAAACAATTTGTAAAATCGGAAAATCCTTCTGAAATAAACTTTTTCAAAAGATAGAATTTTCTTCTTGTTTCTGTCAAAGCGTTTGCTTTTGAAATGGAATTCTTTATTTTATTGCTTTTTTACTTATTGATTATATTTCGACTCATAAAATCTGCTCTTAAAGCATTCATTCCCTTTTATTGCTGGTTGTAAACTGCATTAAAAATTAGAATTTACTTTTCGGTGTTTCATTTGGTGTTCCCTGGAAGTAAAATGTACTTAATGGCACTACTTTATTTCTATTGCCGGTACACGATCTGTTTTTTTTCCTTTTCACTAACATAATTTCAAACGATATCAAGGATTGAAATGGAATGAAAAATTCTGAATATTGATTCTATTTCCATTGCCTTCACTGATTTTTTTTTTGTTTAATTGGAATAAAGATTCATTTTTTAATTACATTTTTGATTCTCAATTTGAAATATTTCACACAGATTTTCAACGTGAATTTAGTAAGTGCAAATAAATATTTAAAATTTATCTTCTTTCTGAAGTCTATTTTTTTTAATGAACTGATATATTTTTTTTAAGTTTATTTTGCTGAGAATTTGAATCTATAATCGATATGATATTTCAATAAAAATAAGTACGACCCTTTCTTTCGTTTGCAGAAGTCTAGAAAATAGCACAAAAGTTTTTTTTTATGTAGTTGTCTTACTTCTAAAATCGTTTGAATCAAAGAATGGCTGGGAAAAGAGAGAAGTTCTGTACAAAAATGAGTTCTCGTTTGCTTTATTCTATTGGTTTCCAATGAAATAAGAGAAATGAATATTTTCGTTTCATCCAAAAGCAATTTTGTAATACTTAGTCGTGGGAAGAATATTTAAACACTTTATGTGTGTGATATTTTCTTTGCTTTATTTATTATTTTAACTGATTAAAAAACCTTTCCGGAAGAGAATTATTTTTTAAAGGAGAGAATTTTTATGAATTTTTTTGAAATATAACTCAAAAGGATGCCGCCGTGGTGTGTTAGATTTTCCAATGCATAATCATTTTTTCCTAAGTCGCTATTTCATGATCTGTCCAGATTTGATTGAATTTCGTTAGAAAATCTTGCTCTTCAGTCTTTTGAGAAATATAAGAGATTGGTAAGCTTTTAATTTTTTTTTGCATTGCAGAAATTTTAAACAGCCAACATGCACATTCTTTTAAGGCAAGTTCTTTTAATATCTTTAAATCTTTTGAATAGTTTCAAAGGCCTTTCTTAAGATCCACTTCAAAGCTTTTGTTTAGTTCGTGCATATTTTTTTTCATTATTTAGAGTATAATAGGGAGGATCGGAGGGATAATGTTCATCCCATCGGAGTAAAATGAAAATTCTTTAGTAGAAAATTCGGCAATACCGTAAGATAATCTTGAAGGAAGTAAAATAATAATTTTTAATAACTTTGGAATTTTTCCTGTTAAGGAAAGAAAAAGTGACTACGACAAAATGCTTTTTTCTTATTATTTAGCAATGTTTTTGTAATCAAGAGGTATGACCTAAAATAAGTTTAAAAATATGATATTAATTTAAATAAAAAAGTCAATTTAACTTATATTAAAGAAAACGCTGTTATTTCCCCCTACCAAAACACTCCTATTTTTTTAAAATTATCCTGTGTAATCGTCTCAGTCCTCAGAAATATTCTTCCATTTCCTATTTTTCTTAACCAATGAACCGTGATTATGTATGTTTTAAATGTCCCAAATTTTCAATCTTGATTCAAATGGATAGATATTTCTGCTGGCGAGAGATGTTTATCTGCTATTGCTTTTTTCGCACTGTTTAGCGTTAATACGTTATTCCTCTTTATATGCTGATCGTGATCCATTTAACAATCCATCACGAAACCCATTTAAAACGCGGTTTCATCCGTACGCAAAACAAAAGTATTCAATCCAACTTTATAAAATGCGATAAAATTTATTATATAAATTCTTATTACAAATAAAGATAGAATTTATATTACAAATTTTTAATAATAATTTTTTATGTCCTCGTATAAAAGTTCATACGTTTGTGGGAAAGTGGCTGTAATTTTCTTTCAACGATGAACCAGAACCTAAATACTCCCCCCCCCCTCTTCTCTCCCAAAGCCCTACATATGTAAACTAAAGAAAACGAAAAGGACCAAATGCAGCCCTTTGTGTTAAAATTTCTTTGAGAATAGAACATAATTTTTATCCTCACAACACAAAATTATTATTATTAGAAACTTTGTAACATTTTCGTCATTTTTTCAGTGGTTGCAGTTGTTTAAATCAGTTTAGTTATATTTACTTCCTGTTTTAAAGCAAGATGAGGGCTATTTTGGGACAGACCTCGAAATTTTGAACCGCGGTCCAATAACGAGGGCGAAACCTGAGATGACACCCCCACTTCAAGCTTCCACACCACACCAGCGAGTGGACATTTCGCTCCGACGGATTTAACGTACACCAAACCCGCTTACACAACTGCTCTTCGGTTGAATCGGGTCTCGAATCTAAAATCCGACGGTTCCGAAGCCGAGACTTAACACTAGGTCACCGCGGCCCTATAGTTCAGAATGGTTTTCAACCTCTCTCCTTTTGTTATGATTTTTAAAATTTACAATACGTTGCCAGGCGTGAGACAAAAATCCTTTAAATCGCTCTATAGGACTGACTGTTAGGTTTATGGCTATTAGATTTTGCATATACTTACCGCATGGGTAGTTAATGCTTAGATTTTTAAAAATTCTAAATAGAATTTCATTAAAAAAATACCAAATTTAAAGTTTTCCATTAATAGCTTTGGAGAATACTATCGAAAAATAATTCTGAAATCAATTTCAAATTTATTAAAAGTGTGCTCAAAGTGTTAACATTTAAGTGTTGCCGGTTTTATTTCTGAATGCGTATCCTAATAATCCTAATAAATTTAAGAAAATTTTACAACAAGAATTTTTATTGCTTTATTTAATGTGTTTATGCTCGAGCACGGTGCGACGATTTAAGAATATTTTTGTGGGTACGTCATAGTTATTTATTAAGCTTTAAAAGATGATTTGAATTATCATGCTACGATGTTTTGTGTTTGAAGTTTGAATCTATTTTGTTTTTGTTTTTTAACCACTGCATGAGACTCACTGGAAAGTTTATTTTAGTTGTATATACTTCAGTGCGCTCTTTAATTATCATAGCTTCAACTTGTATGAAATCAGAGTAAATGACAAGGGGCAGGGGGAGATACATTTTCCTTTCCAACCTTTTTTCCCTCTTGGAACAAATAGAATCTACCTTCATCTTTCTGTTTCCTAAATGGAATTCGTTTTTGCTTTGTAAAGTTCTTGACTATCATAGAAATAAATTTCATAAATGTTGTCGCTTAGATGAAGTTAGAGTTGTAAACCGTGTGTAAGCTAAAGGTAACACTCGCTTTATTCAAGGAACTAAACCTTACGTCCATTTTTATCCACAAGATAAAATTACTTGAATCTTACAGATTTAGGAAGATACAGAAGTTATAAGAAGATTCCAGAACAAACGAGAAATAACAGAAAGTCAATCAATAATAAAACAAATTTTAGGAAACTGGCCAGCTGAGAGATACGAACTTTTGAGCTACTGCTTTCAGGTCATTGCACTCTGTCACTAAGCCATTCAATCCGTACCAGGATAGAACAAGTTTCGTTACAATATTTGTTGTTGAATTCTTCCATTGGGAATTTCTTGTTATGCTAAAAACTGGTGGCGTTTGACAAGAATACGATGTTGTGATGATGTGAAGATGACGTTATTCTTCTTTCCAATCCTCCGAATTTAACTGGAGAGAAAATGAATTCACCGACAGAAAATACTCTTTTCATAGATTGTAGCCTTATTTCTGGGTTCGAACACATTCTTCATACAACTTCACTATGGTATTAAAATAATTTCAAAACATTTTCATTTTAATAGATAAATGAAGAGAATTATCATACAATACTTTAAGCATTCCTAGCAGAAAAATTTAGGAAAGAAAAACGTGCCGACAACTGTTATTTTTTCGTTACTTTATTATTAAAGAATTATTTAATGCCTCTATACTGAAACGAATAATGTTTGTTATTCTAATTCTTATCACCTATTTGCTATCTTAATGAGAATAATAGTGTAATGGTGAATTGTAATAAGAAGTTACAAAAAAAAAAAAGCAAAATGGCTGAGAGAAGAATTAAATTTCCGCTTCCTATCGTGTTGAATACTTCAATTTAAAAAATTTTTTTTTTCGTATTGAATGTAATTTAATTTTTTTGGAATTCCATAAAATGTAACAAAGAAGAATTTTTCTGTACTTCTCTTTCTTTTTACTTCTGGTAGAAGCTATTAAAAATGTCAATTAAAAATTCAGCGAATTAAAGAAGTAATGCTGCTAATTTTTAGTGATGGACTATCATATCAATCAATTATCCAAAAGAAAACTCGTAATAAGTGTTTTATTTAAGCTACCAATTATAAAACGGAAAGATATTTTCTGAATTTTTTTTTGTCTTCTTTGTGTTCAATCAAAATTCTATTAACCGTAATTCTAAGCAAACTCTTGAGAGATTGCGATTAAAAAAATCAAATTTAAATATCATTATTTCCACACGATCTTGGATTTGGAACGATAATATATGATAATGAAAGATATGACACGGCAAAGAGATTAGATAAAGGTTGTTTACCATATAGATGAATAAAATACAGAAAAATAATAGTCTAAATTGCATTGAAAATCCGTATTCTTCGGAGAAAAAAAATACCGAATAATATTGAATAAGTATTTTCAAACATAAAAGCTTTTTTAATAATTTGAGTAATTGAGTAAATAGAATTACTCTTTGTAGAGATATTTTGATTTTCTGAATTAAATTAATTTGAAATAAGAAATACTAGTTTAGAACAACAGACTGGGTATAATTCACTTGTAAATGAATAAGCTACACGAACCCTGAATACAAAAATAAATACCGTCTGTTAGCATTTTCCGATATATTAAAAATTTAGTCCTTTTTTGTTCGTCACAACAGTTGTTTTGCATTTAAAAGTGATGAGAAATATTCTTTAAAAATATCTTTTTATAAAGGAGAAATAATACAGGAAACTAAGCATAAAAATGTGTTCACCATTAATTCATTATAAAGATTAATTTTTCTTAATTTTATCTAAATGGTTTCGGATTTGTAAAGACATAGCAATAAATCTAATTCTTGTTACGAGTGAATTAGAAACGGAATCAGAGTTTTGGAAATCTTTCCTAAAAATATGTCATTTAAAAAAAAAAACAAAGAAAATTAATTGCAAAAAAAAAAAAAATCAACTGTTTTAAGGAGCTTTAAATCCATACACAAGTTGTGAATTTTGAAGAAAGTCCGATAATGAGAAATGCTTTAAAAATATAGTAATGTTATCGATTATTTAAAAAAAATGTTTTAAAGGTTATGACTTCCTAATTGTTTCTAATTAAATTGTGCATGATAATCTGATTAGAAATGTACAATCAACGATCTATTTAAAAAATCATTAAATAAAAGTTCCCTGCAAGAAATTTTCAACTACGCTTAGTGGATATAAAAAATTTGTTTAGAACTGAATGCGCATTTCACATCAAATAAAACATAGACGAAAATGAGCGAAGTGAAGCCTTTTGATGTGAGAACAGATATGTAATTATATACATTCATCGTCAAAACCTGAAGTAATCCTATTAAATATGTTGAAGTCAAATGCATAACGAACTGAAATCAAACCAAAATAAAGTTTGTATAAGGTTAAAATAGAACCAATAGCCTATTTAACATCAACATCAAATTAATTAATTAATAACACTAAATTTCGTTTTCCTGATCTATCCAGACGCTGTTCAACATTTTCAAAACAAGCATTTTGTTTAATAGTGTTTTATATCATGATTCCGTATCCATCCAGCCTCCGTCCACCAAAGAAAAACGACTTGAGGAAGCAGCATGTGATATCAGATTAGTCTTATTTGAGAAGTTATACAATGAAGTCATATTTATTATAACCTTACTATTTCTGTGCGATTTGCTTTCTATTTCGCCATCTCAGGAAATGCACTTAATCATCGAACGTAGGGTTAATCATGTGCTGCTATCACAATAAGACGGCTTATGTAGAAAAATATTAAGGTTACAAATAAAGTTCCGTAGCATCTTTAAGGATCATTCTGTTACCATCAAGAACTTCATTTCATGGTTGAATTTTCAAGAAATGTGAGTAACACGGTTGTAAAGTTAAATCAAAATTCTATCACATTTCATTTGGGAACAGGAATACATAGGATTTGCTTTCCATTTCATTTTACCGAAATGATTTTTAAAATGCAAAAGAAAGGGAATTTCATTAAAATTATAACTTTAAGCCGAACCTCTTCCGAACTGGAAACATTTTTCAATAAATAAATAAATAATAAATAAAATGAAACGTCATTTAATTTCTTATTTTGAAAAATTATCTATTTTTTTAATCCCTTCCCATATTACTCAAAAAATTAGACGTTAGATCAAGAACATAAAGCTATTAACAAACGATTGTTTTATTGCATTAAGATCTTTGGTTGCCGAGTTAATTAAATATAAATAAAAGAATAAAGAAACAATTAAGAACACAAACAATACAAATAATGAATAAAGATACAAAAGAATAATGAATACAATTTCTTATGATCTGATTGGATATCCATCTTTCAATGGCAGCAAAAAAATGTCACTGTAGGGCAGCTGCATTTATAAGTTTTCGAGTTTGCAAAAGTCACATAGTGGGGATCATTACAAATGGTGCTATCCTGATCTGGCCTTCTTCGAACTCTTTCAGTCTCTTGAAAGCAATTCCAATCGAGATACACATTAATTATACACATTGTGGTTAAAATTAAATTGGCGTTATTCAGAGACTCGTAGCTCCGCTTTTACTGAATAGATCCGAATGAAACTTCATATCTGTTACTTAGACCATGGAGTCAAGATTTCCTTCAGAAGAAAAAAATAGTTTGAAATTTTACCAATTGATGGCGTTGTAAACCTTAAAATGATATGATAATGAACAAATAATTTAATTTCACAATGAAAAGGATACGAATGGTTTGATGAAATCATTCGCCTTCTTTCAATATGTCGCTGACCGAGAAAGAGCGAGTATTAATCATAAAATGTTTATTAGAGTACTAGGAACGCTTCAGCAGACTCCGTGCTTATTAGCGGATGGAAAATTTATGGAAAAGACCCATGTCGGTCAATGCAGTTAAAAATCACGATAAGAAAGCTCGAAGGAACAAGTTCTCTGGATATTGCCCCGAGAAGAGGACAACGCACAATGGAGTCGGCAAATGTGAGAAAGTTACAATTGCAGTCATTGAAGGATCTTAAGTTTTTCAAATGCTTCTGTGAGTGGTCGCTGAAGAGCACGAGCACTGGGCATTCCGTGGACATGATTTTCTGCAAAATTCTGAAGTTGCATTTCATACAACAACAATTGAAACTGCAAGATTATCAACATGTATTGACTTTGTTTTGCGTTATCTGGTGTGTATGCAAATGGATTACTGGACATCACATATCTTATGAACAGATGAGTCTCGCTTATGATAATACTAACTACCGCATATACAGAACTACCGCATATGTTATTCCACTAATCTTCATTCCATGCAGCTGCAGCCTCTACGTTCCTTACACTTCAAGGTATGATTTGGATTCACAGGAAATTTCATTGTTGGAAAGTACTTCTTCGAGGAAGTCACAATGAATGGGTTCATTATGTATATAATCACCGATGATCGAAATATCAGACTCTTGAAGGATCATGTTGTACCGGAGTTAAGACAAAGAATCTGTTTGGCCACCTTAGTGTTAATGTGCACTTCTCACCATGTGCAACTCCTCACATGGCAAGGCGTGTAAAGAAAATGATTCAATTTCATCTCCCTGATGAAAATGTCATATCCCTTATTCTCAAATTGCCTGGCCAGGACAGTCACGAAATCTGAAGTCTTGCGACGTCTGACTATAGGATTTTCTCAAAGTTCTCATTTATCAAGCAAGTGAATTTGAAAACCATTATTGTTCGAATTGTCTCTTTCATTCAACATGCATTGTGGTTACACTTTCAATATATTATTGACCAATAAGGTATACACAGAGAGTATACATGTGTGTAAATAAATAAAATGTCCTGTTATTCTTAGATTTTTGAATTGTTTTTTTTCTTTTTATTTTGTTACAGTGACCCCTGTTGACAACATTTCTTACCATTTTTTCTCCAGTGGGAATTTGGCTACATACGAAGTGACAAATATGCAAAATTTCAATCGGATCCATTTTATACAGAAAGGGATATATGAGTCTCTGACTCTCTGAGATCAGCTATGGGTTTGTTGTCTGTGTTTCAAGATATACCGTGGCTTTCCAGATTTCGCATTCGTGCAAAGTATGCTGTGAAGAAATTTTAAACTGCAGAATTTGCTCTATCAAGTTCTGATACGTGCTGATTCTCCAGTTCTTTCAGGCATTTTGCAAAATGTATTTTTTCAAATGAAATAAAAGTTGATTTTTCATCTCAATGGCATAGTTATAATTATTTTTGACTTGTCATTGATTCTTTTGATCTAATTTCTTAGTTACAGAAATCAAATATTTCTTTTTTTTTGTTATTATTTTGAAATAGACTCAATTTTTTCACGAAAATTATGAGTATGATCTGATTGATGACAGATTTCTTCCGTTCTGACATTCCATTGAACAAAAGCAGAGAGTATTGGAGGTGAATGAGACACTTCGATAATTCTGTGGCGAGAAAATAGCCTCGAGGTTGAAAAATTATGGCTGTTGGAATCCGTTTTCGATGATAATGAGCCGCTATGACGAATGGTTCCCAATCAATCCTTTCGTCCTAAAGCTGATGGAACGCTAAAATCTTGAAAGGAAGCTGACAGTTTTTATGCTTTTCTGGTCCATTTCCGATCATTCTTCAAAATGACGACTTACATGCCAAAAACGCTGTCCTCAGGGCTTCAGATAGGGGTGTTCATCAAACCAAATTATTATGAAACGTATATAAAATAGCCTAAAAGTATTCTGCAGTAGTACTTGATATTTAGAGTAATATGCTGCATGAGCTTGTTGTTATACTGATCGATGACAATCCAATTTATTGAAAATTGTTACAAATTCTGATTTAGAATATTTGTATATGTGTTTGTTTGTACTTATATTTGTTATACTCCAGACCCATGTCTCAAGGCCCTGACCCTCCACAAACTATCTTTAAAAATTCTAAAAAAAATTCTGATTTCGAACAGAATTTTTTCAAAAAAATTAAGTAAGTGTTATTTTTTATTCAAGTGCGAAAAAAAAAAGAAAATTTTATCAATAAAATAGGTTTATTTATCTACTTATTTGCGAACATCTAAAGCTAATTTTCATTTAATTTGGACAACGAAAGTTTCTATTGCCAAAAAATTTTAAATGCACTACTGGTTTGACCAACTTTAATATTTTGTCCACTCCACTATGCATTCATTCATATTGAATCTATTATTCTCTATTATTTATGGTAATCAGAAAACTTTTATTACATCTTTAAAAATAAGCAATGATTAGTTTTAATTCATTAATCAACTTAGATTTTTGGAATTATTTTGAAGATTTTTTTTCCCTTTTTTAAAGAAAAACTATCAGAACAATGTAATTATGTTTCTCATCTTCATGTGTTTTCAATTAATTTTTTTATATATAAACACACTCTCATCTGAGATATCACGGCATTAAAGTCCTGAAATAATCTTCAAAATTCGCAGAAGAATGGCAAAATACTCTATCGTGATTTATTTCCCTGTGCAACCTAAACACAGCCTGCAGGAGTTCCGTTTTCTTCAAAAATGGAACTCCTCTCTATTTTTATTGTATTCTCCAACATAATTGTACAATTTTAAACACGCAGTTCCAAAAACATTTTGCCTGCAATAAACTGTTCTTTTTCTTTTGAATCAGCAAACATCTGCCGAGGATCAACAGCACAATGAGATCTAAGAGCGAAACGTGGATGCTGTTTGATGGACAGCAGCTACTCACGTATAAAATTGAGTATCTGTAATTTTTAAAATCACAATTTTATTTACTGCACTAATAAATTGTTATCGTTAAAAAGGCTTTATTAACCAAAACTATATCTGGTACAAACTGTAAAACTTTTTAAAAAAATACCTATCAGATTTTCATTTTTTTTAATGTCACTGAATAGGTTTCTTCAGAGACAATTTAGGAAATTAGATGCAGTTTTAGATGTACCGGATAGAAAGATAACCACAATTCTGAAAACCGTCTTCTTTTTAAGCTTAAGCTCAAATTCTTCAAAATCTCGACGTCCCCTGTTATGACAAGTAAAAAAAATTTCTCAGCGTGTCATTTGCATATGAGAGAAAATAAAACGAAATGAGTGAGCAAGAAAACGTCGAATTTTAAATTCGACGTATCTGCTTTTCTTTGCTTCTGTATTTGTGACGTCATGCAGGAAGCTGTTACTATTCTTTTGCAAATATAGAAAAATGGGCAAAAATAGCTATTGGTTGGGACTGAAATTACAAATATTGAAACTTATTTTTAATTTTATGTAACGCAAATATATTTATGAACAAATATAAGAATAACTACAAAATATAAAGTAAAGAATAAATGTAAATATTTTTTATGCTTTTAAGAGACGAAATAGCAAAATGTAGATAAATAAACATTTCATTTACGCATAAAAAGGATCATTATACGCTTTCTGTACCTCAGTGCCAACACGCAGGTAAATAAACAACATAATTAATTAAAAATGCAGCAAACAATTTAAGCATGGACTTTACAGCAGAATATGAATAAAGTTGAGTACTGAAATTCTCTGAAAGTGGAGTCACAATGTTATTCATCGAACCTGAATTAGCTATATGCATTTATGGAAGC
Organism: Argiope bruennichi; assembly: GCF_947563725.1. Classification (NCBI taxonomy): domain Eukaryota; kingdom Metazoa; phylum Arthropoda; class Arachnida; order Araneae; family Araneidae; genus Argiope; species Argiope bruennichi. The sequence goes on from NC_079151.1 coordinate 148,682,309, forward strand.
ATATTTTAGTTTTGTCTTTAATTTTGTTATTAAATTTGCAATCGTCGCTTTAAATTGATCTTGCGCTTTACTTTTTTTTCAAGCTGTAAAAACATCAAACATTTTGTATTTTTTTAAATAATATTTTATAAGTAAATATGTAAAAATCTTCCTTTTTAGCTACATTGCCTAGTCTTGGAGCTATTGACAATGGTTTATAACAATAATGAGAATTCGCTGCCTTTGTATTATTTAAATGTAATTTATATCATTCTTCCTTTCTGCCAAATGAAGCATAAATTTCTTTTTAAAACAAAGTTTGTTTCAAAAAAAAAATACCAAGATCAGTGGATCAATATTTCAAATATTACTTTAGAAACAAATAAAAACTCATTCAAAACATTTTATCGAACTCTAATATCTTACGAGCTGCCGACTGATTGACATAAAAAAGCGAAAACTAATCTTTGAAGATTTGAAATTCTAGGGTAAATTGTGTTCGTAATAAATCTTGATTAACTTCCGCCAATTCAGAACTACAAAAACCTTTTTGGGCTGGATAAAAAATAGGGCAGCGTACATTTTTCTACATTGTACCGTTAAGAAAGACTACGCAGACTATATATAAGGATGTTTCCATGTACAAAGATTTCTCCGTGTTTTTAAATAACAACCACAAAAACAACATTGTTGGGATCCATGCTTAATGGTTTCTGTTAGCTGAAAGCTTTGCTTCCCAACAGGCTAAACCTCTTTTAGTTGAAAACCTAATTTATGTTACAAGATTTCTTTTTCTGAAATCTGCACAAAAAGAGGCAGAAATTTGAAATTGTGTGAACGGCGAAACAAAACGAAAAGTGAAAGAAAAAAAAATGGAGTAGAAACATTCGCGTAAGAAAGAAAAGGAAAATGTTCGATGCTGATTTCATCTGTCAAGAATAGCATGGGAAATTTGGTATAATTTTTTTTTCTTTTTCCGAAAAACAAATAAAAGTAGATAGAAATGAAAACAAATTTTGGTGACATTTGTAGTATTGAAGTTTTGCAACATAAATTGTCTATTTTTTTCGAATGTATTGAGAAAGCAAGCACCAGAATAATTTGAAAATATAATAAAATATTTTTTCAAAATAAAAAATCTGCCTTGAAATTTGCCTCAACTTTAAAAATATGTAAAAAAAATCTCTTTTCTCTTCCTCAATTATTCGAAAATTCATATACTTGATAATACAAAGCTAGCAACGATGAAAATGACATTTTGTACATTTCAGATTTGAATATATATATATATATATATATAATTCTCCAAAAATCTGAAATGTGAAACTTTGTCATGATTTATATAAAGGCTGAGAAACTGGAAATGTTATGTACATCAGACGCATAATTTGTATTTTTTTTTCAAATGTATGTTTTCCTTCTCCATGACATTCTTTTCAGTAATTTGCAGCTATTTAATATACTTACAATGAGGTTACAAATTTTTGGATCTGGGACATTCGGATTCCATACAAGCAAGAAAGAACTGATACACTTTTATGAATTTACTAGTAGTTGCCAAATATTTGATTCTAATTCTTTATATAATAAACCATCAGCTTTGCCGTTCGGGGATAAATTAAGGTATTAATAAGCTCAACATATATCACTGGATTTATTAGAAATTAACGATCATGTACCAAGATATAACTTATTGTAATGCAAAATTAATTAATAATTCTTGGGCTCTGTATAATTTTCAAAGGAATTTTAAGGATTAATTTAACGAGCAATCATATATTTGTGATATTGGGCAACAGAGTTTTTTTCGAAAACTAAATATTTCTTATATATGACGCATTTAAAATGTTAGAAAAAGGATTAGATTTTTGATAGAAATACTAAAATTAAAACTGCTTGAAAAAATGAATGAATGGAGATACTTTAAAACAGAAAATTCTATCTCTAATAGATTCAAGCCTTTTTTTTACCCGATTTTTGAAAAAGTTTCATAAATGAACTAAAACAGTATTCATGACAAACAATATTGTTAAAAGATGACATTTATATCTTAATTTTTTTATTCTTAGCTATAATTGTCATTAATTATTTTGAGTAACAGATAAAAATTTACTGTATTTTTTAAGAACAAAATAATTTTACAAAAAAGCAAACAAACAATAGAATTGCTTTACATAAAGAATGGAAAAAATTCTGTTATTAGAAACCAAAATTAGAGACAAATTAACAAAAGGAAGGAGTTCCACAAAAATGCGGACTTGTCACTTTCTCACAAGTTATAAAAACAAATACTTTATTTTGAATCCAACGGCATTGTTTCTTCTAACATCGCATTGTTGCTGGTAATGAGTGGAATTTCTTATGCAACATCATTCATTAATAAAGGCGATTTTAGGGATATGAGAAGAATGCAGATTGTGGAATAAGGCAGAGGGAAGCGGAGTGTATGCATTCTTCTTTAGAACAGAAAAAAAAGTCACTATAATTCATTTCTTTCGCCAAAACGATGTGGAAAAAAGTAAATAATAATTAAAACTGGACTACAATATTCTATAGTTACAAAATATTAAAAAAACTTATTCCTTGTGTTAAGACGAGTTAATGATTACAATGACAAAATAATGGTCTTGAGTCTCAAGCTTCACAGCGATTCTATTGAGACACAGATTTTGTTAGAAAGCTTTCTAACTAATTTTTTTCCCAAGCGCCTTATTTTTTATATTATTGTAAATATTTTGAAAAGGAAATCCATTTTCCCCTCTAAATTAAAAAGAAAGTGAACTCATTGTTCTGCATATTAAAGATTTTATTAAAAATTTTACATTTTTTTTCTGAATACCAAGATTTTTTTCCTTTAATTAAAGAGCAACTTAAAATCTCCATTTGTTATTATTAAAAAAGTAAATACAATTAAATATTCACTAAAGCATTAAAAAATATCTATCGATCTGCATTCAATGTTTAATCCATCGCATGCATTTAAGAATGTGTCATTTTATTGAGAGAGGAAAATAAAAGCAAATATTTTTTCAATCATTCGCTTTCTTTTTCTTTTTTTTTTTTACCAAAAATCAAAAAGAAAATAACAGTTAAATGCACAATTGTAAAGTTTACAAAAAAAAAGTATTTTGAAGACAAGGAAAAAAAAATGATTCTTCATACATTATATGTATACTCTTTTAGGAATGTAAAAGACCCAAGGGAACAAAAATTAATAATGAAAGAAAATTTCTTATATTTTGTATTTCTTTACATTTCTTATTCTTCCGTAAACTGCTTCTTCTTTGAATGCATCTGTGATGTCAATATTAACAGCCGAGTGTGAAAAGAAATGAAAATAACCGAAGTTTTGAGGAATGCATCCTGGGAAGTTCGTCAAGGATAGCCTGACGGCAGTGATTCAAAATGGGGATTTTTCTCTGAGGGGCATTCTTATGTTTAAAAAATGGATCTCGCTTGACCCGAAAATCTTTGAACTTGAAGAAATCAGAAAAAATACCAAACATGTTCACACAATCCTGTTTATTAGATAAATATGAAGATAAGACAAACAAATTCATCCCCAAAAGAATCTTCAAAAAGAAGATTTTACAGCTAGTCGCAAACAAACAAACAAGAAAAAATTGAATATCACTGTAACTCAGTTTTTTTCCACTCAGGCGATATAAAATTTGATCACCGGACAGATCGACTAGTAAGAATGTTCATTCAATTTTTACTTTACAGTTTTTACTTAGCATTTACGCTATGCAAGTATATAAAACAGAAATCTAAGGAACTCTGTCCCATTTTTTACCATTCAATAAGTTAAATGAATTTAAATAATTACTTAAGTGAAAAAAATTAATTAATTGTTATATCCAAAGCTTAATAAAGAGCACTCATTCATCAATATCTTTCATAAGATGGAGAATATTTCCAGAATATCCTTGAAACGATTCCTTAAACGTTATAAGTATTCACCAATTCTCAGTTCTTTTTATATTGTTACAAATCTGTAATGTTGCTTTCCAGCACGGTTAGTTCAATGACTGGAAATATAGTTTTACGATCAGCTATGCTAAATGCTGATCAGGTGCCGAATCAGTGATCTCTGGCCTTGGCGACTTGATGACGAGTTTGTCAATTTAGGAGACAAAATAGATAATATTAGAATTTTCAAGAGCTTTAGCGATAGAGCCAATAGAAGCTGATATATATATATATTGTCAAGTAGGTACTCTAGTGTGGAATTCAATGACAGACACAAGAAGTAGAGCTAAACTAATTTATTAACTCAACTTTGAACTCAGAACGCAGTGACTGAGAAATCTTCTGCTTTTATACAAGCAGGGAAAGTTCCAGAATACTTTTCTAGAAACAGTAAGAAAAGTCCAGAACACTTGTCTGGTAAACTAAAGAAATATCCAGAATCTTCTGGAACATGGAATAAAGAGAAACATAAAATCAAGGAATTAAATATTTACACAAACTGTGAATCGAATTGTCTCTAGCAAGATTCGAACTCACAATCTCTTGATTATGAGATCAGTGTTATGACCATTCGGCCATGGAAAGTCGACTGCCTTTTTTCAATGCGGCAATATATATAGTATTGATTGCATTTTCAAGGTAAAATATGAATTTAGGAACTAGGAACTGGGAAACTTCATATTTTTGGTAATGTTTTGCTTTTCTTTTTACAATATACATTTGTGAAAGCACTTTCTTTCTTGCATAACCGTTTTGTGACTTTTCCTGATTTCTTTTCAAAATTATGGAATAAAATGATACAAAAAATATGCAGGTTTTATTCCAAAATTCAGAAAAGACTGTTATGAAAGTGTTTGAATCTTTCAGAAAATTAATAAGATTTATATTTATTCAAAAAATAAATTTTTTTCGCATAAAAAAATAGAGATGATTTCCAGAAGGGTGCCTCTAAACATTTTTCAATTAGTAATTGTAAATATTAATTATTTATTAATAATTATTTATAAAATTTTGCAAGTATTACGTAAATCCGTCTACAAACATATCATATCTTTAGAAGCTTTCCCTTTTCAAGAGGAAATATTAAAAAATTTGTCTTCTAATTTTGTAGGAACTTTGAGAAGGAAAACTTTCAGAAGTTTTCTCTCTCAAGAAAGAATACTTCGATTCCGCTACTGCGCGTAAATTTTAACGGAGTACATTAGTTCTTCTCTGCGGTTTGTGAAGGGAAGAGCGTGCTGTTGACGGTATTTTCTTCGATTAAAAGCGAAATTATAAACATTTTAACGATGCTGAATTTTTCCCAAGTCTGAAATTAAAAAATCAGAGATACTTTGATAAATTAAAAATAATTTTAAAATATCATGCTCTAAAATTTTTGTGTTAATATAAAAGCAGCGTCTCTAGATATGCATTTATTTAACCTAATAACTTCCTACTTTTTTAAGGTCCAATAGAATGAATCTTTATAAATGAAAGTCAGAAGCAATAAAAAACAATTGGAAGCTATTATTTTGAAGTAAATTTTTTTTATTAGTATTTAACTAAAAACTTGCTTAGTTACAATTACTTTGTTAAAATGAATATGCATCAAATCAAAAACCTAATGATTATTTTCCTCGATAATTGAATTATTTAAAAGGAATTAGAAAATTCATCTATTGTTAGAGTATAAACTACACATGATCACGCATTACGGTATAAATTATGATACACTTACGAGGAGCCTATGGTCATTTTACATATTAGAGATTTCATAATTAATCCAAAATATTCAAAGGAAAAAAATGAAGGCACTCTTTTAAATGTAAGTAATTTAAAATATTTCAAGAAACTGTTTTGATCTTTTAATCCATTTAAATTAAAAAAGACTTATATTTGAGCCAAAAACTCAGTCAACAACAACAATAAATTATCTTGTCCGAGTTTTGTTTTCTAATAATAATCGAAATATGCTAAGAAGCGAGTGCTTTACTTACACCCTATTGGAAGTTACGCTGATAAAAGGTTAGGAAGGAAAAAGTCAATCGTATCACAGGCTACAAAATCCCTCGATTAAATAATTAGTTTTGCATTTGAATGTACTCTTTTTCTGACTGCCGTCATCTAATCCTCAAGGTCTATCAAGATGAAAAGCGAGGCCGTGTATGTATTATTCATCACTCTCCTTCAGTGAGAGGATGATAATTCGTCGTGAAGATGAACCGGAGGAGCCTCGTCTTTTGTTGAGAGCTGTTTTCAGAAGCACAACCATCTAATCTTCTTAGAAAGAGCTTCACAAGACTTGAAGTGGAAATGATGCTGTAGATGAGAACGGATTACTCAATCTGAGTTTGTTGAACGCATTCATCGAGTGATGATTGATCTAAAGTAAGGAAATGACAGCGGTTTTCTTTATTCATTCTTCTGCACAAAAATTTCTAAAATGCTCGCAGTTCGTCATTTTGAATGCATACCAACTAAAGCATTATTATGAAAATGAAATGAGTCATTCAGATTCGTATATTTAATTTTATTCACACTGATGCATTCCTTTCTTTCCGATTTATACATTTTGAATGTGATTGGATATATTTTTATACATGAAGGAAATGCATTTTATCTTTATTCTCAAAAGAATTTCAATTTAAGCTGTTAAAAAAATATTCTAGAATGGATTTTGTTGACAACTTTGAACAAAAATATTACAAATCCATTTTGAAATGTGTGTCCATTTTAATTATCATTTTTTTTCTACATTTCAAAAGAATATGATTCGTTTAAAGCATCATTGTTCTGTTTTCATCCTATTTAAAATCTCTGCTGTAAATAATAATGCCTTAAAATAAATGAATGTTGAAAATATAGAAAATAAAAAACAAATATTTTTAAGAGAGATTTATAATTATTTATTGAATTTTGATCATGGATATAGCAATATCCTATTTCATCTCACTTTCCCAATGAACAGAAAAATAGAATGCAAAACGGATAAAGTATTGCTTGGAAATGACTTATTGCTAAACAGTCAAGGTTATTTGAAAACAAAACTTATTATTCTGAGCACTTAATTATTCTGCACTTCGTTGTGTCCTAATCTTCAAGAAAATCCACTGACTCGATATACACTGAAGAGACAGAAAAATGAATATGGGCGTGCATATGGAAATAAAAGAGCTGTACAACCAATCAGCATCGCATGATGTGATCGGCCGAGCTACATAAAGATAATAAGTGTATGGAAAAGCTGTTAGATTTGTTCTTGCTGCTGCAATGGGAGGTTATTAAAATTTGATATCACAAGATGCTTTAAAATCGAGCATTAAAAGTAGAACAAAGCATCTTTGGAATAATAATGACATTTGAATTTTTGAGTTCGATAATTTCACGAATGTAACGAGAATATCGAATATACAGTAAAACATGAAAACTCTGACATCGATGAGGGTGGAAAGATTTCCAAAAATACAGTATCATTCACGATTGAAGATATTTCATGCAACACTTCCTCAAATGACCTCGGATTTCATTGTTAAGGTACGATATTAAGAAGAATAAGATATTAGGAAGGTGTGCTAGTTTTTCTTGGTTTTCAGTATTCAGTTTATTCAACACAAAAGTTCTATCTCATGGGAAATTTTTTTTAATGAAAATTAATGAACCCTTCTAGTCATAGAAGAAGTTTTCTTAAAAACGATTTTGGGAAATTTCATTTATTCGGAAAATAAATATAGAGATCTACCTAAAATGTTTAGTATTATTTTTCTAGATAATACCCACTTCATAGTTTTTGTAGTTCAATATGATTCAATTAAAAGTTATGTTTAGATATTTAGCATCCCAGATGAAGCTAAAGAAACAAGATAACCCTTGAACTCTTTAAATATTTAAATATTTAAAGAGTTATATATATATATATATATATATATATATATATATATATATATATATATATATATATACAAGTAAAATCATTGCAAAAAATTTCTTAAAAGAAATTTTTTGCAATGACTGTTGAAATCCAGAATTTAGGCAAGAGAAAAAGAATAATAAAATCCATAGAAGGATTTTATTTCAAAACTACCTATTTTTTTTTAGATTTCGAGTGGTCTGCTATGATGTACTTGAAAGCCCTTTTTATAAGCATTTTCTCTATTTCAGAATTCTTCAACATTCCCCGACCCCTATTTAGAGAACAATTCTTTTGTTTATTGCATCAAGCACAAAACCAACAACACTTCTGTTTTTTTTCAAAATTTTAATTTGCCAACGGTTGAGAAATGACACTGTATTCGATCTCAAATGTACAATATGTAAGAAGTATTGCAGTACTAATAAAAAAGAAATTTTTTAAATAATTTTTTTAAATATTAATCTTAATAATAATTTTCTAAAAGATCTTTTGCCTGATGAATTATTTTAAAATAACTTTTAACATTATTTTTAATATGCTTTCAAAGTGCTAGCTTCTTTAGTGGCTTCATAATCCACAGTTTAATACAGTAGAATATTAGAATTTCGAAGAAATTATTTTTTTAAGAGTAAATTTTTTTTGTCTTTTCAAACTTTAGTTTTTGAAGGTTTTGTAAATATTTAATACAAAAATAGGGTTGCCTTATTCTTTGGATTCCATTCTTATATTGTATCAAAATTATGTAAAAAGGACGAATTGAAGGAGTCTAATTTATAGGAAAGCAATGTTATTGCTAAAAAGAGTGTTTAAAAAATATTATTGAGGTGTCACTTTCATTGATTTTAAATACATATTTCATACTGAGTTACCTCTAAAGGTTCTCTTTTTGAAAATATCCTCTACTTTCCCTTACTTCATTCTTTTCAATAAAAAAAGTCTCTAATAATTTGTTTTGTTAATCAATTTTTTTTTCATTTTAAATTTGTTTTATTTGAATTGCATTTTATTTGAAAAGGATTCTGCACATCTGATAAAAAGGATATTTATTTCTATTAGAAGCATTTATTTTATAACTGATTCATTCTGACCACGAAAATATTCAGACATTTTTAGTAGCACAGCAACTAAGACTGTATGATTTTTTGAGCATTCAAATTATTCAAATTATTATCTTAAGGATGCTCTCATTTGTCCAGTTATTTGCTTTAGAATCTCTTTTGCTATGCACTCACTACCTTATGTTTCGAAATGCCCTCAATCACAATGTGGTGATTTAAAAACCTTCAGTCTTTTTTTCTTCTTCTTTCAACTGCTCTGAATAGAGCTATTTTAATTTTAACCATTAGTATAAAAATGTTTAAGTACTTCTGATATTTTAAAAGTAATCATTCGATCTTTATTTGAAATGTCTTCTTATTTATAACGAAAGACCTTCAGTTATTTACAATTATTTACAATATTCTTCTTGAATCTGATAACTTGGAAATAAAGAAAAAATAATTTTTTTTGGATGAGAGGAATTCCTTTCTACGTAAGAAAAAGTGAAAGAATCCCTTTTTCGTACTATCAATTAAAACAGCAAATAGAAAAATAAAAGACAAATATCGAAATGTGTTTGAAAGTAAAGAAAAATGAAATTCACAACTGCGGCTTTGTTTTTTTCTGAAAAAATAATTTTTCGCTTCATTCCTTTGAAATCTTTTTCTAGAAATTCTGGAAAGTTTCATTTTATGTAATGAAGAATCTATTTTATTTCGCAATTTGAAATATCTTTTACAGAGCATTCCTTGTTACAGTTGCAGGTAAATGACATTTCAAAGGTTGAAAACCCATTTTAGAGTTTTACCCAATGACACAATGCGAGAACGATCCTGTTTTCGATTACGAGGTGTCATCTCTGTTATCTTGCCTCGCATGAGACATATATTTATTTTGACTTATTTGTGAAGTAATTCTCATACTCACAAACGCACGCAAAATGTCATTTCCTTTTTCCCAACTGGAAGCATTATCGAGGATCGAATGAGGTGAAAATGCTCAAATTTGATTCAGTTTTTATCGCCTTCTGCTTGAGTGAATGAAGAAAATCAATTTTCTATTTGAAATATTGTAGATAGGTTTTGGATGGATCATAAAAATGTAAATAAATATTTAAAATACACATTCCGTTCGGTATTGAGAGATCCCAGCAAAGCTTTTTCGATCAAATTCGTTTTCCTCGCAACTTGAATTTACGACTGGTGTGATATTCCATTAAAAATAAGATTATTCATTTTATTCGTAGAAGTTTCAAAATTTTCGCAACGATTTTCTAACGTGTTTGTATTCTTCTGAAATCATTCGAAGTGAAGGGAGAAAAAGAAACTGCTGAGGAAAAATTAAGCCTCGTTTATTTTATTTCCATCGGTTTCCGATAGAATGGGAAGAAAGAAAATGTTCATCTACGAGCCATTTAAAAATATACAGTTGTGTAATAATGTTTAAATTCCTTCTGTATATGACGATGCTTTGTTTTTCATTATACATTTATATAACGCGTTAACGAAATATCTTGAAATTAATTTCTACTTCTTGTCATTCAATTTGAGATCTCTGAAACACTTAGGCCAAGAAAACAGTGATGAAGCAATGATTCATTTTCAGAAGTATGAGTAAAATGAACTTCCATTTATTCAATTTCTATTATTTGATTTCTGAAATATACAATGCGATGATTAATATTAAAAAAATTATTCTTTATAAGGAAAGACTAGAAATCCTTTTTTATACTCAGCCTTCAAACAGCAGCCAGTTCTCATTTATTGAATGCATGCAGGCTTCGGAGACAAATGGATGTTATGTGGGAGCTTCGTGAAAAGGGTTTTACTCTTCTGCATTTGAAGACGGTACTATCAAGCGATAAAAATTCAGTTTGAATATCACAAGATCTTCCGGGAAATTTAATAGAGCAAATATTAAGAGGCTTTCTGATCTATGATAAAGTTATTTTTCGTTTTTCTCCCGATAGCGATTTGAGCATTTCTATTTATTATTTGTTTTGATATTCATTCTGCGATTTGAGATAGATATTTCATAATTTCTTCTGTTTTCAATTGTAAGATGCATTAAAAATGGTTATTTACCTCCCCAGGGCACTGTTTCTTCGCATGATATTGGGCATATCTATTGGTTTCAAGTCCATTAAAATATTATTCATTTGGGTTTTAGTTCAGTTATATTAACGTCCGGTTTTTAAAGCAACACATGGCTATTTTGAGACTTACTTCGCAATTTTGAGAGGTGATCAGATGACGAGGGCGGCACTTTCTAAAGCTTTCGCATCTCAGCACCTGGGGGGAATTTGGCCCTAGCGGATTTAACATGCACCAGGCGGTTCTTCGGTGGAATCGGGTCTCGAGCCTGATACCCTCCGGTTCCGAAGCCGAGTCTTCACCACTAAACCACCGCAGCCCCATTACATAATACGGAGGAAAAATAATAAATAATTAAACAATTATATTTATATATTTTCTTTTATGTTTTCCTTTGTTTCATTTAAGGAAATGTCCTTTTTTTACCTCGTGCATTTTCAGTTTCGTGTTTCTGTATTATCATGATATTTTCTGAACGGATGCATTCAGTGATAAACGTGGCCTTATTGTATAATGAACAGCCAAAAGAATAAATGGCAGTTTTCATTTTGTATAGCTATCAAATGTGATTGTCCAGCTATGAAATAAGCATAAAAAATGATTTTGAATTTCTTGGGCAATTCTTGGTGTAGTTGTTTGAATTTCTTGATGAAATGTTTTCCAAAACTCCTCGGGCAATTAAGAAAGTTTTAGAAAATTTATATGAATGTACTGAATACAAGAAAATATGTTGAAAAAGTTTTCACTTCATCGCAATTTAATTCAGAATAAAACCTAACACGCACCATTTTATTTAGCTATAGATTTGCTTTTTATAATTCATTCTTTTACATTGACATCATGATCCGAGATAAGAATAGAATGGATTGAAATATCTTCAATCCAATTCATTCTTTCATTTATTATTCATTATTCAACGTCATATAGAATCTTGAAATTAGTTTATTTTTTGAAATTCCTTAATAGACTTCTATTCATACAGCATTACAAATAAAACCATCAGATGTCATGTCGGGTACCTAACGTTTATTTCACTCACGAGCTTGCCCTGCATTTTTTTTCCTGTACCTATCTCTTTTTGGGTTTCGGACGACTTACTATGATGCATTTGAAAATACATTCTGAAAGCTCTTTTTCTCGTCAGATTAGTTGGACATCTTTTTTCCAAAGTTCAAAGCATAGAATTTTCATTACAGGTTTGAGTTTTTGTTTTGTTTAAAAATTTCAAACTTAACGGCATTTTGCAGAACAGAGGGTTTATGAGTTTTTTCCACGAGTAGGTTCTTTCATTTTTATCTTCGGAAGTAGAAAAACAAAAGTGAGGTCAGTAAAACTAAATTAACTTAACTTTTTGAATATTAATAGTTAGTTTACTTTTTAAGTGATAAAAATTTAAATGTAGATTTTTTTCTAACCATGCTATTAATTTGATAAATTTTTGTTAAACTATTATTCTTTGTATCTACGTATGTTCAATTTAATAATACAGGCAAAGTTTTATGTTTTATTCTGCCATTTTATATAAACAAAATGTATATAATTTTACATTTTAGAAAAATAAAAAATAATATAAATTAATTTTTTTTGATTGAAATGTATCTGAACTTGGTTTCATTTTTTTTATTAAAGCGTTTTTTTTTCTAAATTTTTATTTTTTTATTTTTAAAATTAATTTAAAATTATAATAACCATTTATATAATATATTAAATGCTGCAATTTTCACAGAAATATTATTCATTCTTTTAAATTAAAGTAGGGAGATTTTTTGGATATATTTCATCAAAATTTTAACAAGATTTTTTTAATCCCTTAAAATTATGTGATCTAATTTTCAACATTTCTTCCATTTCTCTGTGCTAATAGCTTTCTGGTAAAACCCTTTTCCAGTTTCTATTTCTAAACATTGATCCAAATGTATCCATACTTCTAAGATGACCACTCAACTTACATTTTTGAACAGTTGTGGGTTTTATTCTACTAGTCATGGCGAGAGTAATAGTTTTAAACTTATATTCTTTCCTTTACTAGAAAAGAGAAATATATAGATGTTCTCATACACTTGGGAACAACGCAGTGGAATTTATTTCGCTCGTTCCTTCACTATCAAGGGTCTCACTTGTGTCCATATGGAATTTTAAATAATGTTTAAATGTTTGAAAGAGTTCTGGGCTATTTTTTTTTTCAATTTTCGTTAGCATAAACTTTAAAAAATGACTCCTACATTATCTAAAACCCAGAATGAGATTATTTAAAGGTCGGTGGTTAATATATATAAGACTGTATTATGAGCTGTCTATGAGACGACCCTTCAAACCTATTTCACATTCGGTGGTGCAGTCTTTGAACAGGCATCATTGCTATTTATTTATTCTCGAGATAAGTGAGAACTGGCTCTTTTTGGCAGTGACTTCCCTATTTTATGTGCCATTTGGAGGAATATCTAAAATTTGTGGGAGTGACTGCCCATCGGTCTAAATATCTAGAGGGATCTGAATGGCGATCATTGTAGAAGCATAGAATGAAGTTCAATGGAAAGACCTGATGGGGAACATCGATTGCATTCACCGGCACGGACTGTAGGAGACATCCCATTAACTGAGTTTTCGTAAATCCATTTTTGGCATATTTACTTCATGTGTCGATTTCTGTCAAATTATGAATGACATTTATTGACAAGGAGTCTGTCTGTCTGGCTTCTCGAGCACAAGGGAACTCGATAACTGCAAATCACATTCATATCACATTTTGAAAGAAATCTGCCAAATGGCTGAACAACTCTCTATCTCTCCTTTCCCACACTTGTAAATGCGATCATTCCTAAACGCTGTGACTTCAGTTAATGAAATCCAGTAGATAATCTCGTGACTAAAACTGTCATTTTCTGCCAAATGTTAGCATGGATCGGTCGGCAAAAATGCGTCCAAAATGCCTATTCTCAAGGTAGATCCAGTAAAAAGGATAGATTCATGTCAAAGACCCATTTTTCGCAACTATCGTTCATTAGTGTGATGCCAGGTATTTACGACCTGATCCAGAATTGAACGTCCGAGAAGAGTTTTTATAAAGTTTATGTGAAAATAGGCACGAAAGAGTCGGGAAGATCATCCGCGTTTGTTTGTATTGGAAATGGTTCATTTATATAAAAAAATAAGAACATTAAAATAAATTCGTGAACGCATCATTGGCTAAACATCTCTAAAAATTGAATTATATCATAAATGTGATTCAAACATTCATTTCCTTAGAGAATTTCGACCAACTTCTTTGATGTTTATATTTTTAATATTTTCATTTATGCAGTATTTCATGTATTATTAGTAAACGCTTATATTTTCATTTATGTATTATTTCATGTATTATTAATAGAAAAACGCTTTTCTTTACTTATTTTTATAATGTTCTTATTTACCATAATATGTTAAAATTTCAATCTTTTTGAAATTTTGAATTTTTTAGAGACTCTTTTTAAAGTTTATAAAATCGTACGAAGATTTCCATCATTCATTTCATTTTAGAGATTTTCTTGAAATACTTTTATTTTTAATAAGAATATAATAATGCAATACCATACGATGAATAGGATAAACACACATTTGAACGAAATCCTAATAAGACAAAAAGAAGAAACATTTTATGGTTTTAAACAGATATTTTTGAATACAAAGTGTGAAAAAATACGATTCCTTTTTTTTTATCAACAGCAAAATCTATCCAAAAATGGCGAGCCAATGAGAATATGAAATCAATGATACGTCCGGAAGAACTAAGTAATGGAATGTGTTGCTACAACTAAGCTTTTTTCAGAAACACATTTTTCTTCTTCTTGAATCCTGCCAATGCTGTGCTTTTAAACCGGAATTTCTCATTCCATTTGCTTACAAAATTGATTTTATTCGGAAATTCGTAATGTCTTTTCGAAGGCATCCATTCTGCTTTATTGCAGCCCGTAAATTGCATTTCAAAGGTTTTAACGTCTTAAAATACTTTTTAGAATTTTATTTAATGTTACTTTGCAAGAAAGACAAGATCTTTTTTTGTCGTAATGAATCTTACGCAGGATGAATGAATTTTTATCTCCTTTTCTCTTCTTCTCACCACTATAATTGCAAACGATATCGAAGATCGAGTGAATTTGAAAATATTCAATTTTTATTCCGTTTTTATCGTTTTCCATTAGAGAGGAATGCAAAAAGAAAACCAATTTATTTTTTTGATTCTGAGCTTGAAATATTGTGAGTAAATTTGGGCTAGGATAATAAAAAAAATAAAAGGGGAAAGAAATATTTGAAATATATATTCCATTCTGTATTTAGATAGCTGAACTAAGCTTTTTCGTGCAAGTTCATTTCCCTCAGATTTTGAATCTTTAGCTGATAAGATTTCCCTTAAAAATAAATAGGATTATTTATTTCGTTTGCAGAATTTTAGGAATTTCTAGATTTTAGAAATATTTTTTATGTGTTTGTCTTTCTTCTGAAACCTTTAGAAGCAAAGAGAAAAAGAAAAAGAGATGAAAAGAATGCAGCTGGAATATCCAGTCTTATTTGCTTTGTTTTATCGACTTCCGATAGAATCAGTGGAGGGGAAAACTTAACATCCAAAAGCAATTTAATAATATTTAGCTTTTGTTACCGTATTTAAATATTTAATTTGAATGATGACCTTTTTCTTTTATTTGGTTTGCTTTAATGAATTAATAAATAGTTCTTAGAAAAATAGCTTGATTTTTTTAAAAAAAATACTAATACATAATTTTAAAACCATGCGGAAATATATGGATATTTGGATTGTTTAATTTGAGCTGCACACTGAATACATTTGCAAGAAAACTGAATAATATAAAGCATTAATTACATATTTTTATGGTTATACTTTAAAACCTTAAACATTTTTTTTATTGCTGTTCATCATTTTATTGCTATTCATTCTTTTTATTCACTAAATGAGAGGACGATTTTTCTTTCATTGTATTATTTAAATACGAATGGTCCAGTTTTTATTTCAAAATTATGCAATCTCTCTTTTTTTTAAAAAAACTTTTTTTTTATAATTATAGAAAAGTATCAGTTCTGTTATATAATATTTGAGAGCGTTCACCTACTGCTTTTCTAAAATAATTTCAAAGTAAGATTCATTTATAGTAGAGCCGTCAACAACAACAGCAAAGAGAAAAAAAAGAACACCTATGTAACTTTGTTATTTATTATAGCGTCTTCGCAAAATTAGTATTGATGGGAGGTTTATGGTTTAAAGCAAACGATTTGTTGACAAAATAGACAAACTGATGAACCGAGTTACTTAACATCTACTTTCTCGAAATTTTTCCTGTTCAGAAATCGATTTTATTTAACAATTCGATTCATCAGGGCTTTATGTATGTGTATCCGAATTGTATGGGCATCGTGCGAATTTCTTTCCGAAATTTACTGTAATTCGTGAGATATACTTCATTTTATTTGATGAGAACTCCCCGCAAGAGTTAACTCCCAGGGGACCCTATATGAAGGAAATTTCACTACATTGTTAAAAGCAACATAAAACTTTTTTGGCGTTTTTATTCAGAGGAATTTTGAAGAATAAATAATACCGATTGATATTTATCCTTAATATGAGTATGATTATTTTGAAACTATAAATATTTTTTTTTTAAATTTAAGCATTGAAGCATTTCTATTACTTTTAAAATTGTCATTCGCCCTTTTAGTGGATTCCTTCTCAAAAAGTATGCAGCTATCTTCATTTTTATGGTTACTGTTTACATATTTTTCTTCTTTTTTTAAATCGATGATGAGTGAGGTGCGAATCCTGTCAAAACAGTTTAATCCAATGAAATCCGTGTTTTCTAAAATCAGGGAATTTCGTTTTCAAGCAGGAACGATGAGGAAACGGATAGAAGATTTATTAAGTTTCTAAGGAGTATTTCATTATAATAAAAATTTTACACTTTTTATTTTTACATGGAGTTAAAGAATACTTTAATTATTTCCAGCTCTTAGGGAATGTGAAATATTTAAGGATTTTTTTAGATGTTTATCTTACCCTAAATCTGTGCGAATGTAAAAAATAAAAAAATAAATAAATAAAAAAAGGCTGGATGAATGAAATTTTGCACTGGGTAAATCATCAGACTGTGCTGTTTTTTAAATCCCTGCTAGGTTAGAAGATGATTATATTAGTTATGACACCTAAAATGTTCTTTATTGAACTTTTGATCCCATTCCTTGAAGAGATGAGACTTAATAGGTATATTGCATGAAACGCGATGAAACGATCAAGCTTAACAAAAGCAAATTTATTAGCATATGGAAAAAAAGGGGGGGAGGTCGAAATCGTGAGTTCGTTAAAAATTCTTCATGAAACTGAGTTTTTTTTTTTAAAGAAGTTAATATTTGTATATTGGTATGTTATTTTTAAAATATGTGATGAAGACTGCGAAAACTACTCATTACACATTTCAAAAAAAATCAATATTTAAGCAGCTACTGTAAGAATGACAGAATGATAGACATTCTTTCCGTTACTCCATTGCTGATGTAATCAAGAAAAATAAGTACAGACTAATTAAACCAAGCCCATTATCAAGCTGCAGTTCGCTGAATGAGGGGCCCGAAACAATGTTTTTCCACATGGAGGAGAATATTTCAAATATCTGAGGGAGTTATTATATTTTTATAGTTACTTTGAAAATATCCTCTGCCTAATGAAAGACATTTATAAATGAGTGCTCAATATGGATGCATTGTATATATAAATAATAGATGCTAATGAATGTCCTTATTTTAACGTTCATTCATTTACTGAATGGCAAGAAATGTTACTGATTTCTTTGGCTCTCTCATTCATTTGCTTGCAAATGACAGCTGCTAATAAAGAGCAAAAATGAATTAAACATTCCTGTCATCAATCTGTCCTGAAATTTAATTTTATATATTACTTTTTATAGTGGGAAAAACATTCATTTTTTTTATAAAAAAAAGCAAAATTCATGTTAAATAAAAATCGTCTGATCCGACATCTTATTAAAGATCGTACTTCAGGAAGAGTAGATATCTAAATACAAATAAATTTAATACACGGTCCCTCAAATAGTGGGTGTTGTAAATAGACAGTCGGATTTTTACAATTTTTGTGAATATTTCGAAAATTATGAAGGGGGGAGCACAACTTTTTGGATTCCGGCGTTTTAGAGTGCCAGCTTCGTTCACACGCAAGAGTTTTACAATGTTACAATTCCTTTCTTTTCCACATTCATATTTAAACATTCATAAAAAAATATAAAATGTGTGCTATTTATGCATTCATTTTGTGATTTTATGAAATAAGATAATTTTGTTTGAGAAATCTATCGTAGGTTCTGAGATATCGTCGGAAGTTCATATGACACATTTAAGATTGGAAGTGTCATTTTGCAAAATTTTATAATTATAAAAATTATCATCAGAATTGCGTAAAATTTTATTGAAAAGTTAATTTCATAACCAAAAATATATTTATAAAAAGAGAGATAGCAGTAATGGAAAAACCTGGAGGTAGTAGTTAATTAGCTCGGTTAATAAATGTGTAGTTTTGAGCAAACCTGCCCCCTCGAGTTATTTCTATAGACATAAAGTTTGTGAAAATGCAATTGCAAACAAAAATGTTACAGTGGTGTTACTTTTTTTTTTTGATGATTTTACATACAATGAAAGAGCGATGCGTTCAAACTTTTTCGATCGGCATCGTCACCAGAGATTTCTATTCTTGAACTGAATTCAAAATGATGGTTTTTCTTTTACAGTGACTAAAGAAAAACTTATAAAAAGTGCTAATCTGTATAATTTTCTATATAGACATAAAAAAATCGAACTATTGTTTCTTTTATGATTATCAATTATATTTTGTTAATTAAAGAATGAATGTAATATTTTAATTGAACAGAATCAAAGTGTGTAAACAATAGAATAGCTACAGATTTTATGTGAAAATGTTCATTTAAACATAAATAGCTGCTGCTCAGAGTTAAACACAGCAGGAAGTTGTAAATATTATGAGAAGTTGAGATGTTGCATTTCATATTTCTAAAAATATTATGCTGGCTGAATTGAGCGTTTCCATTGTCTTTCTCAGCATACCCAGGCCATTTCCTCTGGAGAGATTTTATTTCTGATTTGAAAATAAGTGCACTGTAATCTATCCCTTCGGAATTTCTCAAGACGAGTCATTTCAACCTTCATAATCAAATGAGTCCTTTCAATAAGGAAGATTAAATTCCAAGGTAAATAAAGGCTCCAAGAAAAGTGAATCCGTTTATTATAATAATTTATGAATGTGCTTCGTGAAAGGAGCTAGAAATTTGAAACTCGAATGCACCGAATAAGGGCACATTCATTCTACTTTGACGCTCTACTCCTTCTAAGTTATACCTACTACATAACAGCCAAGAGTATTTTGTTTTTACCAATCAATGATGCCGTCCGAATAAGACGTCGTTTAACATACGTCAGAAACTTTGAATTGAAAATCGAAATGTCTAAATATAAGCTGGATTTGGATACGTTTTTAATATACTGTCGTTCTTCAAGTAACGAGACTTTCCGGTTTTTTACAAATACATTAATGGGAAATACAATTTCTTGTGTTATTTCCAAAGACCAAAGTGTTCTCTGTACTTTGATCTGGTTTCATTCTTTCGAAAATGTAGGTGCAAATAAAGTTCCCTTCTGTTTTTTTCTCCTTCAGCGTGGTTTGACTCGTGCATTGAAATGACAACATTTTGTTAAAGCTGCATGCATTGCTCAAAAGAATTCCTCACCAATTTTGTTTTCTTATTCTCTTTTTCTCATTTAAACAGACAATGGGCCCAATTTTTTTTCTTATAGAATTGATTAAAACGTTTCCATCTAATACAGTTAATTAAGCTGAGATGCAGGCACAGTGCATAACTATTGGATCGAACCCCACTTTAGTAGTTAGTTTTTGTTAGTCAGAAAGAAGCTGTGGATCAAATTTCTAGAAGACTTACGAAAATTGCAATAAAAATATTTTTTATAGTCGGAGATTTCATACTTTATCATCCTAATCTGGGAAGACCTAGATATAACACAGGAGTAAATTCAGTCTTGGACTGCACAGAATGTTTTCTTTACGAAACATTAAGTTCATTTCGTTTTAATTTATTTATTTCAAACAGACATATCGACTTATTTCAAACAAACGTGACATGTATCTTTGTTGTGTCTCTATATATGCCTGCCTTTCATCTTCTACAAAATTAGCTTGACATTTCTTAATAACACATTTGAAGTCGGCCATCACTTCGTCGAATTTCTCGAACTTGCAAAGCAGTTAAGTATAAATAAATTTTGCTATATGGCTAAGTGATCTACAACTAAATTACACAAGTTGATTAACTAACTGAAAAAATTCCTAAAGAGACACAAAGAGTTATTGAAAGAGTTATTGTTTTTAAATAATCTAATCCCTCCGAATAAGCCATATTCCTTATCAATACTGATACCAAATTATTCGTACATCTGACCCTGATTTCTTTATAGCTCTCTTTAAATTAATGTCTTTGGAAAAAGATTTACTTTTAGATTTTTTTTTTTTGAAATCACAATACAAATTGAAGCCAAATTCAATTTCAAAAAGTTTTTTTAAAAGTTAGTTCTAAACAAAAGTACAAAGGTTCTGATAAAATTACTGGTAGAAATACTTAATTGCATTTCTCCAAACAATAAATTCTTTAGTTTATGAGCAGATATGATTTTATGTTACGAATCCATCTTCATGAAAACGCAGTCACCATTCCAACTCTAAAACCGCAGATAAACACCAATGAATTTAACTTTTATAAATCCATACCCCCCCCCCCCTCATCTCTAAATTGGGAAAAATGGTGGAATGAGTGTGCTGTTATAGATTACAAAACAAAAACAAAACAGTCCTACCACCCTCCAATTATTCCGCTTTTTTTACACTTTCTAATCAGAGAAAATCTTCAGACGACAATATAGTAAAAGAAGCGAATTGTTATAAAGATTTTATCATCACAGCATCCGTTTTTTCAACTTATGATATTTCTTCAACTTATGATTCGGTATCACCAGTTAGTATTGCTTTTAGTATCCTGCAGAATGAGTTATCTAGTCAAAAAGTACTTAGTTCTAAGCATTCTTAGCAAATTGAACGTTGTAAATCTGATGGTCGAAGAAGGTATCGACATCCTCATCGTCCAATACAAGTATCTCAAAAGGGTGCCATATTTGCATTTCATAATACATTTACATGATCTGTTGAAATTATATCTTCAAGCTTGAATTGTCTGTTTCGATGACATCTTCATTAACTGCTCCAATCCTTCTATTCATCGTACATAAAACTAACATTTTGTAACTAATTGGAAAGTAAGGAATTGTTGCAATTGGATAAGCAGTTGAATTACAGTTTTTAAATAGAAAGAAAACCTTCTACTACCAACAATTATTGCATGATGGGAAATTTTTTACGGAATAATCAAATTAAAATTCTAGAGATTCTCTTTCCTTGGATGAGAATTTTGCTTAACCACCCAGCAATCTATCATGACTCGGATACATCTAAGGCCTGGGTGGTGACAAATGGGGCACCAGCGGTTGCAACATTTTGGAATACGGCACATAAATACCTTCTTATGGTTAAAATTAGAGTTCCTGTATCACAGTTATTCTCGCTTGGATTCATTTTGGCTTTGATCTCTGTTTTATTAATTGTAACAGGAGAGATGTATAGCTCTCTACTAGATTCATGTTCAGACAGTTCGCTTTTGGAGATCAATTGTTTCCATTAGGAAATAATACGTATAAAAAACTAGTAACATTTGATCTTCAATTAAATACAGCTTCACAAGTAGTAAATTTAACTTCTTGGAAATTACAGATATATTTTCCGAACACTTTATTCCACTTATTTATTGTTACGCATCCAGTCAATATACAAATGTGATTAAAACTAGCATTATCAGGGAGGATCTTCCCTTCCAACAGGGCTGACTGCCAACTTTTACTATCTGTAAAATATTCGATGATTTTATTAACAAAATAATGAACTCTCTTGCAGTTATTCAAACTGCTGGACCAGAAAGAATGAAAGGACGCATCTCATTCTGTCATAAACATCAAATCCAATATCGCTCTTACTCTTAAATTATGCCACTTAAATTCTATATTCCCTGCTGAATGGGTGCACTGTTCTGATTGCACTAGAACGCTCTATTCGGGACGTTGAAAAATCTTATTTCATTTGTTCTAAATCGTCACAGAAATCGTTTGTATATTTTAGTCGAATATCATACATTTTATCACTACAATTGGATCAAACGGTTCCTCAGACTGAATACATCGATTTACCTCAGATTCCAACACACACACACACACTTGCTTGCACATCAGATATCTTTACGCAACCAAATGTCACCACATATCATCTGTGTAAAGTGATTTTCGCTTAAAAGCAATCTTATTGAAAACACTCCCTTTTATTCCCTCGTGATTGCTATGCGACTAGATGCTTCTCTGCAGGAAGCAATTATGCTTATTATTCTAAGAACTCCTTCTTTACCTACAAAAATCTTTCAATTTTAGGACTCGTCTAGAATTCTTTTTCATTTTCCGCAAATAAAAATGTGATGAGTTAAAACAGCAATCTTCTGTTACCATGTCATTATATTGGATTTTTAAATAAATAAACTTTGTGCTTTATTGGAAGTTAATGCTCCGAAGTATAGTTGACTTTGCTTAAAATTATTTTTGCAACGGAAAGTCCTTCTACTGTCCCTTCTTTTTTTGAATCACACAAATTTAGTTTAAATTTCTTTCGGACTGCTTAAGACTTCTTACGTTGTTTTAAAGCTCACAGTCCCTATTTTTCAACAGCATAAGCGAATAAATTTTTCAATTGTAGTACGTCAAGGACATCTTGTGAATGCCTTGATAAGTTAAAAAAATATAAGTGTTTAGTTAACAAATACAGAATAAATATTTACAAAAAAACCCCGAGATTTATCACAGATTTGATTTACAAGACTTTACTGAAATGAAATTGCCCGATTCTGAAATTTGCGTGTGATTAAGCAATCTTATTTTTCCAACAGCAAATCGAATGTTATATTACAAAACTCACATAAAAATAATATTTTCATTAACATCAAACTGAAATTTAATTTGAAGAAATTAGTCTATGAAATAACAATTATATTACCTTTCATTAACTTGAATTCAATATAAAATGAGATAGAGTCAACCTAATTAATTCTTTCAGACTCTAAAAAAGAAATGATGTTTCATTTTTTCCTTAATGCTGTTCGACTAATAATATCGTGGATTTTCGCATTTTTTCCCCAAGCAATGTTATTAGAATTTCAATTTCCTCATTAGACGGAAACATCTGTTTTCTTTTCACAAAAATACAAATTTCAGACTATTTGAAAAAATCTAAAAGATGTAATTTAATAAAGTAGATAATTCTTTAAAAGATTCTTTTAAAAAGGATGTTCCATGAAATGTTTTTTTTCACTATCAAACGATTTTCATTAATTTTCATTCTTTTGCAAAAGAATGAAGCGTAATCCAATTAATTCTTAATTGAGTGGTAAATGAAAAAGATTTTGTTAGCTTTTTTGGTAATTGAATTTTTAAAATTTGGATTCAGCTTAATTGCATAGCTTTAAAAAAACCTATAATATTTTATTTTCCCTTTTAAAAAATGAGAACCTGAAAAATTTATTGTCTAAATAATTTTCTTTTTTTGTATTCAAAGCATTTTAATCTGACATATTTCAGTTTTTTCTTTTAATAGCTCCAAAGAAGTTGATTATTTTTCAAATTATTTTGTTCTTTATCTTGAACATAAAAAGTGTCATTCCAATTCTAGTATTGTATCTGAATAACATAATTTCGTACCTATTTCTACGATTGAAAGATTATCGAAGTAAAAGATACAACAGGATGATCATCCTAATATAAGTTGATTATAATTCCATTGTTAATTAAGTTTAGGCCTCAAAATTAGAGGCGAAACGTAACAGTTGTTAAAGAAACTGGATCCCAGGTATCACAAGTAACAATCTTGATAAGTATATACATTTAGCATGTCTCAAGGCCTGTGTGGCCATTGAATGTGCAGACGAACTAGAGAAACAAATCATAGCAATAGATATTCCTTTGTTTTACCATAATTACTGTTCTATTTGAAATCTTCTCTCAGGGCACATTTTCTGCAGTTGTGATGGGTTTCGCGCCACCGAGGTACATCAGTGTCTGCTATCCCTTCAATTTACCCTCCCCCCGCCTATCCACCTTTTATTTTTTGGTTTTTAGTTTCCCTTCACTCCAGGGTAGACAAGGGTGTACTCCATGACAAGCTGTTGTAGCTCTGTTTGTTTCCTGCTTCTTATAGACAGTAAATATTTGTACTGTCCATGCGATCTCCTGTGTATCAATCGGCCAGTGTCCCAGGCATTTGGCTGGTCTCCTCAAAGGGATCAATCGAATGTGGTCAACTCCTGGGGTTTGGCGTTAAGGGTGGTCAGCTGGTGAAAGTGTCTCTTAAAGTATAGGTCCCGGCTAGCAATACGATGGATACCGAGGCTGGGAATCCCCAGAGCCGGTAATTATCATCCTTTTGTTGAGCTTTGTGATGGGCAAGGCATCGGATGAAAGAAACATTTTTCTTTCTGGGGTTTCCTTTGTTGCACGTTCATAACCGATCAAACAATATTGATTCACTTTCTCAACACGATCGGTTTCTAATCCTTTCATTACCAGACAATCAATTTCGCCGTTTATTATTAAAAACCCTTAAAAGCATTAGATGTATTCCTAAAACTGTAAAAACATAAAATTCGTTGATTTACTTATTGAAACATTATCACATATTCAATTTAAATTATTACTATTAGCTCAAGATTTCATGAATCATCCTCTGAGAGTAACAGTTCACAAAGGTATTAACTCCAGTTGAGATGTTATTCCACAAAACGAATTTCTTGGCTCTTTTTGAGCTGAAGCCTTGAAACACCTTTCTTCACTAAGTTTCTTAGCTATCCTACGAATGAATGTCACGAGACATGAAAAAATAATTCCACCTAAATACATGATTGTCACCTTCAACACCACAATACTAGCGACGACCATAAAAGCAGGTTTTCTGAGCTGTCCGGTAAAGCCATACATTCCAAACTCTCACCGCTGTTTCGCCAGAGATTTGACCACTTTCGTGGATAATTCACATGTTCTAAGTGCTCTACAATTTGTCAATCTGTCAATGAATGCAACTCCGATCCCCAAATGTAGAAATTGCTTTCAGTCGTATTCTGCAGATTCAAAACTATGTCCACAATTCAAAATAGAAAAAAACCCTCAGGGAATAAGAATAAGGGAAAATATTTCTTATAATGAAGCTAAATAATTAAATCCAAAATATAATCTTAAAAATTCTGTGATGAAGGCCAAAATTGTCAAAACTTATTCTTTCCAAAATAGATGCTAACATAGCTAAAATTCATTGTACTTCATGTTGCAAATATAAATCTTATGCACTTACTAAGCTATATAGCAAACTCTGTGTATCCTGTTCAACTATATTAGATAAAGCACAAGTATGGCCTAAGAAATCAGTTTCTAAACATTCAGATAATGCGAAAGTAGTGAAAAAAAACCCTTAGATAAATGGGAACGTGTCAGAGAGTCAAAAGCTACTAAACGAGCCAGAATTTCAGCAGACAAAAGAAATCAGAGTTCTTCTGCCCCTTCAAAGCAGTCTTTGAGAAAGAGGATTTCTTAAAATAACTGTTGTTTTAACTGTAAACAGTTATACCGCATTAAATGTTCTGATGTTATGATGATGTCTGCATTAAATGTCCACATTCCCTTCTGACGAGGACGTTATGTCCGATATGAGTGATGAGTATATAGAAGAATCTTCATCCCTTCCAAAGTCTTCGTGAAGTGTCCGCCCTCTCCCCCTTGTTTTATAACTTTTGTGTTAACAGCTTCCTTGTTTTTGTGGAATTATCGTGATATTAAGAATAAAAATTCTGAATTAAAAGATATTATATATAATTATAAAACCTGTTTGCATTGCTTTACAGGTAAACTACTTCAAAAATGAATATAGCATAAAAATTAAACATTTCAACATTTAAAATTAAAACAATGACAGAGATGGAGCTTTATTGCTTATAGAAAATAACATTCTTTTTATTCCTTTGATATCGAACACACATTTGTAAGCCATTACAACGAGTATGCAATTAAAATCATTTATAACTGTTTGCACCTCATACTTATCTCCAAATCAATCAATAGATCAAACACAGTTAAATAATTTAATTTCTCAATTACCAGCTCTTTTCCTTCTCCGTGATGCCCTCAATAGGCACAGTCTTGTTTGGGGTAATTCCAAATCCAATTCCAGTTGTTCGCAAATAGAATAACTTCTTACAGACCACAACATTTGCCTGTTGCATTCGAATTAATCAATTTATTTTCATCAACCTACAAAAACATTCCACATATTAGTTCTTGTTATTTATTCTACGTCCATTTTGCCGTATTTTGATTTAACAGTAGAAGGTAATAATTCTTAATTAATTAATTCCCTTTAATTATTAACTACGGGAGAACCGGTCATCCTGCATATCATCCAAGTATATTTCCGCTGCCACAGATTGGATCAAATTTACCTCGTTGTAAATATTATTTCTGAAATTGCAAATAGATAGGATATTGATGAGTCCATTCCACAAGTCGCAAAAATAATTATTGACGCTTGTAATGCTTCCCGCCTCTTTCCAAAGAGTATAAATCGAAATGAAATAAGCTTTGGTAAAACAAAGAATGCCAAAAAGTGTAGAAAAGGCAAGGAAAAGTCCGGAGTAAATTCCACAATTACACCATACATCAAACTTCATAGCTTGTAAAAAAACTATAGTAGAATTCCAGCAAACAGACATAACAAGAGAACGTCTTGGGGAAATTTTAATATTACTTCATCCATAATTAGTCATGGAATGTAGAACAAAGTTAAAAAGGGCTTTGGTG
Organism: Argiope bruennichi; assembly: GCF_947563725.1. Lineage (NCBI taxonomy): Eukaryota > Metazoa > Arthropoda > Arachnida > Araneae > Araneidae > Argiope > Argiope bruennichi. Next base: position 148,709,342 of record NC_079151.1, read on the forward strand.
TCTACAATTCCAATTACATCTTAGCTCTATGTGTCAATGGCCAGATTGTATCGTCAATTAAAGAAATTTCAAATACCCTCTACCTTAGGAAATACCTCCAGCTGCTTAAATTATAGTAATGGGTTCTATAAAATTAAATTATAATTCCTTTGCTTACTTCTCTTGCAATAGAAATTTTACTTTCCAAGAACTTCACTTTTACTTAGCAAATGTCAATAAATATCCTTAGACCCTGATAACATTACGCTAGCACTACTCACAATAGAATCTCAATAGAATTTACTAAATTTATACAACAGAATTTGGAATGACCCCCTATTTTTCGATTTCGTTGCAACAGTTCATAATTATACCATTTCTGAGAGATGACAAGGATCCCATAAGCCCATTAAAATGACCATCCTATCGCCTCAATAAGCTGTTTATGCAAAATGGTAGAGAGCAATGATAAATTCAGACTTTTTGTAGAGTAACAGTATATTCAGCTCTTTTCAAAGTGGCATTCAGCTTTAGAAAATATTCTGTCCTCGGAGACTGATACTAGACCAGTACTTTTGAAAAGAAAACACTTGACTGCAATTTTATTCAACACAGCGAAAGTGTCAATAGCCTTGGAGTTATGAAGAGCTGTACTTCAAAGTACGATACACTACACTGAAGAGACCAATGAGGGGATATTGTGAGTTCAGTATGAAACACCCATTAAACGATAATTTTTTAAACAGAACTGAAAAAAAAAGAGGGTTAAAAGGAAATTTATAATGTTTGCAATGTTAAGAATATACAAATTTTTTTCTGTGGCGTAGAAAACTACACATTTCAGATTAGGATTTAACAGCTACCTATGGCATTCGTTCGGTACCAGGAGATTAAAAAAATGATACATGTTGAATGTGAATGCCATGTATTAGCAATGTGACTTAGATGAATCAGTAGTTGAAAGGGTTATCGGTCGTTTAGAGATTTATCAAACACAATCCGTTGTAGCGCAATCTTAAAGAGTCAGCTTGTGGATAATTCTTTGAATGGATTGGCTAGCATATTCCTCAAATATGATTCACAATAGTGCGACATTTAGGGACATCTAGGACAATTATTCAGGACATTTTGGGGTGACGGATTGCTAGTCGTTCATCACCTCCAGAAACAATATAGCAGCTGAATAGTGGGAAAAAAACTCTCCAGTCCCTTATTGATAACCTCATTAAATCAATGCCTTATAGGTGAGCGACATTGCTTTCCGTCAGAGGAAACCATACCCTCTATGAAAATTCATTTCCATCCAAGAAATTTGTTTGTTCGTATATTATGCACGAATTGTACATATTTTTTTTTATTTTGCCGTTAAATATCATCAATAAAATTGAATTATTCTTTCTTTGTTATTACTTTTCCTTTTCTCATATCTATCAACATCTATACATAATAAATTAGTCACAAAAACATTTCTTCCACCACAGTTTATATCTAAAATCATAATATTCCCTAATGGTTTTGAGCGATGTTCAGTCAGTGCATGACAATTCCATTAATGACGAAGCATTAGTTGAAACTTTCATAGGTTTTATTTTCACACATATATGAACGCGGACATTTCTAAGCTACCACACAAACACATCACAACATAAAAGACGAGAGAGAGAGTATGTACATGTCGCCGCGTCGGCGTCTCAAATACATCTGGTTAGGGGAACAAGCAGAGTAAAAGACATATGGCTTTAAATTGTGTAGGCACGTTTCAATTTTTATTGAAAAGTTTTTGTTTTTTTTCATTTTTGTAAATTTGAAATACGTTTGAGCATCGAATTATCTGACTATTTTTTTCAAGAGAAGGGTATTCCTTTGGGGAGTATTTTATATGTGACATCTTTTATTTTAAAAATTAATAATATTTTAAATCTGTAACCCTTTTTTTTTTTTTTTTTTTTTTTTTGTAAAGGGCTAGTTTACAAGTGGATGATTTATATATTTCTTGCCCATGAATGAATATGAATTATATTGAAACACAATTACAATCAGCAATTAACAATATCTCACATTAGTAGAGTAGTAAGGGCTTTACTATCTCGGTATCGAAAATTGCTATTATTCATTTTTGCCGAAAAGCCATCTTCATTTTAACCCTGATTTCAAGTTGAATGATCAAACGACTCCATTTGTGAATGACATACAATTCTAGGGAATCAATTTTGATTTAAAAAAAACACTGATTGTTCCCTCTTTTAAAATTATTAAAAAAATATGAAAAATTCTTAAATATTCTAAACGTTTTATCCACTACAGTTTGGGAAGAAGATAGACGTTTAATGTTAAAAGTTTATAAAACCAACAATTCTTTCCAAAATCGACTATTATTGTTCTGTTTATGACTCCACAAGACAACTTATTTTCAAAAAATTAAACACAATTTACCTCACTGTTCTGAGACTTTGTTCGGGAGCTTTCAGAACATAACCGGTTGAAAACCTGAACTTTCTCTTTACTTAGAATATTAATGTTATCAATAAATTATTATATTAGGATAAAATCAAATGTATACCATCTTTTCTATAATTTTAAACTTCGTCTATTTTTTGTTATATTAAAAAAAGAAATGATAGAAAATGTTAGATATGGCGACGGATTTTGCGACTTTGGCGATCAAATATAAATTACTGGACAAATTTAATTAATTAAATAATATTTGAAAAAAATGTATTAACATCAAGTGTCGTCCACTACAAGTTTTAATAATAACTCAACTTTAACTTAACTTTAATAATATAATTTTAAACTTCTCTATTTTTCGTTATATTAAAAAAAATTACTAGAAATAGAGGATAACAGCCATTGTTGCTATAAATCCCAATATCCTGCATCTTTTAAGTTCAAATGCTAGAAAATCTCACATTCATCTCAGAGCTTGGCGAGTATTTAGCGATAAGGCGACGAATTTGACGACTTTGGCAACCAAATAGAAATTACCGGACAAATTTAATTAATTATTTAATATTTGAAAAAAAACTATCTTAACATCAAGTGTCGTCCACTACAAGTTTTAATAATAACTTAAATTTAATAATATAATTTTGAACTTCGTCTATTTTTTTATATTAATAAAGAACAAAATTACTACAACAAAAAATAAGCTACAATGCCTTAAAAACATGATCAGAAATAGTTTATAAAGAACCTTACTTCGACTTTCAATGCGGTCCTGTGTGAAGAAAGCGATATTCTTTTAAAGGAGTGCCAATGAGCCGATTCCTTTATATTGATTCATATCCATTAACCGAAGATTCTCTCCTGTTTTTTTAACTTTGATAAATTTTTACCTTTTAACTGTTCTTTTTTTAAGTATCGTTTTGCCTTCAAAGTCATTTCTTTCTTTCTTGTATTTTGTTTCTTAAATTTTGTTATTTTCTTTTTTAATTGTTGTTTCATTTAAAAAAATAAAACCGGAATCCAAAAAAAAAAAAAAAAAAAAAAAAAATTCATCCAAACCGGAAGGGATCTTTTGGCTTTAAAAATGCCGATTTAGGTGGTGTAATGCAATGCGATGTGGTCCTTTTTAATAAAGATTTGATAACGGGAAAACTGGTTTGGCTGCACTCCAGATACAAAGATTTTCTTTTTGCTTTTAGCCATTGAGCGATTGTTTTTAAAACATTAAGTTCAGTTTGAAATTCTGAGTTTTATAGTCTTAGTTGTGCCATCTTTACTCAAATGTTTCTGTATTTTCGTAAGTTTCAAAAGGATTTTTTTTATTGATATATGTTAGAAATAGATTTTGTCGATTTTAAATGCGCACCGCTAATTTTATATGGATTACTATTGTCTGTTTTATTATGTGTGCACCGGTACATAATTTAATAGTTTCTGGTTAATGACAGAAATCGAATTTAGACTCGGTTTCTGCTTAGATTGGTGGCCTAGTGACCTAGTGATAAGGTCTCAACTTCCGGTTAAAAACCCAATTTAATTAAATATCCGTCTTATATATTTCCCTTGTGCACATTAAACATGCTATTGTGGACTAAATGTCTTTTCGTTGATATGGTATGGAAGACTGAAAAGAAGTTCACAGCTCAGACGTCGTCCTCGATATCTAACCAGAGATGATAATAACAGTATCCACTCTAAAATAGCGTTAATATTGCTTTCATATGAGAAGGTATTGGAAATAAACTAAACTATATGTCTGATTTGGATCGTCCTCTGCTGTGATTTCGCGAGCAGTTGCATTTGGAGTTGTACGTATGGCTCTATGATATAGAGAAAAGAAGACATTTGTTTCAAAAAGATTTAATGTCCTTTATTGTAAGAATAAAGATTATGTGCAATAAGAAAAGGTGGCTTCTAACAAATTATTTCATATAAAAATATATATAAATTCAAAGAGGAGCAAAATAAGTCTTGAAGCTGTATTGATAAAATGAGTTATTACGAACTATAACGTACTAAAATAGAGATACAGGATTCACGTTATGTATTTATTATTCGTCATCTAGAAAAAAAATAGCCCTAATGTTGCTTCAAGCGGGACGTTAATATAACCAAACCAAAATCTAGAAAAAAAGTTCCTTTTTTGTTAGATTTTAGACAAAAATTATTTTTTCAATATAATGCAATATTACTATATCAGAAACTATTTGCTTAATGTGTTGTGAAGAAATGTTATAAAATAGGCTTATAGAAAAAAAACTGCTGATAAAAACACCATTTTTTTGCAAATTGCATCATTTTTATTCAAATTCTTAAATTCTCTTTCAAGCCCGGATGTTCAATGTGTCCAAATGTTATAAAATTTTCTAACGATAGTTTTCTAGTTTCATAGAAGATATAAATACTGCTACAGCTTTATACATATCATTTTCTGGAAATATAATTTCGTTTAAGATCAATACGCAAGGAGATCGTTTGTGTGAACCTAGTTTAGAAGAAATTTAAAGCAGCTATCCCTATAATTACAGCTTAAGTCGGTGATGCGTCAAGTCTTGAAGGAAGCGTCTGAGTCAAATGAATCATCAGTTGTGGAACAAGTATTTCTGCTACAAGGTGTGCGAATGTTTAATCCAATGTCTGGAGATTTAAGTAGGTCCTTAAATCATGGACGAACAAATTGTAGTTATTACTACCACAGTAGGGATAAGCATCTGTAAGTGGCTATAAATTCTATTTGGGGACTTAAATACATCGGTATAAATTTGCATTGAAATATTCAGCCAAGCATCATTTAAGGGATTTGTGACATTAAGCTCTCTGCTATGTTCTCTTACTATATTTCTTATGGCTAATACACCATCTTTAAAAATGTTAGACAGTAAATAGAGAATGGTTGGAATGCTTCTGCAGTAAAAAAATAATCTTACAAAATATGCAAAAATATGTAATAAAAATGTCATCATTTTCTATACTCCACTTAATAATGTCTTGATAAATTTCCTTAGAATTTTTAATATTTTAATTTAGAAATAGCAACTGATTAATAGAAATAACGAACTATACTATATACATTAACTTGCCAACATTAATTAATACTAACAAAGAAAAAAATGGAAGGTGGTCTTCGCATTCGAGCATTCCGCTTTCAGTGCAGTTGAAACAGAAAGTATTGCATTAAATACAATAGGAAAAGTGTATGGATAATTAAGATTATTTTTTCTTTGTACCCTTACATTTTATAGCTCTATGAAATTGAATAAGGGAATCTATCTTTTTGATTGTTTAAATGGAAGTGAATTCCCGTAACTTCAAAATGTAAAGTTTTGGTTCCCAGGATTAGCGTCTAACATTTGGCTTTTAATCAAATTTTGAGCCAAATCCGATAAGGGGTTGACTGCATATCAGTTTATAATTTTGCATGCAGTCATTGCGATCATTCAGAGATGTAAGAATTCAGGTACATGAAATTTAGATCAAAATTTTAGCATCTAAATATAGATTCATTCGAAAATTTCAGTCACATCTGCAAAAGAGCTGACCGTCTCTTTATCTGTACTTTCAAATGCACACAAATAAAATAATTAAAAAAAAAGCAATGACTTAAAAAAAAAGGAAATTTGACATGCTATTTATATATGCCATAGTTGTTGTTAAAATTTTAGCTTCAAACGGTTGGAAAAATACTTCCGAAATACACATTAGATTTTCGGATACTTGTGCATTAATCACTGAAAAAAATCGCCAAGATTACACCCTAGATTTAAATGAAATTTTATATCCCTACCGAAGATCTATATTTCGTACCTATTATTCATCAATGCCATGCAAGGCTTCACGACCTAATCCGATGTTCACAATCTTACGGGGGGGGGGGTATAACAACTTTATTAGATAGAGAGAGAGAAAGATTTGGGGAGATGACTCCAGCTGATTTATTTCCTTCTGCATATGGCCTTGCCAGTTTATAAAATTCAAATCCCTAACGAAACAAAATAATTAAGATTTATCATTACTACATAATAAAGTAAAATAAAATTTCTGTTCATAGACGGCGAAATAATTTGAGACGTGTGCAAACGCGAATTAATATCTTGCGTTGAATATTTGAAATATCTTTTGAAACCAGTAACGGTCCCAACATCTTTGGGGCGTATATTCTGTGCTTTCCATTAAAAATTCGTAGATCCATGCCCCGTCACACGAATGCCACAAACTATCAAATGCCCAACAATGGAAGCATTTTACCGTGGCTGTTATTTGAAGTGAATGCACTTTCATTCAATTGCTGAAATCATCTTTCTTCAACTCCCCACCCACACCCCTCCCAAAAATGATGCATGACATTTTTGAATTAAATGTTAAGTAATCATTTTGTTTTATTCGGATACGCTGAAAGAAAAATAATGTTAATGAAGTAATATATTTCTTTTGTCATTTTCAAGCATTCACTTTTTAAAATCGTTCGTGGAAAGCCGATTCATAAAAATAGTGGGTGATAATTAAAAAAAAAGCGAAATGGGGGGAAAAAATCAAAGTAAATAAATGAGTAAGCAAATACCATTAAAAAAACACTGAAAGAAAAAAAGTGAGGTTTTTTTTTTTCTTTCATTGTACTGGGATTTAAAATAAAAAAGTATTTGTTTAATATTTAACTACTATATTTTGTACCTAATGCGTACTAAATTTAGAAAATGAGATTAAACTTTTTGCAATCAGAGCAGATTTAACCAGCTGTAGAGTTCTTTGCATGGATTGCATTATGCAAATATAGAACTCCTTTTTTATGTGTTTTTATTTGTTGTGTAATGAAGGATTTAGATTATAAATTGTGAGTTTTTTTCCTTTGAAAAACTGGGATAAAAATGCAAACTTTTTTTTTTTTTACCTAAGTATTTAAATGTTCAGTTTCATATAAAAACAACATGAAACATTTCATTTTTCGAGCTTGTTTTCTTTGATATATCGAACTCGAGGGTTAGACGAGTTGCCCTTGGGCGGAGTTTGTCCGAAGCTTAGGAAAAACCAACAAATTCAGTGTAAATAGTTCTACAAATAATCTACAAATTCATTTCCCGTATCATATTACATTTGTTTAGTTCGTAATTGTAATTAAAGCGATCCTGTTCAGTTTTATGTAGAGACTGTTCTGTTTGATATAGTTTGTTGAAACGGGATATATCCGTTATTTGGAGCACGGAGAAAAGAAATTTGTCATAAAAGTTAATAACTCAGATTTCAACTACCAGGTGGTGCATAAGGAATTAAAAACACAAACTTGAAGCATAAAATTTTATTTCATCTTATCTTTTGTTTAATGTGAATTCCATTTGCATCAATCATGTATTCGAATTAATATAGAATATTTATTACCAAAATATTACTACTAAATATAGAATATTTAGTATCACTGTGAAGTGTTTTTTCAGAAATTACAGCAATATTATGCTTATTCTTGCTTTCATTTCAATGAGAGTTCATATGCTTTTTCCATAGATACGATCGTTCTCCAACTGGTGTGGAAGTTTGGAGAGTAGACGCCGCCTCAAGTGTAGTCCTCGTCATCCGACCGCGGTTAAAAATTACTAAGACAGTCGCAAAACAGCACTAGTGTTGTTTTAAAACGGGAACGCTTATCTAACCAAACCAAACCACAGATACGATCTTTCAGGAATACCGCAATGAGAAACCACAGGAACTCACATCAGGAGGACGAAGAATCTGAGGAGTCAGAAAATGTCACGAAACTACCTGACTATTTCTAACTGACCATTAAGAAATTTCTTCACATACCATAGATAAAGGTATTGTTATGAATGAAGATAGTAGTCAATAAAATTCCCTTAAAATGAATACAGTAATCAGTGAATTTCTCAGTAACGGAAAATCATGACGAAATATCTTTTAGGCCTTCAAAGAAAAAAGGACCAAAAATAAAATTGGCTGATAAATCACATACACAGTCATGTAATCCAAATACAGAGGCTGCTCATGCTCTCAACATTAGGACATGCAGCATCCCATATACCACAACAACGAGCATTCAGTGCTCCATCTAGGATAAAATCCTCCTCATATAACCACAGAACGTTCAAAAGTCATGCATTGTTAGCAATTATTCGCTCCTGAAACCGGTAAGCAAAATCAGTGCGTTGTCTGAAGTCTTGAAGGTGCAGTTTTTGTACTATTTCGGCTTTGTATCGTTTGGACCAATTTAAAATGGATCGTAAAATTTTTCATACTGTATATCAGGGGAGAAACATATCATGTGATATCTCTCGAGTGCTTGTCGAAGAATACTGGTAGCTGGATGCACTTTTACCATAGAAATACTGACTTCTTCTACATGTACATTTGAAATCCATTTTTGTCTTATTCTATACTCTCAAAGCACAACTAAATCATTATTGTAATTCTGATAAAACAACTTGACCACTAAAGCTTGATCTTTATTCTCTAAAGATAGAAGGAATTTACGGCATCGTTCTGTCAAGAAAGCGGAATACTTGCTTCTTCTGAAGTTACTTCCACTCACGGAAAACTGCTAAAGCATGATGTTTCTTAAGATGGCACGAGTTGCAGCGTCTGTTTAGATAGTAAAGCAATAGTAAAGCATTCTTTTCCAAACACCAGGCATGGTGTTTGGAAAAGAAATGTATAGACCACAAATCAGCGCGTGCAGTCATTTCAGAAAAAGGTGGAGAAGGAATCGAATGAGAGAGCTGCATCCTCAAGGGAGCAGCAGCGGGTGCGAAAGAAGTCTTTCCATTTTTTTTTCTTTCTAGATAATTAGGGAGGGTCTAATTGGTGGTGAGAGTGAAGTTGAGTAAGCTGTCCTAACAGAGCATTGTTCAATGTGATCTCCTTTATTTGTCGTTTTCTTCAGTATTTTGGCAGTTTTGATGAAGCTTGGAAATTCTTTTAAGATATTTGAAAATTCTCAGTATTTCTATTATTCTTTCATATCAGGAATTCCAGGGAAATTATTGTCGTTTGGGAAAGGATTGATTTAATAAGCTTGTCTAGTTTTCACGATCCTATCTTTTTTTGTTGCTCCATCTTCCTTGATGAGAAAGGGAGTTTCTCTTTCATTATTCTTGCTTATCAAAATTCAGTATTCTTGTTCATTGGCATAAGTTGGATATTGGACACTATTGGAATTTTCATATTTTTTTTCTTCGATCTTGCAGTACTGAGTTTGAAGTTTCACTTTGCTTTTGATACATTGAGGGTTTGATATATCCTGAATACTGTGAAAAAATCTAGCATAATTGTAATGCACTGTTGCCTTCGCTGGGGATATGTAAATTTCTATTTTAATTTTCAAATAGTTAAGCTCCTTAATGTTAAGATATTGTTATAATCAGCTAATTTCTTAACCTCTACTAGAAATGTCGATAAAATTATTTCTGCCGATAATTTTTGCTAGTTGAGAAATTCTTTTAATCTAGATGTTTAGAGATTGCAGTTCATTTTTAGTTTCGCGTTTGTAGTGTTTTAATGGGAGTGCTTTGATCATAACTTTAAGTAGTCTCGGCTCTGGAACTTCAGATAAAATAAATTCTTACTTCAGATAAAATAAATTCTTACTTCAGATAAAATAAATTCTTTTTTCTTCGATTCTAATAGTTGCTTTATAATTTGGTCTTTTCTTCTTCTTTTCGTAGAAGGAAGATTAAAAAGGATCAATGCATCCGCTTATGAAAATGTCCAATCTTCTGAGGAATTTCAGCTTTCAATATCAAGTCTCTTGTATCTTTTCTTTTTCGTTGCATTTTTCTTAGTAACATTCTGAAATAGGTGTTCAGTTGGGTATTTTCTTTCTGGTTAAAGCGCTTTGGACAATTTTCTATTGGGAATCAACAGACATCTATTATCGATTTTCTCAATTGTCATCAGTATTTTATTGAAATCATCAAAATGTTGGGTCCTGTTGTCTAAATTATATGCTTACAATTGTTTTATAATTTTTTCAAATGATTTTGTGTCACTAACTACTGTTTTTTTTAATCATTTGAAAGTTGAATAACGACCGTACTTGGAAAGCGACATTTACCATTTCTTTTTAGTCCATATAATGTATAAATGAAATTTCAATGAAGTAAGTCAATCAGAATGTGCTATATATAACATTGAGTAGGACATTTTAACTCTAACCACCCAGTGTTTTTGAGATATGTTCTAAGACAGAAAGATATAACTTCCGATACCGGCCATTTATATTTAGAGAAATCTGAAACATGGAGATAACAAAATTTAGAATTCACTATTTAGTATATGAGAAAATAAAGGTCAAACTCCGACTAGGACAGGGGTGGCGAACCTTTATGGATCAATGAGCCAGTTTTTTTTCTAAAGAAATGTTTAATGAGGTATAGACGTGCCGTCAAATAATTTTGACTTGTGATTAATGGGAAAATAATAAAACTAAATACTAAAAAATCTTTATTTACTACGAAAAAATATATTTTGCATTGCATTGTAGTAAAGGTTTTAGTTATACTTGTAATTCTAATTAAAGTAACATTAGTGTGACTTCTTTTGTTATTCACCTCTGAAAATAATGACTCGCAGGCATACGTAGATGAAAATATGGTTTAAATCGCTTGAGCCAGCTTCTCCAAATCGTTAAATGTGTCTGAAATCGAATTCCATGTTTCCAAAATTTTGTTAGTGACATTTTTACATATATTGCTTGTTAATCTTTCTGTTTCGATCAATTCCACCGTTTTTCTTGTTTCAATAAATTTTTGAATCCCTATTAAACTAGACTGGAAATCAATCAATTGCATTTCAAATTCTCAATTTCCACCTAATCGAATTGGGACAAGTTCGGTTTATCAAATGAAGTCACATCAGACAGGGTACATAATAAACTTGAGCGTTTCCGACAAATCTTTGAACTGAGAAAGTAGTAGTTTTTTTTAATAATATTGTTCCTAAAATCGAGCGTCAAAAGCGCGAATGATTGTTTTATATCTACCTTGAAGTTTTACGTTCAATTCATTGAAATATTGGCATATGTCTGAAAAAACAATTTTGTGAGCCACATAACATCCAACAACTGTAGATATTGTTCAATTTCCCCCTCCATTTGCAGAAACAGTCTGATTTCTCCAAGTAGTCAACAAATTCTTAAAGTACGTACCCGCGGCTCAACCAGCGAACGTTATTATACATTAGTAAGCCATTATACACCGAGTTGACTTCATCCAACAAATCCTCAAACTTTCGCTTATTTAAAGCCTGTGACGATAGGAGGTTGACTATTTTTGTGACTAACGCTATTACATTAACAAGACATGTTAAACCACTCTTGACACACAAGGCTTGTTGGTGAATAATGCGGTGGAGTTCAAGAATCGAATTACCTACGTCTATTTGAAATAAACTAATGAAACCATTTTTTTGCCCACCATATTTGGAGCACTATCAGTAACTGTAACAATTCTTTTTAAATCAATTTCTTTCTCATCAAGAAAAATTTTCAACAGCCGTACAAATATCTGTGTCCTTTTTTTTAAATGGAATGGAACATAAAATTTTGGAACATGGAATTTGTTCATAATACTTTATAGTGAACTTTGTTATTTTGAATTAAAATGCAAACCGTTTTGATCGGCGGCGTGCCCAAAACATTGTGTCGTATGCCATCGATGGCACGCATGCCAATGGTTCGCCATCCCTGGACTAGGCATTATGAGAATTCTCCTAAAGCGAAGCTATATGATTATGTTTTTACAATCGGTTTAGGCAAGTTTTGTTGTAAATGCATTTAATTGTTAAGCATTACTTCCTTAATTTTTAAAAAACAAAAAACAAAACAAAACAAAAAATCAAAAAAGAAATTCTCCTTTTTATTTAAATCACAAAAACTTAATGTACTACAGGTTTGGAAGTTCTATAGAGACAAAGAGGAAAACATTGGCCGATGCAAAATATTCCTTTAGTTAATCTCATATAGTTATCCTCTTTTTTAGAAGCAACATTATGAACAACAGCATGATAAAATAGACAAAGAAATTTAGTATAAAAAATCTATTTAAAAGATATTTCATGGAAATGCTATTTTGTGAAAAACGATAGTAATGGAAATTTTTTTTTTTACATTTATGAAAAACAGCATGATAAAATAGACAAAGAAATTTAGTATAAAAAATCTATTTAAAAGATATTTCATGGAAATGCTATTTTGTGAAAAACGATAGTAACGGAAATTTTTCTGTAAAATACTTTGATGATCCTTGAAAACAATGTTACAATATCTTCAACAATCAAAACTAAAGCTATATAAAACTCATAAGAATCGCCGATAAGAAAATTTTAGAATATGAATTATGTGATATAAATTATTTTTTGAAAACTTCAGTTTCCTGAATCATTGAAACTTTATATTATGTTTCAATAATTAAAAAAAATGCAAAAAAGAGGACAAAAATCATTTATTTAAAATATTTTATACATCTTTTCAAATAATAACTCTTAAATGCACATTTATCAAAATGCTTACAATTTTTCTTTTAGGAATTTTAATTAAACGAGGTTTTATTTGACAACAGGGTGGAAAGATCGGTATTTCTAATAATATATATTTGCATTAATGAATATTTTATTACAAAATTTGTAATTAAGGGTATTAATGGATTTTTGTAAAACTGATTCATTTGCGAATTTACTGACAATTTTTAAATAATTTTATAGCTTAATCGTATAAAAATCCATATGAGATTAAGAATTTGCAACAAATCCTAAACACTTTAGTCAAAAGAGGTTAAATGCAATCAAATTTCTTTATGAAAGCTCCGATTACTACGAAATAGTATAAAAAAAAGGTTAAATATATATATATTTTTAAAGGTGGGATGAATAAAAAATGTCGTTACCGTAAGCTGTAAAAAGAAATCTGTTAAAAATTTCGGCATCTGTTTGGCTTGATGTAAAGTTTCTCTTCTCTTCTACGTGCCTCTCCCTAAATCTTTCTTCTTAAGTTTCTTTTGTTGAAACATATACGACGCCATGAATTCAGAAGCGGAAAAAGAAAAACACAAACCGTCATGTCGGAGGCACCTTGCATCAATTTGCCCTCTCGCCATTTCTTTTCTTCAGGTTTCAACCTCCTCGGCGGGTTACGATGGGAACTGAAATTCTAAAAGAAAACTTTTCCTCTTTCTGTTTGCCCTGGGACTTCCTTTCGTGTTTGAAAAGCTGGAAATTCTTCAGTCACTGCTTCAAAGTTCAAAACACGAGGAATTCACTTTTATTTCGCAACATAAAGTATTCGAAAAAGTATTGGTTTAGAAACCGTCAGAGAAAGGCCAGGCGATATTTTTGTTTGCCGTTTCTTTATTCTTTTTTTAAAACTTTAAACATTTCAGTTTAATCCATCTGTAGAAAATCTAAGCTATAGCGAAACATCAGAATATCGTAAATAAAATTTTTAGTACCTGTCTTTTTCTATAGCATAACTCAGTACGAATTTTTAAGACTGCTTTAAGGAGAGTAAAGATGTTTCCTAAAGGCTTTCCCAGTATTATCAGATAAACGTAGTAGTTTAAATAATAGAGCAAATTAAATATTTATATATATTAAATATTGATAAAGCAGAAATATACAGATACAAAATCTTTTGCTCTGTCTGCTGTGTTGCAAATTTAAATTTTATTAAAATTTTGATCAGAATGATATAATAAATTAAAAACCAGAATCGATTTGAAATGTTTATGCTCTAAATATAGCATATGCCTATTTGGAACTTAACATTTCAGGTGTAAAATTTAAATAATGATATAAGTTTTTAAGAAAAAGTTATAGGTTGAAGGAAATCGGATCGTTCATTCGAGACCACATCCTCCCAAAGATCCACTGGATATTTCACTTGGTGTAAGTTATAAATATATCGACTTGTTTAACGTGTGCAATGTGTAAAAACGAAGTTAAAGAAACACGCAATTCACGAATGCCGAAACAAATCTCCTCTCAAAAGGCGCCAGTTAATCTATCTGAACTTATTTATGGACTCATTATGGAGTTACATTTATATACAGGCATATAATGAAAGAAAGGGATTAATTTTGTTTTCATTCAAATCATAACGATGGCCTTTATTTAAATTTCATAGCGTTTCCAAGTTTAAGAAATTTCAGCGTTTCCAAGTTTAAGAAAATAGCACAGATGGCCTTAAAAGTTAATCATTTTTTTTTTTTACATCTACACACTAGCTTTTTCTACACTAGCTGATAATTCATGGATTTATTCACGAACACGAAAATAGTTTTCTAAAGCAAGCACGAAAACTTGAAATCGCGTTTGTCCAAGTCTTATTGCTGATTTCTAAACAGTTAGAGGGGCTTGCATTTAATTTTTAAAAATATTTTTAATAAAAAAAAGTAGATTTAAATTTTTATATTTTATGTTAATTGAATTTGCCAACATGATGTCCAAAAAATTAAGAAGCCGAAATTTTTATAGAGTTTCTCGGTTTTATTAGACATTTTGTGTAAAATATTTTCCACATAGCAACATTTTAAATTTAAAAAAAAGTGACAGTCTTTTCAAACAAATCGAGTTATGAAATTTTGAATATCTCTGTTTTAAAATTTCAACTACTAACATCTGCATCTCAGAAACGATGTTAAATAAACGTATATCAAAATGAAATCAAGCGTGTAATTTAATAAAAAATTTTTTGATTACTTGATATAAAGAAATACTGCTTTTGAGCGGCTTTGTATTTGCTTATTTCATTAGAAGAGATTTCATATTTCTTACGTTTAATCATTTTATTCATCTCTTCATAGGTCCATAATTACCAGGCATTTCTGAAAAATTATTTAAAGGTTATCAAAAATTAAATTTGTAAAATATGAAAACATTAATATGCTGCGAGTTGATTGACTAATTTATGAAATTAATAATGAATCTCATAAAATATTTGTTCATTAGCAAATATTTGATACTTATTTCTTGGATTATACTTGTTTCTTAGCTAATTAATTTAAAATAAGCAATTAATAATTATTTTTATGGCTTAACTAATAAGTTTGCTTACATGTTCCATTAATATCTAGGGTTAAAATTTTCACCGAGTAATAGAAGAAACATATATTTGAGTGTTCATTAGTAAGCATATTTAATTATTTATTTTTTATTTTGGTTAAAATTAAAAAAATAATGTTTATAGCCAACAACAATGGAATTTCTAAGCATTGAAAATGCATATTTAATTGTGCTGAATTTTGACTTCATTTTCACATTTAAAGGATTATATGAAAATAAATCAACGCATTGGGATCGGTTTGAAAAATGTGATAAAATGAAATAGGTATTTCATATAGAATAATTTATTACATATATGAAATAATTTAACGATTCATTAATAATAAATTGTTATATTATTTAATATGTGATAATTATAAACTGTCAAATTATTTTTTATAAAATTAATATTTAACGATACAAATAATAATTTATAAAGCAGATAACAAAAATCATTTCTTTATAAATTTATTAAATAAGATCAGAAAGGGTTGAGGAGAATGATGACTACAGTACCAATCATCGAAGTTTTGCTTTTTTTTCAATAATTTTTGACACATGTTTACTTTAGTTGCAATTGTATTAAAACTTTCCTAAATATAGTTAAACTTCTGTACATTTGTTGCATGCAAGGTACGCAAATGAGTTACGTATTTTTACTATTTCCAGGATACAACGGTTACGAATAAAATTCAATTTTCGGTTTGCGATTTCTCTCTGAGTAACAGGTCAGTATTGTTACGAAATTTCAGGGGTTCGTTTGGATAGTGGAAGTTATATGGTGTGGAGAACGCTCAATAAGCAGGCGGCAGTAGAAAAAGAAACAACGACGTTTATTTACACGGACACACAGGACAGCACAAAGACGACAACTATATACAGCATAGAAGACGATTATCTTCAGCCGAGACGTGCAACATACAACAGCATACACAGCAGCATACAACGAGACTCTACTGCAGACAGTAGCGCACAGCTTATTTCAGCACTAGCTTGACTCCATCGCTGCTCCGCTAATCCCTGGAAGACCAGTTCTTCACCTTCGATTCCGACTACTCTACCACTACTCCGGCAGCTGCAGACTGGCTCCTTTTATAGGTCTCAGGTGGCGGGGCTAGAAGCCTCTCAACCAATCAGGAACGTTCGAGGCGTATCTCGGTTCCTAATGGACGGATCGGGAAAATTCTCGATGTTTCGGGTATAATCTATTTTGGCGCCAAAGTCGCCAAATGGTCACCAACTTTGTCGCCAAGCTCTGGGACCTCCGACGCGACACCCAGACTCCGTCCAATACAGATGACTGTAAAACATTCTTTCTGATGATGGAACCAATTATGCTGGGAAGCAGCATTACAGATTCGTAACAGTATTCTTTATGACCGCTGACCATTTTCATCGTGGGTGAATGGCAAATAGGTTTTTAATGTAATAAAAATCTATGCATTTCGTGTAATTTATTATACGATAGGAAATGATATTAAATTTAAGAACAGTGTAAAATTAAATCTTGCCAATAATATTTATGTTAAATTGATTGTCACTGACGTTTTTAGTGAAACTATGCAATATTATTTTTCATGAATGAAAATTGATTATTAAGAAACACAGAAGAGAACATTAAAGTCGAGGAAGAAAAAGATGTGATGTCGAGAGAAAAATCTGATGATTGTTATGAAGAGCTGTTATTTGTACGATTGCGCGTATGATAGAGTTGATAAAACTGAACTGAATGCGAAGGGCATCCATTTAAATAATACAAAGTTTGTTTTGAACTTAATGAAATTTTGCCAATTGTAAGGTAAAAACTACACTCTACCAGATCATATCGAGGAAGTAGTTTTTTTTAAAGTTTTTTTTTCAGTAATATAAGTTTTAAAGCAAAATGAATTGATTAAGGCGTTGAACGCTGTTTCTGAAGCGGGAGTTGTACTTTCTACATCTAAATTGAATAATTTTTTTCTTGTTCGTTTTAAAATGCGTTTCTAAACCTGAGATATTCCCTACTCATATGTCAAAATATTCAGTCATTTCCGATTTTATAAAGGTTGATTTCTCGAATGTTCACGATAAAAGTTTAGATAGAATGATTATAAATGATGCCAAATTGAAATATATATCTGATATTCTATAAAATAGAATATAACTTAAATGAGAAACTGTAAACCGGAAATAGTTTGGAGTAGTGAGGAATGAGAAATAAAATAAATTCTGAGGTGTTATGTGGAAATTTCTCTACATTTTAAGCATATCTTCAAATCAGATAGTTACTATGACTAGAAACCATAGCACGCACTTCTAACCAGCCCATTGTATTTGGAGAGTTGGGAACACGCAGGGATAATTCCTACTAAGGAGGTGCATTATTAAATAAGTCAGTAAAAAAAGAATTGTGTAATAAGCCCTGCAAAATAGGAGTATGTACTCATATAAAATACAAGCCTGTTTACCATCTCATCTGATCCATTTAAATTGAGAAAGGTGACAGCAACTTTAACATTTCTTAAGAATTACCCTAAATCTTTTATGAGAATATCCATAATAAGGTAAAGATATTTTATTTTTCATTTCCTTATATCCTTTTATGTCTAATTTTTTAAAACTTGAATCTGATGTATGAAATAAACAAAGAGACACACCCTTATTGGCTAATTTTAGTTATTTTTATCTTGGAAAGGATCCTTTTACAGATGCGATGGTGATTGGTAAGACAAATATTTAAATGTTTTAGGTTGAAACAAAACTTTAAAACTTATTTTTGAATATTCTGGTACTGTTGTTATCCCATAAAATAAAATTTTACGTTCCGTTTTGTAGCTGTGAAGTTCTGCAAAGTCGCATTTAAGTGCTTACACGTATTGAGGAGACCCTCTTCAACCTGTTGCTTAATTCATACAAGGTGTCATGTTCGTAAAAAGAAATAATTTTCTAATGCCAATTTTTTTCAATTTCTTATTAAAATTTCATTTTTTGAAGCAGTCATGTACGTTTGATTAAGAACAAAACTTTGTAATCGAAGCAAGACCTTTGCAAGTGTGAAGAGATCAAAAGGACCCAATATTCCTATGTGTTGTTGGGCGTAAAATCGTCGCAGAGTATTTAATTGTAGGCATATTCAGAGAAAAAAAAACAGAAAACAAAAACATTGTCATTTGCAGAATGAACCAATGAAACCGATCCCATCTCCTTTGCTCTATCTCTGCAGTCGCTTATGCAATATCTTACCAGCTTATTCCAATTTCAGTGACACCAGAACGTTAACATTTCCTTCGTACAATCCCTCTAGCCAATGGTATAACATCTTATCCACTTATTTTGTTGAGAAATTTAAAAAAAAATCAAATCTACAGCTTTAAAATATTTTTAATGTATTAAAAATGTAGATTAATGTGTAAGATTATTAATAGGAAGGCCACGAAGAAGCGAAAGAGCTTACTGCATTTCTGTGATTTGGAATGTTTCGGAAATTAAAATAAGTTTAAAACAAATATATTCAAGTGAAATGACTGAAAATTGAATATAGAAATATTTTAGACATAAGAAATCAAAAAAAAAAAAAATGAAATCCCCACATTTTTGAAGCATTTTCCCATATAGATACCATGTTTGGATGTAGCGATAAAAAAAAGTCTTTAAACCAAAAAAAAAAAAAAAAAAATCATTAAATATCTGTGTATTACAAAAGAACCACATCAAACAAATTTTTAAAAAAGTTGAAATGAAAATCTAAATTGTTAATGAAATGGAAAGTGTCGGGTGAAAGTTTACTATTTACCACATGACAAATTTTTTTTTCTAGATTAAAAATATTTTTTTTTCCATATATCAAAGACAAGACTGAAAATAGAATATTTCGGTTCTCTGGCTTACCAACCGGCATCACTTCAAGAAATAAATGCGTTTTTGAACGCTGTTTCCATTTAAAAGGGCATAAATTATATTCAAAGAAAAAAATTTATAAAGAGTGAAAGATGGTTGCATTTCGATTTTGTCACAGCTGTGATATCTGAAGTTGATATGAAAAAAAAAAAAAAAAAAAAAAAAAATGGAACTGAAAAAGTGTAAACAAATTTCTGGTTTAATCATTCTTATTTAAAAAAAATTGAAAAATTCATTGTTCCGAGATTGAAAAAGTAAGAATGGTCTTGGATCGAGTTTTAAAAGTAGTAAATAAATATTTGAAATGCTTTTCTCAATCTTTATTCAGAGATCATTACTGGAAATTCGATTTTTCACGCGAAGACAATTTCCTCAGAATATAAATCTACTTTTGAATTTATTACTTAAAACTTATTTATAATGGAATATTCCATTATAAATAAGTTTTAACTTTATAAGTTTTTGCTTCCCTTTAAAGATGAATTATGAACATGCAGTTTGAATGCATATGTCTGCTTTTCTTTTGATATAGTTTGAAGTACGAAAATAATTTAACAATCAAAAAACAACTGAAACAAAAAACCGGTTTCCTTTGATTTTTTTCATAGAATTCTCTATATTTATATATATTTGTAACACTATTTTTTTATATGAATATTTTTTCATTTAAGTCATGCATCACTAATTTAGGAATATCGGCGTAAATTTTACTTATATACAATTTTAATTTTATTTACAATTACTTATGTAAATTTTATTTATACTTGATACACATTATGCGTGTTAGTGTGATGCAAATGATGCACTGAATTATAGTAAGATACATTAAGACACTTTTTCACATCATGCATATTCGCTTTAAATTTATTTGTTGAATTTTACTGCGATCAATATAACTTCAAAGACAATGCAGAGCGATATATTCCCAAAACGTCATTAAATTAGATTAAAAAAATATGGGATTTGCTATTCTGATAATAATATGCCTGAACAGGATTTTATTTTTAAAATTTTGTCTTCAAGTAGCGTTTAAATGCAATAAAAGGATTCGGCTTATTTTAAAGTGTAATTTTTGACGCAAAATATTTCAAAAGGAATTCTTTGCTTTTGTCAACTAAAAAATACAAAGCAGTTTTGTCTCAAAGCACGATCTGTTAACAAATCTCGTTGCATCTCTAAAAATAAAAACAAAAAATTATCTTCTATCTTAAAATGGCTGAATTTTTTGAAAATGGTCTTTATTAAAGAGACATCTCAAATCTGGAGCTTAAAAAGTTCAAAGTAAAAAACAGAAAAAAAAACCAATCCAGAATAATATAAAAGAAGAGTTTAAGAAAGCAAATTCTTAACTCTATTTATTGAATATCACTGCGCATACAATCATAGATTAATAAAAAAAATTACAATTTCATTTTAATTCATTCCACTTTTACCCTTCTTTGCATGATGATGGAAATTTTAATCATAACATTTAGTGAACAAAAAATTATGCTCAAAATAGGTGTATTGTAAATTGGTTGTTGTAAGCAATTTTTTTCACGACTATTGCGTAATAAAAAACGTAGTTGTCAAAAAAAATCAAATGTCATAATCATTATAGTAGATTTGAACTTGTCATTCCTCTGTTTGTTGTGATTAAAAGAAACGTGCGATTTCTTGAATATTTTTTTATGACAAAGCTGAGATTTTTTTTGCTAATAATAGCACTAATGAGTGGAGAAATTTGGAAGAGAGAGACTTTGAAGATTTTGTATTGAGCTTAACATGTAAATTTGTATGATGATGAATATTTTCATCATACTGTTTTTTAATTATTTATACTAGGAGGGTTTTTTAAAATATTTTCCCTTTAATACAGAGCATGAATTATATCAACCGGATTTATTTCACACACATTCAAACACTCACACACACACACACGCACGCACGCACACACACACACACACACACACACACACACACACACACACACACACACACACACACACACACACACACACACACACACACACACACACAAATCGTGCAAAGAAGGGTTAAGGAACAACTTTTTTAAAGTATGCTCTGTGAATAATAATATATTTAATATATATTAATAATAATATATTTAATTATTAATATATTATTTATAATTATTAATATATATATTTAATTATAATTAATATATTAAATGATATATTTACTATATATTAAATAATTAATTCAGATATGTAGAAGTGTTTTATACTTTGAAAATATTTTTTCAAGTAATTTCGTCATTCTTAGTGACAAAACCTTCGAAGGGAAGAGAAATGATGATAGCAATCGAAGAGTTAGAAGTCTATATGGCGAAAAATGTATTCCAGATGCGCAAGACAAATCTTAATGAGCTTCTTTTGTTGCTTTCGACTTGGGAAAAAAAAACTTCTCCGGCTGGCTTGAAACAGAGAGAACGCATATTTCTTTCAGATTGTAAAAATGAGGTTGTGTCGTGCAGGCAGCAGCCATAAAATTTATATATTTTCTTTTGGCGAACAAAAACTATTTTTTCAATTGTATAAAAAAAACGGCTCATTGGATGAAACATTTTCCGAACATACAAAATCTTTTCCAGGAGAAAAAAGCACGTGTTTTATGCTATGAATTTGTTTTCTGTGTAAATAACATTAAAAATATTTCCTGAATCGGAACTTATATGGGTGGCAGAAACACAAACAGAAAAAAAAAAGAAGATTGAATATGGGAAAAAAAAGAACTGAATAGCAAGAAATCTTGGACACAAAGATAGGGAATAAATAAAGAAGTAACAAATAAAAAAGTAATAAAGTACAATAATCAATAGTTGCTGCATTCTGAAAAAACGTATGGAAAAATATAAACGGAACTTATATTGATTATGGAGAAACAAGAAAAATAAAATTTATAGTGAAATTTATAATGCAGATATTTAACAAAATAATGATGCTCTTTGTATTAAAATATAAGATCAATAAGTTATACTACTTTCTTAAAGCATTGAAATTCTTTGTAATATAAAATTATTACCGAATGACTCTTCAAAATATGTTAAATATAAATATGCAAAATATGCTTTGAAGAAACTGATGTGGAGTTCTTTAACAATTCGTATTTTTCACGATTTATTAAAAAAAAAAATGGCCCAATTTTTATCTTTTTTTAAAAGGTTCGAATAGAAAGGAAGACAGTAGTAAAGAGAGATCATATGAAAACATTTTGAACTTATACAGTTTTAAAAAGGAAAATAATAGCCAATGCAACATAAAAATTAAACCCACAATGAAACCGAATTTCGAATTATTAAAAAAAGTTATTTTTAAAACTTAGAAGTGTGTTTAAACAACAATAACAACACCAATAATAATTAGATAATAAGTATGTTTAAACAATTTTAAAATCTTAGTTAGCAACTAGTCATGGCTTGAATTTATTATTCCATATGCAAAAATAAATCAAATAATTACAAATTTCCAAAAATTCGAATACGATAGAATAAATAAGAAAAAAAATACAATAAAAATATTTCTATAAAATATTTTGAATAAAAATGTAATGATAATTTTATAATAGAATGAAGAATTATTTCTTTAACATGTTGCAATTTCGATTTCTCCTTTGAAAAGAAATGTGGTCACATGTTATCGAAAAAGTTTGTAAATTTTTCTCAACATTTTTTAGTTTGAAAAAAATTCATAGGAAGCAAATATGAAATAAAATGTGTATCAGTAAAATAATTTTTATCAAAACACGTAAACAAAAAAACAAAACAAAAAAAAAAACCTTTTTAGAAATGAGAAAATTATTTTTTAACACAAACGTTTGGTGTCAATGGCATCTCATGGTTTAGCACCAGTGATAAAAGAATCATTACTCTTGTAGACTCTTCAAAGAACAAGAATTGTCCCCAAATTTGCGTTAAAGGAGCATGAGTGTTGTGTTTATCTCATGGATTCATAATGTTGGTGACAAATCACAATAAAAAAAAAGTACAGGAGCAGTAATAGGTATTGTTTTCTTTGCCCTACACCAAAAAAATACAAGTAAGAATCAGCCCTCTATGGGGAATTAATTTTGAAAGGGTCGATTCATGAAAAAAGGCTTGTTAAAAGAACAGTTTAGAAAGGAGTATTTCATTCATGTATATTTTGGCATTAATATTAGCATTGATCACACAAAAATTCTGCCCATGTCTTTTGCTGTTTGCTAGTTGTGAGGTTTGCTAAAACCTAAAACCTCACAACTCTTAACTGGGTATTTAACAATATGTGTAATGTAATTAGGATGACAATTTTTTCCTATCCTTCTCCTTACGCATTTTATGGCATTGCTATAGAAAAATAAGATTGAGATCACAGCATTCCAAATCTCATTATTAGTGATGTCATCTAGAGCATTTTCTCAGCTCAAATTGTATTTTTATATCTAATAATTTAGAATTTAAGTCTTTGAATTTTTGGACGATATGCAAACATTTTCATGCTGTAATATTTTTATAAAATACGGCTTAAAAATTCAAAATTCTGCTTAATTCTTAATTAAATTATTTCTAGGTGTGCATTTTTTTTCGTCCAAAAAGTTGTAAACTCGATCTGATCTGTAGAATACACGCACACGCACACAACATTATTATACGTATATTAATCTTAATTATAAGAATGTATATGAATGTGTGCGTATTCGGATTCTTCCGAAAACACTTTGGAATTCGATTTATCTCATTTGGCACATGTATGTCTTGAAAGATAAAATATGCACAGCAGAAAAATCATTTTGCAATTTTAAACAAAATTCTTGATTAAAAATTAAAAGCAATTTTGATGTTTTCTCAATTATTTCCACAAAAAAACTATTTAGACACAAATTTAATTTTTGCATCATTTTAAAATTGTAATGATTATTTTTTCAGTAATATAATTTAATTATAGTTCAAAGTTTTTATGCAATTTTTAGTTAATTAAACATTATCTGAAGCGCATTTATCAAGCTGACGGCATGATGACATGGCTTATTTAAATAACACTTCTCGTGTACACAAAGAAGGGAATTTTCTTAATTCTATTGATTTTTAAAGATATTTTTTTTGATGATGTATAAAAATACATGATCGTTCTTGAAAATTGTTTTCTTAATGTAGTAAACTGAATTTTATATTGAATCAGATATATTTTTATTGAATAATTCTCTGAGATAATTCATATATTATAAAAATATTTCTTTAGTTTACAGAAGGCTTTCAATGCTGAATGATTCTCTTTTCTGTATTCGTATTAAAAAATAGGTTTTATGCCTGGAAAAAGAGAATTTTATTAGTTGATGTTTAATCATTTCTGCTTCAAATTAAATTTTTGATTTAAGGGAAATGAATGAAAATTAAGGAAATATATAAAACAGTGAGCGAAATGTTGTACAGTTTCTAAAATAGTTTGAGTTGTATAATTCAATGTATGAACATAACTTTGTTTTGCTGAAGAAGCCAGTTAAGGTCAAGTTGCTTAAAATGTTTAATTGAAAATTTTGACGACCATTTATTCCGATCAAACAGCTGGGGGGTCAATGCCGGTTAGTTTCCAACAACTATATTCTTTATTATTGAAGTATTTTATCTTTCTATGTCTGGATATTCAATTACTATCATGTTCAATATTTCTGTAAGGCTATTAAGAAGAATTTATTGCATCACCAAGTAATACGGCATAAACTAATTTAAGCATCGAAGAAGATAATTTTCCCGCAATTTTATGGCTACGGCTAGAAGCTCTTAGCATCCGCGTCTTATAACCGGAGTCAAATACATAAAAATGACTGTAGCCAAGAGTTTTGAAATAATAAGATCTATCTGTACATGGATATCTATCACTGCATCCATAGGTGAAGGTTAGTGAAGCTTTGCAGTTTTGAATATCAAGCCAGTAGTTACAGAATGTGAATCAAAGCATATGTGCTAGGTTCTAGTCTGAGAAAGATTGATGATGACATCTGCAAGACACATCCTACCGTCATGGCAGTACTTAATATTTTTATAGAAAGCATTTTTTTTCATTCTTCAAAAAAGAGACTCCACGAAACTCACAAATTTCTGATATTCATACCAGACAGTTCTATTCAATATCAAAGCTCTGATTATCCATATAAATGCAAGCATGCTGAATATCTTGGAACGATTTATTTATCCTTTTTTTTTTGGACGCCTTTCAAAACTTCCTACAACTAATTCATTGTACCAATGAATTGTTGTCAGTTTCGACTCTATGTATGAGAAGTTGTCCTATAAGTAAGCAGATTCTCTTGACTGTTTTTATTGTCAATGGTGTGGCATCGTGTTACCTCTCCTCAGATGATAGAACGTACTTGCTATCAGTAGGATTGAATCAATTCAGTACAATCTCACCGGCAATTCCTTCTCAGTTTCTTTATATTAGCCTCCAGAAATGAACTACATGTTCTCCCATATTGTGGAATTTTTAGGCATGCGATTAATATGGTACGCATTTTAAAACATTTCAGCTTATTGTGTGATACAATTAAAAAACATGAATTTAATAGGATAAATCTGTCAGAAATTATCCTGGGTGCAAATTAAAAATGCATATACTATAAATAAAAGTGGAAAAGTCCTATTTCGGAGTTAATGTGCGAAAAAAACAATTTTTTATATTGATGAAACATTGATAAACATTTATTGATAAAAAATTTATTAAAAACACTTCGTATATTGACTTTACGTTGATAAAATCATTCAATAGAATGTTTCGGTAAAAGCGTTTGAATTTAATCATAGCATTAGAAAAATCCTGGTAAAATGTGTATTTAAAAATTCTTAAAGATAAAAAAAAAGTACGAAAATAAAATTGATTCCTTAAACAGATAATTCTTCTAACTTTTAAGATGGTGCAAAACCCATTTTTGTGAGTTTAATAGTTTTGTAAAATATGATCGTTTTCCATTGGTAAGTTATGGCGAATACTGATCTGGCAATGTTTAAACCTGGTTTTGCGCAAGTTTCTGCTTTCTGTTTGATGCCTGTTTCTTGATTTTTTAAAATATTTGCTTTATTCTGACTGAATTGAGTTTTTAGTGACACAGTGAACTCTTTCCAGAACATTTGTATCAAGATTTTGCAGTTACATGAATTAGTGAAGCACTGAATTAAGCGCAACTGAAATGTTTGTATAACAATTTTTTTTCATTTAACAGTTGCAGTTCAACAATAAATAATAAGAGCAATTTCAATGCCACGTACGTTCTAATTTATATACAGGTGTCCAATAAATCTGCCCAAACTCTGTGTTGCCAGATTCCTCGTAGGGAGTGCTAAAAATGTCCAAATAACTGTGCCTGTAATACACATAGTTTTCTAGAAAAATACGAAAATAAAGTATGACGCCACATCCGAAGCAAAATAAAAACACTGTAGTGGACACATCAACAGCACAATTGCAAACTTCAATGGCAGATGTTCAAAATGTCCGCCTTAGATATCGAGGCAGGCTTGAACGTACAATGGAATGGATGCTTATACACGTCGCAGCAGCGCGGTGTCCACCGAAGTACAAGCAGCATGCAGACGAACAATTAAGTCCGTTTGAGTAGTCACTATGTGTCGATGCACTAATTCGTTGCGATAACACCATAGGAAAAAATACAATGTCATGGAATCTGGTGATCTTGGCGGCCACAGAATCGGACCCCACATCCGATCCAGTGACCAAGTTATTCCATATAGAGCCAATCACATACTGGGACACAGAATAGCGCCCGAGTCCCATCGTGTTGGAACCAAAGGCCTTGTAATTAAGGGTATGTTATCGAGAAAATCAGATAACACATCACGGAGAAATATCAAGTAGGAAAGTTTCCGAGATGCGGTCAAATTGGCAACTGGCTGTTGGGCAGACACTTCCTGTGTTTCGCAGTCTCTCGTTCAGCCTGCGGATGACTTTGGTATCGGGAGGACGGCGTGAGGATACCGACGGGGATACTCCCTAGCAGTTCATAAAGCCTTTCCATTGGCGGTAAATCAAATACATGCCACAATAATCATGCACGGAATGCATGATCACCATGCGAAGAATACCGCAATCTGCAAAATGCAGCCTTTTAAATACGAGTTGAACGAGGACTTTACGTCATTCGACGGCGAGCACGTGTGTGATGCGATATGAGCACTGAACATCATCGTCTGAAAAGAAATGCAAATAGTGCTGTTGATATGTCTACTATTGTGTTTTTTCTTTGCAATGGATGCAACGTCATACTTTGCCTTTCGCACTTTTCTCGAAAACTATGTGTCATACAGGCTCAGTGCTTTGGGCATTTTTATATGTATCTGAAGAAAATGGTTATTCAGATCTTTCAATTATCTAGGAAGGGCAGTAATAACTAATCCTGATATTAATAATAGAGTAGATGTATAAGGGGACACCAAATATACATTCACAGTTGACTTTTTTATTTTTTATAAATCTCTGGATAGCAATTAAATGACGATTCATCATTCTAACTGCTATTTAAAAAATGAATGATTTCTTAAATACCTGATAAGAATGTAACGGAACAGAATGCTTCGGAGTAGAATATAGAAGAACAGAAACTAAAATATTTATCCTCCGATAATAGAGAAATATGAGCTGAATTATTAAATCATTATTCAAATTATATATGGATTTGATTTCCATTATGCATCCGGTTTCCTTTAATTAGTTAGGAAAATGTTGTTGGGTATTTCAGTCCAGAATGTTCAGCATTACTGACTGCTTTAATAATTTTGAGCAATGGTAGAAAATATATTTCGATATATAAAGATGTTGACAAATTCCTTAATGAACTGATGATATTATGAATTATACACACAACCAGTAAGATTTACTGGAAATTATTTCATGTTTTCATGTCATACATGTCAAGGGCAATATGGAATTCAGCCCATTTTCTAAAACAGGTGAAAGCTCGTGTCTTCACAGCTCATAGAAATACAAAATATTTTTAGATGGGAAGCAGGGAGTTGTATACTGCAATTTGAATTTCAAGAGAATGAACCTGATTGAAATCACTATACTTATTACACTAATTTAAAATCATAGCTTTTCTAAATAGAAAAACAGTTCCGTTCTGAAAAGCATTGTATTTCTTAAAGCATGCAAGTCGAAGTTCTTCAAAAGACCAACAAAGCAATTATGGAATTGAGAAATACTTTTTGTGTGTTCCTGAAATATCTTTGGAGAAAGAAGAAGTAATAAGCATAAAAGAAATGTATAAATTCTGATAAGAGTTATAAATTAAACCGAAGTTTGCAAACAGAAAGAAAAAAAAATCTACAACTCTATAAACAGGAGATTTCAAGAAGATTTATTGTCTTTTTCAAATTCTGAGTTTTCAAAACAAATCATTTTTAATTTATCGCACTAAATTATACAAGAAATGATCTTTGATTAAAGAGTGAAAAATAAATGAAAAATAAAGTAAAAAATAATTTTTGAAAACACAATTTTATTAATGTATTAAACAGCACATTTTTTTATTGTAGTTATTTACTTTTGCTCATCTTGATATCTAACGCTTTTTTAAATCCACCAAATGGCACCTCAATGATAATTTAATTTTGTTCAATTAATTATTAAATGTTAATTAAGTTTTAAAAATATTAAATGAATGTTCTGTCAACGAGAATATAAAATGACTCATCATTTCAGTCTCCTCGCAGCGAATGATAAATCAAATACAAAGTTCCACCTTTACAAACATGAAATAAATGAAGTGAAATAAAAACGTTTAAAGATATTTCTGGAAACATAGCTTAGGAAGAATCAAAAAATGCTTCCATCAACTTAAAAAAAAATCGAAACAACAATGAAGAAATACAAAATAGAAAGGGTGTACATTCATTAAACCTTAAAAATGAAACGAATAACACTACCTAGAAAAGGAGACAAAAGATCCATTTTAACTCCCAAATACATGGTTGTTTGTCTTGCATTGTTGCGTATAATAACCAGAGTTCTTTTTTTCAGTCTCTCTGCACATTAATTAATCAAAACGATTTTCTAAAGCTGATTTCGGCGATTTTTCACGGTAAAAGACTAAAGAGAGAAGAGAAGCGGTTAATGAAGAACATAAACAATTTTGAGTTGGAAAAAAAAAGGCTTCCCCCATCTCTCCCTTTCCTTGAATCATGAGCGTTTAAGCACTGCGGTAATATAATTAGGTCATAATTAAAGTTGAAGCACAACTTATCATAATTATGAAATGTGAAAAATTGAGATTTACTTCTTTCGTTACAAGCATTTAAGCACATTGAAAAAAAATACAGCCACTGGCTGGAAGAATTGAAACGTTTCTTTAAGGATAGAGAAACTAATATTTAACATCAGGAATTTCTTATAAAAACTTGTTATTTGTTACTTTGAAAGAAAGCACCTTCTTTTCCACTTGAACACAAAAGTTAAAAAAAATGCATATAAAATCCAGAATAAATATATTTTGCCTTTATTTTTGCTGTAAAAAAAAGCGATTTGGCAGTTTTTGCACTTCGTATGGGATAAAAAAAAAGTCATTTTTCCTGCAAAAAAAAAAAAAAAAAAAAAAAAGGAATTTGTAGTTAAAAAATAATTTCTGCTTTGTAAAAAGATATCGAAAAAAGGGTTCGTTGATATTTAATGGGAATTTACACTAAATCTACAGCGCACAATTAAATTGGATCTACAAATGAATGATTCTGTTATTATGTTAATAGATAAGCCTTTTTTTAAAAAATTGGAATGAAAAGAATTAAATAAACTAAGCGGTAAAAATTGCAAATAAAAAAACACAAGCTATTTTTTTAAAAAAGTATGCTGCAAAAAACACTTTTATTTGAAAAGGCCCTTTTTATACAGTTCTTTTTTTAAATGTTTCCTTTTCGAAATTTAGAGAGAGAGAGAGAGAAAAATAGGTTTATTTTCTTCAATTTCTGAAAGAATCCCAAAAATTTTTATGTTACCATTTACTCTTCAAGTTATTGAAAACAGATTTTTGTGGAAAACAGAATTATTTGGATATCACTGTAACTCTAAGGGACCTGTAAATTTTGAATGAATGCATTTATTGGAAATGTTTAATCAGTCTCAAAATGAAACTAATATCCACTCGACCAATGAAGCCGGGACAAATGGATTCGCTGGCAAAGATGTACATTTTGGCGAGTGAGTAAATGTTCAAAGCTACATGAGTAAATAAATTATGATTTCTCTTCTAGTTCCCTTGATAAACTCTAAGTGTAGGCAGGCATGCAGAAAAAAAATATTACGCTTAAAAAGGTGATGGACATAGAGTAAAAAGTTTCAGTATAAATGAAAAGAATGCACAAAAAAAAAAGCATAAGACATGTTTATCGGAATTCATATTCACCATAGGGCAAGAACACAGAATGCACGAATTGCGATATTTCAAGTCGAATCTAGTGCGACAGAAAAAGAAACCGCAAGTAGGACACAGCACAAACAGGCGAAGTCTTTATATTAAGTGCTCAAAAGACTCGCTGTTCGAAGCCGAGTAGGCATTGCATAGGGCTCATTACGCAATTGTGTTATTGTACTACACACACTGTTCACCTCATGTTCAGTGGTGTATTCATTTTCGTATACACCATTTTGTAGACACCAATGGTTTCATTCAGTGGTGTCTTCATTAGTATGAAGACACCACTCTTCGAAGGATGCGATTCCATATTTTTTTTGTCATCTGTCAACTATTATTCAGGGTAGCCATCAGGAACAAAAATTCTTTTTAGAAGAAAACACATTTTATAATTTATTCTTATGACTCATCAGCATGTATAATTTTGTTTCTTTTTTTTATTTTCTTGGTCTAGATTATACTATGATTTCTATTTATTGTTGTTAATATGTAAAAGTTTTTAAGTCGCAGGCTTGTGTCAAATCCTCAGTGGGGTCGTATGAAGTGGAGGATCGTCTTTCAATAGTTTCACAGTGGTAAAAATTGATTTGTTTCCGTAAGGTAACCCTACGTTTGAAAATGTATTTAAGGACATTTAATTTATGTATATATAAGCCAAAGATGAGTTAAATGGATGCAAAGACAACGGAAAATAGATTTTAAAAGTCGAACAGTTTTGTCATATACTTATTTTCATGCTGCTGTGATGATAAATTTACTACGAGTGCCCTCCAAAAGGTTGCCATCTGAATGTTCTACTGTTTATTCTTCTAGACAATCGGCGCTGATGAGGGTGGCACTCCTTCAATCAGTTAAGGAAGTAAATAACGCAGAAATTCTCTGATGTAAGTTTTGAAAAAGTTTAATGAAATTAAATTTTGAGTTTAAAGGTTGAGAAATATCCTAAAATGAATGAATACATTTTTATATGCTGAAATTATTAAATGAATAAACACATTTGAAAATGAGGGCTTATTTTAGAAAAGTTGTGGTCGGGGCAGAAAATAAAATAAAACTCTATATCAGCGGTATCAACCATACGAACTTCTAAATTTCGAGTTGAATAATTATTATTGAAATTGATTTTCACCTGCCAAAAATCGGTTTTATTACATTTTTATTTTTTAAGTGTTCAATTTACTCTTTGAAAAGTTTTAAATCAAAACGCCGCATTTGAATCTTGTTATTGACAGTTTAATAGTATTGTTGCTATATAAGAAGGGGATAAAAGCTTCCGCTCCACATCAGCGAGAATACATAGAGCTCGACAGATTTAGCGTGCAACAGACTTGTTTACAGGAGGATTCTTTGATAAAATCGGGTCTTGAACAAAGGACAATTTAGCCTCAGGCGTACCACCTCATGCCAAAATTCTAATGGAGTAAAATGGATTCAATGTTCTTGAGAAAACTGACTCTTTGCAAATTTTAGGTACGAAATGCGAGCGACTGTAAGCATTCGTATGCGTTAGATACGATTCCTATGCAGACTGAATTTTATGTTGACTGGTTAAGCAATTTTATCTTTATCTCATTGTAAATCATTCGATAACAATTATTATCATTATGCTAAGTGATAATAACTTCCAAATGTTTTGTGCATTTTAGTGAATAGAATAATGGCCAAAAGAAAATATTTTTAAATATTTTTATTTCTAATGTTACAACCTGCCTCGCGTCAAAATGAATCCTGATGTGGGGCAAGTTGTAACAGTTGAAAAATTAACAAAATTATTGAACAAACTATTTTTGACGTATATTATGAATGAATAGTTTTGTAATAAAAATAATTATAATCAATTAATTGCAAATAATTTAAAAACATATCTCAAAAACTGTTACGCTTGCTCGGCCTCCATGTAGAATCGATCTGGAGACTAATCATTCTCCTGGTAGCTAGAAAAAAAGTATGTGAGAATTTTTCAGTTAACTATGAACCAGTATATTAACATATTTAAAAATATAGAATATTTTTTACTATGACAGAGCTTTTAACCTGGAATTATTTCTTTAAATATTGTTGAATGATAATCGTTACAAACAGAATGAAACGATAGGTGCAGTCAAGCAAGACGAAGACAATTATTCGAATCAGTGCTACAACAGTTTCAAATGACGAGGCTTCTGACTACAGGTTCGAATCTTTTATTTTTACATTATTTTGGCTGGAACAAAATCTATAACCTAAATAAAACCGTAGCTACTGTAACAGAGCATTCGAGACAAAATGTGACTTTTTTGTGACCCCCTGAAATATTCCCTCTCTAAGAATGAGTATGTGTACTCCCCTTGTCATCTTGCCAATCTGTCGCCAAGCATAAAAAGTGACACTTGTTGTCAAATTTTTAATTCATTTTCTGATGTGTTAGATTTGAAATTTTATAAGCGAATGTAGCTCCAATGATGCCTACTATAACATCGTTAGAGTTCTTAATTATAAACTTTGTGTATAAAAAGAAAGCTACACTCTAGCTCGGATGATTCTGCGATGCATTATAGTAAGATTTTTTTTTTCATTCTTCTAAATTGAAATTTTCTTATCTTCTCTCTAAAAATATAAAATAAAATAAAGTGAAAAAAAAGATATTAAAGGTGTACTAAAATGGAAAAAATGTTTTTTTAGTCGAAGGCACTCCATGAATATTAGAATAGAATGTTATGCGTAATGTATTTATATTTTTTAATGTATTTCATTATGATTATATGTAATAAATATTTAATAAGTATCTATTTCTTGCGATGTTTGTGACGTCATTCCATTATTGCCTTCTCATTACCCTTTCACAAATTTTTGACTTCTACATTTTTGATAAAAAAAATATTTTTTTTCTATTTAATACATTGGTAGGCGCATTTCTAAAAAATAACTATTTTTATCATTTTTATTAACCGTTTTTTTTTTTTTTTTTTGCTTTCAGTTCAGAAAAAATAATGTTCATTAAAATCCTTTGAAAATTAATCTTGTAAACATCAAATAAATATTTCTTTATGATTACTTAAAAGTGAAATTTATTTTTTCTTCTATGAAACACAAATTTCTCTTACGAAATTTAATAATAATGAAGCAAGATGCGGAATTTTAATTACTGCATTACTGAATGCAAAAGAAATGTAATCCAAGTTTTTTTAAGGAAAGGCAAGTATTTCAAATAATTTGCAGTTTAGTTATAAAATAAAGTTATAGAAATACTGTAGTACTTTTTAAATAAGTTTTAACAACGAAAACATTCTTATTTTTATTTTAAATATTTGTTCTATTTTCTATTGGGGTTTCTTTCACAGAAATTAGCTTCGAAAGTGGGAATCCTGTTTGTGTCTCAGTCTTAATCCTTTTCAAATTTAGTTGTTTTCTATAATTACAAATTTGTAATTATTTTTAAAGGTAATTTTAGAAAATACTTGAAAACTAACATCTTTTTGTTAATAGTTTTTATACATGCGTTTAAAAACTATAAAATAATTTGAAAATATATGTTCTTTAAAAAAATTGCTCTGTTTGTGTCATTTACTTGTTTTGCGGGACAAAGTACCTACTGGTTACAATAACTTGAATTCAGGCTTAGAAGTTATTTTTATGTATTATAGTGAAAGAATTTCGTTAAATGCCTCACTGAAAATGTTTATCTTTAAAATGAGGAATTTCAGGAAATGGTAACCTTATTATGTTCTTAATCTATTGTTTTCTCCTCCGGTGCATATACACAAATACATGCTTTTTCTGCTTGACTTAATTTTATTATTTTCGATCACTTTTGAGATTAACAAAAAATACCTTTGTTCTTGTTCTGCTATCTAATCCCAATTAAAAATATTGAAAAGCTGGAAAGATGTTTCAAAGGATCCATGATTAAGGATTTATTTATGTTTTTTTTTCAGTACTAGTTATTGGCTAAAAGATATTATGTCTCCGAAAATATTAACTAAGAAAAATCAGAAGCAAGAAAATCAATAAGAAAAAAAAACACCTCTTAAAACAGGATGCTAAATTAATAAAATGCCCCGGAATAAATAAAATGGGATGCAAATAAGCATCAAGAAACAGACTGAACCCCCCCCCCCTTAATATGATAGCTAACTCTAAAACTGATGCGAAACACGAGATGAGTTGTGTCTGATGAAAAAAAAGAGAGATTACTCTATTCATTGACAACTGGTGTTGAATATCAGAATTAGAAAAACGCAGAATTAAGCAAAAGTTGTCAAGAATGGAAAATTTTAAACCTTTATCCTACAGAGTAGATTGAAATTCTCGGTTGATACTAAATTAGAAACACAAACAAATACTTTTAAAGACCAGTAATTAAATCCTTAGAAAAAAAAATCTACGAAAAAAGTTAACCAAAAATGTGCAAATAAAAGTACTATTTAGAATATTAAAAAAAAACTCATGCTGTTTTTTACAGATTCTTAATGCAGAGAGCACCCACATTTTTATAGTTAATTCCAATTTCATAAAAAATGACCAGCAAGCTTTTTTTATAAATAAATTACTCAATTTAAAAACTAAATTGATTCTGATCTTTTGAGCTTCTAAAAATATTTCCTTTGCATTGACGGAAAGTTTTTGTATCTTTTTGAAAGGTTTGAATGATTTTTTTGAAGATTTGAGTGATTGAATATCAGATGTTCATTTCAGGTTTCTGGAAAAGAATTTAATTTAAGTAATTTTTATTTTATTTTGCGCCAAAAGCTACTAAGTTCCTTAAGAGGAAATCGTTTCTTTTCATAGAAAAAAGTCGAAGGCACATAGATCAACAGAATTTTGAGAGTTAGATACTTTGTTTCATTACAGTGGGGATTTCCAAAGAAAACAAGAAATGTTTTTCTCTAAGGAAACATTACATAATAAAATAAAGAAAAATTTTATTTATTATTAATTATTTTATTTAAGAAAAATCGCTTTCATTCTCTCTGACATGCTTTTCTAATGGCTTTAAATAATTAGTAAATCTGTATTTTTCAAATTGCTTCGGTTTTAATGAGGGTTTAATTACTTTTTCGCGATGGCTAAACAAACCCGATTCGTAGCAAACGAAAAAAAGAATTTTTTTCATTATAAATATAAATTACTTTGGCGTTATTTATTTGTTTTTCCACACTTTTTAATTTCGAGAACTGCCCCTAAATCAGTCTTTGAAGAATATCTATAACAAATTAATACAAGACACAGCTAAAAAGAAAATAGTTTTTTTTCTTTTGAATGCAATCAACGATGTGAGATATGGAGAGCAATGTATTCGGAAATTGAAATTAAATGTTGTCTCAATTTTGGTTTTTTGCTATTTTTTGGACAGCGTTTAAAACGCACGATAAGAATCTTTTAGAATTTATGTTACTCATTGTTCTTTTGATTTTAATTTTTATTTGTCTGATCATTTGTATCCATTAAAACTGTCATTTAAAAATGACTGTCCCGTTGCTCTTAAATGATTCATCTATATACGTCATTGTATTTCCTTGGCTTCTTGGTTTAAAATAACAACTTTCGTTTTCATAGCGAAGGCATATTTAGTAAATCAAAAATTAATAAAACATTTGTATTTTATGATGTAAAGTAATGCTGAATGGAAAATGAAATTCCCAAAAATATGGACTGATTTTTTTTGGTAGATAGTCCTTCTGTTTCCATCAAAGTGACGCTTTCAAATCTTGTTCCATAAGATAAAACTTATTAAACACGTTCATTCAATGTGCATTATTTTATACTGTGTTTAATGATTTGTGCTTTTCAAAGGCAGGTAAAATTGATTTTAAAGAAAAACTAGACATGTATAAGATGCATATCATGTGACAGCAAGAACTGACTATTACGGCAAATCAGATACGCATATGATACTGCATCAGGTCCGCTCTGTTGAGTTCGGAAATAGGTTGTTTCGCCTTATCATTCTTAGAGATTCGCATACTTTGTACGAATCACACGATGCGCCATGCGTGATCTAAATGAAAAAATGTATCGATTGCACATTTCAAAAAGTGAGCCGTTTAAGAGTATCCATTTTATGTCTCAATCATTTTTCTTTTAACTCTTTGCACGCGGCTTCTCCTCTCAGGTACCATTCCAGACGGTGCATCCTTTTGACGTTTTATTTATTTTTTAAAAATTTTGATTCTTAAAAATATCTACAGAATGAAAAGAAAATGTAGATACATTTTTCTTGGAAATTCGAAGTGATATATATTATTTTTCGGTTTTATAAATAATTCCTTGTGTTAGGTGAATCATGATCGAATGACACTTCCGAGAGCAAAAAGTGAAAGAGGAGAATTTCAAAACTTGAGAAATACTTATTATCATCCTTTTCTTCATGTCATTGTGCGCAGAAAAGCCTCATATCGATATGAATTTTTTAAATATCCCTTTTGCTATTTCGAAACATGACATATTTTTTATAAAATGATTGTTTTCATAACCCGTCTTTGCACGAGATAGATCCAGTTCATTATTGAGTGACGAAAATTCATTTCATTGCTACACATTCCTTTCAAAACATGGATCGCTCAGCAGTTTCGCTGTTCCGTTGCTCATCGGCAACAGTGCTGATGAATCGTTCACCTTCCTCTTTCCACATTCAGTTGTCCTGAGGAAAAAGAGAACTTTCTGCAAATATGCTCTCTGAGCAACGAAAAGCTGAAGCCTCACCTCGCCACACAGGAAGGCTTCTTCATTGGGAAGGGTCTTGCATTGTGAAAGGTGGGAATGATACCACATTTCACACTGCAAGATCATTCCTGTTGAATCCAACATGGTAATCCAAGAAGTGCTAGACTTGGAACTTCTTGGGTTGATTACCTTTCTTCAAATGGTTCTTTACTTCTAATAATTGAGAAAGTTCCGGGAACGAAAGCTTGTGACTGGAACTTAAAATGGTGGGACAGCACTCCTGGGCATATACAAGGTGGTTATAATTAAACTTCCCCTATAAACAGCATCCTACAACGCAAACGGATGAACGGATTGCAGAGAAATTTGGTATGTAGGTATACATGAAATGCGGTCACGAAATTTAAAAAAAAAAAGTTCCAAAATATCCCCCAGAGGGCGCCTTTTCCGGAAAAACATTAAAGTGAACACAATAAACGACCAAAACGGAATACAGAATCAATATTAATAATCCAGAACAAGAATGATGAGTAATAAAATGTAAAACCGGGAAAAGCTATCCATTCTAGAAATAAATGTTGAGATTTGCATGTTTGTGAAGAAGAGGAAGTTTTATGCAAAACAGGTTAAGATGAGAAACGCTTGCTGTAACGGCTGTAATAATGACGGTACCTTGTTGCGACGCTGTTGCAATATTGAATGACTTAAAGAACTCCAAAACGCTTCATGTGCAAAGCATCACAGCATATCAGTTGCGGTCTGCTGTTGAACACATTGTCCATCGACTTGAAATTTTGCAGGTGAATGAGGGTGGTCACATGGCATCTTTCCCTACATCATCCGAGGCACGATGAACAACTGTTCCTCTTGTGCCATTTCGTCCAAATCTATTCTTGTTTCTGCAAACTGAATTGTTTTTTTTCCCTCTCAAACAGCGTACTATTATTTTTTCCTTACCTTTACTTAATATGGTTTGATGAGAAGGTGATCAGAAACGAGTCAATAAATGTTAATATTGTTTCTGAATTCCATTTGGGTCGTTTACTGTGTTAAATTTAATGTTTTCCGGAAAAGGCGCCCTTCGGTAGACATTTTGGAACTAAAATTTTTTTTTCGAAATTCGTGTATAGTGTATCTCGTGTATAGTCTATATACCAAATTTCTTTGCAATCCGTTCACCCATTTGCGTTGTAGGATGCGGTTTATAGGGGGAGTTTAATTATAATCACCCTGTATTTCTTGGACTTCATAGTATCGTAAAATATACACATCGCCGACATGCTGCTAATGACTATAAGTGGAGAATGGGAAAAGTCCAAATAAAATTCAGAATGAAAAACTTCGTCCATCAAATAAAGTCATTTACTTAATCTGAAAGTGACATTTCATCTAATATCAAATGTTTCAGCCAATATTCGATTCTAGTTTACAAATGCATTGAGATAAATCCTTCGCAAACTCTACTCTTAATTTTCAATAGCTTTTGAGTTTAAAAGTCGGAAAACTGTCTGAGTCACAGACCCGTTTCCTTTCTTCAAGTCTCATTATTTCATCCTACAACTTTTCAGTCGATGTTCAGTTTCCGTAGCAATTATGCCAATCACATGTCATAATAAAACAATTAGTTAACTTCTTCAGCTATCTTATAATTTCATCTAAAAATCAGTAGTCTCAAAATGAAGCATTTAGCTTCTTCAACAGCTTCATTCGCTCGTTTCTCAGCTCACTGATTTCTATTCGATTCAAGAGTTTATGATTTTTGTTCTTCAGCTTGCCTCTACGGTATCTGCTTTTTATTTTTCTCTGCACGAAAAGTGCAGAAGGGGATTATTTTGATCGGCAAACAATTCGATTCAAAATATTGGCGGGTCTCTCAGTGACATGGAAAAAGCATTTTTAGAATTGTGTCTGTCAAGATGAATGATCCTTAGTCAGCAGTTTTAATATGTAAAGCACAAATTCGTATGAAACTTTAAACCAAATCCGTCGAAGAATCAAACGCCTCTCGGTTTGTAATTCACAGGGATAAAAATGCTATGACTTTAAAAGTGAAGAAAGATGAATACCAAATGAAATTTGGCATACGGTCGTGTATTTAAAATTGTAGTTATATGCTATATTTTTATTTTAATTAGTAGAAGAAAAAAACGCATCCAAAATGCATGCTTGAGTTGACAAAATGCATAATAATGAGCAAATGTTCCTGTGTAGGATTATGAAAGTAAATATGGCAGCAACCGTGGTAGTGTATAGAGCCCACACATTTTATATCGGAAGGGGGTATGGGAAATAAACCTTTATTAGATAGTATGTAAGGGGAGATAATACTCATTTATAACGCACTGTAGTGAGACATGCAAGATGCAATTCCTTTCTTTTTTTTTTTTGGAGGGGGGGGGGGCATTTTCAAAGTAAATAATTTTAGATACTAAAAAAAAAAAAAAAACTAATTGTTTAAAACATTTTAATTCATTTTTTAAAAAGAAATTTCTTATTCCGCCTTGGTTTCCATTGTTCGTTTAGAACTAGACACGTAAGCTTGAATGAATGTCGATTATTAAAAATTATGAAAATTAATCTAGAAGCATTGTATAGTAATCAAACTTATGTGATTGGATTACTTCACATCTTATAAAAGGTGTGCACCCTACCAAATAACCATAGCAAATGATTCCCCCAAATATTTCTTGCATATTTTTTAATGAAAGTTCTGTTCCTTTCCCTCCACAGTTGTGGATCTTAGGCAATGACATGAACGCCTGAGAGTTCAGATTTTTTTCAAGCTCTATCACATGACAGATGTGTTTCGAAGTATAATAAAGTAAACAGGTCCCTGTGTTTTATTATGCGCACGCCATTGACGAAAAATTGTGACTAAAGAACCTACTGAAGTGGGATCTTCGGCGACTTTTTTCTTTCCTTTTGGCGATTTATCGTTGGAATGCTAT
This sequence comes from Argiope bruennichi, assembly GCF_947563725.1. Classification (NCBI taxonomy): domain Eukaryota; kingdom Metazoa; phylum Arthropoda; class Arachnida; order Araneae; family Araneidae; genus Argiope; species Argiope bruennichi. The sequence continues at coordinate 148,749,652 of NC_079151.1, forward strand.
TAATATATAAGTACTGAATGTGTGTGGTGTTTTTTTCCCAACGGATTAAAACCAAAATTTGACACGGAGCTGCAATTGAAGATCGCACAGGAAATTTCATTCATTTAAGTAAATGTGTTTTTGAGTTTACGCTTTCAAATGCAACCCTGTGACAGACTTGGTTCAAATCGCGGTACTTTCTATGCTAAATCTATGCAATAAAATTTATTTACCAACCCTTTTCATTTGATGATTACAGTATTTTCTAGTATTTAGACTGATTCTAGATGCATTTCACTGAAAACTTTGCAGAAGTCTGAAAATGTAGGGTAAATATCTTCTACAAAATTTCATTCACTTAGCCTTAAGCATTTTTAGATTATTATGTTCACAGACAGATAAGCATAATTAAAAAAAGAATGCATTTCGTATTCAAGGAGATCTGAAACCTGGAGATTTGTCGAAAGTCTCGAGTTCGAATTTTTTGTTGATAACATCTCTATATTTCGTAGACAAGAAATAAAAAGGCTAAAAAATAAAAGTTTTATCTTGGATTTAATGACCAAAGAAAACAATATCATAGCTTTAAAAGTAGTAAAAACACGTGAATGAAGGACAAGACAAAATAATATATTTATTTGAATTTAATTATTACAAACAGAGTTTAATATTAATTTTGGAGAGTTTTTTTTAAATTAGTAATGGAATTGCATAGCACTACAATTGCTAGTATTAAAATATTATTTATTGTTTTTAGGATAATAAATAAAATTTAAAAAATAAGATTCGTGCCTGAAAAATAATTTACCTATACATTTATGGAAGACAAAATGAAAATGAACTTAGTTTTAAATATTTAACTAAAAAGAATTAACTTTAAGAACTAAGAAATCATAATTCTTTTACCTATTATTTTATGAGAAGAAAAATTCACAAAGCTTCAGTTTCATATTTTTTCCGCTCTTTATCCATTGAAAGAGATCATGCATAATATTTGCATCTTAGAATTCTTTCTCGCTGTTTTTTAACTCCTTTTTTGTTCTGTTTTCTGCTGTTTGTGGAGATCCTTGCATTTCTTTTTCTTTTTATTATTTGCATGAAAAATAAATTTATTATATAAAGCACATAATCTTTCCTTTAGAAGAATGTTTGGGTATTTCCAAAATTCTCTCTCCATTAGACTTACAGTTTCCTGCCTTTCAACTCAAGAATGGAAAGAAAAATCATTTTTGAAAAAAAGTAATCTGGATAAATAGGAGTTGAGATAAATTTCATAGCTTCATCTGGTTGACATAGATTATGATGAGCCGTCAAGGAAATACACGCTTTCTCTGTCTTTTTGTTCTTTTTTTTCCAGTTCGAAAAGCTTTTTCTAGTGGACTTCAGCCTTGTGACTTTGGAATGCATTTATTCGCGGAAGAGGTTCCTATGTTTTCTAACATTCTCTTATTTTTTGTTTCTGATCATTTCTCTGCTTTATATCTATTGAAAGGTAATTAAAAATATAATAAAAGCCATTCACACAATAAAAATTGTACAGTTTTCTTTTAACAGACATTGAATATCAAACAAACACTTTATATCTAAATCAAATGTTATTTTCAAAATTGTCGGTGGAATTAGGCAATACAGTGTATAAACAAATCAGGCCAGGGTAAAAAGAAGAATATTCAAATTTTAACAAAAGTTATTTTAAAATAAATTCAATCACTTTTTGCTCTACATATCTTTCAGAGCAAAGGCAATTTTTCTTTGATATATTTTAATCTTTTTCGTAATGAGTGAAAACCTCATTTTTTGAGATTATAGTCATTTCATGCATTTTTTTAAACAGGAAAGTAAGTTGATTCCAGTAATTTTTCTCCTGTCAACAGCGTTGGCAATAGCAATTTGGAAACAATATTTTTGTTGTTCCGATATGGTTCATTTGTCTAGTTTGTATTTTTTGTGTCTATAAAATATACATTATTTTCGCAAATTCTTGTTCTTTGCTTATAATAATATAAAAATAAAATCTATCTTAGATAAAAAGAGAAAGCTGAAGAGAATTGGGGAAATTTTCTTAAAACTACTACACATAAGCTCGATACTTTTAACAAAACAATCTTTAGAAGATGCTAAGTTCACCCATTATTTCGAATCTGAAAAAAAAATAAATTATCTTACTACAAAATATTCAGTAAAATATATATACAAACTTGTTCATTTTTTGAAAAAAAAATCCTTGCTTTTGATTATATAATAATCTTTATTTTATCTTCCTTCTTTATCTTGAAACATCCAATGAAATCGCTTCATGGCTAGAATAAAAATTATTATTTTTTATAAAAAAAATATTTAAGCGAATGAAACTTTAAAAAAATTTTCTTATACTAAATTTCCTTATTGTTTATTGTTTACAAACACTTCTGGTTTTGTTTTGTTTTTAAATTTTAGGGTTTTTCTTCTGGTTTTTTTTTTGCTCTAAGAAAAAAATGCTACTCTGAAGTATCACCAAAAAATTTCACGAATTTAAAATTTTGTACCATACACTTTTTTTTCAAAAGAAAATATCCTTAATGCTTTAAAATTCTTTTTCCACAAAATTTCACTCTTTAGCTTATTTTCCTTTCGTATTTTGCAATTTCGCTATTGAAACCAAGATTTAAAGAGGCGTTTATCTTAACTGAAGTCTTATTTGTATTATTAAATTATGCTATGGAACGTGTCCAGCAACACATACGAATTTTAATGACTTTTTTTCACAATCTTTACAAGCCATTAATTTACTTACCACATTCAAAGAAATGGTTCTTTATCTTGCACAAGATAAAAAAAATCATATTTGTTAGAAATATATATTACGATCATTAACATTAAAAAAAAGGCATCAACTTATTTTAAGACTGCAATACAAATTTTTAATTGTTCCATGAAAAATCCAGTTTTAAAAAATTTATCTTTAATTGTTCATTACATAAAATTTAATATCCTTTTCTTTAATGATGCTGATTTATGTTCTAGCATAAATTATTAAGCAAATACTTCTATATTATTTTTAAAAAGATTCAATGTGGTGAAAAAAAAAGTAGGCCTCTTTTTATTCCCGGCGTCAATTTTCTATTTTCCTAAACTCACCTTTATTTTTATTTTTTTCATTCCTACACCCACATAAGCATAGAAGAGAATTCTCAAAAACAATTTTGATTAATTAATATTTGTAGATAGTAGAAAAAATTTCCAATCGGAGTGCGTGGGTTCATTAAATATTTTTGTTTTTGTTACTAGCTCTGATATCCTTTTAATTGCTTGCCGAGAATGTGCATTTTTCTATTATGTGCTCTTCATTCTGATTTCATTTCCAATTATGGACCGAATTTTCTTCCGATTTTTTTTAAATTGTGCTCTTAAAAATATTTCATTTTGCGTTTTAACGCTGATTTGTTTTTCTAGAAAACAATTAAATGGTTTAATAACCTGAATTATAAGGAATTCGGAAAAGATGAATTCCGAATATGTATGAAAAATTTTCTAGAATTCGAATAACCTTTAAAGTAGAAGCTAAGAAATACTAAAAATGCTAATGTTATTTGATGTCCGTGAAATTTTCAAATATGCGTGGTCAACAAAATGGTGATTAAAATGTCTTGGAGTCATGGCCATATCACTTATTTACAGTTTTAATTAAGTTTGATTTAATTCACCACTTTAACGAGCAATACACTGAAAAGATAGTTATTAATAAGAACTGTAATATGAGAAAAAGGCAAGAAATATTTCTGGCATTCTCTCCAATTGATGTTTTATCTTCCTCTCCCACCTAAAATTGGGTAAGGCGGGGAATGCTTTGCGTATTAGATGTGAAATAACACTCTTTTTCGTGAAACTAGCATTTTTACTGAAACTATCTGACGACATGAAGTCAGTTTTAGTCACAAGATCACATACAGAATTTCATTGGTTTAAGTAATTTGAATTTTTTTGTGTTTACTTGCAGTACAGACCGACAGACAGTCAATATTTTGAGACTTATTTTATAAAATTGTATGAGAAATGACACATCAAATTTTATGTATTTCATTTTTCAGGTTTTGTAGTCATCGAGTCACTTGTACTTGAACAGCTAACCAGAAAAAATTTCCTCTGCATGAATTGAGTTCAAATTTGGCAGAAGTCCAACAATTTGGTCTCATTTCCATATGTGAAATTTCATACTTCTAATTCAAGTGCTTTTGAATTATCTTGTTCAAAGACAGATGGAAAGACAAGCAGATTGATAAAAAGTCAAAAATATGTTTTTCAACCTAAAAAAAAATGCAGATTCGTTGAAATCTTCGGTTTGAAATTTTTGACGACGTACTCTTTCTCAACACTTTATAACGAAAGGTAAAAAAGGAAACCAGAAAAGCAAATGTGAAAATTGAAAATTGTTATAGATGGATAATTTTCTTCACTCGCTGTAAGGCGCAATAGACAATAATCGCTGGTCTGAAACTCTCTTGAGGATACAGAATACAAAATTCAGGAAAAGAAGTTTTGATGCTGTTTCACATGGAATGACAAAATACATTATCCATAGTTTTTTTTTATATCATGTATGCTTCATTTAAATTTTTTATTTAATTTTGAATTGAAATAAGAACTGAATAATAAATGAATGGTCGAAATTCATATTAAAATTATTTTTCAAAACAATTTTTATCATTATTTGGGCTATAAACAGAATTTTCTTATTAGTTTGTAATTAAGTTCTCGCTAAAATTCATGAAAATAATTCTATTTGAAGATAAAAGGAATTGTAAATATTTAATCAGAAAAGTTTAATGTTTTCCAATTTTATATTTAATGGACAATAAGGGAAATTCTTCTCAAATGCTGCAAATAATAGCAAAGATTCAAGAATTGTATTTTCTCATATTAAAATCTCATTTAAAAATCTTGATTTTCAACATATTCTTAAGAATCGAATTGGAAATTCCAGTTCGCTTTCGCGAACGAAATGAAGCATGCGTATTATCTTAAAGAATAAAAGATGCGTGGATTTAGAAACCACTCCAAATCAGGCACTCTTTTCAAACTCAGAGAGGAATGGGCACTCGTCGTCGTTCCAGAGGTTTAATGCAGTTCATTGAGCACTCACTCATACCTTGCGAATACAGTCTCATCTTCTTCTTCTTCTTTTTTAATATAACGGAGGGATTTTTTTTGGATGGAATTTCAAGTTTCGTTGAACGAAATATGCGCACTCATGTAATCATAGTTTAAAAATATATTTAGAGTGTTACCGTTTCAAATTATTTTTCTATTATTTTTATTTTCTATTTCTCGATAGAACGGGCGATAAAAAAAATATTATATAGAGTTTTTCTTCTTTATCTGTAATGCAATAATAGTGTGTATGCAGAAGATTTGTCTTTGACTAACATCATTCTCAAGTATTTTTAATATGTATGTATCAAAAAGTCTGCATTTAATATGTAACTACTTATAAAAAGTCATCTTATAGAAGTTTATTTCTTTTTTTTCAAATTTTTCATGCTGCAAAAGATTTTTCGCACAGTGTGAAAACATTGTTTCTCTCTTTCCAAGAAATATATCTTCTATAAAAAACACAATCTACTTTTATTTAAAATCACAACAGTATTAAAAAAAGAAACTCTTAATATTTATTTCTTGATGGCTTGAAAGTTTCTCTCATAATTCTATACATAACGAAATGCGAAGAGATTGCATTCATTTAAAACCCTTTTAAAGTAATGAATTTTTTGATCCAGACAAACATTTTCAAATTTCCTTTTTTTTAAAAATAGAATTCAATTTTTTGAGCATTTAATTCCTCAAAATTCGTTGTTTTATTGTTTTGAAAAATCAATGTATACTTGTAAAATAATAATACACATCTAATATTTTATAAACTGGCACATACACATTTCTCTCGGCTCAGTTATTTTTCGCCAGATAAAGAAAATGGATATAAATTTTAAACCAATAATGATATTATCTGAATTGTTGAATTCAGTATTAACGTATGGAATATTTTATAACTAGAAAATAGGGATTATCTAGGAAAACAAAAATAATGAACGAGTTTAAAAAGTGGCAAAAAAAAAATTCTTATTATTCAAATTAAGAATAATGCAAATGATCACATACAAGAAATATTTCACCAACGCTCATGCATTTGTAAGTACAAATTTCTTTCTCACTATTCCAGTTCTATTGAGGGGCTCTCTCACCTTTTCTAGGCGGATATGAGAAACCCAGTACCGAGGTACCCAAAGATCTTTTTTATCGTTACTTTTACATGCTTAAACACCTACTGCTTCACTTCCATTCCTCGACGGCAAGGGACAAATCGTTCTATTATAGCTCTATTTGCTTCTTGCCTTTCATAGACATCTTTTACCTCGCACGTTTGGCTGGTAACTAGAATTTAAGTAATTAATTTGTTAAATGTCAGACGTAAGGATAATTTTATGCGGTTTTCCTTTAAGGGTGGTCAGTATTCCTGGAGGTAATTCTGAGCACCTAACTCCATAAATATACAGAACAGAACGCCTTCTCATACCCCCGTATCCGTGACCATTCTGGTCACTGAACTTTTTTGTGGGCATGTTAAGGGAATTTTATTTAATTAACAAAATATTTACAGTAGGAAAACGAAACAAAAATAACTATTTACAGAATTTACAATTATATAAGAAATTATAATATGATGAGACCGTTTACATAATTTTTCAACTTAGAAATATAATTTGTAGTAAGAAATATAATGCAGATTGAGAGATAAAATTTGTAAAAATATACATATAATCTGTGTTCACTTATTTTTTATGTTATAGTAGATCAGGATGCAGTTAAAAAAATCAGATGGAAAATAATTTGAGAAATGGAAATGAAGACAATCTCTGTTTGATTGAAATGTGTGACAGGAGACTGCAGTGCTTGTTTTTTCCCTTAGTCTTTTTTGGTATGAGACTTGATGTTGAGTGCTATGGAGGCAAGAATAGGTCTCTATTTCCACTTATAAATTTGATTATATTGTGGATTTTTTGCCTGGAAAGGAAGTTGCCGGCGACTCTTTTCAGCCATTCCTGTTCATGGCTTGGTGATGGTTTTTTTCATATGCCAGGAGACTGTAAGGATGCATTCCGTAGCATAAAGGAGTGCGGTGCTAATCCCACCACAACTGCACTGGTCACTCTCAGACAGATTGAACCTTTTGAGGTAGGCAGGAAAAGGGCCGTGTCCTGAGAAGAAAATAATTTCCTCTCTGTTCCAGTTAGGGGGATTAAGGTTGACTGAAGGCAGGATATTAAAAAGTTTTCTGCCTGTGACACCATTGCTCCAATATCCTTGCCATTCCTCAAGCATGTCTTTCCGGAGGAGGGCTTTTATATGTGGTTTTGGTATCTTTGTTTGCAATTGCCCATTTTGCGTTGCGTCCTTTGCCAGTTGATCTGCTTTTTCATTGCCTATATTGCCCGCATGTGCTTTAACCCATGAAATTTTTATTGTTGGGTTTGAAAGCAGGACACCAAAAATTTCTCTTGCTTTTTGGTTTGTGCTCTTTGGATTTGAAGATGCCATGATACTAGTTCTATTGCCAACATGTATTTTAAAAGTATTGTTGTTTGAAAACTGAGATGTATATTTTACTGCTTCATGAAGTGCAGTGAGTTCAGCTTGGAAAACGGTATTGTTGTCATTCAATTTGGCAGACCTGTGGTAGGACCAGGAATCATTGAACAGAACACAAAATGCAGCTCCAACTCCATGTTCTGTTTTTGAGCCATCTGTGAAGATATTGATATTATTTATTTGAGATAAATTTATTCCTTCATCTTCCAATGAAATTTGGTTGGGATTGAGATGCTGTGAAGGGTGAGTAGACCAACCAGTTGCTTTCTTCTCAAGATATTCTGGTTGTATCTGTGTTATATTATGCGGAAGAGGGATTCTTAGGCGATATATTGTCGTTAGTCTGGCTTCAAACTGTAATTGCATGTACAGGGGTGGAATGCCGAGGATGGTTCGTAGCGCTGCTGTTGGAGGTGTGCGGTAAGCACCTGAAATGTAGAGAAGAAATGGTCTCTGAATGGTGGAGAGCTTCCTCTTCATTCTATATGTTGGGTTTAGACACCACGCTGATGAACCATGGGCGAGCATTCTCTCAACTACTGTCTTGTAAAGAACTCTTTTGTGTTTCTGAGAGATTCCCCATGTGCTGCCAGCGATTCTTTTGAGGTTTTGGTGCATTTTAATGGCCTTTTCTCCTTGTTTTTCTATGTGTTCTAGCCAGTTTAATTGGTCATCAATGTGGACTTCTAGATATTTAATAGATTTGTTTCTCTTAATGATGTCTCCATTCCACATGATTCTGAGGCCTCTCGCCATTTTGCTGAATAAAATATGGGTTGTTTTTTCCATGGAGATGGAAAGTTGATTATTTGAGCACCAGGAGTTAAATTTGGCTATTGCAAGTTCAGTTTCTCTTTCCAGGCTATTTTTTGTGTCCGCTTCGATAACCAGCACAAAATCATCTGAAAAGGCTTGGATGTGTACATTATCTGGCCAGATCTGCTTGAGAATTTCGTTGGCTACGAGATTCCAGAGAGCGGGACCTCTGCATGATCCTTGAGGGAAGCCTTGTTTCTGATCTTTCATGGCCCTACCTTCTGGAGTCATTAGGGTCACTTTTCTGTTTTGGAGAAGACTGTGAAAGAGGCGATTGATGTTTAAAGAACAGGGACTTTCATCCAGACTTTTGAGAATTTCTTTGTGTTGCAAGTTGTCAAAGGCTCCTTTTATATCAATAAAGAGCACTAAGACATGTTTGCCCTCTCTTCTTGCAGCTTGAATTTTGTTTTTCAGCTCATGTATGGCTGTGTCTACTCATTTACTTCCCTAAACCCATGTTGACGCTCGCTTAGGCTATTAGTGGTCTCAAGATGATAAGTTAACCTTTGGGTCATTAATTTCTCTAGCACCTTCCCGATTGTTGGCAGGAGAGAAATGGGTCGATATGAAGATGCCAGTCTCTGATCTTTTCATTGTTTTTGGAATAAAATAATATTTCCTATTTTCAAGGAATCTGGGAAGCAACTTAATTCTAGGCACTTATTAAAGGGAGTTGGGAAGATATTATGAAAGCACTTGTGTATAATTTTAAGAAGGAGGTTGTCAATTCCATCAATACCGGGAGCTTTACCTGACTGAAGGTTGTCTATAATCATTGAAATTTCTTGGTGGGAAAATGGAGGATCAAGTGGCTGCGTTGAAGTGTTTAAATTATAGTTAGTTGAAGTGGCAGGAGATGGGAAAATCTGGTCCAAGATGGTTTGTGCTGCTTCTTTCAGACTTGCTTTTGGGCCATTGTTCATCAGGTATGGAATTTGAGATGGGAAAACAGATTTCCGGAAGGCGGCTTTGTAATGCTTTCCATATGGGTTGGAGGTTGAACTGCAGAAATTTCTCCAGCCCGTATTTTTTGCTTTTTTAATATGTTTTTTGTACTCTGTTTTCTCTTTCTTGAAGATCTGGTATATCCACAGCTTTTCAATTTCTGGTGCCCTCTGTGCTCTCTTTCTTAGTGCTCTAACTTTCTTTTTATGAATTTCTAATTTCTCTGTCTACCAGTTTGGTTTCGTTAACAAAAGCTGTTTTTTGATCTTAAAGGTTTTGTTGCAGGCATTAATAATAGAGTTTTGAAGAACTATTGTAGCGTCATTTAGCTCTCTGGAATTTCTTGCTGTTGCTATTTTATTTTCTAGATAATAAATATCTTTACCAAGTATATTGAGAAATCTAGGATGATTCCCATGGCGTGTCTTGTATCTTTCGTAGAACTGGTTAGCTAAAGTGGATGCTATTGTTGTTTGTATATATCTATGGTCACTTAAGGAAATATCAACCAGAACCTCCCAGTTAATGGAAGAGTCTATAATTGATTGGGAACATAATGTCAGATCTTTTTAGCCAATGCTGTTATTTCTTTGGAAAGTTGGTGGGGCATCTGATTTATTTAAGATGTATAAATTATTTGCTAAGATAAAATCCAAGACTTCATTGCCTCTGTTGTCATTGGATCTGTACCCCCAAAAGGTATTGTGCCCATTGAGATCTGTGCCGATGAAAATCATTTCCTCCGGGAGCCTGGTAATGATCTCTTGGATTTCTTGGAGAGTTGTGCTGACATCTTGTGCTGGTGAGGAGTAGGCAGAAATTATTGTGATGGGATAGAAGGATGTTTGAATTTGTACAGCTACCACGTTGACTTTTGTTGCCAATAGAGCAGGTTTTATTTGGGCTGACGGGATGAGAACTGCAGCTTTCTGGTTAGTGGAACTAAACGTTTTCCATGAATTTGGAATTCCAGTGATTTCGTTGTTACAGTGGTATTGTTCTTGCACTAGGATGATATCCGGTTTAATCGTGCTTGCTGTCAAATGAAGCTAGTTGGTGGATGCTTTAGCTCTAGCTAAATTTATTTGGAGTATTTTTAGTGGGTCTTGAGTAGAGGCTGTCGCGATGTTAAAGGGAAAGGAAGGATTTTCAAAATTAATACGGTCCATACTAATAATAGTCCCTTGATTTTTTATAAGCTGCTACCTCTTTTTGGTAGCAGGGGCATTGATTGTCGGTGGCTTTGTGCCGCACGTTGAAGTTAGTACCTCTCAATCTGTTGCTCTCGTAGCAGTTAATGCAGTTGGAATCTTCACTTCTGCAGCTTCTGCTGTGGTGTCTATAACCACAACAACCACAAAAAGGCGTAGTGAACTTGCATTCTTTTGAAAAGGCTGCGTGGCCATAGGCTTGACAAGTCGAGCACCTCTTGACATGAAAGAATTCTTTCATCTGGTACATGGACCAGTTTATAGGAATCTTTTTAAGTTGTTTAAGCGTATGGAGAACCTCACCGGGAGTTTCCAGAATCCAATGGCATGTTCCTTCTCTGCGGCCTTTTATTTTGAATCGGAGTCGCAGATCCTCCTGCATATTAGTGTAAGCTTTCAACGCCGTTTGGACATCTTTATTTGTAGTGTCAGTGGGCAGATCGTATATTATTAGGCTTGGTAATCTTTTTCCTGGCAATCTTACAGTTATATTCTTTTTAAGAGAATCATTAGATTCGATTGTTTTCTTCAATTGGTCAAATTCCTGCTCCTTGTCACATACAATAGCCAGCCCTTTATTTTGAAGTTTTCTCACCGTCCTGATTTTGAAATTGGGCCCGTCCTCCTTCAATTCTTCTCTTAGAATTGATTCAATAGTTTTGTCGTTTTCTTCTGTTGGATAGAGAAGCATTGTTAGTTTCTTTTTTCTATTTTTTAATTTTGCCACCTCTGCATAGGAAGGCTTCTTTATGGCATTTGTTGATAACTTCTTATCCCGAGGTAATTTTTCCTTAGCTTTTCTATATTCCTCCTTTTCCTTTATATGCGTTAGAGAAATTGTTGCCTGGGTTGCCACTTCTATACCTTTTTCCTTTTTATTGATTATTGAGATTCTATCCTGCAGAAAGTCTAGAATTTGGTTAGTCTCCATTTTAATTGATACTGGCAAATGGGAACGCATGCCATCTGATGGGCGACTGTTGATTAAACCCCATAAATATACAGAGGAAGGATTCCCCAAAGCTAGTAAGAACATTTCTTTATTGTGCTCAGATATTGTGAAGATGATTTGATCATCTTCTATTAGCGATCCTCCCCTTTTGCATGACTATCTATCCCCCCCCCCTTTTGCATGACTTTCGGCAGAAAGGTTTCCTTTTATGGGCATATAAAACATTAAAACATTGCGAAATATATTTTGTTCATTTTTTTTCACTTTGCGGCATATTTCTGGAAAAAAAAAAGAAATTTTTCATTTAATATCATTTTTTTTTTTTACATCCGCTAATTTTATAACTGATTTTTCTTCTATCCGCAAATTACAATCTGACGACTAGCTGACTGAAGTTAGTTCTTAAATTTTACGTTTAGAAAATTATTTAACTGTAAGCTATACCAAAAAATGCCGATGCTTATAAATCAATAATTTTTTCTAAAGATAATAACTTACGGAAAATGATTCATTGACTTTATCGGAATTATAATCAATCAATCAATAAAAAAAATGCAAGAGGCAATTCGTGTACTACAAATTGTCCTCCTGCGTGATGAACAGCTCCTCAATACAAAGCATTTACATTCATTCTTATATTCAATCATCAGAAATCACAAAAATTTGTTAAAGCCAGAAAAATGAATTTGCCTATGCGATCTTATATCCCAAACCTCAGCGCTGTTTTCAGTTCTAATATCCTTTAATCATTCTAAAACAAGTTTCGATGTGACCATAGTTTCCTCCCATGGTTACAGTCTGTAGAGAGAAACTTAAAAAATAGTTTCAAGCCGGAACTACTAAACCAAATGCTTAACATAGAGATAAAAGATTTGAAAAATATTTCGAGCCCAAGAAATTTGTGCGAAAGCCATTAGATGTAACGTATGAGACTCAGACATCTGTCGCAAGATGTAGCTGTGAATGGAGCCTCAACATGGCCCTTCAAGACAAAAGGAAGAGAGTGAAACTGAAATGGACCGGGAACAAGCTCCTGCCAAAATTCATCCGGACGAAAAAACATTTCTATGTGATAACTAAATAACACCATCTTTAAATCGAAATATATCCGCATACAATTCTAAACAATGGAATTCTGTTCTTTCAGGATATACATTTAGAATTAATATAAATTATACATTAAGTTCCATTCCTTAATTGAAATTGGTAAAATGCATCTATATCAGATTTAATAGCTTATAGAAGTGAATTAAATCTAAATTTAATCCAAGGGTATGATTTATAATTTTAAACATGCACTTTATTATCACTGATATAGTGTCGCGTAGATGAAGTTAGCGTAGATAAACCGTGTGATAGCAAAAGGCAAAGATAATACTTGCTAATATCAACTAAATATTTTATTCAGGAAACTTAACCTTACATCTGTTTTTAGTTACGATACGAAATGACTCGAATCTTCCAGATTTAGAAAGATACAGAAATTATAAGAACATTCTAGAACAAAAGAGAAATAACAGAAAATAAATCAATAACAAAACAAATTGAGGCTTGCAGTCAGAAACGAGCTTGTGAACTGTCGCTTCTAGTTCAAAGAAAATTGTCATTCAGCCATTCAATCTGTGCCAAGCTGGATCAAGTTTCGTTACAATATAATCTCCATTAAATGTGTTCTAAATCGAAATACAAACAGGCAGGATATTTGTGATTCAAATGCATGACCATTCATCATCACACACACAAAAAAAAATGTTGTACTCTGTGTACAGTATTAGTTAAAATAAAATTAAGAAACACTGTTTGCATTCTGAATACCAATACAAATAGATTAAGAAATATACAGAAATTATAAGAACATTTCAGAGCAAACGAGAAATAACAGAAAGTGAATAAACAACAAAACAATATTTAGGCAATTTGACTGCAGTTAGATATGGACTTTCGAACTGTTGATTTCAATTCATAGCATTCTACCACTGAGCCATTCAGTCTGTGCCGAATTGGAACAAGTTTCGTTACGATAATTTATTACAATCCTTGTAAGCGAGAGTGTATGTGTGTTTTTGTTTTATTTTTTAATTTACATTTTTAAATAATACAAATTGTTGTCAAAAATAAACTTTCCATCTTGTCATTATTTTCCAAAAAATGAATTAATGCATCTCTTTCGAAACTTTAGGTATTTCTGAGACTCAAAACTTAAACCAGTCACATAAATATTACTTACAGTTTCATTTATGCATGAAAGAATTTTTCTGTTAAATGAAGCATATAAAGGCATAAATATATTTTTTGGAAATGAAATATATTTTTAACAAGGATTTAATGTTTTTTTTTTCAAAATCTTTCAGAGCATTTAAAAGTTATGAAAATATCATATAAAAATTCGTTCCGCAGCAGATCAATGTTAAAAATTACGTTGAAATGAACTTTTTGCATTATTTTTTCTTAGGAAAATGTGTACAACATTTATTTCGTATTTTTTCATCCCTTTTATACGAAGGGAAATAGCTATCGAGCATTCCATTCATATCCCTTCATACTCTTGAATACTTCCTCGCCATATTTGTATTTTTGTCTTCTGTTTGTTTCTTCTGTCCATAAAAGTTCAGATTCAGACATGCATTTTTTGTTGTTATTTTCTCGGAAAACAAATCCATGGCGTAAAACATATCCTTTTTTTCTTCCAGAAGAGGTTTTGTATGTTCCGAGAATGCCGCTTTCAAGAAGCAGAAAAATTTCTGTGACTAAAACAACAAAAAGGGATGAAAAAGAAAGAATTTTTTAGAAAGAAATCTCTTCGCATTGAGGAATAGATAAATTTTATGGCCACTGTATGCGCTGTGTAGTTCTTTTTTTATAATATGCCGTGAAGGGAATATGTGCAGTTTCTGTTTTTATCCAATTCGAAAGCTTTTTCTAGTCAGCTGCAACAGAAGGAGTTCATCAGGATTTTTCATGCGTATTTAGAACGCATTCGTCCTGAAAACTTGTACTTTTTTTTTTCACTTAGCTCATCATTTTAGTAGCGAGTAGTATTTCAAAAATATTTCTGAGGACGATATAATTAAAAAAACCCCATTAAAATACAATTGAAGAACCCACGAAATTTTTTAAATTTAATTATGAGATGTAAATAATGTAATTTTAAATGTAAACATGAGAAAAGTTTCTGCTGGAGCAACATAAAAACGAAATCGAAATTAAAAACGGTGAACGAAAAAAAAGAGGGGGGGTGGAGTGGGCGATCCTTAGTGAATTGTTCACTAAATTGCAGTTTCGAAATGTCCGGCTTATTCGCCAAAGAGTTCACCTAAAGAAAATAGTTTGTTTTTAGTATATAACTTTTACCTGTAATTAAGACACAATTGTTTAATGAAGAAAAAAGTTCAGTTTAAAACGTTAAGGAAAGAATTTGTATAATTTTGTTTGGATATGCAGCTAGACTTGCTTATGGAACTTAAGACAGAGTAATGTCTTGATCCTGACCGATCAAATAAGAGAGTAGCATAATTAACAATTCATTTATTTACACCCTTATATATGCACACAAAAACAACTTGTGCTCAGCTAAGTTAATATTAATTACAAAATTTACACAAAAGTTGAAAGTTAATCATGAAAGAGTTCCTCGATCAATTCGGAGAACACACACATAAAAAAAAAAAAAAAAAAAAAAAAAAAAAAAAAAACGCTAACAGGTTGTTAGCACAAAAGGCTACTCCAAGGGTAGTTTCAGGGAACCACCAATCTTTGTCGGGTGGGTTTTAACACAGAAGCTCGAATCACATGGAACTTCACAGAAAATCAGGAACACCTTCCAAGACTCACGTCTCTCCGACTCCTCCTTAAAATGGTCCCTCCCCCCTGTTCTTCTCTTCAAAAAAAAAAAAAATACCGCATTTTATTTCCGTCGAATCTCCACCTCTCATTATACCCGTTAATAATTCATCTTTGTAGCTGACCCTTTCCGAACATATTATCCGTATATTTCCGAACATGTTAATCATAGTCCCTTAATAATGGGGAAAAAATGAACGTCTTAATCTCCTTGAAGATAGGACGGATCTCTTTGAAACGACAAAACGTGCATCGGCGATTCTTTATCTGGATACAACTAATGACTATACACAATGACTCGACTGGCGAAGAGGATCCTACATCTGGCAGTCTGGAGGACTTAACAATGTGGAGATAATAGGTGACGTTACACCTGGCCGGAATGCCAATTATCAGGTGAGGGAAACGGGGAACGTTACAATAGCCTCGCCAAATCAATTGTACCTCGGATGTAAAACATACTCGAAACTAGCGTTTCACTAATAAATAAGTAAATAAATAAATAATAAATAGATTTTCAGTAATGCCGTACATTTCTGTTGCATTCAGTTTTAATAAGGATTTCAAAAATAAATATTTCTGAAAAGAATGGCCTAGAAAATTATTGAGACATAATTTTTGATGAAATTGATTTTTTGATACCATGTCGTATAAACTGGTACCAGAAAAGCAATGACATTCGGTATTTTGGAAATCTGTTGTCATGTATGTAAAAAAATATTAACATCCATTTAATTTTGATTGGAACTCAGATCCACAATTTCTGCCTCGTGTAATTTAAAGCAGATTAAAATACATCCAAAATTATTTTTAAAAAACTGAAAGATATGTCCATTTATTTTTCGAAAATGCAGCTGGAGGTATTATACATTAAATTAAAAAAAAACAACCGAAAATTTTCTCTCTCTTTCATTATTTGTGATAAATTTAGAGCTGAAAGTATGCTACCATGATGCCAGTGTATAATTTTTTTTTTCATTTTTGTATAAACTTAATTTTTTTCTAACATTTTTGAGGTGAATTAAAATTGAAAAATTACCAAGTCAATAAACGGCAATACCAAAGCATGAATATAAATACTTGAAAAGAGGTATTTAGTTAATTATAAATTTGAACTGAAATAAATTTCCAGAGATTCATTAGTTGAGATTGGGCATAAAAAAACTTTTAGATGCCACTTTAAACTTCTTTCAGTATTTCCTGAAAGAAATACTCAACAAAAGATGGAATATATTATTCAAGATGGGTATTTGTTTAGTGAAAATGCAACAGGATATCTAAGGGAATGCCCTAAACATAGATATTTGATCAATGCTTTCTAGAGAATGAATTTTTATGTATTTAAATTATTTTTATTAATGATAAAAACTATCAACAGGCAGATTCGAGATTTTAGGCTACCTATTGGTTGAAATATGTGAAATGTAATTGGCTGAAACACTGTTGTCCATGTGTTATAAGTGGCACCTGTCTTTCGGAGCATCTCCTGAAATTCGATCAGCCTTTCTACAATTTTTATAAATAGTCTGACAGCAGCCTGGAACTTGTTTCAATTTATCATCTGAAAACGAATTTGTTTCAGAAGAGATAAGAATTTTCATCCTTTTGATTTTTCGAAATGGCGCATGTTATTAAGTAAAGAATATATATTTAGTTTTTTTTCAACTGGGAAATTTCTGCTATAAAAGTATTTTAAATATTAAAAAAGCGTCTAAAACTGCTTTATTATAAAAAATATCGTTGTATTATTAATAAATGAAATTAAGAATTTAAAGGTAGAGAATCCGTCGTATATGATCTGCAACCAATTAGATCATCTATTTCGACTGATGGTCAAAATACTGATGAACTGGTGCTTAGTGACCGGCGTTTGACAATAAGATGCATTATTAAGCAAGTTCCCTCTGTTATTTGGTCTTTAAAAGAACATTTATGGTTACTACGTTTCTCGTTTTTCTAAAAAGTTTTTTTTTTTTCGAAGAATGTGCTCAAGTGAACAGAGGCATGGTGTATCTAGGCAATTCCTTTTTAAAATCCTTTATTATCGATGTTGAAATTTGGATATATGCTTTGCGTACAGAAATAGATGAAAAGCCAAGTGAATACGCCTTAAAAGTTGAAGCAAGACCAAAAAGACTGCAACAAAGTCGCTAAAAATCAAGTTAAATGTGAGTGCTTTCCTTGATTGTCATGTTGTTGTGCATTCCGAATTTCTCTCAACTGGCTAAGAAAATCTATAAAAAAAATATCATTTAAGTATTTCGTGCTGTTTTCTTGATAAAATCCTTCGTAAACCGTTTGAAATGCGACGTTTCGGTCCATGATAAGGCGCCTTTTCACAGCGCTATTATTATTCACGAGTTTTTAATACAGTATTCAACAAATGCTGCACCGAAAATTCCGTATTTCCCTGATATGACAATATATGCATCTTTCTTATTTATACAGTTAAAACTACTTCTTCTTGATGAATGGTTTGAGTGCATTCATTCAAAAAATGAAAATTTACGACGAACTTTGAAGAGGTTTTACAAAAATGCGCAACAAAAAACGTTGACTTCTGGATTTGGCACAAAAATGCTTTAAGAAAACGAAGTGGCATCATATATACATAAGGTTGTGGGATAAAATTATATGTCCACTTTTTGAAATGGAAATGTGATATGAAAAATTTCTATCTTTGAAACTATAGTAGATAGTTCCAATAGAAAGGCCAGATGACATTTGAAATTTCAGATCAGCCAGGCAGATTGAAATTCGAACCGGACTGAAGAATAAAAATACATGAAATGGTCAAACTGCTGGAAGGCATAAAATTTTACTTTCAACACAATATTTTGTGTTTCAACTATTTCCGTTTCTTTTGAATTCATAACTTCGTATAAGTTTCACCATAAAAAATGAAGATATACGGAGTTTAAGAGAAACAGTTGTGTAAAAATATCCGATTAGAAAAATATGTAAGTCGCGCTCATCTGCGATTATTCATTATTTGAATAAAGGTAGTTTTCAAAATTTTCTTAGTCAGACGGATGTTGGCGTGCCATTTTTTTTTGTGGATTACTTTATCCACCATTTACCTTCATGCTGTTTAAATTTATCATTGAAACAAAGGGAAATTTTAAGACAATTTTCATGATTCCATAGAAATAGAGCATTTCAAATTTTCTAGATTCATAGTTCAGATCATTTAGCAATGGCTGCTTTTTCATCGCATTAACATGAAACTCAGTATATTTAGTTAATATTAGGCGATGAAAATGGACCAAAAGTTTTGAAATTTCGACTCATCAATAGTTTGTCAAAGTAAAAAATGAGATATTTTGAAAAAATTCACTTACTTTTTTTGTTATATCCTCCCAATACTTCTGTGCGATTTTATAACATATTATTTAATATACCCAGTGTTGTGGAATTAAAACTCCTTTCAAGTATAATACATTTAACGTAAAAAATATTTTTGTTTAAAATATTATAATATACAAAATCCTTTTCCTTCGAAAATATTTTTAAACCAAAATGACTATGTTAACTTAAAAGAATTCATTTTTTAAAAATAGCCGATGGCTCATTTTTCCACGAGTTATTCATATTTGCTAAAATGAACACAGCAAATTTGGTTCGCAAATGCCAAAGTATTAGAAAAGTTGTCTTCATGAGTTTTAGGGGTTGTACAAGATATGATTGCTTTAATAATGTAAGGGATTTCTAAGTCACTATTTTAAAATCAAACAAAGTTTTATAAAAAAAATTGCGTTAAAATTAAAAAAAAAATTAAGTTGTGGTAAAGCAATTCAAAGTGAAAAAAGTAAGATTTTGTTTCATTTTAAATTAATTCAATGTTTCATTATTTTTTGTATTTTGAAAAGTTAGTTTTAAAGTCTTATATAAAAATTTGGGTGGTCCAATACTTTAGGAGGAAATGTGGAACGTATTTGGAGGGCAATCAGCAAAACCCTTTTAAGCCCTTTAAATTGAAAACGGTGCCTCGTATAGTCAGAGAAGTAACGTGCACCTATAATAGAGCGACAATGCTGAATTTATTGAGATGGATTACAACGTCCCTAGTGGCAGAATAAAGAAGTTACAAAAATAATTCAAATAATAAAGGTCCAATAATACCTTAATCTGTAAAACTGGCTTAGATATTTGGGATATAAATCTCTGTTACTTGAAAAAATGTTAGTCCAAAAATTTTTAGTTAGTTTTTTTTAACTTTCTTTATTGCATATCACTTTGCCGTTGCGTTACTTGGAAAAACTATGATAATATCAAAGAAGACATTTTTCAATTTAGGACGAATCCTTTTTCAAGTCATGAAAAATTAATAATTTTAATTATACAAATAATTCCATGAAACTTTTCCTGTGTTTTTATTATGGTATAGTGTATTATTTTAATTTGTCCCCTTTTTGGTCCATTTCTTTTATTTTTGGAGTTATTTTTATATCTTCCTTATTTCACCGCTAGGTGTGCTTAAACCTATCTCAATAAATTTCAGCATAGTCATTATATTATTGATACAAGTTACTTCTATGGCTATATGAAATGTCTTTTTGGATTTAAAGAACTTAAAAGGACTGTACCGATCACTATGTGTTTAAATATAAGCATATCCATAATGATTTTAATTTATCTTAAGATTAAGAGTAATTCTGAATTTTCGAAAGGAGAAAACTCAAAAAGTTATTCAAGTAGTTATTATGTACTTTGAAAATGTGGATTAGAAACATTAATTCTGTCGAAAATGCCATTAAAATTGTTACAAACTGCACAAAAAATAATAAATTCTGAGGACTTTTTAATACAAGAAAGTTCTAATTATCAGTTTTATACATGGTCCAGTCACACTAATGTGACCATCTGTCAAATTTCAGAAAAACCATCTTTCGCAGAGCGGACAGTTGCGAAACGGGCAGGAAGAGAGTCAATTAGATTCCTGAAGGTGTCCACTGGGATGGTGAGCCATGCCAACTCTAGTGCCGTGGCCAACTTCGCTAGGTTACGGGGGTGAGGATCCATGGTGCGAACAACCTGATCGAGATGGTCCCACAGATTCTCGATTGGGTTCAAGTCCGAGGAATTTGATGGAAAAGGGTTCTGGTGTTCTTAGAATCACTCACGTACACTTCAAGCTTTATGACACGTCCTGCTGGTAGATGTCATCATTCTTAGGAAAAACAATTCACATGTAGGGATGAACATTGTGAGCTAGACAGCAAGGCTAGATGCATACTTGCTTTGATCCATCGTGCCTTCCACAATGATGAGTGCACCCAGAGAATACCACGAAAACATTCCCCAGATCATAATGCTCTCTCCACCAGCTTGGACCCTTCGGCAATTGTTGCAAGGAGTTTTCTTTTAGACGCTTCACGCCTTATACGCCAACGTCCATCTATCCGATGGAGCATAAAACGTGAATGATCGGAAAAAGCCACCTGTCTCCACTCTGTGGAAGTCCAGTTGCGATACTGGCGTGCAAATTCCAGCCTTCGTCGCCGATGAACAGCAGTCAGCATAAGTGTATTAACCAGGTGTCTACTGCGGAGACCCATACTCGGTAACATTCGTCGTGGAGACACTATTGGTAGCCTCTTGGCACATTTGGGCTGTCAGTTTCTTAACGGTTGCACGTCTGTTCGCCCGAACGCATCTCCTCAGCCGTTATTCACCTCTGCCATCTATGGTGAATACCACATTGCCACCTAGCTGATTTTGGATTGTGTCATTTTTCCATGAACGGAATACTTTTACCCTGACAGCCCGCGAACAGTTTACAAAATTAGCCGTTTCAGAAATTCTTCCACCCTTGGCCCGAGAGTCAATGATCATGCCTTTTCAGACATCGGATAAATCGCTCCGTTTCTGCATGACGGTAAGAACTGAAATGTTTTCTGATTGCCTACAACACACTTTATATATCCACTAAATTTGCTGATAACATGTGCTTTCTGCGATTGATTATTTAATGTCAACGTCAAAAGTAGGCGATGTTCACATTAATATGACTGGACTGTGCAGATATTTATATAGGGATGTGTTTGCTACAGTAGTATATAATGCATTTAAAGAATAAATTTTAATTTAGATACATTTTAACTTTTATTTATATAAGCGTATTCACGAACTAGAAGAAAAAAGAAAAATATTATATCTGATACATAATAATTATTGCATAAACTTTTTAATTAGCCATACACAAAAAAAGTTATTTTTTTACAATGGGTTTTTTTTGTGAGGGGGGAGGGAGTAATATCTATTTTTAGCATTAATTTGCTACTCGTTATACAAAAAAAGGCATTATTTTGAATATCAATGGGATATTTGCCATCCTGATAACGAATATTCCTTGATGTTCTTTTCATTTTTTTTTTCTTTTTTGCATTTCGTTTCATAACTTTTGTGATTATATAATGTCAGTATCGAATTAAACAGAATGATATGAATCAAAAAATGCATATAAACATTAATAAAAATAACTGAAAGAAATACTTTAGAACTGTTTTAGATGTTTGAAAAATATTCTTGAATTCATTTATTATAGAAAATATTTTAAGAAGCATTTAAAAAAGATATGTTCCCTCACCCCGTGATTATTGTTATGCAATAAGTTAACAAAATGTTGTTATTTTCTTCTTCTAATGTTTGAATTCTATATAATATTTTTAGTCATACATTTAATTAAAAATTAAAAAAAAATTAAAATGAAAAAATGAATTTGCACGCCTGAAATACAAGTATTTGAGTGACTATTTTAATTAACTTCAATACTGATTTTTTAAGTTCTTTATCTTTTTAATAATTTAATTAATTATCCTTTGTCTCAATTAGTTTTGAAAGTTGAAAATAATGCATTAGACCTATAATGATAAGAAAAAAGAGCTTATGCACAGTTTTCATGAAATTATTGCTCATTTCTACATTGTAACAAAACATGAAGTTTTATGTTTTATATCACACAAATGAAATATTTTAATGCACCAGTTAAAGTTTTGAATTAAGATAACAAGTAGATGATAATTTATTACGATAATGAATTAAAATTAATTTTTGATGCATACATTATTGAATTTCAGTAAAATTTCATTTGCCATAACTGTAAAGCAATACTTTTTTCCTATATAAAGTTGAAAAATTAAATTTGAGCGAATCCTTTATTTAGCATGCTCTTTTAGATACTCACAAATACTTTATAAGCAAATAAAGGGATTTTATAGCAAATAAAGGGATTTGCTGTCATTATAAACAACATAAATAAGAAATGATACTTTGAATGAACGCGCTTTTCAATTTTCTTCAACCCTATCCTTAAAGTTAGAAGTGGCGCCTCATTCATATGTAAGCTCTTGCATTATCTCTATCACAGATCTTAACGAAAAGCCTTTGTCGTGATACAGCATTCAATACATGTTCATTTTAATCTTGATCCTTCAATCCCAAGATTTGGCATAGACACGATCAAGAAAATACGGAAACAGAAACCGGCTACCCCGCCATTAGCATTCTTCCATTCCATCTGCAATGTCTTTACTTCTGTTTCTGTTTCTTAGCCTTATCTGATCCCTTCCACCTTAAAAAAGACGTCAACTTACTTTCGGAAAAGCCATTTACATTTTACTGTAAATAAATCCCGAGGACCGAGATTTGGCAGAAAAATGTCTCCTCCTAAGATGTTTTGGCATGATAAGGACGAAGCGGAAATGGCCTTGAATGGGGATGGCATCCGCCAGAGTTCCCTTCGCTATGGGAAGTCGTTAAGTTTTCAATGCCGTGGTAAAACGATTGCGGGTCGTTTTGGAAGGAGAGATACTTTCCGACAAAAGAGGACTTTGTCAGGTTTTAATGATTTGTTTTTGGAAGTTTCTGAGCAATAACCTCGGCTATTATAAGACGCTTTCGGTTTTAAGTGGTATGAGGTCTTTTGATTTGACACCTTAGGATATATTCGGGGTTTGTCATTTGTTTGCTAAAGTTCCATAGAAAATTCGAAAAGTTTTAAATTTAAATGGCACTCAACATCTAGACAATGGGGTGTTACACAATAATATGCAAAAATTTCGATAGCCATACCACAACATGTCTTTCACGCAATATGACTAAACTTATCAGATATTTCTAATCACATTCTTTTATATTTCTACAGTTTTGATAAATACCGTGCATGTTTCTTTTGCCAGCACTTTTCTCTTAAAAGCATATTATAATAAATTCTGCAAGATTTAGGATGTACAACGTTAGTAAATAATTTCCCACCATTATCTGAAAAAAGGCTGGACGGTAATTATTCTTACACTCAAATCCAGATGTGGTATTTCTGTTTTTCTGAAACTCATATAGTTTAATTTTTAACACTCAATTTGAAAATTCAAAATTTATTTGCTTTCATTCATACTGAAGCGCAAAATTTCTAAAAAGGTTTTAAAAAGTTAATTTCGAAATTTTAAAAATTGAAATTTTTATATCATAATTTCTAAATAAAAACCGACTTAATAAGAATACACAATGTAATTAGGGTTTAATTGCAAGAGTGAACGAATTCCATTTCTCTTAGACAATGAAAAAAAAATGACGATTCACAAATGCCTCATAATTTAGGATCATTATTTTCAGAATTTGCATTTAAGAATAAATCAGGACGGTAGTGGTAATTTAAAAGAATTATAATGCCATTTTGAGATTTGTTTTTAATTTTTTAGAAACCCTTTCTGCACAGTTCGTGTTAAAATGGAGAAATACAATTAAGTAATAACTGTTTTCTACTGATGAAATCTTTGAATAAAACATTTCCAGTAACAAGCATATTAATCATAAATAATAATTTCAGCACATTGACTCGACACGCACGCATCAGTGGATGCAAAAAAAGTTTTGAAAATATCATTTGATCTGTAAAGATTTTGAAACAAACAGAAAAATGCAGTTAGCAGCTGATGCAGATCAAACACAGAACATTTTAAAAGCCTCTTTTCTTTTTCAGTTTAAGCTCGTATGACTCCAAAAGATTCTCGTCTCCTTTTGAGTGCGCTAAGACGAGAAACAAAGCAGTCTAAAAGCTGTCTACATTTGCAGAGCGTCTTCACCCTTCTGAGATTAGAAACAAAGCTCGCTTTTGATTCAAAAGTGGACCCAAAGCGCCTTTCTTCTTTTTATGAGAGAAAAAAAATCCCTCGCTATTCAAAGCTGTGTGAAAAGAGTTCGGAATTTTTGATGCGATTCTCTTGAGTGTTAAGAATTGAGAACTCCAAATAAAACTCCTCCGGGCGGAATATGCATTTCGACAAATCTTTCTAGGAAAACACGTATTTCGTGTGTGAACTAGTCTGAATCGAATTACCTTTCTGAAGAAATTGTAGAATAGTTTAGTTTTCGGATTAAGTACGTGGAAGTTGTTTGAATTCTCCTGAGGGCATTTTTCTTTAAAATATCCTACTGCATGCAGTAGTAGGATAGCTAAACGTAAATCATAGAGACGGGAACCAGGCATCTTTTCATTGCAACTATCATTTATGTATATGCACTTTTAATGCAGATAATTTTTTTATTTTACTTTTATATAATGTTTGACATGCAGTTAGAGTTTTACAATAAATATATTACATTTTTTTATTACTAAAAAAAGACTTCGTCGATATATGGATCTCTGGTTGCCGGTCCATTCAACCCATCCAGATGGGATTTCATATATAGTTAGTCAGAGGTATGAATTCTGTGAACAGTAATGAAGTGGAGTTCACGTTTACAATTATAGATACATAACATAACGCCATCCTGTGCCCCCGGTACCTATAACACTAAGTTATCTAACCAGTTGGATGAGCACAAGATGGAAGGAAAAAAAAAAAAAGAAAAGAAAGAAAGAAAATGTTGGTAGAAAGAAAGAGACGACAGACCATCCAGGGTTCTCCAGAGAGAATCCCAACGGTGTCAAATCCTACACGACTGTATTTAATTTTTTGGTGACGTAATAACCGAATAGAGGGGACAAGGATACTTAAACAAATGGTCACTATGGGTTCATCTTACAGGGAAACGAGATTACTAACTGAAAAAACTGATAAATTACATTGAGAACGTCTATATGATATGTATAAGCATATAAATTATCACTGAAAGGTCAGAAATCTGTAACGTCCTTCTGAGTCCTGTGGTTTTGATTTCCTTCGTCAGAACTGCACTTTTGAGGGACTTTTGAAGTTATAATTTCGGCTGATTTTGATAAGTGGCATTTTGGTCTCAGCTATTGTGTTGTCTTGAAGAGGTCTTGGTATTTATGAATATGGTTTACTATGGAGTGGATCTTGCCGCGTGAAAGGGTATTCGATGCAACTCTCCTGTACCATTCTTCCTCGAGACTTGTTTCTGGCTTCCTCATGTGCCATGAGAGAGTCAGTAGGCATTCGGTGGCATAGTGAATTGGGGATCCTATCTCCCCACAGCTACAATAAGGAGAGTTGGCCAGGTGGAATCTGTGTAGGTATGTCGGGAATGGACCGTGTCCAGTGAAGAAAAGGACATCCGTTCTGTTCCAGTTGGCAGCGTATAGAGAAAATTTCGGTATTATATTGAATGTGGAGCGGCCTGTTTCGCCTTCTTCCCATTCCTTTTGCCATATTGTCATCATATCGGTTTGGAGGATGTTCTTCAGTTGACATCTTGGGAGCTTCATTATATTCCGATCTTGATTAGCATTAGCCGCTGTTTTGGCTAGTTTGTCAGCCGTTTCATTCCCTTCATAGCCTACATGTGCCTTGATCCATGAAATTTTAATGTGAGGATTTGCAAGAAGAAGGGTGAATGTATCTCTTGCTAATTGGCTATTAGATTTTGGTGAACTTGAGGCTTGTATACTTGCTTTATTGTCGACGTAAATTGTGATGGGATCTGATGTAGGAAGAGAGGTTGCGTATTTGACTGCTCTATTGAGTGCTAGTAATTCAGCTTGGAAGACCGTATTTTCTTTCAATAGGCTGGTTGACCACTGGTGTATAACCACTGCATCCTGCACAACACAAAATGCAGCCCCAACTCCTGCTGAAGTCTTTGATCCATCGGTATAGATCCCGAGTATTAAATTCTGAGATCCACCATCCTCCAACGAAATTTGATGTGCTTGGAGATGTTTGGAAGGATGTGACGTCCATCCCGTAGCTCTGTGTTCATATTCGTATGAGCTGATGTGTGGCATATCATGTACGATTCCACGAAGTCTATACAGTTCAGTCATTCTTGCCATCATCTGAAGCTGCAGATGAAGTGGTGGCAAGCCAAGGATAACCTGAAGGGCTGCGGTAGGCGTGGTCTTGTATGCTCCCGTAATTGCTAGCAGAAAGCCTCTTTGGATGGAAGAGAGCTTTCTTGCTAATCTAACCGTTGGGTGGAGGCACCAAACTCCTGCTCCGTGTGCAAGCATCCTTTCAATGACTGTCTTGTACAAAATGTTTCTGTGTCGAAGTGTTATTCCCCAGGATTTGCCAGCTATTTTGAGAAAATTGAATTGTTGTTGTTGCGCTTTCAATGCTAAATGCTTGAGGTGGGTATTCCAATTCAATTTATCATCAATATGGACACCTAGGTATTTAATGGCGTGAGTCTGCTTTATTCTTTCTCCCTGCCAATAGATTCTGGGTCCTGCTACCCATTTACTAAACAGAATAAAGTTGGATTTCTCCGTGGACACTTCTAGATTGTTTATGTCAGCCCAGGATACGAATTGTGCTATTGATTCTTGAGTATTTTGTCTTAGATTTTCTTTTGTTTTGGCTTTAATGACCAGAACAAAATCATTGGCGAATGCTTGGATAGTTGTATGGGCAGGCCAGATTTTACTAAGCAGATCGTTCGCCACCAAGTTCCACAGATCTGGACCACTGCACGATCCTTGGGGGCAGCCTTGCTTCTGTTCTCTTATGGCCCAGCCTTCTTGAGTGTTGAGGATTATTTTTCTGGCATGTAGCAAGTTTTCAAAGATGTTTCTTAAATTTTGGGGACATTGGAGTTTATCTAGATATTTAACTATTGAATGGTGTTGGATATTATCAAATGCCCCTTTGATGTCCACTGAAAGTACCAGAATATTGTCTTTTTCCCTTTTTCCATCATAAATTTTTTCTACAAGCTTTTTAAGAGCAGCATCTATAGATTTTCCTTCACGGAATCCAAACTGGTTATTGTTGATGAGTTTATTTGATTCTAGAAAATAAATAAGACGTTGTGTGAGTAATTTTTCTAGAACTTTTCCTATAGTAGGTAAGAGAGCTATTGGTCTGTATGACGTGGCTAGTTTAGGGTCTCTTCCAGTTTTTTGAAATAGGATGATATTGCTTATTTTAAATGGATCCGGGAATTTTTCTAGTGAAAGACATTTATTAAAATATTCTTTGAAGAGCGTTGGAAAATTTTTGTTTATTGTTTTCAGAATTAGATTATCGATACCGTCATATCCTGGTGCTTTTCCATGAGGGAGATTATCAATGACCTGTGCTATTTCTTTTTCAGTGAAAGGGCAATCATTAGGGGTGGTGGTGATTTCATGTGTTAAAGATGGGGTTGAATTTGGGAATGGAAAAATTTGTTCTAATATATCCTGGGCTACTTTTTGGTGTCCTCCTTCTGGATTGATATTGTTCAAGACTGTTAGTTGAGATGGATGAATTGTTTTCCTAAAGGCAGCTTTGAAATGTTTCCCATATGGATTTGCAGCTTCAGTGCAAAGATCTTTCCAACCATCATTTTTGGCTCTCTTGACTTTCTTCATATATTTTTTGGCTTCTGTCTTCCACTGCAAATATTTTTCTGATCTTTCCTCCGAACTTGATCTTTGGGCCCTTCGCCTCAATGCCTTAATTCTTTTCTTTTCTATTTCTAATTTGTCTGTCCACCAAGTTGGGTTTTCGGTCAATGGCTGTTTCTTTATTTTAAATGTTTTATTGCAGGCTTGAATTATTGTTGCTTGAAGAAGGGAGGTAAATTCATTTAGTTCTTGTTGGGTATTGCAGTTCTTGATTATGTTAATTAGTTTTTCGACATGAAACTGAAACTGCTTCTGGAATTTATTATGGTTTCCATGGAGGGTTTTAAACCTATTGAAAATGTGGCTAGTAATTATTGTTCTTATTGTTGTCTGAATAAATTGGTGATCACTAAACGATGGTTCTTCGAGAACTTCCTAAGAGGCTACCTTTGTGATCATTTCCTGCGAACAGAATGTCAAATCGGGCCAACCCACATCTGTATTTCTCGTGAAGGTAGGTGGGGCATCTGACGAATTGTTGATAAAAAGGTTATTAGCCAGTAGGAAATCCATTATTGCAACACCTCTGGTGTTGGTGAGATGATATCCCCAAAGAGGATTGTGACCATTCAGATCGGCTCCTACAAGGAAGTTTTCATTTGGTAGCATTCTTATAATATCCTGGATCTCTTGTAAAGTTTCATTGATATCCGCTATTGGAGAAGAATAAGCTGAAATGAGTGTTATAGGTTTGTTGTCCGTATGGAGTTTGATTGCTATTGTATTTTCCAATTTAGCTACTGTAATTGCTTTATGGATGGTTTGGGGAATAAAAATTGCAGCTTTATTTGATGTGGATGTGAAGATATTCCAAGACATCGGCAAACCTTGTATTTTATTGTTGTACACATATGGTTCTTGTACCAAGACAATTATAGATACAGAAGCTCGAAGTTTCGGAAAAACAAAACTCACTTTTTACAGTCGCAAAATACTCGACGCAGGCTAAAACCCTAAAGAGCAGTAGAACGGTATGTATATGAAAAAAAAACGGACGTGTAAGGCAAGCTTAAAAAACAGCTCTGCAAATGAAAAAAAAAAAAAGAAAGAATAAAGTGAAATTGCCTTGTCCGTCCATAATATGTGAAAAGGTAAGCCGTTATTGCCATCATATGGAATAAGAAATTCCTTTGCAAAATCGACACATTGTTGAGGGTCCCCCACGTCCAATACATGGATGCGTTTGTACTGGAATGGAAACATGCGATATATAAAGCGCAGTACATTTAAAGCTGTTGATTTCAATATATCCAATATACAAGCTGTACCTCTTGCAGTTTACATGTACCATCAAGATCGCGGTCTGTCACAGGTGTAACCGGTTTCTACGAATTTCTTTTTTAAATCTTTATCAGAGCTTGAGGGGTACTTAAGTCACGTATTTAGATGAGGTTTCGATGGTAAACAAGCAAGGCTTTCGCAACATTATTCCATTTTGATGACAACGTTTATACATGAAACAATTTTTGTGAAGTAAGAAATTTTCGCTATCAGAGACATCTTGTCGGCATATGCGAGTTCCCGATTAAACAACAAACGTTCCACTCCGCGTATAAACGGTTTTCTATGCTGCATATCTGATGAACAGCGTTCTGCGATTGGAATATTGCCGCATATGTCATACGAAAATTTCCTTCGTGCGCCCAAATGGATTTCAGTTTGGCCGTTTGCAGAGATTTTTTTTGTACATGGTAACGAGTCTATTTTTCGTGATACCTTTCCAGCGCTCTTTAGAGTTTTTTTTTTTTTCCGCGTCTTCTGAGCCTTTTGCGACTGGAAAAAGTGGGCGTTTCCATTTGTTCGGTGCTGTTCACAGAATCCCGCGCTCATATTTCTGAATAAATCTATCTGAAAATTCATCTCGATCGGTTGAACGGACCATTCGCTAGAGATCCATGAATCAGCAAAGTTTGTTATCACCTCACAATATATATATATATATATATATATATATATATATATATATATATTTGCGCCCTTCAAAATGAACGAATTATATCTTGAGCAAACGCGTTGCGTATCGTGCATGAATACAAAGGCAAATTGAGTATTCAGTTTTCAATTACCTTTAAGGGTGATCCTTAGTCTTTTTCTGCTCCATGGACCTAATGTTAAAGATCCCAGATCACGTTGTCTCCCGAAATATCGCTTCAAAAATACGAAATTTTTTGCAAAGGCAAATAGCAAAAATAAGGGCTAATTAAAACAAATATGAAGGACAAATAGTTTTGTTATTAATATCATTTAAAGACATTTATTTGTTGGCGCCATCTGTCGAATTTCACCTACAACATTTCCTTATTTATATTTTATACATGAATGTCATTATATTTATTTACCACTAGTCACCTTTGGCGACCAGCCGGTTCACCAGTATTAATGATCGCTAAAATTTTCAATTAATGTAACTTGTTCTCTTAGTAGCTTTTTCTGCAAAATATTTTTGAGCTTCATATTTTGGTAGTTATATGATTCAGTCGTACTTTTACAGGCCTTAACAGGCCTTATAGGCCTTAAACAGTTATGTTAAATTGTACTACTTTCTCTAATGTCAGTCAGTATAGTATCCATAAAATTTCTACTTTAAATTAAAGTGGAAATGTTAAACTGCTAAAATGTTAAACTAAATGTTAAACTCAAAATTTCAATTAAAATTTTTTAAATATGAAAATTGAAATTAGAGTCGTTCGGCAGTGAAATTATATGTGCACAGCAGAATAATTTATATAATATCTTAAAGAATTATTCAACAAAAATTTCTCTGATTCATCGTAAAATTAATTTTTTGCTTTCAAAAAGGACGATGTAAATAAAAATATTTTATTTTATTTCAGACAATAAATGAACTTATGAAAAAATTACGAATTTTAAATTTAAACAATCCTTTGGTCATATTCTGCGAAATACTCTTGACACCAACTTTTAAATAAGTAAATAAACGTCCTTATCTTCTGCGATGAATCTGAACGATTTATAAAGTTTTTATGCATCAGTTTTAGAACAATCAACATTTTTATAATCACAGGCCAATCACTGTCGAGAAACCATGCAGATGATTAGCGTATCTTCATTGAGACAGTGGGTGAAGTAGTCTAAAATCGCCAGTTTTTATAGAAGAGTGATATTGAAATTTCATAAATCAATCAGTTTTAGTGATTGATTTAGTTGGTTGGAGTTCAACAATTTTTATTAAAAATATTGGTGTCTCAAGAATATTTCGTTAAATATGATTCAAAGGGCAAAGAACCTATGTAAAAATTTAAAATTCCTAATTCATCGGAGCATTTATTGACTAAAGATATTAAATATAATTATTTAGTTCCTTTAGACCATTTTGTTAGCAAATGTATGCCCCAAATTAACTGATGGTCGCTGATTACAATGATTATCCTAAGTATATTAAACTATGTTTGTCTTAAATTCAATTGTTTTATTGAGTTAATAATATAGGTATTGTCAAAGCTTATAGAAAACTTTTCCTCCTTTTACTTTTCAGAAAATATCTTATTTCATTTTTTTTTTTCATTTTATACAGACACCTGCCGAAAATTACAATTCTGTTTATTAAATTTGCAATAATAGTTGATGTATTTTTAATTTAAACTTCTATCAATGTGATGGCAACTCGTCGATAAAAGCTATTTTTTTTAATTTGATGTGCTCGTGCAGATTAAATTTTAACATAATTTAATCTAAGCATAATTTATAAATGAAATTTTAAGCTTTAGTTAAAAAAAGCTTTAATTTGATGCAAACATCGATTTTGTGCTGTAATATTTTCTGATTATAGCGACAAAACGCCGAAATTACGCTTAATTTTTAATTAAAATTCTAATTAAAAATTTAAAAAAATCGCTCCACGATGCACATTCTTGACCTCCAAGGTATATATATGCCAAATTTGATAACTGTATGCCAAACGGTTTGTACTGTATAGAGCCACCCCCCCCCCCACACACGCACGCACGCACATACATGCATTGAGCTTTATTTATAAGTATAGATTATCACGGGCTTTGGTCAAGGATTCTCGGCCACTTCGCGAAATGGCCAGCCAAAGTAGAAAATACAATATTAATTGCAAGTTTTTCGGACTTTGGCCAAACCTCTTAGCCAGTTCTGCCCAGTTCTTTGCGAACTGGCCGTACTTCGGGCTTTGGCCGTAACATGTATATATATACGTACTCTCCTGAACAGACTCTTTAGCTAGATTTACCAGATAGATTTTTCATGCAGTTACCGTTGGAATTCTAATTCTAAATAAGAAAGATTTACTTTAATTGAAAATTAAAAGAATTTTCAATTCCTTCGACGCATGTTATTGTGTAAAAGCTGTTTTCACTCCATTTTGAAATCCCAAAACTAGATATTTAAGGGATAGTGATTTTATTACTGTACAAGTTTTTCTTTAATTTTTATTAATTTTTAACAACTTTTTGTGTATTTGTTACAGAGGCTGTTTTTATTATTTTCGTACTTTTCATTATTTTTGAGGGGGCTTGTTATTGCTTTGAATCAAACATAAATATAAGAAAGTAACATGAAGACAGTTTTTAAAAATTATATAATGACGAAGCAAACCTAAAATATCTTCACACTGTGATAGTTTGGACTATATGGTTGAAGTTTCTCTAAATTTTTTAAAACTAAATTCGTTTTCCGTTTCTAAAAATAGAATAAATCTAGCATTTCCCTACTGGCATACATGTGTATTAAGGATCTGTAAATACTTTGCGACTGTATGACAAGAAAAATAACTTTTCAATTATAGTAATGTTAGTTGCCAATATTTTTACTTATTTTTGATTCAATAGAAAATGTTTCATTTGGTAGTAAATTTGCGAAATGTTTTTTCACAAGATCCTATTGTAAATGAAAAATTATAGAGTATATTAAAGACTCTATTTTAAAAATAATAATGAAGGACAAAATGACAGAAATTATTGATCAACAGATATAATAATAAAATAGATAACCGAAATAAAAAAAATAAAACCATGCTTTTACATGTATGCTGAACTGCTGAAAAGAATTTTAATAAAAAATAGTGAAAGCATAAGATGATGTAAGATAAGGACACAATGTAAATGAAATTCCTGTAAATTTTTACAAATCTGTTAAAAATAATAAAAGATATTTTGAATATTATTTAAGTTTAAATTTGCATAGAGTATTTCCGCCAGGGGTTCGCATTCTTACAATGTCTTTTTTGAATTTCAGATGACCGAAAAAATGATATTTTTTAAATGTTAGTCCACTAATAAAAATGTACTTTTGAAAAATAATTGTTCAATTTTTGTTTCAATTCATGTTTACGGAGAAACACATCCAATTTAAAGAGTTATAATCATAAAAACGATGATCAGAAGATTCTTATAGATTTTTATATCCAGACCTCCCTCACCTCCGAAAAATAAACTTCTCAATTAAATTCTGCATTGCAGTCAATTAACGAATGTGTGAACACGGTAGCTAGTCGTGAGCATTAAGTGTCAATATAGATGAATAAAATTTGACATATTGCTTCTGTAATTGAATTCTGGTTCTAACTGTACAAAGAAAAAAGAACTTCTTCCTCCTCTAAATTATTTCTCTGTGTTATGAAATTAAAAAAAAACAACCTTCGAGTCAGATTTCTGAAGATATTTTAAAAACGCAAAAGGTGTGATAAACTCTTTTTGAAAATATAATATGCTTTTATAATTATATTTCTTCCTCTGCGAATGGCTACATAAGACCTGAATTTATTTTTAATCTATAGTTTTTATACCATACTATAATTTGAATGCTTCCTTGACAATTTATTTAAATCGTAATAGATATCAAAGAAATGGAATGACATCTTTAGATAAATAGTGTTTTGTTTTTCTCAGACAAAGTAAAAATAATGTTTGGATTAGAATTTCCATAACTAATGTCGGAAAATATTAAAAGAAAATAAAAATTTGCAAACAATTAAATTAAAAATGAATTATTTCATTTTTAGGACATTTATGAATATTTTTGGTAGTTTTTGCGTAACAACTAGGAAACTAAGGAGCAATAACACATCACATTTGCCACTCTGATATCAAATTATATGAGAATGTCCAAGTGACAACGTTATCATTTCATTTAATTTAGGTAACTGAATTAAGAATATTTCGATTAAACTAGATCCATTCTGACATCTTTTAAGTGCATCTAAGCCTTGCAGAAACAAGTCGTTCATGAAATGAATAATAAACTCCAAGCGGCCTTAAGGCGGATTTTGCTGGAGAATTATGTGAAAGAAAATATACAATATTCATCATGAGATGAATGGAATACAAATTTGCAACATCATAATAATGCAACTACATGAATTATTAAATGCAAAAAGAAGGCATCACTTCGGAAGAAAATGCATTTGGCCTTTATCTTATAAACTGGAAAACTCTCTGCTGCTAGTGTTATAGCTAAGAGTTTGCGCCATGAGAAATACAGCTGTTTACTTATTGTCTCTCATGCCGTATGCGATAGGCAGCTGTATTATTATGTTTGTGAATTTTAATTCAATCAAACATGTGTTTGCACTTTATTCGGTATACTGTTTTCTTTTACTTTATTCACTCTCAAAGAACTCCTTGTACCGTTCATCCTTTGTATTTGAAACTCCACTGCAAAAATAGATTCCTCATGTATGCTTATTCTTAAAGTTTTGATAGGATCGAATAATCTTATAGTAACTACTTTATAAACACATTACTCTTGCTTTCATTAAAACTATCTTGATATTTTTGACTTGAAATCAAAGAAGTAATACGTGAGAATACCATTTACCTTTAAATCCTCTTAATAATTTCCACGGTCAATGGATAATCTAAGATATTTCTTTCTCGAAATTTTACCTTTCCCATTTTTACCAAAGTGAAAATCATGGAATTTCTAGTAGTATCTTTTTTTTTGAAAGACAGTAAGTGAAATAAAGACTTTAATAAAGGCCACAAGTTTATAAAAAAATTTATTACTTTTAGGAGATAATATTTTTTCAAAACTGTTTATTACTTTTCAAGACCTGAGCATTGTGTGTTTATTGCTTGAAGTCAAAAGTTGAAAATATTGCTCTCTTAACTTATGAGAATCCGACTAATAATACCCAACTTTTCTCTCCCCGTTTCTAAAAATAAATTGCTATGTGTTTTCTCTTTTTTCATATAAAGGGAAAAAGAGAATCATGGTGGTAACTTTTTTTCAGTAATATCAACTAATAAAAATTGCATCTAGTTTTAAGTATTAGTTTTATTCGTGAGGAATATCAATTTAATCTTGCTTTCGCTATTTATTTATTTAGTATTCTCTTAAAATCTAATCACACAAAGACTTTTTCCAAACTGCTGTTAGTTTATAAAATCTGATAAGGTACTTGATTAGATCAAAAGCAATTTTATTCAGGATACTTAAAAACATAATGTGATTATAATTGTGACCACAAGAATGCCAGCTCTTGCGGTCTTAAAATTTTGAACTTCTTAACAGTGGGAAAAATTAGACATTAAAGCAATTAAAAAAATATTAGTAAACGAAAATATGCAAGCAATCTCTGATAAAGACGATCTTTTACGATCTCAGCTGCATCATGAGATTGCACGGTCCTTTCATTGCTTAGCTTTTTTTCCATTTAGAAGGACCCCATACAAGTGCTTCTTTTCTGCCTTATATGTGAATCCAGGCAGACATCTGATTTACATGTCGCGGAGTGATGGGTGCTAATGCTCAGCCTTCCAACCCCAAGACCATGAAGGACAAAGGAAGACAAAATAAAACCGCTGACTTCTCCTTCTTCTTCTTGTGTACAGACGATCGCCCCACCACCACTGAACGAGGCAGCATCGTTGATTTGCACTCACGGATAAAGAGTTATAAATTGTGATAAACTCGTCGATTGCTAAGAATGGGCGAAACAGACCCCATTGTTAATGTTTCCCGCATGGAGTTCTCACAGGTAGGTGGTCCCGAAATGAGTAACAATACTGTTAATCCAACTAAACATTATTAATGAACCTCAAAGGGAGTTGAAACCTTCTTTACTCATATAGTAAAGGAGTCTCTCTTTCTTGCCCTCGAACTGCCTTCCTCGGCAGTCCCTTTTATACATAGGATTCATTTGTTATTTATATTAAGTTAATCACAGTCGGAATGCATATTAATGACCGTTTGGAAATTGTCCAATTGAGACCAATAATTGTGAGACAGATTTAAAGTCAATTGTATATACACATAAAGGTAAAGACTACTAAGTTAAAAAAATCATATTTTACACTGAGTGGTATCCTTTTTTTCTCGATGTTTCGCTATTTAGGGGATCATAACCATGATGATAAAACAATGTACCCAAGTTTAGCAGCGTTATAGTACAATTAGCTTTTAATTATAGAGTATACACATTTGTTATATAAATGAAATCAATGGCAATTTAATAATTTTATATTTCGAATCACTATAAAGCATGTAAATTTTTAATCTAGGCATATTTAAAAAAGTAGTTGCCAACAATCATTTAAATATTTAATTCTTGGAATCCTTTAATGGATACAAAATTTTTCAGAAACGTATAGAATAGTGAAAAAAGTTCTAATCGAGATATTTATTACGAATTTCGAGTTATTTATATTTTGTAAATGAGTGTGCACCAAGAGTGAATCATTCATTTCATATTTATATTTTTAGCAGAATTATCAATATAGGAAACATAATATTAAAAGAATTGCATCGATTATTTATCGTTATGTAAATAAGTTTTATATTTTAATATTTTAATTTTGTCTTTTAATTTAGATTTATTGCAAATAGGAGTTTTTATTACTATGGCCGAATAAAAAATTTTACGTAGGAAAATATTCTTTCATAACATTGTTGCATTACTTGCGTGCATAGCTCGGAAATTAAATCGCAAAACTCATATTACTACAATTATTCAAAATTCCAAAGTTTCACCGTGATTGAAAACTTTGTTTTCAAAATAGTGGTTGGTAAAGACAAAAAAACTTTCATAAATTTTATAAGAAATAACAGGGAGGTAAGATTAGGCTGGAGAGTGATTATAAATTCATATCAAAAGTTACTGATATCTTTGATAGATTGTAACCATATTATTAGAATATATTTGATTTATTTTAGCTTTCAATTGGATAAAGACATATATGTGTAAAGAGATACATTAAAACTCACTGTAGTTGTTTTCCTTTTTTCAACTTAAAATCCCACAAACATTTCTGAGTGGAGACACCGAATCAGAGCATCCGGTGTTGCTCTGACTGATTACCACTTTTCTTCTTTTCTAAACCAACAGAACCTACTAGCCTGCACGTGTGGATTAGAGCTCCTTTAATCCTTACTCACAACAAACTATCTCTCCACCGCAGAGATATGCGATGAATAATGCATGGGAGAAATATCCAGATCGTCATTTCACCCGTGATGACCATGTCCTCTAAAGATTATTGGTACATTACTTAAATATTTGACGAAGGCACCCAACCTCATCTTATTGCTCCTAGCGTTAACATGTAATGCTCCTGATGACTCATCCTCTTTCTCAGTTGCCGACCGTGAGTAAGCAAAGAGACTTTTGTTTGGTAATCCCCTCTCTCTAACTGGAGGTGTTAGGAGTCTGGGGAAAATAGAATATCGTTAAACATTATCTCGTTGTAATGGATGGGGTGGTAGGATGTGATGAATCTCTTTGGCACATGACAGGTCTATTAAAATGTTAATGGTCATTTTTTAAAGAATGCAGATGTGATCGATAAAAATTGTTGTAAATTAACGGATTCCTTGTCAGATTACAATCTGTTAAAAAATCTTTTCCGAATTTGAAAAGGGATGATTTATTTTAAAATGCTACGAATAGCCCCATCTATCAAACAGATGAATCCATTCTAGTTTAAGGTGTATGCAAATTCCAATTCGACATCAATCGATCATCTTGAAATAAGAAAAAGCGCAATGGAAGCACAGTCGAATGAAATGTTTCTCGTTCACTTAAGTTTATAAAGGAATTTGCCGTCCCATTACTTGATTGAATTTAAAATTTCCCAATAGATTTTTTAATAGCAATAAAAATTAAAGAGTACAAAACATACAAAATAGATTTGATGTTTCGTGTATTAGGATA
This sequence comes from Argiope bruennichi, assembly GCF_947563725.1. Classification (NCBI taxonomy): domain Eukaryota; kingdom Metazoa; phylum Arthropoda; class Arachnida; order Araneae; family Araneidae; genus Argiope; species Argiope bruennichi. The sequence continues at coordinate 148,787,946 of NC_079151.1, forward strand.
GGAAGATTTTGACTTTAAAAAGGAAAAAACAAACAAACATATTTCTTATAACAGCAGAAAAAAATTAAGAAGCTGTGGCATTTAAATACTTTTTCTACGCATGCTATAGATAAAAATATTAGAAAGAGTGTCGTTACATCTAAATATTCCGAAGACAAATTGAAATTGCTTATTAGTTGTTTAAATACACAGAAATTTGAAACTATCTACGATATTTAAATAATGTAAGGATTTCAACTCATTTATGAACGATTGATTAACTAAATGTCTGAAAAGACCTTAAATCTCGTTGTTAAAGGTCTGTACGAACTATACTAGAATAGTGAGCATATGTATTCTTAGCTAGAATAGAAAATACCTTAAATCAAATTTGGCAGGATGCTCTAAGCGTAGAAAACATAGAACCGATCTCAGGAAGATCTAGAGACTCGAGGTTAGAGAGAATCGGTTCACGTTTCTGCTGTGTCTTCTGTTAACATCACTCCATCGAGCAAGCACGAATCAAGTAATTCTTCTTGAAAAACTTCTCCGTCTTTCGTACTTTAAATGATTTTTGAAAAAAAGAAGAATCGAAATTCTCTGTAAAACATTAAAGAAATATCATAACATAAAATTGACTGAAAGGCGATTTTTGAATTTTGTATTTAAAATTATCTCAGAATCCTTGACTGAATTCTCTGAAAACTTCAAATGAAAAGGAGGATCATATGAAAGGATATTGCACACAGTTTTTAATTGGATAAGCTAATTGTAAACTGTCACACGCATAAGGTAACTCTTGCTCAAAACACTCTATAAAGCAAATCTTCTAAGATAGAGTTATTGATTTACTTTTTCGGTAACAGTTGATCCTTAATAAAGAAATTTTCAAATTTTTAATTGACTTTTCATTAAAAATCAATCTCTTGCTTACATCTACTTTCAATAATTTTGGAGCAAATTATCGTGCAAAAACCATTATATAATATTTTGAAACATAAAAATTATTTTTTTCGAAATATAAATCTTATTTCCATGGTTTCAAGTTTTTATCACTTTTAATAACTTTGAGAAATATTTTTTTTAAATATCTTTTATAAAAATACATTTCATTTTCTGAAATGTTGGATTCATACTCACATACGTTGCGACGATATTAAATAAATTGCTTTGAGCAATTTTTCAATGCTGTAGAAAATCAAATAAATTTTTTTTTTAATATTTTCTTCTTGAAGTTCGAATGTTTCGAAATTTTTTATATTATAGAAAAGGCAAACAATTTAATATGAATATATTTTTAATTTTAATATCTTTCCTTTAAAATAGAATCTTTTTGTCTCCATCTTGGCCACGCACGCAAGCGCATCGCTTTGATCACATACGGAATACAAATGATTTTGATTCAGTCCATCTTTTCCTGAATCAGCTGATTATATTTACAAATATAAAAGAAGTAATGTTGAACCAACATTTAACTTAATGATTTTAGTATCATGTTACACACTAATAATTCTTTTTTTAAAGAATATTATATAGCTAGTTGCTATTGATGACCAGCTAGTTTGTGCCATATTTAATAATTTTGATTGAAATATGTACATAATTTAATTTTACTTAAACTTAAATCATTCGTTTCTCATAAGGAAATAAATAGATAGGAGAATACAAAGGAAAGTAATATATAAACTATGTATTAGTATTGAGATTTACACTGCGTAAAAAAAGTAGAAGGACACTTGATTTTGTAACAATAACCGAAAAATATTTTATTTTTACTAAATTTTTTTATTAGAAACATTTAACAAATATTTCGAAAATACAATTTTAACATCAGAATTATGATGTTCAAACATAAAATATTAATGGCAACAAAAATAGTTTCTCTTTTTTGAAACTTTTTAAAAAAAGTAGAAGGACAGCATTATAATGAATGAAAAAATAGTGACTTTAATAAGGAATGGTCTTCCCATTGGCCTTTATAACTTCAAATATTCTGTTTGGAAGTGAATTGTATAGAGTTTGAATTTCAGTTTGACAAAAATTGTCCCACGAGTCATTCAATGCTTCTCGAAGCTGAGTTTGCGAATCAAATTGCCTTCCATCAGCATAAACTCGACGAACTAGCATTGCCCAGATGTTTTCCACTATATTAAGGTCAGGACCTTTGGCTGTCCATGTAAAACATCCACATTATTTGTTAGAAACCAATTTTTGACTCCAGTGGAGATGTGATTAGAAGCTCCGTCTTGCTGAAACTTCCACTCTTCACCCCCCATGTCAAAGGCATAAGGAAGAAGCTCGGAATTCAGCACTTGAATGTAGTCTGTATGTTTTTGCCTACCATTTAAGAAAACCAGACTTGTCCTTCCTCCGTATCCAACAACCAACCAAACCATTAAACTCCCTCCTCCCATTTGTCGTGTTGAATAGTATTCGCCTTCAGTCCCCAGACAATCCCAGTAGTGCTGATATCCGTCTGGACCGTCTAAGTTAAATTTCTTTTCATCGGAAAATATCACAGAAGCCCATTCTGTAGTCCAGGACATGTGCTCCTTAGCCCACGCTAAAGGTTATCAATGTGAGTTTGTTTCCACCTAGGATGATGTTTCCATTTTTTGAAAATGAATTTTTTAGATCTTTTAATATAGTTGTAAACTGTTTGTTTCGTCACATGATTAAGTCCTGCTTGATTTCTTGCCTTTGAAACACTTCCTTTGTTCTTCTTCAGCACACGAGCAAGTTTTCTTTCATCACGTGGTGTTAACTTCTTCGGTCTACCAGTCTTCTTTTTATTTCCATTTTTTATAAGGATTTCTGATAAAGTTTGAAACTGCATTGGGGCTCACCTGCAACAATCGAGCAATCTCTCTGACACCTTTACCATCATTTTGATATGCGGTAATGTGCCCTTTTTGCAAATCGTTCAAAAGTATTCCTTTAGGCATTTCTGAGAACGGAAAAACAGCTTAACTTTTAAACAAATTAGATTTTTTTGACAGAAAAGGATAAACAAAGTACAAAATCACTATTTAAATAAAGAACAACTCACTAAATTAAATATATTAGCAAGTGTCCTTCTACTTTTTTTACGCATCAGAAATTATATATACTAATTTTCTTAATAATATTAGTGGTAGATGTTTAATTTTTGCCTAAAATGAAAACAAGGGTCATTAAACTAAATCTGCATAAATATCTGGTAGTTAGGAGAAAATAAGAGATATTAATTGGCAAAAAGACACTGTCCTTCTACTTTTTTTACGCATCAGAAATTATATATACTAATTTTCTTAATAATATTAGTGGTAGATGTTTAATTTTTGCCTAAAATGAAAACAAGGGTCATTAAACTAAATCTGCATAAATATCTGGTAGTTAGGAGAAAATAAGAGATATTAATTGGCAAAAAGACACTGTCCTTCTACTTTTTTTACGCATCAGAAATTATATATACTAATTTTCTTAATAATATTAGTGGTAGATGTTTAATTTTTGCCTAAAATGAAAACAAGGGTCATTAAACTAAATCTGCATAAATATCTGGTAGTTAGGAGAAAATAAGAGATATTAATTGGCAAAAAGACACTGTCCTTCTACTTTTTTTACGCATCAGAAATTATATATACTAATTTTCTTAATAATATTAGTGGTAGATGTTTAATTTTTGCCTAAAATGAAAACAAGGGTCATTAAACTAAATCTGCATAAATATCTGGTAGTTAGGAGAAAATAAGAGATATTAATTGGCAAAAAGACACTGTCCTTCTACTTTTTTTACGCATCAGAAATTATATATACTAATTTTCTTAATAATATTAGTGGTAGATGTTTAATTTTTGCCTAAAATGAAAACAAGGGTCATTAAACTAAATCTGCATAAATATCTGGTAGTTAGGAGAAAATAAGAGATATTAATTGGCAAAAAGACACTGTCCTTCTACTTTTTTTACGCATCAGAAATTATATATACTAATTTTCTTAATAATATTAGTGGTAGATGTTTAATTTTTGCCTAAAATGAAAACAAGGGTCATTAAACTAAATCTGCATAAATATCTGGTAGTTAGGAGAAAATAAGAGATATTAATTGGCAAAAAGACACTGTCCTTCTACTTTTTTTACGCATCAGAAATTATATATACTAATTTTCTTAATAATATTAGTGGTAGATGTTTAATTTTTGCCTAAAATGAAAACAAGGGTCATTAAACTAAATCTGCATAAATATCTGGTAGTTAGGAGAAAATAAGAGATATTAATTGGCAAAAAGACACTGTCCTTCTACTTTTTTTACGCAGTGTATAAACAGAACGAAATGACTCGGAGTAATTTGCATGCAATAACGTTCCTTGGATTGTTGAAAATGTATCAGGATGAATGGTTTTCTATAAAATATATGGGATTTTTTCTTTTCTTTTCTTTTTTTGGAAACAAAATTGGAGAAGAATAATGAATTTTTTTATTTTCTAGTTATAAAATTTATTTTTCCAGATGTGAGGAATAAAAACTAGTTTAAATCAATGGGCAACAAACAAAAAATATGTACTTATATTTATTAATCTTACAAAATACATAAATAACACACAATTATAGAAATTTTAAATATACTATCACGAATTTAAAATAAATATGAAAATGAAGTTGACAGCTCTAAAAAAACAAACAAAAACATTCCAGAACATTTAAATATTATTTTATCCCCCCCCCTTTTTTTTTTACCAAAAATCATCTTTTTTAACGTAAAAAAAAGAAAAGAAAAGAAAAAAAAAAAACCCATCACCAACAACAACAACGTAAAGAAAGAAAAAAAAAAAAACACCACAGACATGATTACTAAATATAGGTGTTTTGCAAATGCAAACTTAAAACAAGAATTTTCTGAACTCGCGCATATGCACTGTGTAGACTTTTTCTTCGAGGAAAAACTAACATAAGGAAGATGCCTTCGAGGGGAGATACAGTACTTTGTCAATGGGGAATGACGATTTGAGTTTCATTGTTCTTGAGCTTTCATTGAATATGTTATAAATATAAAAATTAGTTTCGTATTAACCCTTTCAAGAACGATTTAAAAAAAAAATATTTTGAAGTAAATGTATTTAGATGTTAATTTGGTTTTGAAAAGATAAAAATGGAGAGAATGGAATTTGGTTTTCAAGGAAAGGCAGGGAAATGGCGTGTTGTGCAAAATGAACAGCTAATAAGGGAAGAAAATTAGATTTACAATAAAAAAAATATTTATAGATGAGAAAAAAAATTTAAAAAATCATTCATAAGTTATGATACATTAACGATATATTGAATAATATTTTCCATAACTGTTATATTACTTTGAATTAAATTTTATTTGCACGAAAATATTGTTTTGCCAGACATTATTACATTTTAAGTGGATCATTTTTCATCTTTCTTCTCTCAGCTCAGTTTATGTTTTTATTATTTTATAAATTTAAAAGCATATATTTGCTCTCAAAGATCCTTGATATTCATAGGCAGTACAGTTTAGATATTTCAATGAAATTTGAACAATTTGTTACATAAAACAATTTTTATCAGATAAATTATAAAAATTCGTTTATAGTTTAAGAATTATAAACAGATATTTCTTTACTTCTCAAAAAACCATTTCAAACGAGAAAAATTTTGAAAATTTTCGAATTTTATCTGAAAAACATTGTTGAAACTCCAAATATTGAAACCATATGGTATGGAGTAATTTATCTATGTTATGTTTTTATTATCTTACATTATTATTTATCTCCAAGAGTGATTAATAATTTCACTATATAAAATATTATTAAATTCAAAAATAGCCATTTAGGAAAATTACTTGAAATATCTTAACTAAAAGTAGCTTTTTAAAATAATATAACTAAAAAAATGATTCTACAGTGAAGGAGTTGCGAAATTTCTTATTATCTCAATATTTAATGAGTCTACTATAATTGTGGTCGCATACATAGTTAGAAATTATCCTTTTCTATGCATTTATATTAAGTATTAAGCATCTATTTTGATTATATAAGCGTTGGAATTTTCATCACATTTATGAAATCAGCAGAAGAATTTCAGTATTCCGAATCATTTATGTAAACATTCGTTGGTATTTCTACGCTTAAGAGTTTTGTGAAATGCACAACTTTGATTCATTGCAGTTTACAGCCACATGCCATGAGTTATTTTCATTAAAATTACATTCGGGTATTTGAAGATAACTCTTAAATGGAACGTCTTCCAGTCAGTGCAAACAGCATCGATAAGAAATTGTAATTCGATTGAAACGTGCCTTAAATTTTCAGTAAAACAAGAGCTGCATTTTAAAACAGTAGTCCATTTATTAAAGCATTCATGCGATATTTTCATCGTGAATCTTAGCTAAATGATATTATCGATTGAAACGTCGTAATCTTGAATTCGATTCGTCTTCGTTTAAGATCGAATTTCCTACCCCAATAAATATACTGAATACGATCAAGGCGCCATATAAGCCCTAAAGAAAAAGGACTCTGATTATTAGCTTTATTTTACTCCATCTACGTTGTCGTTAGTCCTTATCCCCGTCTAAGTTCTGTTTCGCCAACTGCTATCTGATATCTCCCTGCAAAAAGAAGAAGGCTAATCTTTTAGGTCTGTTCCGCTTACAGGAAAGCTATTCACATTACTTTGTAAACAAATCCTTAGAAACAAGAACGGTAGCTAGGTTTTTTTTTTTTTTTTTTTACTGAATACATGCTTCGATAAAGTAAAAGATTGAGGAATTCTTTAGCTTCTCAAAAAGGGATAGTATTGCGAAATTCTTGCTCACTTTAGAAAATTGTTAAGCTTTTGATGAGGCAGTAAAATGATTGCGAGCCTTTTTAGTAGGAGAAATGCTTTTAAAAATAGAAATTTATAATATTCCAAAAATTTATTACTAGCATATTTAACCAACAACCATTATATAGGAAAACAACTTTTAACATTTTAAATTATGTAAGTTTCACAGAACTGAAACTTGTGAATAGTTTTGCTGGCGATTTAAATGTTACTTCTGTAAAACTAGTTATTTTGTTGAAAGTTGAATAGTTAAATGAGTAGAATTCACCTTTGGACCATTCAAAATACTTATTGTGCGTTTTATTTTCGGTAAAGTTAAGTCATTAATTCATTTTCAGAGAAAACAAGTTAAAAAATATCGGCATTCTTTATACATTGCGTAACAAAAGTAGAAGGAAGTCGTTTTTTGTAAATGTCCTTTTATATTTTTATCCTGTGTAATAGATTCTTATGTAGGTTTTTATTTAACAATGTTTTATTTAATTTCATGTAAAAACGAAATAACTACCACCATTTATAATTAGAAGCACAAGAATATATGATTGACAGTGTGTAAAAAATTAGAAGGCCATCTACTACATTTTTTTTTATTTGGTGAAATGTGCACGAGTAAGAAAGTAAGTTTATACTTTTTTTAAACTGTTTTTTCTCAGAAAAACGTGTTTATTTAAAAATTTCAGCAGTGCTTTTAATTTCAGAATGCCTAGAAGTATACTCTTAAATGATTTTCAAAAGGGCATGTTTTTGCATACAAAAAGAAGGTAAAGATATTAGTGAGATTCCTCGTATACTGCACGTCATCCCCAATACATTTTCTAACTTTATTAAAAATCCAAAAAGAAACGGAATAAGAAAGAAGACTGGTAGGCCTAAAAAGTTAACACTTCGCGAAGAAAGAAAACATGCTCATGAACTTAAAAAAGAGTACTGGAAGTGTTGCAAAAGCTCGAAATTAAGCAGCACTTATTCATGCTTCCAAGCAAACAGTATACAACTTCATTCGAAGGTCCAAAAGCTTCATCATCCAAAGTGCCATGGACCACAAAATGGACTTTTGTGATATTTTCAGATGAAAAATAGTTTAACTTAGATGGTCCAGACGGTTATCAATACTACTGGCGTTGTCTGAAGAATGCAACACAATATAATTCAACTAGACAAATGGATGGAGGAAGTTTGACGGTTTGGTTAGCAGTTGGTTATGGAGGAAGAACAAGTTTGGTCTTTCTCAATGGTAGGCAGAAGCATACAGACTACATTAATATTCTGATTTCTGAGCTTTTTCTTTATTTCTCCGAATTAGAAGGAGAACAGTGGATGTTTCAACAAAATGGAACCTCAATACACACCGCCAATGGAGTTAAAAGTTGGTTCGCTGCAAATAATGTGCAGGTTTTACCATGGTCAGCTAAACGCTCCTATCTGAATACAGTAGAAAATATCTGGACAATGCTTGTTCATAGAGTATATGCTGGTGAGAAGCAGTTTGAATCGCTCTCTGAGCTTCGAGTGACATTAAATACCACATGGGATAAGTTTTGTCAAACAGAAATCCAATCTTTGTATGATTCACTTCCAAACAGAATATTCGAAGTCATAAAAGCTAATGGAAAGACTATTCTTTATTAAAACCGCTTATATTTTGTTCTTTTTATAACTGTCCTTCTACTTTTTTTATACGGTTTTAAATGAAAGAAAACCTTTTTGTTGTCATTTACACTTTATTTTTGTGTGTATTCTTATCATGGTAGTGATACTAATATTTTTTCAGTAAAGGTCTAAAAAATAATTCTTATAAAAATAATGAAAGTAAAAATAAAAAATTCCTTATTTTTAAAAAAATAAAATCTAGTGTTTTTCTACTTTTTTTATGCATTGTATAATACTGAAATGCTTCATTAATCTTTTGTGACATCAAGTGACATTTCAAGTGAATAAATATGTTTTGTGACAATTCAAGTGAATAAATTTCCATTAGTTTTAAATTTCATATATTTTTTTATTTCCTTACAAAATTTTAAATTTGAATGTTTTGATGATTTCTTATTAAAATCATTTATTTATGCATTGAAATATATAATTTACAAGCATTTTTTTTTCTCTTTTGTGCATTATACAATTACAAATATCAGAAATAAAAATTATCTCAAATATTCAAGTGATATTTTACATAATTTTTTTAATGATATTTTAGTTTAATGGGCAATTTAGAAAAGATTATTATAGTACTATTTAGAACAATACCATTTTTTAACTTTTAAATATTATTCACTATTCTGTAATCGAATATAAATCCTTTGTGCAAATGAATTCTTTACTTGCATTTAAATATTTACAATATAATTAACTTTTTTTGGCTCTACATTTGTTTTCAGTCGAAAAATGCATTCTTGTAAAGCAATTTGAATATTTAATTACAAATCCAATCAACGATTTTTGTATAGTATTTCAAACGATTTATGAGATATATTTGAGAAAAGAAAATTGTGAAACCCACGATTTTTCATATTGCGAATCATTGCTTATGTTTTTAAAACTGAAACGCTGAAACATTTGGCCACAAATAGAAAAAAAATCACGAGATTCATAAACACTTTCCCTTTAAAGATTTTTGTAAAGGGCAAATATACTCATTATGCACAAAAAGAAGATATGTTATGTTACATCCTTCGTGAGATTTATTAAAAACGTGTTCGTATCAGTTGTTTGCTTTTACTTAGAGAAATTATAATGCTATGTATTTTGAGCAAACTAAATATTGCTCATCCAGCAATCGGTTAATGAAAGGAATTCTATGCGTAAATAACTGTGGGGACCAGATAATTTCCACAAAATAACTAAATTAATATATCTGAGTAATTTTCTGGAACACGACGTCAATAGTCTTTATTCTTTATATATCGCAAGACATTATATAGACTATTGAAATCACTATGAACGTGTCATTCTACCTAAAGTATCTCATTTGTAATTTGTTTGATTTTTTTTTTCAAACGAATTCTTACTAGAACGATGGTTACTTCATCAGAATGATGCTTTTTATATTATTTTATTGCTACACGAGGTTGTTTTGGATAGAAGATCAAAAAAATGGACGCACAATAAACATAGAAATGCCACATTTTCAATCGAGAGCTTGAGTGAACGCTTGGGGAGAAACGAAGAATCTATTTTATTTCTGAAAATTGATTTACCTTTTAAAATGTATATCATAAGAATATATTCTTAGTATTTTTGAAATCAAGCCATTACAGTAGTTGTTGTTATTGCTGTTTCTTATGGCGCTTGCCTTGGACAAACCCGCTGTTATGAAGCTTGCGACTTTAAGCCGGTGGGGGGAGCGTCTTTTGTTTTAATAGCAGCGCCATCTAGGGCCAAGAGAACGACTTAGCTACACACACGTCACAACCCTTTTTACGGGACGGACTTCCTTCACGCATTTCATTCACTCACCCACAGATCGTAATTTAGACCTGAATCAGAGACTAGCGTCTCAAGCCCAATTCGGCTGAGAGTGTAATGGACGAAACCACTTTTTTCACAGGTTGGTAAGAGAGTCCGTGAGAAAGCCATGTTGGGGTTTTACGTCACATCCGTAAGAAGAAAGCACGTTGGGATTTTATCACCTCGAAAGCGATATCGGAGATAAGCCGTGTTGTCCAGGTGCTAGTAAATAAAATGAACTTGGACCGTTTGAACAACACTTAAATAATTTTTGTGATTAGGAAGTTGTTCATAAAGCTTTAAATTATCTGATGAACTTTATATTTTATTGGTGGAATTATGAATAAAATGAAATATTTGGATTAATTGCCGAAAAATGTAATATATAATGCCCCAGTTTAAAAAATATTGCTAAAAAGATATTTTTGCAAAATGCTGTTGTTTGCTGTGTATAAATCTGTACATTTTACTATGATTTAATATTTGAGGTATGTGTTGACAACTAATTAAAAAATAAAGCCTCACAAATAAGCAAAGAGCACTTCATAAGTCTTACAAGCAAGGCAAGATTTCTAAATAAACTATAAGTAATCTTGCCTTGTTTGATAGGTAAGAATATCTCTGCTTCAAAGGCTCCAGAGATAATTTTACTTTTTTTTCAGTATAATCTTCTGAAGTGTTTTCATTTGGGTCATGTAACATACCTATTAAAACAAAATATATTTTAAATTTTTGATCATCACACTTAGAATTTCTTTCGAATTAGTATATAAATCAGTATTGCTTTATTTGTTGTTGTTTTTCAATAGGCTAAAGAACTTGGGTAAACATTTTAGTTAGGTATTTAAAAAGTAAATATATATGTATATGTATGTATGTATTTTCTATTTTGTGATGAAAAGTTTTAAATTAAACTTCTTTTATGACATATTAAAAACAACAACATAATGTTTATTGTATAAAGATTACATTAAAATGGATACAAGAAATATAATTTGGGAAGTTTTGAAAGGAAAACAAAGTCCACAATGAATAGTTCTTAAAAATGGTCATTGAAATAACCCAAATTCTGTGAACTCTATGTCAAGAGCAAATCCAGCAAAATCTTTGATTTGTTTAACACATTTTATGACATATATGCTTAGCTTAATAACCTAAAAAAACTGTGATTATCACAAAAACATACTTATTTAATTATTTTCAGTTTCTCATTTCCCAATACATTTTTAATATGTTATTATTTCTATGAACTTAAAAAAATAAATAAATAAAACATTAATGCATATTAAATTTTGAGAGCTACTGCATGTACAAATAACACAGAAATAAACACAGTAATAAACACAGAATATATATATATATATATATATAAAATATAAAAAGCTGATCTTTTTTGTTTAGGATTTAAAATTCTAGAGCTTCTTCAGTAACTAAGACAAAAATGAATTAATTTTCGCCAGTTTGAGATCACATATTCACCTTAAAATGACTCTCAAAACATTTTTTTTTTCTTTTTACATATTCATTTAATATCGCATTTTTCGTATTGCACTTACAGAATAAGAGAGGTTATATATTTACTGTGTTTTATCATTATCAACCGTGTGTATAAGTTCAAATCTTTATACAAGTTCTAATAATGTTTTATAAATCACAAAACCCCACTAAATGTTTTCTGGTTTGTAATGATCATATGTCTTGTTCTTCCAGGAATATTGTGATTAATATATTAATTGCTTATCATAAATTTCAATGACCTACTTCCTTTTATATTATTTAAACAGTCCAATGAAATTTTTAAATTATACGAGAATATAAGAATTTATAGGTTCTTCTTTTATACATTGTTTCATTGCAATCTAAAGTCATTCGGTTTTCGTGTGTTTATGAGACAAAGTTTTAGTTATACATATTTTTCTTTTCTGAAACTGACACATTTTTTACTTTAATCATTATTTCTCCATTTCTATGAAAAAGAAACTTTTTCTTTGCATTTGATTAATGGATAAGACAAATTCCATTCAATACAAGCCTTCATGATTTTCATCATGGACCATTAGAGTTGTTAATTCATATCCTTATTGGTTTGTTCCATGAGTGGAATCAATCATTACACATGAACTACCATATAATTTAAAAAGTTTTTCTTGAGCATCATTCATTAAACCCAACAAAAAATATCCCTGGCGAATTAAAGGCTAATCTGGCAGGGTTTCATCAATTGCTTTATATAACAGCACAGGATTGAAAGGCTCATTTTTTTATTTTTTTACCAGAATATCAACAGATGTAGCATCTTCTTGATGATGCACAGTGTCACTTGAGAGTCGAAAGTCCCTGCTAATGTTATGCAGATCTTTTCTTGTAGTAAGGCTCAATATGCTTGTTGCCGAGAAGTTCTCCCTTGTTTTATCCTATATCTTGGCCATAGGGATTCCAAGCTGTAAATCTGCAGCAAGATCTAACCTTCCGTTTTTTGATAAAGGTAATTTTCCAACATCCAAATCATGCCCAACATGCACCGACTGATACCGAACATTTATTTCTGCTATACCATCAACAGCAACTGTTGCAACATTCATAACTGCTGGGCAAGTGGAACCTGCTTTTATAGATCCAGAGGCTTTCAGGTGGCGAATTCTTTCCCCTTTTGGTTGAAATGATCCATGCGATGACAAATATAAATAGACAATTTTTTGCCAATGTCTTTCTTTACAGAAGAATTACGGATGATGAAGAACGATTGACTCTCCTTCTCAATTTGTGATTTCCAGTTCAAAAATTCTTCTTCTGAATAAAAAGTCTTATTTACAAACTGAAGAGCTAAAGAATGTTTGTTCTCTAAATGCTAATGTAATAATGCAACAGTACAAAATGTGCTGTCACACATCCCACAAAGCTGATTTCCTTTCATTTGAACTTCCAGTTCAGGATGAAATTGTCTGATATGAGCACTTAAATTCTTTTTCATCGTAAAAATTATTTCACATCTTTCGCAAATAAAAGAAGATAATATTTTTTCAGCCATGATGATAGCACATTCACATCAATAAAATCTGCAAAGAATAACAAATAGCGTGTGTCAGAATTTCGCGCATACGAACGAACTCGACACGGATGTGACGTAAAACCCCAACATGGCTTTCTCACTCACTCCCTTACCAACCTGTGGAAAAAAATAGTTTCTTCCATTGCACTCTCAGCCGTGTTGGGTTTGAGGCGCTAGTGAATCAGAGAACGATCACTCCTGATCCCATACCCCCAGTGGTATTACACTCGACATGGAGGACTTTGTGACTTTTAGGATATCATAATGTATATGCATATCTGACAGAGTTATTGTTGGAAAATGGCTGTATATTTGCAAGTTTTCATTTTAATTAACTATCTATAGTGTTATGCTAACATAAAATAGTTGAAAAATTATTGGAAATGTTTCAACAACTAAGTTTTTTAACTGGCAAGAATTGGGGTGTCATTTTAGTCTTGAAATCTTTTCCTTGGTCTCAAAAATATCATATTTAATGTCACAGAAATAACCACACAGGGTACAAGGTGAACTAGGAATGAAATTTACCCGTAAAATTATTGAGAATTCATCATAAAGGCAGGCATAAGGATTTAACAAACATACAAATGCTAAAGTAATTTACCAAAAGTCACATAAGTTTGTGAAAGAATGGCTCAAGTGATGCACATGTGTTCTTTTTATTTTAGAATTGCAAGATTTTCCTTGATTTATCCCATTTTTTAATTGTTGTACTTACTGAATTGCCGTGTTATTGCTCCCTTCGATGAAGTCAAAGAATCCATCATTAAACTTAACTCTGAAATTTTGGTCTGCACGTACATTCTATTCTATCAAAAGCAGGTCCTGCGATTTTATGAGGATGGCCAATATAAAGAATCTCGTAACATTAAAATTGTTCATCAAAGTTCAAGCAAACTTTTTTTTTAATAACTCTTAAAATATATATAAAAAAATTAACTTGGAATTTTATTAACTATCTTACATAAAAATATTATTTATCTGTTTGACCTAGTGAATAAAGTTCAGGGATAAATCATAAAAATGACCAAGGAAATTACTATTTCTGTGCTTTTTACCATGTTTTGAACTATATATTCTGTGCTATTACCATGTTTTGATATATCATGCATACAAAAATGGTAGAAAAATGTTAATTTTTTTAATTATTTTTTTCTGTCGAAACTCATTTCTATAAGGAAAATTATATTGAATTACTTCATTTCAATGTGTAATATATATGTGATACTCATGATATGCGATCATATCATCTCTTGGAATTTATTGCGCAATTCTTCAGAGATATGACAAAGATATGACAAAAAATATGACATTTCAGAACAGAGTAAGTCTTGGATAATGGGAATTATATGATAAGCATCCTTACATTTATTATTTGATTGTGGCATCAAGAAATAAAGCCACTTCTATAAGAAAATATTCATTAATGAATCCTTTCTCTTCACATTCGGAAATACTTCTCCGAAAATTTAAACAAAACCTTAAAAAATGAAATATATCATTGTTTTCATATCATAACATTTCTTCGATTCCAAAGAATAATTATGAAATGGAATATTATGAATATAAAAGCGGAATTTAGAAAAATAGGAGAAGTATAAAAATTATCAAAAATTGTAGATCTAAATCTTATCTTATACATTAGCCCTGAGCAAGCAATTCGAGTAGCATTTTTTTACTAACCTAATTTAATCCAATTTATCAACCTGATGAATCTTACGCTTGAAGAGCACAATATAAGGACCATGAACTATAAAAAATGTAAACCTGCCCTAGCTAGATCTGAAGGGAAATGGAATAACTACAATTATTGCGATGCTTAATCGTGTGTAAAACTAACATCTGGTACCTAAAAACATACCAGTCTCGACCAGACCCATCCCATAAAAGGTACATTCAGTCATGGAAATAAAAACGATTCATCTCGAACGATTTTTAACAGAAGATCCATAAAAATGGCTGATTTCTGTGTACATGACTTACCCAAAAAGTTTTGAATCATTCTTTATAATAGAATAGATTAAAATGTTTATTTACATTCTTCTTGGCACAATCCGTTATGCAAATAATAAATACATTTTTTTGCATAACTCTGTTTAGTTAAAACAAGAATTGTTTTTTAAAACTTATTGGAAACCAAAGAAGAATAGAATGGAATATGAATGTTTCTAAAGGAAAAGGAATTTTACTGTGGAGCTCTGATGGAAATGAAATTTTATTAGATTTAATACGATTTTTACTGATATCAGCTGAGAAATTTTATAATGAAATACAGTCATCTTTTGCAACATTTTTAGAGGTATTAGAGGGGGGGGGTCAAATGGATACGCGGCTGCTTTGGTTTCATTAAAGAAGAATTAGTTTCAGTTAATCAATCTGTGTTTATCCACCAGAATAAAATTTCTGAGCAACATATGTAGAAGCATATTAGAATTTTTTTTATCCAATAAATTACTAATAATTTTGTTATTGGAAAGGTGTTTTATTCCCTTAAAACTTTTTTCTCATTTCTCGGTTAGGTTCGGGAACACATTTTGAATGATTTGAAACAAAGAATGTATGGAAGTTGAATCACAGCCAAATCGAATCAATATGCTTTTAAATGTGTTTATTTTTTAATTATCAATGGAGGGAAGATAGTATGAAAATCTTTGACCAATGGCAATTTTACACATATTTGTATGTGTACATAATTATTCCACATATTTATATATTACACGTGAATTCAAATCTACTTTTTCATTTTCCCAACAACGACACAGCCTCGCAAGTTGGTGTGAGACATTGATTCCATTTGAGTTTATATAAGTATAATTACAATCCAAATATAAATGAAAAATATTACGAGAAATTCATTAAGTCTGGAAAAACATTTCAGATGAATGCTAGTTCTCAGGGCCATATTTCTTAAAAATACTTTACCATTTCATTGTTGTTAGGAACAAAATCCAATATGATTCTTTCGCCGAATTGAAAGTTTTTATCTTTTTGAAAGTGGAAATACTACGTTTCCAAGTATATTGTTTTTAAACGCAAACGTTGGGAGCGAAATAAAGTCTTTATTAGATATCATAGACATCTCGAAAACTCCACAAGATTTTGAACTATATTATATTTTTTTCCCCGAGAGTACTTATCGGCGTATATATATATATATATATATATATATATATATATATATATTCTTTTATGCACTCACCGTGTATGAAACAAACCCATCATTTTCTGCTTTTCCCTCCGGATACTAAATTTCTTTGTTTTTTCCTGATTTTATGCTCATAGTGAGTTACTTTAGAACGAAGAATTGGATCCTTTTTCTCCCTTCCTCGCAGATTCTGGTCAGAATATTTATTTTAAAAATAACAACAAAAATCCCATTTCAATATAAAGTAAAAAATATTTCTACAGGGAAAGTTTGACGCCATATGTTTTTTCCCAAAAAATGACATCAAATTACTTTTAAGCTGCTGCAAATTTACAAAACCTAATGTGAAAAATATTATAATAAATATGAATAAATTTTAAATATTGCTAACATTTTACTAAATATGAAAAAAAATATTTCACTGATGAGCACCCAGTAACTGTATTAAAGTTTATATTTTGTGTTTCGTTTCAACAGTGCACAGGGCTAATAATCTTTCCTCTTTAGACATAGTATTGTGCAAAACAACATCCGTTAATTTTTAGCTCTTTAACAATGAATGCTCGTTGTGTGCTTCACTGCATTCAGTATTTCTTTGTAGAGCATTTATTAGCTATATTTTAACATCACTTACTGAACCAATAATAGTCATTTATTTCAATATTCTTATTGAAAGAAATTTAGGTGCAAATAAAAAGTGTTAGAACTTTTTAAGGATACGTGCAAAGAAAGTGCGTATTTAATTTACTATTGATCTTCAGAAGTTTGTACCTGAATGGACCAAGGCTTCCCAAAACAAAAATAACCCAAAATTTTCATGATTATTCAAAGTTACCTGATTTGCTGAAAGTATCAAAAATAAATGAATGAAATGATCATTCGTAAATTGATGAAGCATTCGAAGAGAAAAAATTGTAATTCATATTGTAATTAAAATTCGAGCTCAAACTTTTACTGCTCATCCATGATTCAGACCTCTTAAAAACAAAAATTTGGACTCTGTATCTGCCCATGAACACGGTAACTCAAACACGCTGTGTGTTATAGAGATGATACTTGGTATGTTAACACCAAACTTCTGAAGCTGACGAAAAACTGCCGAATTTTCAATGAAGGCAGGAAGTTTTACAAGAAATATTTGTTGTCTGTCAGTCTAAGTGCAAGTGAACTTTCGAAATAATGAAACGAGTTGAGCATTTGTTGATCTGTGCCTTCGGTAGCCTATAAATCCCATTATTCCAAGATGTAACAACATAGATAAATTAAATTTGGTAAGTAATCGTATTATTAAAATGGTAGCTGCCAAAAATCTTTCAAAATGCACACCTGAATTTTTCTTCTTTGCAATCACAAAAAAAAAAAAAAAAAAAAAAAAATGATTGCATTTGGCTTTTACGGCCTTGCGACAATTTTTGGCGGTGACAACACATTTATTGGGAATATTGCGAGACAGTTTCGAGATAAATGCTTCTACTGCTATCACATGCATTACAAGAGGCATTAAACTATTTATTCAATTGCTTCAGAGGGATGACCAGCTTTTATTTTTTTATGCATCTCATAATAAGTTCATAAGTTAATTCATTTCTAAGTTTGTTAAATAATGATTTTATGTTTTGAAAGAAATTTCTTAGGTGAAATTATTCCTTCATTTATAAGCTAATTTGGGTTTCATTTTTTTTCTAATATTGTACCATTTTCTGCAATTTAGAAACTGAATGCAACCGTAAAAAAGGACAAATTGTTGAAAGCTATAACCTTTAACAAAAGAACTATTCATTAAAATTATATGATTTTTAAACATGATTGTCAGTAACTTGTTTCAAGAATTTTGAAATGCGTCATGAATAGATCACTGATAAAAAATTATGTATCAGTAAAAATGTCTTGGCAGATAAAGTAATAAGTACTAAACAAATGAAACATTTCTTGTTATTCTTACATCAGATAGGATAAAAGAATAAACGTGAATATGATGCTACTCACGTGGAGTATATATCATCTGTCAAACAATTCATCTCTACTCGATTTTAAGAATTCTAATTTCAAGGAAAGAGACTGAATGATGTTTTTTTTATCCTTTTATTGAAGACAATAAATTTACAACACAATGGAGAGTTATGAAAACTATTTTCATTATTTCTCAAGAACAGGCATCGGATGAAAGTTGTTTTTACATTTGATAAAAGAAATATTCAAGTGGGAAATCTGAATGAAGAACCAGTTTTCCAACTTTTAATCCAAGGTCAAATAGAGCAGTTCACTCAGTAAACATAACTAAAGAACCGAGAATATCATCAACATCAGGCCATTCGAAATGTTGTATATATTTTGAGGAACAAGTAGCTGAAGAAATAGTTGCAAATAACATAAATAAAATTAGATTTGGATTTCTTGTTGTTTTTACTGAAAATAATGTTTTTAAAAAACGAAATGGCTGATGATGAATATCAAGCTGATGCTCTTGTTCAGTAAACCTGTGACTGTTCATCACTAATAAAATTTAACGGGATGGCTTAAGCATTGAGTGAGAAATTTGAATGAATTGAAAGAGTTTGAAAAAAATTTCTAAAAAGAAACACATTTTTATTTACAAATTTAATAAAATCATAATTATTTTTATATATGTTTTATTTATATTTGTAACCGTTTTTTTACAAGAATTTGAATTGTAAAGCGAAATATCAGTAGAGTATATTTTTAATACCATTATGAACTATAGTGCCTTAAAATAATTTTATATATGCAATAAAAGCCTTTCAATGAGATGATTTTTCAAACATAAATTGTATGCAAAACATTTTTAACAGCTTAGTTTCAATGCCGAGGAAAATATTGGTGATATTTTTGCTTATATTTTCTAAAATTTTATACGAATTTAGCCAATAGCCCATTTTATTGTAATATGTAGTTCTATAATCAAAATCTCAATAATGGTTTTTATTTTTCTCTAAAGGTGCTAGAAAAGTGCTTATTTTTTGAACATAAAATTTGACAATGCTCGCCGATTAATGTCAATCTTTTCTTCATGATCTTTAGTATCGAGAAAGCTCTTTCTCAATGCCTTTGAGTGGATGATGAAGTGCAGAAGGCGTTCATGCAGGTCCCATTATCGCGATGCCTGTTTAATGTTAAAATCATAAATTACATACGCTGTACAAGTGCTGCAACTTTTACAGTTATTGTAAAAAGGATCAATTAAATTCTCAATAGTATTTGAAATACCAGTTTAGTTGTCAAGGTGTTTTGTTCTTAATTTTAATCAATTAAAAAATTCAGAATAATTTTAAAAAAATGCTTCGTAATATTGTAAGGAAAAGGAAATATTCTTCATTGGTCTCATCAAATGAGTAATTATAATATTTATCTTCCTCTAAAAATAAAAGGGCAAAATCTATTTTAATTTTCATGATATAAAATTCTTTTTTTTGTCATAAAATGTAGTATCTTTTCAATTTTTAATAGCTTTTTTAAACCAATTTTTCTTCTTTACTTCTAATAAATTCACTTTTCAGATTGTTCAACCTTGTCAATCTGATAGACTTCGCTTCAAGTCGTACTCTTAAGTAGCGTTTCCTCTTACAACAAGATAATCTTCAATGGATATTATGTTATTCATTTATTAGTTACTAACGGCTTTTGATGACCAGCCGTTTCACCAGGATTGATGATTGCTAAAATTTTGATTTAAATATTTTATGTAGCTTCATTTTAATGATTTCCCCAGCAAATGATCTTTAAATTTCAGATTTTGATAACAGTGTAATATGCATTATTTTCGAAGCCTTACGGCAATTTCCTTATTATGCTATGCATTTCTATTATTTCAAGTAAAACGTAGATTTTAATTTGAAATGGAAATAATTAAACTGCAAATAATACAATAACTCTCTTGCAAAAGCTATTTAAAATCAGGCCCATTGTTTTTCATCACTGTTTATTTTTAAAGTAAATCTTAATTTGTACGTATCAGAAAATTTCAATTAGTTTTTTTAAAAGAATATTTAAAACAAAAACTTACTCATAATGGAAAGATAAAACGCATCTTCATACTTTCATCATCAGCAATAGAAGAAAAACTCCTGCATGTGATGCAAAATAAGTTTTAAAATATTTTCAAAAATCAGTTAAAATGGATAAGCAATTAATTTGTTCGTATTTGAAAGATGATGTTTTGAATTTAATGATGGTATTCATTTTATTTTTAATAATTATTTTAGCATTTATGGGAGAAAAATGTTCAAAATGTTATTTAAGTATCAATTAATAAAAACACAGAAAATAGCTCTAAGCTGTATATTTTCATTTTATTTAACTTGCCATTATTTCCATTATATTATCTATACCAAACTTGGTAGTTCTATGCCCAACGCAGAAGTTCGGAGACTTTTTTTAGATCATTGCCCCTTTCCAAGAAAAATGCATTCTAGCATCCCCTACTCCATGATGGTTAATCGCCACAAATATTAAATATTGTTGCCTCCGAACCTGGTGCTGATCTCATGAAAGATTGCTGTGACGAATGGAGAGCATCCCACTTTGAGAACCTATCATCTAACAGTATGTCCTGAAAAGCAAAAACACACACACTGACTCCTCTTTATTAGTAGTAAAGTAATTTTTTGCACAAAATATTTAGTTCAAATAGCAATGCATTTGAACCATTATAATGCCTGTTTTTTCATTGCTGGTTTCCCTTTGTATGTAACTAATTTATTCTTGGGCTTTTGTAATAATTAATTTTTTTATTCATTTTAGGAGAAAATTAAGTTGGAAAATTTAAAGTTTATTGATATTATTAAACTAACTCAAATAATGAGATATGAGAATCAGGTGATTTCTAAGAGCTACCAGTGTTTAACACAACAAAATAAAAGTAAAAATAAAAAGAAAGTTTTAGCTCACCTCTTTAAAAAAAAAATTCTGCTTGCAAGATAAGCATGCCTTATTTTCTGCTCACAAAAAATCAAGAATACCATATTTTCCTCCCATTGTTTGCCTCGAAGAAATCTGAAGAAATCTGTACAATATGATTGAAAGCTCTTTGCTTTTCCGACTACACTGTAGACAAATGACTGCACTCAAAGACATAAATCTAAGATGCGTGTGGTTCTTTTCCTCGAATGTGGCTTTGGTCACCAAATGACATCATTCTGTCGTCCCCTCGTAAGGATTGCGTCGGCCCGAAGAAGATTTTCTTTTACTTTGAAAAAACCAGTTAAATTGTTCATTGAGTTTTATGAGAGCAAAATGTAGTTTTAAAAATATAAAAGAGAAAGAAAAGCACATTATCCAGTCACCTCTAGTTAAGAACAATCATTTTCAATAAAATGAGTAGCATTCCTTTCATCTTGTTGTTGGACACCGACAGGCATAAAAACTTAAAAGGTCATTGCCACGCACAGTAGAGTCTGTGCGTTTGTAACAGAAAGTAATTTCTTGTCATTTTACTTACTTAGTTTATAAAGGCACAGGCAATTGTCTTCTCTTTCTCGCTCCCCTTCTTTTACGCACCATCCTGAGTGTCCATACTGCTTAATGTGTAAGGGTATCATTCGCCATTAGACAAGCTGGTAACCTGGCCAGTCCTCCACTATTTATATATTCCTAGCAACGAGACATTGCTCTTTTAAAAAAAGAGTAACGCCACAGTTAAAAATATAAAATTCACCACTTTAGTTTCCTTTCTGTAATTTCAAATTAATTTGATACATGCAGAAAAAAAGATTTTTACTATTTTTTTTATTTGTTTTCTTTACACTGTTAAATATTTATTGACAACTTTGTGTAGCATTATCCATTTTAGTAAATTTCAGAAGATTTTACTAAATATATACCATACACACACACGCACGCACGCGCGTGCGCGCACACACACACACACACACACACATATATATATATATATATATATATATATATATATATATATATATATATATATATATATATATATATATATGTGTGTGTGTGTGTGTGTGTGGGTATGTACACATACTATATATATGTATGCATACATTCAAATTTAGCAAAAGTAGCTATGATAAATAAAAATAAAATAATAATAAAATAGACATGAAATAGGACAAATAATAAAATAGACATGAAAACTAAATAACACTTGTAATGATAAAAATAAATAATAAATAAAGAAATGTTTTATATGATTAATTAAAATTTAATACCCATTTTAATGCAGAAATTAATTTTGAGTAAATATATTTCATTTCATCTCTTAAAAATGATACCAACCATATCAATTTTCAAATTTTATACAAGTAAGAATATTATGGCTATTTTTCTCATTTAAAATGAATGTAAAATATTATGTAAGCTTCGCACATGAAAAAAATTTCCATGTTAATTTTTTTGTTACAAGTTATTTTTTGTTTTGTATAAGTTTGAAAATTGGGACGAACCGTGTTGCATATAAACCGAACAGTTTTAAACTTAATAAAATTTTTATTTGAAAAGTAGCTGACTTCATGATTTAGATCTCATTTTTCTGTAACCTTGCTTCATCTCTTTTATGATTTTTGTTAATAAAAGTATGTTAAACATGTATTACCATGACTACTCAAAAAATGACGCATCACTCGCAGAATATATCTTGTTAATGAGAAATGTTGTATGGTCCTCTATCTCAGCTAAATTGTCTACTTTTATAGAGCATGCAAGCTATTTTAATTGGCCCCAGAACTAATGACAAGGTTAAAAAGGAGTCTGACAAAAATTATTATATTGCAAATTAACTCACACTTTATTAAAAAAAACCCAAATCGCAAATATAAAAAAAATGCAACTATTAAAATGTTGTTCGACAAAATTTCCATTAAATGTTTTTCAACCTAGAGGAATTTTCCTCTTTTTTTAAATTATCGATATCTGCTTCATTGCGGTTGTTCTTCCTGCTGGTTCTCTCGTGTCTTGGAACCATGTCTGTTTTTGTATAAATCAATTCTCTGTGTCTAAATAATATTTATATGAGTTGAAAATGCATTTAGCCTGATATATAGATTCAAACGCGGTTCTAAACATTTGAATAAACGATTCTAAACTTTATTTATAATCACATTTTGTATTCCTTTGTTAAATAAACACAAGATAAGCCTACATCAAATTTTTATTTTCTATGTAAATATTTATATTTGCTAACAATGACTTGACTTTAAGCAAAAGCTAATGGGAATCTTTTAAAGACCTTTTTAGACAAAGAGATGCGAAATTTATTAAATATGACCAATTACTTTCGAAAGGCTTTTAGGATAGTTTATTTTATAAGCTAAATGTTTTATGAGAAACAAACGCGTCGTATTAATGAATGTGCACCTTTACATTTTTGTGTTTAATCAATGGATTATATGTTTTTATATATTGTTTTTGTATATTTTAGATATGTTTAATACATAACAAAATATACATTTCAATAGGATTGATTTCAATCAGCAAATTATCTTCCAAATACAATTATTTAATTGGTTTTTTCTTGTTAAAGTATTTTATGAATTCAAGAAAAAAATACATCTAAAGCTAGTAAATTTTCCATATATTTCACCAAAATTTTATTAATTCTGTCTCTTTAAAAACTTAAATCATTATTAAATTATGGATGTTTTTTATTCACCCCAAATAAAGCTTTTGATTCAAATTTCTTTTTACAAACATTTTAATGTAATAAATTAATTGGAGTATTATAGTTTATTTGAGAAAATAAAAATATAATGCCTGGTAGTTGCATCTTTGAATTTGAAATGTAAAATTTTAAACGCTTTTTATATATAAAATTTCCACATATGGATTCCCGAATCTTGTGAGCAATGATTTTGTCAACGCTTCTCTCTTTCTAAAACTACTTGAGTCAGTTAATGATTTAGTTTGTTACTATTTAACATCTTTCTTCAAAAGGAAAAAAAAATATTTTATTATAATACCAAGACAAAATGAGGACATTTTCATATGATCTAATTCATATCAAATATTTATTTTCAGTTTTAAATATATACAGAGTTAAAATAACTGATGAAAAACGTTTAGCAATTCAGAAACATGAAAGAAGCTTCTAAAAAATATAATAATTAGTTTCCTTAATATTTCCGCGTCTCCCTCAAAATTTTCAGTATCTGAAATATATAGAAATAAGAAGAATAAAAAATAAAATTAGTGACAGTACTGTATAAAAATGTACTTTAAAAATATTCTCTGCTAAAATACTGGTCATTTAGACAATGTTTTCCCGAAACTTTATCCTAATTTCCATTAAATCAGAACGGCAAACACATGCCCACACTATCCAAAACAATAATTCTTTTCTGAAGAAACAAACAAACTTATTGAACAATTCCTAAAAAGTCATTTTGAAACAGCAGCTGTAGAATCAACGCAGATTCCTCTTAAGTCGTTTTCCATTATCAACTACGAGTTGATGAATTCACAGCAGAAGAACCAAAAATACCATTTTGAGATTGTTGAAAGCGATGTTATTTTGGAGAAAAGAAAACACTTGATAACCAAACTTGTTTACTTTCTCACACTATATGTTTTGAAAAGGATTCAAGTATTATGGATTTTTTAAAGTTGAGCGTCTGTCTGGGCTTAAAAAAATGTTTAATACTTTTTGTGAAACAGTTTGACATTTCGCAACTTGTATAAAAATATTTTTTGTTACATTCTGGGACGATTGTGTTTCGAATACTTAGATTATTTGAAACTTGTTCAGATATGAGAACTCTTCCCTTTCTGTAGTCCCGTAATTATTATTTATTTTAAAATTCTAGAAAAAAATATTATTGTTTTTATTTTGAAACTCGATTTTTCCAATAGAAAGTAAGTCATAATCTTACGCTGTGTTTATTTATTGTACTTGAAAGCTTAACATTGTAGAAAAAAATAAACATGCCATAACTATTGAAACATTTTAATTTCAATGAGATCGAAAACAGCTTAATCTTATAATTTTTTATTGAAATATTTTTTAAATACTACTTTATTTGTATATGCTTATGTGGGCTCTATAAAAAAGGAAATACCTTTTGTAAATAATCGTTTTATATTATTTTGCTGTTATGAAAAAAAAGAAGTCAATTATATATTCAATAATTTGAAATTAATTTTTTTAATCGATCACAATAAATAAAATTTCAGCACATTTTTGATTGGAAAAACAAAATGGTTATAACTTACATTATTTTGAATGAAGATAAGAATCCCCTATTTCGTTAAAACTTCTGGTTTTTCAAAGCAAAATGCATATTCCCTCTTACAAAATCCACTATAATTTGCTCAGTCTGGTGTAATTAAAACTATCATTATCTACGTTTATTTAGTGTTTTTTTTTCTGTAAGTCCATTTATTTTAATATTCAAAGCACTGGCTGTATTAAAATAAATCTTTCATTGAAATAAAGTTGCCTAATTAAAGAAGCTAACCCAAAAACAGGCATAAGATCTAGCATAGATTGCGGGAGGTATTTGCAATCAGTGACTTTAACGTCAGTTGTTAAAATATAAACTAATTGAAATAAAACTGCAAGTGGTAGATCCATACGGTGGCTGCTTAATCACACATTAATGTCCGGACAAATGCAATATGAAATGTGCTTGCAAGAAGTATATAAAAATAATATGATAACACTCAAGAGCGCATGTATTTAAAAAGTAATAGCTGTGTGAATGAATTTAAACTTTTTATCCTTATTTTAAAAGAAAACGATTTCCTTGCTACAATATCCATTACAAAAAAAGAGTGACAAATTACCCCTGATTTTTCAAAATAAGAGACTTTGTTTTTTGCATATCTCACATTGTTGCTGTTCATAAAAATAAAAAAAAAATCTCTTTTTTTTTCCTTCATTTTAATAACAGCTTTAAATATTGTTTTGGGCGATTCTTCCTTTTAATAAAAGGAGGCGGAAAAGACAAAAAAAATTATCCCCGGAAACAAAAAATATTTTATTTTTTATGTTTTGATTACAATTCAATTGAGCGTTAAGAAAAAAAAATCATTCTAATTAACGACGATACAAAAAATTACAATTATCAAGATATGCGTAAAACCGTGCTTTTCTTTTTTGACTACAAACATTTAAAAAATTAAAAATGAATGATGTCTGGTTACATCTATTCTTCTTTCTGAACAAAATATCTCTTAGATTTCATTTTTGCATTCAAAAGCATGCTTTGTTTGGTAAGCGAAATGTCTCTATTTTTTTTTTTTTAAAGTTCATTCAAGTGCAGACTGTTTGAAATAAAAGAAACGGAATTTCGTTTTTTAATCAAATAAATGGTGTCGGTTTCTCTTAAATCATATTTTTCAGAGCATTTAATAGAAAGCAAGCAATTTTTTTTTCATTTCAAAAAAAAAAAAAAAGAATAAAAGAATAAAAGCCAAAAATAAATACTAAACTAAACACTAAGAAAATGCTGTAATTTATTGAGTTGATTTGAATGTTTCATTTTATTATAAAGTTAAAACGTTTATAATAATAAATGCTGCTGGTTTTTTTAGTAAGAATTTTAATTTTTTGCTGATAATAAAGATGAAAGGATTTTAAAAATGATGCTAAGAAAATAATCATTTAAAAGATACTTTAGTAATTTTTTCAGATAAAATATTCATTTTTAAAATTGAAGATTTTTTATTCATTTTTTACCACTGAAAGAAAAAGCATGAGCAAAATAATGTATTAAAGCATAATTTTTTTAAATAAATGTTAAATTACATTAAATAAATAAATAACATAATGTTAAATAAAATGAAAATAACATTTATGTTATATTTTTACTGTATCTTCTTTCAAATTTAGCAGGAATATAATTTATTTTGCTAAATTTCTTGTATAAGCTCTTTATTGGTTGATTTGTTAAAATTAGCAGAAGGAAAATTTTCACATTATTAAATCGAACAATTAATGAACAAATAAAACAAAATTATGAATAAAACTACATTGCAATTTCAAGAAGCCCAATTTAGAACAAAACAAAAGGCCTCATCGAACAAAATTTATTAAAGGAATTGTAAAAACAGAAATAGTATGCACAGATTGCATTCTCGAGCACAGAACCCGCGACGTTAAGCTCCGCAGCCGCATAACATAACCACTAGACAAAAATGATCACCCCAGTGAACGGGCTTATGAAGTTACCACCACAAGTATACCGGGTGGGCAAAAAGTCCGTAAAATCTTTAAAAATTCATAAAACCCGTAAAATTAAGCAAAATAATAATAAAAAAATATTTGCAGATTTAGCAAGTCACGGGAATTTTTTAGGAAGGAAAAAAAAATTATAATAATTCAAAAAACAGCCGCTGATATGAACGACTTAGTTGGAAATATGCATAGAGCTGAGATACTGATAGAGGGAGTGCAACCCTACTTTGGTGTAGGACAAGATAAAATCACGTGACTTCGGCACAGAATTTGTGTTATATTTAAATGGCAGATTTTTTCTCGCTTTTAACTGTTGGATTTTAAAACTTATTTAAGCCATGGTTATTATTTCCAATATGTTGTTTCTTTTTTACAATAAATATTCGAATCGTATCATACCGTAAAAGATATTAAGTCATCATTGTGAATGAAATAGTGAAACTAAAACGTTTTATTGAAAATGTTATATAGTAAAATTTCATAAATCTGCTAGCAGTAATTGCATGTTTTTATAAATTTTAATTAAGATCTAAAAAGAAACTAGTGAATATTCTAAAGATAAACTATCAAAGAAAGAAATGCTATCTTTACAGATCAAAATTTTGTCTGAATGTTAACATTTATTAATAACTTGCGATATGTCACCGCTTTTGTAAAAATTTCAAATTTCCTTATTATTTTGTATTAAATCAACACATTTAAAATTCCAAAAATGATTTAATTTTGTTTCTGCGGTAGTTAGAAGCAAAGTTACCGCCAACACTATAAACCAGAAGTGAAATATTTAAAACTGATATTAACAAGGAGAAGGCACGAGGTATATATATATATATATATATATATTCATTCTTTGAAAACAAAGCAAACTGGTTTCGAAAATAACGTTTTCTTTTTTACATCAGTATCCGAGTTTATTGATTTAAATAATATTTACTTTTTTACTTTGTTTTTATGCAATAATTAAAAGTGAGTATTTTTCTTCTTTAAGGAAACATTTTATTTATTTTCCTTTTCTAAAAACCTCTTTTAATTTTACATTACATGTTCAAATACTTTTATCTTTATCTCATACAGATAAAAAAAAAACTTTTTATAATAAAAGCAGATTCTAAAAGTGACCCAAGTCTTTTTTTTTTCTTGAATATTCTGAATAATATTTATTTTTGGATAAAAAATGAAAAAGATATTAGTTAAAACTGTTAAATTATTTTGAAATAATTTAGAAAGAAAAAAAAACACAAGCTCAGAATCGAGCTCGGGTTTCCGGAATGCTACGCCAGTGCCCAAACCACTACGCTACTCGAACGCTCGCTCGGGTAACACATTATTAGTATATAAGCTAATTTGAAAGTTTTAAGTTTGACTATTGAGTCTTAATATTTTCATTAATAAACATTCAATTTTAAACCTCGTGCCTTCTCCTTGTTAATATCAGTTTTAAATATTTCACTATATATATATATATATATATATATATATATATATATATATATATATATATATATATATATATATATATATATATATATATATATATAAATTAGTTAGGAAATTTTAACCGGAAATGAAAACCGACCGGACCCAATGCCGGGAAACAAAGCGTTGCGCGGCAGTTTTTGAGTATGCCAAGATTTGCAATTTGGCGCCAAAAAAGACCGGATTTCTCACAAGTCACATGGCTCATGTTGCGTACACTTGTTTAGACAAGAAACAAGCGATTAATCTCACAGGCGATTATAAATACTTAAGCTTTTGATCCAGAATCTGTTCTCCGTTGTATGCTATGTAAGTAAACAAAGATCTCTGTGGAAAAAATAAAGCTTTGTTAGTGAAGCTGTTTTACTTGAACCAGGAATAATCGACTGTTAAACTGCGCAACTTCCAACTTCAGAAAAATGTGAAGAATGGGTAGCTGTAGGTAGAACAGTCTGGGCTCTAGGGCGCCAACACACACACACACACACACACACACACACACACACACACACACACACACACACACACACACACACACACACACACACACACACACACAGGATATATGTTAAAATTTAAGATTCGTAACTGATCAGCATTTACTGACAAATCACGTAAAATATATTTCATTTAGACCATTTCTTAGCAGATGTGTGTCTGTTACTAAAGGTTTACAAATTAGCTGTTAGGCTCCAATTAGAGTAGATCTCTTGCATATATAAAACCAAGTTTGCCTTAAAAAACTATTTAATTGAATTATAATATAGGTATCGTAAAAGATCATAGAAATTGTTTCCTTATTTTTACTTTTCAAAAAATATCACGCTTCATATTTATTTCACTTCATTCACTTAGCACGTGTCTATATGAAGTGAAAAAAATTTGAAATATTATATTTTCTAAAAAGTGAAAGGAGGAAAAGTTTTCTGTGATCTTTTACAATATCTATATTATGAATTCAACAAAACAATTTAATTTAAGGTAAACACAGTTTAATATATATATAGGATAACAATTCTACTTAGCGCTCATCAGCTAATTTGGGGCATGTATCTGCTAACAAAATGGTCTAAATGAACTAAATAATTATATGTTATGTAACTTGAGTCAATAAATGATCCGATGAATTGCGAATTTTAAATTTTTACATAGGTCCTTTGCCCTTTGAATAATATTTAACAAAATATTTTTAAGACACCAATATTTTAAATAGAAATTGTTGAACTCCAATTAACTAAATCTATCACTAAAATTGATTAATTTATGAAATTTGAATATCTCTTTTATAAAAATTGGCGATTTTAAACTATTTCAGCGACCATCTTAAAGAAGATGCGTCAATCTTCTGTCACTTTTCTCAACAGCGATTTGCCTACGATTATGAAAATGTTTATTCTTCTAAAATTAATATACAGAAACTTCATAAATGGGTCAAATTTGATCGCAGGAGATAGAAACGTTTATTTATTTAAAAGTTGAAATGTCAAGATTATCTCGCATAATATGATTCCTTAGGACCAAAAGACTGCATAAAATTTAAACTTTATAATTTTTTCATAAGTAAATTTATTGACTGAAATAAAATAAAATATCTTTATTTACATCATTTAAATATTTTTAAAGCAAAACTAAAAACTGAATTTTACGATGAGTCAGAGAAATTTTTGTTCAATAATTCTTTAAGATATTATATAAACTATGAAAATTATTCTGTAGTGCATATACAACTTCAATGCCAAATGACTGCCTTCAATTTTCATATTAAAAAAAGATTTGGTTGGTTTCAGCAAAAAAAGTTTTTATATTAATTGCTCTGTAACATTTCCACTTTAATGTAAAATATAAATTTTATTGACGTTGACAGAAATTTTGAGAGAGAGATAAGTAGTACAATGAATAGAACTGTTTAAGGCTTACATAATAGTATGACTGAATTATATAACTATCAAAATCTGAAGTTTAAAAGTATTTTGCAGAAAAGCTATTAAGAGACCAAGTTACATAAAATATTTAATTGGAAATTTTAGCCAGAATTAAAACTGGCGAACCGGCTGGTCGCCAAAGGTGGTCAGTACTTATAAAAAAGCTCAGTGTATGTGTGTGCGTGTGTGTGGTATGATGGAGGTCTACAGGCCAGATTGCTCGACCTACAGTTACCAAATTTGGAGCATATATATCTTGTAGGTCGGAAACTTGCATCTCGGAGCGATATTTTTGAATTTTTAATTAGAATGTCAATTAATTAAAAATTATGTGAAATTTCGGCTTTTTTTTACTGTTACTTCCGAACATATTATCGCACAAAAAGGATTTTTACTTCAAATTAAAGTTCAAGAAATTATCTTTTAAACGGTACTAATGATTTAACCTATAAATTAAATTTTTATTTTTAATAAATTTAAAAAAATAATTTAGTAATATTTTTTAACAATTTATTTCGCACAAAAAGTCGCATATAAAGGTGTCATTTTCAGCACGTGTCTGTATGAAATGAAATGAATATGAAATATAATATTTTCTAAAAAATAAATGTAAGGAAACGCTTTCTATGATTTTATACAATACCTACAAAACTAATTCAATGTAACAATTTTATTTAAGGAAAATATGGTTTAAAATGTGCAAGATATCTACTCGACAGCTAATTTGTAAACCTTTAATAATAGACATACATCTACTAAAAAAATGGTCTAAATGAAATAACAAATTATATTTTATGTAAATTGAGTCAGTAAATGCAGAGGAATTACGAATTTTAAAATTTTACATATATCCTGAATTTGAATCATATTTGACAAAACATTCTTGATTCACTAATATCTTAATAGTTGCACTACAATCAATTGATTCAATCACTAAAACCGCCGGCATCCTAGCATAAGGGTAGCGCGTCTTCACCATGATCTGGGCGTCCCGGTTCGGGCATGGTTGTTCTTCCTCTATGTTCTGTGAGGTGAGTGAATGTGCCCCCCTGTAAAAAGGGGTTGTGGAAGTGAATGTGAGAGTTTCATTTTCATATGAGCTATACTCTGTTTCACCCTAACTTGGCAGTATTGTAAAAGGTAGAAAATGTGACGCTCCGCGTTGGGAAAGAGTTCCCCATCAATTCCGACTTTAAAATAGTTAAAATGCGCAGAAATTTATCAAATAACATCATAAATTACAGAAATCCTTTTTTTATGAATATGTATTTAAAATTATTCTCAAGTTAGAAGTGCTTATATGTTAATTATTTTGTAAATAAACCGAACGAATAAAACTAAAAGATTGACATAATGAATTCCACTTTGGCTAAAACCGGTCTTCAAGGTCAATATTTGGCGCACTTTTCTTTTACGTCTCCGCCAACTCAACTTCATTCAGTTCGCAACCATTATCATCTTTCGTACTTTTTTATTTTCGCTTTTTTAGCAGCTGATATTTTTGATACTAATAATCGCATTAGTAGTTATTAGTTTTGTTTTGTGAATATTTATTCGATTCGTCATTTCTATTAACTTCTAAAATGTTTGAAAAAGAGAAAGTGTTTTTACCGACTACGCTGTGCACACCTTCAAGACGAGTGAAACCAACAAGAAGGGCAACATGTAAAAACATATTAAATGTTTATTCTCGACTCCGAGAAAACCCTTAAGATTCTATCAATCAAATCGTTGATAAAGTTTCGCATCTTACAGATGTTTCGCAATGAACCGTTTTCCTTTTGAAAAAAGAAATAAAGGCATCCTTTAAGTACCCCTGGAAAGAAGCGACCAGGCTCAGTAGATAAACATTCAGGTCTTGTAAAATATGATGATTTT
Organism: Argiope bruennichi; assembly: GCF_947563725.1. Classification (NCBI taxonomy): domain Eukaryota; kingdom Metazoa; phylum Arthropoda; class Arachnida; order Araneae; family Araneidae; genus Argiope; species Argiope bruennichi. The sequence goes on from NC_079151.1 coordinate 148,820,801, forward strand.
ACATTAATCTGTATTTGACGAAAAATCCGTGCATTTTTTTTCGCAGAAATGAGATCCCAACATTAGATAAAGTTTTAAAAGATGTGAACGATAATACAGATATCTTTTCGAAAAACATTAGCCGAACTACGCTTTACAGAATATTGAAAGATATATTGTTTTCTTTTGAGAAACGGTGAAACGAAATGAAATAACTTTAATGATTTATTAAAATAATCTGTCAATAATATTGAAAAAATAATGAAAATAAGGAAACAATTAATTCTCCGATAAAGTGATAATATGATAAAGTAAATAAATATTTACTATTTGGCGAAAAATTTGCGAGATAAAGTTTCACCAGCGATCTGCATTTCTAGTAACATTGTACTTTAAAGTAACCCTGTTCCCCTGGCGACGACTGCGATTCGGCATGCCTAGAATATACACTACTGCCAAGTTAGGGTGAAACAGAGTATAGAAGTCAGACTTCTGCCCTCGGGCGGTCAGGTTCTTCACCCTCAGAAGCTTCTGCACCCCCTTTTCGTGTTAACGCGGACACGACATCATCATCATCAATCACTAAAGCCAACCGATTCATGAAAATCTGAATATCACGATTCTATAAAAACGTGCGATTTTAGATTCTTCATGGCCAGTTCAAAGAAGCGAATCGTCTCCCAGGTAATAAGAGAGATTGTCCTAGATTATAAAAATGTTGATTGTTCTAAAATTGTAATATTCAGACTTCATAAATCGGTCAGATTTCATTGAAGAAGATAGAAACGTTTATTTATTTATTTAAAATCCTATTAAATCATATTTCAGAGAATATGATTCCTTAGGACCAAAGGACTGTCTAAAACTTTAACTTCATAATTCTTTGAAGTATATTTACTAATCGGATAAAATAAAATATTATTAGTATCATTTAATTCCTTTTGAAAATAAATTTGTAAACATAATTTTATGAATTATCAGTGAAATTTTTGTTGAATAATTCTTTGAGATATTATAAACTATGAAAATTATTTTGTACTGCACATAAGATTTAAATGCTGAACGACTCAGCTTTCAGTAAAAAATAATGTCTTTATATTAATTATAATTTCATCATTTCCTCTTTAATTTTAAAGTGAAATGTTACGGCCGATGACAGAAAATTAGAGAGAGATACTTAGTACAATTAACAGAACACATTAAGGTCTATATAATAGTATAAGTGAATTATATGACTATCAAAACTCAAAGTTTCACATTATTTTTATGTAACGCCTATTAAGAGACCAATTTAGATGAAATATTAATTGAATTTTTTAGTGAGCATTAGTACTGACGAACCGGCCGGTCGGCAAAAGCGGCTAGTCATGCAATAAAGCTAATTCTCTATTAACATAAAAAAGCTGTAAAATACTGCTTTGTATCCCCCTTTAATATTTGTCCTCAAATATCGTGAGGACAAACATTGAGGTCGAAGTCGCGCTACATAGAATTACCTATATTTATTATCTATGAAGTTTATATTTCTAAACACATTAGTGGTACTGAACAATCTGATAAACGCAAAAGGATGGAAAAATCGATTTATTCTCTCCCCTCTGGGAGCGAAGTGAAAAAGCAGTACACAAAACTCAACCAGCTTCCTGAAGCATCTTAATGGAAGCGGACATTTCCAGCCTCTTCGCTTTACGCGTTTGGCAGCCCGTATAATTATTGAATGCCCCCGGAAAATCTCCTGTCTGGTGTGCAAGCGCACACACACTTCAGACGCCACACTCAATTTTCTGCACAAATTTATTCTCAGGGGAAGGAGAATTTCGCCTCTAAATGAAACGGATTAGTTTCGTGACTGTTTACACTCGAAGCGAACACTAAAGGGTTTTTAAGTTATTTCCATCTGTCAAAATAGTTAACATAAAAATATTTTACTTTTTTTTTTCTTTCTTCTTTTCAGTAATTTAGACTTAAAGAATATATGAGCAAACCATAGAATTTTGCGGCATCTTCTAACAAGATTGATATATACTTGTTGTTTATTAATCGTCCTTCAGTCTTGACTTTTATATGCTTCACATGTACTCATAGTATTCTAAACTTTAACTTTTCAATTATATACCTAAAACATATCTATTTTTTGTATACGATTTATATGTCTTTAAAACAATTTTTTCAATGTGTTAACATTAATAATGCAAGCGATACCCCGACCTAGCCAGAGGCAATGTTAAAATTAATAATTAAAAAATTTCTTTTAACATATTTGATCCCAAAAATTGCACTTTATACAAGCCATTGTGAAGTTTACGTTAGTATCTCACTCACCATTTCTAAAAAAAAAAAAAAAAAAAAAAAAAAAAATTTAGCTCTTTAAATTCCTTTTACATTGGATAATTATAACTAAATACTATTTAAAATATGCAAAATAATAAAAATAAATAAGTGAATAAAAGTCTCACGATTTTTGGGTCCTGCTTTTCAGAGAGATAGGAACAGCCGTTGATATAGAAAATGTGTTCCCCTGGAAGGTCAATAAAGATAACTAAATGGCGTAAACTCCTCAACATTCGATTATAAGAACGACATCAAAATGTGCGCGAAGGATTGAAGAATGAGCCTCGTCTAATGAAGGATCTGTAATGAACTCAAGCACAGTTCCAATTCTTTTCTTATTTTTTGGAGAAAACCCAACCGAAATATTACAAAAATGCACAACAGACTTCATTCTTTCAGTCGATCCCATTTCTTTCCTTCCGCTAAGAGAACCTTCTAACCTCTAACAAGGATACATTTAAGTACATTCATTCCTGTTTGGCTGCAAAATATCCTTCCAACACAAAGTATGTCTATAATACATGAAGCAGATGACATTCCACTGACAAGCCACCAGATGATAAAGGAAACATAGTAATATTTGACAGAGACTGGTCTTTAGGGTGAAGACATTTCATCACCAAACGAACTAGATAGCTTACAGACTTACTGAAGTTACTCCCTGGTAATGAATTTAAATAAAATATTTATAGAAATAACTTTTTGGCTTACTAAAACGTAGGTTCTTTATTCGAATTATTTTCTACCTTTTTGCAATTTATTTATTTTTTAGTATTGACAATATTATGGAATTTTAAAACCAATTTTTAACAAAATTCTTTTTCAAGCGGCTCTCATTTATGGAAAGAAATTTCTATTAAAAGAACCGATTAAGTCAAATTAATTTTTTAATTTCTTAAAAAAAAGAATGGTTGTCATCAGAAGCAAACAAATATAAAACATTTGAAAATCCCTTTTCTATGTATCTGTAATAAGTCAAATGAAAGAAAATGTGTTTAAAAAGAAAAGAAGTTGATATCTTTTATTTTTTGAATTTCGAAGAAGGAAAGATCTCTAAATACTATTTGAATATAGTTGATAGAATAATAGGATTTAACAGGCACATCACATTTTTAATAGTTATTTTCTCATCCGTTGATATGTTTTAAATTGTTCACGTATTAGAAGCTTTTCAAAATAGTTATTATTTTTGTGATATGTTTGATAAAATAGTGTTGATATGCTATGCCATCAAAACTTTTCCCCCTCTTATAGGATATACAAATAATCTATACTTATAATAAAGCTCAATGTGTGTGTGTGTGTGTGTGTGTGTTGGCGCTCTACAGGCCAGGTCATTTGACATACAGCTATCAAATTTGGTACATGTATACCTTAGAGGTCGGGAATGTGCACCTGGGGTCCCTTTTTTTGAAATTTTAATTAGAATTTTAATTATTAATTAAAAACTAACTTTCCCGCCAAAAAAATCTTCCATTTTCCCCACCGCCAACTTTTCCGCCAAAAAAAATCTTCCATTTTCCCCACCGCCAAAAGAGTAAGGCTTCAGTTTCTTTTTTCTCCCAACAGTAATGAGGCTAGGGTTAATATTTTTCGGCGGATTATTTTAAACGATTCTGTTTATTTTCTTAATGTTTTATGCATTTAAAATTAAACATTGTTAATTAATCCATGTTTCAGATTCATTCTGAAGTACTTTTGAATTAAAATAACACAGAATAAAGGAAATTAAAAATGTATAATCTGCATAGCGTTACCCCAACTGGCGTAGAAAAATTCACGCATTTGCGTTAACGTAACTGGCGAAGAAAATTCACGCATGCGCATTATGTTCTGATTGTTGTCATGACAACCAACGGATGCTTTAAATTATTTTTAGGTTAGTTGCATGCTTTTGTAGGTAAATTGTATTTATGTTAGTTATATATTTTTTGTATATGCTTATAGTTTTAAGTACATCGTTTTTTAAGTAGTTTTTTTAAACATGTTTTCTACCGATTATTTTAAACGATTCATTTTATTTTCTTAGTGTTTGATGCATTTAAAATTAAACATTGTTAATGAATCGATCTGTTCATGATGAATCTGAGAAATTTTTGTTGACAAATTCTTGAGATATTACATAAATTAAGAAAGATATTCTTTAGTGCCCATAAAGTTTAAACGCCCAGTGACTCTATTATCACTAATCATATTATTAAAAAAAATGCTTTATTTCAATAAAAAATATTATTATATTAATTGCAGATTAATCATTTACACTTTAATTTAAACCATAAATTCTACGAGGGGTAACAGAAAATTAGAGAGATACATATCACGTTATGACTGAAGGCCTTTATAATATTATGATTGAATTATATGACTATCAAAATTTGAAGTTTTAAAATATTTTGCTGAAGAATCTATTAAAGTTGGAATTGCGTAAATTATTTAATGGTACGACCGGAGTTTAACCCCTGTTTGGCGCATTTTTTAAAAATCGTCAACAACGGCCTTGCGAAATGTTGAAAAGCAAAGGAGCAGATGTTCAATTATAGTGCATAATAAAGATTGCCAGCTTTGGCGCGTTATCGCAACTTGGCGAAGAAGGGGGTTAAACTCCGGTTCAACCTATTTAATTATTAAAATTTAAACGAACATTAAGATTGGCGAACCGGCTGGTCGCCAAAGGCGGCTAGTATATTATAAAAACATTAATCTTTCTTTTAATTATACTACAGATAATTCTTTCAATCGGGCAATTTATTATCACACATTCGATGATTCATCTTATAGTTGATAAGAAACATGATCAGTTTTCACTTTTCATGGAAACCGATCACTGATCATATTTTGCTATTATTTTACCGAAGAAGAAAATGACCTTTACTCATTTTCTTAACGATTCCGGAACCATCAATTTAATTTTTGATCATATACATCTGTATCTTAAAGATTAGCATTTTGTGTTATAAATTGACTTAACCGAAAGAGAAAAGAGGAATTTTAAATATTCAAACAAATGTAGTTGCCTGAAAAAATTAAAAATGAACATACATAAGATCTTAAACAGTAAAACAGTTTTAAATTAATAAGATATTCAAAATCATTTTTGCTACTAAAGTATGTGAAAAGACATAATTAAAAAAAATCTTATTAATAGAAGATTATTTGTTATAAGTATATCTTGATATTATTCAAGAATACGGATTAATTGTAGATTAATCCGATTATGAATGAATCAAAAGATTAACCATTTTTATGAATGGGACAATTTGAAAAGCATGAAAATATTGAATAATAGGGAAAAATTGTTTCTTTCTATATCATATTTTTAAATAAAATAACTGTTTCAGTTGCATTGATTTGTTAAAAGTTTAGAAGATAAAAATATTTTCAGAAATGATATACTGGATCAAGATTTCCCAAGCGAATAATGATAGAGAAATGGGTTCAAGTATGTGATTCAATCTTCTTTTTTTCAGCTCAATCTCAGTTTTGAAATTCTAATGTGCTTCTCATTCTAACGATTAGAATCTTATTCTGCTATTTTTTAAGAAGGTCATGTGTGCTATGAAATTTTATAAATCGGAATCTTGTCTTGTTCCGTATGATCACATCTTCTGATAACAATTTAATAACGTTTTAATTTAAGATCAATGAATACATCTAGGGCCGCGGTGGCCTGGTGGTAAGGTCTCGGCTTGTAAGCCGTAGGGTTTCAGGTTAGTGACCCTATTCCCCCGAATAACCGTCATGTAAGGGGGTCTGTTACACGTTAAATCCGTCAGACCAAACGTCCTCCCGCTGGTGTGGTGCGGTGTGGAGATTGGGGGTGGGTGCCAGCTCAGGTGTCGTCCTCGTCATCTGATCGCGGTTCAAAATGACGAGGTCCGTCCCAAAATAGCCCTAGTGTTGCTTCACAACGGGACGTTAATATAACTAAACTAAAAATGAATACATTTGATGGCTTCAAAAGTTTAAAGCTCTATAAATATTTTCATCTTTCAAAACTGTCATTTCCTATGAATACTCTACCTAAATTGAAAAACACGATTTCATATTCACCTTTCTACTTGTGTCATTTCTAAACACAAAATGAAGTTGAAAGTTAGATTTCAAATCATTAAAAATAAGAGGAATCAGATTATGAGTTAAAAAACCTAATGACTTTCAATCTATTTTGCATTCTAATAGAAGTTTCATTTTATTATTTTAAAAATTAATGATGAATTTATTTAAAATAATAAATTGAATTTATTTATGCAATTGTATAGACTAGCAGATTGTGAATCTGGGATAATCTCTATATCTTTCATTAATAAAGGGAAATATGTGTACTAGGTGCTGAACAGATCCTTTGAATCAGTGCTACTCAATTCGGCCCAGAAATACATTAGAGGGTTGAATGGTGCACTTTGGAATGATTTAAAAAATTATTTACAATCTTCTGGTATTTAAAAATGAAGTGATATTTTGTAATCTTTTCTTCATAACTTCTGAGAATATTCCCGTAAAAATGATTTTTACACCATTTTAAAATCTTAAAAATTAACTTTTTTATGACACCAGTTTACTTGCTGTGACATTCGGTAGTCAAGATTTTAATTATTTTTAAACATATATTATGTGTCATTTACAACCAAGATTTTCATTGTTGGGAATGAAACCCAAATCGTTTTCATTATTTCGAATCAAATATTTAATCGTCTGATTAAACTCATACGATTAAAAATATAATGATTTAATCTTTATCTAGATTTAATTATCTAAATTATATTTAGATTTAATTATCCTTTAAGCGTATCTTTAAGTATATTTCATCCATATTTTCATCGTTGCGAATGAAATCTAAATCGTTTCTGTAGTTTCATGAAATATTTAATCACGTGATTTCTCTGAAAGCTAAAAGTGTTTGATATCTTTGTATTTATAAGATAAATAGAAAAGGGAAGTGATAATATCGTTACAATTAGAAGATAAATTAGGCAGATATTTATCTTTTTAATAATACCATGATGTCATGGAAAGGGTCTTCTTCAAAAAAGTTCATGTACGCAATAAACGGATCACATATAAGACGATTAAAAGACACGGGTACATCGGCCATCTGACAATTTCACTGAATCATGGATATCAAATGACATCCAAACAATCCAAGTGAAATGAAATGCAATCAGCATCTCTGGAGAACCAGCTGGTCACCAAAGGCGACTAATATAAAGAATAAGAAAAAATAAGAAAATGAAGCTGCAGTATCACGAAAGCTAGGAGATAGAGGAGCCGGGTATTTCCGTTTTTATTAACTTTATGATGTCATGAGACGTGATTCTATCAGGATAGTTCCCAGGCAGAATCAACACAACAGATTTAAGCCATTAAAATAAGGCGGCTTTCATTTGACGGAATTACGCTCATTAAATAATGTCTAAGCGATTTTTGTTGAAATGAAACAGAACCAACCTCTCTGGCGAACTAACTGGCTGCCAAAGTTGGCTAATAATAAGCATGAATGCATGCGAGACTGTTTTTGCATGTCTACATGTAGGTTGGCGCTTAACATGTCAGAAGGTTTGGCCTAAAGCTATAAATTTTCACATACATAATTTTGTAAGTAAAAATAACCACTCTTGAAAATTTTTTTTAAAAAAAGTAATTTTAATGAAATGAAATAGTAAAAATGAAATGAAATGTTGGTGTTTTCTTGTGATAACTTTTGAAATTATTACAATAGTAAAAGAATTTTTTCATCATCTGAAAATACAGAAAATGAACTGTTCAATAGTAATTATGATTTGTCCGTGTATATATATATTTAAAATTTATTTAAACGTATTGTAAACTTATTTTACACGAATACGTTTTATTGTTGAAACGATACATTTTTTTTCACTGTTGCTGTGAATATTTCCTTCTGGCTTTTGCACCGTAACTGTGATAAAGATATGGAGATTCTACTTATTTTTTAATGCTCACTCGGCAAATGATGTAAAGCATGTATTTTTTTGAAATTTTCAAAAACTGCTTCTTTTTTTGATGTTATTGAAAGTACAAAAATATACAGAAAATGCCGTGATTGCGTATGATAGTGAACAGGACAATGTAAGGCTTCTAAAACAGGATGAGTGTTATGCCTGTCTATATTGCAGCAAATTTGTAAATATTTTGCTGAGGGCAATATTATATTAGACGAAATTTTTAAGACCAAGTGACATGACATTTAATTAAATTTGTTTGAAATGATTAGCAAATATTAATAACGGCGAACCACCTAGAGGCAAAAAAAAAAAAAAAAAAAAGACTCAATACTAATATTTTTACTAATATTATTAAATAAATCCTTCTGTGATTGAAACATTTCGATTAGTATTTATTGTATTTTGAATATAATCTCTGTGTGGCCTTCGACAGTTATGAAATGATGCCTATCAGTTAATAAGGCTTAAGAAATATATTTTAAATAATAACAACAAAAAACTAAATAAAACATTCAATTATGGGACATACTGAATATAAAAATACATTTTTCACTTTAGGGACGGAATCCAAGAAAGATTATATTTCAACAAAATGTGTCTCTGAAAAAAATTCTTCAGTGAAATGTGATTTTAGCTCGTAGACATTTTATTTAATCCGTTCGATTGCTCAATGCATTCGACAGAATGTAGATGAAAAATTCAGCCATTTTTCAGTCGGAAGGTTCTTAAAAGAAAGTCTTGTATCAAAAACTAGATCCTTTTCCATTTCCCTTTTCTCGGAGTGTTTTGAAAACTGATGATACGTAAATGTAGATTGCTTTGTGTTCATTTACAAATTTGTATAATTGTGAAAGAAGACAGTTATGATACAAATTTAATTTGCATTGAAATAAAATTCATACAACAAAATAATAATTTATTACCAGTTGCAGTTTGTTATATTGCGGAAATTGGGTGTAATAAGGACAGATAAATTGCATGAAAATGATAAATAATTAAATTATTTTTACAAATTTAATCACACAAATAATTCAGAATAAAACAAATAACAAATATATTTGCTTCATAATAATGTAAAGTAGAATTTGGTATGCAGAATATTAGAATGAGTTTGATTTCCCATTCTTAGGCGCTTGCAGCAGTTTCATTGATAACATGATCGGGATTTACTTTATTGGCTGATTCAGATTGGAAAGATAAACGTGCTTACAAAAAGTAAATGTTTCTAGACCTCAAGAATTAAATTTTAAAAATAATAATTTGAAACTTATGAGAAAGTGTTCTGCAGACGTAAAGGTTTTTAGTAAGAAAAGTATGATTTTCTGAGCAATAAAAAATTTAATTACAATTCAAATAAATTATTTTTAAGTGCATATTTTAATAATTATTTTATCATGGAAGTCTATAGGCAAGGACAAATTTTATTTCTTCAAACAAGTAAATATAATTGAATTCTTCGGGCAAACCCGCATTTGAGTCTTTGCAACATTTGAGAAGTCCACTTTCACTGATTTCTAAAAATGCTTAAAATTGTATTTAAAAAACGCACACAAGTTCTCACGCTCATAACGAATTTGGATTCTTTCTTTAAGAGATCTGCAAGTGCAGTTTATATCTGCAAATGTAAAATATTCTTCAAGATAGTGATAATATTTTAACATGTGTGTAATGAAGCTAAAACAAAAATGACAATCAAAAAAAAATATTTTTTTTTGAAAATTTTTGCAAAGACAGCTGCATACAGACTTTATGATTACACAGTTTGCACATCTCGAAAGCCATTTTGAAGAAGCATTCTCACTCGAATACAAGAAAGGAGCGTTAGTGCTATGGACCTCGTAATTTTGAACCGCGATCAGATGACGAGGATGGCTCCTGAGGAAGGACGGCACTCCTTCTCCAAGCTTCCAAAACACATTAATGGGACGATGTTTGGCCAGGGCGGATTTAACGTGCACAAGACCCGCTTACACGACGGTTCTTCGGTAGAATCGGGTCTCGAACCTGAAACCCTCTGGTTTTTATCATCAGACCACGTTGGCCAAACAGTTGCTGGTATGTGTTTTTATTGAACACGAAAGTAATTTAAATGGAGTTTTAATTGTTATCACCCTTTTATTATTTTGTCCTAAACTCGTGGTTGGACCTAGTGTCATATTTCAATATTCTTCCGATGGTTCGGCCTCGTATCATAGAATTTAACCCCGAAAGTTGTCAAACCTCTTTAATTTAATGACTATATAAATTATAACTGAAAGAAAACCGAAAACCAAAAGAAATTATCAAAACAATTTATGTTACATAGCTACAGTTCATCAATGGAGTTTAAAGGTAATCATTTATTCAAGATTTATTATTTGCTCGCTGTTATCAATATCATTTTTGATCGAAATCGAATTGCTTGCACATATTAAGATATAAACATTAAATAATTGATGTATTCTAAGAAATTTTATACCCTTTCTCATTTTAAACAGAAATTTGAACCCTTCCGGCAACTACACACAAATCTTCCATCAAACCTGCAAACCATAAGCGTTGCTTTCATTAGCGAAGCACTTTCTCCCTTCAAACATCCATGACACCTTCCAGCCTGCTTAAGTGGATTAGGTTCTACTTAATCCGTCTTCGAGGCAAATTATAGATACAACCCAGAAATATTACAATGAATAATGTATGGAGAAAATTGCATGGTTGAGGATTAAACTTCAATGATTGCGCCACCCGATGAACGGAAACAAAAATATTAGATAAAAATAAAAATCTCCGCCTTATCGCCATCGAAATCGTCTGATATTCTTTATTACTTGATTCCATTGGATGTGAGCCAGCAAAAGTTGTTTTTGACAACCTCTTTCCCTAATTAGAATTTTAGAGTACAGAGTATTGCTATCTATTATAAAGATATAATAAATAAAAATACAAAAAAAGGTGAAATATTTCTTTGCATGACAGGTTTATTAAAATAACTATAATAATTTTTTTATGGAATATTGATCTGGTTCGTTCGTGGCATAGACTGATAGTGAATGTGTAGGTTATCAAATTTTATCTTTCAAAATATCAATATTTAATAGCTAATAAAACTGCTTTGAATAAGAGAATATCTGAGGAATTTCAAATTTATGAAATATTTTTAACTACAAGGGATGATCCAAAAAAAGTTTACAAGGCAAAGGAAAATTGTTTTATCAACAATAGACACAGGATACAAATGGTAATTAAGAGACATATGTGGCGGTCACTTCTCTACATAATCACCAAACCTGTTGAGACAGTTATCACTCCTCTGGATCAATATGTTTAACCCGTCTTAGTAATAATCAGGTCCCTTGTTATAGAGCCAGTTCTCGGTACCTTTTCGAGCATCACCATTTGATATGAACCTTGTTTTGGATAAGTGTTTGTCCAATGTAGAGAAAAGGAAAAAATTACTGGGAGCCAAATTGGGGCTGTATGAGGTGAGGCTCTAGACCTCCTATCTAAACGTTTCCAGCAATCTCGCTGCCCGTTTCAAAAGAATGACACCATTTCGCCACCTATTGTCTACTCATTGCTTCGCCCTTGTACACATCAGCGATTTGTCTATGAATATCCGATGAGGACACATTCTTAACCCATCACGGCTCGCACCTCTGTGCGAGACCACTTCGCTAGACTTCTTGCCATTATTGTCGATGTTTCAGGTCTCAGTGCTAACACTATCTGCTCGAACGATCGGTCTAAGAAAACTAGGGCCATCTGTCTTCACTCTGGGTAACAATATTCCCACCCTCAATATCTACTTTCCAAATGCTACTGCTTGTAAACATTTTTTTTTGGATCACCCCTCGTATAATACGATAAAAAAAACAGATGAAAAATCATGACTTATTGAAAAAGGGATTATAATAAAAATTTCAGTATTGAGGAATGTAATCATCTTAATATTGTTTTTTTTTCCTTTTATAAAGTGATGCATATATCTTAAAGTGTTTCACGTTTTGATTCTGCAGAAATTTCAACTCACTAAAGTTTTTGAATTCGCTTATCATCTTTTCTTTTAAAACTTTATTCAATTTGATATCGTTCATTTGATTCCATTCTGATAAATGTGTATTTCGTTTATCAACTAAATGGGATAAGAATGTAAATAAAATAAAAACACTATTTAAATGGATCAGTTTAAATGGACTATTTAAATGGATCATCTTAGAATTCAAACAGTCCAATCATTTGAAAAAATGGCAGATGCAGTTTTGAGCATTAAAAGTATCACAGGAGTTAACGCCTAAAAAATATATAAGAAAGTTGAACTGAAAGCCAAGCAAGATCACTTTTTAATGTCAGGTAAATAAAAATAGGGCACAACCGAACTAAAATGAATTCAGTGTGTCTACTTTTTGATATCCTTTATCTGTCAGATTCGTTTATAAGAATTAACAAAAATATATGTACATCGAAATGATAATAATTTCAGAGATGCGAAGAAGAGTTCCACTTAATTTACTTTCGCCTGCAAATATAGTTTTCGAACAAGAATGCATTTACAGCTGTATTAATATATTATTGGTTCAAAAATCATGCAGTGCATTTAAATCACAAATTTTGAATACAATATCCCGATTAGTTTTATAGAAGAACTATGAATATATACAAAGACAGTTAATAATATTAAGATAACCATATTTAGGCTGGAAGAAGGCTGTTTTCATGACGCTTCAGCTTGAGTGAAAGTCTTCCAAGTAATTTCATTTTTTTCCAGTATTTTATGATGGACCATAAAAAGGATAAACATGAATAAAAATGAGCTCTCTAAAATAAGACAGCGTTCATCATTTTTTTTTATTGATAACTAACTGAAATAACAAAGCGAAACATTTCAGAATCATAAATTGAAGAAATCTTCACATATGGCTGTTTCCTTACAAGATGGTAGAAATATTTTATGAATGACATTCTTCGGGTCATCATTTTATTTGTTGGGGATAAAATATCTGAATCAAATTCAATAAATTTAATATTAATTCTTTTACGAAAAATGACGTTCAGATTCCTAAAGAATGAAACGCTTGTCTTGCTGATATCAAGTGCCTTAAATGATTTCTGTTATCTACCGGATCAAATAATCCAACCAAATTTCCGTTCCGAGATCTATATTAACTTTCAGAAAAACTCTTTTTCACCAAGAACGAAATATTTGTCTAAATAGGAAAAATAGTTATATAATTGAAAAATAAAACGAGGTGTGGCATGTTTTAAGCGTCAAAGGTTCTGCACTGTCATAGAATATTTCATTTTTTGTTCAACATTCATAAAATATATTTTGAATAGGAATATATTCAAACGATGTATTCGCCCTGAATACCAAAATATATAATCTCTACAGTTAGGAAATTCTGTTCAAAAGTAACTTATAAACCTTAAAACTGTTTATATTAAAGAAAAATATGGCGAAAAGTGTATATTTTGCAATAAAATAAGTCTATATTTTAAAGAACTCGGTGGAAATCAACATGAAAAATTCAGCGCACTCTCAGCTTTCCGAAACGAAAGTGTATATTATTTAATTATTTTTGAACAAAAATAAGGGGCTGTGTATCCTCAATCAAATATACAATTTTAATTTCCTCAGAACTTAATTAAAAGCTGATTAATTTGATTCGATATTTATGACAACAATTTGAGAAAAAATGATGGCAGATTTCTTAATATTTATGATACTGGGTTATATATTGAAGACAAAAAACAAAATTACTTAAAATAAAAGCATTTTTATTTTTAGAGTCCTAAATGAAATTACTTTTGAATTCCTTTTTTTTAGTTGACATAAAATTAAATATTTATTTTTTATTTCATTAAATGTGCAAATAGGTTTATTATATGATAATTGCATTATGTTAACATATAGAAAAAAAATTGATATTGGAATGTTGTACAGAATATATTGTAGAAAGAATTATTTTAAAAGGAAAAGGAAAATTTAAAGATTTGTTGATATTTTTAAAACTGTATTATCATTTTTTTTATATTGCTTTAAAATTTTGAGGATGTGCTTTGTTTTTTATAGACTTTACTAATTGCATTTGTCCCTTCCTAATATTCGAGGCATGTATAAAACAATGAGATTGTAAGACAAAAATGAAATGCAGTTGGGGTAGACACACACACACACACACATGCATTTCTATACTTATATTTATCTTAATTATCATTAGATAGGAATGCGTGTTTATTCGGGTTCTTCAGACAAAACTTCAGAATTAGATTTATCTCATTTGGCACGTATGTATCTTGAAAGATAAAGCATGCACTGCAGAAAAACCATTTTGCAATTTTAATTAAGGTTGTTGATTAAAAATTAAAAGCAATTTTGATATTTTTCACAATTATTTCCAAAATTATTTGAGGGCAAATTTAATTTAAAAAAATTTCAATCTTTTTAAATTACCTTTGCCGATTAGAACTATAAAAATAATTTATCTAAACTCTTAAAATAATCAAAAGCAATAGTTTTCTAGTGAAATAAAAATAAAAAAATAGTATAAAGCATTAGTATAAAAACATCGGTTTTATCTAGTTATCTAGTGACGTTAAAGGCAAAACGTCAGCTTCAATGAATCCATGATTCATTTGAATCCGTTAAGAAGTTGCATTATTTGCAACTGTTTGTCTGCTATGAAGGTTCTATTATCAATAAATCGATACGCAATGATTAATTGTTGTAATTCTTTCATTTCAATTGAATTTCCGGATGGCATTTTTGGAAAACCTCACGAAATATCCTAATGAACTCTCCTTATAGTACAAATGAGTCATTTCTTCTTGTAACAGAAGAACCCTCAAACTTGCAGTAAGAATTGATTAGCGCCGTGTAATCTTGATGAAAACAAATTATTGTCCCATCAATGATAAATTATGATGATTTTCCGTTCCATCGGTGGTGATTTTTCCACGATAAATTAATGGTAGGGATTTCTGGCTTGAGGATTTAACCGCATCAATCATAATGTCCGAGTGTTATCAAAATAAATTTGTAATATCTGGACAGAGGTAAACGAATTGTTCTTTTCGTGTTCAACGAGAAGCTTTTCGTAGCATTGATTGCTTTCTCAATAAAAGGCGCGAGTTCCGAAGGGTGTTGCATTTAACCGTGGTTTGGAAATAGAAATCGTTAAATATTATTTTGATATAATCGAGGGAATAATAAGAAATTGCGAAATATTTCATCGCACGAAAGATTTATTTTTCTTAAACTTAACAGTATATGCTGTAGTTACGTGGCGGATTTATTGCTCTTCAATGGAATATTTACTTTTAAAACATAATTTAAGCTATTTCTTCAAAAAAATACAAACAAAATATATTGAAATTTATTTGAAAATAAATTTAAATTAAAGTATGGTGTTTTAAAGTAGCAAGATTTTAAACTATTTAAAATTGATATTTATTGACGTAAAAATTATTTATATGTCTTTGAAAAATTGTGTTATAATTTTAAAATATTTGAACGGAAACTAAATAACTGCTAAGATATAACAAAATAATAATTTTTGTACAAACTCATTGCCATTCTTACTGATTCATTGTAACATTTTGAAACTTGTTTCAAAACGTCGGCTTATCATTTTGAGTGCTTGCAAAAAATTAATATGAAAAACAGCGTATAAACAACGTTATACTTAAAAAACTGTAGATAATTATAAGTATTAAAAGATTTAATAAGAATGTTAAATTTTCCTATAGAAACAGAATCGCCTCCAGAGTAGAATATAATTCTAAAAAACATTTTTCCTAGAAGAATTTGTTGAAATGCATATTCCGCTCCATTGAGTTTTATTCTCAGTTGTCAATGCGCTCAAGAGAATTGACTTGAAAAATTCAGAACATTCTTGCACGACTCCAAGCAATAAGGCATTGTTTCTCTGACAGAAAAAAGAAAAAAAAAAGTAAAAGGAACGGAATGCGTTCTTTGAGTTCACTTTTCGAATTGTAAGGGAGTATTTCTTCTGATCTATAAAGAATGAGGACATTGATACCTGAGGAATGTAGACAGCTTTTTGTCTGCATTTTTTTTTCTTTATATGAGAATACAAAATTCACACTTGAAGTTAGCCAGAAAAATTTCTCACAAAAATTCTATTTGCATGGGCAAAATGATCTTTGAAATTGCCTTTTTTTCCTTTCAACCTTTAATTTTTCTCTTTTTCTTAAATCCTTGTAAGGGTGGATTGCATTAAAAATATTAATTGTTTATGCTCATGTATGGAATACAATTTTTTTTCGAAGCATTCTCTTACGATTAGTTTTGTTTTGCTATTTATAGAGAAAGAAATGTTATGACTTAAAAAGATTATATAGTGTAGTTTGGATATTTCGAAACAACCACAGTAAAAATCCGCGTTATCGAAAAATTGTTCTGAAAAAACTGGATTTAATATCAGGCACAGTATGAAGAGAAAATATTTTTTAAACTGTCTCTCATGTATTATATTTCCAAGTTCAGAATTTTGTTATCGATTTTTTTCTTTTTTCTTTTTTTTTCGATTTTAATCATTCACTTCCTTATGTACTGGAGTTCTAAAGTTTTGCACCATTTTTGCATGTCAATGACTGTAGAATATTTTCACAGTTTTAAAGTTCTTAAATATGAATTAATATAACAATTTAGCTGAAATGATTTCGAAAAATTAGCAAATTCATTTGAGGAATTTTAATTTTTAGATCTCTTAAATATTGGTGTCCATAAATTATGCATTATTTGGGACTAAAAATTCGAAAATAATGAAAATGAAAAGAAATAACATGTTTTGTTAAGGTAGTAAAAAATAGAAAATTGTAAATTTTTCTTGAAAATCAAAAGTATTATAAAATGTTTACAGCAAAATATATTCATATATAAAATAATAAGAAGGATAGTCTTTGAAAGTTATATAGGCTTAAGGTATTTTTATTACATCTTTATTGTTTTAAAATCCATATTTTTGTTTTGTTTTTCCAATTACATAAATATTTAAAATATAATTACGGTAAAACATTCAAAATTTTTGTAATTGATTAAATTAAAAATCTCATAAAATATATGAAGTAGGAAAATTTATTATCAGAATAGTAATATTAATAAAGGAAACTAGAATATTTATTATTCTGATTTAAAATCAAATACGCATATATGTTATATAAAAAAATAGAGGACTTATCCTTTGAAATAGTGAATAGCAATTTGATGATAATTTTCTTCAAGTGGAAATTCCATAGCACATGGAAGATAGATATAAATAAATAAATAAATAAAGGAAACCAGGTGATTTGGTAGGCGTAAACCAGGGGTACAACGTTTGATTTCTGGATAAGGTCTTCCTTTAGGCCACAGTGAACATAAGAACAGATAAAGATTAAAAATTACAAAACAAATTAAATTTAAAAATATTTTTTGGCAAAAGCTTTGATTAACGTATTTAAACGAAAAAAATTACCTTTTTTATTAAAGTACTGGAGGTCAAATTGAAAATCAAAAAAGTGTAAGGTTCAGAAAACAATGGGAGAAGGTTATATAGCATCAATAAGCATAGCTAAAACAGAAAAATTTAAATAAAAAAAATTATACATGCATTACTAATGAGATTATGATTTGAATTTATATTATTCTATTACGATTTTTATTTTCATTTTCAAGTTTTTGATAAAGATAGATTTTTTTCTTTTTAATACATTGATAAAAGCTCTTTTAAACGTTTCTTTCATTAAACTTAAAATGTCGATAAAGATGAATTCATAAACGTTAAAAAGAATAAGGTCAATAAATAAATAAGTAATTTTAATGAACAGGCTATATACATGATTTAGAATGCCATACAATATAGCTTTTTAAATAATTACATTACTATAATTAAAGGACATATTCAAAGATTATGTGAAATACAATAAAGCTTTCAATGCATTGATCAGAAACAAAGTCCTATAAATAAATGGCTGCAAGTAATTATTCTCTTTCGCAATCTGACGACAAATAACAGGAATGGAAAGAATATAGGCAAAATTAAAAAATAGAAACACAATTGTATAATTTCTGATTGGATCAGAATAAATTCTAATTGAAGTTATTTTAATATTATACTAATAGGAAATTCAAAGAATCAGAGAAAAATTACAAATACTTTCATATTAAAAAGCTCTGAATTAGCTAAATTCCATTATACATACAAATTTATAATGCATTTTGTTATGTAAAATTTTTTTATATGAAATAGAAAAGGGCATATACATGCATCTTGTTTTGAGGAAAATTTTGCTATCCCAATTTAATTTTTTTTCAAGAAAATATGCATTTGCAATTTTACTCAATAAAATTACCTTAGTTTTTCTAAATGTTTGAAATTATGTTAAAGGATTTAATGCAAAAATAGCGCGTTAGGGATGATATTTGCCAAATTTACAATAGTAGTCTAGAAATATTCGGCATCAGCTGTGATAGTCCTATTATTGTTATTTTAAGAATTAAAAGCAGCAAATATGAATGAAATTCATATGTCCGTTGTATATGTAAAAAGTCTGATTGATCTATGGTTAAAACCAATATTTACTTATTTCACATCATCTATTAACTTACTAAATTGTAATAAATATATTCTGTTTTTTCTCCACAATTATGGAAAAAATGTATTTACAATTTTCCACTATATTTCCTTAAGGTTGTATTCTGATGTTATTCCTTTTGTTTAGTTCTTTCTAAACTTTTAAAATTTATTTCAATAAATTAACTATGCTTTGAAATTGAATCTGTGATTCATATTTCGGAAAATATAAAATATTTAAAGTTTTGCCGAAATATTTCAATTAAATAACATATACTCTGAATAAAAATAAATTGAGGCTATAATGGATCTAATATAGTATAAAACATCCTAATTTTCTAACACCCCATCGATTATTGCCTTCTCATATTTAAAGAACCTTGTTTCATTCGATTCTTTAAATGAAGAGAAGAGGCAATCAAACAAAACATTCCCTTGCTCACAACCGATGCTGGAGAAAATAAGTAATCAAGAGCATTCGGGGCAAAGACATCTTCACACTGGGGGCGATAAGATTGCTTCCGTCAAATATTTAAGTTCCGTTTCTGTGATCACGGGGAGACACGGCCACCACGGTTTAATCCACCATCTTGACTCCTCCCACATGCATTATTCATCGGAAAATTCCTGCGGTGGAGAGATAGTTTGTTGCTAAGTAGGATTAAAAGTGCTATTATCCACCTTAGACGAGGACGGAAGCTGAAGTTTGTCTGAGATGGAAGGAGAGGATTTCGAGTGGGGCACACCGTGCTAGAGTTCGGCGGGGAGGCTTGCATTTTGTTCTCTGGAACGTAAGGAAAATTTTCCCTTCAAAAATGAAAAGGAATTAAATTATTGGAGGTTTATTAAGCTACCGATAAGTAGAATTGAATGGAATATAAGTGGATTCTGTCAGAAGTTTCAATCGATAGAAGTAGTAAAGAAAGAAATGTGAAATTTCCGATTTGTTTACTGCGAATTTTAAATTTTTGAAAAATAGTTTTATTTTTCATCCAGCTGTTCTATACCGTGTTTTTATATTTGAAATCTTTCGTTACTGCTTTAATGTTTAAATATTATATGCAAGTAAGGATTTATTTACAATCAAGAGATTCAAAACACCTACATCCATTTCCTGGAGCATGATTCAACGTGTTGGATACCCCAAAGAATCTAATTTCATTCAAATTTAGATTTATTTATAGGACTTACATTACGTTTGAATCTAAAAATTGTGTTTTTTTTGCACATCGAAGAAGACATTTTCAAATGTACATTTAAAGAAAAACTTAATAATTTTAAAAAGCCAAGAAATCGAAACTTAAGAATTTTAGAAATCCAAGAAAAGACATTTGTGCATTGTTTTTTCACAAAACACGATTGTCGACTGTGGTCTTTGCGAAATGAGGACAAACTATTTTGGTAATTCTTGATAATTTGGTAACATTTGAGGCTAACAAGAGTTAACGTATTTATTTTTATTTGTAAAGTAAGAAGCAAGTAACCGAAACGAGCATTTCCTTTCCTTTCATGTAATTTGTTTCCAGTTCAGTAGCACTGCATTTATACCATTTGCTCTTCGAATAGAATAACGATCAAAAGGAAAGTATTTTCATATAATGAGAATATTCATATTTCATATGCAGTATAGCTATATAAACTTAAAAAAATCGAAAATTGTTTAGAAGCTTATCATACAGCGTATGAATAGTCCTTTTTAAGAGAGAAACGGGTTTCAATTTCAATGCATTCAATAGCATTTTGAAAAATTTCATCATCCCAAAATTAGACACAATGTTATTCATAAACTATAAGAGAGAAATATACATTAAGCGAAGAAGAAATAAGTATGAGATACTATAAAAACGTGTCGTGGGATTAATTGTATTTCATGTATGTTGCTTCTTTAACAGAATATATTCATTAGTTTGAATGTGAACTTTTTTTTTATATTACAGACCTATTCAGATATGGTAATTAAAATTTGATGGGTTTCATAAAAACGAGAACCTCTTACCGCAGTTTCAAATTTCCAAAAAATAATTATAAAATGTTTCTATATACTATTATAAATCTACATTGAATGAAAAAGAAGCTTTTTTATGTTTCACTTATATGATAACAATGGTTTTTCTAATTGAAAAAAATTGCCATATTTTATAACGCTATAAGAACATTTGACTTATAAAGTGTCAAAAATAATAAATAAAAGAAATACTTATCGAATACAACACTAAGATACGTTTTCTAAATTAAATCATAAAGTCACTGTTTTATGAACTCATTTATTTTGAAACTTCACATGCAATGAGATGGTGATAATGACATCACACTTGAGAGAACTTTAATTTATAATTAATTTTACGAAAACATAATTTTGTCATTATATATTTATAGATATCTTTCACGACTGAGTACAAAAAGGTTGACACACTGACATGTTTAAAGTGGATCATTTAAAATTTGTAAAAATTTATTTCTTAAATCTGGTAGTTTTATTTTTTTAAAATACTTTTTATATGGCCCGATTTTGTTTGTTATTAGTTTTTTATAATGCTATTCAATGATTTTTGAGATAATTTACGTGTTTTTACTCTTTTGAAACCGGTAAAAAAAGAGGAGTCATAATGAAATGGAAATACTTCTGTCCATTAACGAAACAGTGAGAGGTAAGGATGTAATTAGCGTGAGGAAGTAACAAATAAAAGTCTAAAAAAATGCCTTAAGAAATTAAAGAAAACATTTGTAAAAATGACTTTTAACGAACATGTCGTTTTTGTTACGTCCTTAAATAAAATCCTTTTTGCTCCTTATTTGTTTCTGTACTCACATGCTTTTCTATTCTGATCATTATGCATGCAATGTTTAAAGAATCTGCTGTTGTTTTTGAATATTTCACATATTTATTTGCTTCTTAACGCCGTGGATATCTGTTACTGCATAGAATAAAAAGAAATTATTTTTTTCAACCATAATTTGATTTTCAAAAATCTAATATCAGTTTCGCGTTAATCTTACATGCATGTAGAATAATGATAAGAACCCCCCCCCCTCCCCAGAATTTTATAAGATGAATCGATGATATATTAATTGATTCTCAAAAAAGCACATTTCTATTCTCCATTGATTTTATAAAGCCATGTCAAAAGGCCTAGGTTTTAATTAAATTCTTAAAAAGAATTTTCATAAACAAACGCGATACTTCTAAAAATTGAATTATGTTTTATAGATTTGATATTTTTGCAATATAATAATTGAAACATCTGAATCTAAAACTACTGTAAGAAAGAGAAAATATACTACAAAAATAGCATAAATTAAGCATTCACCTTTAAAAGTTACTTAATTACGAATCTAAATATTGTCAGAGAAACGAACGGTTTAGAAGGCTTAATTATTTTTTTCTTAATAATTTCAGCAATTTTATTTCCTATTTTAAAAACGTATCGTGAATGATTTATATTACGATTGAAAACACAAATAAAAATATTTCACAGTGATTTTAATGAATTTCAGATATTTTCCTTTGAAAACTGAAATGAATCTACGCTTAACATTATATATTTAAAAAAAAATTTAATATTTCTATTAGACAGGAGCACATTATTATGCAGAATATTTCTAATAAATTCCTTCGTTTACAACGCGTTAATAACTCACCACATAGATAGGTTTTTCAACATGTGATTAGAAAAATTATACATGAATTAAAAAACAAATATAGGCGATTAAAGGATTACCACCAGTTTTAGAGAACTATATTATCTCATATTTGTGTTCCTCTAAGTAGTTCGTAATATCTAATATAATTCTTTTTTCATCTTCTATTTTTGACACCGAAAAGCAAGGACTCAAACTACTTTCTTTTTTTACTTATGAAAGGAGAGATAATTTCAATTTGGTAGAAAAAAAATGCATCAGATTATATCTATTTTCCAAAAATTTTAATAAGAAATAAAAATGATGTAGTATATAATTCATTAAAAATAATTTATGGTTTACCCCATTATATAGAAATTGTTTTTAACAATTATCTCATCACTTTCTCGTAGTTAAAAAATAATTGCTAAATTTGGATTGATAATTGGAAAGATTCATTTCAGGTAATTATCTCACATATTTTTCTTTCTTAGCAGTTAAAAAGTGATTTTCGAGTATTAGGTTTATTTTTAAATTATTCATTTTTTGAATCAAAGATTAGAACAGAAAACTGGAATGGTTTAGACGAGGATTTTAATAGAACTACAGTTATCCGATAAACATTATATTATTCTTTTTCCAAAAAAATATTTTATGATGCCAAAAATTTCTGTTCAATTAGAAAAAAGTAAATTTCATGGAAATCATATTATTTATAATATAGTAGAAAATATGGCCCTTATCTGAGATTTAAAAAATTAATAATGAATGAATTGTAAGTATTTTAAGATAAAAATAAGATAATGATAATCAGTCTACATGTTACTGAACCGAAAAAAATCATGAATTCCTGAGAAGGATTTTTATAACATTTCATTCTGACTCTTTTATAATTGAATTTGCAATTTGCTTTTAAAATATTTAATAAATGGAAATTAATCATGGAATATAAATTATTTTTACTATCTTATAAAGTAAAAATTGATAGAGAAAAAAAAAGAGATAATGCACTGGATTTAAACTTAATATAACGTCTCGAATTATGGATGAAAAGAAAAATTGTAAATTTACTTTTAGAAATATTAATAAGTTTAAATCTGTATAAAATTTTCCTTTCATAATCAATATTCGTCAACTTACTTTTGAATTAATCTTGGCTTTCCGATATATCCGAAATAGGGTTTCAATGTGAAAAGGCTCTAGAAAATTCAAATATAAATGGAAAGGGCATTTGCTCATAATCTAAACGAGGAAAAGAAAGAAAACCCTGCTTTAATGCTCATAGTTCCAAAACATGAAAAGTTTGATGATATACATATTCCTCTAAGAAAAAGTTTACTTATTGTATTCGATAATCAAATATGCTAGAAAATTGAATTAGAAATTTAGCTCGAATTTTCGCAACCCTGTGAAGTACAGCACTTAAAAAAAAGAACGCTGTTCACTTTCAGAATCAAAAGGACAACAATATTTCGTTTCCAAAAATTAAAACGATTTATGTCCCTCAACAACCGAAAGCTTTATGTTCGCTTTTTATTCATGTCAGGGTGTCCAAATGTTTTTTTTTTTTTCACACCAAGTTGAGATTACTTTGTCTATCCATGTTTATATAAAAATTTCAGGCTTATCTATTAGTTGCCTATGGCATTCTAGGATTCTTATAAATTAGGGTCTGTTGGTGACACTGTTTCCTTTAGAATGTTTTTCCTACAACATTCAATATGGAAGGAAGTCTTTATGTCATGTAATTCTTCAACTGCTTTAAGGAAAAGGTAATGGTACAAAGGATACCGCAGACGAGATTTGTACAATTTACGTGAGTGGCGCTGAGACTACGACCATCCATGTTTATCAGATTTAGAGTTGATAATTTTGATAAGAAAGATGACGACCACAGCGGCCTCAGAATAATGACGATCTTATCAAGACTATGCTCTCTGAAAACCTGTAATATCGTGTGAGCGAGATAGCGGAGGTCACTAGCATTGCCAAGATAACGAAACATAACCATCTGATTTGAATGATATAGGTCAGTCGATGTGAAGTTTAGGTTCCCCACCCATACACGGAGTCCGGCCTTATGAATTGCAACTCTTCGGCGACATGAAACAGATTCTTTCTTAAAGGGACTTTCAGCGGAGATGAGACACATGTATCGAAATGAGCATCAAAAGCACACTTGGCCTCAGGACAATAGACATTCGTCGAGAAGCTGGACTTCATTCGAAGATAGTTATTTTTATGTTTGGTTGGAGGCAATGGTATAGACAAAAACACGTTTCTTCCTCAAGATGAAACCATCATTGAAAAATACTGCAATCTGTTTCATAAATTAAAAATCGCCATGGCAGAAAAAGGGTCGGAATGAGCGAACTGACGAGTCGTCAGTTTGCATTACACACGCAATGAAAAATTATGTTGTCTTGGCTATAAGAGAAACGCTATTACAGTTTCAGACGATTTACCACATTCTCCGTACACTTGCTGTATTATTATTATTACTTATATAATTTTAAAATTTTCTTCATGGTAGATAGCTATATTCTTCAAACGAAATAAAACCACATCTTGAGGAATATTTTGCAAATGAACCTCAGCGATCTTGGAATAAGGAATAATAAGGCTTTCTGAGGGATTGGAGAAAGTGATAAAGTTAAATAATTCGTATGTAATACACCTTAAACACTAATTATTGTGTATTCATTTCGTATCATAAAAAAGAAACAAACTCATGGCACAACATAATATATCCAGAGAATACCGGTCCTCGAATGAAATAAAATCGGAATAAGAAAAGTTGGAATGCAAAGAAACTGTTTTAATTTGTTTTTAAATTTGTTTCTCATCTAGATTGCCTCTCTCGAGATTCATATTTCACCATTTGACAAATAACGGATCAATCAATATTGTGGTTTAAAATGAATTTTATTATTGCATTTGGGTGTTTTATATATGTGCGAGGTTACATGCGGTGAAATAAGATTGTACTTTGATACAAATATAAGCAAT
Source organism: Argiope bruennichi (assembly GCF_947563725.1). Classification (NCBI taxonomy): domain Eukaryota; kingdom Metazoa; phylum Arthropoda; class Arachnida; order Araneae; family Araneidae; genus Argiope; species Argiope bruennichi. The sequence continues at coordinate 148,846,251 of NC_079151.1, forward strand.
GGCACTTGTTTATGGAGTTTGCATAAATCGCTACTAAGAAGCTCTAAATGACCTCTGAACATTTAGAGACATGCTTGTGCGCGCTATACAGTTGCTGACTTTACACGATTCAACTCTGCAGTGTTTATGAAAATAAGAGAACAAAAAGACAGGAATTTCATCACTTCCTAAAATAATTGGGGTTCGATATACCAATTCCCTCTTGTGTCTCCACTAGAAAAAAATTCAAATGATCAGGTCTGGATCGCAAAACTGGATTCTGGCGTCCAGTTCAGCAGCCTTTGTATTTCATGACTTTAAAACAATTCTAAAGATTGGTATTCATTTGCATAACAAACATGGCTCATACTGCATCGTTCTTTTAAAAAAAACTGTTCTCCTTTCGGAAACTTATGTGATTAACACCGTCTTTTTACACCTTTTCCTTTTTGAAGATTTTTAACAATTTTGGAGGATTTAATAAAATTTATCTTGAATATGGCTTCAAATTCAATTTTTGCATTGCCCAGAAATTAGACTTCGTAGAAGTATGAGTTTTTGAACAACTTCAGTATATTCAAAGCGATTATTCTTATTCTGTTCAGTTTGTCCAAAAGTATACCAACTTCATGTGTAATAAAATTTTAACCTCCTGAAAAAGAAGCTATCGGTGCTACACAAGCAGATGTTAACTCGATTCATCACTCATTACATATATTTCCATAGATATCAATTAATGCCAATGAATTTTAAGAAAAATTATTCCAGTGATTAATCTACGGTGAAAATGCATGCTCTATTTATGTAGCATGCTCTATTTATGTAGCATTCCGTGGGGTGTTCTCAATCAAAAGAAGACTACACGTTTGTCTTTCTCACATTTTAATGGACAGGCGACAGGACTACACGACATGAAGAAAAGTATAAAAGTATAGGGCTGGTTGCCCTTTATGCGGACATGGATTAGCTATTATTACAGGGTATTGGGAATAAAGTGCCTGGTTAACACATGTTCCTACAACTTTGACGCCTCACACTTTCCGCTCCAAGCGTCTGTTTACTCCCTTTTGCCTCGCTTGCATGCTTCCTCGTATAGTCGCAACACTACTGCCATCTGCAGTCGAGGGAGAAAGAGACAGAGAGAGAGAGAGAGAGAGCAGCATAGAGGCTCATACTACAATTATGAATGACAACCCCCCCCCTAATTCTGAAATCTTATTTCCTTTTATATTTATTTTTGGTCCAATTTTTAGAACGAGTTTTAAAGTTCTTATAGAAATGTATTAATGGTCCTCCAAAGGCTATCCGCACCAACTTTCTGCCATTATTCCGTCAATACTCGCCCTAAATTTAATGGACGTCGTTTAACTCTTAATTTAAAGCATTTACTTTCTCTCTGCTTATCGATGGCAATAAAAGAGCCCATCTTCTCACCTTAATAAAAATAAGTCCAAAAAAATTTACGGCCCAGTTTGGGTTCCGGGCGGAGGATTTTTATCACCCGTTTCTGTTTTTTCTCTAGACAAGTTAGCGAAATTCGAAAAAAACGGTTATTGCATTAAAGAATGACAGTTAAATGAAATTTCAATTCTTGACGGATGATGACATGCATCATTTGAATGACATTTTCTTCCACTTGGTGGGAAATTCAAACCTGTGAACGCTTTCTAAAGATGAAAGAGTTTTAACGTTTATTACTTTCAAGATACATATAAAGTATTGATATACCTTCAGGATGGACATTAGTAGTTTGTTAACTACTACATTTAGTTATTCCTGTTCGGTCATTTAACAAACATCATAGTAACATTGTTCAATAAATAAAATAGTTAGCACAATAAAGTAATTCAGAAGAAATTTAAATTCACTCATTGTTATGCAAACAAACCAATTTTTTTCTTTTGAAAAGTCCTCTGATGTAACCTGACTGGTGTAAGATTTGTTTTGCATTTTTCCTGGAAGGTTTCAATCTATCTAATCGTTTATTGCTATTTGACACAACTGAAGATGAAACTACTCTTTTTTTTTATGAAAATACAGTACACTTCCGATTATCCGCAAAATTGGGTGGCGCGGCCGCCGCGGATAACAAAAATCGCGGATAATCCGAAAAAAGCTAAAAACGGGTATAGCAAAAGAGAGAACAGTAATTCCAACTTTGAAAAATCGTTTTATGTACAATAAAACGTAAAATAAACAGCAGGAAATGTTTAACTAACGCTTAATATTTTAGTATATCACTTAAAACTAACCTAAAATGCATTTTGTTAATGAAAACAGAAAAATGCTTTGTATTTACGAGAGGCGTCAAGGATACACAGAAGAATTAATACATATGTACTGTTTTAATACTGTAATGTATTATGTAATTACAAAAGCATAACTGTAAAACTGCACCTTTTTGAAAAAAATCAGTCAAAAAAAAAAAAAAAAAAAACTTTGTGCGGCAGGCGCGGATAATCCGCACCGCGGATAATCGGGAGTCTACTGTACGTGAAAAAGGACACTGGAATTTGCTTTGCAAATATGAAAATTTCTGCTTCACTCCCTGTGTGAAATATTTCACAAGTTTCATGGCGAAACAAACTGTGGGAAACTGACATCCGAAACAGTAGGCCAGAGGCGCCAGGATCCTAATGCTTTTAACAAATATTTTATTTAGAAAATAGGCTGAGAAAATATACAGTTTAAGTGACATTGTTAAGATGTTAAAGGTTTTGTAGACATGGGAACTTTCAGTTTTATTTCTCATTGTACTTTGAAAGGACGACGAATAATTTACCTTATTTTGAAAAAAAAATATTATTGAAATTATTCGTACAACGAAATCATCGTTAATATTATTGAAATAATTATATAAGTTTATTTTAGTTTAATAACAGTCTTTATGTTCAGTCCTTCAATAACATGATGATTGATTTCTGAAGTGTCTTTATCTTTCGAAACTTCCAGATATCTAATTATTCCAGAATTTCAGCTCCATTAACGAAATGAATGTTTTATTAATTATTGATGCTACTCTATTTCAAGACATATTCATTGAAAATTGAATTCATATTTATGATATTAGTATAATTCTTTTCATTAACATAATATTTATTGATGTATTTATATTAACGGAGATATTCATTTTGAGGTCGAAAAGGTATCGAGAAATCAGCTATTTAGTTTAAAGTTAATTCTAAGGAATATTTTTTACGGATTTGTAATAAATTTTAATTAAGAATTAAAATTTGAAGCTAATGTTGTATATTTGATTTATCTATCAATAATTCAAGCTTTTCGGACGAATAAATATTATTCATCTAAATATCTAGCAAAAAAAAATGAAATTTTAATATGAAATTTGTTCTAATTAAAATGTTTTGCAATACTTGCATTTAGTATTTTTTTGTCTTTAATTTATCTTGATATCTCAGAATGCTTTATTTTAGAAGATCGGGAAAACGTTGCTTTGCATTATTGAAATTAAATACTTATACTGCTTTTCATTTAATATAAAATCATACCTAGCAACTTTTACTTCAAAAATATCGAATTACAATTTTCTTCATTACTTTGATTAACTTACCTGTATTTTATATTTCTCGGAAATTCAGTCTCATATATTTTCTTATTTAATCAAAGTCCCTCAAACTAACTTGAAATTTTACAGCCTTTTTTTTCTTTTCAGTAAGGAAGTCGGGTAATGGATCGTCTTTAAACTTTTTTCATTTTAAGGATATATATATTCTTCCGTATTTAGCATCCGTGAAGAAAACATTGTGAAGCGAGTCTGTTCTGGTCGTAAAACTAGAAGCAATGAAGAGATACTCAATAATTACTTGAATTACTAATTCGTAAATCGTCGAAGCTTGAAACTTTGCCTCGAGTTCTTTGAAGACAATCCCGAAGACTACTTGTTGATGTTAGCTTTTGCTTTCTAATGCAGTTCACAAAGAATAATCAAGTCTAAATTCGGCTTTTTTAAATGCAATTTAGATATTTTTTTTAATGTTCAGAACGGCTAACTAGAGGTAGATCTTTGGAAAAAGTATATCCTTTTGAAATTTTTTTTTCTGGATTTTAAGAAAATTTTGATTTTTAGTTCAAAGAAAATTAAATCTTCGACTGATTTTCGGAAAATATAATGAACCGTAATGAAAACTGAAGCTAATGGCGAAGCATTCAAACAACTGGCATACAAAGAAGTTCTTTTATGCAAGGATTAGGGAATAATTTTTGTGTGCAAAGAAAGTCGCAAACAGCATTAAATCAGTATCTTTAGCTGTATTCGTTATTCGCTTTTTTTTAACTTTTAAATCGAGTGGAAGAATAAACGTTACTTCAGGTGAACGTTATAAATCGATAGAAACAAACATCTAGCCAATGAAAATAAGCAATTACTATTCATTTAAATTTGGTTAATGATTTTCCAAATTATTTGTATAACATTATCAAGAAAAACACATTCCTTAACAAGCATATTTTAACTTTTTAGAGATTTCTTTATGGAATTCGTGAGAAATAGATACAGATTTAATTAAAGTAAGCAAGACTTTTTATGTAAAACAAGGAACACAAAGAGTGTAACCACGGTGACAATCATGTTATAAATATCAACAACGTAAAAGCAAATAAAAGATATGAGAGAAAACTATGAGAGACAGTTGATAAACCCTTGATACTCAGAGGACATGATCATGAAAGCAACCATCAGACCATTATGTGTTTGTACTCAATGTTGGAAAAATAAAATTGATGCATATAATAACGAGTAAAATGATTTAGAATAAAATGTTTTTACAAACACAGTTTAATTAATCAATTAAAAATTAGAAATTTTCTCTTTTAATTCTTTAATTCCTAATTCGTAATTCCAAATATTATGGAACATTGATGATATATATTTTTCAAAATTACTGCATCAAAACACCATTTATAGGGAATAAAAATTTAGCTAAGGTAATTAATGAACTGACAAATGTTTCATTAAAAAAATAAAATTTAGAAATTTTCTTCTAATACTTTTCTAGTAATGTTATCATTTTTTAGCTTTCTGTAATAATTTTTTTATTTTTATGTTCTATATTTTTTTTTTGGGGGGGGGGAGATTAGTAAAATATAAGCAATTTTCAAAATTTTAAAGTGAATCAGCCTGGAAAGGAATGTTTTTTAGCAAGATTCTTAGTATAAATCAGATAAGTTTTTTAAGAAATACCTTTCTTTCAAGTTGACGGCATTGAAATGTGGGTTCAATAAACGAGGATGGGATTCAAAAAATATTGACTCTTTTACTGCTCCTATCATATAATAATATATAATACAATTCTATATAATATATTCTACATAATATAATTTCATTTAAATGTTGTTTCCCTTAAATACAATTTGGTGATAGTATCGAAAGATCAACTCATACTATGAATTGCTAAACCTTAAAAATAAGCTTTTGTATGATTAGTTTTCTAAAATGTGACTATGATTGTCGAATTATATTTCAAATTATATTGCGGTCATCTGGTTCACAAATGAACAACATATCATCTAAAATTGTATGATAGAATTTTTTGTATCATTTCTTGGAGAAGTTTAAAAACTTAATGAACACGGCAAAATAGTAGTAATTCCTTTTTCAAAATAATAATATTTGTAACTGCCTAAAGAAAAATGCTAGATTTAGAAAAATATAATGCTTATTCAGACGACAAATACGTATAAGCAAATCCCCAGAAATAATTTACAACAGCATAGTTCTTTGTTTATTTTGCATTTTAGTGGAAATTCTTATGAGTATTTTATTTTGTTCTAATCCTATATTAGAAAGTTACTATCCATTTGTAATTATTTCTTTATGTTTTATTATTTTTAACCTTTACATTTATTTGAAAAATAAAAAGGTGAACAGTTTTAAATTCTTTCAAATAATTTCATTCAAATTAATAAGCCTCATTGATACTCTTACTTGTAAACAGATGGCAAATGCGATAGCTAAAGATCAACAAATGCTTTAAAAAATTCTAAACAGAGTACTTTTTCGTCTATTTACAGTATTGCAAAGAAAACACATTTTTCCAGCTTTATTTTTTGAATTGCTAATAAGCACGATTAAAACATGTTTTCGTCATAATGAAATCTTTTTCTTGAAAAGAAATTCTTCGGATTATCCTTAAATGGTTATTAAAATACTTTTTTTCCTTCATTTAAAAAGAAAGCTTATTTCTAACAAAAATTTTAAACCATTAGCAAAATTGCATCATCATTTATTTATTAAGAGCTTTTTAATTGTATGCTTAAATGTAGAGTGTTATGATAGAAAGATCATAAAAAAGGAGCTTTTTTTCTTTTTTTTCTATGAATAGTTTTTTGGCAAATAATTACAGTATCTGTTTTTTTCATACAGGGAATAGAGGAAGAATGAAAAAAAATATTTAATTAGGAAATGAAGGAAAAAAAAAGCTTTATTTGAACGAAAACTGTTTTGCTTTTCTCTTAATCTGGCGACAGATTTCATTAATTCGAATTGTTATGTTTAAATTTTTTTTAAAGGTTCTCTTTAGAACCTTAATTAAAGTGTAAAATGCTTGTTAAGGGCTATTACTGTTTGAAACTGAGCTTCCAGCTAGATGTTGTTTATGCTTCATTTTTATTCTAACAAATATCGTAAATACATTTTAGTTATTTCATATTACATATATTGCAACTTTTGTGCATAAATCATTTATTTCCGCAATGCATTGAGAGTAAATGATTGCTTTTGCAGAGAAAAAGGTAAAATTTTCCTTTGAATTTTCTACCCGTGAATATATATAAATATATAACTTAAACTCTCAAAACCATTGAAAACGTTCAATGACAGATGGCAAAGTACTGCAGTCTGATTATAAATATTTCCTTTTGATGCATGATAATATCATTATCATCACTGTAAATTATTCAAAAGTATTTAAATGTTAAATTGCAAAAATTGTAACAAAATCTTCAGAATTTAAGAATATATCATTTGTTTTTCTAGATGACTTTGTTTTCATTGACTGAATTATTTATCGAAATTTTAGAATAAAGTTGCCAAAAATGTTTTCACCCAATCCAGTGAAAGACGAAGATAAATCTTTAAAAATATGAAATTGCTTTATTCTTCCTCTCATATTTATGTTAAAAAAGGATTGACCTGGAATATGCTTCATAAATGATATTTTTCTATAAAAATCTGTCTATTTTTTGAAATGAATAGATGGAAGCATTTGGTACAAAAATGTTGACTAATCTAATACAAAAATAATAGCACCCAAAAAATTATTTAAACAGTAAAAAAAAAGTCTATATATGACAAGAATGAGATTTATAATGTATAAAAGATAATATAGCTTGAATAGTATATTTTTTTAAGAAAAAGAAAGAACTAATTTTAGATGCTATTTATGCAATGTCAACAACAACAATAATATAGACATCAAGGTATCCCAAGAAGGTGGAAAACATTCTTCGATTTCCGCAAATATTGCAATATATTGTGAATTACAATGCCCATTAAATGTGGTGGAAAAATGGCATAAAAATATTTTGGCTTTTGCTGAGGAAGATAAGGAAAAATACAAATTATCTTCTTATCATCCCACAGACGAAAAACTGTCAATATATAAAATATTTTCCTTATTCTAATCTGTACGCAAATCAATTCACACGTTTCTGTCTACAAAATTTATAGAGACATGTTTATTTTAAAATTTATTCGAATGAATCTCAAATTTAAATGAGAACATTCATTTAAAAAAAATGCAAATTTATTGAAAATAGAAAAACTGACATACGAAAATATTTGTTTAGTAGTAAATTATTCGATCACCAGGATTTTAAAGAAATTTGCTAATCATGCATTGATTGATTTTTGATTTAATCTTTCGCATTGATTGATTGAAAATCACAATTTCAACTTAAAAAGAAAGAAAAACCTGAGAGATTGACCATTTAAGATATTTCAGAGAAGTACTGATGCAAGAAAATAAAAATAGCTCTTAATAAAGATAAGCAAGAAAACACAGATCTCCGAATAAAAGATTAGGTCTTATGACCTTTCGAAAAGACTGCCACATTCAGTAACAAGATACTTATGGATATACCGACGATTTATGTCGTATGTAACCTGTATACTAGACTAGTTGTAAAACAAGACGAATTTCCTTTCCCGATCTCTTAGCATCCTTCTAAGAAATATGTTTACAGAGCAGTTTAGTGGTTACAAACTAGAGGATCTGCCATTTTTCGGAGAAGAGCTGGTAGGATGAGACGTTATATTTGTGACCCAGAATTTAAAATTGTGATTTATCTTTCAAGTTACTCTCCTGCTAATATATGACTTGTCACTACAAAAAGAAATATTTCAAAGCAGACAATTTAGAGATTATTTCAATGTAATAACTACCATCTTTACAATAATCGTGGATTGTTACAACAGTTAAATGGGAAAATACAGATCGAAGTCAAAAATCATGCAACTGAGCTTTCCTTTAGGTAAATTCTTCTTTTCTAAAAAATTCAATTCGAATGGACGAATATAACTTTTATAGAGAGAGAAAACCCATTGACCTTCAAAGCTATCATTTTCGGAATGGTAAAAATCCCATCCTTGTATGCAAGAGATTCGTCGGAAGTGGTAATTTTCTACAAATATGTGATGTGCCATTTTTAGAAGATCTTTAGTTGGTTTCATTTTGTAAAATATTATGATGAATACATTGCGCATACAATAAATCAACTTTGAAGGTCATTGTGTTTCAACTTAGGGACGAATTGACAATTCGCTCTTGAATTTTGCCGACGAGTTCAAATATTCTATCTTTATGTCACAAGTTATGAACTCGGTTGCCTATGCGCAAATATTATGGAAAGAAGTCAACTTTGAATAGTTGTCGAAGATGTTCATTTTGATCAAAGCACCTTAAGGAATTATTGGCTTAGTTCTTTTAATTTAATGAAAATTAATGCTTTATAATATTTTTATTCTGCTCTTTTAATACTTTTTCGTGATACACTTATTATCCCTAAAACTTATAAAGAAATCCTTGATCAGAGGCATAGAATAAAAGGTCTAGGTCAATAAATATGTCTTAATATCTCGGCAAGATTTACAAATATAAGAACGGAACTTTGCGTCTTTTCAGATAAGTTGAAATAAACGTTTTACTCAATGGGACATTTTCACTACGGGGGCTGTATAAAAAATAATTTGTGCAACTTTTTATTATCTTTCTTTACCGAAGCCAGGCACTTGAGTGTTTTATTTGACGACGTTGTGAATTCGAAACATCTCTTAACAACAATATCTTAACCGGATACAAGCAAATAAATAAAACTTTTACTAACTAATAAAACTTTTTTTTAATATCAACAAATTGAAATATATGGCAGCTGAATTTCATTAATAAAATAAATTTCAGACTCGTACCATTTTTTTACAGTATTTATATTTATTTTAATACGAACAGATAAAATGCCATTTAGTTATATGTAAAGAAATCCATTCAATCCATAGTTACAACAGATTTTTTTTCCAAAATAAAATAATATAAATATTCTACAGAATAAAAGTTCTTATCCAGGTTGCGAAACATCAAAATGTACTTTTTCGAAGAATAAAACATTTCTGAAGTTGACACCAAGTCTTTCATTCGATTTTAAATAAATCCACACTGTTTGAATCTCTTTCGAAACATATCATGTGAAAGAGCAAACACGTTTGACAACCAACAGTTTCTTTCTCGAAATTACATTGTTTCTACAATATGAGAAAAACACTTTTGTTTCTCTTTTGGAAACGACAACCTATAGTTGATAATGGGGGAAAAACAACTTAAGCGGATTCTACAGCTGTTGTTTTAAAATTACTCTTTCAAAGTTCTAAAAGTTTTGTGCAGTTTCGAGTGTTGAATTCCTTAGCTGCTTCAGTAGAAAATTATTACCTTGAGCTCTGTCGTAACTTCTATTCTGAAAGCCTTAGTTGTTGAAAAAGTTCGTGGTATTCGCAAAAAGAATCTAGCATGAGAAATGTTTCGATTGTTCTTGTTTTTGGAAGACCAAGGCTAAAGCGTGAATTCTAAAACTGAAATGGCATATTATTTAGTAATTAATAAGTAGTTTGAATCTTAAGAAGTGTAACTATTAAGAATATACTAATCTTAATAATTGTAATTATTATGACATTAATGTTTCTAAATAAAAAGTCATTCAACATTTAAAAACCGCGGGACGAAATTTCTATTTCAATCACGAAAATTATATATTAAACCCGAATTCTTATCGTTGAATTTTATTTTTTACAAAGTATGGAAATATGTACTTCGTTTACACATAGAAAAAAGATAATGAAAAAGAACGAGAGTTGGAAATACTTGTGACACTTTCTGGCAGAACTAAGAAAATGTAAGAGATACTTGTATGAAAAATAAACTATCGGACATTCCCTAGTAAAAATATCTGTTATACTCAGAAATTATTTTGTTTCATTTCTATTTTTCTTCTGAGATAAAATCGCTCGAAATCTATAAATTTTTCTTGTAGAGGTAAGGAGAAAGCTACAATTCTACTAAGGAAAATAATTTTTCGCTAAGACCGTGCAGACATCATTGAAATAATGCTCTTGAAAATCAGTTTTGACAGCGGAGAAATGTGGGTCAAGGAAGAAGAAAATTCAGTTGCGATTCCTTATTTGAAATTGAATTACATTTATTTGCAATAAAGCGAGGTAGCCAATATTTTCCCTTGAATGAAGTTTAATGACGAAAACAAAATCGCATAAACAATTAATTGCATAAGTGTATAATCTGCTGAATTCGAATGATATTCTGGAGCCTTTGGAAGCTTCTACAATACGTTTTTTTCTTAAAAGTTAACTTCGATACATATTAATATTTAAATAAATTGACTTAGGTATGAAATAATTACGTAATTAGGTATCAAATAAGGTAATTTTTAATAAAAAATACTCAATTTTCTTTAAATACACGCATTTATCTCAAATTTTAATTCAATGCTACATTGGTATATTCTCATGCATACCTTTACTTATTAACAATCATATTACTTGGTTGAACGCTCTGCGGGCTATAACCGTGAAAAATTGGGATTTAAAAACTTTTACCTATACCATCTCTATATATCTGCTATTATTTTAAAAATGCATCTACGCATCTATGCTGAACTTAGCAAATAAAACTTTCGGTCAGTGTTTCAAAGTATTATCATCTTCGTGAAACAGCATGACTACAAATTCTTTTCTTCCTCGTGCATTTTTAGTCTTTCCCCAAATACCTTCATGTCCGAATCTGCACAGAAAAATGTAAGTTGTTGTGCATTCCTTAAATGACCAAAATTCAAGAGTAATTCTTTCAGACGTTCTGGAGCAATTTGAGTATATACATAAATTAGAAAGTTCCCGAACACTTTTAGTTATGCATTATTTGCTGTGAATTATTTTATATTTTATTTGTTCTCTTGACTGTTTCCATTTTCTACATACTTGTAATTGTTTTTCAGGTGTAATTGTCATGTTATTAATATTTCAGCATCAGCATACAGCTTGTAATTGTTTCAGCATCAGCATACATACTTGTAATTGTTTTTCAAGTGTAATTGTTATGTCATTAATATTTCAACATCAGCATACAGCAGCATAAGGTTACAAAAGGGTGATATTTACCTTTTCGTAGTTTCGGGTAAACCATTTTGAAATACATTTAAAGGTATCACAATAAAAATAAATTTATAGGTATCACAATAAAAATAAATTTAAAGATATCACAATAAAGGTATCACAAGGCCCAATCAAAATAGAGGGGAAGGAAGCAAAACAACATTCATTCAGTATTAAAATAGGAGAGGATGGAAGTTGGGTTTCATTCTTATTCTTACTTTCGGTTCTAAAATAACATGAAGGCCGATCCATAAGTGTGCACTTTATTTCATACAGATAATAAGGAAAATCTCCTGATATGTCAACGTATGTTTCACATATCACCTGCAAATAATCTCTATCTCAATAGAATGAGGTTGGTTTGATGTGTGATGACAGATTTAATCTTCTCTAGGTTCATATCGATATCTGGGGGCATGGCAGTGCCCCCGCCAAGTCGAGCAAAAACAAGCGGCACGACCGTACTACCCTTTTCTCGAAGCAGTTCAGGCCATTTTCAACCTCCTATAACTTCGTTATGGATAAAACTGAATTTTCCGTAACCAAGCAGGCATTATATAAACACGGTATATTTCAAATTTCATTAAATTTGAACCAGTAGTTTAAGAATTATAACTAGTCAAAGTTTGTGAATTTTGTCACTAACTGACTGACTGACCGATCATCAAAACTCTAAGGCACTTCTAGCAGACACAGAAGCTTCAAATTTAGAATACAATTAGTGTCAGTGTATAAATCAAGAAGAAACTAAAATATGCATGTAATAATGGACGGATCGAAAAAATTCTCGAAGTTTCGAGCATTACCCATTTTTTTGGCAAATTCTTTGCCAAGTCGCCAAATGGTCGCCAAGTTTGTCACCAAGCTCTGGGGTCACTCACTCGGCATCCGACAGCATCCAATACAGATTACTGTAAAACGGTCTTTCTTATGATGACACTATTAGTACTGGGAAGAAAAATTACAAGTTTGTAACAATATCTAATTGGAAATAATTCAATTTGAAGTTGTGGAAGCTGCAAACGCAATGCGTGATTTTCAGAGAATCAGTCAGGTAGAAGAAGAGCAAACTGATCTTCAAAGTATGATCGCAAAACTTAATGCGGATCAAAAAAGAGTCTTCGATATGATCACAAATAAAATGGACACAACTGATAATAAAGCTGACGTTTTACACTGTTTTGTGAGTGGAACTGGTGGCACTGAAAAGAGCTTTTTAATAAAATCTCTGAAAGTTTGGGTTAAGACGTATTTAAACAAAAAAGTGGCAGTTAGTGCTCCAACAGGAATAGCTGCATTCAATGTGAATGGATTGACTAGACATAGACTATTGCTGTTGCCTGTAGAACACAAGCAAACATCGAAGTAGAAGTCACTTTCTGATTAAGTGCTCCAAGTTCTGAGATCAGATTTGAAAGAAGTAGTGTTGTTTATCATAGACGAAATGTCGATGATATCCAATGTTACTTTAACATATATTCATTTACGCTTATCTGAAATATTCGGCATAAGCGACGATCAGAAAGGGTGGTTTGGGAAAAAAACATTTTGTAGTTTTCGGAGATTTCTTACAGCTTCCGCCGGTAAGAGAAAAGTCACCTTTTCAAAAACTATCAACTGCTGAAACTAACAAGTTGTTAGGTTCCCTCAGTATACCGAATCTGTGGATTGAACTGTTTATATACGATGAACTTAAAATTGACATGCGACAGCTCAATGATTTTGACTTTGTTGAAATGCTAAATAGAATAAGATTAGGTGTGACTACACAAAAAGACCGCAACTTACTCTCTACTAGATTAATAACTCTCAAATCCAATTCAAATGAAAACAGATTAATTGAAATAATTGAACACCTCTCGAAACTTCCCGATGACACCGTTTGCTTATTACCTACAAAAAACATGTGTCAACAATTAAATACTGCAATGCTTAAATCTCTTCCACATTCCGAAATAAAACTTACAGCTGTAGATAGCATAGATTGCCCCAGATACCTAACAAAAAGAGATCGTGAATGCATAAAAAAATATGAAGACGATGCTTCTATGACTGCAGGCCTGGAAGAGGACATAATTATAAAATTAGGAGTAAAAGTCATGTTAAGGCGAAATATTGACGTGAGTCTTGGTTTAGTTAATGGTTCTATCGATATAGTGCAAAGAGTAAAGGTTGATCCGGAAAATACAAAATTAATTAAGAAAATATACATTACATTTAATAAAGAACATGTTTACGAGCTTAGTCCGGTCAAAACTAAATTTGAAATTATTAATAGAGCTTATGTTCATCTTTAACAGTTTCCCATATGCATAGCCTATGCTATAACTATACACAAAAGTCAGAGCCTGAGTCTAAATAATGCACTGATGGATATCGGTTCTGCAATATTCACATCCGGTCAAACTTACGTGGCACTTTCGAGAGTTACAAGTCTGGACGGCTTACATCGAATAAATGTCGACTTTGGAAGTATCAAACCTCAGGAATCCTCAGTTTGTGAATACAACAGACTAAGAAGCATTTACCGTCCAGACTTGTCGAAAATTGTAACATTAAAGCTTACGAGAAAAACCCATAGAGACAGGGAGTGGGCTTTGAGAAAAACTGTAGCTGAAGCTCAAGAAGTAGTACCGGAAAAGAAAGAGAGGAAGACTACATACAAAAATAAGAAAATGACTATCTACAAAAAGAAATGAGATGCCATCAAAAACATAACTTGTAAAAAAAACCAAGTCTCGCAATTCAGTTCTTCTATCGTAAAAAGTTGTGAGATCCATGTAATACCAAGTCGGTCAATTTATTCAGTCCCTACTTAAGGGTCTTTTTGTCTTAAGTTATTACGTAATTAGCTAACCTAACAACATCTTATAGTGACCATATCAATATTAAAAATCTTTTATGGTTTAAATAAATAGATTGACTTGGCAATCGCACTAAACAACCTAATTTAATATAATATGTTAATGTAATCTGATTTAATGTAAAGATACATTGTGTTTTCATGCGATGACCAAGTCAATCTATTTATTTAAACCATAAAAGATTTTTAATATTGATATGGTCACTATAAGATGTTAGATTAGCTAATTACGTAATAACTTAAGACAGAAGGACCCTTAAGTAGGGACTGAATAAATTGACCGACTTGGTATTATATGGATCTCACAACTTTTTACGATAGAAGAACTGAGTTGCAAGACTTGGTTTTTTTTTTTAAAGTTATGTTTTTGATAGCATGAGATTATCGGCATCCGACATTCAAAGTTGATGAGCTTTATTTTTTTGCAAACTCAATATTTTTTTAAAAAAGAAAAGTTCTCCGTTTTAAAACTAGTACATAAAACTCACCGAAAAGAAGATTTAAGAAATTTTCAAACACAAAATAGAGGCCAGATGGATTTAAATCAATGAATGAATGGAAATCTATATATCTATGAATAACAGTAAAAAACGCCCGTAAGAGAGACATTTATATGCTAATATATCAAATTGAGAGTTAACTGCAGTTACCGGGGCTGTAATTCCCCCCCAGGGCTCGTAAGAAGGTTAATTTTCTCAGCAGAACGTGAAAATGAAAAACGAGAAAACTTCCATAAAACAGCCCCATCACCAGAAGCTGTTCCTTGCGGATTTCACCCAGCGCAATAAAACACCATTAAATTTATACATTCCACCCAGCGCTGAAATTTCATCGAGGGCTTTCTTTCCACTGCGTAAGAATCTTTTATTGCATTCGGGCCCCGGCTCAGGGGACAAATTAAAACGAGAGAGCATTTATTCTTCTGGCGGGACTCAAAACTGAGTCGTAAACCGTTTCTGGGTTTTTCATTAAGACGAGAAAACAGAGAGAGCTTTTATTGTTACCGGAAGACAGAGAGGGGGAAAGAGAGAATGTTTTAATTTAAAGATTAAATGAAGGTCGTTAAACATCGGAGAGACTATCCGTAGAACAACAGCAAATGCTCGGAAGTAAAGGTGAGTCCCTCTTGGGAGGAGCTGCTATTTTATTCTTATACAAGCTTTAAAACTGATTGCATAACGGGTGCGAGAACAATGGAGATGTACACTAAGTTGTAGGAAAATTTAAAATAGGTATTATATAGAGGAGTTATTTGTATGGGAGGTCAACACATAGATTGGTTTCATACGAATATTTTACACAAATATATTGAACTCTTTAAAATTTCATTATAATAATCGACAGGCATTGATGAAATAAGATTTAAACGATTTTGGTTTTCAACTATCATCTGTCTAATTGTGAGGCCCCGTAAATATTAAATTTAAAATTATTTTCTTTTTCAAAAGAAAAAAATTTCCCACTATTTGATAGCTGTTATATATGACTGTCATTATTCATTTGCAAAAATGTGCAGCGTGCACACTGAAGGCTGTAGAATCATTCAGGGGTTATTACAGGAATTGCTGGAGGATAAGAGGAGGAGATAGAGTCTTTAGAGAAAACTGAAATTCGTAGGATTTAGAAGTGCAAAATCTCGATTCATTCGTTGTCTGAAGCGCCCACCTTGAGGATTCAAAGGAAGGAAAAAACTGAAATATAAAGAGTTTATAAAGACAATTTCTCTTATTCAAATGGGTGCAAAATAACTATAATCAAAGAAAATTGTAAATTACAATGGCTGTTAATGCCTTATTTTACTTTATGTCTTTTTTATATGCCTTATTTGCTTTGAATATCTTTAAAATATATCTATCGATCTTATTTTTTCTATCTTATTTATCTTATTTTTTCTATCTTATCTATTTATCTATTTTATTTCTTTATCTATTTTTAATTTAATTAAATGTAACATTGCTATGAAATCTGTGCTGTTGTTTGTTTTCTAAAATGAAAGTTATTTTCGTACAATATAATCCAAAATAAAATTCACTCGAAAATTCATTCTCTTCTTTTGTTTTCCTTTTTGCCTCATTTTTATCAAACGGTGATGAATGACATCAATCAAAAGTAAGATACTTAAATTAGCTGTGAAAATGTTACATTCTTTTTTATCAGATTCTTCAACATATCTTCTGATAGTAGCAATGTCAATTGTATACTATGAGGCTATAATACAATGACGCTATAATAAAATGCACGATTTTTTTCTCTCACAAAGATATTTTTCAACCAATTTAGCATATTAACTCGTTTTTACTTTTACTTTGAGTTGGTCACTTTTGATAGCATATCGAATCACTCTGGGGTGAATCACAGATGCTTGGAGCCAAATAAGAAAGCGGGTTCTCACTTTTTTGGATGGTGCGCTATTAGTGGCAGGATATTTTCTTATAGAAGTCTTTATAGCATTGGACCGTGGTGGTTATTTTGTAATTCTCTTAAAAATTTGAGTAACTATGCTTCATGACTGATCATCCAGATGATGCTAGGTCGGATACAAGACCCACTGATAGTTCGTGAGTATCTTTTATGAATTACCTATACTCTGACAAAATGGGGTCAAAAATGTTTCAGACAAATATCCCAGATAAGAACAGTTCATAAATATTTCTTTCTTTTCTTCTTTGAATGGATTTCTTTTTATGTGCTTGTAATGAGCGTTTCCTTTTTTTATTTGCTTTCTAATTATTACGACTCGAGGAAATTTCCCCACAGAAAATCATGTCACGATTCAAAAAATAATACTCTTGTCTTTAAATTGATTAAACAAGAACGAACATGATCTGAAAATCATAAGAAAGACTTGAGATAAAACTGTCACAAGATGGTACTTTGAACATCAGATGAACAGACATTGAAATAAATTTTTTATTTATTTATTTATATAATTATTTATTTATTCAGCATAACAATAGTAGAATAGGAGATATGTTTATTCATCAGTTTGAGGGAATGCAATCACTTGATATTGCAGAGAACGAAAACTTATGCCCAATGTTACGCAAACAGGAAAATAACTGCAAATAGCGGATATAAAAGAGTCAATATTTTGTGCTTCGCTCAAAACGGCGAAACAGGAAAATCTCTATGCAATGCGCCCTCATATTCTGAGTTTTAGCTTTCCTATCAGATTTTATAGCGAGTGTAGTCAAACGTTATTATTTTTAGGCATTTTGACGGCCATCCATCTTTGAAATTTCATCGCAGCCTTTCCATGCTGGAAATGACAGTTTTTTTGGATCAAAATCTGAATCAAAATATAATAACAGGTACTCTGCGGAGATCTGAAGCGGAGTCGTTAAATTAACTCCAGATCTTGATTTCAGATAGGGATTCAAAATGACTTTCTATTGCCATCCGAAGAGAAATTGAATGGGGATAGGTTAATTTAAAGATTGAATGATGGTCATTTAACAAAAGGGTTGCCTGAAGAATTGCAATAATTGGGTGATGAATATAACACACCCGTCTGGGAAATATTATTAATTCATTCTTATACTAGAAGCAAGATTGATTATATAGATGAGAACAAGAAAGCTGAGTAAGCGAAAATATAATTTAATTACAAAAGGTTCTTTAAAGATTTCACCAAATACATAGGACAATTATTATTTTGCTATCTTGTCTCAATTTTTTTTTTTCATGAACGTAAATGGCTTCGTTACAAAATTTTAGATTTAAACGACACTGTTCATCTAAACAACAAATTGTTCGAAGGGATGTACCACTTTCATCCAGAAAATTGACATTCCCATGGATATTCAGGTGATATTGGTCAATCTGATACTGTATAATGTTGTCCTATTTTGTTGCATTTATCTTACCTTAGAGATCTCAATTTATTGCTTAAGAGAGCTGTAGGTATATAGATCCCATAAAGGAGCTTATAATGTTTAATATCTACAACTATCTAGTTTCCCTAATTAAAACAATTTGTTGTTTTGAAGTTATAAGTTCATTAATTTATTAAAAATAGATAACCAATTGTTGAAAAGTCTCCTCTTTTATCAATTTTACCTCTTACAATAATTATAAGGCGATCAATTTTATTTTGATATCGGAAATGTGCTCAGAGTAAAATAGTAGTTTTAAATGATTTGAGGATGATTCCCATGGTTTTCCATCACTAGTCATTGGTAATAGTTTAATTTAATTTAAAAGTCCAATGTCTTTGTCTTAATTTCTACACGATTTCTTATTATTTTCTAAAGATTTGTATTCATTTGTAATTATATTATTATGCTATAATCTCATGGATTAGTTGCTCATTTGCTGTCCATTGCAAAAGTCGCGATTTAGAACCATAACACTAATCGAACTGAGAGAGTACTTCTGATCTTAAGAAAGTTTTCCTTGAATTTAAATAAATTTCACGTAAACATATCTTACCAATACTTAGATTTGCTGTTTTCTTCAAACACATGTGATCAGCAATGCTTTGATTCTCTACAGTTGCAGTTTGTCTTGGTATAAGCTTCGAGCTTTTCTTTTTAACAATCTTTTGAAGGCGGGGAAATTTTCGACCCACATTTTTAACATAGAAATTTTGACATAATAATTTTCTGACTACTTAAAAGGTCAATTTTTTTTTCGTTTTACTTAAGTGGTAAGATTCTAAGGATATAATATATTTCAAGTCATCTACTGCTTTTATATTACATTTATGTTAAGTATTAAAAAGAAGCGCAAAATATCATTTATAAGTTTTATTATATTGCATGTCAATTAAAAGAATTATTTTAAATGCCTTTGTTGTTTAATTTCAAACATACACCAGGAATGGCATTTAAACCAACACTGCGTATTCCCTTCATTACAAGAAGCCCATGAAATAGATCCTTTGAATTAAATTAATAATCATGAAGAGAAATAATTGTAATCTATACATTTATTTAAAAGACAGGATTCTACTCTATTTGTTTCAGGACGTGTTATGAGAAGATGCAAATTTTTATAGATATCTAAAAACATTTGTTTAATATCTAAAAATTCTGTCATCTGAAGTTGTTAAATTTGATCTATTTCAAGCAACATGATATTAAAAAACTCTTGTTTTCCGTTATCAGCTACCAATTAGCAATAAAACTTGTAAATTGTAATAAATGTTTCAGGACTTGTAATAAAAAATTGTAGACAGAAATTTATAAATATGTTGGTAACAAGAGGGGGCGGGGTTTATAAACGAAAGGAAATCCAAATAGATTAATTGAACAGCATTTATTGTATCCCCCCCCGCCGAAAAAATACTCCCTCTTACTTATAAGGAGAATGCAAAACGAATTTAAAAAAACCCGAGGGAACCCATTTCATATAAATGTGCAAAAATGTATGGAGAAAAGTATTTAAGATGCTTAGAATAGATAGCCATGCATTGCTTTGGATGTGGTATTAGCAATTGTCAGCTTTACTAGGCTATTACCGATTTGCATCAAGGCCAAACTCCAATAAAAAATAAAAGACACTTTTGAAATAATTTATAACATTTCATATCATTTCGGATATAAAAACTTTGAAGGTTAGGGAGTTACTAAATAAGTAAAGAGAAAGTTTAGATTCAACTTGCGTTTGTTTACATGTATTAAAGCATTAAATAAAAATGCACCTAATGAAATGCTTAACATAACATGCAGAAATGTAATTACGGAAATTACTACTTTCGGAAGGTAATTTCGTAGTATGAAAATCCAATTATTGAACTCCACATAAAGTTAACTCTTCATTAAGATTTAATTAAAAGACATGAGAACATTGCAGGTTATAGAAATAGTTTAAATAATAATAATGAAGAGTAAATTGATTCCATACTTTTTTTGGGGAAAATACATCAAAATATAACTTTTTCAAATATTATTATATATAAATATTGTTTCATACTATTTCTTAAACCCGCATCGCTTGGGATCAAAACGCTTTCATGCAGCATGTCCGACTGTATACATGACATCTCTCGGCGGGTTGAATCTTTCAATTCCAACATATTGGATTTTAAATTTCCCCATAGCCAAAAGTCATGCTGGTGTCATATCTGGTGACCGAGAAAGTCATGAATACTTGCAACGTCTACTATTGATTCTTTCATCCCGAACTCTGTATCAGGAATTTCTTAACTGGAATAGCAGCATGACTTGTTGTTCCATCTTGCATAGACGTAACAGCAGAAAGCGCATCTTTTTCACGCAAACATGGCACAACCTTTTCGCGCAGAAGCGTTAAATAATGCTGAGCTTTACTGTCACCGTTTTCCACCCATTTACAGGACACTGTGTTTGAAAGAGGAAGGGCCCTATGATGAAGGAACCCGTGAACCCATACCATATTGTGACTTTGGGGGAATGCAGTGGTTTCTGAGCTTACATTCGTTGATTTGACGTCACCCAGATGCAACAGTTATGTGTACTAACGTCACCATAGAGCGAAAAATGAGCTTCATCTGTCCACAAGATATTAAAGACCCAGGAGGGATCTTGTTCCCTTTTGGAGAGAGCCCTCCTCCCAAATGTTTCTCTCTCTACAGTATCGGATGTTAAAAGTTCATGACAAGGCTGTAATTGTATGGATACTGACTAAGAAATCCATGAAGAATGTTGCGTATGAAGTCCCTACAGCGGTTTCGGAAGCTAATGTTTTCATTTCGGTTGCAACGCGCTCCGAACGTGTCTGCATTAGATGTGGTCGTCCAGACCTTACACGTTTCAGTTTTCCCGAACCGATGAACGAGCTTTATGAGGCCTGCCTCTGTTAAAGGCCCTTTTCCAGTCTTCACATTTTTCAAGAAGTCGAAATTTGCGCAGGGCAACAGTCACTGATTCCTGGTTCTGGTAAAAGAGCTTCACGAACACAGCTTAATCTTTTCCTCATAGCATCCTTGTTCACATACATATCATGCAACGGAGAGCTGATTCTGGATCAAGAGCGTAAGTGTTTATATTCGCCTGTCTCATTTGCATATTTCCAACTAAGTCGTTCATATCAGTGGCACCTATAGACTGTTTATGAATTCTTTTTTTTTCTTACCTAAAAAAAACCCGTGACTTAGAGATGCTAAATCTGCAAACACTTTTTTTATTTTGCTTAATTTTACGGTTTTTTTGAATTTTTAGTTTTTACGGACTTTTTGCCCACCCACTTTTTTTATAAGAAATATTTAAAGAATTTTTTGACATGGTTAATTAAATTATTTCTTTCGGAAATAAGAGACATGAAAATAAACCAAATCAGTTAGTTTACCATATAAAATGTTTTTAAACTTTTCTTTTAGACTTTGCTAATACATAATTGCATGTGTACTTCTGATTTTCAAAAATGGGAAATTTTTATTTGATCACGTGAGTTTACTTTTCTAGCCTTTGTTCGGTTTTTTTAGGGAATGCCAAATCCCTATTTTGAAATCAATTGAAATGGCGTCTAAAAATATTATGAAAATGAAAGACAAAAAATTATTAATAGAGTAATATTTTATTTATAATGAAAGAGGTATATGTTTTTTTGAAATAAATAAATTAAAAAAAACCATTTCACTTAAATAAAATACTGAAATATTGAAAAATTGGTGTTTAATAATGATTGTTTATGAAAAGCGATTGATGAAAAATTACTTTAATTTAATTGTAAAAGCTCTTTGTGAGCAGAAATTTTCAGTGAGTTCACTTTTCTTCGTGACTACGGAATAGAATTCTTTGATTATGTAATTAAAATAAAGGGAAATCGAAGTTGCAAATAAAGGGCAACTTGAAAAACTTGTTCCTGTTTTCATATGTTTATGAAACATCACTTTTAAAAAAAGGTAAATGCTAGAAACATTCTAAATCATACAATTTTTTTTTAAATCATTTAAATCTTTTCATGTTTCAATTATAAAAATTAAATAGTGTCAAAATCTGACAACAAACAATTTTGATAATGAATAAAAATGTGTTCTTAATAGGCCTCGAAGTGAAAGAGAAAAATATCGAACCTTGTTTCTTTGGAAACAAAGTTGCAAGGGATCACCGCAGCAAGGTTTATGAAGGAATTCTCTAATGTGTATAATTAAAAAATATATATTTTTGGAATAAAGTAGGGGTATAAATGCCACCAAAGTGATCTTAGTACAGCTGAAATAGAGTAAAGAAAATGACAAATACAGCAGAATTTTACATAGAAGAAAAATAATCATTGAATTGCTTCAATATAAAATAAAGATTTGTTCACACACACACACACATACACACACACAACTTGTTTTGCTAATGAATCAATTTGAAAAGAATTGATTCGTTTTTTTAAAAAATCTTAATTTGGTTTTTAAATATCTCGCAATATGCACGGTCGCGATCATGAGACTGTCGGTTGGAGCTCTCATTCGAGGAGACGCAAAACCTCTGTCAGTCTCAGCCCCGTTTCCGTTTTTCCGAAGATACTTCTCACAAGGGATCCTTGACACAGGAGAAGTCGTGCGCTTTATTTTGAATGAAACAAGATGACTCATGATCGTTAGATTTGTTGTAATAGGTTTAGCAATCAAATTAATTTGAGTGCTGCTGAAATAGAAACCTGTCATGCTGTAAAAGAATCTAATAAATTTTGCTATTATCAAACCAAACCTATATAGAGATTCTTAGTTTTTATCCAAAGAAATTTTTCACTCATTCATACTTTTTATAGATGAGTAGGGAATTATTATATAACTAATTATTAATTTATTGTTTTCCCTCTGATTATTCCAAAAATAATCGATAGTGGTGGCTCACAGGTCATATTGAGATGTTTCATGCGAATTAAACTAGCGATTAAAACTCCTGACTGGAATATAATTGCTAGATCGAGCGTCGTATTAAACTTCATGTCAGTATTCAAACCATTCTCTACAGGGAAATACTATGTGACTAGAAAGTAGGAATCTCTAAAGATCAAAACACTTTGTTTTAAAATGATTTTAGCTTGTGTATTTCATATTTCCAAGGATATAATTTACTAACTATATTTCATGGGTGCAATAAAAAATTCCAATCATACGTTCATAATTGACATTTAATACATTGATTTATAAAAAACGACTTCACAAAGATGATGATATCAAACAATTAATTTAAGAAGTACCAATTTTTAGATTCTTATAATATTTGAAATAAGAATTATGATCAGGGAATAATCAGGTGATAAAAATAAAAATAAAAAAAAATGTTTTAAATATCGTTTTATTAGTACAGTAAAAAGTGGAAATTAATACGTTTTTTATAGAAATTTAAGAAGTAAAAATTAAGACTCAGTGTAATAATAAGATTCAACAAATTTTATTCTTAGAACACGAATAGAACTAATATGAACTAGTGACATTTGTGAGCTAATCAGTTTGAATATTTATTATTCTAAGAGAATATCAAATATATATATACAATTATTTTTAGAAATATAGAATAATAATAGGAGGTAATTTTCTGCTGTACGAGGAAATTTTATATGGTTTCTTAAAATAAAGATGTAAAGATGACGAAAACCGACAAATTTAGTTAGTTTGATGAGGCTTTGTAAGGCAGCAAGTTAAGTGCGACTTTTTGGATAAGGCTTAGCTGCTTCACACCATTTAAGCCTCAAGGAATAGCATAAGAATAAAAACTAGAAAATAAATTTAAAAAAAAATGCTTTCATAAAGCCACAAAAGAGGGAAAAAAATTTAAAATAAAAAAAAAATCTTAAAAGCGTGGAGGCGAAATCTGTACATCTCGATAAAAACTTATTTGTCCATGCAAAATTACTAGTTTTAATATTATTCTCAAATTATTAGTTTTTTTTATCTTGTAAAACTGCTCATTTCGTCTTAGAAATTCCTTGTGATGATGTAGCGTAAATTGTTAGCTGAAATAAATTGAAAGTACATATCTGCTCACATTGTAGTTCGGTAAAATGAGATTGGCTATTGCAATATGGAGTGGTAATCCTTTGTGTCATATAGAAACTTTTACAGCTATTTTCTTCTCTATGATCAAATATGAGCGAATAACCTTTCCTTTTCTGTGCTTTTAGAAGCGTATTCAAACTCTAAGCTCTACATAAAATATTGTCCTTCCTGTGTTCTCTCCTTTTTAAAACACTTCGTATGAGTCAATTCTTTAGGAATTTTATTTCGATACTTAATATAGCGAAACTTTGAAATAGTAAAATTATTGATATTTATTCAACCATTAAAAATAACGAAGTTCACCATTTTAAATGGTTTCAATGAATTTATTTCAATATTTCACAAAATAATTTCACTTCTGGAATGATATATATATTTCCATTGAATCGAATTTCTGATTCTGCCACAAAGACATATTTAAATTCTAAACATTTTAAAAAGACAAATATTTTTTAATGAAATTCCATCTATTTCACTGTCTTTATATTCCTACATATAGGGAGGGAAAAGTGAGTAAAAGAGTAAGTGCACATACGCACAAACACACAAAAAAAAATCCCTGCAATTAAATATGATTTTATCTACTTTGAAATATAACAGAAAGAATTCCTGCTCTTTTCTCGCGATGTCAATCTATCATTTTCTTGCGAATTCGCTGCTAATCTGGCAGAAGAGAGTGGGACGTGATAGAAGAAGGTCGAAATTCATCCTGTGCAAAAGAAGTAAGTTTCAATTCCAAAAGCATTTCCTGAATTTCATTGTCCATCAAATTTAACGAGGAGGGGTTTTAAGCAATTTTGTTGATATCCTTTCTTCCAACAGACGACTATTAAAGGCCCTGAATATTCCCGAGTGAGTGGAAGAGAAAGTTCATACAGCTTGGAGAAAGAAGTCGGATTAAATAAAATTTTAAACTTTTGTGAAAACTTCTTTTTTAAAGATTTTTGCTAATTTAATGGGACTTTCTTGAATGGTGCTTTATGTCGATGAATATACTTATTTTAACCTGCTTCTCAAAAAGAAGCACTCAGATTTCTTTCGTCTGTTTCATTTAAAGTGATAATGCTTTCCGTCTCTAAATTTAATGCATCCTTTTGCTTTATAAAAGTTCCACTTGCTTATCTGTTTCAATGAAGAGTTTAAAAAATGTGAAAGTCAAAGAAATATTTCCAGAAAAACAAAAAACAAAAATTTAAATGCATGTGGAATTTTACAGGTGAATTCTGTACTTTTGTATTTAGCAAGAAATGTGCTAAAAAATTTATAATGATTATATCTTTCATCCAAATTTCTTTTCTGTTTCGTAAAAAAATATATAAATCGATCCATTCCATTACTTGTTTAACCAAAATTTCTATTCAAACGCATTTTGTTGCATATGATTCAAAATAATAAGTAAGCGTACATTGCGAAGCAGACTGAAGATATTTGGAAAAAATTTTAGTAGCTTAAATAATAATATGAAGTTTATTAGAAAAGAAATAATGCTATAAATTATAATAACTGGAAAAATTTATTTCTTTTTATCGTATCATAAATGAAATTTTCTGCCCCTAATATAATTCAGTTAAATATTATTAAATAAATAGAAAATATGACATATTGTTATAATCAATACTTTATTTTATTCTATTCCTTTTGACCAACATTTGACGAAAACACATCCTGGTCAAGTTGGAAACCTATCTTATTACAGAGAATAAAATTTCACACTGATATTCGTAACTGTTTATCAAAAGCATTAATAAAAGTAATCAGGAATATACTTTTAAATTTAACACAATGCTTACACTCTCTAAATGTTTGATAAAAAGTATATTTCTAGTCAAACTATTTCAATTTATTAGCAATATCGCAATAAATCCTAATGAGGAAATAATCTACATACATAGCTTTGTTGCATTACATCGCTTACATTTGATAAATAATTTTAGATATTGTTAGTTAATATATTTTTGAAATAAAACTTTAAAGCAAATTTGGCATTTAATCAAAATAATAATTAAAATTTATTAACACAGACCTACTAAATAAACCTATAATATTACCTCAAAGAAACAAATGAACAGAAATAAAAGTTTTTTTCATTAATCATTCATATAAAGACTCTGCGGAATTGTGATAAATTTAATTTGCGTAATGCTTTTTTAAATATTTAGCACATTAATTTGCACTGATTATTTTGAGTTGGTTTGCATGTCACCTCTGAATGTTACTCAAAAGATTTTTTCATTCTTAAAGAAATGAGTTGAAAGTTGAATCCTTTAAGGAATAAACATATAATATTTTAGCTATGCAGCTATTAAATATCAGTAGCTTAAAAATAAAAACCTTTTTTTATACGCTAATGCTCATGTGTTCATTTTGCCATTTATCATCCTTTGGAAGCTAGCCAAAAGTTAATGTTCTACGTACGCTATGTTATAAATTATATTTAAAATATTTCTAAATGGTTAAAATATTTTATTAATTCATTGAATGAGGATCATTTTGTAAAAATATTTTAGTAACCTTAAATTATGTATTCAATTCTTGCGCTTTTGTTAATTTCGACACCGGACTTTCTTATCGTAACCTCGAGTATTTTCAAATCACAAACAAATACGACATAACATCATTTAATATATTTTCTCTATAATAATGTAAATTATTTCTAGCTTTTTGAAATTAAAACCGGAAAAGTAGGAATAATTAGGGTTTAAACTTTCAAAAAAAAAAAAAAAAATAGAAAAGCACCAATAGAAAACCATTCTGACGCTGATTTACTACATTGCTGTTAAGATTCAACTGATATTTTTTAACTTTCTGATTTGTTAGAAATCAGTTCAAACATTGCGATCCCTTTTTATTTACTTATATATTACACTGCTTCACAATTGCTAAGGAACACGTGATTTATGCAAAATTGCGTCTCAGTCAGCTGACCAATAAAAATAAATTCAAGTTGAGAGGGCGTGGTAGACCAGGACTCGTTATCTGTATAAAAGACATTGCATACAAGCTCATGATTCATACGAAAATTCATGCTGTTTGATGTTTGACCCAAAGTAGCGCAGGATTTTATAAAAGTTTTTTTCTCTGAAATTCTGTTTGTTCTTGCAATAATTGAGAACAAAATGTCAGCAAAATGTCATTTATGTGCCTACGATAATGGACGAGCAGTTGGACGACTGGAAGCAGATCAAAGTGTCACCACTGTAGCTGCTGAAATGTGTGTATCAAAGAGTGTCACCTCGCGATATAAGAAGGCCGCTGAAGGTGGAAATGCTTTTCAAAATCATTCCGGGGATCGTGGTAGGAACACCGCACCTTTAGAGTATCGCTATGCAGCCCTCGTGGCAGAAAGGAACAGAAATTTAATTCCTGGCCAGATAGCTGCAAACCTTGCAATCGCTACCGGTACGCATTTTCTGCAAGAACCATCTCACGGCGATTAAATCAAGTTGCTTTGTATGCACGTAAGCCTCTTGCATCCCGCTTTAACCAAGCCATAGTCGTGAGAGGTTACGCTGGTGTAAGGAACATGTTGGTCGGGATATTCAAAACTGGTCTAGAGTGATGTTCTCAAACGAATATCGTTTCAGTGTGACAAGTGATTCTGACCACCAATTACTGTGGAGAGAGCATGGAACACGTTATGCACAACAGTTTGTTAGTGAACGTGATCGGTACGGCCCAGGCGTGATGGTGTGGGCAGGCATCATACACAATGGCAGAACACCGCTTCATATCTTTGAGCGAGGAAGCGTTACATCGCAACGGTATTGCAGAGTGGTTATTCCTAATCATGATCGTCTTTTTAGGGGTGCTGTAGGTCCAGACTTTTTGTGTATGAACGATAATGCGCGGCCACACAGAAGCATTGAGATATCGGGCACACTGAAAAGTGAAAATAGTGTCCGTATGCAATGGCCTGCTTATTCTCCCGACCTAAATCTGATTGAACATGCCTGGGATGCTCTTGGCAGACGTGTTTAACAAAGAACCATCCCAAGCAGCAAGAGAAGTCGCTAAACGATTGGCCAAGCATCGCAGCCATCTGATATACGCCGCCCGTATTTTGCCAATGTCACCTTTGCATTGGCGCGACATCGGATTTTGACCATATTTTTTTCTGTCGCCTCTGAAGATCGCTTTTTCATCGGGGCGAACTCCTACGGCGACTTAGTGAAAAAGACCGGCTCAAAGCAATCGGCCCATAGTCGCCTCGATGTCGGGAAAATTGCTTTTCCTAGGTGGCGCTATGCGAACATATTTTAGAAATTTCCCATGAATCACCTGGCGTGTATTGGATTTTGAAATTCAACCAGCAACGCATACTGTCATTTCAAGAAACTTGGTAAGTGTAAAGTTTTTATTATTATATATTTGTAAATAATATATTATTTATTCTAAATAGTGAATAAAAAAAATTATTTTTGTTGAAGCCGTTCGAACTCGTTGCTTAACATGGAGTTGCACGTGATATTATTAGCGTTAGGCGTAAGCGACGATTATCATTTCTTTTCTTGTTTGTATTCTTTTCAAGTGATTTTATTTCCTATCTTTTTTTGTGTGTGTGTGTCTGTTCTTAAATTATTGCAGATATTTTTCCATTTCATTTACAATGCCTTTCCTTTTGTTAACAACAATTTCTAATGAAAAAAGTTTTTAAAAAAATATTAAATTGCGTTCTTATGTTTTGGTTTTTCAATAACATTTGTGTTATTATTTTTATTTCGACATAAGGCTAAAAAAATAGATTAGCAGAATATATTTATTGTAAATTTCAAAAAAAAAAATCTTTAAAACTTGCAATTATGTAGTTATATTTGAATACTCTTATGTGAATAGTTTATAATTATTTCACCTTTCATAAAATAGTAACATAAATTTTACACCCATTAGTTTATATTATTTTTCTCTATTGTCCTAAACATTATTATAATATTTGCCTATATAGTTCATTATCAGATTGAAAACATTATCAAGCTTATGAAGTTCTATATATCTATTTTACTCCTTAATTACATATCTCCAATTGTCAACAAATATTTTATTTGTACTTTTAAAAGAAGTGAAAGCTTAATCATTATTCTAATTAAGGAATATGTTTTTAGGTTCATCAAATCTGCAAAAAGAAGAGTGAACTTGAAGAAAAGTATATGTATAATTCTTTATATGTATTACCAGCAAAATATGAAATCTAGTATTCTATAGAATGGCCAAGCATTGTATATAATGCCTAAAACAAGCCAGTAATGTATGAAACAATTTGTATTTCATACATTTTCTAAGCATTCTATAGAATGCCAAATGACAACCTGGCAAAGTATGAAATACATCTCTCATTCAATGAAATAAAAATTTTGTGCAACCTTTTTTTCAAAACTGAAAATGCAATTAAAGATAAAATAAATTTTAAAATTGATCTATAAATATAAACAAAAAAAATTGCTCACTATTTGTTTGGAAACTACTGTGCAAGTTTCTATTCCTGACTTCAAAAAAGAGCAAAATATTGGAAGTTACAATTAATGTGGCGGAGTATGGTTTCTACCGACTTGGAACATCAGAAGGAAATTTAAAACAATTTTATGCGAGACAATTATATGTCCCAATTCACTTAATATCCTAAGAACTTGTTTAGAATTGAAGATATTCTAAATCACAAAATTTCTCTCTGGTCAGTTGCAATTACTCAGAGCAGTGGAAGCAATCAAGGATTTATCAGATGTATGTGTTAAAGTGCCAAAATATGTAATGTCTTTTCGTGAAAAATGTAGTAAAACTTCAAAATGTTGCAATGTGATAGGCTTGAATGACAAGTAGGTAAATTTTAATTTCTGATTTTTTTTATCTGAAAACTTATTTGCCTTAATTAGAAAGGCATAAATTTTGTTTTGTACAAATTTTATTTTTCTATATAATATGAATAAATTTTTTTAATGGCAACCTCATTATTTTTTCAGACTGACAATTCAAGTGATTTTAATTCTATTTACCTTAGTTAATTTTCCTTTTCATTTACAATTTTTCTGTGAAAGAAGTTTAATAAAGTATTAAATAACATTTTTATATTTTGGTATTGAAATAACATTTGTGTAATTATTTTTATTTTGACATGAGGCTAAAAAAAAGTTTAGCAGAATGTATTTATTTTAAACTTCAAAAAAAAAATCTCTAAAACTTGAGATTATGCAGGCACTTTTGAGTTCTCTTATATGAATAGTTTCAAAGTATTTCGCATTTCATATAACAGTAACATAAATTTTACTCCCATTAGTTTGAGTTTTTTTTTTCTTTATTATCCTAAACATTATTATAAAGTTTGCTTACACAGTCCAGTATCAGAACAAAAATATTATGCTTATGAAGTTCTATAAGACTTTTGCTTGTTAATTACTTATCTCCAATTGTCAACAAATGTTTTATTTGTACTTTTAAATGAAGCGAAATCTCAATTACTATTATAATTGTTTTCTAGGTTCAGCAAAAAGGAAAAATGAAATGTATAAATAAATGTATAATTTTTTATATGTAGCTGAAGATTCAGTTATACATATATAGAATATTTATATAAATGTGTGTGGATTTTCAGAAATTTCAAACTCTTCAAGTATTACATAATAAATAAAGTTGAAATAAATTTTTTATAAATTACTTTGTGTCAATATTATTTATTCTTCTAAATTATAAGTCATAGTTTCAGGATTTTGCTTGGGTGTATAAGTCATTACAGAAAATTCAGTAAAAAATTTCAAGTAAATTATTATTTTACTTTGTATTTCTAAAATATTATTTAATGAAGGTCTTTGTAAATAAATTGTTTTGCATAGTTGTTTTTCTTTTCTCCTAAAAATAAAGAGGGGAAAATAATAATTAAAAAAATATTTGTCTAAAGAAATTTTGTATAATTGAAAGTAGTGTTTACATTTTTAGGTATGGAGTTTTTGTGAAATATTCAGAGTTAATCATAGATCAAATTTGGTTCTTGTGCCATGAAACAAAACCAAACTAATCATAGATTTTAAAAAAAATTAGAAATTTGAAGTAAATTGTTAATTTGTGCTTGTAAAATGTTATCAATTGGACATTAGCTAACACTAACATTTGTAATAAGGTATAAAATTTCTACACCATAAAGTAACTTTGTAAGTTAATAATAATAAAGTAACTTTGTAAGTTAATAATAAGATTTCGTATAAGTGAAAGAAGTGTTGTATTTTTGTGCATGGAATTTTTGTGAAACATATTTTTCAAATATTCAGAGTTAATCATAGATCAAATTTGGTTATTTTGCCACTGATCTAAACCTCACTAAACATAAATTATGAAAATATTAGAAATTTGAAGTAAGTTATTAAATAAGAAGTAAGTTTGTGCTTGTAAATTGTTGTTTATTGAATATTAGCTAACACTAACATTTATAATGAGGTATAAAATTAATGCAATATGAAGTAACTCTGTAAATTAATAGTAAATAAAATTTCCTATAATGGGAGGAAGTGTTCCATGTTTTGGTATGGAATTTTTGAGAAATATTCAGTGTTAATCATTAATTAAATTTGGTTCTTGTGCTACAAAACTATACAACTAAATATAGATCAAGAAAATATTAGAAATTTGAAGTAAATTATTAATTTGTGCTTGTAAAATGTTGTATGTTGGACATCAACCGACACTAACATTTATAATGTGTAAAATTTCTACAACTGTAAGAAACTTTACATGTTAATAGTAAATATAAGGAATTTTGTAGAATTGAAAGAAGTGCTGCATTTTTGTGTATGGAATTTTTGAGAAATATTCAGTGTTAATCAAAGATCAAATTTAATTCTTGTGCCATAAAACCAAACTAATCATAGATAATAAAAAAAAATATTAGAAATTTGAAGTAAATTATTATTTTGTGCTTGTAAAATGTTATCTATTGGACATTAGCTAACACTAAAATTTATAATGAGGTATAAAATTTCTTCATGAAGTAATTTTGTAAAATCAATAGTAAATAGAATCAGTAAAATTGAAAGAAGCGTTACATTTTTGTATATGGAATTTTTATGAAACATATTTGTGAAATATTCGGGGTTTAACATTGATCAAATTTTGTTATTTTGCTACGAATCTAAACCTCACTAAACATAAATTATAAAAATATTAGAAATTTGAAGTAACTTATTAATTTGTGCTTGTAAAATATTTTCTATTGAAGAAACATATAATAGGAATTATATAATTTAGTGTTTGAAACTATTTTTAACCAATGCATTAAATTTTAGGGTGTTAAAATAGGAATTTGTGTTTATTCATTATTCTTTAGGAATTATTTGTTTATTGCTCAAATTAAGCAATATAAAACTGTGTATAGTAAAAAAAAAAAAAAGTATTTTTTTAATAAGAATTATATATTTTTCTGTTTCGAATTTTCATAAAATAGCTTTTAAAAACAAATGATATAGGCAATATATATAATACATCTACTTTTAAATTTCTAATATCAGTTAAAATCATACTGATTAATTATATAATTGAAACTATGATTATGTTAACATTTCTTCCCATGCATTAAACAATGAAAATAAATGGGAAATATCAATGAAGGAAATAAATCTTATATGTAGATAGATGTTCAGGGGATCAAATTTAAAATTATTTCAGATAATTTTAACATTTGTTTATTTTTTTTAAAGAGCAGTAAAAAAATGTCATTTAAACATTTTATAGGGTAAAATTGTGGTAAAATCTATGCTATAATAATAGTTAAAAAAAGTTGGAAAAATTGTTAGAATGACATTTTCCATGAATTTTTATCGAAAACAAGTATTTTATGGAATTTTAAATTTATCAAAATAAATAACAAACACTATTATTAATAGGTAAAAAAGAAAAGTAAACTATTCAAAATATCTCGTATTTTCAGTCTTTTGACAAAATTTTGAAAGTATGATAGTTTTAAATATTATGACACTAGTTTCTAGAGTTTGAGAAAATTGAATAACCATTAAACTAATATTTCAATTTGACACCAGCAAGTGTTCAGAAATAAATTGCCTATTGATTGGCATTTGGTTGCCCATTGCTAAAATACATGGGGAAATGATTGGTATTGGGTCGCCCATTGCTAAAACACATGGGGAAATGATTGGTATTGGGTCGCCGATTGATAAAACAGGTCGCGAAATGCTTGGTATAACGTCGCCCGTGATAATAACAAGTCGCGAAATGCTTGGTATAACGTTGCCCGTGATAATAACAAGTCGCCAAAGGATCGGCAAATTCGTCGAAAACAAGTCGGGGCGACCATCGCGCGGCGAACCGCCGGGGGACATGATCAATGTCGGGGCGAGATCGCCTCTGATCTCGCCCCAATCTCGCTCGTTACGTGGTGCGATGCTTGGCCAATGGTTGGCCAACGATCTTTTGCTGCTTGGGATCCCTCTCCGAAAAGTGCAAGAGGTCGAAATCGCCTTGAAAGAGGAGTGGGACAATATCCCCCAAGAACTTCTCGATAGTTTAGTGGAGAGCATGGAGAACAGATGCAAAATGTGCATTAGTGTCCGTAGTCATCACACATCTTACTAAGGTACTCATGTCTGCATCTGGGCTGTTTGGAAATCCTCCAAAGAGCATCTTTTTTTCATTTTTTAAGTTTTTAATTCTTCAATGTGTCGATATCTGCACCATTTTACACTATAATAAATCCTTCCTACTAAATATGTACTTAGTTTCATTTCTTCAATCATTGTCTATACTTAATTATTCCGAAAAACGTAACTGTTCCTTAGCAATTATCAAGCAGTTAGAACTCTGATCCTTTTTGTTTTTACAGTAATTTTTATTCTAGATTCTAGATTTATTTGTCGTTTTAATTTGAATGCAAGAAAGTTCTAGAAATGGTTGTTTAACAAGACAGAAAGATAGTAAGAAAAACATTAATTGCGGGGCGTGTTTATGATATCTTCTCAAATTCAGTTTCTCAAAATGTATAAATTGCGAGAAAATAAAGCAAAAAGAAAATATCCATTATCAGTCTTTTAAATATCAAATATACAAAATAATCATATCTAGTCATTTTTCTTTTCATGTTTCCATTTGCAAATAAAAATTATTAATAAAGTGAAGGATATTTCTTATGGCATATTCATTTATCAAAAGCTTTCAGATTCGTCAGTCTCTTTTTTTGTAACCAAAAAAAAAAAAAATCCACCTAACTTTATTATTTTCTCCTTGTCTTTTTAAGCTTGCTGTTTTAACATAACCTAATTTACCTATGTATTCAAATGGATCGGATTTTTTCCTCTTTCTTTCTTTTGGTGTGAAACGCCACAGTTTTATCTCGTCTCTTGAAACTATGTAATAAACAAACAAACAAACAAAAAAAAGCAAAGAGGATTATTGGCACTCAGATATTTTTTGTTGGCTCGGCTCATATTTAAATGCTTCTTATCTGTAATGCTTATAAGAAAAAAGTATGGATTGCCTTTTCTCTCTCTTGGGGCAAGTGCCGGTCTTAGAAGAAAACATTGTCTTTCATAGCATCAGCTTCAGGCACACTTTTATGCTTCTCGTTTCTTTTTGTTATGTTTGATGAGATATTTCTTTGAGCAGAAATACAGATACTGTTATAGTTATAATGTTACGCTTCATTCAAGCCAGTAGCTATAGTCACTTTCTGATACTTAATCATAGACATGAAGTTACAAGAACTGATAGCAATGTTTACTGTAAGGCATCAAGGTTTAGGTTGCACTTTTCCATAAACTTTTTTTTTATCAAAATAGCTAGAATCTGGTTAAGGTATATACCAAATCTCATATCTAATCACCGTAACCATTTTCCTTTATAGCTAAAGATTTCTATAATCTCCTGCGTACTTAAAAAAAATTCTCGGCAGTTTAGATTATAAACTGTTCGGACTATCAGAGCAGTTAATATTAATGAAAATATTTTACGGTATTTGCAATAAAGATAGCAAAATTCCATAATCATGTTAATATTGCTGGGTTGTCTCAGTAGAGACAAAAAATATCAACTCATTTCATAGAAAAGGTAAATTATGAATTCAGCTCCATAAAGTAGATAAATGAAACACATTTTTCCAGAATCCTATTAAAGAAAGTAACTGAAAGAAAGTATGAGAAAGCTTCCAGTCATTTAGGCCATCGCGAATTTCGTTCAGAAATTGCTTGCCAAAATGTTTATAAAAACATTTTCTTTCTAATTAAACATCCTTGGCTACTCAGAAATTTAATAATACTTTCATTTCCTCAGATCGGGGTGGTTGCAGCACCCATTAAAACCTCGGCCGCAAAAAAAGTGTAAAATTTTGTAGTCATTCATTTATTCTTCATTTCCGGTGATAGTTTGGGGAATTTTCTCGAAATAAGAGTGACTAATCAATCTTGCTACTTTCGTTGAATTGTCTAGGTTTTCTCAGAGGAAGTGAAAAAAGGAAAGCAAGGGATAGCTGTTGTCTCATCTCGATAATAACTTTATGATAATTATCATTCTGTTATAATTGTTTTCTTGATGATTTATCTACAAAATATTTTCAATGAGTGATTTAATTGACTTCATACTGTAAATAAATCTTCAGCAGCCCAAATGCGGCAAAAAATGCATTTTAATAAATGATATTTACTTTACAACAAATCAATAATTCATGTGTAATTAAATAAAAATGATTTGAGAACCGCTAATATATATTTAAAGCTGTTCAGTAGCAAACAATTTCATTCTATTTTTACCTGCAGAAAGTACGGAACACTAAATGTTGATTTCGTTTTAGTAATTATATAGATTGACAACACCGGCTTGAATTTTTTTAATTGCGTTTTATATTTTAAAGTAAAATTATTTGTCTGACAGTTCATTTGTTTTTTAAATGCTTGGTTAGCTGGGGAGAGAAAATGATTTTGATGATAATATGAAATGCACTTAGTGAGTTTTTTCCATAGAAAACTTAATAAATTTTGTTTATTTGTAAACTTTGAGCAAATATTTTTAGCAATTGTAAACAAAAACGAGAAATAATTTTTAATCTGAATCTTTGCAGGACAGAACAGTCATTTTATTTATGCAATGACTGATTATACTGCTTAAATGCATCCTATATTTATACATTTCTAATTGTTAAAATCTTATTTTTATGTTAAGTGACACTTCTTCCCTCCTTCTGTCTTCTTCCCTCCACATACATACACAGATAAATATGCTCACCTGTTTCGCGTCTTCCGCTGTTCTAGAAAAATTATTTTTCTCATTATTAACCCAAAGGGACTCATTTGGATTATTCCTGCTGTATAAGTTCCTGAATGTAAAGATGAATTATGCGAGATTTGAAGTTTAAAAGGCCAGCCGGTGGATGCTTTGGCTTTGAATTTATTTCCTTAGCTGGAAATTCCTGAAACAAAATGTTTAGATTTTATCAAATAAGGATTATTTTGTGAGGTTTGGAGTTTTTCTTTTATCTTTTATCCATTTAATCACGCAGAAAAGAAAAAAGAAAATTCCACCCTTTTTTATAGCTGAATTTTAAACAGGTTTTTAGGTCTTATGAAGGCCAATAATAATTTTAAATAAATAGTAACTTTTAATTCATATTTATTACAGATACATTGAAATATGAAAATCAAAATAAGCTTTTCTATACTTTATGTAGTTTACTAAAACAGTTTAAGAAGTTATTCCTGATATTTGGGCGAAGTTTGAAAAATATTTCATGGTTCAAAGTAAAGAAAATAATAATAAAAAAAACATAACTTAATAACTTTTAACAATTAATAACTTTTTTCATAAAAGTTATTAAAATTATATTTTTGCGAGGTAAAATTCTCGATACGAATGTCTTTCTGCTATGTATATCTCAGGTTTTCTTTTTTTTTTAAAAAGTGAAACAGGCAATGATATGTTGAAATCGATACATTATCAGGAATGTGGCGATATTATGGGGAAAAAAGCGATAGATTATCAAATGATATATCAGCAATAAATACATTATACGTCAAAAAAATTCAAAATATAGTTTAGCGTTTCTGCTCGGAAGGTTTAGAGTTAGCATTGCTTACAAAATTCGAAAACAATCTGTACGAAAACAAGATGGATAAAAACGCAATTCAAAAAGGTCGAATTCTACAAATCCTGTATTTACCTAATTAGAAAAATGGAAAAGTTTCTGAGACTTGTTTATGAACAGAAATTGGTATTTCGAGAATTCGTAAGCCTATACTTCAAAGGCAAACGAATACTATTTGATGCAATGCGTTCGAATCCTCTACTTGCTGATAGTTTTCTGAGAGACAGAAATCATTTGTAGCAATTTAATCTCAAAGAAAGAAATCACCTCATTTAATTTACGAAAAGGGAATAAAATGAAAAGAGTTTATTTCCGTTGGATTTCAAAGCAGGCAGCAAAGAACTAAAAAATAAATATTAAATCTAATTGAATCATAGCCCTTCATCCATTCGATGAAAAAACTTTGAAATCTGTAGAGAATTAAAATTTAAATGCGTTGAATGAAATGCATTTAAAATTTCTTTTTTGTAAGATTTTCAGTTAAGGTAATGACAAGATATCGCACTAGAAAGATTTTGATAAACTTAAATGAATCACAAATTTTAGCAATGAATGTATGTTAAATTAATTTTTAATTTAAAATATTTTTTCATCCTAAACACAAATGATAAAGATAGCAAGAAAGGACAGCGATGGATTTGTAATTATCGTCATCTATTTTTGTGTTGGAAACTTTTATTTGTATTTTATTTTATTTTATTTGTGGAAAAATATTTTGTCCCATCATTCATTTGAATATACACTTTATGGTCACTTAAATTCCATTTATGGCTTCATACCCTGATCTTTGTTACTTGTATTTGATATATTTTCGAATTTACTGTTTGTTATAATTTAAAATATGTGAAAATTATCTCATTGACATTTGTTTCAAAGTCTGTAAATTTTATTTTAATCCTATCATGCTGAGTCAGAGAACGCTGAATCAAATAAACGTGATTTTAAAAAGTCTAATAACAATATTTTATATTTGAAAGAATAAAATTCACAATGGTATAAGTCATTTAAAAAAAATTCATGACTTAGAATGAGAAAAGGGAGAATTGTGTGATCTATTTACATTACAAGATTAACGGATACATAATTTATAATATTCCTTATAAAAGAAAGGAAATTATGCAACAGAAGATTTCAGAGAAACCATAGTGCTTTTAACGTATCAGATTTTTTATTATCATTGCCTAAAAATTTTTAATGTATTTTCAATTTTTTGGAAATTATTATATTTAAAGATTTAATCAGTAAGATATATTATTCATAGTTATTCCTCTCTGAATTCCTCAATACAATAATGAAATATTTCTCGTACTGTTACTTAGTTACTTTAACTTTTAAAAAACTTTTTTTAATTTCTACTCAGTTTGAATGTAGAATTTATGAGCTGTAATTGCTTTTAAGCAGAATTAGATTTTTTAAATAATAAAAACAAAACAAAAAAAATGAATAAACCATTTTATAGTTAGAAATCTCAAGTTTTTAGCAATATTAGAGCACAATAAACATTTCTTCCAATTGATTTGAATTACATTTTGATTGCAATATTCTTACAACGTCATAGAAAACTCATATTGAAAAATACAAACGGACATTTGAGCGAATTGTAGTGATGATACACTACTTAACACTTATATATATAGGCTGCAAAATATCGATATAACAAATTTCATACTCGATATAATTGAAACTTGGTACAAGGACATACCTTTTTCATCCGGCGCTGAAAAAGGTTTGTCCTTCATACTGTTCTTTCTTTACTTTGTGGCATATATTTTCTTTTAATATCTCCCTTTAGTATCTCTAGTATGTATCCATACTTCATTTATTGTGGTTAATATAAACTTTCTAAAATTATTTTTATTGTACCTAAATTTTAAATAATTTTTTTCTTCTTTTCCATATTGATCTATTGTAATATTAGACTGGAAACAATATACTTTCGCTAAATTTTCAATTCAGTTTGCAGTTAAAAAGACATAATTTCTTGCCCACGCTAATTTCTTACCCTGATGAGCAATTAATGCGTTGATCGCTTTGTTTTGCATTTTATTTTCAATTTTATTACTGATTTATTTCCAAAGTGTTCCTAGAATTGCAATTTTTACATATTCGAGTTACCTGCGTTTTATATATTTTCCTTCACATTTATTCATGTGTTTTAAGCACTGTTTTTCCTTATTCCGGATTACTTTTGGTTTTCACTTTATCTTATTTTTGCTATTACATTTTACATGAAATTTTCTCCTTTGTTTCTGTATATATGTAAAATAGATTGGAATAGCAGTCGCTGAGTTCTTTTTTATTCTTCAGAATTTCAAAGTAAAAATACCATTTTTTGCTTTCTTCAATATTTCTTTGCTCGAGCCTCGGTGACGGTGTTTGCACGGCCTACGGTGCAGTGTATCAAACAGGAAGGCAGAAAGTATGAAAAACCGAGAGTATACATCTTACATAGTTTCATACAAAAATATATCAACTGCATACCGTGAGGAAATTAATATTCCCCACAACGCATAAGTTACAGTGAGGTTATGGCTTAAACTAGTAGCAGAAATTTGAATATTTTATTTGAAAAAATTATTTGTT
Source organism: Argiope bruennichi (assembly GCF_947563725.1). NCBI lineage: Eukaryota > Metazoa > Arthropoda > Arachnida > Araneae > Araneidae > Argiope > Argiope bruennichi. The sequence goes on from NC_079151.1 coordinate 148,886,320, forward strand.
ATCCTATATTCCTTTCATTTCCGCTTCAATTCATGAGGGAAAACAGGCTTCAGTCTTGGAAAAAAGCTGAAATTATATATGTACAATAAGTGTTTGGGATGACTATGCCTGCATAACAAGGATATTTGAGACAGTTAGCTATTTGCTGGAAGTCAGCAGAATACGGAAGCCTTTAAGATTCCAGATTTCCATGGAGGAGAATAAGACTCAGACAGCTGCGGACGGCCTCATTTTGACTTGGACTCTTCGATTTGAAGCACAGGGTTTTGTAAGGCGGCACTTTGTGGCCTTAAAGAAAGAGATATAGAATATGAAAAGCAGTAAATAAAATAGTAAAAATATTCTATATCACCGAAGGCAGTCTTGTTGGAAGGCAGATCTTAGGTAATCCGAAACCTAGCATGTACATTGGATCTACGTTCACGAAACAAGCATAAGAATCTTGAAATGAATATGATCTGTGAAGAAATGTTTAAAAATTAACTGACCATGGTGTGTAATAAAAGTATCATAAAATATTTATCGAACTACAAACTAATGAAAAAGTGACATTAAAAATAGGCATTCGCAAAATATATTATCGCTTTTTTTAAATTGCTGATATAATATTTTATTTCCCTTTTTTTTAGAGATACTTTAAAAAATTGCATGGATAAAACCAATATTTTTTTTGTTCTGTTTAGCTTCAAAAATGCATATTATAAAAACTAAATCATCAAACAAGTTATTTATAACACACAATACACTTTACTAATATTTCATTACTTGTTACCCACTGAATTTATTTTTCTACCTAATCATTAACGGATTAAAGAATAACACGATACAGCATAATTATAGCAACATTTCAGTTTTAAAAGAATGTTTCGCAGTTATTTGTTGAAAAGTTTTTTTTATTTATTATAAGTTTTTCCATTTATTTTTAAATGATATGTTTCGCATTTTAATAGCTATTGCCTAAATTAGAAAAATAATTCATCGTTTATTGGGATTGGGTTTATATTAAAAGAAACAAAACAATTTTTTTTCAAGGCAAATTTTCTTCGTAATCTTAATTTTACCGAGACAATAATTTTAATACTTTGAAGAAAAATGACTAACATTTTTTTTATTTTGTTTCAATATCTCTGTTTTAGATCAGAAATAAATGTGTCTTTTATAGTAATTCAATGATTGAATTTGAAAGAGGGCATCAAAATTCTTGCTTTTCTTCCTACATTAGCTTTTTCATAACTATACAGGTGACGAACAACACTTAAACTTTTCACATTATCGAAGCACCATTTCAGATAAATAGAATGAAATGAATGATATAATTTTCCGAGAGTATTTAGATTCTCGATAAGTTGCAGTGCAATGATTTAATTATTTGAAATCCATAATGTAGTTCATGGAATGCGTGGGTTTGTTAGGAATATTCTGGACAGCTGAGCAAGAAAAATATTTTAATGGGCCTTTTCTCTAATGTTTCCTCATTAGCTCATTTGGGTTTCTTAGTTATACAAAGAGAACAAACTTTAAACTATCCTAAATTTAACAAAAAAGTTTCTATTTATCTTGATAGGATTGTGATATTCTCTCACCAGAGATTTCTTTTGCAAATTTTATTCTAATATTTATAATGTGCACACAAATATATTTCTTCTTGGACGAGTTGCAACATGTTTATGAAATAAATTAAGAAATTAATAAAAAAAATCATTAAATTTTATTGAATGATAGTAAGCTTGGTTTATAAATAAATGAGATAATTTAAAGTGCACCCAATATTATTCTTTTCATAAATATGAAAATGATTGAACTATTATTATGCCATTTTATTGAATCAATATTAAACAATTAATGTTATTATTATAGAATTATTATTTAGCAGATTGTTTGAGTTATATCATATAACTCCACTATTCACTATATTTTAAACTTAAGTAGAATGTTTATCTTTGAAATATGATAAAAAAAATATCGATGAATTCAGAAAAATATCTCTTTATATAATTATATATATATAATTATAATAACATATATATAATTATAATATAAATAATTTTTTAATATAAATTTTATAATATAATAATAATATTTTTATAATATAAATAATAATTTTTATAGAATTTTATACTATACATAAAGTTTCATACGGTTTACTTTTGAGTAATTTTGTACCTAAGTAAGTGAATCCAAAAATTCTTTTATACCATTTAACGAGATTATAAAGGATGCTAGTTCTCAAGTTAGATTTTGTAAGGAGTTTTTTTATTAAATTACCCAAGTTTTAGTTAAATCAGGAATCAATTTTTTATATTACAAGATTGATTACTGTCATTCATTATTCTACTTGGTTAATTTTTTTATATATATAAAATACATTACATTTCTAGAATTTGCTTTATAAATTTATAACAACTTCTAAGCCTTATAATGGAAAGAAATTTTTGCAATTAAATGAAATCCTTCTTTTAAATTGTTTCAATTATTTATAAAAATTTAATTTTCAAAACATGGGCTAAAAGGGTTTATTAAAAGTAATAAATAAGGGATGATGTCAATATGTTTAGTTAGTATAATCAATTTTTAAATGAAGCACATTTAATGAATGACGCTTTTAAATTATAAAATTTCTTCTGCGTAGCAATATAATGCTCGAAAAAGCAAAGCTGAGCATCATATCTATCTCAATAAATGAACAAATTTCATTCCAGAAAAAGTCCAATCAATTAATGAAGTAATAAGGTTCCAAATGCAGTGATTTTTACACTAGTTTTACTGTTTAGTTAGCAATTATTGCTTTTAATTTAGCAGTAATCGTATTGCTTGTTTATTTCATTTAGACCTCTTGAATAAAAATTATCTTATTATTTCCTCGAAACAGGAATAAGAAATTTCATTGCAATTAATTGGGAAAGAATATTCTGTTTCGTAGCTGCAGGAAGTATTTCAAATTCACATAATAATTGCTTCCTTAGAAGTAATAACATAATTCTTTTTTTTCCTAAGTAGTACTATGCGATTGAACTGCCTCTTATAGCAATCACGAAAAAATTGCAGTCAATGTTATGGGTTTTTGATTTTGTTTCTTTGGTTTCTTTTCAGTTGGGAAATATTGAGACAGCAAATATCCAAATATCTCATATTTCACTTTTCCTTTGTTATGCAAGTAACAAAAATGTGTATCATAATCTTGTAATTAAATAAATCAAATGACTAGAGAATAGATATTTTTTCACTATCATTGTTTACTCAGGGACAGAATTAGATGAGAGAGAAAAAAATATTTAGACAGCACGAGTTGAAAAGACGAATACATTGTTTTAAAGCTCCATCTGGAGGAGAACGGCGTGGGAAAATATGCTAGGCTAAACTTCTGTTATGTTTTATCTGTCTTTATTTAATAATTGTGTAGAAGTAATCGTAAGTATCTGGAAAACGAATTTTCGAACTAAAGATTTTTTTCCGTCCTGAAATGTATTTTAACTGATAGAAACCTTGACGTTAAAGGTTAAAATTGCGCCAATGTATTAAATTATATAATCGTGCAAATGTTTGAGAATATTTCATATATTCAGCGATGATTTGGAAATTTGAAAATCTGAAAAAGGCCTTCAGTCGAAATTTTAAAGATGAATAAAATAGCTATTCCTATTTAAACACAGGAAAGACTTTGTGTGGAACCTCAGTGTTATAATCGGAAATAAACGATTGATGAAATTTCGAACATGATCTGTCTGTTAAAAAACAATATTGGTATTTTTTTCTGTTTCATTTTTAATCTTATCATTCTTCATCCATATCTTGGTGTATTTTTCTAAAATGTAATCCAAATTATTTTTTATCATTTGAAATGCCAACTATGGATAAAGTTTGTATCTTAAAGAGAAGTAGGACATTATGTATATTCTAACTTTCCTGCATAATTTTATAATATTTTATCACATTTCCTGCTTGTATATTCATTTCGAATCTTTGAAATATATTACCATATCATTTCTTCCAGATACGAAAGAATGTTTTGCCGAAGCTTGATCGACAGTTTTTTGTAGATTTATTTTCTTTTAATGAACGGGAATGAAAGTAATTATCTGTTCTTTATTACCATCAAGTAAAGCCTATCTCCATTTCCTGGACTTTTTTGAAAGAATATTATTGTCCTCAAACATCAAAAACCGATTTTCTAATATCGGACAGCTTTAGCACTTGCAGATCCAACGATTTGAGTTTTTAACTTAAATGCCAGAAAGGAATATCAATCTTCTATAATTATAAGTTTAATCACTGGTGTTTGTCGTTTCCACATCACATCATACAGGCACGAGAACTTACATTAATAAAGAAAGAAAAAACTTTGATAAAATATTTCTTAAAAAGACTTATAAATGATCAATATTTTACCAACCTTGAAATAAACATAAAAATGAATACGCGTTAATTTTATTTTGTTCTAATAAACAACATTATTTTTTAAAAGATATTCAGAGAAAGGATTATAAGTTTTAAGAAAAAAAACTTTTGAGGTATGTTTCATTTCTGCTTTCATGCATATACTTATGATATAATATAAAAAATTGAAATTAATTTTTTACTTAAGAACTTAGTTTAAAAACTAATCGTTTTTTAACAGATTCCTGAAGATTAGAAAGAAGGCGGAATTTTTTTTAAACCATCGATAAATGTTAAAATTACGACTTAAATAAAAGGAAAGAACCTTCATACTACATTTTATTTATAGAATATGTAATTAATAGAATTAAAATGAAGAAGAAAGCTAAAAAATTTAAACTATTTTACACGAAATGAGCTAAATCAAAAATGATGAGAAATGTTACAAATATCATTTATAATCAATCAATAAGTTCTAATTTTTATGTTGTTGTTGCTGTTACTAATCTCGTTATTATCTAGCAGGGCTAGACAATCCCCATAAATCTGTAAACATCTAAAAACAGTTGAGGTTCCTGGAGGACATCATCTTTGTTAAAACCCAAACAAACCAAAATATGGGCAGGGGAGGCCATGTCTGCTGAACACCAATGGCACTCAGGGTATACTTTCTGACCCTGCCGAAAAGTGAGGTCTCTAGTATGGCTACTCAAGAAGCGTGAGAAAGCAGTTTGTTGGGATATGGGTCTAAGCTAGAAGGATCCACCAGGAATACCATGAGTGGTTGGGAGGAGTTTTCGAAAGCTTGTTCAATTCTATTTTTGCTAGGGAAGAAATCTCGCTAAAGATGAGCTTCCCACAATGACTCACACCCACCTCAGCATCAGACCTGGCTAAGAAGTCGGCTTTTCCATTACCTTCAACCCCAACATGTGAAAGCATCCATTGAAAATGTATGGCATGACTGGTCTGTCTGAAGAAAAAAAATGGTGAACGTCTGTCAAGTAGATTTAAAATGTCCAGGCTTGTCTCGTCTCCAACAATACCCCTATTAGAAAGGGGCTGAATTGAAGCTCGACTTTCAGTTTCCAGATGTCTTGGAAATGATCCTTCACCTGAACTACGTACTGCAAGCCCCTTCCGATAGCAATTTCAAATCTAAAAATTGAATAAAAATTAGGGTTTTTGATCTTGAACACCAAAGCGCTGGTAGGAGTAGGAATAAAAACCCTACTACCTGAAATTCCTTTTTCGCCTCTGATACCATCAGTATAAATCTTTAAAGAAGATCAAGGAATACTATGGATTCTAATTTTTATTCATCAGTGAAAATAAATCGAAACAATCGATAAATTTGATTCAGATTCAGTTAAAGGCAACTACTCCAAAAATTGCTCTTATATATCTATATAAAAACTTTCAATATAAACTAAATTTTTAATTTTTTTATCAGCATAATTGACTTTTCATAATTAAAGTTTCTTTGTTGTGCTTAAGGCAGGTTGCATTTTCAAATATACTCACTCAGCGGGGAAACCGAAGAGTTTGTGAAATAATTTTTTTAACAAATATTTTTTTTTCAAAGTCAGAAAGTAATTTGATCAAAAATTTTGCTAAATTCAGGTGCACACACATTGTCAAGATCATGGTATTTAGTAAATTTGAACTGACAAAAAAGAAGATATTAGGCGTTGGTGAGAGAAACGGTGATCAGAGCTTAAAGTTACATTGAGTCTCTGTGTATCAAAACTAATGTTTTATGCTTCAGTTCTTCACACAATAATAATAATAACATTTCGGTTGACCTCAGAAGAAAATCAAATGCAGCCTTCATATTAACATTTCTAAACGATGCTTCTTATAAAGTCAACATCACCTAATTAGTTCCTTTTTTAACTAGCCCAGAATGTGAATCAAGAAACCTCAAAGTAAACATTTTCGACAGAAATAATTCGAACTTACAAAATTAAAATTTTGAGATAAATTAGGAATATTGTAACTTTTATCGAACAGTGGTAAACATTATTCTAAAAAAATGAATCAAAAAGACTTAGAGCATGAAAAGTTAGAAAACTTTAGAGAAACATAAAAGTCACACCATTCGGAAATTTCGAAATCAATGGAATGTTTAACAGAGAGGAAATCTATATTTTTATGTACAGTCACAACAGAACATCAGATTTCTTTATTCTGGTTTACTGAATTCCGGAAATACGATAACCAGGTACAGTTCTAAATAATGTCTTACCCGAACTCATCAATGGGTTAATACTAGGAGCAGAACGCGGAAACTTAGAACTAAAATTCTCTCATAAAACAGAACAGTCCCAGAAAACTAATGGTTTCAGTTTCCCACGCGGACCTCACCAAGCGCAAATAAAAATCCATTATATTTGTGCATTCCACCATTCGTCCAGTGCTGAAATTTCATCGGGCTGTCATTCTGTTGGGTCAGGGCCGTTTTATTGCCTTTCGCCTCTGGGCCTCGAGGGCAAATTAAATTCTGCAAGCGAGTGCACTTCTGGCGAGCCTCAAAATGGAATCGTAAATTTTTTTTTCTGGTTTTCATTAAAACGAGAAAATAGACGGATCTTTTATTGCCATCGGAAGGGAGAGAGAATGTTTTAATTTAAGGATTAAATGACGATCGTTAAATTTCGGAGAGGCTGCCGGGAGAATAGCAACAAGTTATCGGAAGAGCGAGGCAAGGACCGTTAGTGAAGTGCCTTTAACTAATTTTCGGAAGAGTGTTAAAAGGAATAATATGAATGGAGCTAGTAAAATATCAAGAAAATGAGCATTGATTGAAAAAGACGAAGTAAGATATAAATGAAAAATCATTTTTATTGCGGAGGAATAACTAGAGCTTTTTTTAAAAAAAAGTATTGAGGATTAAATAGATTAAAAAGTGAAATGATTTACATTCATGCATTTCAAACTCAAATTGGAATGATTTTTTTTTCTAAAAGCATATTTAATCCTTAGGAAGAAATTTCAAAATATTTTTTTAAAGCTGGGAATTCTTTGAAGTTTTTACCTCTTGTAAAGTTACATCTATTATCTTATTTGATTAACAATAAATCTATTAACCATAGTTGCAATAATGCACTGATTATGGAGAGCAAACAGATTACACATTGGTATCAAGGGAAACATAATATTGTTTCTTTTCACAGTCATGCAGTAAGGAAAACAGCTTCACAGATATTTTAACGGACTCTGAATGGATTTAGGTTCAAGGACCCCGGACTTAGTAACAAACTTGGCGCACATTTCGCAGAGACGAATGGGGCGATAAAAACGAAAACCCTCGAAAGCGCCAAATTTTTGGTGTTATCTATATTAAGGGCCAAGATACGGATCAGTCTAGATCCTTCGATGTCCTTTTGGTCAAACATATGAGAGGCAGTCGAATTAATTTTTTTATTGGAAACTTACTGCGCAGTGATTTCCAAAGTTAATTTTACTGGTATTACGAAACAATTGTGCTGTTCTGCTATCTAAATAGCAATTTATTGTCTGATAGTATGTTCGTGACTTCAGCAAGCAGTGCGAACTCTTGGGTTGTATGCTATTGTGTTTCCGAGATTTTTTTTTTTGTGTGTGTGTGTGTCAAATAAAACTTCTAAGCGTGCTTGTTAGACTTTTTGCCGTCCATCCATCAAGCAAACTTTCCCTAACAACTTTATTTTTGAGAAGCGAAGTGAAAGAATTCTTGCAATATTCAATATTATATCATCTGTGCCTAAAAAATTGGCCAACCGAATACAGTTTTTTGAGATGTGTTATAAGTAATTTCCTAGGAATGAGTCAACAGGTATTTAGTTAACTGTATCATATATTTGTTTTGATTATTTCCGAATGAAACATTGTAATATATAGAGAATGTAACGAAGATGTTCTCGAGTCAGATTTAATCCACACTGAATCAGCAAATTGAATTATAAAAGAAAACAATTCTGCAATAATGAATAATTTTGATATTTTTAAAAGAATATCATTTTATTTTAATTAAGATTTTATACGAAATAAAAGAGTTTGCATTATATTTTAAATGTAATTAATTAGATCAATTAAAATAATTACCTACATCAATAAATGTATGAAATTGGCTTCCGCAGAAGGCATAAGTTAGCAATCTCTTAAAATGAAAATTAATCTGAGCACCGTTATACCATTATCTTTGGAAATAGAATACCCATTGCGCATTGATCAAAAAGTAAAAATGTTATAAATGAATGCATTCATCTTATCGATTCTACTCAAAAGTAAAAATAAAAATGTGTGCGTTCCTTCAAAAGAATGTATAAATGTATCCAGATATGGTTATTTATTTTTAGATTTAATTATTATTTATATTAAACATTAAGATTATTTTTAAGAAACATATAGCGAATTGACAATAAGAAGGATTCTTATTCGCTCATAAAATACAACTACTTCATTAAATAAACATTTTAGGTAATAAAAGAACTCTTCGGATCGATAAAGAGTATATTTCTGATGCTTAGATTGGTTTCATAAAATATTGACTTTTTTTTCAAATATGCTATGAATCAGAAAAATGGCCTTTTGTTTGACTCTGCTTGTAGTAAGATATTGACTTTGATGGGATGTGCCATTTTGGAACATTTTATGATTTTTGTTCAGAATGACCAAGGTATTCCTTAGCAGCCATCCTATTACCCAAAAATTATTTCACATCTCACATAACTGAAAAAATAATTCATTGTACAAAAGCGAGAATAAAATGTATTAATTTTATACAGACGACGACGACGAAGACAGAGAATTAAATTTTAAGATTTTAATGTTCTCAGAAATATCATAATATTCAAATATTTTTTGTTCATTTTTCTCGTAGTATTTAAAGGAAGTCGATTCCTTGAGAATTTTTATATTTTCCATTTCAAAAAATGTGATGAGGAAATCTTTTAGAAACGAGACTTTGGGTGCATAATAAATGAGCCCGGTCGAGCTATTTCTGCCTTACTTTGCAAGCGATGAGGATTAGCAAATTGTTCCATCAAATTTTGTTCCATATTGTTTGAGTGGTCCGATCAGCTTGGTCTAATCCCTTCCCTCAATGCCTACCTCCAGAGAGGATAACACCTCGCATGCATTATTCATTGAAGAATATCTGTGTTTGAGTGATATTTCGTTGCGGAGAAGGATTATAAAAAAGCTTATCTTTTCGTACAGGACGAGATTTCGACAAAGTTTAGGACTAAAAAATGATGGCAGTGCGCGAAGAAATAACTCTTCAACACAGAATTTTTTTATTAAAAACAGAGAAGGTATATGATTTGGAAATGTCAGTTGATATTCGATTAGAAAAAAAAGATCAAATCATTTAGGAAAGTGTATCAGTGAATAGAAATTTACGAAACATGATAAATTCAAAACTAATATTGAAATCTTTGTGATATTCTTCTTAGAACTGCAAAGACGTAATAAAAGTGTGGAAAGAACGACTGGCTGTTAGAGACAAGGACAGATAGAATGTAGAAAGACTATAAGTTATGGAAAACAATAACAAAAATGATTCAAACGCTGCAGACTATTTTGGATGCTTGTAAATACTATTGTGATAGGAATGACATGTGGTAAAGGTTTATTCTGCTTCATTATGTTTAGATCTGGCTGAAAATTTAGAACGTTCTATAGCATCGACTCAATTTGTAGATTTTGGAATGCCCTAGAAAGGGCATAGTGCCATTTAGAATTTGAAACCTTATTTGGAAACTTGCATACCAGAATAAAATATTTGAATTTGATTAGTCTTTCAAAACATTTTCAATTTTGAATTTTCTAATAATATGCGGTTTCCTTTCTTCATTTGAACATTTCACAGATAAAGTTTCACAAAGAAAAAAAAATACCTTAAAAAAAGAGATTTCTGCTTAAAAAGTCAAGGATATGAAACATATTTTTGATGTGTTTTCAATTTGAACTCAGATGCTTCATATGTTAAATAATTTAAATAAAAAATGTACTCTTCATTTCTATCATCAAAAATTAATTAAATTAAGCATTTGTACATGGAATTTACAATTCCTATAAGGATGCCAGTCATTGTGTTAAGTTACTCTTTGTATTATCATTTTTGAAATGATAAATTATTAACTAACCGTTCGTAATCTAATACGAGGATAACCCGGAAAGTAAAAACGCCAAATTATCTATTTCTGTTTCACTTCTATAAAGTCTCATCATTTCTAGGGAATCAAAATTGTAATTGACAATCGATAAATACTTCTGTAAATATGTTTTGTGGAAAGATAATGGAAACTCAGGAAACATTTTTGTATTCTTCTGCAACTAAATCATTTTTATGGTTATATGCATATAATTATTAGCATCTGAATGATATAATATAAATTAGTAGCATCACAACACATTCTGAAATATGCCATTCTTTAGGAAAGCTTTATATTATATGTACAATTATAACAAAAATAATTATTCTTATTTTCGCCTTTTTCAATTTTTCAATACTTCTCTAAAATGTCTTAAATATGCATTTTCTCAAATTTCGGTATAATGAAAGTTTATATCGAAATTTCAATGTGATAAAGGATTCCATCTCAATTTCTTATAATCGTCTCTAAATTTTAAATATGTGCAAATATTGTAAATAGAAGCATGGAACTTTGCTTGTGCATAGATACATGTAAGAGAAACATTTTATTAAGTGATATTTTTACAATATGGGGACGTATGCAAATTTAACTTTTTAATTTCAACTTCCAAAAAACTTAAAATGCTTTTTTATATGATTGTTTGTATTTAACGAAACTTTGTGTTTGGAAGTATACCTCTTACTGTATTACATAGAAAAATATATTCTTATTTGACTTTTTTATGATGCCTGTTTATCTCTTGTCGCATATCGTTTATTTTTCAACTCTATATTTTTTCCACAAATGTGACTGAAATTCCTATTTAATTCCTGTCAAAATTTCAAGCTTTTATGATTTCGTTGAGAAGTTCAAATATTTTGATTAAAATACATAAATCAAGAATATTCAAAATGTTATAGAAAAGGTAAGAATTAAACAGGCATATTATTAGAGTATTAATGTTTTAGATGCAATCTAGAATAGATATTCGTAGAATATTAAATGTATTGATTACGCAAAAATTTGAATATTTATTCTTGTATATCTAGAATAACAGTGGAAGCCAATTTTCTTTATGATGTCATTTCGCACGACTTTTTTTTGAAAAATTGGACTTAAACTGGAAAAGAAATCTGTCGATATTTTGTTTGTAGTTCGTGTATCCAACCTTCGTGTTTATTTCTATTTTTGTATGTAGCATTTGTATTTGTCTGCATTTGCTTAAGAAGCATTTGTGTATGCATGCAATTGCTTATGGAGACAATATAACAGTATTCGATTCCCGGATGAGACGTAAGTTTCTATGCATTTTATTTTAAGCAATAATAAATGCAATAAGAAATGAAGACGATATGCCAGAAAATGTAAAAGTCGTTATAAATAATAAAATTGATTTAAAAATATTTGTAATCGTGTTAAAAAAGAAAAAAAATATTATTTGTTTAAAAAAAATTTTAATTAAAAAGCTATATATTAAATATCTTAAAATCCAAAATAATCTAAAAACTCAATATATAAAAATTTAAACACATTTTAATTATGATTACGCTTCAAATTTACATTAAGCTTCACTATCTATGTTATGGGCTCTTTAATCGTAAGAGCCCATAACATAGATAGTGGTTTTAACTTCCACATTTTTGATAAAAAAAAAAGTATTTTTCTTTCTAGATGTACAAATAAAAGATCTTTTAGAACGAAAACAGTATTCATGTTTTTTATTATTGATACAACTTCAACAACGGAGTTCTGCGTTTTTTTTTCCTTTTGAACTCTCTATGAAATCATGCAGCAATCGATTCATTTATAGAAATAAACACTGAATTTCACCAAAGAATGGATGTTAGAATTCATTATTACTGGCATTATTCTCGATAAAATTCATAACACAAGTGAAAAATACCTTGAATTAATCAAAGATATAAAACAAAATGTTTTATTTCAGCTTATTCAATTATTTTTAGAGCTTATCTTATAATAGCAGGGAATTTTAAAACAAACCTTTGAATAGTACCTACTAGGTAAACAATTCATAATTGATCAGAGAACGACCCATACTATCTAGTAGATGCCGTTGTTGCAAAAGAGAAATAACAAAATGAGAGCTTTACGCAGATTTGGAACCAAACGAAGTGTTAAAAAGTCAAATAATCATCAGAAAAGGATACTAATTGCATAAAGTAAATCGAAACAAGTCAAAGATTAGCATTATTAAGGAATTCATTGATTCCATTATTCAAAAGAACAAATCTGGAATGTAATTAAGGAACTGCTCCAGGAACTAAAATTAATCGCATAAAAATGTCAAATGGAGAGCTAACTAGGAACTCAAAAGTTATTATTACATATTTAAGCGTCATTTTCCTGATAATAGATGGATTGGAGCTAGTGACTCGAAAACTAGAAGAATACAGGCGCATCGAGAATCGATGAATGGTCCTTTAACTTCTGGGATAAATATTTTCACACAAATAAAAAATTGGTTCGAGAGTTCACTTAATTTCTGCTTAAAAGAAAAGATTTTCTCTTCTACCAATAAAAATAAACTAAAATTTAAACAAAAATCAAGTCATATCTAATTTGGTTTCCGCAAAGGTAAAACATACAATTTCGAGTCAATCATCAGACTAGAGAAAAAAGTAAGGTCATCTGCAATTTATCTTTTAATATTCACAATGCCTAACACTTGCATCAGATGGACGGATAGGCACTTGCGTATTATCAGCATCTTATAAATTAATCTCTGAAAAGCTATTTCGTAATTGTTGTTCGTCAGTGACATAACTTAAATAATACAAAAGTACAATTATCCGGTAGTATGAGAGAACGCTTCTAGTAGACCATTTCCGTTGGTACGAAATCTGGAATTCATAAAATAAAGAAAAAATACGTCCTTTTATTTAAGCATGTTTTTTTTTTATAAAGATAGAAATCATAAGAGTGTCAACAGCCTTCCTAAATTTATTTTTGTACCATTTTGAAATTTTACAAATGTAAAACTTTAGTTCAAAATTTCCAATTAATTTAGTTCGAATTAACTTATTGCTAGTTTATCTAAAAATGGGGGATATTATATCTTCTTTGGAATTTAAAAATTCTAAATTTTCTTCTTGATAGATATTAAATGGTGGAATATAGGATTTAAATTCGACAATCAATTCTTTCTTTCCATCATATTTTAAGGACTTGAAAATCTTGAGGAACATTATATTATTTTTTTTTCACTATAACTTTGTTATTATTTTTTCATCTGAAAAAAATGCATAGCTTTAGTTTAGCCAACTGACAATAAAAGTTTTATACCTGAATAATTTTTAACAGCTTCAGTTTTTCCAAAAAGAATTGAAACGAATGCATATCCCATCACTCATCAGAAATCTTGAGTAAGTATGTCCAGATTATTAAATTGATTACTGAGTCGAATCTCCGCAAATGCTCCAAAAGTATTCAAATGAAAATATCTCAGAACAATGTTTTTCCACAATTAATATTCAGAGATACTTAAAAAAAAATTGATAGATGGTGAACATCTTTGAAAGTTTCACTACAAAATTTGTCACCAAAGTTGGATATTGCTATTAGTACTGTCTTATACTTTTTTTTGTAAGAGAAGAAACAATAAGCTGTTATTGGTACATGTCGTTGAAATTCTTTAGTTCTGATACATACATACACATCAGTTACAAATTATTTTACAAAGAAAGCTTTCCGGAATTTCATTAGAATGTATGCAGTAGTCTCATTTCATACAATGGGATATGGTACGTAAAATGCGGAAGAAGTGTCCAAAAGTAGAAGGAAACGAAATTGAAAGAGAAACTTGTCTATTATGAGAAAGGATAGTATATTTTATCGAACAACAAAAGAAAGAACTAAGAATAATCTTGTTATACATTCGCTATGAGATTACAAAAAGCAGGCATTTTTTATTTTATAATTTACGCTCAAGACCCATTTAAATATAGCAACTTTTAAAGAAAGCGCATGTGTTTTTGGAAAAATATTTTTCTTTTTAAATATTCTTACTTTGCTTTGAAATGTGTATAAAGTACTCGGAAATTCTCTGGCAGTATTTTAAAGGCAGGAGAGTAGATGGGATTAAAATAAACATTTCTTCCTCATTCACTGTTTTTTCGGAAATAGCGTTTAAGCTCTGGTTGTAAAGAAAATAACAAAAGGGATAGGAAACGTAAGTGACGGGAAATCAACAGCAAATTGTTTAATGGACGCTGTTTTAGAACAGGGACGCGGTCACCAACAGGAAATACACTTTACACATCGACGCATAGATGGCAGTGCTCCCTCGCATTTCAAGTGACTACAAATAGCCTGGTTACGAGATCTTGTTGGTGATCAAAGAGGATTTCGCAAATGGCGGTTTCCAATGCCCCCCATAAAAAGAAATCTAAGTAAGTCGAATTTGGTGATCATTATGGCTTTTAGGAGGTCTACCTCGACCTATCCATCCGTTTTTAAATGTCTTTATTTAGAAATGACAACTATTAAAGATAAACGGAGTGAGAAAGATATCATTCTGGAATCAGATCTTTCTTCAAATAGCTGCAGAGACTTTGGTTAACAATATTTCTGATAGGAAGACGAAGCACCCTAACAGCCCAAATACTGACTATGGCTACTCTACGGCTGTATGCATATGATTTTGTTGCATGCAAAGTTTTATCCACCCATACAAGTGCGTTATGGTCAATGCACAGTTCTTCTCTTATAAATGTCGCTTTTCCGGTGAATGGGCCGGATGCTGGGAAGTTCGGCTTTAGTCAAATTTTGATGGAGACACCACCTGGAAAACTATGCATGCAAAGGGTGAATAGGACACCTACACTACATTTAATGCTTTTACTTTCTGTGGATGAAATGAACGCGTGCCATTATGAAGCAAATGATCTCAATTATGTTAACGTCTCAGAGTCAGATTATACGACATGCTTTTCGTACTTGCAGATTTCAATTCAATGGTCACGTAAGATAATTTCTATCACTGTTGGTATTTTGGGGCCACGGTAGCCTGGTGGTAAGGTCCCGACTTCGGAACCAGCGAGTTTCAAATTCGAGGACCGGCTCCACCGAAGAATCGTCATGTAAGCGGTGTGGTGCACGTTAAAGCCGTCGGGTCGAAGCTCCTTCCCATTGGCGTGGTGCGGAAGCTAGGATAGGGGTGCAAGTTCAGGTGTCGTTTTGTCATCTGACCGCTGCTCAAAATTTCAAAGTCCGCCCCAAAAAAGCCCTAGTGTTACTTTAAACCGGGACACTCATTCTGATCCGGTCCACATTAAGTCTGCTAGCCACTGAAATTTAGGTTCACAGAATTGGCTGTGATTGCACTCAAATATTCCTCGATTTTGCAGTTGTATATTAGGAAATCGTTTTCCTTATACAACTTTTAAAGAGAATGTTTATTTCTCTTCGCTGTTCCCTACGTCAAATGGATGTTTGCAAATTATGCGCTTGTAGAGTACCGATGTTCTGAATCATGACCCAGAGCACAAATGATGCCTGTAATGTGGAATCGAGAGCCATAACATGAACACTACATATTGGGGCTTGTATGCATCCTTTACAAGCACAAATTCGAAAAAAAAAATTATCATTTTTTTCGATCCCCTCTATCTAAAATGTTGCGAGATATTTTCCGAGCATTCTATTTACGTTATTTTCACTGTGTATGCATTCATTTTAAAATATTAATTAATTGTAATATTCATTAAAAATCAAATAAACAAACTTTTTAAAATTAATTATAATATTTCGTCAACACTAAAAGAAAATGCTCTATAAATTCAAATGCCTGCCTCTAATGGCTAACAAACCGCAGCTGGGAGAGGGGAACCTGTATCTCACCTTCGTTTTATTTTCAATAATTGATGAGGATATTGTATTTTGGATGACTCTATTTGTTTTGAATGCATATCATTTGGAGTAATTTGCAGTCATTTTTTAATCATAAGAAATATTTGACCGTCAAATAAAATAATTTTTATTGTAAAATGACAAAAAATGCATAAAAATAAATTTTAAGAATCTTAAAAATGGTAGAACACAAGTTATCATACCACTCCTCAAAAAGCGAAACAATTTCTCGTCATGCGAAATCCTTCGAATAAAATATTATTTTCTTTGTGTATGCATTCATACACAATGAAAGCGGATGTATATGAGAAAAATATTTTAGCGATTGTCTAAATACACAGAAATACAGACATTTGATCATCGTGTCTTTCCCCTACTTTCCATTTTTTATCAGTTGATTCGATAAATTAAGACCAAGCCTTTCAATGCTCCTTAATGCGATATACAATCAGAAATAGGAATCGAAAATTTGTCAAAATATAAATCGAGAATTCAATTTGGGAATTTAAACGAATTTTAAAAAGTTTTTCTGGTGAGGTATATTTTTTGTACGGTTTGATTCAATTATTATTATTATTATTTTACATTTTCCTAATGTATCCAATTGTAGAATATAGCTGTTTCAGTTTGTTTGTTTATAATTCAACGGAACATGTTGCCGTATTTTTCCGGAGTCGAAATAAAGCTGTAGTTTGAAATTGAATTGCCTTTTACATACGCAAACCAAACTACGCGTAAGATGAATGGAATCCATAAGAAATAAATAGAATATAATACAACAAAATCATTCCAAAAACAATTTTTGATCCAGTAATATTTTCCTCTCTAATCCTTCCTATGAAAGATCTAATATTGCATTGCTGCATATTGATATCCTGCCTGAAGGAATTATAAATCTTCCAGTTATTACTGCTTGAATCTCTGTGTGAAATGCCTCTTCTCTCATAATGCTAATGCATCTGGAGTAAGAACATTAGATGTTAATGAATCATTTTAGCCACAGTTGATTTCGGGTATTATGGCTAAACCCTGATGTTATCTACACTGAAATCATAGTTAAATTCCCATATTTGTCGGCTACTGTTCCTTGCATTCTCTGAGCATTCTACTGCCTTCCATTGGATTTCAAATTCTCGTATAATCGATTTGCTGTTTGCCCTACTGATTGTGAGCGGAGAGCAGCGGCTGTTAGTTATCTAACAGAGGGAATCTTATCATAGCGTGCCATCGCGAAATCTAACAATTTTACGAATACATTGCTCTGTTGTGAATATTCGTGCATGCGTATGAGAATATTAGACCGACTGAACCACTTGAATGGTGACTTATATGGCTGGTGCACGTTATGCAGGGTTTTCGTGTATCAGCAGAGAGGCACACCTGGCAGAAACAGGATTTGTAATAATTATGATACCTGTATACCAACATTATAACTGTTGTAGATAAGCAGTTACAAGGAAGATAATATATTCAGCATTTGTTTTACTAATAAAGCATTGCTGTGTTCATTGAAACGGCATAATTTTTGGATATTTTTCGCATGTGTTTGGTGATTATTATGTTAATTCTGAAATTTATATGTAATTTTTAATTTAAATCCTAATTAATTTCCTGATTTTTATCTTAAATTAGTCCAAGTTAATTTCATTCTAAAATGTTCTCTTATTTCCTAATCCAATTCTCATTTTTTTATTTAATTAATTCCACACACGTTTTAGAAAACTGGTGATTTCGGCATTTCCCACACTCAGAGCGGATAAAAATTCTTAATGCTTAAAACATTCTGTTAAAGATACCTAAGGTTCCCTTTCCTATATCAACACGTAGCAATCTCTATCAGAATCTCATAGTAAGATTACTGAAGGGAAAAATTTCTGTTACTGCTCTTATGTCATGATGCAGACTAACGTCTCTCTTATCGCTTCTCCCCTGTAAAAATTATGCCTCCAATGGTAATATCTCTTTTTCTATATATATATATATATATATATATATATATATATATATATATATATATATATATTGCTTTCTGTTAAACTTCTGAGCCTATAACCAATTGTTATCCTTCTAGGCTCATAATCAACTCTGTTATACTTTAGGGTAAACTAACCCAAACTTTAGTAAAGCAAGCAGTGGAATTTTTGTGTCAAGAAGGCATAAAGATGAAAGCAGTTTCTTAAAAAAATGATTTTTATTAAACATCAAGAATAAAGTCAATGTGCTCGTCATTGGAGCACTCAAAATAATAAGTTGAATAATAAAAACTTAAATCAACATTACCAGACCTCAGATTCGAACCGTCTAAAATAACTAATCGGCATAGTTAAAATGTTGAAGCAACATACAGTTGCAGAGCCAAACAGTCGACTCTCTCTCTCTCAGAGCTAAAAACATTTCTCATATTCCATATCCATCCGATTTGCATTGCGATAGTTGTCAACCACAAAACTCGTAAAAAAAGGTCGGGTTCGAATCATCGGTTTGTTTACTTTCATTGAGATCATGGAACGGGATTGGAAAAACAACACAAGGACCGTAAAATTCGGATCCGAAAATAACTTTCGCATGTTTTTTCTTTAAATGTCTAACACTTTCGTCCTAAAAAAAAGACGGAAACATTGCAGAGAAAATCTAAGCAACACAAATCATAATCTTCATTTTCTTTACACTAAGACATGGTAGTCTATTAAAATTCCTCAAATAATTTGTTAACATTTTTTTCAAAAGTTTAAGATTGTTGAAGTTCATCTACTAGTTAATGTATTTCTTGATACATTTTTCATAAATTATTTATTATTGTGGAATTATTAAAGATAGTTAAATATATATTTTTATCCATTTCTGAGATGATATTTAATAATTACAACTGATGTTAAGTTAAAACATTCGAAGTTTTTTTTTTTTTTTTTTTGTATCAAACGAAAATTTCTCCATCATCAACAACAAACTTCTTTTAATAATACGTGACGTCATCCTGCATAATGGCATTCTTTTCAATGAGCGGTGGTGATAGCATGCATGAATTCGGTGAGAACAGATGCATGATAGCATGCAATGGACGGTGGTGAACAGATGCATGAATTAAAAGTGCAAACATAATTTTTATTAAGCATGCATGACAAGGTATTTGTTGATATATTTTGTTAATGCGGCCATTTTTACTTCGTTTTATAGAATAGAGAAGAAACTACGAATTAGTTTATGAAAAGTACTTCTATTCTTTTATGAAATTTGTTATGAAAAACCAAATTTTCGAAAGACTATATATTGCATTTATTTTATTTAGCCTGATTGCATTGTTTTATTATGTAACAATACGAATACAATTTTAAATATGTTTTATGTCCAAACTACACTGACAAAAAAATGTGCTTCAGATTTATTAAAATCACCTTAGCAAATTTTTTGTGAATTGTTATATTTTCAAATGCGCGAATTGAAAAATTATACTCAAAACTGTACTGAAAATATAGTTTATAAACTAAAAGAATTATACTGAGTATATTTGCTTCATCTTCAGGCAAATGATTTACATCAATATAATAATATAAGAAAAAATATTACTAAATAATTTTAATAAGAATTGATTTTTTTATTGTTACCTTGATTTTTTGTAAATAAGTTTATGGACAAAGTCACTTTATATTTAATTTATAACTACTTTAATTTTATAAACAATAATAATGTGCCTCAATTCCTATTTCCGACTTTATCAAAAGAAAAAAATGTTGCGATACTAAAATCGAAAATTTGAATATTTACTAAGGTAAACAACAATGTTGGGTAAGAAGGATATTTTTAAATTAGATATTAAATGTATACATAATTATGCTAATTTAAAATATTAAAATAATGAAAAATAAAAATATTTGAAATGGCGTACTTTTCAAATGAAAAGCTCTCCAACATTTCAAAAAATAATGCAACTTTTATTATTGCAATCTCGCCTTAAATCTCTATACGACCAGAAATTTTGCTTCGCACTTAACCTTTTTCCTACTTTTGTCATTAAAAAAAAGAAATAAATGAATCGAAGAAATGCTTGGGGGTTGAGAGTTTTCTAAGATTTTAGAAGCTTTCACACTTTCTTTCATTTTAATATGTCACATTCTTATTATTCCTCTTTTTTTTTAATTTTTCCCCAAACGTTTTTTATTTATTAGTCTTTTTTAAATGCTTTTATATCCTATGGATGATAAAAACCTTTCAAAGTGGTTTGTGCAATGACAGGTCTGATTTCTGTAAGAAAAAAATGATTTCCAGTCAAAGTATTAATTCTTCTGCGCTCATATTTTCGCTATTCTTTCTTTTTTTCTTTGTTTAAGAATGACGTGGAGGAGAAAAAGGAAGGAGAAGAAATAAGGAATTTTATTCGAAGTCGAAATATTCTTTGATAGATATTTCGTTTCAGAAATGTTCCGCTAGGATTATGAAGACGCCAATATTACTCCATAATTGAAGTTTTATAAGTCATACATTTTCAAGTCACGAGGCTCTAACTTTGAAATATTTTTGTCACGTTTTAAACTGGTAAATGGTAAAAGTTTGGTCATTAATACCTGTGTAAATTCTGTAACTTCTTTAAACTTCTTAAAATGGTTCCGATTATCGAAGTTATAGCCATTTCTAATTTTTCATTTTTGCCGCACTTTTTCACTTTCTTCATAACTTTCTTTCATACCTTTTTGGGCAGATGTATTGAGAAATCGTGTAAAATGTATTGAAATATAATATAATATGATATATTGTATGCCATACCTTTGGGTGGCTATGAAGTATAATATTTTATTGCTTCATTATTAAAAAATGATCCTCAAAATATGCTATGAAAGGAAAAAAATATATAAAAGAATCTAGAATGTGATCGTGGACGCAGAAACTTGTGTTTCGGGGATAGTAAAAGGGGACGACATCCCGTCTGCATTTGTGAAAATATCTACCGTTATATCATCTAAACTGTCTGAAGATAAAATAATAAAGTACTTAGAAGTCTCAGCCATAATCATTTAACTCAAATAGCATTGAAGGAAATGCATATATGGCTTATTTTTAATTTTAAGACAAAATGATAGTTAAAATATTTTATTTCAAGATAGAAAAATGTTTCTTTACGATTTCATTAAACGCGACACGGAATAAGGAAAAAAATTCTAACAATTTTTTTTTCTTTTAATCACAAGAACGGCATGCTATCGGTAACTTGAAGCAAGATTTGCATTTGCAACTCTGCTTTTGGAGAATGGCATGGCAAGCAGTTGGAAAGGTAGTGAATACTATTACAGGTTCTTAATCTTTGTAGAAATAATTCTAGCTGAAAATATATTTTGAATAGATTCTTAGGTTCCACAGCGGATAACACTTTCGTTATGAGAATTTTACTTCCATTTGTTAAGAGAAAGAGTTAAAAAAAGTTTTGCTTATTGGGAATTTTTTAGATAATTTTTGAATTGTAAAAGAAATAATTTTACTGTTTGCATATTCTAATATTTTATATAAATGTTGTTTTTACTTGAAACATTTTAGACTCGGAAGTATTTTCATCCCATTCAACACCGGATATGTCAGACAGTCAGTAAATAAATGAACACAAAATGGATTGCGAGTAAGCATTTGCTATGGACACACACACACACACACACACACACACACACACACACACACACACACACACACACACACATATATATATATATATATATATATATATATATATATATATATATATATATATATATATATATATATATATATATATATATATATATATATATATATATATATGCTGATTTAAGAATCTCAAAATGCTTAAATCTTTAAAAAGAATTCTTATTTATTTCTGTGATATGTTGTGAGAGTATCTGCTTTCTTCTACAGCATTTGAAAGTAAGAAAGTATATACGATTACTCTTTGATTAGTTTTTTTAATGTGAGATAACTAGTAGCCAAAGATTTTGGGGATTTAAGTACTTTTTATTGTGTCTAGAATTATTTTCATATTTGTAATTATTTGATCAATTTATCATTGATTTTTAGTTTATATATGAAATAAATGTAATCTAAATAAAGTAAATCTGGGGAAAAGGAAGCTTTAGCATAAACAGCCTGTGGGATATTTTTGTATTTGAAATTTCTGAATGGATTTTTCTTAATTTTAGATTATACTCCTTGAATAAAACATATTATTAAAGTCTGTAATAAAATATTTTACAACAATATTTTTGTTTCTTGTCTATAATCCCTCATAATATTTGTTTAATATGTTTTTAATTCATATACAGTTTTTATACAATTTAAGACTTATTTTGCTTAACAAAAGTTAAAAATCTATGCTCAAATTGAAAATCCCTTCTCAGCTAGGCATATTCATTGTAAATGAGTCATTTCATCCTTTGTCTTCAGCTATTACGGAGAAATCCTTCACGCCGTTCACATCGAAGCCACAGATTAGTTCCTCTCTGTAAATTCCCGCGCTCTTAACCTTCGTACAACCGCCACCCGCCCCCAATCGGAATTGAATCCATTTATTATGGATTCAAAATTTACCCCACCGAAGGAAGACAAAGGCTATCCATAATGAAACTCTAACCGAATAAGTTTATGAATAGCCCATCCTATTCATGCAACTGTTACATTGGTTAAATCTGTTGCATCAGATGTAAATAACTGCTATTAGTCACGGTCACGGGCTGGAGAAAGAGCTTAAAGCACAAGCCGTGTTGATAAATAATATTGTGATTGCACTTGAGCTATTGTTTTTGCTGATAAAGAAGATTAGCTCAGGGAATAGCCATATCGTAATCTTTTTCAGAAGCAGAAACATTTTATACCTTTAGCAAGAAATATGATTAATTTCTATCTGCTCAACATGAGGGAAATTTGAAAGCATATATACAAAACAGGTTGGTGAGAAGAAAGCGGACTCCCACCATATCAGTTCAATATATCTGATATGGTGGAAAAAACGTCCTGTACAGAAGTTTTGCAAATTCGGTTCTATATGGAAGTTTTGTAAACTTTTATATAGAAGTTCTGTAAATTCGGGAGTTGTGCTCACCATTCAACTACGATTCAAAGCTAAGATATCTTTCCCGGAGGTTCAGGTTGCTTTAAAATGGAACACTAAAATAAAAAAAAAATCATATCAAATTTGTCGAACCACGCGTTAAATATTATAATAATGATATTTTTTAAAACCAGACTTTGGTTAAAAGAATAATTTAGATGGTAATTTGCATTTCGTAATAATAAAGGGAGTTACCCACATTTCTAAAAATAGCATTGTATCATGTTTCTATATGGCAAGAAAAAGAGAAGCACATTGGAACGTATTTAGTAAAAATGCACAGAATCCAAAGACATTAAGTCAGTTTCATTTAATAAGAATAAAAGAAAAATAGAAAAAGGGGTTCATTAACTTTTCAATTTGAGAACTGGAAATTTTTTTTAATAATGGTTAATTTTTCGATCTAATTTATTGTAAAACCAGAATTTAAACAGCTATTTTGATGCTGAGGAAGTACAATGTGCTAATGGAAAAGCCATTTTAGTTATTCTAATAAATGAAATTGGTCATTTACAGCAATACCTGCTAAAGTGAAATATTATTTCTGAAGTTTATTCGTTATGTAACTTAATGCTGTTTAGAAAAATTCGATTCTTCAGTATTTGAACAAACATGATTCCTTCTACTTTAAAAATATAAAAGTAAATAGCTCGTCATTAAAAAAATTATTTTTAGTGTCACTTTTTATTTATTTATTAATTAATTTTATTTTTTTATTTATCTTGATTCTTAATAAAATTTTTACCTTATACAATTTTTGTTCACATTGGCCAATGGAACAATATTTAAAAATTAATTATTAAGAAAATAATTGCTGAAATTAAATATCCGTTTTTCGGCAGATGTTTACTGGCCACAAAGACTGTTTTCCTTTTCAGTTGCTGACTTTTATATTTTATTAAAATCTTACCAATTTTCTGAGCTCATTCGAACTGTTTTAATAAACATCGTTTTATTCATTTCCAAAAGGAGAAAAAAGAGCATTTTTTAATTGTTTTTTGTGGTTATTTTAAAAGTATTTTTAAATTTATTTTCTGTCTGTATTCTTGAATGATTTGGATTATTTTGAGCAAAAGAAATAATTTCTCTTAGATAAAGTTAACAATTTAATAAATAATTTATTTTATAAATATTTTTTAAATTTTAAATTTAAATTATTGCTTCAAGCCTGCAATAAAATGGATTTCTCAAATAATGTAATAAATAAGGAGCTTATCATCGTTTATAAAAAACAAACTATTAATTCATAATTCAGATGGAATATTATTTTTTAGTTCATAATTAAACATTTTTAATAAATCTAATAACCACTGAACGTATTTGAATTTTGTTTTATTGTAGAAATTTGATTCTACAATTCTATTCATGAACATTCAGAAAATATTTTTTTTAAAAAATTTGATAAGCGCAAATCATTTTAGTTGGCAATATAAGAAAAATAATAAATTCTTCTTCTTTCATTCTATAACATTAGAATAACATTTCTTCTATAAATATCAACGTTTTCAATTTAAAAAATTAATATACTTTTATAAATATAGCAATTTTTTTGCTAAATAATTTTTTAAAAAAATTGAATTTTCAATAAGAAAATTTATTTTGATGAATCACATTTTAAATTGCTGCAGTCTTTCTTTTTGTGATCGTCATAAAGTTACAAGAAGTTCACAAGCCTCTATTGTAGCGTCACTTAAGTCTTTACATGTGAATCTGCTTCGTCTCAAATTTGTAAAAAATTGTAATCAGTATCAAAAATTAAAAACCATTTTTTTATTTGAATTTTTTTTTATTTCTGCATATTGTTTGAATCATTAGAGAAAAATAATGAAACGCTATTAAAACAGTTTTTGAAAATGATTACTCGCAATTCAATTACTGATAAAAGATAAAGCAAATCACAGTTTTAGTCGGTTTTTCACATTTTAATCTTCCACTGCACCCTTAAATGAAATAATATATATTTGATTTTTTAAATTTGTCTTCATTGATAAGAAATGCGTGTATTCTTTCTGTTTGTGTGAGTTAGAGTTCTATAAACTAGTTCATTCAATTTAAAGCTACCAAATTTGCCACACATATAATTTGAAGGATTAGAATGTGTACTTCGGAGCGATTTTTTTTAAAAAAATTAGTTAATGACAATTTATTATGGCATTAAAAATATTATTATATATTGTGTTTAAAACTAAATTTTTTTAAAAGTTAAAAAATCGTAAAATATGAGTATTCATTCCCAATAATAAATCATAGCAATTACTTTTCTGATAAGGGTAAAACATACTTTTTTTAATCTCCGATTACACCTTGTAGACTTTCTTTCTTTTAAAAGTAGAAGTTTCAATGATATGACAAGTCCTCCTTCGACCATTTCTAATAAATTTTTACAGTTCCATTAATTAGCTAAGGGAGATTTTTGAATTATGGGCAGTTGTAAGACGTTTAATAAAGCAATTTGAAACGTTTGCCGGGTAGATTTTTTTTTTCCTTTTTACATATGACTATTTCAAAATGCCTTCAATTTTAAACAGTGCTGATTTTTCCCATATAAATGAATGTATAAAGATACGTATAGAAAATTAATGAGATGCATGGCAGAATAAACAAAAAGATAAAAGATTACTAAAATATTATGATGAAATAGTATATCACTATCAGATATATACGACTACCAAAAGCGGAAGGTTAAAAATATTCTGTTGAAGAGACGTTTAAGAAAAATTTACATAGAATATTTAGTTTTACATAAGATATTTATTAGAAAATTTCAGCAACTATTTATCCTAGCGAACCAATAAGTTGATAAGGGCGACTAGTAGCTTCTATTTACATATGTTTCATTGAGTTTCAAATTAATTTCAGAGTTTCAAATTCATTTACATTAATTTTATTAACTTAATTAACTAACATTAATTTTATTCTGTTTTTCTTCAATGTTAATCATTTGGTATTTTTAAAAATAATTCCAACCCTACATTTCTTCACTTACCAAAAATGTTGCTTCATTTCTTTTGTAGATCATTTCTTTTGTTTCCATTTCTTCATATGGAACAATGTCCAAACTGAATCCAGATCAGTTCATACATATGACAAAAAGAAAACTGCATTCTTTTAGTTACATGAAAACACAGAATAAAAGTATCAATAGTTGAAGAAGGTTAAGGAAAATTTGTGATATTATCGGAACCGATGCGTTGCAAGAGTTTCAGCATATCGATTACGGATATGTTTTCAGTAAACAACAAAACTTTATAAGAAAAATAGAAAAAAATTGAAGAAATACTTTTGAAGAAATACTTTTTCTTGTAGACATGTTTTTCCTAGAATAATTTCTTTGCTTCATTAAGATGGATCAGTCCTTTTTCTTCTTTTCTGGAGAGGAATATAACCAAATTAAAAACGTTTCACTGCATATCTTGTCTATCGGAAAAGAAGATTATGTTTGTTTGAACATTCGTGACGATTTTTAAATGATATTCACTTATATAATAGAAGTTCTTTTTCTTAAATGTATTTTCTTGCATTAAATAAAGCATATAAAATAGAATTATAATCAAAGCAAATGGTAAAATATTTAGCATGAAGAAGGAAATAAACCTTATAGAACGTACATTATTTATAGAATTAATAAAAAAAGTTCTTTCTTAAACTTACTTTAATTTTTATTTTACATTATAATATTGATTTTTCATTGGTTTGAATGCAGTGCCTCTTTTACAGTCAGTTTTACTTGAACATTTTTTGAATCGGAATTTTAATGAGCAACGATATATTTTATTTAGAATCTACTAGAAAATACGGAAATATAATTCTGCGTCTTATCGATTAAAATATTTTAATTTATATTCTGTAATAGTGCATTTATACAAAATTATCAATAAAATTTCATTAATAATGTAAATAATTTACTATTTAAAAATTTTTCTTTTTAGAAATTTTTGTTTGTGGAAAAAATATCATTTTATATAAAGGTTATATTCTTTTATATTAACATTTTCACATTGATTTGGAATTGTTAAAAGTTCTGATGAAATATAATTCATGTATTTTCTGTATGACTGCAAATCTGTGTCTTTGTGTAATGTTTCATCATGGCCATAGTAAAGATATATTTTATACGTAAGAAATATCTTCATCTGTTAACTGCTCTATGGTGCATCAAGAGATTCTCGATTCGTTAGAGCAATGATCTTTAATTGGGAATTAATGGGACATGCATTGCATGCCCTTGAATTTGTTTGTTCAAATTAGCAAAATTTAATGACTTCTCATTTGGACGTAATATGATTGGTAATTATTATTAAGTATTTGTCATAATATGGGGTCATCATTTTCGTAAGACAAAAGATGGAAGACTTGGCTTGTAGATTTGGAAATAAATGGAACATATCTCAATTCTTCAATTTTATATTGACGTACTGAAGTCAATGTCATCTTTAAAAACAAAAATGATATTAAGCTCTTTAATGACTTCAGAAATTATTTAACTACATTAAGAACTTCAGACTATCAAGAAATGTTATACCTTTCTTCTTTCTTTACATTTTAGATTAAAAGTAAGGAAACTATATATCATAATGATGCTATGTTTTTGCATACCATGACATAATCCTGCAAATATATAATTTTCAAATAAAAAATCAAAGGTTAAAAATGAAAGGCTTTGAAGTAAAGATAAATTTTGAGCATTCATATTTCCTCTCTATAGGAAGACATAAAAATAAAATTTATCATTCATGCATGCAATTTGGCATTGGCCTGAAAGTAAAGTTTACTTATTTTATTTCTACCCAATAAAATATTTGCAACTTCCGACATCTTATTTTGACATACAATCAGAAATGTTTAAGGATTCTTTGTAAGTCCTCTTCAATATTCATTTTACAATTGATTCTTATATATACGATAACATTCGCAATGCACATTAATATCCAGAAATACAATACCTGCCGAAATAAATTTGAGTTAAGATAATATTTGCTTATTTAGGGCCAAAATCACATTGAAGGGAAGCATATGTGGTATTGAAGTTCTTTATCGTATCCACCATACATTGGAATCTCGACATAAATGATGATCTGCTATAGCCTAATCACTTATATCTAAACAGGATAAACACAAAAATATTCCTTTTCTCCAAATTCTTGTGTGTGTTGCTAAAGAAGTATGCCGGAGTGTAAATGTCACTTGGAATTCTCAGAAAAAGGAAAGTATTTTCTATTTTTTCCAATGTCGGTGTAATTGTGGATTTGGGTGATTAAAGAAATGAATAATGCATTCATTTGGTCAATTTGTTAGCGGTAATTTACATGTTTGCATTATTGATGTCAGGTTAAAATGAGGAATAAAATCAGTTAAGGATATAAGTGGATATTTTCTATTTTCCAATCATTCATTTAATGTATATTTCCATACATCCCCCCTTGAAAATATTAGATCTCATTTTTAATATCCGCCGATTTCAGAATTAATAATAGATTGCTCTACCAAGTAAGAATCATGTTAGTAGAGGAAATAAAAGACCTGGAAATCAGACAATCCTAATTTCGTTATAGCTATTACTTGCGAGCATGGTAAATATATGTAAATGACTTGAAATGAACTGACAAAAAATGTATGAGTTCACACTCTTTTTTTTTACTCGATTTCTTTCCATTTTTGATATTACCACATCTGAAAATGTTGATTTTAAAAAGTGGATGCGTTCAAAATCTGAAACTTTGTATTAATAACGATATATTCATGTTATTGTCGATTTATTGAAAAAGTAAATCCTGCATTTTCTTGAATGTTAGACACAAC
Source organism: Argiope bruennichi (assembly GCF_947563725.1). Classification (NCBI taxonomy): domain Eukaryota; kingdom Metazoa; phylum Arthropoda; class Arachnida; order Araneae; family Araneidae; genus Argiope; species Argiope bruennichi. Next base: position 148,915,546 of record NC_079151.1, read on the forward strand.
AAATGTTCAGAAATAAATTAGATGGCTGTTAATTATGACCAAATCTCTTCTCCATCAAGAGATTTTGAATTTAAATCTTTCGTATTTATTAAAAGATTAATTATATTCTCATATACAGCTTGAAATAAAGATTATACAGTCTTTAAAGAATCTTCTACAGAAATGTTTTCATTTTGTGAAGTTCTAACATTCAAGATGATGCCTGATTAATATTTTTAGGTTTAAAATGATATAAAATTAAACAATCACTTGTTTTATTTAAGATTTTCATCGTGAATATAATTCGCTGATTTTCTTAGAAAGCATTAAAAAATATATTTATATATAGGAAGGAGATAAGTATAAATTCCTTTTGGAAAAGAAATATTTTTTAATGTCTTTTCGAAATGATTTGCAGAAGTTACTTCAAAGTAAGGCTCATATTTATTTAAAGAGCCAAAAATGAATTTTAGCAAAAAATCTTAAACCTTGCGAAGAGATTGAATTGCTTATTTTCTAGATGGTCAATTCATCTTCTTTGTCGTCATCATTTTGGGCTCATCTTGATAAAAGCTATCATTTGTCCTGATATGGCCATCCCAATCGATAAAAAGACTGACAGAGATATTGGTCACATGGTGGCAAAATGTATATACTGATTGATTGGCTATAATTTACTTTTCTATTTGTTAAATTGCATTTTCTTTTATTTGCAAACCCTTAAATTATTTTTCTCTTAATTTTTTCGATATTTATTCTACAGAATTAGCTTTTATAAAACAAAATTATTATTAATTAATGAATTAAAACATCATTTTCCCAAACTTTTTCGGATGTGCTTTAATATAATAGAAGGGTTATTTAATTCCTGCATTTTTGGTATAGCCGTTTTAAATTTTTAAATATTCCTTCGTCCGTGGATTTAATTTGGGTACCTTGTTAAGTAGAAAAAAGACTAGCTTAGTGTTCGTCGAATTTTGTATATATGAAATAAGACAAGCTTTCTAAAAGTTTGTTTAAACTAGACATTTCTTTTCTGTTAGCTTATCCGTTTATCACAGTTAGTGACACATTTCTTAAAAATTATTTTTGATGATCTTGTTTTGTTTCAAGTATAGGAAACGTCGAGGGATTTTTGATAATTTGAAGCCAAGCAGCCGTCTGCTATTTCTTAACACAAGGGATTTTAATTTTCTTTGACAATCATATTCGCATAACGGCGACAAGTTTTGTTTTTTTCCTTCCAGTGTTTCTTCCAAAACATTCATCATTTTTCAGAGGAAGAATGTTATTCTATCTATAATTTCATTAACACTAAACACCTTTCCGGGCTTATTATTTAATGGATGTGAGAATTGCGTTGTGTATTCGGCATATTGCAGATTCAACATACAAACCACTTTATCTGCCGTTATAGGTCACTACACTTTTCAGTTTACAGTGTCATCTGGAATGAGTTAGAAATGGACGAAACTGCATTTCATTCATTCGCTTTGTCTGTTTTTCATCGAACTTAGGATTCTTTTTATGAAGTTGAACTTTTCTTTTAGTATTAAAGGCTTCCGTTTAGGAATTTTAAGATATCGAAAGCTGATCCCAAATCCGGAGCAATTATCTCATGAGAAGTTAAAAAAGAAATTAGTAAACCAAAAATTTAAAATTTCATACAACTCAAAGATGTTTGTTGCTTTTTAGGAAATACGCTTTTTGTCTTTCCTGAGTTTCTATTTTCTGCAAAATGATTGAATTGTAGCATTCATTTTATATATCTTCTTATGAGAAAAATCTATTTCATTTCTTGCCTGCTATTGGAATACACAATATTTTTATAGAAAAAATTTTCATTCGTTATTTAGGAACTTCATTCGATATACTGATACTGTTTTTCCTAATAAAACTTTTCGGAACAAAGTGTGATGCTCAGAAATAATGAATGGAAATTCGATAAATGAGGGTATGCCTGCAATATTCAGGGATATTCATCTATATTGGCGAGTCCTTAAAGATCTGCTGAAAATTCTCCAAATGAAATTTCAATTCTAAATATAAATCATGCGTTACAATCTATATATTTTTCACTTGTATATTACATCATGAGACATTTTTATTAGTCCATGGGATGCGTTCAGGATCACATCCTGACACCCATAGCTAGACAGCAAAAATAAGCGAAATCATCTTTCTTATAAACCTCACAACAAGAAAAAGAATAGACTCCATTCACAAATGCCGGAAAATAGAAAATGAATAAATTATTAGTTAAGTAGCATGGACTGCGAGGCTCGTGAAGTGAGTTCCCCATCTTGATCTCTGCATATTCAAAACAAAAAAAACTTCGCATGTGTACTTGACTCAGAAATCGAATAGCCATTTACTAAAAAATATTTATTACACATACACACATGTATGCATAAATAGAGATAAAAATACAGCTTGTAATGGAATGAAGATCACTATGATCCGTGCCGTGGAAGCGAAAGGACTTATGTTTTCGGTAGCATTTTTTTAATGATCCCATTTCACACAAACAAATATAAAAACGAAAGACAAGGCAAGACTTTAACGCGCGCACACCTTAACAGAACAGCATCTTATCTCATTTTAATAACAACCACAGTGCACTATGGGATGCGTACCTAATCAGGTATCGCCATCTATTATGCAAAAGAGAAGATAGAATAATGCAACTGTTACAAGCTCTTAAAAATGTTAGGAGGTGTTTAATATTTATTTACTGGCGGATGAAAGAAATTCGTCATTGTTGTCTGTTTATAAAATATCTACACTTGATTCTCTATTAATAACTTTCATTTAATATATTATGTCTTAAAATTTGAGTATTATCTATATTAAATGCCACGACACTAATATGAAAGCTTAGAATGCTTGAATTGAACATAGCTACATTTTACTAAATTGTAAGAGTACATCACAAAAAGAAAGATTTAAAACTTTAAGTTGAGAGCAAAACAAGAATAATCTTTGATGGTTTCAAATAACCATAATTATTTTGAAAAAAATGAGTTAGATAATCGAATCATTTTTTTTTATTACGAAAGCTAGGGAGCTGTAAGTCACCTATTCACATTAGAGATTAACTTTTTCATCCTTCATAAACTTATATTTACTGACCCAATCGAGATGATTAAATTTTAGAAATAATTTTCTAGACTTTCAATAAATGAAAAATGTGCCCAAACTTTTCTACTACTAAATTTATTATGTTCCTTCCAATTTCTTAGAAAATTCGTATGATTTAGAAATAAAATTATATCACTCTAGATATTATTCCTAAAGAATGACTTGTAAAAAAGGACCTTTCAACGTCGAATTTCATTGGACTGAATTCTTATTAGTTTAAGTAAAAAGAACGCTGTAAGAAACTTGAATATTTATTTTATTTTCTGAAAATTAAAAAGAAGTATATATTGCATCATTTTTACTCACTATTTATTTATTTAAATAATTGGCTTACTCTCTTTTCAAAGTATTATTTTGGAACTGAACCATTCAAATTTGGCGACTAAAATGTATTTCAATGAATTTAGTGTATGGCTTTATGTTCTCAGCAGTTGAGATTTTGTAATATTTGCTTAAGTGGAATGTTTTAAATAGTAATGAGGGATTAGAAAATATATTTTGAAATAACGCTTTCACTATAGAATGCTGACAACAGATTTAAAATTTCAAGAAAATGCCCCTGGAATGCCCTCAATTGCCATAGATGCCATAATTGATATTGGCATACAAAATATATTTTATAATGATTCAAAATTTCAAATGTCATTGATTTTCACTTCTTCAGAATTAGAATACATTTCAAATCTAAAATTTAACTGTACAAAAACTTCATACTTTAATTTAATATATTATAGGGAATTAATTTAATATATTATATGGACTTGGAATATTTCTGTGATTAACTCCACGTTGTGTAGAATCGTAAATTTTAAGTATTTTGAATATCACTGGTTGACATTATTTACTTCATGTAAGGAATCTAATCTGAAATTGATTTATGACAATGCATGTATATCTATGCAGCAGACTAAATTTAATTTTTAATTTCTGTTTCATGAAATTTATTCACGTCCATATTATTCCATAGGTAATTTTATAATTTATTCTTTCATAAAACTCTATCATTCATATTATATCTTCCGAATCGTCATATTTAGTAATCTGTTCGGGTAAAAATCAAGTATTCTACATTTTTGGGGGGAAACGTATTTTTCATTATTGTTTTAATGTATTTCTTTAGAAATATATCTGTTTTGTTTAAACAGAATAGCAAAATACTATTTTGTTTATATTCTAAAATGCAAGGCATTTTAGGGAACTGTTCAGTAAGCCTCTGCCTCATATCTAAATATCAGAAGACCTGAAATACATTCACAACTTCTGAGATCCTGAAATTGGTTATAAATCGAGGAAAATTATTTCTATTTTAACTACAACATTTTGCAACATTAAAGCAAAATATGATAATCCCACGCATTGAAGGCATCGTCGGAAAAACTTGCCCAATCTTGATTATTTTTTCACTTGAAATCAAGCTGTATGACGAAGTAATGAACAGAGTTGAGGAACTGTCGTCCATGTTAAGCTATTGTGATTGTTCAAGAAATGCGGTCATTCCAAGAATGGTTTGCGTATGCGTTGCAACTTGTAGTAGGGGTGTTCGAATTCAGAATTGAATATTTTCCTAATATCTTCACATTTGCCAAATGTAAAATAGCAGAAAGAAAAAGGAACTACCCAACTTTCTCCTGGTATCGTTCATGGCAATTCCCAGAAAATGGTGCCATTTGAAAGGGTTTAACGTATTCTTAGGGATTTTTGAATTAAAAACTCTCTATATATTGAAATAAAAGCAAATTTCAAAATAGTAACATTTATTTTTCCCATCGAATTTTAAATCTGCAACTGAAGTTATTCCTGGAAATTAAGTTTCATTACTTGGAACTTAGGCTTACAAGTTAAAAAACATTAGGCTTATTCGTTTCGAAATTATGAGCTAACAAAATTTAGACTATCTAATGTTAAGACTAAATTTTGAACTTTTATTTCTACCTTAAAAAAATTAAAATTATTGATCTAAACTCTTTTTATTATGAGAATGTAAGATATTTTACATATTTTGCATGCCTATTTAACATGGGAAAAGTAATTTTTAAAATGTGAAAAAAAATTGCAAAATTAGTAATTACTCATCAGCTCATATAATTCTATTTACAGAACATAAACATTCTAGCAAAATGGGAATTTTATTTCATAATGAATACCATTTGTAATTCTTCTTCTTATTGTTTTAATATAGTTGATTGATAAATACTAAATTTTTGAATTCAAGTTTAATTAAATTTTCTTCTCTTTAACTAAATATATTCTAATATAAATTTCCGAGCTGGATACTACTTAAAAACATCTAAAGATAATTATTTTTAAATTTTTTGTATATAATAATTATTCTTATAATTATATATCATTATTCTTATAACTATATCTTTTTGCAAATTTTTGTTCGTATAAGAAGCGTGATTAATTATAGCTTATAGAGTGCTACACTAATGGAAAATAAAGATAGGGATGAACACTTAGAGTGATATTCTGCCATTTGCTTTTCACGTTTCTAAAACGCTTACATCCGGTATATATGGCTTCATGGAATGAAATCTTTTGAGAACAAAAAACAAAAACTTGGAACACTGAATGACTCGTAAAGCATGGAAAAGCATAAATGAAAATTGATTTTCATTTATTAGCGAATAAAATTCATAACTTCTTTATGTATGCATGTAAAATAAAGCAGTGTATTATTCCATGTCTGTTTTGAATAGTAAACAGCAATGATAGTATATGAATAGTAAACAGTAATGATAGTAATAAAGACATACAGGAATAAAGAGCAAAAGAATAAAAACAAGTTCATTCTTTTCATCTCTGAATCAGTAAGATAGTAAAAAATATATTTCATTTTATATCTTTTACTCATACAACAAAATTTTCCATTTGAGTGCTTTGAGCGTAATGGAGAATCAAAATCAGGTTCAATTTAAACAAAAACTTTCAAGGTTCTTGAATATTTCTTTCCTGAAAACAATCAAGGCTCTCCTACAATGTGTCATATGTCAACATAACTATTTTGTCATGAATGAATTATCAAACGATTTCACCCTGTTGATGGAGCCTTTAATGATGACTCAAAAGTATGGCAAAAAGATATTATTACTTACTTCCAGAGAAAGTCTAAATCTCGCACATCTGAGTATGGGAAATATACCCTCCATAACAAATACCAAATATCTTCCGACTTCTTGGTATATTAACTAAAATTTGTATTCTGGACATTTTTTCCGTCTATTCATGACATCAAAAAAAAGTTTTGTCATAATAAATTTAAATTTGGTGCAATTTTAAATACGTAGACAACTTCCTAAGAACATTTTAGGCATTGAAACTTTTAGCAATACCTTTATAATGGTACTTTAGTTTTCACATACTACGATCGATTTCAAAATAAATCTGGATGGTTTTCTTCTCTCCAACTGTACCTGTAATAATATTTTTTCCTTTTGCACAAGTTCTGGAGTCTTCTGCGGGACAGCCTACGAGATCGTCGTTTAATTTTTATTTATTTATTTATGTGCAGAAAATATCTTTTATCTACTCCATCCTCTAGAAAATTTTACGTAAGATATTAACATTCTCCATATGTGCTTTAAGTCATTTCACCAGAGTACTTATTTAAATTTCATTTCCGCTTATATCTGTTTTAGAAACTTCTATTGATTTTTTGCTTAAAAGCAAGAGTTAGATTTTAGTTTTAAATATTTTTTCAGAGTCACATCTACTAGTGAAACTTTTTTAAAATGATGGCATCTCTCAGCATTTAACTGCAATGTATTTCTTTAATATAAACATTAAGCATGTCCGCAATGCAAAGATAATATTTTAAATCTATACTTATATAAAGCTCAATGTGTGTGTTGGCGCTTTGCAGGCCAGACCGTTTGACCTACAACTACCAAATTTGGTACATATATACCTTAGAGGTCTGGAATGTGAATTTTTTTGAAATTTTAATTAGAATTTTAATTATTAATTAAAAACTAACTTTCCCACAAAAAAATTCTTCGTTTCCCTACCGCCAAATGAGTAAGGCTTCAGTATTTTTTTTCCCACGCTAATGAGGCCAGACTTAACATTTTTCGGCCGATCATTTCAATAGATTCTGCTTATTTTCTTAATGTGTGAGGCATTTAAAATTAAACATTGTTAATAAATCGATCTTTCAGATTCATTCTGATGTACTTTTGAATTAAAATAAAACAGAATAAAGGAAATTAAAAATTTCTTATCTGCATAGCATTACCCCAACTGGCGTAGAACACGCAATTGCGTTACCATAACTGGTGTTGAAAATTCACGCATGTGCATTGTTTTCTGATTGTTGACAACTAGTTTCAACGGATGCGGACTTGATTTAAATTATTTTTAGGTTAGTTATATGCTTTTGTAATTAAATTTATGTTAGTTTAAGTACATCGGTTTTTAAGTAATTTTTTTTAAATCTGTTTTCGACCGATTATTTTTAAAGATTCTGTTTATTTTCTTACTGTTTGATGCATTTAAAACTAAACATTGTTAATTAATCGATCTGCTCATGATGAATCTGAGAAAATTTTGTTGACAAATTCTTGAGATATTACATAAATTAAGAAAGATATTCTTTAGTGCCCATAAGGTTTAAATGCTCAGTTTAGTGCCCATAAGGTTTAAATGCTCAGTTTAGTGCCCATAAGGTTTAAATGCTCAGTTTAGTGCCCATAAGGTTTAAATGCTCAGTTTAGTGCCCATAAGGTTTAAATGCTGTTTTCAGTAATCATATTATAAAAATAATGCTTTGTTTCAGTAAAAAATATTATTATATTAATTGAAGATTAATCATTTCCACTTTAATTTAAAGCATAAATTCTACGGGAGCTAACAGGATATTAGAGAAATACATATTACGTTATGACTGAAGGCCTTTATAATATTATGAGTGAATTATATGACTATCAAAATTTGAAGTTCTAAAATATTTTAATGAAGAAGTTATTAAAGTAGGGATTACATAAGATATTTAATTATTAAAATTTTATCGAGCATTAAGATTGGCGAATCGGCTGGTCGCCTAAAGCGGCTAGTTTTAAATAATTGTAGAACTTTCTATAAACAGATTATATTATATCTTATCTATGAATAAGAAATGCTAAGCTTTCTTCTTGGCGTTATTTCGCCAAGATAATAGTAGGTAGAATATGATTAAGATGCAAATTCTGTCAATGGTTTTATTTCATAAACTTTTAAGGACATTAACACAATTGTATGTTTTGTTTGCTGTAAGCAAACGACTTATATAAAACTTTTCCAACATAAAGAAATATCAGAAAATGTACTTCTCTTTGATGCGACTGTTCCAACATAAAAACTGATTTAAATCAAAAAGAAAATTTTAGAAAATTGATCGATCGAATCTTGATCGATGATTCAAACGGAGACATTCTGAATATTTTTTTTCTCTTCTCCTCATTTTTTTCCTACAACGAATTTGATAAAATTATTATATATACACTAAAACAAAAATAAAATTAGTAACCCTTCCAGGGTCGATGGTTTGTTTCAAAGTAATATTTTTAAGAAATGGGTCGTTTTCTGATGATTTAATAGAAAACGTTATAATTTTACTATTTAATGAAGGCAATAAATAGCAGTAACAATACTATTTATTTCTATGGATTCATTGATATTTGTATCAGAATGAAAAATAAATTATTTGTGAAATAAAAGAGGGGAAATGTTAAAATTTCGAGAAATATTTTAGTGTATACCTTGTTAAGAAATTTACGTATATTCATCGACTTAAGTTTAGAGCGACGTGGTTTTCAAAGAAATATATCAATTATATTACCATACAATAATTTATGACGCTTCTGTTTTGATATTAGGATGATTATAAACCGTACGCATGAAACAGATTCTGTTATAGATTTTATAAACATGTTCATTGTATAGTAGATGTAGATTAAGTTAGAATAATTAGGTCAAATTAAAAAAATATATATCGCTCGCCTTTTAAATGAATGATTCTCTTATTTTCACCAAGACAGAATTAATCCTTGTGTAATGTGGATTCCTTATTAATAATATATTCAATACCTTTACATAATGAACAACTGCGAATGGAAATAACTAGATTACTTCAAGACTTTCTACACTTCCTTCTTAGCCCAGCATATATTTATATCTCAAATAAGCAATAAATAAATAAAGAAATAAAATGAATGTTTCTCATATTAACCAAGAGATAGCAATTCACTTATAACAAAGTTATTTCGCATTCTGTCATATCTTACAATGGGGAAAACAATAGTCAGACACAATGAAGCATGTATGGCCAAGTAATTTAAAAAGAAAATGATCGATCATGCAGCTGTAGAAATGTAAATGCAGGCATAAATCAAAGTCTTTACTTACAAGAGCGATATAGATGGTGTACGCTTATACTCCTTTTCTTTCTTATACGACTGGCGTAAATGCCATAACACTGAATCATCAGAGCCTCAAAATCTTCAGTAATCCATGGAATATTTAATGATAGTGTATATTTATTCCCCTGGTAGGTCGAATCTTCTTGCTGGAAATAAAATAAAAAAAATTACCTCTACCATTTTTGCAAAAAGTTAATTGCATTCGTTTCTTCTGTTTCTAAAATGTGTTCATACATAAATAACATTATTTCCATTATAAAATATGCATTTTCTTAAAAGCAAACTTTGAAGAATGTTCAAAAGGAAACTGAAATACTATTGTGAACTTCCGAGTGTATTTATCAGTGAAAGGTTATAGAAGGAGAAAATATCTATGGGCCTATTTTCCACTCTATTTCAATTCAAATGTCGGGGCAAAATTTTATTCAAAATATTGTGTTCCTAAATAACAACTTTTGAAACTTTGATAAAATTTAATATAGATACCGTAATTTGTTTCATCTAAACAAAAATTGAATTTTATAAATGATTTTTTAATAATTTCCCGATTGGCTGTAGATTTGAAATGCTTTACACTTGAAAATTATAGAATGAAAATATGTATCTTTTTATTGCATAAGTTAATTTAATAATATAAGTAAATATTATTCATCACTCCATCTAGCAGAAAATAAGTGAAATAATTTTATTTAAATTTTTCCCACTACTATGAATTATAATTAACAACAACAATGGGTTATAATTGATAGAAAGAAAATAATTGAAATATAGTATGTTACTTTTCAGAATACTAACGTCAACTTGTTAAAAAGCTGTTAATATTATTAGTAGTAATATTATGCCTTCTCAGTCTTACGATTTATATAATTGTAAGTGTATATGTGTATATTGAGCTACTATCATTAAATCATTAAATATGAATAATATATAGGAATAAAAATATATATAAATAATAATTAATATTTATTATTATCATACTTATACTCAAGCCTGATTTTATTTTTTAATTATACTTTATATATATATACATACATATATATATATATATATATATATATATATATATATTATTTAAATAATTCTTCATATATTTAATTCAATTTTTGAAGGAAATTGTTTCGCACGAGGTGTTAATATGTACTATATTCCTTACTGTAAGTTTCCGGGTTCCTTTCGTTTTAACTTCATCTCCCTTTTCAAAAATATTTCTTCAATTTTTTTTTATTTGAAACGTTTTGATCACTTATTTAAAAATTATCACTTTTTATTTTTAATTGATCTAAACTTCCTTTGTCTCAAATGATGGATCGGATAATTAAATGTACTATTGCTAGATAGTTAAACTGAAACAATGAAGCTTAGATGGGCTTTACGGTTCTTTATCTATCCTAAGTACTGAATTTAATAAAATATCCCCCCCCCCTCCCAAACAAAAATGAGTATGTAACACAGAAATCAATGATGAAATCGCATCCGAAAATGATTACATAATTTTCTTTTCTTTCAAAAACCTCGACACATTTTTTTTTTCAAATGTCGTCGCAATCGTGTTTTCTCTTATATTAGCTTTCGTTATTAGATATTTTCGAGATTTTATTATTTCTTTTATGCTTCATATAGGATTAAATCTTCTTATACCAACTTTGAAGGTATGCCAAAGAACAACAGCTACAGAAGGTACTTGCTTTACTAGGGATTTATTAAAAAAAAATAGACAGTAGATCAATATATTTCACGTGTTTAAAAAAGGTTAAATTTACATTAAAAATAGCCCATTTCTTTAAGCAACACATTTGAAGTGTTAAGCATCATGATAGATACGATAATGATAAATACATGCCAGAATAAACCTTAGGGATATTTAATGAAAGTGTTCAAAGTTTTTGCCGTTTGAAGCAATATATGCTCCGAAGCTTGTCATGCAGACGTCATTGTAAATTTACATTTCATCAGATAGGTAAAGCATATTTTATTTTGTGTATATACATAATATAATTCTTGAAACATACAAAAATAAGTCAAATAAATCACAACAGAAAGAGGTGTCGTAGTCATAAAGAGTACATTCTGATGGAGTCAGTACCTGAACTAAAGGTCAAGGAAATAAAATCAGCGACACAGATTTAATGAAATGCAAATTCACAATAGTGCACCCATAGAGGTACAGAAAAATAGGAGGAAGTGTATATAACTTCAAGCAAAAATGTCCTTGAGCTGTAATTTCCGAAGAATTGTAGTTGATTTTGAGTCTAATTTAATATGCGCCAAGCAGAAGAAATGTAACAGGGAGAGTTCTTTCCTCAATATCTTCGCGTAACGAAGATGCACTTTGGATAAGGATAACTACTTAATACTTTCTAATGATTATGCGATAAGCTGCTGATATTTCTACTGATAAATATCCGCAAAAACCAGACATTCAATTTCATTCGCCTACTTGTGTCGGTTTTCATTTCTCGGATTCGCCTGAACGAAGGGCGAGATGTTAAACAGAAAGTGAGTTGCTCTCTGCATTCATTTCAAAATTTGATGCACTCCTACATTTCCAGTGACGAAGCCGTGAGGTCATTTTAGATGACGTGGGTCGTTGTGTTCTTCAATGACTACGTTTAAAAGCCAAACAAATAAACAATTTATGACTGTTTGAAGAGCATCTATAGACGACGTCTGGAATTTATTTTGTCTGGTTGTCTCCCTCTCCTTGTGACATTAGTTACAGAGATGCGTCTAAAAAGGACTCTTTCATCGTCTTCAGGGATGTGCAAACAAAGCGATTCTTTAAAATCTCAACTGCTTTCTGCTGATTGCAATACTTCTACTTTTCCTATTTTCTTCCAAAGGGAGAGTTCCTTGATTCAATAGTGTTGCATATGTGCGCAAAACATATCATATCTGACCTCATTTTCATCGACACTTATGAAACTCATAACGTTAAAGGAAAAAAAATAATTTCATAACAAATCCAATTTTACGAGTACATCTATTGCAGGTAGTAAGCTGTGAAATTTCATGTTTAAGTTATTACATAAGGAGTTTTCCTTCTACAGAAAACTAAGCCGCTTTATAATAAGTAATTACATATATATTTTTTAACTTTAAAGCAGTACGAGATGACTATTATTTACGAAATTATTTATGGAAAAGCAGTAAAGTTTCGATTCATTTTTAAAAAATTAAAAATAGAAAGTCCTTTCTTAGTTAGCTCCTAACACTTCAGACGTAGTAGGTGCTCATTTATAGCCTTTGGTTAAAGAAACGTTGCGTTCTATGAGTAACGAATTTTACAACAATCAGTTTAGATAATAGGTCGATAAAAACAATCTTATCTTTGTTTTTAAAAAAGAAATAACACTATTGTGTTTCATTTGCTAGAAAAACTTCTTTTTGTGATCAAAAATTTAAAGCCGTTGAAATATTAATAAAAATGTCACGTAACAAATAAGCCTCTTCTGTTTTGCGAAATAACAAAATGTGAGGGACAGCAAGGAAATAAGTTTTTCAATTTAACATCAGACACAGTAAGATAGAAATTGGAATTTGATTCAAGTGTAAAAGAAAATAACACATAAAATAAAAGAGAAATAGATAAGATCTTTCAGCGTGGAAGGTGGAAAAGAATTAAATAACGAAAACGAAAAACTCCAAAAGCTGATAAGAAATGCGTCTGAAAATATGCTGCTCTGAAAATAAGGATGGGGGCGTTAAAGGTTTCAGCTCACCTGCGGTTTCAAATAAAGTCCTTGTTTCGTCTTCTATCTTTAATATCGAAAGAAAGTGACTCGCATTCTCACGCTTTTTATGTCGAAGAAGGAAGAACGATAAGTTTTCGAATAGAGGAGTATTACATCCGAGACTTGAGGGCAAAGGAATGCTGACATCCATCAAATTCGAAGTAAACTCATATATTGCTCGAAAGCGAAAGAATAATGCTTCTAAAATGCAGCCGAGTTTCATTCAGTGCAGAAAATCAAGACTGAAATGCAGCACATTAAGAATTTATATCGTGACCCTTTATTTATCTAGCCACTTTAAATCAGGCCATCTATTTTCCAATTTTTTTTCTATGCAAACAATTTAATGCAGAATGTGCAAAAACATAAACAAAAAGAAGATTCGGGCCTCTTATTCGAAATATTGTAACTTTATAACATATTGTGCATGTTTAAGCTAGTTCGATTGAATCAATTGGTTTAGTTTACGAGTACTGAAATTGACATCTTGCAATTTACAGGAAGACTGTTAATAGTATTATAGTGCAAATGGAATCGGACGTGAATAATTCTGCCTAGAATCGAAGAACTCAGAGTGCAATTTCTTTTAATATAATGTCAACCTACGTAAAAGAACTAGAATGACAAGCTTGATGAAGTATTCATTGGATAGAAACTATTTGCGATAATAATAATGTTTTTTTATAAACAGAGTTCATTATTATTTTTTAAATTCTTTTAAAATGAGAGAAAATGTTTATGCTTGATGTCATTCGAAATACTAAAGAACTCATTCCTGTAGTTTCAAAATAGTGAAAACAAAATAGTATTTTTTGATTATATATTTCAAAATATTTTATTAATAATGCGTTCATTTCTAAAAAAGTTTTACGAATACAAATTTTGAAAATACTTTGTAAGTGATCACACATCTTCTACCCGAGAAATCAGCAAGCCTTGTGTGTCTTTGCCCTGACACTGAGCCAGTAGAACATTTTGAACGATATTTATATATAACACTAAGCAATTTACAGAAAGTTCTATCTATCTATCTTTCTATATACAATTTTTTGCTTTATAAATAACTTGGTTTTTGTTGATTGTCCACCGTTCAAGGAAGACAAAAAAGAATAAAAATGGTCAATGAATAAATTTGCCATTATTTCAAAATTCATTAAAAAAAAATTATTCATGCGGAATCATTCCCATTTAAATGCATGGCTTATAAAATGGAATGTGTAACACTTATGTTATTTTGATTCATACTGAAAATGAATCCTGTAAGAGGTCCGCCAATAAGAGAAATAAATGTTTTGCTATATTTTTTAATTTCTTGTAAAAACTCGTTTTTGATGTTCATTTTATCTTTCTTATCTAAATAATTTTATAAAGTTTTTAGAAAAAACACACACTTACTTTATATCTCTCGATAATTCTTTTTATTCATTTTCTTGTCATTTTAAATTTAACACGTATTGCCGGTAAATGCTCTATCCTTTCGTTTTGTCTTTGTAAACATTTTCGCTTTTTTTTAAGGTTTAAATTTGTATAAGTAAAAGATAATACATTTTTATCGTCAAAATGAATGGAAAATGATTTAAAAAGTGTTATTTATTGAAAAAAAAGAAGAAAGAAATGCTCGTAAGAATGACTCGACATACATTATCATTTCTACAGCTGATTTATCTCAAAAGATGGAATGCAAACTTATATGGAATATCAGAACGTCATCTGATTGGCAAAACATATTTCATTCATGCGATGTTTGGCACTCTCAGGCAGAAGATGAGCTTCTCCTCTTGATGTAATAGAATTTATCATTCAGTTGATCACATTGTATGTAGTTGTGTACTAATCGTTTGAAAATGCGCTTTTCATTCGCCTGTAGAATCAGAAGGCAAAGGTCGGTGTTTTGAGACACGCTTGATGAAGTTCAAATGAAATGAGCAGCTCATTTATCCTCTGACAATGTTGATGCTCGATGTTGGTAAATATTTTCATACATTCCTCACCTAAGTACAGTTATTCCAAACACGCTGCGTTAACGTCTGAATGTGGCCCATAGGGAGTAGTTTAGGCATTAGGCATACATATATTCCAATCAATATATGCACATAATATACAAATATTCAGCATGAAGGATTTTCTTTCAAATCAAACGTGAAACGGAAAAATATCAATATGAACATTTAAAATTGTAATAAAAAATATTTATATAAAAATAAATGGCTGATCTCGCTCTTACATGTGGGTATAGTCACAGAAATTTCACCAAAGTTATACAGATGGGTGTGATAAATATTTTTAATTGGCTACTATTAACCGTGAAAGTCAATACAAAAGTCGAATGACGATTCATATTTTATTTAGATTTTTGAATAACTATTATGCAATCTTTTTCCTGATGATATTTCGAGCTCATTTGGACGTGAATGGAGTGGAATGAGTGGATTTCTCATTATATATCCGGGATGTGAATCGTGCTTTGTGTTACAATAATAGCATGAAGAAGTAGGGTCCAACCAAACGGTAATAGCACGTCCGTTTGATTTGATTGCTGATGAGAAATTCAAAGTCTAAAGCCGATCTTCTAGCAGTTGCTTATGAGTTGATGAAGTGGCAGTGAAATTTTATTTATGTTTGCTGTCCTTGGCCGAGCCACTAATAGTTGATTTACTGTATAAAAAGGGTTTGAAGTGCTTGATTTGATGTTTTAGGGATATTTAAAAGTTGGGAAGAATAAAAGTCAAATGACTCTATTAATGAAGCGTCATTGCTACCATTAAAAAGAATGCATACCTTCGAATGAAAGGAAATTTATAATCTCAGAAATCTTTGAGTGAAGGGAAATTCATAATCTCAGAAAGGAAGTAAAGTGAGATCATTATATACCCTCCAACACCAACACGTATCCTTTAAGCAAAATGTTGCTAGTAGCTTCATTGGCATGTATCAACCCTAATAACAACTCGTATTTATTTTCAATTGTTCATACCAGTTTTATTTTTAGTTCTCGATAATTAATATAACTCATTTCAGAATTGGGAAAAGTCTGAACACGTAAATTCGTTGTAGTAATTCTTTCTTAGATTTTAACGCATATAGTAAAGGAATTATTTTGAAAAGGATTTTTAAAAACGGTTACATCACTTTGATGAAGAAGCATGTGCGTTTCTCAAAAAGATATAAGTCTCCTGAAAAACTACAAAATAATAAATTTATAACATCCACATTAATTATAAATAATAAATCTATAAATCTTATTGCTCGAATGAATGAAAAGTTGAATGATCGTGGTTCTTTCTTGATGAAATCCAGGTCATTATTCGTGGGGAGGAGAAACGGCACTGGATTGTCATCGTCTCTCTTTTAAACAGATTTATGCGAGCGGAGATTTCAATTGCGGGCTGGTAATTTATTTCAGACAAAAAAAAAATTCACTGTAGCAAACCAACGGAAAGCAAAATTAAAAAAATGAATGCATCCAAAAGGGATGTATGATATTTATTGGCATTACCAGTTATATTTGGACGATAACGGTCTTCAATTTGAACGACTCCGATATTTGAGAAAATTTTACATTCGTTTACTTACTTTATGATTTTTTTATATTTAATTCATTTCTTATAACATTATGTTCAATCTAATGAATCAGATTAATACAAGACCATTAAAATGTTACCTAAAAATCTTTAGTCATTGTGTTATTCTAAAAAAAACCCCAAAAATGACTATTTCAGTTAATTTAGTAGTTATGATTTTATTCATTCACTGTGTTTTAGAACTGGAAAAGAAAACAAAACATTATTCTCGAAACGTAAAATCACCAGCTTAATTATTTGATCTCATTCTTTGCAAACATTTTTAACATACCGTGAATGTGCATGCATCATTTCTATAATCAACAAATAAAATAAAATAAATGAAATCAAATGAATAAACAACATAATGTGTTATAAAATACGATTTAATTAATTAAATGCATTGTTTTATGCCAGCCAAAGCAACATTACGCAGTTTATAAATTCGTCAGCTCCAACATACCTTCAAATTAGCACTTCATTTTTACCTCTTTGCCTCTCGTTTACCTACTTTATATATTATTTTATTCATCATTTTTTATATATATATTTGTATAAAATATTCTGTAAAACCTAAACATCAGTTTCTGAAATCGCATATCGCCTTCTGAAATTTCATATGTAATTTTATGAAATATCAAATGAATATATTATTTATAAAATAATGTAATAAGTGAAACGGAGATAATGCAAAATATTTCTCAAATAAGTTACAAAAACAACGGCATAATTCATTAAAACTGTTCGTAATTAAGTTGTTATACTGGGACTCATTTCTTCTGCTGGACATTATTAAACTTTTAGCTAAGTATAAACGTATTTTATAAAGTACTCTGAAAGTAATCATGAGTCATTGACTGCTTTTTAATTTAAAATTAAAACATACATAAATATTTATTTTACAAATATTGTCGAAATTCTTAAGAATTTAATAAATTTCTTTAGACTTTTGAAATCTTTCAAGCAATTAACAGTTGATATGATTCGTGTTCTTGCATAAATAATCTCAAGCATAAATGATATAATTATTTTTCGTATTTTAAAACAAAAGATAATTCTGAAAATAGTTTAATCACTTTATTTTAAATATCTAACATCATTTCCATTTTGAAAATGCATCGAAATTGCCTATAATCTTCATATAATAAAAACATTTAATATTTGTTGATAATACATGAAATATCGATATATAAAAAATATGTATGTGCAAAAGATAAAAATATTCTGTCAAATTTCTGAAAAAAGAAAGAAAAAATGTTTGGCGACTTAAATGACTTTCAGAGTATTACATTTACTCTTGTCTTCCAACATTATGATAATCTTTTGAAGAATATTCTACTCGCGAAAAGAAGTAAATATTCTTTCCCTAGACAATATGATAAGTAAAGAAATTTCAATTACTGAAAAGTATTTTTTGGAAAAGACTTGAACTTGGTTTTTTTTTCTAGAAACGAGAGAGAATTGCAAGTTCAGTTCTCGAAAATAATTTGCTTATATGACAATTCACTTAAGTTTTTCTTTCATTCGACCTTTCTTAAGTCGTTAAGTAAGTCCAACATTTAACAATGAAAATGAAAAACAAACGTGGGAGTTTCTCACAAAGTGCTATTCTATTTTAACACGTTCTTTCCTGGGTTTATTTAAGAAAGTTTCTCGCAGACTGTCTCGAAACGGCCGCTTATAATGCTGATTTCGAAATGAATGGCAAGAGATTTATGCAGCCAAATCTTTTTACAGGCATCCATAAAGACAACTCAAAGTATTCTAAATCATTTTTTACACTGATTTCTGTCCCTCTTGCTTTTTTCATTTCGGAAATTTAGTATCTTTTTGGTTAATCATTTTTAGATGTGATTTTCAGAAAAAAAAATGTTTTGTATTCTTTCTTGAAATCAAAAACATTGATATTTTGAGTGATACAAATACATCCATTTATTTCTTTATATCCTGTAATAGTGAATTATTCATTCTATTCATAAACAATATAATGTACGAAACGCATTTAACATTTTATTTGAAAGAGTAGGAAAAAAAAAAGCAGGGGAGGAGAAAAAAAAAAAAAAAAGGAAACATGCTTTACAATTACAGGATATTTTCGACTCTTTCGCAAAATTATTCAGTGTTCCGAGTGTAGAGAAATTTATCAAATGATATTGAAAATTTTGCAATAGGAAAGTTCCTAAACCGTTGGTGAAATGGATCGAATGCTTAGCACATGTTTCCCGATACAAGAATCTCAATTTACATTTCATTTTTATTCGTCGCTTATTTGGTTATTCAGCAGTTGCTTGGGAGACAAGTTTACAAATTTTAAAAAAACGGTTTTCTAACTGAGCGAGTCTATAGTTTTAAAAATTATAAAAAGGGAATGGAAATATTTTTCATGTTTAGAGGAAAAATAAATTTGAGAAACGAAAAACAAAATTCTTTGCATAATTAACTAAAATGCAATTAATTTAATTAATTAAATGTAAATGTATTTATGAAAGTTTACAATTTTGAGAATATACTTTGGTTTTATTATTTGATACTTTTTTATACTACTTCCTTCAAGTTCCTTCAAAAATTACCATAAACTAATAACTGCTGTAGAATTCGCAACTGTCTATATTAATCCCAATCCAACTCTTTCGTATTAAAAGCAAAAGCAAAATTCTGTAAAAAAAAAGTCTTTAACTCTTTTGTCTCGTGAGCTATATTTTTCGATCGGGAAAAGGATATTTGAAGTCTCTAATTGTAAATACGTTTAAACTAGGCGAAGTAGAAAACAAAAGAATGTTTTGATACCCAAGAGCGGCAAAAAACTTTTCATTTTGAAAACAAAACATAAATGGGTTGATTTTACCCACTTTTTGAATGAGAAACGTGCTTTGTTTTTGATCTCAAAAGAGAAAGTTCAGTGATTCATGATAAGTGAAGAGGACTTTCCTTCTTTTTCCACGTATTATGAAATTCCACTTGCTTAAATGGGATGTTTCTCAGAAGTTGTCGTTCTCTAAAAATAGAAAATAAATAAGTTCTTGAAATATATTTGCTTGGTTGTTAAACTACTTATTATCTAATTCAAGCCTTAATGTATGCAACATTTTTAAAAATTGTTTTAAAAATTTAATAAATTTCTTATAGGTCTTCGATTTTTCACTCAGAACTAATATTTTGCAGACATTTTATTAGAATAGATACCGTATTTTTTCATGCGATTTTCAATACATCTAAGAAAAATAAACGAAATAATGAACTTTGAATTTTGCAGAAATAACTCATAAGCATCAAACAATTAATACAGGCATAATATAGGAATATGAATCTAATTTACAAGTCACATATTGATGCTGAAACAAAAGATAAAATATAAATCAAAGCACAATAATAAAAAGTAAAACTAAGTAAAAATGAAAGTAAACTGAAGCAAAGAAGAAAACATATGACCAAATGGGAAAAATACAAATAGCAAATGGTAGGATGTATTCTATACTATATTAAGAAAGTGTCATAATTCCTTTTACAATCAACGGTGATTTTATTCCCTAAGAAGCAATTAATACGGCGGCTCCCTTATTTGCCTTTCGTTTTTATATTTTTTCAACCTTTATTATTGATTTAAGACCCAGTAATATTGATTATATAACTCCTGATTGTAAATTCATGATTCATGATTGTAAATTGAAAATAATAACGATTTTTTTTGCTTGGTTCTGGTTGTTTCTTGCACTAAAGCACTTTATGAAAGATATTTGAAGGAAATTTTTAATTCGCTTTCGTACTACAATTAAATTAATAAAAGTGAAATATAATATAAATTTAAAGGAAGAAGAATAAATAAAAAAAAAACTTATGAAATGTTATCATTATACCAGAGCTAATACATGCTATCAAACGCTTGTCGTTGTCTTAAATCAATTAACGATGACTTGAAAAAAAAGTAAATTATTTTTTATAACAGTACATATTCTCGAAAACTTGCAGATATTCATTCTGTATATCGTCACACCTTAGTATTTTAAAAGTGTTTTATTAATGCAAAATACGCATAGATGTCTATTACGCCTCCTTGCATGTAATCACACAAATGAACAGAGTAGAGACAAATGGCTTGTTTCTATGCGTTAAGCTGTTACATCAAAAGATCGCTCATGTATTTGTGAATAGTTTCTGGCATATGGTAATTTGATGTAATAACGATTCTACTATATCTAGTTCCATGAGAATCAAAAATTCGTCAACATTAAAAGACAACTTATCAGCACTAAACTATTGTTAATCTGAAGTTTAGTCATTTCCCTTTTCTTCCCATTATCATAAATGCAATATTTTTTGATCGACTCAAACTTTTGAGTCGTTTATTTAATTGACATTGATTTACACTCTAGATTATCTCGGAATGCATACCAAATGCGTCATAACAGACACTGACATGCTTAAACTTCCCTTTTTCAATGAAAGAAATCCTCTTTACTCCCGAAGAGAGAAGCATAAAAACAGCCCCGTCTACCTGATGAAGTATTAAATGCTTGAAGGCATTTCTATTCATTGCCTGAATTACTTACTCCTCGATGCAACAGTTATATTATGTAGAGAGTTTCTACTGCCTATAACATTAAAAAGATTAAACTTTCTGTTTGCTGTGTGCTATTTAAGAGATTTGTTCAAACTGGAAATTATGAAAGAATATCATTTCAAAACGGGAATGTATTCTCATTCTTCCTAGACAGTAAAATATACATTTAGTTTCCCACACCGGTGTTACTCTGTTTTAACTCACTTTTTTTGTTACAATGTGTTTTGTTTGTTGGATTAATACAATGAGATAGAGAAGTAAATTATCTGCAAACATGTTTTTGTGTCGTTAGATACGTTCCATGTAAGTAGAGAAAAATTCACAATGTTTAGCATTACAAACAGGGCGCCTCAACCCCTCGTTGCTTAGTTTGGAGAATGTGGGTGATAAAAATATAAACTTTTTCCAAGGACTGTTACAACTCGTCCCAGTCTCCTCTGATGAGAGAGAATCTGCAGAAGATTTTTATTTAAAGCAACCTGAGAGCAATAAAAGTTTGTTTTATATGCAGTTGTGCTGCTCGTTAAATCTTATGTCAAGTTGTGTATCGTCTCAGTGTTATGACTCTGAAGTATACAGATAGTCGTCTTGTCTAATGCGTTGTTCCCGTCATTTGGCCTTGGTGGAAAGACGAAAAATATAATCGATTTGGTAATAAGTTGAATCAGAAACACAAACCTAGGGTTTTCTCATTTTTGAGTGACAGTTCATTCAAAAAGTTGCGTATTATCTTTCTTATAAATGAAAAAAAAAAAAAAAACTTTTAACTTACTGATGTAAGTGTTTTTTTCCTTTAAATAATTGTGTGATTAAATTAACTTTAATCTGACAACCTGATTCAGTTACGTATTTAGTAAGTATGTTTTATCAGTATTCAATATGTATATTATGAATGCACCAGGTGTTTCCTGAAATGTAGGCTTATTAGTTTCCATGAGCATTTTCTTCTTGTCATGAATAAAAGTAATGCCGTAATAATAGGACAATTTTTAAAATAAAGTTTTTGAATTGGAAAGCCAGAGAGAAAACATCACTTGTTGAGAGCCTCACTGGTAGATAGACTTCTTTAATGGTCACCCTCTGCGACGCATCCCCAGGTGATGTCATAAGAATGATTTTTCCTCTGTGCCTGACCCAGCTTCAAAGCTTCTGCAATCGCTTTTTTCTTCTACCCTCGTAAATGGTGTACCTTAGCTTCATATTTTGTACATTTATCTTTGAAGTTCATGAGAAGATAAAACTCGCTTTCCTTTTACTATTTATTTTGTTCTTTATTTTTGTTAATAAAATGATTCAAATGAAGGTAACTATTTTTCAGGAAAATAGACATTTCCATATTTAAACATGGTTTCTACTGCGGAGTAGAATAAATAGTTGTTATGTCAATTTAATATTGCAATACTGCATATAATCCATAAGCGGCATTAAATATATTTTCATTTGGCTTAATGGAAGTTAAAAGATTTTATTTTAAATATCTTTTGCAGAACAGTCTTTTCTGATTTGAGCAGCGCCAAAAATTCTCTGTTTTCTATCAGGCGGTGGAAAAACAATCCACTTTCATAAGAATCTTTTTTATTAATGGATGTTCCTGTGCGAGTGTCAAACAGGACCGTTCTATTACTAGCAAAAGTGCGAGGCATGAAAGAACAATTCTCCGGGATTCAAGATGAAGTGTTTATTTCTGTGTCCACACTGTTATATCCGTTTAATTACTCATATTTAAGGTCATTTTCAAATTTAAACAAGAAACTATTTCTGTTGATTTCCTTTTGTTTTCAGTGGTTCTAACTTCCTTTAAAATAAAGGCGCTCTTTTTTCTCACTGCCCTATTCAATTTTAATGAGGTCATTGTTTTTCGACCGCACCATTTTGGTAAATAAAAGAGAACTTGTTTTTTACGAGTAAAAAACCAAAGATTAAAAAAACCAAGCACATTGAAAAATTCAAGAATAAATGCTTATAAAGTGGGTAACATTCAGGGAAATGTTTAAAAATTATTTTTGAATGTTGAACAAAGTATAAAAAGTTTGTTTTGTTTTTCTGGGATAAATTTGAAAATACTGAATTTTTCGCTTCAGGTTTTCAGGGTAAACACTTTTAATTTCTGATAAAGCATTATGTTCATTTTTATATGACTTTTTGTTGTGTTAAAACAGTAAAATATTTCAACTTTATGGTTTTCATGACGTTATTAATATATTCATTATGAATCTTATCCTCTCTACTATCTTTTTCGCCAGTGTGTAATATATGATTATTACTTTTCATTTCTAAAATTTATAAATCTGTCCTTTAATCGCCTGCACCTAAGATAATCCTGGTTCATAAAAATAATTGTAAATAACCTCATTAAATGAAAATAAAAGAAATATTAAAAAAATGATCTGGCATCAAGTGATGATCTCTTTTATTTTTCAAAACAACAGAACCTTTAAAACTGAATTATTTCTATGTTACTTCGTAATTATAATTTACGTAATTATAGAATATTTATAGTATATAAAGCTTCTATGATTATTGATGATAAATGAAAATGTGTGTATTGGGCAATAAAGTCAGCAAGTTTGATCTACAGCCGCCATCCTTGGCGCATATATACTTTGGAGAGAGAAATTGTGCAAGTCAGAGCTGTTTCTTAAAAATTTATTTATATTATTTAATTAAATTTAAGAAAGAGTTTGAAGTTTTTTTGAGACAACTTCTCTAAATATTATAAAGCAAAACTGAATTATTTGGTACCTTAAGATTCTATTAATATTTTCAGTCATACTAACTCATTTAATATAACTGTTTTAATGAATTTTAGTAAACAGAATTGTTTTTAAGTATATTTTAAAACAATAATATTTTTTATTGTGAAGGAAATAAGAACGTTTTCCTTCTTGCAACTAAATTGAATACTGTTTTTTTTTCTACCATTGTAAATGATCAAAGATTCGACTTATTTTAATATATTGAATAAAAGCTCATTTAATAAAATTTTTGATTTCTGAGCAAATGAACCTTATTTAACCCGAAAGTGATCTAACGTTTACCTTCAGAATAAAAAAAAAAAAAGAAAAAGAGGAAGGGTTTTTTTTTAATTCGATCACTTTTTTTTTAACATTTTATAGTATTATTCTTTTAGTCAGATAGATATTGGTTTTTGAATAATCCATTGATATATTACGTTACAACAAAATATAATCTTTAATACATATAAAATCAGATTGTTACTTATATTCCAATCTGATTCCTCCTTATTATATTTTATGCAAGTATTTCGATTCTACAAGCTTGTTAAGGGAAAAAGGGATTTATTTTCTCACTTTTTATTTGAAATTAAGCTTCATATTCCAGCTAAAATCACTGAAAAATCAATGTAAGAGCTTTAAAACAGTACGTGTTACGAGACTTTCACAATTTGAAATTTAATACTTTGCTGAAGAAGACATTAAATCTAAGTTACGTACAAAAGATCCGATAGATAATTTATGTAATCAGTTATCCAAATAAGTGAATAGTTTTCAAAAGTGCGGTTAGCGAATGAATAAATAAAAGGCCAATATTAAAATTCAGAAATATTATTAAGAAATAGGCAAGAAGTTGAAAATAGAAACCTCACATTGGCCAAACAAAAATGTATAGCGTGTGTTGTTATTGGCAGACAGTTTTATATAACTTTTGAGAATATCATTAGACTTTGCTATCTGTGAATGCAGTGACCTACAGTATGAAAGGAAATTTCCTAATATCCATTTCACATGTTTACAAAATGCCTTCTGTAGTCAATAGAAAATCGTATTTTTGTTCTTGAAAATAGGTACTTATTTTAAACAAAAACAGAAAAGAAGATATTTTTACAGGAATAGTGTCAAACCCTCATATGCCGAACAAAGGCATTCATTATGAATGTGAGAAGCGAATGATCGCTTATCATTATCACTCTCCAAATTTGTCTTGGTGCAAAGTGTTATTTATATGATTTATTTACATAATCCTTGGTTTTTGTACATTAATACATGTGATTTCTATCTTTGGAGTCATTTTATAAAAACTAATAAACAAAAAGAAAGCTGAAATATTTTATGAGCTTCTACAATGCGTACCCGTTAAGTTTTCAAAGTTGCAAATAATAATGTGAATCAGATGCTGAGAACAATTTGACTAATTTCCAATACGTGATTATCACTGAGGGATAATCACATTTCATAAAAATTATTTACCATATTCTTTTTAATAAAGAATATTTATTGTTATACTCAAGATGATTCAAAAGTTATTTCAATTGAGGAATGTAGATGAATTAAAATTCACTTTGTATTTTCCTGTTGGAAACATAAGAAGATGGACTGATTTTACTGTTATTTTTTTTTCAATATTTATAATGTTAGCTGTCGAATATTTTTACAGCTATTGATTGATCGCTTAATTTTATTGAAATAAAACCCCCAACTGTTAATATTCAATGCATTCTCGGAATGCATTGTAAGGTACTGAAGTTAAAAATGTTTTACATTATGAAAACTCACGGAAAAGTATTTCATTATAGATAATCTATACTTATAATAAAGCTCAATGTGTGTGTGTGTGTGTGTGTGTATTGGCGCTCTACAGGCCAGGTCATTTGACATACAGCTATCAAATTTGGTACATGTATACCTTAGAGGTCGGGAATGTGCACCTGGGGTCCCTTTTTTTGAAATTTTAATTAGAATTTTAATTATTAATTAAAAACTAACTTTCCCGCCAAAAAAATCTTCCATTTTCCCCACCGCCAACTTTTCCGCCAAAAAAATCTTCCATTTTCGCCACCGCCAAATGAGTAAGGCTTCCGGGTTTTTTTTTCTCCCAACAGTAATGAGGCTAGGGTTAGTATTTTTCGGCGGATTATTTCAAATGATTCTGTTTATTTTCTTAATGTTTGATGCATTTAAAATTAAACATTGTTAATGAATCCATGTTTCAGATTCATTCCGAAGTACGTTTGAATTAAAATAAAACAGAACAAAGGAAATTAAAAATTTCTAATTCTGAAGTACGTTTGAATTAAAATAAAACAGAATAAAGGAAATTAAAAATTTCTAATCCGCATAGCGTTACCCCAACTGGCGTAGAAAAAAAAATCACGTATTTGCGTTACTTAACTGGCATTGAAAATTCACGCATGCGCTTTGTGTTCTGAATTCCGCATTGTGTTGACGAATTATTATCAACGGATGCGGACTTGATTTAAATTATTTTTAGGTTAGTTGCATGCTTTTGTAATTAAAGTGTATTTATGTTAGTTATATATTTTTTGTGTATGCTTATAGTTTTAAGACCATCGTCTTTTAAGTAGTTTTTATAAAACCTGTTTTAAACCGCCTATTTTAAACAATTCGTTTCATTTTCTTAGTGTTTGATGCATTTAAAAGTAAACATTGTTAATGAATCGATCTGCTCATGATGAATCTAAGAAAATTTTGTTGACAAATTCTTGAGATAATACGTAAATTGAAAAAGATATTCTTTAGTGCCCATAAAGTTTAAACGCTGAGTGACTCTATTTTCATTAATCAGATTATAAAAAATTCTTTGTTTCAGTAAAAAATATTATTATATTAATTGCAGATTAATTCTTTCCACTTTAATTTAAAACATGAATTCTACGGGTGCTAACAGAAAATTAGAGAGATACATATTACGTTATGACTGAAGGCCTTTATAATATTATGAGTGAATTATATGACTATCAAAATTTGAAGTTTTAAAATATTTTGATGAAGAAGCTATTAAAGTAGGAATTGCATAAAATATTTAAATATAAAAATTTTAACGAACATTAAGATTGGCGCACCGGTTGGTCGACAAATTCTTGAGATATTACATAAATTAAGAAAGATATTTTTTAGTTCCCATAAGGTTCAAATGCTCAGTGACTCTGTTTTCGTTAATCATGTTATTAAAAAAATTAACTTTTATTGACGAACACGAACACACTTATATTCACCGTTACTCTGATTAGATGTTATAAAATCTGAATAGATAAACATAAACGTGTAAACAGCTGTGCGCCGGTTTCTATGGCAACACAGCTGGAAAGGGAAAAGAAGTTTTTAAGACAGAACATCTGCTTTACACAATTTTATAGAATAACTTTTCCCCTTTTTCGTTTCATTTTTAAAAAAAATTACTTATTTAATAAGAACACCTGCTTTACCCAGTTTTTTAGAATAGTTTTTTTCCCCTCTTCGCTTGCTTTAAAAAAACATCTATACTTATATATAAAGTTCAATGTGTGTGTGTGTGAGTTGGCGCTCCACAGAAGAGACCATTTGACCTACAGCTACCAAATTTGGTAGATGTACACCTTAGAGGTCGGAAATGTGCACCTGGGGTCCCTTTTTTTGAATTTTGAAATAGAATTTTAATTATTAATTAAAAGCTAACTTTCTCGACAAAAAATTATTCCCTACCACCAAATGAGTAAGAGTTCAGTTTTTTTCCCAACACTAATGACGCTAGGCTTAAGATTTTTCGGCTGATTATTTCAAAGGATTCTGTTTATTTTCGTAATGTTTGATGCATTTAAAATTAAACATTGTTAATTAATCGATCTTTCAGATTAATTCTAAAATACTTTTGAATTAAAATAAAACAGAATAAAGGAAATAGAAATTTCTAATCTGCATATCGTTACCCCAACTGGCTTAGAAAAACTCACGCATTTGCGTTACCGTAACTAGCGTTGTAAATTCACGCATGCACATTGTGTTCTGATTGTTGGCATGACAACCAATATCAACGGAAGATTTAAATTATTTTCAGATTAGTTGCATGCTTTTGTAATTAAAGTGTATTTATGTTAGTTATATATTTTTTGTGTATGCTTATAGTTTTAAGACCATCGTCTTTTAAGTAGTTTTTTTAACCTGTTTTCAACCGATTATTTTAAACGATTCGTTTTATTTATTTATTTTTTTTTAGTGTTTGATGCATTTAAAATCAAACATTGTTAATTAATCAATCTGGTCATGATGAATCGGAGAAAATTTTGTTGACAAATTTTTGAAATATTACATAAATTAAGAAAGATATTCTTTAGTGCCCATAAAGTTTAAACACTCAGTGACTGTTTTCAATAATCATAGTACAAAAAAAAAAATACTTTGTTTCAGTAAAAAATATTATTATAGTAATTGCAGATTAATCCTTTCCACTTTAATTTAAAGTATAAATTCTATGGGAGCCAACAGAAAATGAGAGAGATACATATTACGTTATGACTGAAGGCGTTTATAACATTATGAGTGAATTATATGCCTATCAAAATTTGAAGTTTTAAAATATTTTGATGAAGAAGCTATTAAAGTGGGAATTGCATAAAATATTTAATTATGAAAATTTTAACGAACATTAAGATTGGCGAACCGGCTGGTCGCCAAAGGCGGCTAGTAGTAAATAAATAAAAAATTAAAAAGAATTGCCTGAACTTAAAACAGGGCGAAAGGAAAGTTTAACAACCTGCCAATTTTTGGAATATTCTTGAATATGATAAACAGGCAGAAGAATAATTCTGGGTTTTAATGACATAAAACAATCAACCTTCAATCTTATTCATAACTTAATTATTTTTATTTTCTAAAATTCAAATTTTTATTCATAGATGTTTCAAAGCTTTCACGCAAAAAAAAATTCCATTTTTTATATTTAAAAGTATTTTAATTCAAAGTACACTAAAAATCGTTTGCCATTATTTCAATTTCGGTTCATTTCACAGTCATTCTAAACTCATTAAGTGGTATCCGCAAAATCTTCATACAGAAGATGATAAATGTAATGCATTCGATAAAAGGTTTCAAATGTTACTTCTTTTTTTTTTTTTCAAAAGTGTATCCATTGTCCAAAAATAATAATAAATTACAAATAATGATAACTTTAAAACTAGATGGTTACTCTCAAAAATACCAATACGCAAAAAAAAAAAAAAAAAAAAAAAAAAAAAAACACTGAAAATTAAATTTTTAAAGTAAATATATAGAAATGAAATATAAACTATCGAAACTTTATTTTAATATTTTTTTTAAAAAAAAATTTGGAAAATAAATATTGTTTTTCCGAAACAAATGTTTCTCGTATGAAACAGAATAAGCAATTTTATTTAAATCTTAGGAGTCAATATGTTTCTCAAAAAATTATTAAATATCTCTGAAAGAGTGTTAGACTCAATCATCTAAATTCAAAAGGAATCATTGATGTCGACACATGAAACATATTCCAAGAAAAATAAACAAAGCTGGCAGCCAAATATTCTTTTCTTATCAATTTGAAAGCAAGCGCATTTGTTTCAGTCTTCGAGCCTTCCTCTATCATCTAATAATAATAGAAAATTTAAAATTGATTCTGTTGCAACTGTTTTAAAATTGCTTTTGTGAAACTATTTGTTTTTGCAGATAAATCTTGTCTAAAAGTATTTTATTGCTTCAGAAAAGAATTATTACTTTTCTGGAAAAGTTGGATATAACTGGGAACTTTAGCCACTGGGTAACAGAATATATTTTTCCGGAAATGAATAAATGACGATTCCTTTTTTTTTTGTTAGTCGCGTTTTTAGTAAGATAAAGTGTTCAATATTTTTAGAGAGGAAATTTTTGTACAAAAGTTTAAAAACAAGTTATATTTATGAAATATTAATTAAATCAAAATTTTAGAATTTCCTTCTAATATTTTAACATATAATCGAAAATGTCGTTTACTAAACAGTCACAAAAATATCGCACGTGATTTATCTCAAAATAAAGCTTATGTTTCGTATTATCTGATTGCTAATGTCACTCACTTTATTTGAATCCCAGATTCTACGCAATAAAGTGGATATTTTTAGCAAAAACAAAAAACTAACAGCCATTTTTTAAATCGACATCTTTTAATTATGGAAAAATTACAACAGCGTTAACATTCACTTAAAACTAAAAAAAAAAATGTAACAACGTTGTCGTTCACTTAAAATTTTGAATTACAAACGTG
This sequence comes from Argiope bruennichi, assembly GCF_947563725.1. Lineage (NCBI taxonomy): Eukaryota > Metazoa > Arthropoda > Arachnida > Araneae > Araneidae > Argiope > Argiope bruennichi. The sequence continues at coordinate 148,945,901 of NC_079151.1, forward strand.
GATATAACAAATATGATACTGATGCTAAAGAGACAAAATATAGGTATGTAACACAATTAAAAAATAATTCTTTGTAAGAAATTCCTTGCTTGATAAGATATTAAGTAAACTGATTAAACTCTAGTAAGTAAATTTTATTAAATATTTCGTTTATTAAAAATTATCTATTTTATTGAAATTTATCAACAGTATAATCATTTTTGGATATAACTTGATCTTTCATGTTTGTAAAAATTTTACAGTGATTAAATATACAGATATTTTTTTGTCAACTGAAAGCAAGGGCAAAATTATTTCCACAAGTTAATTATTTTTACTCATAAAAATTATTGTATCGTTCCACTTTTTATTATTTTAATATATATTTTTTTAAAAAGTGTCTATGGCTATAAAGATATGTGCATATTGAGTAATTATTTTACTGAAACTTTTTTTGTTCCTAATATAATTTATATATAAAAAGAATTGACGATATAAACATTCGATTTTATTTTGTTTCCTTAGTAAAAAGAAATCTTCCCTCAGAGATTAGTATCATTAAAATATAGAGACTGTATTATCTGTTATTTCCTACATATGGCCGACCCAACTGAGCGACAATACCACTTGTACGACGCGGAACACAGCAGGTTTACTTGAAGCAGTAAATGACGCAATACATAATGACAATAAAGTATCGATAAATCATATTGACAACATGGAAGTAGGATTGAATACCAAAAATTAAGTACAATAATGAAAAAAAAAAATCCAATCCTGCTAGCCCTTCAAATATACACATCATGCAGATAAGGCACATGTGGGGAATATTAGAAACGAGAAAGCTGACCAGTTAGCATATTCAACAGTGCAAGATCGATATACTTACATTAGCATTAAATTCATCCTGTTATATATCGAAAGTCAACCGAGAAAAGTCATGGTTGAAAAATAGGAAAACTGAAATGAGGTGGAATTGTCAAAAATCAGTCTTCATCCAACAAATTGGATGCTAGAAGACATTCTTTTCTTTACAGAGCATGGCCCATTCCTGCAAATCTCAAAAGATGTGGGCTTGCAAACAACGACAGACAACAATAATACAAGAATGGCTTAGATGAATAGCATCCAACAGCACCTCCAGTAAGATTATGTTTAAAGTAGTTAATTTCATATTTCAAAATATAATACTTTTTCAATAATACTGCCACATTGAAGAAAGGCATTCGAATCTCAATGGCCGAATGGTCATCTGGTCTCATAATCAATAGATCTTGAGTTCGAATCCCGCTAGAGACAATGTATGTGTAAATATTTAATTCATTGATTTTATGTTTTCCTCTATTTCATGTTCCAGAAGATACTGGACATTTCTTTAGTTCTGGACTTTTCTTACTGTCTCCAGAAAAGTATTCTGGAACTTTCCCTGCTTGCATAAAAGCAGAAGATTTGTCAGTCACTGTATTCTCAGTTCTGAGTTGAGTTAATAAATTGGTTTAGCTCTACTTCTTGTGTGTGTGTGTGTGTCATTGAGTTCCGCACTAGAGTATCTACGTGACAATACTTTGCTTCTGTGAAAGATAATGAGAAATTCCTTAATAGTTTTAATCTTAATTTCTCTTTTAAATAAAAGCTCGAAATAGAACAGCAGCTCAACAGCATTTTTATCCAATCGAATTTAGAATCAGAATTGAAAAACTTTTTATTTATTACCTTCAGCGAATGTCGAAATTTTAAAACGCTCTTAAGAATTTTCATTTTGAGTACCATTTTTGTTTTTGTAGAAATATGCATGTTAGGAGGGTTCTTATACGAGAGCAAAACTTTTTATTTCAAATTTTCGATTAGGTATTCTGGATATTATAATTAAATTTATAAGAAGTATTATAATTTTCTTCAGATTTTTTAAACATAATTCGTAATGATCGTTATCAAAGCTGAAATTTTTGAATTTTAAGGAAAATCAGAAAAATTGAGCCAACTTCCCTTGAGCTATTTTATTTATTAAACATTTAATTGGAATTTTTAAAAAATTAAAATTTTTACATTAAAGAAATTGAAAAAAATTATATTTTGTTTATAACCTTAACTTTTAAGCCATTGAAGTAGGATTTTTTTTGGAGTTTGGATATCTGTTTTAATAGCTTTACTAAAAACAACTTGTATTATCTTTTATTCTTCTTCTTTTGTGTAAAGTTTGCTGTATTCTGCCTTTAGAGCCGTTCGAAATTATAATACATTATTTTTTATTTGCATAATTTTCCTTTTTTGTTGAAGTCATCTTTTTATAATTCTGTGATTTTTTTTTTTTATTTTGCCAAAATTCTGATTGTTGTATCTAGGATTTTAAATCATCTCATCGTATTAGTGGATATACAATCATATAGACTCTATTTAACAGACCCATTTGGATGATCCCGGGCCCATTCTAAGGATTTATTCTTTTCTTCAGTTTTTAAAGCATTAACAATTTTCTTTTCTGTTACTTGGAAATTATAATTTTTTAAAAAACGCAAGAGCAACAAGTTCCTCTGATATATACCTTTGTAACAAACCTTGAAATGTGCATTATTTTTATAATATCTGTGCTTTGATACTATTTATTTTTCAATAAATGCTAAATTATTCGATAGCAGTATAAACATTACATATGGTTGTTCCACAACTTCAACGTAAACAAAGAATAGAGAAGGTATTGCAATCCTCAAAAAATTCAAACTCGAAGTTTGGATGGAATTCTTCATTTCCTGGACCTCACTGAGAACGCAGAACATGTTTTGGGTATTATAGCTGTTTGTAACAGAAATATCTCGAACACATTTTTGAGGGATATATTTAAAATTTCATACACGGCTCTCTCGCCAAATGTATAGATTTCTATCAAATATTGAACCAAATCTGTTCAGAGGATGCCTGTCTGTCTATTTGGCTGTTTGAATACAAATGGACTCAATAATCACAAAGAACTGCGTAAATAAAGTTCGGCACGCAGGTTTAGCATCTCAAAGAGATTCGTATTAAATTTTGAACCAAATCTGTTAAGCGTTTGACCATCTGTCGGTCCATAATACAACCGCATGTAAATGAGAGAAAATCATAAACGTAATGATTCAAATGATAAATCTTAAACGCAATGAACTCAATAAAAATCGTTATATCGACCATTGTGACTACAAGTGTAGTTCCATGTCAAATTTTGATATGAATCGGTCTGCAAAACTGCATCCGAAACACGTGTTTTTAAAATATAAATTAAAACGGTACATTTATACCAAAGATCTGTACTTTATAACTATCACTGATTTATAATTTGTAACTACTTTGCATGCCGTTAGTGAACGCCACTCAAGGTATTCGTGACCTTATCCTAGGTCCAACGTTTTTTTAGGGTATGGGGTAGGGTTAGTTGGAAGATAAGCGAGAATGTTTCGACCAGATCATTCCTGTGAGGTTTTGTCAAAAGACTGAAAAAATTTTCAAATAGTAACTTAGAAGTATAGAAATCTACATTTGCCTTCCAGCTTGCCAAGAGGACTTTTTTTTTTTTTCATTTTCCCTTACTACAGAATTTCACACTAACAATGAAATATTTTATCTTTATTCCAAATACTTGATTCCATATACATTAAATATACATATTTTATATATCTAACGAAAGAGTGTTTTGAGGTTCAGAAATGTATAATTCCTGCTGTCAAATGCCAGCAATATTTTATCCTAGGTTTCTTCTCTTAAAAATGCATTATGTGTAATAACGAAAATGATGAATTTATAGCTTGAGATTTTATGATATTACAATTTTTTATGTATTATACTGATAAAGTATTGCTGGCATTTGTATCAGAATTTCTATTTATATGAATGATAATCCTTAAATTGGAGATTTTAATTAGTGTTGAAGTATTTTCTTATGGCTGAAACGTTATTTTGCATTTTAGAATGAAATGGGATTAAAGAAGTTCAGAAAAGAGAAACGAAAAAAGGACACCTCCAAATATAAATATTTGAATTGAGGTGAATGAATTAAATGTCACTGTTCTATTTAGTTCTTCATTAAAATTAAAATGTTTTAAATCGAAGTATCTACAGATGTGTCATACACCATTAAGCTTTCAGAAAATACTAATAACATTTGACTTAAGAAGCATGTCTTTGCTCGCAAAAATTGTATTGAAGTTTCCGCTGAGAAAATTGAATAATGGAAGAAAGAAAACATTTAATGGTATCGATCCCTGCCTTCGAAATACACATGAAGTGTCAAAAGAATTTTACAGTCTCTTCCATGCCATTCTCGATGAAAAACACGTCTTCTAACTGGTGGTTTAGTTTCATATTTCATTTTAGAGCAAAATTTCCAGTTTTTACATTTTATAGTATTTATGAATCATTTTTTTCTGTTAAACATCATTTTTGTCAGTTTTGCATTCTTAAATATGCCACATGAGCTGCAGAGAGAGTTTTTAAATTCATAATACATTTAAAAGTTTAGCAGGAAATGTTTATTGGATAAATTTTATTTTTCATATCTGATTATTAAATACCGTATTAATTTAGCCCGGAAAATTTCATACCAATCTTTTTCCAATGCTAAAGTGCAAGAACCAGAACGACATATTCATTCTTGCTTTTGATAGTACAGCATTATTATGAAAATAAAGCGATTTTGTAGATAATCTTTGTCGTAATAAGAACCAAACGCTGAATTATAACGCTTCGACATAAAATACTTGTTAAAACATGAACATTTAATCTTTATCCATGACAGCTTATGTTTACTTTCTTAAAGAATTATTTTCTTAACAACAATTCATTTCACATTTCAATGACACCCCTGTTGGATTTGTCATCTTTGTGTAAAACCAAATGAACTGATTCCAGAGTGTAAAAGTCTTCATATATTATTTCATCTACAATTTTTGCCTCCATGTTGTTCATTCAACTTTTTTAGAAATTCTGTTCTTGGAATCATCCTATGACAATGAATCAATAAAAAATTGTGGAATATGTAGTTGCTACGTTCTTTTTTAAATTTTGAATTTATCGAATAGACATATTATATAAACTTTAATTTCAATTTAGAAATGATGACTGGTCATGAGAGCAATCTTAAGAAATTAGATATTCCGATTAATGCTTAAATATTTGCTGCCCCATTAAATATGACATAAATCATTCTCTTTCTTACTTTTAGGAAGACTATTTAATAAATGGCAGTGAAATTAGAAATTTCGGTGAAATTTTAAGATGATGAAATAACCTGTGTGATGTTTTGATGAAAAAGTTGCTTCTACATAGCAGATTTGTTATGCATTTAGCTTCTGTTTCCTGACTCCTAACGTAATGAAAAGCGCGTATTTCGAAATAAAGTTTCCTCCCTCACACCTACATTTGTGTGGCTTAAAGCATCCGTATTAAGCATTTAAAGCATCGCTTTAAAGCATTTCTTTCGAAGCATTAGCATAAGAGTTTTGGATCTCGATTTCCTTGCATCAGAATTTTAGTCTCTTTTATTTAGAATTCCTCATTAGACAATTAGACCATTTCATCTAATGAGAGATTTACTTCATTTTTTTAGTAATAATGTTTTTCCGATTTTTATATGTTACTACTAATACGATTATTTGATTCATTTCAACTCATTTTTCAAAAGAATCAAAAGTAAAATTTAATTCATTTTACTATTTTTTATTATGATTGATTTCAAACATCTCAATTTGAGGAAAAAGGCAAAGCTTTGATTGAAATGGAAACGTACATTAAATAATGTACTGCACACACACACGCGCGCTCGCGAGTATTTGCTTACTTTTTATGATTACAAATGATCGTAGAAATGATTATGTGGTAAATGAAATTCCAAAAGCATTAATGCACCACTGTTATCTTTCATATTCTTACAAATGTAACACTCTAATAATTTTGGTTAACAGACAGAATTCCCTCAAAGTCTTAATACATTCCTATTTTGTATTTGCTTTAATGGTTCAATTTTCCACTTTCAATTTATACAGCACATAAACGCATTTATATCTAATTACATATAGATTGTTTTATTATTATTAATGCTAATTTCACTTTTTATTGAGTCCATTAAATAGATTAAATCTCTCTCACTATCACTGCTATCTTATAATTGAAATCTGTACAAGCTGAATCCTTAAACCAAACTGGTGTTTATTAGTAATTAAAAACTAAATACAAGAAAATGGTTAATGGATTAAAAATAAATTCAAAGACGATATTTCGGTTGAAATTTGTTTTGAATGGGTGAAACATATTCTACTTAATATTTGAAGCAGTTTGAAAAATGTAACGAAATTTTAATATCTTATTTCTAAATTTTTTTATTAAACTATTAAAATGTTTCAAGAAAATTTTATAAAAATGTCCTCAGAATTACGCGTTATAAAAATTCCTCAGAATTTATATTATGCGTTCAAAGCAAGCTCCTTTAGAATGGCAATTGTTTGTTCACCCCAGCAGTTTATCAATTTTATTTCTAGAATCATTTATTAATATTTTCTACAATTCTATATTACAGATTTCCTATGACGGTATAAATTATAAATGTCTTTTCTTATTAAGTTTCGCATTCTCGTGTAAATGAAAAGGTGTACTAACTTGAGAAAGAATCGTTAATAGAATTTATAACTCAGATTTAATCGCGATAATCATATAGAGAAATAAATTTCTGTTAGGCACTTTTAAAGCGTTCCGAAATTGATGAAACGATGTCCCTCTAAGTCATATTTCAGCTCTAATTTACTGTAATTGCAACTGAAGGACAACTATTAAAGTGCTCGGAGAAATCTTTGGAAAATTTCATTCATCACATTCACTGTTCCCTATTTGAATTAAATCCGATAATATATCAAATTAAAGTGTAACATTTGTTAATAATTAAATTTCAGATTCGAACATGCTTCATGTTTAACGAAGATAAATTTCTATTCAATTCGTCATTTTATGTAATTACTATCTATTGCTTGTTTGCTGTACCGTGAATTTGACCTGAAGTGCACTCAGCGAACAGGATTTACCTGGTAAAATGAAATCATTCAAACTATTTTAGGCCTTCTAATTGCTGCCTAATTCATCATTAAAATGCCCTTTAACTGGATCTAAGCCCAAAAATCTACTGATGTTAAAAAAAAATTCTCCAGTGAGAATTACGAAGTTTGAATTGCTTACAGCTTAATTATTTAAATTCAAAACGTTATAAAAATGAATTTATTAAACCTTATTTGCTTTCCTCTAAACACATGGATGGAGCAAAGTTGTTGTCATAAATAATAATGGAATTTTAATGATGAAGCTTCTTTCAGATCTTAAAGATAAAAGTATGCTTTCAGAAATGATATTTTGTTTTTCCAAGTAATAAAAGCAAGTGATTAGAAATAATGAATGCCTAATTGCTAAATGAATTCAAACAAGAAATAACAAAAAGGGAATTTATACTAAATATAAAATTTAAAAAATTATTATTATTCTCAATTTTTTTTCAAATTTTCGTTCAATTTTTCTTGATAGCATTTCAGACCATTATTTTAATTTACTTTCAAAATACGTTATAATTTAGTCAGTGCATTCCTATTTTATGTGGTATTAATCAATAAGGTAGCGTCAAACAAAAAATATGCAAGTACTAAAATGCAAAATCAGAACAACAGAGAACAAAGAAATATAATTTTTCAAACAAAAAATCATATTTAAATGTCACAATTCAGTGCGTTTGTATTTATTTACCAGATATTCAATTTATTTTCTCCGTGTTAATATAGGGTGCCGGTTTTTGAAATGACTAATTATGTCTTTTACTTGCTTTCCAGCAATTCCCACGACAGTTGAAAAAGTGAGCTTGAATATTCAGAAGCGCATTTTAGAGACGAACTTAATATTTTATTTATTAGAATTTCCTCTCTTCTTCGCGGTCTGTAGGGAAATCAAAATGAAAGCCCTGAAAGAAGTCTGTATAAATTGCTTTCAAGCATTTATGTCCCAAAGCATGAAATTTCTTTTCCAAAAGCAAACAACTGCAGATGAAATCATGTGCAATTTCTTCTGTTGGGCGTTTACTTGAAATGATGCATAGCTAAATACAATAGAAAACACGATTTAACCCTGGGTACCAAGCGATTGAGTTTCACCCAAGGAAATAAAAGATGAATGACCTTCTGGCTAGCATGTGAGTGACAGAGCAAAGAAAGGAGTGTGGAATCACCGAGGGAATCCATTGAAGAAATGAAACAACGTATATGAAATTTAGAAATTCTCTTAGAGAGGGTTATCAGCTCAATGCACGTAAAAGGAAAATGGTACATGATGAACTTAAGGGAATAAGAATGAGTTATGGAGTTGGAACAGGGAAAGTATATTAAAAACCTCTTACGCGATTTGATAATAGAATCTATTTATTTATTTTTAAAAAAACTTTTTACGATGCTTTTCTTAAGCATGTATATTAATGATTCGATAGACAAAGATTAAAAGATATTATTAATGAAGATATTGTTTGTTGAAACCTTCCTGATATTTTTGATCAGTATCAATTCTTTTATAAAAACGAAAGTCATAATAATAGAGGCAAAGAAGAAAGTATAAAATAAAAAAATGACATTGGTGTATATAAAACGGAAATACAATTATGATCTAAAGTATCAACGAATGTTCGCAAAAATAAATACAATAAAGATTCTACACGCATTCTTGACATTATTTCTAATTAAAGAAAACGTTCACATTTTTGCAACGTATAATTGGTAATTAATTGCCATGAAATCGAACCAACGTTTTTAACATATCAATTTTTTATATTATTTTTTCTTGCACTAAGAAAAAGTATTATTTAAAAGGAGAAAATATACAAACCTCTTTAATATAAGAGATAATACCATGATACTGAAATTATTATGATTAACTTTTTTTTAGAAAATTCAAAGAGGAAACACAATCATGACATTTTTCACGAAATTCAAATGAACTTTTTTTGGATTGCTCAGATGGACTGATTAATACCTTTATAACAATAACACATGATGCGCGAGTGAGATTCTACTCATCTTTAAATACACAAAATATCATTTTAAAAAGACGTGCAACATCCACAATTTAAATGAAATAAAAGTGACTCAGAGCACTGCTAAGCACATAACGTTTGCAAGTCTCTGAGACAGTGTTAAAGTTTTAAGATGCTATATCATAAAAATATATCGGATCGTTACATTTGAACTTTAATTTTAATACTTTCCATTGGTGCATTGATATCTCCATCTAAATCAAATTTGAAGAAAAGGAAATGTCTTAGAAAGCATTGTGTATAAAATGAAATGACTGATATTCTATAAAAAAAATATGGGGACAATTTTGAAGTCTTGCTAGATAATTTTAATATTGTTCCGAAAATGATAATTGAAGTATCTTAATCACTTTCAGTATAAAACAATCATAATAATAAATGATGGCTTTTAATCAAATAACACGGATAAAGGCTACTTTAGTTATTAATTTGGCATTATACATAAGATTTGCCTTTCATGCATTTCCTTATCTCGCAGATCTATTGGAAAACTGTAGCATATTGCTAAAATAAAATTTCAGAAACATTCACAGGGGTCGATATTTTCCCGTTAATGTTTTTAAAGCTTCAAATTGAAATGAACGTAATATTTTTGCAGCAATGGGTATACAAAAAGCTTGGAATATCAAAATGCAAATAAATTCGTTCCAAAATGCGGTTATCTTTTGTATAAGTTAAAAAAAATTTTCAGAATAATCTAATAAAAAATTCTGATTTCAATTTCCGAAATTTAAATCATAATATGATTTATAACGATTTCTTTATTTCAATTATCATAATGATTATATGAAAATAATGTATAACCGAAATTAAAAATATAAATGTGAGAATAAGAGAAAAAAATGCTTGATAGGTAAGAAAAGATACAGAGAATAATATATTGGTCTCCAGATATTATTAACACAATATCGTCATGTAGCATTCGGCGCCACAAGCACATTGCAATTAATAGAATGCCCTCATAAGGACTCACACTCTCAGCTATCTGATACCAGGTTAATTCTGTATTTTACATTCGAAGAAGAAGGTGTCTCAATTTTTTTAAAGGCTGGCTAGAAACATAGGACAATTTCATCAGAATCTAATTCCGAAATAAAGAATGCAGTGAAAATTGGCGTGGAAGATATTTTCTATTAATAAGATTTCTCTGTACAGTGAGGACTCAAGAAATCAGCTTTTGTTCATAATGCAGCATAGTTCTTACTTATTTCAGATAGACAAAAACTTTCAAACTTCGCTTCCAGATAAAAGAAAAAAAAGCAGTCTGACCAAATAATGCAAGCGGTATTAAAAATGTAATTATAATTTTGTAATGATTATCCCGGAGCATTTCATTTCTTTACTCCTTTTAGCAATTATAGTCATTTTTATTATTTAAAAACATTCAATTCTTTTATTTTACCCGCAATCGTAACATATTACATGTATCATTCTACAGGGAGATAGGTTTTGATTCAATAAAGTATGATTTTTATGAACAACATCAGAAGTGGGGTAAGATCACAGCTGTAGTGAAAATTCATATGAGTAGAAAGAAAAACTCATATCAATAGGATCGTACATAAAAACTCATTTACATGAAAATTATAAATAACTTATCAAATTTATTATTATTTATATTTAATTTTAAACATTAATTCTTATAGTTTGTATTAAAACATTAATACAACTTATAAGGATAGGTATTTTTTTATAGAAATTACTATCACATTGCTTAAAGTCATCTATATCTATCATTATAAACATTTAAGAGACATGTAAATGTCAACTCATTTTCGTACGAAGTTACTTTAATTTTCGAAATTTTAATTTTAAAATTAAATGGATATAAATATTTGTAAAAACTTTCAGGTTTTGTACCAAAATATCATTATATCCAGATATTTCCCCATAACAACATTGTTTGTAGGAAGTCTCATAGTTTTAATGAAAAGCAAACATACTAGATAATTAACTTCTGAGCTGTTTAAATTTTTTACTTCCATTTTACTTTAAACAATTGAAAGCCATTTTCCGAGCTTTAAAAATAAAAAGATTATGTTATTTCCGTACCTGTTTAATTATTTTTAATGCTAACATTTTAGAATAGATAGCTATTCTTCATAATTCAATATATATATATATATATATATATATATATATATATATATATATATATATATATATATATATATATATATATATATATATATATATATATATATATATATATATATATATATATATATATAAAATATAAAAAAAAGAATCCGGCCTGAAGACTTTTTCCAACAAGCCAGTTATTTTTAGGAATGATATTTTCATTTAAAAATTCGTCCAATATAAAAGTACAGATCTTTATTAATTTTTCATGAGGTAGATTAGTGTAGATTTTCGAAATCAAAAGTATTAAGTTTATTAATGTTGTTATCTTTAAGAAAATCCAATACTTCTTTGTTACTAGAAATAATAAAGTTGTCTTTTATATATGACGGATATTTAAATGAAAATATCATTCCTAAAAATAACTGGCTTGAGTTATGTAATTTTAATATTACTGAAAATTACGTGTTTAATGGTATTAATTTTTATAAAGAAGTCAAGGGCATTCCAATGGGAACAGCTTTCTCAAGTGCTTTAGCTAATATTTTCCTGCATTACTATGAGAAAAAAATAATTAAATATAATTTAATAAACGGGTGGAGATATATTGATGACCTACTTTTGATTAACTTCGACAATACTAATATTATTACTAATTGCTATCCAAAAGATTTAATTCTAAAAGATACAAATAAAAATCAAATTGAGGCTACCTTTCTGGATTTAAAATTCGAAATTGCTAATGATAAAACAATAGTTGGTATATACGATAAAAGGGATGATTTCAACTTTAAAATAACAAAACTATGTAACTACCATTCCAATCTAAACTCTAAAATTTTCAAAAATCTAATTTTCTCACAAGTTAACAGGATCAAAAGGGTTTGCAATAATAAAAATTCTATATTGAAGCATCAAACAACCTCCTTAAAAATTTAATTAAAAATGAATTTCCTAGAAATTACTGTAATGTCAATTTTTTATCTAAACAAGGTATGGTTTGGGATTAATCCTTTTTCTTAAATAAAAATAGAACTTTCCTTGCATATTGGATCACTCAATAGATGGCGCTGGGAGCCTACATCTGTTTACATAATTTACCTTTAGTTTTTTAAAAACAGGGAATCACAATCGATAGTTTAAAGTTTCCTTCACTGTTGATGGTATGTTCTGGCCTTTTCGTTTTTAATTTTTAATTTTAGTGCTATTTTTTGTTTTTATTGTTATTTTTGTTAATGTATTTTTACTTTGTTGTGGTTATTTTCTTCTAATTTGTTGTTTTCTGTTAAAATGGTATATCTCTTGAGCATAATTTCAGGGGATTTTCGGATCACGAGGAATCATTATTAGACAATGTATGTATTTCTTCACAGAAAAAATCCCTATCTTTGAATCCCTGCCTGACTGTGACCCTTGAAAAAGTCTTCAGGCCGGATTCTTTTTTTATATTTTTTATAATTGTTTTGGTTTAATTTTTATTTGAATTTTTGTTTTTCCTATTAACTTGATTCTAATACTTTTGTATAATTCATCTGTGTTTTAGAAGTAACTGCAATCGCGCTCTCTAAATACTATGAAGTTCTTTTTTCGGTTTTAGTTGAAATAGGTAATAAATTTTAGTTGCGATTTCGAAACTGTTTTGTTTCGTTTTCAAACTTTTTCTTACTTTAGATTGGTTATATATATATATATATATATATATATATATATATATATATATATATATATATATATATATATATATATATATATATATATATATATATATATATATATATATATATATATATATATATATATATATATATATATATATATATCATATGGCCATTGCTTCCATTAAAATTTCCTGCAAAGTAAAAGCTTTAGACAAGATTTTAAATAGTCGTAATGTTATCAAGATCATTATATTAACTACAGAATGTGAAGGCATTTAATATCAAGTATTATTGTCAAAGGTTCATCATAAAAGATGCGATTGTAATAAAATGGTTCTATATTATTTAGGCCATTCATTCCCGAAAATAACTGCAAGAAATAAGCAATGAGGAGTGTAAATAAAATATTCTTCAGAGATATGAGACAATAAGGAACCACATGCAAGAATGAATAAACCAGTGAAACAACAACTCTACCTGCTTTAAAAAAGAAGTGAAAAGCGTAAGAGCAAGGAATTCGTATGAAGTGAAAGCCAATGAAATTCAAGAATATTGTAGCATCATAATGTGCATCACCATTACCATACAAACCTGCGTTGCTCTTTTCAGGAACATCGAAAGATGTAGATTATTCCTGAATTTCAGAATCGGATGACAGGTTGTGATAGAAAATATTTTTCATCAGGAATAAATATTTCTTAATATTTTAAACAAAATATTTGTTACTACACTTTGAATGCTTCGTATAATCAAAGAAGTGGTATTGCATCTTAAGTCACTCCATAGTTGTATTATAAAAATAACCGAATCAAAGAACATATTATCCAATGATTTCACTACACATTTCTCAGCTAGTTATTATCAGAAATAAAAAAGTAGAGTTATTCCATCAACTATATTTCATTGAATATTTATTTCTATTAAACTCTAGAATAAGAATGAAATAATATTAATAATACGCCTTTCTGAAACGTTTATTCCGACGCTTCTCAGCCTTTTTACCTAAGTAAAGGGTTCTTGCTTTAATCACGATTGGATTCCTGAATCCTGTAAGAGTGTAAAAGGGACTTAATGCTATTTGTGAATAAATTGCAAAGACCATAAACTAATGGTTGAACTTAGTTTTGAGATTGATCAATCAAGTCAGCAGATTTATAACCTAGTTTCCTATTACGGGGAGGGATTGGGAAAATAACTGTCGCTCAGTAATCATTAAGTATTTTGAAATTATACGGCTGAATTATATTTCAGTCACAGTCAAACTCGTCTGCCTTCATTGCAATCAGCGAGCAGCTTTTAAAATGCTTCTAGAGACAGAGAGGCAGGCATCCCATTAGTCACAGAAACGGTCTCCAATTTCAATTAAATCTTGATAATGTATCGAATTAACGTGTAACATTTATTTATAATTGAATTTCAGAATTCGACCACACTCTATGTTTAGCGAAGTTGTATTTGAATCCAATGCACCGTTTTGTGTAATTATATATTATTGTACATTAACGCATGTTGCTCGGCAGGCAGTTCTAGCGTTTAGAATACTCTAGGGCAAGGTGAAATGAAGGATTTAAGCATTTATGATCTTTATTTATGAGCATTTATTGGCTCTCTAATTATTATCTAATCAAAAATTCAAGAAATATTTCACGGTGAGGGCCACCTCATCTTTCATTATTGTTTCAAGGATTACGATGGGGCATATATTAATAAGTTTCAATTGTTGAGAATTTCATTATTTAAATTCGCAACATTGTAGAACATTTATCAGCCAAACCGCACACCTACTGCTTGAAATTAGAGCTATCCATTACGAACAGAACTGTTGGCTCCTTAAGGATTTCATAAGGGTGTAATTGGAAAATCGTTCGTAAATTTCAAGTTTTGTGACCTAGATTATTTATGCCGGCATCTTTTGTGTAGCTCATACGGTCAACCTGTTTATATAGTATATTGATTATTTAAAAAAAATAATTACACAAACTAAAAACTAAAGGCATCATTATATGCACGTTTAGGTAGGAAAGCAAAGATTTCTAATTTTTTTAAAGTTTTATAAATTATTTCTATAAAAGTAAAAGTATATATTTTTTCTTCTCCATTTTTCACAATGAATCACAACTAAATTAATCCGAAATGACTGAATATAAAGGAATAGTAAAGAAAGAATTGTCATACCCATTTAATTATAGCAATTTAAATAACTTTAATGAATTTCAACTAGATGATAGTGACATTTCTATTAGCTAAGTTCCGAATTAAAAATTGCCTTTCCATTCAATAAAAGAGAATCGCAAAATTATTAATAAAAAAAAATGAATTATTATATTATCTATTATACCGAATATTGCCAGTAATCTCTAATATTCAAGTTGTTTTAGAAATGAATGCAACTTACAAAATTGTTTATTGGTGCATTGAAGAATTTTTTGAATCACCACTGAGTATTAACCACTATATTAATTAAGTAACGGTGAATATTAACCAGAGTTTGTACTCTGGGTCATTTTTTTTCCATGAGGAATCTATTCATCACTTCAAAATAGAGTGTCGTCACAGGGAAATTTTGAAGTTTGTACCATTTTAAATATATTTCCTCCTGCGAGCATCTTAAGCACACGAACTTTTGGTGTGCAATCGCGGTAAATTTCGTTTCAATCCGCGATGATCGGTTGCAGAATAAAGTGGAGCGATTCTTTTTTTTTTTTTCCGCTACTGCACGCATTTCTAAGGAGTGATTAACACCTATTTTAGAAATCAAAAACATCTTCTTAAACAGTTCTAGATATTTCTAGAACTTTGCAGGAAATTTTAATGGAAGCAATGGCCATATGATATATATATATATATATATATATATATATATATATATATATATATATATATATATATATATCATATGGCCATTGCTTCCATTAAAATTTCCTGCAAAGTAAAAGCTTTAGACAAGATTTTAAATAGTCGTAATGTTATCAAGATCATTATATTAACTACAGAATGTGAAGGCATTTAATATCAAGTATTATTGTCAAAGGTTCATCATAAAAGATGCGATTGTAATAAAATGGTTCTATATTATTTAGGCCATTCATTCCCGAAAATAACTGCAAGAAATAAGCAATGAGGAGTGTAAATAAAATATTCTTCAGAGATATGAGACAATAAGGAACCACATGCAAGAATGAATAAACCAGTGAAACAACAACTCTACCTGCTTTAAAAAAGAAGTGAAAAGCGTAAGAGCAAGGAATTCGTATGAAGTGAAAGCCAATGAAATTCAAGAATATTGTAGCATCATAATGTGCATCACCATTACCATACAAACCTGCGTTGCTCTTTTCAGGAACATCGAAAGATGTAGATTATTCCTGAATTTCAGAATCGGATGACAGGTTGTGATAGAAAATATTTTTCATCAGGAATAAATATTTCTTAATATTTTAAACAAAATATTTGTTACTACACTTTGAATGCTTCGTATAATCAAAGAAGTGGTATTGCATCTTAAGTCACTCCATAGTTGTATTATAAAAATAACCGAATCAAAGAACATATTATCCAATGATTTCACTACACATTTCTCAGCTAGTTATTATCAGAAATAAAAAAGTAGAGTTATTCCATCAACTATATTTCATTGAATATTTATTTCTATTAAACTCTAGAATAAGAATGAAATAATATTAATAATACGCCTTTCTGAAACGTTTATTCCGACGCTTCTCAGCCTTTTTACCTAAGTAAAGGGTTCTTGCTTTAATCACGATTGGATTCCTGAATCCTGTAAGAGTGTAAAAGGGACTTAATGCTATTTGTGAATAAATTGCAAAGACCATAAACTAATGGTTGAACTTAGTTTTGAGATTGATCAATCAAGTCAGCAGATTTATAACCTAGTTTCCTATTACGGGGAGGGATTGGGAAAATAACTGTCGCTCAGTAATCATTAAGTATTTTGAAATTATACGGCTGAATTATATTTCAGTCACAGTCAAACTCGTCTGCCTTCATTGCAATCAGCGAGCAGCTTTTAAAATGCTTCTAGAGACAGAGAGGCAGGCATCCCATTAGTCACAGAAACGGTCTCCAATTTCAATTAAATCTTGATAATGTATCGAATTAACGTGTAACATTTATTTATAATTGAATTTCAGAATTCGACCACACTCTATGTTTAGCGAAGTTGTATTTGAATCCAATGCACCGTTTTGTGTAATTATATATTATTGTACATTAACGCATGTTGCTCGGCAGGCAGTTCTAGCGTTTAGAATACTCTAGGGCAAGGTGAAATGAAGGATTTAAGCATTTATGATCTTTATTTATGAGCATTTATTGGCTCTCTAATTATTATCTAATCAAAAATTCAAGAAATATTTCACGGTGAGGGCCACCTCATCTTTCATTATTGTTTCAAGGATTACGATGGGGCATATATTAATAAGTTTCAATTGTTGAGAATTTCATTATTTAAATTCGCAACATTGTAGAACATTTATCAGCCAAACCGCACACCTACTGCTTGAAATTAGAGCTATCCATTACGAACAGAACTGTTGGCTCCTTAAGGATTTCATAAGGGTGTAATTGGAAAATCGTTCGTAAATTTCAAGTTTTGTGACCTAGATTATTTATGCCGGCATCTTTTGTGTAGCTCATACGGTCAACCTGTTTATATAGTATATTGATTATTTAAAAAAAATAATTACACAAACTAAAAACTAAAGGCATCATTATATGCACGTTTAGGTAGGAAAGCAAAGATTTCTAATTTTTTTAAAGTTTTATAAATTATTTCTATAAAAGTAAAAGTATATATTTTTTCTTCTCCATTTTTCACAATGAATCACAACTAAATTAATCCGAAATGACTGAATATAAAGGAATAGTAAAGAAAGAATTGTCATACCCATTTAATTATAGCAATTTAAATAACTTTAATGAATTTCAACTAGATGATAGTGACATTTCTATTAGCTAAGTTCCGAATTAAAAATTGCCTTTCCATTCAATAAAAGAGAATCGCAAAATTATTAATAAAAAAAATGAATTATTATATTATCTATTATACCGAATATTGCCAGTAATCTCTAATATTCAAGTTGTTTTAGAAATGAATGCAACTTACAAAATTGTTTATTGGTGCATTGAAGAATTTTTTGAATCACCACTGAGTATTAACCACTATATTAATTAAGTAACGGTGAATATTAACCAGAGTTTGTACTCTGGGTCATTTTTTTTCCATGAGGAATCTATTCATCACTTCAAAATAGAGTGTCGTCACAGGGAAATTTTGAAGTTTGTACCATTTTAAATATATTTCCTCCTGCGAGCATCTTAAGCACACGAACTTTTGGTGTGCAATCGCGGTAAATTTCGTTTCAATCCGCGATGATCGGTTGCAGAATAAAGTGGAGCGATTCTTTTTTTTTTTTTCCGCTACTGCACGCATTTCTAAGGAGTGATTAACACCTATTTTAGAAATCAAAAACATCTTCTTAAACAGTTCTAGATATTTCATTTGATTTACTAGAGTAACTAAAACTTTCTTTAGTATTGCTAAGTGAATTGCTTACCGCGAAATTCAAGAGTTGCCACCCACCTTCATTTCTCACATATACTTAGATGATAAACTATGGCAGAGTGGGATATTCGGTAACATGTCAGAGTTCGAGATCTCACATTAAGATCGGCCCTTCCGTTTAATTATTAACAGCTGGTGCGTAGCGTACGCGGCGGGTCGGGAAAACCCTAAAATGCGCAATGAATGAATTCCGATTGAATGCGTGCTGCCCTTTTGAGAATGCAAAGACTATAGATGGGAATTTAGCGGAGTTTCGGCATGGTTGATGCAAGGAGTTTGCCACCCTTCGTTGAGACCAATACTATTTTTAGCAACTCATTAACAATAAATGGTCTTGTTTTGGATAAAGAATGTCAAAAATATGGACCCAATAAAAATTCTGAAAATTTAATAGAATTCTGTAGAAAACGAAGCGCGTCAGATTATTCGATTAAGGAGAAAGATGATGTAAGTCTTTATAGTTATATTTGATTGATATTACCGTGAAACAATGATTTTAAAAAGCTTTTTAAAGCTTTTTAAATTCATTGTTTCACGGTAATATTAACCAAATATAACTATGTAATTTATACACACACACACACACACACACACACACACACACACACACACTATATATATATATATATATATATATATATATATATATATACACATTTAAAACAATTTCTTTACTTTTTTACTTAGCTTTTTAATGTCATATAATGTTCACATAAAATCTTAATATATTTGTCACTTCGAAATGTCACTTCGAAATAAGAAAATTCGTTAAAAACAGAACGCCGCAAATGTTTAGGTTTCATGTTTTGAATCCTTATAGGGATTTTTCAAAACAGATTGAAGAATTTGTTATATTGTTGCATAGATATTGAAAAATAGCACATAAAGAATGGTTTCATTCTATGAAAAAATGTGAATTGCATTTTTGAGTATTGAATTTGTCATTATTGATAATGGTGTCTTGGGATAACTAACATTTTAAGAGGATAAAATGTTGAAACTTGAATATTACTTATATATTGCCTGATGAATAATATGAAAATGTTTTATTCGAAAAAGAAGAAGACATTTGAGCTATGCCGTGTTACTGCTTTAAGATATTTGCAAAATTTATTTCTACATCCGAAAATAATGCGAGCAGATTAATAGAATCAAGCCACGCATAAGTAAGCTTGATTTAATTTAATTTAATTATATTAATGTCCCGTTTCAAAGCAACACTAGGGTTTATTTGAGGACGGACCTTTGTACGGAGTGATTTTGATCACCGGTCAGAGGACGAGGACGCCACTTGAGTGAGCAACCACTCCTTCCTCTCCAAACTTCCACACAACACCAGCTAAAGGATGTTTGACCCCGATGGATTTAGCGTGCACCAGCCCAGCTTCCAAGACAGTTCTTCGGCCCTTCGGTTCCTGAAGCCCTCCGGTTCCGAAACCGGATAAATAAGAAAAAGAAGTCATTCTTTCAGCATCTTAAGGCTTCAATGTTTTGGGCTGGATTTTTTTTTTTTTTTTTAATTTTGCGAATTGATGACAAGGTTTTGCTATTTGCACTTAATCACTTGAAGTGATAAATGTTAAACGCATTCAGGAATTCATCTTTTTTTCTTTTAAATGCTTATAATCTATACTTATATAAAGTTCAATGTGTGTGTGTGCGTGTGCTGGCGCTCTACAGACCAGACCGTTTGACCTACAGCTACGAAATTTGGTACATGTATACCTTGGAGGTCGGGGATGCGCACCTGAGGTCCCTTTTTTTTAATTTTTATTAGAATTTTAATTATTAATTAAAAACTAACTTTCTCACCAAAAAAAATCTTTTCATTTTCCCCACCGTCAGATGAGTTAGGCTTTAGGTTTTGTTTCCCCACGCTAATAAGGCTAGGCTTAAGATTTTTCAGCCGATTATTTCAAACGATTCTGTTTATTTTCTTCATTCTGAAGTACTTTGTTTTTCTTCATTCATTCTCAAGTACTTTTGAATTAAAATAAAACGGTATGAACGAAATTAAAAATTTCTAATGTGCATAGCGTTACCCCAACTGGCGTAGAAAAATTCACGCATTTGCGTTACCGTAACTGGCGATGAAAATTCACGCGTGCGCATTGTGTACTGATTGCTCTCAATTATTATCAACAGATGCGGACTTGATTTAAATTATTTTTAGGTTAGTTGTGCTTTTGTAATTAAATTGCATTTATGTTAGTTATATATTTTTATATATGCTTATAGTTTTAAGTATATCGTTTTTTAAGTAGTTTTTTTTTACCTGTTTTTAATCGATTATTTTAAACGATTCGTTTTATTTTATTAGTGTTTGATGCATTTAAAACTAAACATTGTTCATTAATCGATCTGCTCATGATGAATCTGAGAAAATTTTGTTGACAAATTCTTGAGATAATACATAAATTTAGAAAGATATTCTTTAATGCCCATAAAGTTTATACACTCAGTGACCCTGTTTTTAGTAATCATTATAAAAAAATGCTTTGTTTCAGTAAAAAATATTATTATATTAATTGCAGATTAATCCTTTCCACTTTAATTTAAGGCACAAATTCTACGAGAGCTAATAGAAAAATAGAGAAATACATATTACGTTATGACTGAAGGCCTTTATAATATTAGAGTGAATTATACGACTATCAAAATATGAAGTTTTAAAATATTTTGATGAAGGAGCTATTAAAGTAGGAATTGCATAAAATATTTAATTATTAACATTTTAACGAACATTACAATCGGCTGGTCGCGAAAGGCGGCTAGTAGTAGATAAAATATCTAGAAGGATCTCGGTCTATCAAAAACGCTATCTTTATTCTTGAGTGAATTAAAATTGAATGAAATCTGAAATTTCTGTCATCATAGAAAAATAGTGTCGGGAAGTTTGTGTACAATTTGTTTATGAAAATTCCATTATCGCAAGAAATTATCAATTTTTATTTCATATTATAGTATCCAAATTGGAATGTACTTTCAAATTTTATATTAAATATTTTCATTTATATATAAAAACGAATATTGAATTACGAGAAATTGGAATTTAGTAAAGTAAATTAGTAATTTAGTAAGCTAGTAAAATAAAATATTGATAGATGACAATAATTCTTAAATTATATTAGCTTGCTACATAATACAAATCGAAACTGTAAGTTTTGTTTCAAATTTAACGTAATATATTATAATTTTCATTTGCTATGGCATTTTTTATCTAAATATTATTAAGTATAAAAATGTAGGCCTTTTGAGTTCAGCCCCCCCCCCCAAAAAAAAGAATGAAATACCTTTGAATTAATTTCAGCCATATTTATTTGGCCATTTCGAAAATAAATCTTGAAGTTTTCGTGCTCAACCGTTTGCACTCACTTGCGGAGTCGTCACAATCTAATATACTTTAACAGCTTGAGAGAGAAACATTGCAAAAATGAAACAGAGAATGAAATATATTTTTCTAAATAACAATAAGTGCATAAATAGATATCAGCATAATATTTTATTTCTCAAATCATTTTGAAAAAGACGCGGTGAATTTATTCAGAAAGCCAATGTGATTAAATTAGACTGCAAACGATAATATTTTTCCAAAGCGTGCAAATAGGATTGACATTCCTCCTCTGAAAAAGTTTCTTTACTGGATCTATTAATTTTCGAAATTATTAAATGCGAAAGGTGAAGGGAGGCACAAGAAGAATAACAAATTTTCTACATTTGCATATGTTATAACAATCCTTGATTTTTTTTTTTTTTTTTGGGTTGAACAGCATAACATTTTATAATCCGAATGTTCTTTACTTACGCATAATTGTTGGAAGAAGAAACAAAGAAGAGTTCAAATGTAAAAATTGATGGTGATATGAAAATAAATATAAAGGAGGTTTCTTACACAAGTATTTTAGGAGGACATCCTATTAACTGAAAAGGCATATTTTATTAGGATTAATAAGTTGTGAGGAATGAAGAATGTTCGGATACTTTTTTATGGCTGCTGTTCTTTAAAAATTTACTCTGCAGATAAATGGAATTTAATATTATAAGAAAAAACAATGAATATAACCTTTCCATTTATTGTTTCTTATATTAAATGTTCATGACTCAGATTATTAACAGTGTTTTTTGACGAAATAGTAGAGATGATATCAAATACTTTCTTAAGGCGAAGAAAACGTGATTATTGAATTTATTTGGGGTTTAAATTTAAGACATTTATGAATTACAAAAAGGTAAGTAAAATCGTCATTTAATCCATCAATGAAATAAGCAACAGCTAGAAAGGATTAGTATAAATGAAACATTGAAAAAGATCATGAATTTAATATCCTTAAGGCAGCTAAGAAATTTTCTTATGAAAAGGATCATTAATGAATCGTAAATTTTGAAAATAACAATTTTGATCTTTATACTATAAAAATTATTCTAAGACTGGTGCTTGTTTGTAACTAATTTTTTAATGCATGAATTATTAAACTATAAACAGAAACGATGGCATTTCTCATCCTCACCCGGAGCAGTTAAGAAATCAACCAATAAATAATATTTTTTTTATATTTTTTGTTCTTTTTTTTTCCTTTTTGTTTTCAAATTAAAAGCAAAGAAATAATAAATCTTAAAAAAGCACACACGAAATCAAAGTTTTAGGCAGAACTTTTCTCTGCGAGAGAATTCAGACCTGCCATTGCATAAGTTACTTTGAAAGTTCTTATCTTCCTGTGGATGCGTTGACAGTTGAAAGAAAGCTAACGAATAAAAGCTTTTTTGGTTGAAATCTCAAAAATCAACGATAATAGATAATGAGAGAAAGTGTGAAAGCACTTAGACCCTTTTAGAATAAAACCCGCTCCTGGAAACAGACATCTTCTTCAGCTCTGTGCCTTTTTTTATAGCAATCATGAAAAAGTTTTGGATTAAGAAGTTTTGGGGAAAAAGCAATTGTAGAAGGGTAACGAAAAAGATTATATTTATTCCTTTCGCAGACTTCTCCGGAATTGAAAAATATAAATCCTTAAGCAGTAATTGTTAAACATTCTTCTATTCCTTTTCATAGAAAAAAAATGATGTTTTCTTTTAATTCATATCTTACATTGAAATTTCCAATATTTTATATCTATGCTAGTATTACACACATTTTTTTAATCACATGCGTATTGAATATGATCTAAGGTGATGTGAAATATGTAATCTAATTGAAATCGTTTATTATCTTATCAGTTCATATGGGCAGTTCGAGTTTTATATTTTAAACAACAAATATAGAAATGTATCTAATAATTTTCAAGATAAAAAATACTATTCAAGACAGTGACACAATTCTTTGAATTTCATAAAGTCTGTAATTAATTATGCTTAATTTTAAATTATTAACTACGCAGTACCACCTTTAAATAAATGATAGCTTTGAATATGGTAGTGCTGCAATAGCTTATTAGATTTTGGTTTCGCCAAAACAGCGTG
Organism: Argiope bruennichi; assembly: GCF_947563725.1. NCBI lineage: Eukaryota > Metazoa > Arthropoda > Arachnida > Araneae > Araneidae > Argiope > Argiope bruennichi. The sequence continues at coordinate 148,969,737 of NC_079151.1, forward strand.
ATAAAAACTATAAACTACCTAAAATACAAACTTCAATTTTTTTTCTTTTTTTATCAAGTATTTTCAATATTACATACAGGTAATAAAAATAAATATTTTTATATCATAGTGTTTATGTGCATCTATTTCTTTTATGAATGTGAAAAATAAAGTTTCTATAAAAGTATAGCAATCATCTAAAATTACGATAACATTTAGAAATTCTGGATTTTTCTGAACTGAATCTCCGCCCAAAAAATCCTAGGAATGTTGTAAATGAAATTTCAAGACATTTACGATTAATAAAACTGTGAACAATATGAGGTAATAAAGTGAATTACCTTTCCGTTCATTCACATCTTAAGATCACTTCTCTTTTGAAATTCATTCATTATTTGAATTCTCTCATATTTCTCCCTGGCAGAAAAGTACGAGGATATTCTTAATCATAAGTTTAATGGAATTTCTTTATCAATTTTATTTTCATTCGGATGAGACAACAAATATATTTCTGCATTCGGTAAAGATACAAATCTCAAGGAAATGACAGAGTGACCCACTGCTCGTCGTTAGTCTCAGGCGATAAGTTTATCATAAAATCATCAAAATGATAAAGTTATTTATAAATGTTTACATATATGAAGGGTGGTTATAATTAAAGTTCCACTTTGAAATGTTCATAAAAGGAAAACCACTGGACCAAATGTCATCAAACTTGGTAAGAGTTTAAAGGAGGTCATGGGAACTACTTTTCCACCTCCAAAGGGACGAAATGACGCTGTATGCAATATTTTTAAACAAAATAAGACATGAAGACATCGGTTTAAAATGTGTTTAACAGTTTCTGAAATGAAATTGTTTGTGGAGTTAGGCAAAATAGCAATACATTGTGAATGGCTTAATGCAGAAAGAAGCAAATGATTTATGCAGTTGCGCTTTTCACATCATTTTATTTTTTTAGACAAAAATGAACCTACTTGTCAGAATTCTCAGTGTCTCTAACCATGAAAGATTCTCGTTAAATGCTATTATGAATGCGATAGCAATGAACGACCTGCCTTAAAAAGGTATCGTTCAGTCAGAAGAATACGCTGAGGGTCAATGAAACTAAAGGGTTTGAAAAAATCACCTGGGCAGAGAAGAAGACCTGCTTCTGTGGAAACCGAGGAGGCTGTTTCATTAGAAGTGGTGGAAGCAACAATGGAAAGCACACACGGTACGTGTATCGTACGTGCTGTCGAACGTCGAATGGACGTACCATCGAGTACGGTGTACAAAATTGTCCGTAAAGTACCGCAGTTCTACCCCTACAAAATCAAACATGTTCAAGAACTGCAACGTAACGATCCTGTGAAACGATTTCTTGTACGGATGAAAATAAACGAACATTGGCCAGGGAACATTTTGTGGACAGATAAAGCTAATTTTTACCTAAATGTCAACACCCATAATTGCAAGATTTTATCCAAACAAATCTCTATGTCAACTACCCAGTTCCATCGCATTCTCCCAAAGATGGTGTGATATGATAAACTTTCCTAATTGAACCATTTGTCTTTGAAAAATAGTCGACAGCAGGGCCTGTTAAGTGCAGTGTGACTACAGTTCGACAACTTCTTGACCACCCTGGTCACCAGACCTTAACTATTATGACTTTTGCCTATGGAGTTAACACAAAAGTACTGTTTATGTTGATAATCTCAACAATTTGGCAGAATTGAAAGATGCGATACATCGATATGTGCGTAACATTTCTCCTTATATGCTAAAAGCTACTGTTGAGAAGAATGTAGAAAATGCAGTAATGCGATTTATATATATGATTTCATATTCGCAAAGAAGAAACCTGTCCTCCTTGCATGAGATTTACAATAAATCCTTCTTAATATGAAATGTCTTCTTTATAGTGTAGTTTGGGAATCTGAAAAAGAATTGCCAGCTCAATGGACATCCTCATTAATAGATTTCGGTTCAAACCAACGAGATTCATCCCAGAGAGAGTTTTCGTGTGTCTTGTACAGCTGAATTAGAGGAATACATAAGTATTTCTTAAAAATTATCTTTTCTGGAAATAGATATATATAATCAAAATTAATATTAGAAATTTTAAAATAAAAGTTATCAAATCACTCATTTTCGGGATAACAGTTTATGGGGAGTTACAAATTGTAATTTATAATAAAAAAAATCCTCTTACATATTAATTCAATAAAGTTTTAAACCTGAAATCTCTATGTTAAAGTGCTTTAAATTATAATGTTTTAGGTTTTATTCGCCAATTTTCATTTTATATATAAAATTTATTCTTCATCAGATAGTAACAATAAAATTCATATCAAAAATTTTCTTGAATATAGCCACCCTATGTATGATTTTAAATAAAGTAAATAAATCTATGAAAATATTGTTTCATTCCACTGAAAATTTAATTTTTTATTTTATTGCAGCATGAAAAAAAAGTTGTGACATAATATGTGGATTATGGAAATTTTGAATGGTTAGAAATACAAAGTACAATTAAATGTTTGTAACATTTTTGTAACGAATAAGTATTGCCTATAAGTACCTGCATGTCTAATGCATTATTTTTATGTTTAACTATCCTTTCCTGTAGAACGTTGTTTTTATGTCGAATGACTTTTTTACCAGGCATCTCGCATGACACAATTTACAGATAATGTGTCTGTCTATTAGTATTATAATGTTACCCTAAATAAAAATCATACCACTTAGATTAAAACAGCTCGACATATGATTGTTTTATCGGTTATTTTAAAAAAAATTACTTAAGAAACATATGATAAAAGATTTAACATATGTGTATACAGGAAATGGGAGGAATAATGACAAAAAAAAGCTTTATCAAAAAATACTTTAAAAATTATTTATTGGAAATATAAATGCTTACAAAGTATTAAGTCTTAAAGGCAATTTTTTAAAATATTAAAACTCATAGTTTTTATTTATTAAAGTGAGGATGAAAGACTGCATTTCTAGTAAAAGATTCTTTTCTTGTTTTGCTGCTTTTTTTAAACTTTTTTAGATCAAAGCTTCGAACATTTTTAAAAAATTCTTTTTCCCCAAGATTCTTCTATGTTATAAATTTGTTTTTCTCTCATATAATTATCTTCTTTGAATAGCTTCTACGTAAAGTCATGCTTTGCTCCACACAGCATTCGTTTATCTTTGAAGTCGTGTTTGTACAAAGTTTCAAAACTCTGATGTCAATGACTAAACGACTGAAAAATTGTTTTCATCCTTTTAATTAGGTGGAGAGGAGGTTTGCTCTCATCATTTTTGTCAACATTTCTTTTATCGCTCTTGTTGACTATTAATTTTTTTTTCTATTTCTAAAAGAAATAATAACGAGAAATGTAAAATGTTTCTACTATGCATGACTATTCTTCTTTCAAATGTAAAAATTGAATTTTTAATTTGGAATCGGAAAATGTTTGAAAAAATAAGTTTAATTAGTAATGAAATTCTATGATAGCATTTTATTTCACAATAGAGAAAATTATTTGATCTAAATATTTTTTCAGTGAAGAATTTGACTTCAGAGTAAATTAATTTAAGGAATTTTTTATACTTCATTTTTGTCAATATCCAGAACTCTTAGTTATTAGAATATTAGGTCTTTTACTTTAAAATGCTTGAAATTCTTTATTTACACTGAGAATTAGTATCACAATGAAGATGTTCTTAGAATTATACAAGAATATCTTAAAATGCTTAGTGATAAAGAATGCGGTTTTATATCACAAATGAATTAGTAGAATAATTTGATGAAACCGTTTTGTGGGACGGATCACGCAGTGCATGAATTCAAAGTCCTTAACTTCCGGATGCCTTCCTCCATAAAACTTAATCTTCTTATGTTTGTAAGCTACGATTTTTTTCTATGAAAGAAAATTTTCTGAACATAATTTTTTTTTAGATTTTATATATTTATTTTTAAGCATTAAAAAATTTTTATTTCATGACCGGTTTTAATTAACTAGCTGTTACGTTAGGAACTGTTATAAAAGTTTGAATATCGAATAGGGAATTAACATGAGTAATATATAGAAACACTGAAATTCAGAAACAAAATTAAAAAAATTTTGTTTACAGGGTGCGGCAGAAAAACCCAGACAAACGATTTTTAATATAAATTTATTAAATTAAATAAATAAATTAACAAAGTATAACAAATAACATTGAGCGTAGACTTTTACAAATAAATAAATTTTAATTTGTTTCAAAGTGTGCGTCTTTTTCAGTGATGCAGAGATTCAAACACGTATTAAAATTTTCAACAATGAGCAGCAAATCTTTTATCTTTAATCTGTTCCATTCCCGCCGAAGCCATTGCGTAGAGAATCCAAACTTTTATGTTGTTTAGTGCGAGCCCTAGACTCAAAATGAATCATACATTGTAAACATGGGATTGAGATTCGGCGAGTATTGAGCCCACTCTCCAGATGATATCACTTCCGGAAAATGCGCCTTGCATCCCTCTTCTGTCCTTTTAGCCTTGTAAGCTGCTGCGGAGTCTTGTTGAAACGACCACTTTACATTATCGAAGTGCATTTTGGCCTGCGAAAATACAACAGCTACTAAAATGTCCCGCCGGTACTCTTTTTGTTTTATTTTAACGCATCATCCACAAAAGCCAAAGGTGTTTTGCTTCTTGCGCAAATTCCGCCCCAGACCATCATCGACTTTGGATTTTTGCGATGTTCAACAATTGCTGAAGTGCTTGGTGCATCTACAGACCAGAACTTTTAATTCTAGGAGTTATGAGCATTTGGACGGTAAAGAGCTTCACATTAGTGAAAAGGAATCTCTCTCAGCGCTGACTTGCAGCCCGTTTCAAAAGTTTTCGGCGTCTTTGGAGCCGTACAAGTTTGTTTTCTTCAGTGAGAAGCTGAATTTGTTTTCTTCAATGAGAAGCAGAGACACATTAAGCAAACGAACGACTTCATACATCTCGTTTTCCTTGCTTAAACATATCTTTTGCTTGCAGTTGTAAAAAAAAAAAAAAAAAAAAAAAAAAAAAAATACATAAACTAAAAGATATATTATAAAATATATTGCAATTGAAGTGGCAGACGAAAAGAAATGAACAAAAATGTAAAAGAAATTAATTAACTTCAATTCTATGATGTAATGATTTTGTCCGAGTTTTTTTTTTTTTTTTTTTTTTTTTTTTACCGCAGCTTGTAAATATTTAGTCCCCGAGCGTATAAATCTGTCGCGGTCACAAAGTCCTCTATGCCGAGAGTAAAAGAGTAATACCACTGGGGGTACTGGATCAGGGGTCATCGTTCTCTGATTTAAGTCTAAATTACGATCTGTGGATGAGTGAATGAAATGCATGAATGAAGTCCGCCCCTAAAAAGGGCTGGGACGTGTGTGTAACTAAGTTGTACTCTTGGCCTTAGACTGCGCTACTGAAAAAACAAGAGACGTACCCTTGGCTTAAAACCACAAGTAACTTCTTAAGTAGTGGGCTTGTCTATGACAAGTGCTATTAGAAACAACAACACCAACAGAGATAATGCATAAGCCTTAAGTTTATTATGAATTAAAACGAATAAAATAATAATAATAATAATAAAAAAACTAAGGAAGAAATGAGGAATCCAGTCTGAAGACTTTATCAAGGATCACCTTAAAACAAGATTTTACATCAGAGATTTTTTTTATAAGAGATTTGACTTTTGTCCAAGAATTGCATGTCGAGACCCAAAAATCTCCAGAAAGTGAGCTGTTTTGGAAGACAAAATTAAGTATAAAGAGTAAATTCAATCATTAAAAAATTCAAAGAAACGAAATGACATATAAAGTAAAAAAAAACTATTTGAAAAATTAGTATCAAAATCAAATAAACCAAAGATAAATTTAACCACAATAAGATCCTAATTTATAAGAAAATTAGAGGAAAAAAAGCCCCCAATTATAAAACTGAAAAACATCAATAAGCCTAGAATCATGTCTAAGCTGAATTGAATTCCAAACAAAACCTACATATTAAACTTAATTATAAGTTGCCAATTATAATAATTATAAACTGATATGTTATTTAACAGTAATTATAAATTTAAATATATTAAATAAAATTGAATAATAATGTAAATTCTGAACAAATATATTTCTTAAATAATCTGATTTATTACAGTGTTCGTTATCTGTGTATATGTTTTCATTATTTTTATGAAATATTAAAAATATTATAAAAATAGAGTTGCAGAATTGTTACAATCCACAGAATAAATAATAAATTTAATATATTATTTATGGTATTTGTGAAAAAGCATTCGGAATTCCATAACCTAAATCCTTAAATGTTTCAAAAGTTGGCGAAAAAATGAATTCGACAAATATAGGAAAATGCACGTACTTACCGGGTACGATACATCAGTTTTCGGGAATTTGATTGAGCATTTAATTAAAAATGATGAAAAATTACCTCTTAAAGCAATTTAAATACTTTTCTTATATTATCTATATTTTATCATTTTTTTATATTTTAATTTATATGTTCATTTCTTCTATGCTCACCAGATTCGAATATTATCAGGCTGAAAATAAGAATCTGCGAAGTATCTGAGTAACAAGAACAATAATAATAATAAAGAAAAACCCAAATTATCCATTGAGCGAGTTGAATGCGGAAAATAATCTGAGATGAAGACATTCCTATTTTCACATATCGTCTCTTACCCTTCAATTTATTACACAATCACGACGAAGCGCTTGATACGATGTCTCTTGAATTTGTAATTGAGAGAGATGGCAGTGGTTTCATTGGAAAACGGCAAGTTGGATGCCTTTCAAATATTTGAGCCGTTGAGATAAAACCGAGGTATTGAATTGAATTGTACTTGGAGAGAATTGACAAGAGTGAAAATTGTGTAAATTTTTTTTTAGTTAAAAACAGAAACAAATGAAAGACCAATGATCAGCAGATCTTAGGGGTTTTTTCTTTGGGGGGGGGAGGATGTGAGATCAAATGGAACAGCTAGGTTAAATGCTACTAAATTAAATGTGCATTCGTGATTAAAATGTGACGAAAAAAATTATAAGTGCTCAGAATGGGCCGGAACTTTAGCTTCCAAATAAAAAAACTGCATTTAATCTTTAATATCATAGCTAAAATACTTTTCAGCATAATATTTTTGGCAATATCACGTATATTACATTTTCGTAAGTTTTTTAAAATCTTTTAATGATTTTATTAATAAACTACCCAAATTTACAAATATTTTTTTTAATATTCTACTTGCATCGTTCTCAAGATGTTTTAATCCTTTTACCGTCGTGCCAGAGCATCTCAGGGGCTTTTAATGACCACTTCTTAAGTTTATAGGATAACAACAGAACATTCAAAGACTCTATAATTGCTGCGAATATTGACGAATCCGCGTGCGCTTCCTGTATTCCCTGAATCCTTAAATGAATCGGCGAGACAGCCCATTTCTTAAACAGAAAATGTCACTTGTTTAGATTATAAAAAAGCAAAGAGTTATAGACAAATAATCCTAAAACGAATGAAGTCCGAGGAAATGTTTATTATTTAATGGAAAACTCAAAACCTTTTTCCATTTAAAAGGAAATGTTCCCTCTCTTCTACCTCGACGCCTCCAATGTGATTTTGTACATCGATTGCGAAACATCATTATTACAAGTTCAGTTTCTCTTAATGAGGTTTCTCTCTATCGATACTCTGCTACATCAGATTTCTATATCAGGACGCCCGACCACCTGCTTTAGCATTCATGTGTGCAGGGAACCTAATACCTTTGGAAACATGCGCGGATATTCATGAAAGAGTGGGATATCGTACATTTCACCGTAAGAGTCCGATTACGAATAGCCGTTGTCCCGCCTACGTGGTCGGTTGAATGGACATTAAATCCTTAATGAATGGATTGGATTCCGATTGAAAGCGGCGAGAGCGTAAGCAACCCGGACAGGTACGGATGGGCATTTAACTTTGGCTACGGAGCTTAATGGTGTGGATGACATGGGGATCGACCGGCATTAGTTGGAGCCGGCGATGAATTGAATGATTTATAAGCGATGAATGGTTTACGGTTTAGGGGCGCTGAACTGTGTACTTAAAATATACGCCTCTTAAAAATTTAGAAAATATATAAAAGCCTTTCTTTTCGAATTGTTTTAAATCATTAAAGATAGTGTAATAATAAGTCAATATACATGTGCTTTGGTATGATTTTGTATTAAAATATCACAGGTAAGTAGTAAAAGTGAATATTTATTTAGCAAAATAAATTATTCAAGCATTTTTAATGACTATAATTTTCTTCTCAGATACTGTTATAATATTTTAAAGCGCTCATAAAATTTAAACCTGTAATGTGTTATGCAGTGCGTTTTAAAACCATTGCTATTAACTGCATATTATCACATGTATCCTATCTCACTATGATAAGTGGGCACTCTCCTTTGAAGATTTAGGAGTGTCAATGGGAAAATGTCTTTGGTCATGGAGTGTTCTTTTGTTATTTTATGCTTAGATATTAGGTTCATTAATGAAAAATAAAAATGTTAAAACTTTCATTCTGATTGTGAATAGGAAGTGCATTGACAGGTTTGTAAATAGTCTCAGATACTTTCTGCGGACACCTAAAGAGTCATATTTCAGTTGTATATAATCCGTAATTCTTTGTAAGTGAACAAGCTAATAATATGATTCAGTATATTATCATTCAAATATACTATTTTTCATAACTTTGGTAAAACCAATATATTACACTATAACTATACTGCACTCATAACCATAATTTGTCAGAATTCTTAAAAAAAATTAAACATATAAACTAGCGTTTCAAATAATTTTTAAAGTCAAAATAGCAGAAAAACATTTAAAATAATTTATAATACTTAATAAATATTAAATTTATTTCAGTGATCAAAAATATTGCAATCAAAGAAGAGCATGAAATTTGAACGATGAAACAATAAGAAAAAAGTAATAATATTTGCGAAACAAGTTAAATATGAATATTATTTGAAACCATTTATGGATCATAAGAACTTTAGTGCATTTTATAATGGAGATAAATCAAGATTAAATACATTCCATATTGGCTAAGTATATATGGTATATTCTTAATTATTTCAGAATCATGCAAAAGATATCGTTTCCTGTTGGCCAGTTTCAACATGCCTTACTTAAAAAAATGCAAATGACATTCACTCCCACGTTCACAGTTTGGCAAGATTCTGCCGTATGACCAAAATATATGAAAAAATTATACATGAATAAACTGTTTAATTTTCAGTGCGAGAATAAAGTACGTAGAACATTTATCCATATACAAATTGAATTATTCTTCAGATCAGAAAAAAAAAACTTTTTTAACCTTATTTAGAATCACATCAACTCCTTAAAAAAGATAAAAACTGAATAATTTAAGTGTAATCAGCAATCATGATATTCCACTCGAATAAACATAAAAATCATGATTTATCATTTTAAATTCTATCGTTTTAGTAATTTAGCATTTATTTTACTCTAGAGAGACAGAGTTTAATACTGTTTCTACTCATCCTTTGTATTGTTGTTCCAAAATAAATAAAACTAATCTGGCTAGATTTCAAATCTCTTAACAATTTCTGATCTACCGAAGTAACTCGGTGAATAGTCAAGCTAGTTCTCGGGGTCCAAACCACATCTCCAGTTACCTAACGCCATGCAATGTCAATGATCCATTTTTAAAATGCGATCGTATCTTCTACAAGCATAACATGGATTTAATTATGAATGCTGAACTTCTCAGTATCGCCAGATCCGAAATAAAAAGTTGAAGAAAGAAATCAGATAGTTGATTGCTTTCTTTTTTCTTTGCTTTCATAGCTCTTTTCATCTTGTTCCATATTTAATATGCGTTACGCTGAATAGGTTTTGTTAAAGTAATAAAAGTTTTTCTAAACCTAAGAGAAATGAATTGGAATCCATCATGTAGTTATAGATTTATTAAATATTACTATCTACTTATTTCTCATTAAGTGATAATGTATAATTATATTGAAAAAATTATGCAATTTTGAAATTTATATTTACCATTCTGATTTTGTCACATATATATGAAGTTAAAATTTAATTAAATAAGTGATAAATAAGCTCTTAAAATAAAAAAAGACTCTTTTTCATTATGAACAAAGGAGCATATAAAAGATGAAAAGTTTAGCATATTAGAGGCATGCAGAATGGAATATAAAATTCCATCTTTACAAAGGAGTAACAAAGTGCTAAAAAAGCATTTATCTCGATTCAGTGTACCATTACATTCCATGGCGAGTCAGTGAAAAATGAAGGAAAAGCTACATTACACCTGACATAATATAGTTTTGCACAAAATTCCTGTCTTGTCAGATTAGAAAAATGACTCTACTTCTTAAGATTTTGTTATGCAGCATAATAATTTAATGAAGTCCTCAAGCTTTGTTATAACTATTACGACTCAGATTAGGAAATAGGAAAGAGAGAAATGATATGGATCAGAATTCAAACGTGAATTATTTGTAACTGAAGATGAATTTCATTATACATTTCACGCACAGTGATTTTAGTAATAAGAAATTTATTTATTAAACGAAATTATTTTATGTCTTTATGTACGAATATACCGTATGATATCAGATGAAAATTTCAATGATTTTTTTATTATTATTAAAACTAGATGATTCCTTTAGAGGCTGCGTGTATTTTTTCAAGACTGTAATAAGAAGTACTATTTTGAAACGGTAGGATGTCAACAAATATACACTAATCACGAAAAAAAGTTAACTAATGAAATAATTTACTTGCTGTATTCATAACTATTAAAATCAATGTTGCTGTAATATATAATAACCCTTTACTGAAATTTAATATCAGGACTTTTCGTAGGAGAATAAAGTATATTAAATAACATACAAGTCAATCCATTAATTCATCTGCATTTAGATTTATAATATAAGGCATAACTTGTATTTCGATTTGTTGAAATATTAACAATAAAAGCCCGAACTATTAATTAAAAAATAATCAACATAAAAATTTTAACTTTTTTTGTGAGTCGAGCTTATTATTTGCTGATTTGTGCTTCTTTATCATCTTAATACTGTTTAAAATATATTTATAAAGCAAAAAAAATCATATTAACATTTGAAAATATATTTAATGCATTTTTGCATATTAAGCATTTACTCCAAACCATGATTCAAGGGCCTTGTTGAACAACCAATGGGGAGGGGAAATTTTTGTTACACTTTGTTTTATCCACACTTTTAATAACTGACTATAATCATTTTCACTGCCTGGGCTGTTTATTTGCCTGAATAAGCATTGCGAGGTTCTTATATATATCGAATCAGCAATTCTTTTGGAAATTCTAGGTTTCGAAACGATATATGGCCAATAAATTTCAAACTATCTTTCTACTATGTGGCACTGCACTAATCGAATTTGAGATGGTTATGATCTGAGATCTTTTAAAATATTTTTTAAAATTATTTATTTCTTCACTTATCTCAACTAAAATATTTATAAAACATATCATAAGATAATAATTAGAAATAAAAGTAAGCAAATAAATGTTCCTTCAAATAGTATTTGAAGGAATACTATTAGAGTGTTTAGTTACTATATTAGCGATTAAGTAGAATTAACAGAGCTGTTTTACATTTAGTACAAATTGTAATACTGTCAAGCTGTTTCATAAGGTATCAAATGTTGTTGGAATTCAAAGTATGGAAGTTCTTAAATGGAATTAAGTTATGAAGTTTCTTAAATAAAAAATAATCACAAAATTGAGATATTGTGAATGATAGGCGACGGTGCTAGAAAAATCAACAACACTTTTAAAAAAAGAAAATAGAAAATTTTAGCAGTCTTTTATTTGATACCGTTTAAGATGGAAATCTACGACGTTCAAAAATTCAACTTTTCTCATAATCGTACAGAAGTAGTAAGGAAAAATAAACCTCTCCAAGAGAATATTCCAATTTAAATAATCGAATTAGTTTCTTTTTTATTTTGTTTTCAGTCTCATTTTTTTGATCATTTTAAAATACAAAAAATGTAGAAATAATACGAAAAAAAGGGGGCAAAGCCAACATTTTTTGTTGGAAACTCGGATTTTGAAGATAAATCAGAACTTACGTTATAATTTTTTTTAAATGATTTTTCTTCCAATGGATACGCTTGCATAAGAAAAGTCAAGAGAAGAAGAATTGCTTGAATTGATATTTTAAAATGGAACGGTAATAATGATGTAACGTGTTAAAATAAGTGAGGGAAAAAATGGAAAACTTCTTGGGAGCTCGGGACATTTCTTCGCTACTTTATTTTCGAGTGATGATGACGTAAATGAAAAGTTGAAAATGAAAGTTATAGATTAAAAATGATTTTTGTAACGCAAAAAAATATATTAATTAACAATTAAATTATCAGAAAAGGATTCTTTAATCATTCAATTATATTTTGAGTTTCTATCTTGAAACTCTGAGCCATTATATTTGTAAGCAAAAATACAATTTCCAGTACCGCGTATAAAGTTATGGGTATTTTTTTACAGAAATAAAAATAAGCCTTTAAAGGAAATTATTTGATAGTGATTTATTCTTAAACACATCAGTGATTATAGTGAACATTATTTAAACGATGCCATTCAAAAAAATTGGATTAAGGATGTATAATTTCTCCACAGTGAAGACAGTACTATTTATTCTGCTTACATCTCTGTCATAAAGTACGTAAACAACGGAAGTTAAAGATTCAGAAACTCAAAACCTATTTTTAAAAACCCGATTAAATCTTCTTTCTTATCATGAAATCTTTGTAAGTAATAATAATAATAGATGCTACTACTAAAATTAAATTTTTAAGAAAAGACTGTCGTTAGACTGTTGTTGTTCCTTAAAAAGAATTTCATATCTTTGTTTTGTTCTTGGATGTATTAATACAATTTCATTTTGGATATAATTATGATATTGTAAAAATATCGAGAAATACGATTCCGGACACTCATTAGTTGGTGCGGCAACCCTGAGATAAACGCATAACACGGATAATCCTCAAAATGATTTTAAAATTTGGAAATAAACTCAAAAATAATTTAAAAAATATTTATTAGCAACATAGAACATGCACATAAATTTAATGACTTAATAATGAGTAAATATATGTTTGTTGCTTTACTTTATTAGAGAAAGGGGTCGATTATTTTGCTATATTTCTTTTCATTAATTGTGATTGAAACGTATTTAGCAGCATTTTGTTGTTAAGAAGCAGGGATAATGAGGAATTTGCCATTTTCCTTTTAATGAAAACCAAACCAAGTTTGAATATATAAAATTTTAATTTACCTAAGACGGGACGAGACAAAAAAAATCTTAATAAACAGTAACATGGAATGTATGTGTGTGCATTTCTTTCCTCTGAACATGCAGTTTTAAAATAAAGAATATGGTGGAAGTCGTATGAGATAGCTGGTTTCCCAAAGCAGGTTACATGACATAATATGTCATGACTCTAATAAATATGGGTACGACGTTTGATAAACGTTGATATTATATTTTATTAGCATCATATGAGATGTAATGAATGCTTTCAAAGGAAGGAGAATGTTTCAGGGAAATATTCAATCTTATAAACCTTTAGTAGTCACTTTTATTAAAATGTCAATGTCTTTTAAGTTTGGATCACAATGCAAGGAATAATTTCTTTGCATTCCAAAGGGAAAAAAATGCAGTTTAATTTTTTTTTTTTTTTTTTTTTTGTAAAACAAAGAATAATAATACTAACAAAATCAAAACACCATTTCTACTTAAGTCGATGAATCTCGATTTCCACTAAGAATATCTCGATTCTCTTATAAAGAAATGAATAATCGCTTACTTATATATTCCTTCTATATCGTTACACAAACTAAATGGAAGCATAATTTATATCTTTCACCCCACCTCACCTCGTAAGTGGTCTCGAAACGAAACATCACTCACCAAAATAATAATAATCTACTTTTTTCCCACTGCTGAAAAGGAGAAAAATCTCTCTTTCCTTTTGTAGGAAAGCAAAAAAGAAATATGGAGGCAGAAAAAACATTGAAATTAACTGAAAACAAATATAATTAGATATTGAATGATACTTTAAATCTCTTATACGTTTGTGAGTTACAACAACATCTAGAAAATATTTCTTAGAATTAAAAAAGAGCAAGATGTTACTGCATTATTAATTTTCAAAACATTGCGTCTTAAAGAAAAATTATTTTCTTTTAAATAAGTGGAAAATTCATATTCGTAAAAATTATTTTGCACATTGTACAATTAGTTAAAATGTTACTCATACATATTATGAAGAAGATATTTCTTAACTTACTATGAATTAATAATTTTTAAATAATGCTGGTTTAGTATTTTTAAGATTTCAATTTTATTTCGCTCCCTTCCAATAAATGTGTTGCTCGTATATAGAAAAACAAAGTGTGCCTTTAGTTGCTATTGTTTTATAAGTTAATCAGAGGGAAAAATCTAATTTATTGCAAAAAACAATGTCATTTTGCCAATAAGCATATTTCAAAAATATCTTCCGCTTTCTTTTCCATGCATTATGACAAGTTCAGTCATATAAATTTTTCCATTTTGCAGTAACTTAGAGACAGACCTCACAGTTTCGAATCACGGTGCGATGACAAAGACGACACTTGAACTGTCACAACTAAGCCGAATTTTTCCACTGTACTTGTAGGAGGGCGCTTAGCTTTACGTTTTAGCACCAGCTATATATAATGGTAAATTTTAATATAATACGGGGTTTTAGCAATCTCCATGCTATATTTTATGTTTTACTGCAATATCCCACGTCTCCTTGAACCATTAAAACACAGATATCTAATTCATTGGTTCTAAGGTTTAACTTCATGTGGACCATGTAAAAAATCTTAACTTTTAAACATCTTAAACTTTTATGTTAACGCAAGTGTATTAAAATTACAATTAAATAAGGTTTTAAACTAATGTTAACTTAGAATTTCAGGCTCAGATTTTCAAATTTAATAAACATAGATAAATACTTTAAAAACATTCTGGCATCTTTTTCTTGATGCAATCCTTCGTATGGCAACGAATATTTTGTGTTCACCGGTTTCTTCCAACATTGATTCATTGTATGGTTATACAATCATTCTGAATTTTTCCTAGGATACCAATTTCCTTTTGAAATGAAATAATTCCTTTGTAATTGAAACTAAATGTTTCCAAACTATTCCAACAAATAATTTCATGCATCAATTTTTGATTGTCTTCTAATCATTCTTTGAAACTAAACCTACTAATAATTCTTTGAAAAAGGCAGAGTCCAAGTTTCTCTGAATTTTGCCTTAAAATTTAACACCATTGTATTTGAGGGTATATGTATTTCTGTTTGATCAACAATTAATTCTATATCTGTGGAGAAAATCAAAGGGAAGATTTCTTTTGAGGATTTAAAATCTTCCATCTTATTTAAGATTCTTAAGTTTTAAATTTAAAATTTAAACATTTTCAGTACTTATGCGATGCAATTTCATTAAATTTCATTTACTCATTTCATTATGTTGCATTTCAAAAGTGTGTTAAGTATTAATTTAGCTGTCATTTTAAGAGTACACAGTTTTAAAAATTAAGCTGGAAATTTTTTTTTTAATAAAAATAATATCGTTATGCTTGCTGAGCAACAAATTTAAATGTCGGGATTCTCGAGTTTGACGCAGGTATACTAAAAAAAATGTACAAATAGATGTTCAAAAATTGTCTAACATTTCCGGTTTATTGCTGTAAGCCTGATTGATATTTTGTGTCATGAAAAAATATTAAGGAATAACATATACAATAAGATTGCGCTTTCAATGCTAGTAAGATTTTGAATTGGTGGTCACTTTTAATCACTTTATATCACTTTGGGATATTATACAACAATCCTAAACAATATTTTGAAAGTCAACTGATGTCAGCCTATTCAATGTTTTGCATCCATACATTTTTTACATATTTGCTTTGCGGCACTTTTAAAGTAACAGTAAAGCTATAAATATTAAAATAATTTCAAAAAATCAGTAAAACCTCCACTACTGTCAATTTTATTCTTTTCAGTTCTTCTAGGGAGCTTTACACTTCATAAATAACAGAAAAATAGATATCTTTTAGTTTCATTATTCGAATGGATAGAGTTTGGAATTCTTTGAAATTTGGTCTCGAAGTCTTTTAGTAGTTTTAGGAAAGTTAGAGATACTATTCTGTTTAACATTTTTTCCTGTTTAAATGTAACTCTGAAGAATATAATTTCAAACCACATGCTTGGATCATTTTGTTGTACAAGTATAAAGTGTCTTCATTCTATCTAAAATTTTGAGGTTAAGTGGCAATTAATTTAGTTACTTAAACATTCTAAAATATATCCAGACACACCAGGCAATATATTTGAAAACAATTTTTTGAATAATTTGTAAATTATCTTCTAAGAAATGAATTAGAAAAATACATGCAGATTATACCATGTGTATGAAATAGTAGTTTATAAACTTATTAGATAGAAAATTTTTCAGGTCAAAAAATTGAGTTATTTTT
This sequence comes from Argiope bruennichi, assembly GCF_947563725.1. Classification (NCBI taxonomy): domain Eukaryota; kingdom Metazoa; phylum Arthropoda; class Arachnida; order Araneae; family Araneidae; genus Argiope; species Argiope bruennichi. The sequence continues at coordinate 148,986,318 of NC_079151.1, forward strand.
TAAACAGAACTTGAAGTTGCAAACTCAGTGGGCGACGACTAAATAGGATTTCTTTTTAACGAATTAAGAAGAGAAAAGTATACTGCAAATGAATTGAGAAACACAAGTTTAAAGGCATATTTCCAAAAGAGTGGAGATCAAATAGCCTAAGTAATAGCGTTACAGACGACAGGATAGTAGCAAAAAGGGTCAAAAGAATAATCGAGAGAACGTAATACGAGTAAGTATGAAAAGCATATGCTGTCCGAAGCTTTTCATTTTTCTTGCAGTCTTATTCACGCTGCTGTCATAAATTCGTATTATAAAATGTTGGGATTTTTTTTTATTGAATACATTGAAAATGAATTACCTATATCACTCGCCTTGTTCGTTCGTAATTCCATGATCCTATTGTTATACTCTTAAATTTGTAAATGATCTTTTGGTACACACACCAAAGAATAGCGAAAAGTGAGATCGTATTTATTTGATAGAGCCTGCAGAGTTTGTTGTGATTGAAATTTAAATTAAACTTTTCTGGGGGAGGGGTTTCATTTTTTCTTCTCCGAGATGAAAACCCATCAAGAATTTGAAAAATATTTATAAAATGTTCCTTCAGGGTATTTTTACGAAATACATAAGCATACTCAATATTCTTCAGAAAATCGAATGAAGTAAGGAGAATTTTTACAATGAAAGTTATAATAATGGTTCTGAAGGAACTCTTCTTCCTTATAACAACCAGCACAAGTGATAGCTTTGTTTTAAAATAATACTTTGATAAAAGGAACTCATTTCGAACTTTGTCTCATAGTAAGCTCTTCGAAGTCATTATGGATATCAAAGCATTTCAAAGAAAGACACCAAGAAAACATTTGTAGCTAAATTATACTTAACATAAATCTGTTATCGAAATCAATCGACCACATAGTTTAAAAGAATAATGTTTAAAATCATCCATTTTACCAATGTTTCTGAATTTGCTTAAGTTTTTCAGACTTTCACTCATGAAGAAGTTGACGACTTCGAGTGCTCACGTATTACTTCAAATGGTGAATCCGCTTTCTACAATGATCATAATTCATTCTCATTCATGCTGATGACAGATGAAACCACCCTGCTTTTGAACTCCAGTCATCATTATTTTAGACATTAAAAGAAAGAAACAGAATCAGAATTTAACTAGGAAGCAAATGCTTTTATAAATGATTTTATCAAAAGCTTCAGAACAAAATTTAAAACAATTTTGGTGGATGAAAGTGTTTTTATAATAAGCTCATTCGATTAGCCATATCTTTCCTTAAAAAGTTCAAAAACCTAGATTTTTCATTTAGCATTTTTTCCCTGAAACTGAATCCTGCATCTAAGAAACAATTTATTGCCACTATTGCAATAAAATGTTATAAAAATGATTAGGGTTTGTTGTGAAGCTCATTTCAATTAGTTTAAATGTAAAAATGTGTAAAAATATCTTACATTCCTTTTACCGCAATTTTCATAAGGGAATATTAACAAAATCTTAGTTCTGAGAAAAGAATTCTATTTATGATGATATTTTCAGATTAAATCTTTGATTTCCACAATAATCTATTAATTAAGTAGTATTGTTATTTTATAGGTAGAGAAAATGTAAATCGCCGTTTCTGAAAATATAAAATAAACTGAATAAAAAAAAGAAAATAGTAGGGTCTTTCTATTCTTAACTTAGAAAGTTTTTGTTTTACCCCGAAATGTAATACTTTAGCCATTATTGATATATTTAAAGATTTTTTTAAGCCCCAAAACGATTCGAAATATGCTGGAGAATACCTAAAATTGAGTGAGTTATTTTTGAATTCATAAAATATTGTCTTTAATCTCATTAAAATCAAAGAATTAATGAATTTCATTAAATTAATTAAACCTTCCCTACTGCAAAAGTAAGAAGAAGTGTGTTCAGTTATAACATTATTATATAACATTATTACATAACATTACTAAACATTACATACATAATTATATAATAACATTATTACATATTTATATAAATAAATCTGCCTTCTTAGAGATTTAAAAATATTTTTAAAATTTATTTTTAGCTTGAACTTATAACAAAAGTTGACAAATTATTTTTTAAGAAAGCATGAAATGTTACCGAATTAGTTTTTACAGCCAAAAACGGCAAAGGTGAATGCATAAGAAAGGTTTCTAGAATATTTTAAAATTTTAAAAATTATTTTTTACTTTAATTACTGAAAAATGCTGCACAGTTCATTTCAATATATATATATATATATATATATATATATATATATATATATATATATATATATATATATATATATATATATATATATATATATATATATATATATATATATGCAAAAAAAAAAACTTTTAATAGAAAGAAGCTACTTTAATGCGCAGACGCAGGCGAAAAGCATTGTCAAAATATTGTTAATGATATAATTAAAAAAAAAATATTTATTATCCAAATAGTCTTAATTCCTATCATATAATATTTAATGTAGTGAATGCACATCAAGTAACACTGACATTATTAAAATAATTGCATGAGTTCTCTGAACCGGGGAAAAAGGAGCATTTTTTTTTGTTTTTTACTGGTATTGAATTGGAAGGATATTCTTTGCCCTCACGGCATAATACAATCCATCCAATTCGTGTCGAATGGGTCAACATTTATGGACCCGCTCAATTAACCTTTTTTTCTCATTCACAGAAAATTCATAATTTTAATTTCAAACAGCTCGCTCATTTTACAGATTATTATAGTATAGCATACATTTTTCTGCATGAATGGTTTAAGCGATATTCTTTATTTTCTGAGTCACTTTTTGTTTGTTTACTGTGCCCTTACTTCGCCGCTCTATGTCTGGCTTAATAAATACTGCATAATCCCTTTATTATGGGTACTCATCACTACCGTCGTTAGTATGGTGCATCGTCTTTACAAGAAGCCGTTTAGAATTTAAAGGGCTTAAAATGACCTGATTGTCTACCCTTTATTTATTTATGTTTGTCTTACACCAAAAATTTTATATTAACATAGTCAAGAAATAATAGTTCTTTTGTCATTAAAATTTCATGCAGATATAGTTATAAAGTTTATTAAAGTTCATTAACTAAACATACAAAATAATCATCGTAAAATCCTTTATCAGTTTTATGTCCTTTAATGCTCTCAGATGGCTACTGAGAGCATTAGCTAAAAGTTTAAGTGGAATACTATATTAATACTGCAATCTAAGCCATATTTGGAATGCTATTCCTTTTTCTGCAACCAGAAATGTAGCCAAGATGCGTATTGACTGCCCTTGAGGGGAGGTCCATCTGAGACTTAATCTTCTTTAGATAAATAAAAAAAAAGCATCAGCTTTTGCTTTTATGTCTTATGTCGCAGAAAAGAAACATTTTCATATCCGCAGAAGGCAAAAATAAAGATTAAGATATCAAATTTCATTTTTGTCGCTGAATGAGGTAAAATGAAAGTAGAGCGGATGACACCGCAGAGAACAAGAAATAGATCGAAAGCAGGCGATGCGTAAGTTGTGTAAGATTAATCGAGCTGGCATTGAAAGGAAATGGAGGTAATAATTAAGGCAGGTGGGTATTTTTTGGGAATAAGAGTGGAGACGCTGACAAAGCCTAAGTTCTTGATAAATGGATATGAAGTAAAAGGAGACAGCGTTTCGTCTAATAATAATTTTTCGTTAGAAGCGGTAACGAAAAGAAAAGATACTGCCCGATTCTAGTTATTTAATAGAATTTTTTCCTAACAAAGATGGATGATGAAAGTAGTTCCTTTGTTTTTTGACCTAATTTATATATAAATTGAAATCTTTGGAAAGCTGAAATCGAGGAAATCTGAAAGATATGATTCATATTCAGAATTAATTTTAAACTTCACTTTTACTTACTTTCTTTAATTCTATGCAAAATCTGGATGGGAAGTTAAATGGGTCACCGAGCTGGAGTAAATGGGATAAAAATCCTTCGAACCAAAGTTACTTGCTAGATGTTTGCCTTCAATCTCTGTCAGAATTCTTACAATTATATTAAAAACTAAAGCTATTTACAACAAAACAAGGATATCACTATTAATCGCGATTTTAAAAAAAAAATTGTGCTTATTAAATATTTATCAAGTCCAAGTTTTTAATTCTATTTTGTCGATGTAGATTTTGTGTTGATCAACATTCTAATATATCTAAATAACAAATTGCAAATGTAGTAGAATATTCATAGAAATGACGCATAAATGGAAATAGAATGCCTTTATAAATTTTAAATTTCAGCTTGATTGAATTGAAAAAGAAATATATTCTTATGTACTGAGGAAAAATAATTTCTGAGTAAGTCTTTTAAAATTCAATGAAAATAATTGCATCTTCATTCAATGAAATTGACATTCTTATTTATATCCTCTTTTAGGATTTACAATTATAAGCCTTATGATTGCAAATCCTTTAATATTTATTTATTCCTTAAATATCGAAAGAATTATTCGCATAAAAAAATCTCCAAACTTATCTTAACGATATATATTTAAAAATATTCATTCCTAATGAAGTCGATGATAAAGCGCTATTATTTTTATTGAAAAGAACTAATCATTAATGTATAGAACAGTCTATTTTTAATTATCTATGATGATATAGATGGCTATTAATCAATTAGTGCAAACGCTTTTTTTTATCTATTTAGTTTAAACTTTTAAAATTGATTTGGAGAATGATACTCCATGTTCCAGATAACGAAACGAAGCTTCCGTGAGAAAAATCCTGATGATCCTTACCATGTTTCAGACGAGTGTTGAAAATAATAAATAGAATGTGGAAAATTTGCTTTGAAAATTTATTATAAAGAAACACGTTTATAATTTTGACACACAATTGACATTTATAAAAATTACAAGTTTGATGTGCATGTTACAAATTTAATCTAATAAAGTGAAGTATAATTTTCAGTTTTATGAGGATTTTATCTTTAAATCTCTTACGGTTTAACTTTATTTAACAAAATGGAAAAAAAGAAGGAAAATACATATAAAGTGCTTTAAATTCAAATTTAATTGGATATCAATAATGTTTATTTCTTTCAATGTGTGTGTATGCTTTTATGCATATATATATTCCACCAGCTGATACTTGAAATGAAATAATGTAATTTTACGTTGAAGTTATTGAAATAAGTTACATTTCTTTCGAAATAATAAGCGATTCGGCTAAAATAAATAAGATAGGAAACATATTAATTATTTAAAAAATGACTACTGGTAAATTCTCAGGGGGAAAATAGCATTTTCAATAAGAAAATTTAGATAAATATCCGAAATTCCTGCATATCTGTAATATATTAAATCATTTTCTAGCTTATTTATTATCAGATTTAAATATACATAATCCAGTGTACCAGCAATCGACATTTAAATGCAGCATCTATACGTACTACATTAAAACGCTTAATTATCGGATACAGTATCATGAGTAAAAATTTCATTCGCCGATAATGTAATAACAAATGTCTGCCTATTTTCTTAAAAGCCCTGCCAATAATTTGATATTAATTTTCAATTTGTCCTAAATCTAGAAAGAAAGTTAGAAATAAAATATATTACTTTATATTTTATTATTTCTTTTTTTCCCTGAATTTCTTGCTAAAATTATATATTCATATAAATTGGACCTTTATCATAATCAAAATTGAAATTATAATAATATATATTTAAATACAAAGGCGTAAGATAAGACAAATTTCACAGGTATGTAAGCATAGTGTCTGAAATGTCTATGTCTGTCTTTTTTTTCTTTATAAAAAAGCATTAGATGGTTGCGCTTAGGAACAAGTTTTTTTTTAAATACTGCATCTAGACATACTTTCAATTACAAAATTTCATTAAATAAAATAGGCAATTGTAAAATTGCAAAAATTAAATTTTTATACGTCTATCCTAATTTGAAGTGTGAATTAGTGTAATTTTTCTCTTATTTTCACATATACGTACAGAATTTTATATTTCTATCTAGAAAATTTCCAGGAATATGCTTAGTTTTAAATTTCGAAGGACTGGCCACAAATGTGGAAGACACCATTTATTTCAGAATGCAATTAGTACATCATCCAATCATTATCGCTTCAAAAAAAATTGATAATCACGCATAACGTTGTTCACTTTTATTGTTCGGCAGTCTTTATAAAGAAGGGAAGAGAAACACTTGAGGAACTGAACATTTAAGACATCTCAGAGACTTACTGGAATACTCAGCAAGAAAAGAATTTTTTTTAAATCGAACTTGTGCAGTTTCTAAATATATATATATATATATATATATATATATTGTAGGATCCTTACTTCAACCGGAGAGAAATAGTGACAATGAAGTGTCATATAAGTGATGAAAAATATTGACATGTTGCTCTATTTTTTTTAGGTTGGCCTTTTGCTAGATTAGAAACAGTCAGTCCAGAGCTCAACATTCCAAAATTGACTGTGTAGAGAATATTTCAGTTTAAATAAGTGCCATTCATACAGAATACGAGTCTAAAATCAAATAAACAGACCTTTCCTTAGGAAAAATCAAACTTTCTTTTCTGAAAAATGTTGTTAGTAAAGACGAATGTTGCTTTTGATCTAGATAGAAACATTAATTTTCAAAATTGTCACGTTTGGAAAAGTGAAAATAATTCTACAAAAGTATACTGTATGGTATCGATAGATTCAGTTAATTTTTATTGGCAAATCTTTATTGATAAATCTTTGCCGTCTAACTCAAAAAGCCAGTCCTTATGTCACATGATCACATATGCCCAAGTATTATTAAGATAATGCAATTCCGTATAGACGTCGAAGGTGTTAATTTGGAACAAATTTTTAAACCCTTTAATTAATGCAATACCAGGCAATTTTTAAAAAAAATTAATGGAAGCTAATAAATATGTTATATGCAAAAGGAAGATAGAATTTAAACCCGCTTTAAATTAAGTAACAAAGCATGCTATATCCTTTGAGAATAAATTTTATTGACCACAGTTTACTACTTTAGTATAGTATAATTTTATTCAATAATAGTATATTTTTATTCAAATACTCTAAAGGCAAGGTTAGGTTATTCTTTTTTTCTCGGGGGTGGAGGGGGGGGGGTGAGCTCCTTCAAAAAGGGCTTAAATTAGAATTAAAATTATTTCTTGAATTTGAAGAGGTCTATTGCAGCTCTCAGGAAGCAGTTATAATTTATAATCATTATCATTTATTGAAATTGGAAAAAACTAAAGCAAAACGATAATAATTAATATAAAAAAACACCAAACAATAGAAAAAATAAGGCTTGTATCTTGAGGTAGAAACAAATTAAAAAAAAGAAATGGTACAATTCATAAAATATCAACCTTGAATTCAGATTTTATAGGCTTTTATGAACTTAAAAATCAAAACGTGTTTTACATTTTTGAGTTTTAAGAAGTTAGTGATGTAAATTAAAGAACCATTTTCTTTAATTGAACGGATGAAGCAATTTTAATAGGCCACGTTTTATTTTTCTTTAAAGTGTGTTTCTCAGAAAGTTTATTTTATTTTTATAGGCAAATAAACTAAAAGGAAATTACTGCCTTTGCTTTATTGAAGTTTTCTGTCAGTTTTCATTAAAACCTGTTAATACAATTGAAATGTGATAGACTTTCCTTATTTCTGCTATTTTAAAAGTACTCTTTTTAAAGTAAGCAACAAAAGCTCATTTTCTTCTGAATGCAACAAATATAATTGCGAAGGAAACAAAATCTGTGAAATGATAATTGTGTGGAACGCGCTAATCATTCTATTTACGGATCAATTACATTAGATCTTGTTAATTCATATAGTAGTATCACTGAAACCTGAATTGGAAGCCAAAACTTAAGTCTTGTCATAGACTAAAAATTCAATTACTATGTATTAAATAGCCTATTCTATATAATTTTCAAATTTCGTATGTGAAAATGTCCTCTTTAGATATCTATTTCCTTTAACTTTTTTGTAAAATATGCATTCTCTATCAGATATTATAAGACATTTCACTGTATCAATGCAGTATTGATTATGTAAATAGAATTCACATGATTTAAAATACTTTTAAAAGAATATTTGACATAAATGTGTGTTAAAAAAACAAAAGGTTTTTTTTTGGGGGGGGGGGGGTAACTAATGTATTTCATAAAAAAAGCAGAAAAACTCTTGAAATCTATTATTTATCTGCTGCAAATATATATCATTTTTCATAACATAAATGATTGTTCTTTGAAAGAAAGAAAAAAAGTTTATTTTGCCTCTTAATGCTACTTATTTAAATTTCAAATGGACTTTCCACATAACTGAGGTATTTTTTTTAGTATTTTGTATTAATTATTTATTGAGGTATTTTTTATTCAGTATTTTTTTAAATCTGTATATGACCAAATTTCGTCAGTATTTTTTAAGTAACAAAAAATGTAGCATTCGATAATTTAAAACTGGCAGATAGTTGGCAGAATCCCATGATCGAAGTAATCCAGTCATGCACATTTTTTTTTTACTTCAATTTCTTTACCATTACGAATTTGATTTAATAAATGTTAAGACAATATTAACAGTTTTTTTATATCCGTTTTATTACATAACAGTTACAATTATTATAGAAGTTTGTATGTCTAAAATTTGATATATCTATAGTTTTTACTGCCAATTTTTCAAAGATTATTTCAAATTCTTTTTGACTGTATAACAATGAGGGTAGTAATTAAATGAATTTTTTTTAATATTTAGTTTAAATTATATCTTACGTAAACAAATCAAGCAGTTAGAAAAGAAATGTTATAAATGTAATATTTATTTTATTTTCATTGTTAAAAATTTCGAATATTAATGATAATTGGACATTGCTTGATACTCTCGAAGTCTAATTTTAATTTTTATTACATGTATCTTGACGTCAATTTGAACTTCATTTGTCTTACAAGAATGAGGCATTTCTGAAAGAACATAGTTGTCTTTGTTTTCAGTAGCCCTTCGCACTTTTCGGACTCTTCGTTAACATAGTGCCATGTTACCACATTTTCAAGGCTACAGCGATATTCCCGATATTGATATCCATTATAAACAGCTGATGGCTTTCCTTTTGATGTTTCAGAAAAAAAAACTTCAATACTGTTATTTATATTTAAAATAAGATCAAAATAACGGTGAGAGAAAGAAAAAAAAGCAAACAACCGAGCACATAATCTAAACTTTAAAAACTGTTCCTAGCATTCTTAAAGATAAATTATCAGTTTTACTGTGAGTGAAAAGGTGACTATTTCAAGGAAAAGAACCCTCAATCAGCAAATCATTCTCTTATCAATACGAGAAATGTGCATTCTCTATAGTCCCTCTAGATTTTCTTCAAGTTTTCCTGCGAAAGGCGATAAAATCCCAGTAAACTTACAATGCAACCGTAAATGACACTATTTAAGGAGTTAGCGCAAATGCGACTGAGCGCAAGTTCCACAATCTGGTTTATGAAAATTGCCTCTTATTATATACAGCACTCCAGAACAAATCCTTAATGCTAGTCTCATTTCTCTAAGTCTTAATTCTCAGTTTGTTCTTCATCACTATTGGGCTCGCCTTAATCAGTGTTGTAGTTGCAGTAATACTCAATTGAATAATTTAAAAACGATTAACGATTTAATAAATCTAGACATCATAATATTTTGATATGCTGGATGGTTTCTCTTCAAAGGCATGACTTTTATCCCTGATGTAAATTAATTTATTTCCCACAATATGGTTTATTCCCTGCTTTGACGATAAAATAATCGATTCAAGTATGCAGATGTATCAACAAATCTTATCATTTAATGATATTAGGAATATTATTACAATAGCTAAAACTGTAAGCTAATATCTGGATTCGTAATTTTTTGTGTATGAAACCGAAGAGTATGCCTTCTTAGATAAAAGATAACAATCTAAAAAAAAATTAAGAAACTCAAACTGTTTTGGAAAGAAATATATTTACAGGGGATAACAGAATGTCGATATATTAAATAATCTATTGGCCCATGTTCACAGTGAAAAATAAAAATAATTTACATTCGAATTAAAATACAAAACAAGCTACTTTTTCATGGCATTTAGTTTCTAAAAATCGTAGCAATTAAAATATTTGACAAAGCAATAAAATTGAGCTAAATTTCGATACGATAAAGAAAAGTATTTTTTCAAATTAAATTTATTTGAAAATTCTTAAAATTAGATAAAAACAGATAGAAGATCAAATTAGTTTCCCAGCAAATAAAAGTTTTTAGAATTTTAAAATTATGTAAAAATAGCTTTTGAAAGCTCAATATTTTATTTTTAATCCAAACAGCCTATCGCGAGAGTGATTAAAAAGAAGAGATAATATCTGTGGTCAAAAATCGGCCTAGTTTCTAATTATTTATAATCTTATTTAAATTCTGAATAAATTCACTGGAATTCTTTTACTTTCCAAAATACTTCTGCTGTGAATTCGGCTACTCTACATCCAGAAGTCTCTCGCATTGAGCTCCAACAGATTTGCACGCTTATATGAAAATAAAACCAGACGACTCTTATTCCGTTTTATAATTACCACAGAATAATTTATTCTAAGGTTTTGCCTAAGCTAATTTTAAGCTGGTACAGTAACGTTTGCCCAAATCCTCAAAATTTTATATGTTACTATTACCCTTACGGTTTGAGCAGCTTTGAATCTAAGCGAAATGCAAAGGACAATGCACAGTTTTCACTAAAAATGTATTAAAGTTTTACTTATTCACTCGCATCAAGCATTCTTGAAAATACCTTTAAAAAATGGAAGAAAAAAAACATTTCAAGAAACAGTTTCTAAAAAGAATAATATTTCACTCAATAAAACTTCTTTATCCAAGTTGCATAAACGGATTCAATTCTGCCAGGAGAATATATTTTTAGAAAGAAAGCTATTAAATAAATTTCTTGAAAAAGTTTCTCGATTTGATCAATAGGTGAGGCCGGAAAATAATTTTCTTGTCTGAAATTTCCTTCTTTCGTCCCGGATGAATTCGAACTTTTGTCTTTCATATTCTTCTGTTCACTAGCCGGAATTCTTCGTAAACAGGTTGTCATCTTCAGAAAACAGCAGGAATTTCACAAATTCTTTCCAATATCTTTCCGACGTAATGGAACTTAATTTCAAGATTTCTTTCAGCCTTTTCTCGTCATTTTTATACAGTTTCGTTTGGGAGACAGAATTTAATTCTTATTTTATTTGAGATTTTAAATTTTATTTTCTGTGTTTCAATATTTTACGACTTGCAAATATTTTTCATTCTGAAAGAATTGCCTGAATTCAGTTCGATGAAATTGATTTAAACATTTTTGGAGTGAAATTCTTCAAGGGTTGATTTCGTATTTTAACTGCTATTAAAAACAAAGAAATGCTAAAATAAAGCTTTTATATTTAAGAAAATTTATTTATTTAATAGCTAAATGGATTATAAAAAAATCTTATTTTTAAAATTGACGGATTTTTTTTGTGCGTTTATTTCGATCAACATTCAATTTTAAAGAACCATCATGATTATATTGGGATAGAAAGCATAACTTTGAATCCATCATGATCTTACGACAGAAAAAATTTTAAGCTAGTATACCATTTTCGAAACATCCGCAAGCTAGAAACAAGGCGTCGCAATCAGAACAAATTTAATGAATATCTTATTTACGTACGTATAGTGGATCCTTCTTGGAATAAAACTTCAATCCTGGAATTGCGTCATCCTTTATTAAAAAAAATGTAAAATTAAGAATGTCGTTCGATCAAAATTAATTTGCTGATATTATATTTACTAAGAATTTTCAACTATAGAAAATCAATTGTTTATTGCGATACAAATTTAACTTTTGAAGCATAAATTTCGGTTTGTGAAGATCAACACAATCCTCAGCATGAATTTTATTTAATAATCCAACACGATAAAGCATTATTTTGTATCAGCTTGAAATATTTGAAATTCCAGACTTGTTTTCATAACCGCTTACTTCTCGTTGAAGTTATCTGTGATCAAGAAGCTCTAATTAAAATGGAAAGTTCCCAATATGTGGATAATTTATGGATCATAAGAATAGAATTGTTCTTTATCAAAAGGTTTCCGGTTTCAGAAGTAAATCTGAGAATAATGAAACACATTTGATTATCGGAATTAAATTGCCAAATATTCCGGTGCAATTTTCTAGTTCAAAATTGTCTTAGTTCAATTTTAAATCTTTTATTCCTAGTTTAATAGAAATATTCTTAACTGTCGTATTTTGAAAAAAAAAAATCTTTATTCCTACAAAATCGTCCATTTTCTTTTTGTTAAGATTTGAACAATAATTATTTAAAGAAAAGAAAAGGCTATTTTTTATAAATGATTTGGATAAGTTCCTATTTCTGAATAAATAGTTACAAAGGAACACTTTTAAGTGATAGACCCAATTGAAGTACAAATGATCACCTTCTCCACAGAAAATGAGATGTTTATGATTTATACGATCTATAAAATTTGAATTTGAATATTTGAATGTTGAATTCATTATGAAACGGTATCAATCTAATAATTTTCTGAAGTTTTAATTACCTTTTCACTCAAATTGAAGGAAATAAGAAACACGGGCGATCTTTCTTTACTTAATAATTAGCATTTAGCATCGAGTTTGTTTTTAAAATATTGTAGAAGCAATAGTTTCGAGATAACAAAAGGCTACGGAGTGCCTTCAGAAAGTATCATCCTACCTGGAGAAAGAGAATTACTTCATTATTTTCGCTCTAAATGTGATATAAAAATTAATCTCTAAGAAAAGATAAGCAATTCCTTTTTTTACATCAATGTAGAATTTTATATCATGCTGTCTGAGACAATAAGCATGCTGAAAAACTACAAAATCTAATTTCTTATACACTTGCCAGATTCTATTAGTCATACATAGTAACATATTTTTGAAACTTCAACAATGTAAGCAAAAAAAAAAGTTACACTTTTTTTATAAATAAACCTGGCTTAGTTTTGGCGACAGAAATACAACTATTTCAAACAAATTTAATGAATGCTACGGGAAAAATCGACGAATCAAGTAAAGTTCTTGTTCGAAACCACCTTAGATAGATTTTAAATAATGAAATGCTAAGAGGCTATTTTTAACCAAGCAAAAATATCCCTTTTCATATTTCGAATGTTAACATGCCGAAGATATTTACTAAATATGAATAATATGATCTCTAGATATAATAAATATTTTATCAGTTTATTTACTGTCACAAACAATACGCAATTCAATACATTATTTAAAACATGCTGATATTGCGTTGGTTTTGAAATTAGCTATAGTGTCACTATTCGATTGATTACTCTGTATATGTAATTATTGAAAACACATACATTTTTAAGACTCAAGAAACCGGAAGTAAATATTAACATTAGTTTAGCAATAGTAGAGATAAGAATTTTACTGATTGAGAAGATAATTTATGGAATGTTGGTAGATAAGTATTTGAAACTGTGAATGTTCACAGGTATGTTGTATTGTTTTGTCATATTATTCTTATTCAAGTGAAAGAAAAACTTTAAATAAAAATAGTTCAATGTAGGTTTTTATCTTCTTTATTGCAATTTGTTGCTTTGTATGATTCAAGAATGTATATGGATTTAAACACTTTTTATCAAATTCTTGAAACATAAATCATGAAATAAGAAGTTCCACATTTGAAATTCCACGCGGAAAAATTTGATTAGAGAAATAGTGCTTCATAAGAAGCATATTTTTTTTTCATGCCATTTCGGCGATCATAGAATATTTACCAAACTATGATTAAATATTGGAAACAAAATTAGTTTTAATTTTTAAAATCCTCTTTATATTTCTTTATATGTAAATATCCTTTTCAATATCACGACAACGCGTTTAAACGTGAAAGAGAAAGAAAAAGTATTTATATTTACACATAAGTAAAAATGGTATCCTGATTTTCCCTTTGAGACAAACAGAATATTTGTAATTAAAATATATTTCAAATAAGATATATTTAACTGAATTTGTAATAAAAGCTTAAAGGATCTGAATTAAAAAAAATATATTAATTGAAAATGCAGTTGCTTTTGGAAAACAAATAAATTTTTCTTAGAACAATTAAGCTTTGTTGATCACATAAACTCTTTTTGTTTTAATATCGGGCCAATTGGAGGTTACGGTTCATTTATCATAATCCTCTTTTTCATTCGCTTCCCCTTTTGTAAAGAAGATTCCGTATGTTTTGTTTTGTAAAAATCTTCTTGTGTGTTAAATTGCTACAAATTTGTTTTACTCTGACAAGATTACTTATAGCTTTCATAAAAGTCAAATACTGTGCTTCAAACAGTTTTTATTTATCTTTGAACTTGTTTGCTTACAAAGTTCCTCAAGGTTTATTTTAGAGTCTAAACAAGACAGAAAACTTTTTCGTCTATTTAATTACGTAGATAAAAGGTTGAAACTATTCCTTCCGGCTGGAATTCATGTTTATTATATTTTTTTACCAAATTTTCTTCGATTTCTCAGTAAACGGTTAACAAAGACTTTAAAATGTCTGCATTCAATCTTGTTATCGATTGTGTCTGCAATTCTGACGCTATTATTTGAGTTCGATACAAAGTATGATTTATAGTAAAAAGACGAATTTTTTATTCATTTATTATTAAAAAAAGGAATTTATTAACTGGCAACTTTGTCAGAAAGTATGACATAACCACCTTGAAGGTAAGATTTCTTAAACCTTTGCGAGATTTGTTAAAGGCGTTTTCTACTTGAAATTCAAACGCAAATAATAATTTACAAACATTAAACACATATTGTTGTATAAAAAATAAAAATAGAAAATGAAGATCAAATATTATTTATCAGCCTACGTCGTTATGTTCATACCCTACTGTGAAGATAATGCCCGTTATTATTACTAGAACAAAATTTATTTAAATTCAAATCTTCTGCTTAATTATACTTAAGTAAAAATACGCACCGCTATTTGAAAATGGTATCTGATTATAAATTAATAAAAACAGAATTTAAAAATTCAAGCTCTCTAAGAATATATTGATAAGAAAATGCATATTTCATAGAATAGTTTTCGAATGTTAGCAGTTTTAAAAGAATATCTAAGGGAAATGCTTCATTAGCCACAGATGAATAAATGCAATAATTCTTTTTAATTTTATCTTAGCAGGAAGGAAAGAAACCTCTTAGTTAGATTAGGTATTTCTTTTGTATTTCTTCCCATTCTCCCTTACAACATTAAATCTATCCATAATATTACATCACACTTTTTTTTTTCTTTTCAGTTAATAAAAATTTTCTAGGCCACTAAGAACGTACAATTTCTCCCGATTATAACAGTAGTATTACTTTAAAGCATTTTGTTTCATCTTTTAACTTGTGCCTTTATCAATTTTAAATGCCAATTTACGCTTTTAAATGGAAAAAATATGCGTCTATTAAATAAGGTTTATTAATATAGGTAAATGTCCTCCTTGGTTATATTTCCACTTTATCTTAAACAGTTCTTTTGATTTCTAAAGAAAATATTTACGAAGGTATAGAGACATTTGTGTGATCATATATATCATAAATTCTAAGGTTGTATTATTGGGTTTCTGATATTGCAAAAATACTTGGATGAATTTTCTTCCTGTAAAAGTTATTGTCATTAAACAAATGTTATTCTTTTAAAATTAATAAAAGGTGGGAATTCTATTTGAATATATGTTAGAATTTTATTTCTCTACGAAAGAACTAATAAATATTCTTAATATTTAATACCAATTAAAGTGTCTGCTTTATTCTACATGTCTATTTTAAATAGCTGTAAATAATAAAAGGCTTTAATTTATGCTTGAAAAACAGGAATAATTATCGAACTTCCTTTCATTCGTGCAGAACTGCCGTTCTTTAGAATCTTTAAAAATAGTTTCGAGTTACAAATAGTAGAACAGGTACTCACAGTTTTTCAAGTTTTCTAATCAGCAGTAAAAATTTCTTGAACTAAGCTCAAATGAGCTATTAAATCCCTCCTTTATATGAATCAAGATTTTTTTCAGATATGAAAACTGTGTCATAAACTAATCAAAATCGAAAAAAAAGCCGCCACATACATAAAATATCTTTTAAATGAATTAAGACGTAACTGAAATTTTATTTATCATGCAACTATCACACCAAAATTTTTCAGCAAATGTTTGCGAAGATTTAGAAATACTAATATTTAATACTAATTTAATATTAGTATTAAATATTTAAATTTAATTATTTTCTAATATTTAATAATTTTTAAAAAGTAATTAAATTGTTTCAATTATTTCAAGCAAATAATTGTTGCAATCGATATATCAAATGAATGTCTTAATAACTCATTGATGTTGTTCCATGTGAGATATAAGAATTCCAGAAGTAAGTGTCACACGGTAGCATTGCACATTTAATAAATACTGAAAAACCTGAAGAAATTCTAAAATTTCACCTCATTATAGTATAGGAAAATAATAACATTTTAAAACCTTTATAATATTTCCGAAGATAATTTGCACACACTAAACATAAAATATTACAAGAATAATTATACCACATTACACCATACGTACTTAACTCACATAAATATAGGATGCTGTATCAAAACTAAGTGACCATGAGAAGAAAAAAAAAAAATAAACAGGTTTGTTGAAAGGAAGTACATGTTTTTCCACGGTCTGTTCGAACGTTATTCTATTAATGTTAAAAAAATCTTTAAAAAATTTTAAAAAAAAAGATGATGACATGAAAATGCATGGTATGGTGAACAGAACGATGTATACGGTGTATTTCTAAAACAATATGAATTATAAGTTTATTAAAATTAGAAGCACAAAATATTGATAGCACAGGGATAAAGATCGAATTACATAAAATATTATTTGAAAATTTTTGCAACCATTCATCCTGGTGAACCAGTCGGTCGGCAAAGATGGCTAGTATTATAAAATCATTTTTTTAAAGTTCATTTGATTTTCTGAAATGAAACAGTTTTGCTGAGATGGCGATGGTTCGTCCTTTTTCCTTTCACAAGGTAATTCGATTGACTGTAATGTTAACTTTGTTCCATCGGCGCTTTGTCGTGTGAGGAATATCAACTTCATTGAAGGATGATGATAATTAACGAACATAATTTGACTTCTAAGGCAGAATCATTTTTGATCAATTGAAACAAGCAAGCAGATGAGATTATTAAACTCGTTAAAAATATCCTTCAAATATTCTGAATAAGTTGCTACTATTTTAATGAAAAAAACTTATTAGAAAAGTTAAAATGTATTAGGAAATGGCAATTACTGAAATGTGCTTGATATTTATTGACAATTATTAACGAATATTATTTATAGCCAAATAGGTTGTAGTTTAATAATTTGTAGTAAGTAGTTAATAAGTTGTTATAAAAAAATTAAAATTTTAAAACATTTTAATAAATGTCAGATTATAGATAAAGGCGACACATTTTTAAAAGATGAAAACGATTAATCCACATGGAACGCATTAATTATCGAAGAAGCAAATGTATAGAAAGTGACGCTATTTTTTAATAGTAATTTTTTTTTAATTTTATTTTTATTATTTTTTTTTAGAAACGAGGGGAAAAAATCAACTTTTATTTTATTTATAAACTTTGCAGATAAAGTAAACATTAAAATATCAGAGAAGGGAAAAATAATCCTTTATATGTTATTTAAAATAGTATTTTGGGGGGAGGGCGAAACACTGGAAATAAAAGTTTGATTCGTCAAATCTAGAAAACATGAATCTTTTGGCATTCAATAATATAAGATAACCGATGGAAATCTTTTAGTTGGAGTCGGCAATTTCTGATTGTTTCATGAAGCTGCAGGTTCTTGATAAATGGGTATCTAGTAAAGACGGACAACATTCGGTCTCCCAATGACTTTTCTTGAAACTTTGAAGATGAAATTTATGTATAGATCTAATTATATGGTTATAAGGTTTGTATTTCATCCTAGAGAGCTTGGCGTCAAATCCTAAAGTTCTTTTGTTTTTTCTTAATTCGCTTTAGATTCGAGACTTTTTAAAAACTTATTTGGAAACACTCAAACCAATATGTTCATTTCAAAATGATTCCTAATTTCCCTTTCATTTCTTACAATTTTTTAACGGAAAATTCAAAACAAAAGACAAAAAACTACAAATATAAGAACACTTATGAAAAACTATTTTTTTAAAAATAATACCACTTGCAAATTAAACTGTTCCTAAGCCATTTAGCAATCCTGGAGAGAGTTAAAAGTAATATGTATTAATATTCTGTAGCGTCTTTTAAAAGTGAAATGGATATTTCATTTACAAAATCTTGCTCTGTCTTTTGGGAAATCAAAATGAAAGCCTGGAAAAGGAATCCATAAACATTTATTAAAACTCAACTTTTGCTAGAGCACGAAATCTCTTTGCTTCTTGTAGTTGAAATAGTATGCGCCACTTAAACATCTAATGTAAATGCGGCATTACTAAAGGGAACGGAGCTGATGACTTTTGAATCTAGGAGACACAGTGGCACCAAAGCAGAAACTTTTCACTGAATGAATTAGTATTTATTTCAGAATTTTATTAGACACAGCAGGCGAAGAGTATTATATAATCTCTGATTAGATCTAGCGAAAATATTAGTGAAAAATATAAAAAAATTATGCAAATAATTTTAAAAATAAAATAACTAAAAAAATAGGAAATTTCCAAACTTTGCTAATAACTAACGAAGTAAGGTTAAAAAAGAAAAAGACCAATTGAAGTTATAAAAATCAAATTTATTTAGTAATTGAGATGAAATAGGTAATTAATATCGTCGATCGCAATCAAGAACTAGGAAAATTCAAAGTACATGCGATTGTGCATTATTCATTGTCAGCGTTACAAATGAAAAACCAAAGTATCATGTGTAGAAATGGAGTAATAAGAAATTAATTATCTAAATAATAACAACAGCAATACCGAGTATCTAAAGTATTACCACTAATCGAATGGGAAGTTAAAATAGCTTCTAATGTATATTTAGCCAATACAAACTATATCATTGATTTCCAATTAATTAAGCAAAAAACAATTTTTTTAATTGACGTTTGAAATTTTAATGACTTAATTATTATATTACGTAGAACTATGCATCATAAACTATTATAGGAAGCAACGTAACCATCATCGGCAGATAGCAAATCTAATCTTTCTTTCATTAATCAAATTTTTCCATCGAGTTAACCATGTTAGAACAAAAAAGGAAACACCATTACTTCATTAATTTAATCAAAGGATAATTATTCATGATTCTCTCATTCCGAAGTAGATGGAAATAAACTTTGAATCGAAAGCATGTTTTTATTAGTGCGGAAAAAACACATTCTGCTATCTTATATTCAGTGATCCAGGCCCTTTCATTTAAAAAAGACACAATTTCATCAAAAGATCCAAGACATGGAAATAATTTCCATTTGATGATAATTGTAATAAAATGAATCCAATTTTTCTAGTTGTGGAAAGTTTTATTATTTTTATCGGAATTGGTTTAATATTGCTATGTGATGGTACACTTCCCGAAACTTTTGTCCTTTTTTCTCTTTCTTTTGGAATGAAAGAATTTATTCTTGGCCAGGACTGAAGATATGACAAGTTTTAGGACTTCCAAACAAAGGAGATTTTTTTCCATACAAACAATAAGATCTGTTAACATGGTTTCTTTTGGAGTTTTCATACATATTTTTAATGAATGAAATTCTCTCAGTGTATAGGAAACCAAATGTTATTTTTGACATTCTACATTTCCGCCCAATACATTGATCTATAACAGTAGGAATTATAAATTCCGAGTGGTAGCTGTCGTTTTTACTCTGACTCGGGCGCTTTTCATTCTTATGCATTCCCCACAGCAACCGCCAACAGATTGAAAAAAGTACATGTGAATAGCGACATCACCTAGAGATACTTTAGCAGAATGCAAGTTCGTGAAATAAAATTTTAAATTAAGTTATATTTATTCCAAACATAATATTGAAATAAATA
The DNA here is from genome assembly GCF_947563725.1 of Argiope bruennichi. NCBI lineage: Eukaryota > Metazoa > Arthropoda > Arachnida > Araneae > Araneidae > Argiope > Argiope bruennichi. The sequence goes on from NC_079151.1 coordinate 149,006,380, forward strand.
TATATATATCAAACATAATATTGTCATAACTTGATTGTGAAACAATTGCACAAAATCAATGTATAGACAAACAAATCATTATTTTTTCTGGTCAAACTGCACCAAATGGTTGTACTAAAAGGTATTTTTTTTAAAAAATGTCTATTTTTGAAGCAGAATTTGAAGGATTAAGTAAAAATGAAGAAGTAAGGAGAAAGTCAGTCCGATTTAGAAACAAATTTTAAATCTGAACGTTCCCATAATAACTAATGGTCCTTAAAAGCTGAAAAATATTTTCTTGTGGACGTCTTCCTGTTTAATCTAGCATATGTAAGGTTAACATTTATGTTTAATGTTATTATTTCTGTATTCATAGATACTGTGTGGCAACAGCAGTTTGTTGTCATTCGTTTCGCTTCTTGTATTTGACACCGCATAAGAAATGTTCTCGTCCTTTAATAATAATTAAATGTTTATTTTTGATAAGATAATCCTCATGCAATATCCATACATAGTTAGGAAAAACAAATGCGCTGATGTTCCGTTAAGGAATGCTCTCAACTGGTAAACAAGAGAAACTCTTAGTGATTGATTTCCGACCCATTTTATTTTTGGATGCATTTTTAGAATCACATTGTAAATACTTATTTAATTAATAATGCTTTAAAGTGCTTATGGAGAGCTTCTTTAACTACAATTATCTTTTTTTTTTAAAGAAAAATGATTTTGTGAAAATGTGTAGTATATCATTTCATCGGAAACTGCGATTCATTGCCCTTTTTTAGCAATGAAATTAAAGAGAAAGAGGCAAAGCAGCTGATGAAAAATGGAAGCAAGCGCAAGATGCTGTAAATCGATTGCGTTGTTGATCAATCCACTTGACGTCAACATCAAAGACAAATGAAGTCATCAACAACATCTAAATGTGTGCTGTTCCGGAGTAGAGTTCGAACATAAGAATGAAAAGTCACTTCTCAAGTTTTGCGTGTTATCGGGCAGCTTTTATAGGATGTCTTGGTTGTTAATATTTTCACTTCCAATGAAATATCTATCCAGCGCATTGTTACTCACCCTGTGCACGAGACATCGGCGACAGGCCTTTTGCACACATAAGGTATTAAGATTTGTGGATTATCTATAAACTGATCGGGTCGACAGCTCAAAATTCTTTTTGCTGCAAAATCACGCAAGAAGCTGGATTTTTTTTAAAAAATCAACTTAAATGGAATTGAATTGCAACAACTATATGAGTATAAGCTTACACTAAGCTTTTTGTTCTTATTCGAATTATTTTAAAATGGATTTAACAAAATCGAATTCATATTAAATAATTATTAGTTGTGAAAATAAGGTATCCTCAAAATATTATTCATCAAAGTAAGTCAGTTCCGAAGTAGTAATTAGTAGTAATTCCAATACTGCTTACATTAATTACATTAATAAGCTGTTTTAAGAACACAACACTAAAATGTAGAAGGGAAAGTCGGAATGAAAATAATTTCATTTCTTTCATTAATACAAAATGAATTATGGAAGAAATTATCAAAAAGCTTCGCTTTAAAATTTATTTTCTTCGTTATTTATTAAATTAATTTAGGGTTCTTAAAGTATTACCGAGATGCAATAACTCCAGAATTCTTTAATATTGTTCAAGAGAGCAAAGTATTTCTTCTGTTTTTTTTTTTTTTTTTTTTTTTTTTTTACTTCTCTTCATGTATTTTTTTCTTCAATGAGAAATATTTCACCTTTTTGCCAAACCAAATCTGAAGTTTCATATTCAAATTTTGCGGAGATGCAAAAATATAATTCAACACCGTTGTTCGGGATTTAAATGTCGTTCCGCCTCATACATAATATAACAGCTACATTTATCGCCTATCAAATCAGATGCCTGGCATAAATATCCTATGGGAACAAGCAAAATTCTAGTAAATATCAACACTCGATGGTTTGTTCATTTTCTCCATAAATAAAAATTTGACGAATGTTTGGAATGTTTGATTTCGTGTTTTCATTGAACTTGAGACGTATCGTGAATTGTAAAGAATGAGTTTTGAAATTTTGTAACCATTCTTCATGTATTAGAATTGTGAATTTTTGAACTGTTATTTATTTAAATATCGCCCGAAGACAGGGCGATATTTAAATAACTTTTGTATACTTGATTATCATTAAATGTATTAATTTAAATAAATGCATTTTCGTACATGTAATACCATCTAATGACAATTTCAGAATATGGAATTTTAGATTCAATTCAATTTATAACCGTGAATTTCGAATTTTTTTTCGTTAGAATAAATATGTCATCCATGCAAGAACTTTAGGTGTTTGTGTTTTCAAATCACTACAATTATAATATTTTTAAAATGGAAACAGGCAGCTCGAATGTTCCATCATTATAAAAGGCAGTAGTTACTTTCAAGATACAAAGTAGAAAAAAGTAGAACAAAGATGTTTTAAAACACGCTTTTATTAGAAGCGGAAGAGAAAGAAATTCTATATTTCAAAAATCAAGAATCGAACTATGTTACACAAAAATGAATACATAAGAAATTATTATAATAAATAATGAAGATTATAAAAAAACAAATTAGAGTACTTAATATTCTATAAGGAAATTAGGTATATAATGACTATTCATCGTTTAGAATATTCTTATATATCAAGAATATTAACTGAAAACAATTTTCTCCAAAACGAAATGCTCAGAAGATGGATATTAAGTTCAAATTCACCAGCTTTAATAAATAAATTTTTGCGTAAGGTGATAGCACCAGTGTCCTATTCCCAGTTAGGACTTGAATTTTCTATAAATGTATAAATCACAATTCTGCTATCCGATGCTAACTCGGAGGTAAAAGCGAAAAACTGCGACTCCTTTGGTGATCATTGTGAAGTTATTAAGGCTCAAAATAAAAATGAATCAATATGACTAACACTTTTATCAGGGAGAAAAGGAAAGATAAGCTTTTAATAAAATTCTAGAGATGAAACGAAAATCATAAAAGTGTAAAGTGCAGACAGAATTAAGATATAAATTTACAATAGATATTATTAGAGACGAACATTTCCAAAATTTTTATCATGTAAAAATTGAAATAATATTGCATTCGTAATTAAAAATCCAGTTTATGTGGAGCATTTCTATCAGCGTCTCCTGCTTTTGTAAAATCATTTTCTTCAAATTCGCTTTAAAAATATTCACTTCTCTTCTTGATACATTGATAAATAGGCTCTTAATTTTAAAATGACTCTTTAGTATTTTTTACTCTTACGAACGTGATTGAAATAATTTTACTTTACTTCATTTTTCTTTCAATCAGCGTGAATGTTTACAATTCTTTTTATCATGTGTCATGATAAGGGGAATCATGTATCAAAATTGAGACATGGCCGATATATATTACAATTATTTGCAAAATTAAAAAAAATATATAAATATATTTCGCAGTATCTATATAAAAAAATACATTTGAAGTGTCTGTAATTGTCAGACAATATTTGGGTTCAAACCCTGTAATTGTCCAGATCAATCGTCTGTAAGGTCCGCAGAGTAAAATGTTCAAATAATAGAAATGAAAAATACATGTGACTGGTGCTTATAAAATGTTGCAGGTCGAGAAGACTTCTTAAAAACACAGACTTTTATTTCTTGCGACAAACAAATATTTAATACATTATAAAAAATATCACATATTACACCGACACAGACTACGAACACAAGTGAAAAAAAAAAAAAGAAACTGAATCTACGTCTAAGTATGCGTGCACGAGTGCTTCCGCTCTTATATAGAGTGTAAAAACATTTGCATAAAACCGTCAAATAACATCTTGCATAAATAATTGGAAGCATCATTTCACTTCATGTGATAAATCGTTGCGAACGGGGTTCGAATCATCAACAGTTTGTGTACACGCATTCGGATGGAAAGAAAAACCCAATATGAAACGAGCATCCTATTTTTGCTAACAGTAATAAATATAACATGCTTGATTTTTACAATGTAAGAGCTATTTACGAAATTTTAATGCTATCATATAAATACAGCTGATTATTCTGGGTAATGTTTTTAAATAAAATGGTAATCGTCAGGAAAAAAGAAAATATGAAATAAAATATAGGCTTCTTTAAAAAAAAATGTCGTGAATTTGATGTGAGAAAAGATATAGAAGAATTTTAAAATAAATAGGGAATGAGAAGCATTGATGAGCGATCTTTATAGGAGTCATCTGTTTCAAAACTGAGAAAGGAATGGTCCGAGATTAGAATCACGTGAATTGAAAACTTAGTTTTAAAGATACGGTGCTGTCCCCAAAACTGAATAACTGTGAATGGAAGATATCTACCAAAATATCTTCCTATTTAAATGCACATTTTTCATAATATCCCCTTCCTATTTCTTTTTCCTTTTTAATTTAAGAAGATAAAGGATAACAAATCATGAAAATAAAAGTCTTGAATAGAAACGTTTCTTTGGAAGAGAAATCAGATCTGCCATTGGGCAAATCATTTTGAAAAGATTTTATCTTCAGCTACATGTGGTGATATTTCGAAAAATGAATGGATGAAAATATTTTTGTGGGAAGTGAGATTTTAAAAATAAGAATACGATCATAAAAATGAGAAATGCTGCGCTGCAATTAAAAGGCTTTAGAGCAAAATCTGCAACCAATCATTACAAGACTTTCCTTCTGTTTTTTTAAGTTTTCTTAAATTGAAATGGCAAAGAATATGTGTTGGAAACAAAAGTTTTGAATGAAAAACTATTCAAATAAAGATAATTGAAAATTCTTTTCTGGCTTACTTAAGTGTTGATAAATCCAAGTCTTAACTTTACGTTTCCTTCTTTACCTTTCCATTTTCTTTGGAATGATTATTTTTTGCTTTAGTATTTGCATAGCTAATGATTTATCCACAAAAGTATGTACCTTTAATTTATATACTTCCGAGTTATGGGCTTATGAAATGATGAGTTTATTATGAAATGATATCTTAATGAAGCAAAAAAACCTGCATTAAAAAAAAGATTACTATATTATAATTGAATGATTGTTTAGATAAAGTAATTCTGAGTTTCCTAAGCAAGGGATTATTTAAACAGACAACTAGTAATGATTGATCCATTGGCCTTCTACTTAAAACTGTGAAATCCAGAAATTCCATAAATATCCATAGTTGAAATACAGTCCATGCAACCATTTTTCCATGCAATCTTACATATATAAATGCATATAAAAAGTAGATGCGATCGGTAATAATTTATTTTACATTTTTTTCATTTTCTTCTTTTCGGGTTTTCAATGCCTTTATATTATTAGCTATTAGTTAAAATGCCTTTATATTAATAATTTATTAGCTATTGGTTAAAACACGTCTCCATTCTTGATTATTAAGATAAATAAAAAATAATTGATTGTTGTGAATAATTTCTTTAACATTTAATTGTTCACATCATTGTTTTAAAAAATGAGGACTTTACATACAAGGATATTCAAAAATACAACCATAGAGAAGATACTTGAATTTCAGTGAAATAGAATTGAAAGTATTTAATAAAGTGGCTGAAACTCCTCTAGTTAAAGTTTCGAAAGTGGAAAAAAATCGTTTCAAAGCATACCCTATTTGAGAAAACTCATTTGCGAAAATGGTGCTAACTTAAAATAAACAAACTGAAACTAAATGAACGTTAACAAAATTCAAACTTTAAATTTTTAATTTTCGCTTATATTTTTAACTGCTTAAAATAGAACCAAAGGAAATAATAAGTACTAATACGTTATGCCTTATTTCTAAGCTATAATTATTAAGTCGATCACCATAATCGATCCAATAATTATAGATTGTTAGCAATAAATCACTGATTTTTATAAATAATTAATAAGTGTATTTTAATTACATAGCAATTTATTGCTTTTTTTTCTATATATCGCTCTTGATTAGTTTTAAATTATTGGTATTCTATTTTCACTAAGTCTTTTAAAAGCATAAGTTTATCTAACACAAAATTCAGAAAAGACTTTAGACAAGTTTAGGTACGACAAATCATTATGTTGAGTTCAGAAAGTTAATACATATTTTGTCAAAAAATATTCATTATTATGGGAAATTTAACAGTTAAGATTTAAGATTTCAGTTTGATTTCCAATATGTTCACTGAAAATTCAACTGTTTTCCTGAAAAATTCATTTTTATCTGTATTAAGCAATGAAAATCTTTAGAGTTATTGCTATTTTAATTATAATATCCATTTTTGTGAGATACCCATTATCTGAACATTTGAATATTTTATGAACATTAATACAATTAGAAAAATAAATCTGTATTAATACTCACAGCTTGGAGCAGTTAAAGGATTATATTAAACTTATAGTAATATTTATAATAAAACCTTTTAATTAATAATCCCTGTTTATTTTCTTTATATATTCAATAAGCAAATTTAATTTTATGTATTTATGTTTTTTATAAATACGATTCTATATTTTGTTTTCTGAATTGAATACAGAAACACAAGTAAAAGATTTAGACGATATTTATAAAAATAAAAATGTAAAAGCGAAATAAATATTCTTTTATTTTATGCTTCTTAATATGTTATCGACTTAGAGTGTTATCTAGCAAGGGAAAAAAACATGCTGATGGCTTCGAAAATATTTCAATTTATTTTACTGCACAAAGATAATAGCTTTGATTTAAACTAAGTACCACTTAAAAAATGTAGCTTATTTAGAAATTGCATTCGGCAATTCGCTGCAATCACAAAGTACATCAAGTTATTTCTCAGCAGTATTTCATACGAAAGTCATCAAGAAAGTACTTTCAGCTAAATTGTAATCATCATAAACCTGTTATCAAAATGAGTTTTTTCTTCTTCTCCCGTCTTCGCTGATTCTCCTTGTTTGAAGAAAATCCTGACAGTTCTACTGAAGTTGCAAGATTTAATAATGCTACATAATTCACTTTCAAACTATTACCAGAAAATGTGGATAACTTAATGACTTCGCGTCTTGAAGGATACTTTCTTTTTTTCATGATTCCTTTTGATTCTGTTGCCATTATCATCTAAAGAAATGAAAGTATTATTAAATTCCCAGGAACGGTGGGAATTGATAAGACCATGAATGTTTTTGTAAACTAGTTCCACAATGGCGTTAATCGCTGGAAGTACTTTTTTGTTTAATCATACTTGCTATTTAATAAGATTTTGAAGAGTAACTTGTTTCTTTATCTGTTGAATCTTCAAAATGTGATTTAGGTTTTCATATTTAAGAAACAAAAGTAAGGTTTTAGTCACTGATTTTTCCATTTACACTTGATTACGAATTCTTTTTACCTTAATATCCCAACTTCCATTAAATGCTTCCATTATTATTTGCCATATAAAAATAAATTTGTGCTTTTATATCATTGACATCTTCTGAATGTTCAATAGATTTTCACGATAAGAAAAGTTTAAAAAATCTTTAGTTTTTTTAGAAAAATTTAAGCATGTTATTTAAGGTAACTATTCTTTTTTAGTGTTTTGCAATTTATTTATTCAACGAAGAAAGCTATAATTACTATGCTTTTCGAATTCTTATTTTCGTACTATCCATAGAAACAAATCAGTTTCCTATTCATGAGAGGAGTTTAATTCAAAAACATTAAATTTGGTTCATACATTTGTTGCCTATCCGATTAAAAAATAATGACAAACAAGACAAATTTTCCTATAACAGCCACCAGATGGTGATACTGTATCCCTAACAAGGTTGTGAGAGTAGAATGTACAATCTGAAATTGAGCCAACTTTAAGTTGAATCTTGAAGAGCTCTGTTTCCAAGCATCACTGACCGTTATTTGGTCAATAACGCATCACAGAAATACTCGCTCATTTCACCATCTTCCATATCTCAATCGAATATCTAATTTTCAAGTAATATTGTCGCCTATTTTATAACAGTTGATTTCATCTTTATAAATGATCTGATGGGAGAGCAATCTCATCTAAAACTCAAAAGCTATTAATTTTTTTTTTAATTTATTAAATTCCGATGAGTGTTTGTTCATACTGACATCTATCATGTCACAAAATTTTCATTCCTTTTATTTGACTTAATTTGAAGAAAATTAAAGCTTTCTTTATTTTGCCATTTGTTTAGCTCAGCATGTTCAAATCCAGCCCTTGTGTGTTGTAGTCCAAACTAATCAAGTGAAGGATAGGAAGAAGAATTGTTTAAAATTTGCTCATTGAAATAATAGAAACCTTTCATACTATTTTTCATTTAAGCAATCGATGTTCATGATCGTATTTGCATATTGGATTGCTTGTTAAGGTCATTTTATTGTTTTCGCTGACAGTTAGAATTTGGGTGGTCTCTCTAATTAAGGGAATGAACTCCCGAGAAGAGGAAACAACGTTTTTCGTAGGAATTCGCGATTGCAGGATCGATAGGTGATATGAGCTGTATACTTCATTCTTGATTTGAATATTTCATTATTTCGCCACAAATTTAATATCCAAATGAAAACTATTATACTTATTAAAGGTAGGGAATCCCTCATATTTACATGTCATAATCATGTGTAACAGTTAATGATTGTGATTAGTTCACAAAAAAGTACGTTTGAACTTTTAATAATATTTTTATTAAAATGCAGTAAAATATAAAAAAAAATCCTTTTATAAAATTTTTTAATTTATTTTCATCCCGATTATTAAGCGAAACAAATATTTATTTATAAATGTAATTTTAACTATTGCTTAAGCTTTGTATATAGATTTTGGCCATGCATTTAATACGTAATGAAAGGCAAATTTGAAAATTTTTTGGATCTAATTATTTATTTTTTACTGTTTAGAGTGAGTTTTTAGTAAAAGCGTTTTTAATTATTTTAATAGACGTTTTTATTTAAAGTATATTGATAAATGTAGTTACTATTATTCTTTTTTACTGTTTAGAGTGAGTTTTTAGTAAAAGCGTTTTTAATTATTTTAATAGACGTTTTTATTTAAAGTATATTGATAAATGTAGTTACTATTATTCTTTTTTACTGCTTAATATTATTTTTTATTTCATTCTTTAAATACAAGCGTTCTTTACTGCTTTTTGTAAATCATATTTGTCTTCCTTTTTTTTTTTTCGGTGGAGGAGGGGGGAGGGACTCAGGTAGGGAAAAAAAACCCGCTGCTTTTATAAATATAAAACATATTTTTTAGAAATTATATCTTTAAAATATATAATTATATTATTATTATATATTTAAAATCTCTATAAAAAATCAAAGCACACTGAAATGGGAGGAAGATTTGTGTCTTGTGACGAGCTGCGAAAAGCGTAAATGAAAAAAATTACTTAGTAATAATAAGGACTATTAAAAAAAAGTTTAGCATATGAAAGAAAGAAAATATATTTAATAAATGGAAAACATTTATTTACATTCAACAAAATTCGATGATGAGTATGATATTGCTTTGAAGAATAGAATTAATAAATGTATCTGTGCAATTATAATTATTGCTTTGCATTAAAACAGCATTAGCTATTTAATGAAATTAAATAAATGCATTAAAGGCTGATACGATTTCTAACTGTTTGAACGTATCACAAGGCTGTGGATTCAGAACGTTTTTTTATCTATGGATCTCGGTTAATTTCAATTGTTAGTATTCGGTAAGAAAATCCATGTGTTTCTCTATGTGAAAGTAGTTTTTCGGCTTGTCCGCATTGTTAATAGAAGTTTTACGATCAAATCAAGCAGTAAAATGTCGGTAGGTTTAGTGCTTAAAATTGCCCAAGTTACGTTACAAAGAGAAGTGTTACATCTAGTGACAACAGCCTATTCAATAAAAATTAGTGTCTCAAAATGGGTTATATAGAACATGCTCCAGGCAGATTGTACAATAGAAGTACTTTTAATAGGAATCTGGCATTGAAAGGGACGATATTTTCCCTTGCTAGGCATTCAGCAAGACAAGAATGAATTCTTGAAAGATGTTCTGAGTAGTTCTTTTAATCTTTACCATTTTTGAAATTTAAGAGTCTTGGATGTAAAAGATTAATTCATCACTCCTGAAAGCGCTGTTCTTTTTATAAAATTAACGTGGGTATTATGGAAATAATCCATGAAAAAAAAGTTTTTAAGCTTTGCTCTTTAATCAGTTTTAGATTTTATGTCAAACAAAGTGTGTGCTCTACTATTTTTGATTTTCATATCCATTAAAGTTTTTTTTTCCATTTAACATTTAAAGAGGTTCTTCTTAATATATTTAAAAATAATTAATGACTAAAACGTAAAATAAAAAATTCGATTTCTCTGTTCACTAATACAAGGCAAGTGGATTTTCTTACTAAATTTGTTTATATTCTGGTTGAAATTCGGCTATTGATCAGATACTACTGAATATTGTTTCCAATAGAAAAATTGCTTCCTTTAGGAAATTTATTTCTAATGTACCTCATAAGGCCAATCCTAATAGAAATTTTCAAAAATGAGCTAAAAATTTTTCACCAATGCTTGATTCTGCCCTTGAACTTTATCTAAAGTATAACAAAATTTTTAACAAAAGCATACCACTGAAACATACTCAACATTAAATAATTAGTTTGATCATATCTTGATATCAACAATGGAAAAAAATTAGGTTGAAATGATAGAAGCAACAATGAAGACAATTTAATTTCACTTCCATCATGAAATATATTGATGTAAAATATACTTAAATTCGATAAATTAATATATAAATGTCAAATTAATTAATTTACTTTCCATCGAATTACCAAGGGAAAATTTTAATTAAAATTTTTTATTATGCTTTAAAAATTAATAATTTAAGAAAAATTAGCTTTTGCATTTTTTAAAAGCTATTTATGAATTTTATTTTTGCTTTGATAAGAAATGGTTACAGATGCTAAGAAGATTTTAACATCATGAGACCCTGATGAGTCATCTGTGACTAGACCACCAATAACTTGCTGTTTTACCACACCAACATGATTCTCCCACCCAGTCTTTGCCAATTAATTATATGACGTAAAAATTCACGCTTCTCTCCATTTTTCTTATATATATATATAAAATAACTTATGCATATATTATTTCTGATTTAGCACAACCTTCTTAATATGTAATGTCACTGTTAACTTAACAGTGTTAAGCCACTTTTCTACCATCCAATTTTTGTGACCGGAGGATAAGATCCTTTAAATGAAGAACTCTGCCCTTCCTCCACAAATTGGCAAAATTATTACAGATTCATTAATATCTATAATTTGTTTTATTTTAATTAATGTGCCAAAATTTGTAGCAAGTATTTTTATTGTTGCAATGAAATAAAAAACTTATTTTTCACTTACGGGTTTTAAACGTTGCTGAAGTTGTGATTACTTACTCTAAATTGTTTTTCTTTTCTTTTATTATGCATCCATCTTTTGAAATTCACATTCAGTGAAATACCTTATAAATATTTCCAATGAAATTTGTTTGAATTGTTCAGAAATGAAGAGCATGGAAGCAACGGTATCAAAGGGTAATTCTTAATTGTTGGACACATGCAGCTAAGTCTCGTTTTTATCTACGAGATAATTTACGAATTTTCATAAAAAAATTCATAATGTTGTAACTTCATAAAATGGGTACAATTGAAATTTTGATTTCATTGATGGAGTAAGATGAAGGAAAGATTCTTCGCAATATTTGACAGCAGAGAAATGCATGGATTTAAGAAAATATTTCTGCACTGACTATGAGTCATTTTTACCAAGATTTGCGTCAAGATTAGGAATGATATAAGAAATTGACATTCAAAATATTCACTTATTAAAAATATGAATGAAATGAAGATTTTTATCAGATATAAGCCTCGTGAGTAAATGGATACATTAATATGTTTTCTTATTTAAGTATTAAAATTAACTTTAAAAATTTATTATTTCAACTATTTTTTTAATTATTTCAAAATAAGATAATAAGTCAAAAATATTCAAGTTAATAATATTTTCATCAACATATTATCAATAAAATATTCACCCACTATATATTGACAAAAGATTGCTTTATTATTTTCAGAACTTAAAAAAATGGAATGAAAAACAAAAATCTAAAAACAACAACAAAAAAAATAATACAAATATTTATTTATAATTTTCAATAACAGATTTATATCCGAAATGAATGTAGTATTTTTAAATTATTAATAATACATTTTTGTAATTTATTTTAATCAGAGAACTATATATTCATCCATTATATATATAATATGCGAGTAAAATGCTTACAACTAAAAATTAGAAAAAATTGAATTAAAATTCACTGAATGTCAGTAAAAAGAATGTATTATATTCGTAATGCACTTTGATGAATGATAATTCCTTTTAAATAATTTATTAAACAAATTTTTCTATTACTAATAAAAATTTATAAAATCATATTGAGGAATTTTTTAAAAATTTATTTTTGAACAAATTCTATTTTCTGTAAACATTGCGGATTAAAAGACAAGTTCTTAGTTCTCAGAGCGAAAACCAACTTCTTAGTTGAGAAACCGAATGGCAATTGCCTTGCGTCGACAGATTTATTACTTGATTGATCAGTCAGTACTATTCAAAATCCCCGGTGTTTAGGGGATGGTGATGGTCGAGACGCGGGAAAGTTTACCCCCTGTTGTTAGTGGTCAGGGGAAAGCAAAAACATACCAGGCCGGTTTACGAACGTTCGGCCAATTTCTTATCTAGTAAATTGTGTTTAACCTTTATTTTGACTGCGGCCGTTTTAAGAACATTCTTAAGCTAGACAGTCGGCGCTCGATGGCTTAAATCACCGGTAGTATATTTTTAAAATATCATGTTGCATTTCAATAATCAATAAATTTACAGAAATAGTTTTTATTTACTTGCAACAGAAAAAAAGAGAAAGTTTAACGCTTCTGTAGTAAACAAATAAATATATCATTGTCATGAACTATGGCAAAATAAGCCTTTTCATTTTAAAACCACATAACAAATGAATTTTTTAACATTTCCATTTAATTAAACAAATATACTAAAATTTATTAAAATTAAATTACAGTAATACTTTTTAAGGCAATGTACTCTTACATTGTGCACTTGATTCAGTGATTGTGACCTTTGTAGCAATTCTGGGAAGAAAAAGATAAGCTTTCTGTACTATATAAATATTTCCTTAAAACGCTTTTAGATTGATATTAAATTCTATTTTCTTCTAACATTTTTAGCCAAATAGAAAAATATCTGGATCGATTCTCGTGGATATAAAATACCTTCAATAAACTTCCTTTTTCTAGAGTATGGCCTCTGGACAAATTGCTTTGAGGAGCTTCTTCAATTTCTGATAACGAAGCTCAGAAAATTCTGTTTTCGAATTTTCCCCTTTCTGGCGTCCTACTTTTGAGCCAGGTGTCTTATGTATTTCTTCTCCGAACTTGATTTCTACTCGACAAGAATAGGCAAGCGGACACAAATTTTTAGATTTGCTACTGCTATCTTTCTGAAATAAATACATTTAATTTTGAATCGTTTCTCATCCATTTTTTTCTGTGTTTAGAATTATAATCAAAAGTATAGGAGAACGCGATAATACTGGGCAGTTTGTGTTCCGAATATTGTTGATGGGAGAAATCTTCCTATAATTATCTAAATAAATTCGATAATTTAATCAAACACAGAAGTGAAAATTGATTTAAGTATATTGTAATAAAACAATATAAATTTTGGTTGGCTCATACTTCTCCAGTAAAACACCGATGTCTCATTATTCTTTATGCTGAACGTGTTGTAACGAATTGTTTCGTTGATCACATCTGCCAGAAAAATTTAAAGCGGTACAAAATCTGAAAGTGATTGTTTTCAAAATAATTATCTCATACTATTCTGTGCATTTTGATTTCTAAATCAGATGGTGTTGTTTTTTTGTCCAATTTTTAATGCATATCTTAATGTATATGAACACTTCCTTTTAAAATACTTAAAATAGCTAGTTTGATGAATTTTACGTTTCATGATTAAAATGGATTTTGCAAAAGGTCTTTCTAAAACATGTAACTTTATAGTATAAATGGGTAAAATTTAAAAATTGTTATTTTACTGTATAAAAGTAATCTTCATTCGATATTTCTGCGTCTATAAAGGATATTATCTATTAGACGACCTAAAACTTCATCAATGGATCACTTCTGGAAATCAGTTTGCAATTTTCAAGTGATTTAAACCAAAAGAAGAGAAGTAATAAGTTTAACACACGTTTAATTTTTATTAATATAAAAATTATTTTTAGGTAGGTAGCACGGGAAGAAAATTATAATTTTAATTAAATAAACTTGGGAAAATATTATGCGTTTAACAAGTATAGATTTTTTATCAAATGACTTTTTTTTATTTAAGTTGAAACTGTCTTTGAAAAATAACAAAAAAATAAAAAAAATAAAAATCATCATATTTATCAAAGCCTAAAATGTTAAAATGATATTTGTTTGATTTAATTCAGTTCTATTTTTTTATGCACAAAAAATAATAAATGGATTAAGACAATATCTAATATACATGCATCTTTTTGATATTTTATTCTATCAAAAATAATATGAAAAGATTTTGCAATGCTTAAATTAATATTGGGATGAAATTGTGAGAATATATATATATATATATATATATATATATATATATATATATATATATATATATATATATATATATATATATATATTATTTGTTATAATTTTCTTACTTCATTTAGGAATCTTCAATTAAGCCATTCATTTCCATAGGGTTGGTAGAAATTACAACTTAATTTTAAATCTTTTAACCTGGACCGCAAAAGATCAGTATTTTGGTCAGATAATAAATTATCAGAGTTGGCTATTTAGAATTCTGTTTATATGCATAGGGGATTTTGATGTGTTTTTAAAACTACAGAATAGTATGTTTGCACTTTTAAAATATCATCAAAACAGAATTTACAATTTTTGCTTTTTTTTAGTGAAAAAATATATATAATTTATTTTATATTGAAGTGAACATTGAATTGCAATAGTTGTTGATACTGCCATTCTCATTTCAAAATGAATTTAGCCGAAGAAATGATGCCAGTTGCTCCGGGCTTAGAGAATTCAAATCTCTATTATAGCATGAATAAGTTTGTGAATTATTTCTTTCAATTTTATATGATAAAAACTATTATCAAGACATTACGGTAGTAACCAAGCCGTTTAATGTTGTCAATTCAACAAAGCTTACAAAGCTTGTGAGAATTTTTTTACAATTTCGATATGACTCTTGGGATAATTTCCGCACGTTGAATGTTTTAAATCTTTTGAAGAGGCACTTTGTTACTTCTTTTGTTAAATGCAAAAATAATTTGTTAAATATATACGCTTGTGGCTATTATTTTTTTTAATTTTTAAAAGTATTTCTAAAAGTATTTTAATGAAAATAATTTTAGATATTCTGTATCTGAAACTTTCTAAAGTGAAAATTAATTCTTCTGCGATCAAGCTGTTATAAGAGCCTGACCAGTAACTCTTTAGTTTTATTATATGTGTGTACATAATATGTCTAATCACCCTGTACATACATAATTATGTTTCCAAAGAGATCTTACTCTCTAATGCAAGAACGTTTAGAGAAAGAGGCAATCCAATTGTATCATCAAATATTTCCAATTGTATCATCAAATTCCGTGTTTGAAAAGGATATTTATAATTTTATAATTATGATGGTTTGGGACATTAACAATCGCTGGGGCATATAATGAACCCTTGAATAATATGAGATATATTATCCGCTTTATCCGAGATGTATAGCATCTGACAAATTTATGCAAATTCTGTTATGCTTTCAACTTATGGGTAATGTTTCTTTTATTAAACTTTCATTTATTCTATAACTTTTATTCGAGAGTGCACTTACAGGATGATTACAAAATAAGCGTTGGAATTTAATTCATTTCAGTTCAAAAAATTATCGTAACAACATAAATAGAGAATATCTAACAGAAATAAATGACTTAATTAAAAAAAAAAAAAAAACTCTTTACGTTCCTCTACTTAAGTAAGTCACATCTGTATGCCATTATGCAGCCGCGATGGTTTTTGGAAAATGCTTCTGATATTCAGTCATCGTCTCTAGAAATAATGGCACAAGAATAAATCATTCAATGGCATCCCAAAGAAAGAAATCTCAATCCGTAAATTCTGGAGAATTTCTGATGGCTTAAAAAGGGATAAGTTGTCGACACTATGATGGCCAGCTGAAAATCTCTTCTCGTCGTCTGTACTTCACAGATAAACATATCTCATTTTATGGTTTTCTTAGGTAAAAGTATAAAAATGGAAAGTTAAAACATTTGCTTTTTCTTTGTTGATTAGCTTTGAAGAATGTAATTACTTTTTTTTCTACTTACTTACTTTCTAAGTCCGATGATTGTTTGCAATGAAACAATGAACAATAATGCAATGAAACAAAATTTTACTTTACAGTTTGCATATACATTTCAATGTTTTAACTTTTAACCAAAAGTTCTACAAAATATATAAATAACACTTAAGCTTCCTTATAAATTAAAAACAAAAGCACCTATTTGTTGAAGTATATTAGATCAAAATATAATGTTAAAGGACCTTATAACTTTCCAAAATTAATTATGTTTAGAAAATAGGAAGTTTTATTAAATATCTCATACGCAAAATTAGGTTAAAATTATGTTTCAAATTTCAAGAAAACTGTACATGTTTTTGCGTAACATCATTACAATTAAATAGAGTTTCGCTACAAAGATCTCTAATGAAACTATGAACAAAACAAGAAAAAGCTCATTTTAATTTGCATAGCACACCCTCGCTAACAACAAAATGCAGAACGTAGTTCTTCAAAAACTTAATTAAAAATAGCATTCTCCCTGCAACTCTTTCTATGGTAAAACAATTTTCCAGAAAAATATCAAACAATTATTTTGTTGCCATTCAAAACTCATTAAAAGTTTCGTTATTTTTCAACGACTAAAGAAACACGGATAAAAACTATTTTCCTTTTTTTTAACCTTTGAAGAGAAATATACCAATGAAATAAGTAGAATAATGAAATGAAAGTTTGAACTTTTTTTTATGGGGAGCTCATTTCCTTTCGAAGTACATTAAAAAGATGAAACCGAATCTAGACTAAATGAAAAGGGCATCGAGGAATTCAATTAGAGAGAATAAAGTTTATCCACAGGTCGAAGTGAATGCATTCGGACCTGGAGTCGCAGACGTTTCTTAATTACATTTTTGTCAGGCGAAGGACGCGTTTTTGAGTAACCTTCCTAAAATCAAAGTTGGAGGAAAGTAACAGTTCATGCTACAAAAGAATCAGAAACGAAATTTTGAATTTTGAAGAATCATAAACGAAATTTTGTGACGTCGCTGAAAAGGTATTATCCACACCCTAATTGTATATTAATTCCTTTTCACTCTTTCTTACTATCAGAGAATATTTCCTTTCGTATTTAAAGAATATTATATTATTTACGAAAAAAAAACCCCTCGTCCACCTAATATTTTGTAAAGAAAAACCACTTTCAAGTACAAGTTAGCAAAATAACCAATAAAATCATTTTATAAGTAGAAGCTTGAACGTTCGGATACTTTGTACTTCTCAAATAGGTTCATTAAGCTGATAACCCTACATTACTCAGATTTAAATTATTTTCATATACAATTGTTTTTAATACAAAAATTTCTTTGCATAAAATAACATAATATTCTAATCCATTTTTAAGATTGCATATTAAAGTATTTATTATATGTAAAATCTTAATGTTATCCAAGGAAGGAATACCTACAAATTTCCTTATTATAAAATCATCTGCATTAAATAGTTTAAAGAATTAATATCATTTTGAACAAAAATGAAACTGGTATCATTAAAAAGGTACAATTTTCAATTTTATGTTTGCATAAGTTTTTTTTTTTTCTTTTTGGATTTATTTCCTCCGAAGTTTCTATGGAAGTAAGGCGACATTTTAGTTCATTTCTCAGCACCAAAACTTGAATTCACTTAAAAGTATATATCTTTTTAAAATGTTCCATACGTTAGCACGTGAGATCGTCGTTCCACTTTTTCGCATATGCATATAGAAACTAGAAATCGTAAGAAAAAAGATGAAACTAATACATGGTTCTGTCATCATGCTCAAAGCGAGCAAATTTTGTTAATGAGTTGCCGATCTGAGAGTTCAAATTCATGAGGAGGCTGTAGTTCAAAATTGCAATGACTAAACTGAATGGAATTTGATATGTGTTCTTTTGACTGTACTAATATGTATGTGTTATGTTCTAAAATCGAATAAATATAAGATGACTCCAAATTATATATTATACTTATTATTATAATTATAATTATATATACAACTCATTAATATCTATGAATCTGCATATATGAATCTTTCTTTATTATTCTTCATGTCCTGAAATATTCAATAATAGGTGAGCGTGCACTACTTTCTTATTGCACCCTCACGGTACGTTACTCATTAAAACGCTTCTGTGATTCTTCGCTTAAATTTGGACTTTTATAAGAAAAGACGTTCCTTTTTATAACAATGCTAGCCGCCTTTGCCATCTATTCGATTCGCCGCGATTCATTGCTGGTGGAAATTTCAATTAAATATTTTGTAACACAGTTTCTTAATAACAACTTCAACATTGTGTTTTTAAACTTCACAATTCTGTGGATGTATAACTCACATTATTTTAGACACCTCAAATCGTTTTGTTCATTGTTCTAGATCTTTCCCTAATGTTTGTCTGTATGTTAATATACACATTTATGTCATAAGAGAGAGCGACAATATTTATAAATAGGTACATTTTAAAACCTCGCTTGACTGACCAATCTTGAAGTGGATTGATTTTAATATGAATAGAACTGGAAACTTTGAAGAGCACGTTTGGTACATTTGTTCACACGTGTTTTTACACTTCTCTTTGTTTCAGCGACTAACATATGCTTACTTTCAGGCAGTGGTAGGCGTTAGGCATTGTAATATTTTTTTTAGGCAGTAGTGTAACAAAGAAACTCCGGCATGAAGATATATCTTCAATGAAAGCAAACATTAAAAAAATAGCGATACTTCATGAATAGCATTCATCTTAATGCTTTTAATTTAAAAAGAACAATAGCAATTGAAATATTTTTGGGGGTTCCAGGTATAAACAACCTGTGAACAGAAAATAAGCAAATACAAATTAGAACAGAAAAAAAAATGGTTCATATGCAATTTTGAAACAGAGATGGAAACATTCCTTAATTAAAATTATACAATGGGAAAAGCAAAAAAACAGGATCAAAATAAGATAACCAAATTACAAATAAATAAAGCACAAAAAGGCACATGTAAAATATATGTAGGCAGGCACATAGAAATTATAATCTACATAATACAAGAAAAATATTGTTAATATATGTATAAAATGATGTAATAAACAATTTTCTCTAAATAAAAACAGAGAAAACAAAAAGCCCTGCTATATTATTCTTTAGTGGACAATTTATAAGTGTACAACGGAAAATAATTTTGGTACGTTCAAGCATCACGAGCTTCGGCTTCTGGATTTTATCTAAAACATAAGCGACAAATCGAAATGCTTTAAATAGGCTTTTAAGTTTTCATGCCTAGCAAAAAACGGACCAAGCGTAAAATTAGGTTCAAAGTAGTTACCCTTTCAACGTCTCTGAATGAAAGGAATAAATTCCTTGGTGAACTATGCATGATTCGATATTTGATATAAGTTTTTCTATTCAGTTATAACTTTATCCTTAAAGATATTCTTAAAATACGATTTCGGAATACTCATAGGATTAAAATCAATTCATTTCGTTGATTTTTGGCTAGCATATCAGCACGTTCATTGCCATAAATTGTGAAAGAAAAGTGCAAAAAATGAAATTTATATCACTGAAATGATAAAATGATGACATTTAAAAAATTGCTAACATTTTTCTGCAAGAATATTTGTTCCGAAATCACTTTTGAAAAACAACAAAATTTGGTAAGTTTCGTATTCATTGAATATCTAATTAACTTCTGAAATGATGAAATATATGAAAGATTTAACGAGCACTTGGAGAGAAATTTAATTAAATTGTTAATTTTCCATTAATAAAAATATAAATATATACTGAATTAGTTTTCTTGATACAAATTGTTAATCGTCTTTGCTTGCGAAGTGTCTTAGAATTTGGTCATGTGCTCCGGTAACAGCTCTTCATTTATATTTGTGTTATCAAAAAAAAAAAAAAAATTCCTTTGCACAAAAACGTTTTATTTTCAGTCCTCGCTGGAAATTGAGTGATGCTTTTATGTTTCCTTCTGGTCATTATTAAGTCACTTTTTTAAAACAGACAAGGCGAAACATATACCGCATGCATTACCATCAAAGAGAGATGCTTTTAAAACTGACGGTAGAATAATTTAAAATCTTAGCGTTGCTTATCAAAGAAGCATCTATAAGTTCCCTCATTTCAGAGTTGTTTACTCTCAACATTTTTTTAAAAATATTGATTGAAAAATTTTGCCCAGAAATGACACTGACATCGTTAAAAATTCGACATTTTTAATTTTATAGTATAAAAATATATATTCTTGGATGATTTTTTTCTAAGTTACTCCAGAAAAAGCAATATTTTGATTATTTATCTTACTGCTATCGTCGATTTTCCTTTTCTATTGTTCACAAAAGTTTTACTTTTCCTGCCTTTGTCCAGGCGATTGACCACCCTCTGATGGCAGGCATTGTTAAATAATTAAATTAACGTCATTAAAAACTATCGAAACCGGTATGTATGAAATAAAAGTAAAAGTTAAGAACAATAGTGAAAGTAGTTCAAATTCTTAAAACTGTTCAGCAAAAGAATACCTACAAATTTTCTTATTGCAAAACCATATACATAAATCTTTTCATGAATCAAGATAAATTAAAAGAAAAATTGCATGAAAAAATTGGTAACTTTAAAAATGTCGAATTCTTAATTTTATGAAGCAGCAACTTTTTTGTGAAATAATTTCCACCAAAGTTTCTGGGAAATAATAAGAAAACTTGATTGATTTTTCAGTAACTGAATATGCTGCTGTCAGCGAATGAATGTTTCATTTGCCCGCAGGAGCTTTACTTTTCTTCTCAACATATGAATGATCAACTTAAACCTATTTTTAGACATTGCTAAATCACTATTCTGAAAAAAAAAAAAAAAAAAAAAAAAAACGCGCAAAAGAGGATAAGCATTAAGATAAAACAGAAATTTAAAAAAATAGTGATAAGTCAATTCCCATTTAATAATGTTTTTAATGTATTTAATATTTTAAAATTAAAATCAAGTACAAGAAAGAGTATGCAAAACTAAAAATTATTAAAATTGAAAAATTATAAAATTTAAGAAAATATTGAAAAATGCCATGTAAGATAATTAACTCTGAAGATGCTGCAAAAGAATTGCAAAACTTCGGTTATTTTCTAATTAATTGAAATTTTTAATAACGTTTGCGCTTTGAAAAACTGTAAGGATTCTTTATATATATATATATATATATATATATATATATATATATATATATATATATATATATATATATATATATATATATATATATATATATATATATATATATATATATATATACGTATTAAGATTTTCAGGTTCCCTCTAATTACATCTGATTTATGAACTTCATGTACATAATATACATAATAAATTCTTTGTATGGTAGGACTCAAAACCATATACAGAAAACCTGTTGACCTGTTTTCGATATTTATTTAGTGGTTCTCTTCATTTATTACGAACTTTAAACAATAGTCATTCTGAAATATTTATTTATTCAAATAAGAACGCCTACAAATGAAAATTAAAAAAAAGTCTCTAAAGTAGCTCAAGATGCAAACAGAGATAACATTTTCACTAGAATACGGAAGTCGTTATGCAACAAATACTTGTTTCCAAGCAATTCGATTTTACAAATACTACACGTCCGTATTTTTGTCTGAAACACAACGGGATCATAAAACGTTTAATAGAAATAAGTAATAGCAACCACGAGTAGGTAAGAAAGCTGAAAAAATTATGCTTCTCATTTATAAAAAAATAAGCGAATAATTGTAAATATGATGAAAGAGTAAAGAAAATAATAAAAAAAAATTGGAATGTAGAAAAAAATAGAAAAATAATAAAAATCAATTTATCAAAATGTTTAAAGCTAACTGTGGGTGTCAAAAAATCATATAACAGTAAAAACGTAATTAAAATACTATCATGAAATAATAATTTTTCTAAGCTGCGCAAACATCATGAAAAATCAAAATTAATAAACAGACATGAAATTCGCGCAAATATTTCAGCGAATCGATATTGGATTTCAATCTGTCATTTTTATTCAATGCTAAAG
This sequence comes from Argiope bruennichi, assembly GCF_947563725.1. Lineage (NCBI taxonomy): Eukaryota > Metazoa > Arthropoda > Arachnida > Araneae > Araneidae > Argiope > Argiope bruennichi. Next base: position 149,028,773 of record NC_079151.1, read on the forward strand.
CAGCCAATTTGATTTCTAACTTGTTTATTCTAGTTAAAGTATAAAATGAAAGAATATTTTAACTGATTAAATTATTATTTATTATTTAAAATTTGATTCTTCTCACACTTTATAAAATCATTTATTTCATTTAATATGATGGTAGATTTTTCCAAAAATAAGCATGTCATCTTTTTGTCTTGATGATTCCTTCACTCATTTTTGCATTTTATTTTCAATTAATTGCTCCCAATGATCAACTTGTTCTCTGCAAAAAAATTTTTTGTTTGATTTTAGTCGATTAAAAGTGATATTAATTCATTACATTCTATTTGAAGTGTGTAAAATGTCTCAAACAAGCACCGGAGCTAGTTGGCCACTTTTGTCATCCCACTTCAAGTGCTTCTTATTGCTTCCTATTTGGTCTTTATATTCATGTATTAATTATTTTGTGCGTTTTTCAAGATCAGCATGGTCTACAAAGTGTTTCAAACGTGCTGTAAGTCGCGTAGATCTAATGGCAAAATTTTTTAACTATCTCCACTAAGGAAAATGTGTTAATTCCAATGAGAACACGTCAAGCGCAACATGAGCATATAAAGCAACAAGAGTAGGGATTGCAATATGGAACCAATAGTTCAATACCGGTATTAGGTATTTTTTAGATCTTAATACCGGTATTAGAAATTTTAGGAAAAGAAAGAAAACCCAGGTGTTTCTTTACCAGTTTTATTAGAGAATGTTTTAAAACGTTTAGAGCTTATTTACCAGTTTTATTAGAGAATGTAAATATCACAAGAATAATTTGTAACTTATAAATTAAAACAGTATATAAAGAATCACAAAAAAGTAAAGGAACGTCTTCTTTATTTTAATCACAAAAAAGTGCTGTTGTTGTTTCTGATCCAAGTTGGTATATCTGTGCTATGCCACCTCTATGAAACCAAAGATCTCTAAAAAGTCCAAAAACAATAGCAGATCCCTTAAAATATCAAAAATCGTAAATTTAAACATTTAAGAATATGATGGGGGGGGAGGCTTTATCTGCCTTACACCAAGAACGTTCAGCAACGATCCTCCGTCCGTGTTGGTGTGTTCACTTAAAAAACGAGGGAGAGAGACAGACGTTTGCTGTTTTCTAGAGATATTCAGAATGTGGCACCAAATAGCACTCTTACCAAAGTACCAAGGGTGAGCAGGTGAGACTCATCAAAGTGCACTAGATTACATCTGTTTGATAGTTTAGATTTCAGATTAAATTAGTATTGCATCACCATGAAATATGTCAGCTGAGGCAGTCTTAGCTAAATTATCTGCTATCTCATTACCATTTATGCCACAATGTGAGGGGACCCACTGAAAGTGAATTCAGTGTTCATCGGAGTGCCTGGCAATAAAAATGTTTAGATAAACAAAAAAGTGTTCACTTCACTATTCAGTCTGTAGTACTGTAACAAATTTTTGAAATGTGATCTTAAAAACATAATGCATCAATTGTACTGTCATTCAACCTCGAATGTAATTTTCTGCAAAAATTATCAGTTGTCGAAAACGCTCTTTTGTCATCTATGATAGTTGGTGGTACTGTTAGCAATTTGTGATATACTTTTTCCAAATATTTACTTCTAAATACCTCATCTTCAAATAAATCGATTACTTTTCGGATGGTTTTGGATATAGCTGATTTCTGTATTGTATTTTGGTTTGTTGAATATTTTTTATTTATCACTAATTCTAATTTTTGTTCAAGGGACAATTCCTTTTCACTATCGACATTTGTGCCATGATAATCTCCGATAACTGTACCGAATTCTTCTGAATGTGGATAGGTTTGTGGGTAAAAACAATTTAAGAAAATTTACTATAAACTTGATCAGATTTAAATTGGTTAGACTCTTTTCTTTTTCATTTTTAAAATAATTATAATTATGTAAATAAAGTAAGACATTTTCTATTTCGGTATGCCTTTCTTCTGTGCGATTTTTCAATGTAATATACTATAATTCTTCAGATAGTGATCTGTGCTGTTCTTTCAGTGACTGCAGCATGAAATTTCTTGATGCATTAGCTGTTAATAAATTAATATCTCTCAGATATGCCTCAACAGCCAGGTTTAATATTAAGTTTATATTAATTTATAACAACCTGTTCTGGATATCAAGTCGAATTTACTATCTGAAAAGTTCATATGCTGGTTTAAGTCGATTATTGCTTTTTGGATTGGATTTCTCAGTTTCAAAAATCATTTCATCATTAGGAGTAAACTGTTCCAAAGTGTTTTAGAATCTCCTCCTAAACATCTCATCTTTCCTCTCACTCCTATTTTGTCAAAGTAAACCCATACTAACGCATGCGCAAAAGGTGGAGGGTTTTACAATCTATTGTCATACAGTATTTTATCACTTCTCTTGATTGTACAATGCAACTTTGTATTCACAGTCTAATTAATTTCGTCCGTTAGGGTGACATAAAAACAAAAACATATTACTATTTTCTATAACATAAACAATTTTAACAATTACAAGACAATTTAAAAAATTTCTAGTAAATACCGAAAAACTGGTATTTAAACTTGTGAATACCGGTATTACAAAATTGTTCAAATGGCTCGAAATACCGATATTCGGTATCCCGGTATTGCAATCCCTAAACAAGAGTAAGAGACTCGCGATGCAAAAAGAAGAGTGTTTACAAAAAGAAGAACGGAATTTGTTTCCTGACATGTATGATAGAGATTGAATCTTCCTTGTATTGTATAGTGCAGTTTCATCGTGTTGTTAATTTTTTTCACTGCAATAATGCTTTTAATAAAATACTAGAAAACGTAATAATTTAATTCTCTAAATATACCTTAAATATTCTGAGAATGAAAACTACTTCATATTTATAAGCATTCTCATCTTGCTCCAGTACCGTATAGATGTATTTTTGCATTGTCTTTTTAAAATAGTAAAACAAAGGAAATAAAAAATTATTCAATTAGATACAATGCAAGAGAAGGTTATTATAATAATATATGCGAAAAAGCATACTTAATAAATTGAATTTATTAAAAAAAGTCAACGGTCAGCGCTTTCTTCCTGTGCCTCTCTTCACAAAAAAAAAAAAAAAAAAAAAAAAAAGGTGAACGGCGGTCATCCCTTGTATCAATCTGTATGTATTGTCATAGCTTTCAAAAATGGAAGTAAACTGGCAATACAATATTTATCCAAGCAATGAAAATATTGTTGAAAGTTAATTAAAACCAGGAAAAGGTTAGGGAACAACTGAAGTGGCATTATTAAAAATATAATTTTTAGATTTTAAGTTGAAAAAGAAATGTTTTTGGAGTGATAATATTTGCGGAATGGTATAGTTGAAAAACGTCATTATTTTGTTAAATTTTCAATGAAATTATCAAAAAGAATGAAAAAAAAAAAGTCTTCACAGAAGCACATTCCCTTGTATCTAAAATGCATCTGAGTCAAATGGGTTGCTGTAGCTGTAAGAATCTATGCCTCAAAATGCCTAGATATGAGCAGAAAAGCACATTCGCTTTAATTAATTGAGAAATGAATTCTTCATTTTACAATGGTTATATTACAATTAAAAATTATTTTTAAGTACTAAAACTCTTCGGAATTTTACTTTATGTATTTTAATTCTTAATTTATAATGGAACTGAAATGAATTTTTTCATTCTTTCTTTGGTTAAAATGAAGCCCTCAAATGCCAAAGACATAAATGCAAGCTTTGTAGAATCATTGTTTTAGCTGATAATAGTGAATATATGCGTTATTTACAATGCACTTTCTTCTACAATTTTGTTCCTATCCGTGTAACTAAGACCACTTTCTCAATATGCAATAAATTTTCTCTTATGGATGTTCGCTGACTATCGGCCACAACTTAGAATAAAGGAGGAGGGTGTTATTATAAAGACGATCATAAAGAAGGATTGTGTTGGATTGGGAGATGCTGAGAAGCGAGTTTCGTAAGATTTGTTTTGTTAATTATGAGGTCAAGAATATTGTGAGAATATCTGCCATTAGGAAATACGGATAGGTATTTCACTAATTTTGTTACCTGATTTTGAATTGAATGTAACGTTTCCAGACAACAATGAGAAGAATTTCAAAATTGAACTTAGAGATATTGATTCTAAATTATTACTTAAAATTCATGTGCGGTAAACTTTAAATAGAAATTTATTCTTTTCTTTGTAGTTAAAATTCACTTCTCAAAAACTATATGTACAGTGTAAATTCTTCAAAAAGATGAGTTCATGAAATGAAATATAACGCTTTCAAAAAAACTTTCATTTTTAGCTGCTACATAAAAGTATATAAATACATATAATATAAAATAGTATATATATAATAGCTATGTGACTTACGTAACATTTCTATTATGGTTTATGTATTGAAAGAATCTTTTCTTGATTCTTGGAATAAAGAAGCAGCCATAAAACAAGCTTCCGAGTACACGAAAACTGTTCTTCGTGACAAACATAATGTGTTGTGTCTTTTAGGAAAGAAGAAATAGAAATTGTCACCCACATGAAATCAAGGTGCGCGCGATTCATGCTGCGGCAACTTATCTGGCTTCAGACAGAAGATATCTCTTTTCTTCATGATTTGTAGAGTTAAGCGTAGTATAGTATTACATAAATGAGAAAAAGCATGAATGTGATCATTATTTCTTTGTCACATTAAGTGAGGATTTGCATGCATTAAAGAATCTCGCATTTATACGCATTATTAGGATGAAAATATTTTCATGCTCTCAATTTTTAATTTATTATCAGGAAAACGCAAGTAAATGTTTTTCTTATATAAGAAAAGTTAATATGCTCTGCTTTATAGGAGAATGCATTACAATGGGACAAATGCTGGAGTCATTACATGTCAAATTAAGTGTTAACTTCTCACAAAGGCCCGAACGTAATATGAAAAAAATTAAAAATATAAACTTATACTATCCTTCGATGGAATACCCATACGTATTTTCAGAAACACCTTTTCACCAAATATAAATCTTTTTCATGAGAGGAGAAAGTATGTCTATTCGTATTATTGTAGAATGCAAATATATCAGCAACTTTTAGCCTTCCGGTGTTTCACTATCGAATTCAGTTGCAATATCTTCAGGGAAAGAAAATAGTATGATGAATAGTTGATTTTGAAGCCATTTTCAGTCAGTGAAAAATAAACTACTTTATTAATTATTACGAAAAATTTGTTTAAACTTTCTTATGTTTCATCCTATTTGACAGAGAAATTTGAAGTATTTATGTTCAGTAGTTTGGATTGCAATAAAACAAAATCATGAATGCGTCTTATCATTAGTTCTATTTATTTTTCGAGTGGCAAAAATTAAAGGCCTAACATATCTAGCTATTGTTATCAAATTTGTTTAATTAATATTTGAAATGTTTGGGTTTTTAAAGGTAGTTTATAGTCTTATTTTAATGGTGCTTGTATAAACAATTTTGCACAAAATGTTTAGTCAGTGTTATCATATTTTGTTTTGTATATCAGTAAATAATAAATCAAGTCATACATTCAAATTATTTGTCGGATGCATTCTCGGGATACAAGAGAGTGTAGCGTAAAAGTAAATTAGATTCTCTGCATGAATTATTTTCGTGATAAAATTGTTGAAATTAAATAGCTGAGAAAATTTTTGGCAGACATTCTTTTCCTCTTCATGTACATGATAAGTTCTTCATCTCTTCGGAGCGTAATTTTAATTTTTGCGGCTTCAACTTTCCTTAAATAGGACAACTTTAAAATGAGTCTGTTTAGGAAGTTTTCGATAACCTCTTGAAGGTCACACAATTTATATATTGGCCAGTAGGCTACAGAAGAATGAAATTCGAAAATATTCATTTAACACTGAAACGTAATAATCAGTAATGAATATGAGGAAATCAGAATACATATAAAGCAAGTCCATCACAAATGATTTGATTTCAGTCGTCTGCTAGAGCCATTTTCCTTCATCTCTTCTTAGCAACAAACCTAACCGCATATGATGACATCCTGGACTGGCTATACTAGTAACAAAATATCTACAGAAATGAATGAATGAAATCTTTGTCTTTAATTGGTATTACTGCTGCATCAATATTTCTCAAACGAGAAAAATGTAAATTGATACCAACAATTCCGTTTCTTTAAGCAGAAGTAAATAATTAATTTACAATTTCAATATTCATTGCTAGGCTTGCAATGATGATAAAATTATAAAGGAAAAGTATCATTTTTAAAGGATGTGATACATACTTCTGGGATGTTATGGAAATGGAAAGAATCCTGTGAAATTAAAAGCTATTGTTTTAATTTGAGATTTCATCATAAATACACTCTGTTGTTTTTGGAGTAAACTTTTTTTTTATCTTATAGCAATTATTTTTTTATACATTCAAATAATTTCAAGACGATGTAATTTGTTGGCATAGAATTTTTTTGAATTGTTTTATTAATAGTTAGATTAATAACATAAAATTTTTGAAGCATGTTCCAAAGCAATGTTTTCTAGTACAGAATTTTTGAGAAAGAGCCGGAAAGTGAATTTTGAATATCTTAATAAAAATGTTTTCCACAGTAGACATGAGATCACAATCAAATGTGATAAGAATATATAAACCAAAATATTGTCATTAGAAAGACCAAAAATCACTTGATCTTTCACCCGTCAAAACACCAACAATTAAATTTCTTCTGAAAAAAGCTCAGGAAATATTATTTTGTGCATTCTATATTTTATATGTGATCCCGTTTGTATACAAAAATTTTAATTTCATAACAAGCACAATGTACGAAATATTTACTCAGATACGATTTCTTACTATTTTGTAACAACTCTGTTGAGGAAAGATATTCTTTGGAGAGCTCTATTGCATTCCGATGGTTTGAATTCATATTTTCAAGTAAAGAAAGATTGCATGACCCCATTTGGCGAAAGTTTAAATGCAAATTTTAAAAGAAATACTCACATGCACGTGCAAAATGTTAATCAAATAAGATCCAAAAGCTCATTTCGATAAAAGAAATGAACTATTTCATTTCAGTTTTAATTCATTAAACCAAAATTAATCTTTACACAAAAAAAGAAAAAAAAAACAACAATAAAGAGCAAATATGAACTGCTTTAAGGTATAAATATTCCAAACTAAATTATGAATTCAAAATGAAGAAAACGAATGATACAAATAAGCAAAATTTCTCTGAGAACATTAAGCATTTCTTTCACGCGGAAAATACAAAGCGAAAGTAAGCCTTCTGAATATTTAAATTTCTTTAATTAGAGTGCCTTATCAAATATTTGACTTCAAAGTATTATGTTATCTGGCCATACAATTGCAATTAGTTTCTTAAAATAACTCGGAGATTTCTTGGACCTTTCAGTCTGTTAATAAACGTAGAACGATACGTTACCACAAAAAATGAGCTGCAGATGAAATATTTGCATTTGTTAAGACAATATATTTTTTTAAAGATGGCTTTGAGGTTTCTTTAAAATGCGAAGGTAATGTCATTAATAATTATTCTTCATGTAGAAATTCCCACTTTTTTAACTATAAAAAGTCACAAAAAATAAACTATTTAGAATGTTTATTCTAAATGGTTTCAAAATTCTCATTTAGGAGATTAAAAATCTTAAAAAAACTTGACAGAGAGTAATATGCCAAAAGAATGTTATCTTTTAAAGACGGCAATCATTTAATAAATCAAATTCAAGAAATAGAATTAAAAAATTAAAATAAAGAGTTCCGACCCATTTTTTTCAAACTAAATTAGAAGTATTTCGATAGGACGATAAAAAATGAGCATCTATTATCATATGCTGGTATGATGCTCTAGAGTTTTAGAAGATCAATAGAGATTTTAAAATTACTAAATACAATAAAAATGAATAAATTGATATAAAAACTAAATTCTTGAAGCTTTAAAGAAATTTTGAGAGAAAGCAACATTTAGTGAATGAAAAAACCATAATCATAAAATTACAATTCTGGAAATTCGAAATAAATAACAAATCTTTTACAGATTTGGAAGAAAATAACATTTTTAAAAGAAAACAACAATAAAATTTCGATTTTCTTCTAGTTTTAAAAGGACTTCTAATTAAGGAACCCTTTATCTAGAATGATTCAAAATCTAAAGCGTCAGTTAGCAGAGGAAAAAAAAGTTGATTCACAGAGAAAAGTTTATCGGCACAAAAGTTGATAAATAGTTCTTTCCAACCGATTTTGTTCTGTTGTTTTGATTTGGATGATGAATCAGGCACCGTAAAAAAAAAGTTGATAAATCAAAGATTTCAATATTTATTAAAAAAGAAATTTAGGGCAATTTGGGAAATTCTCATCATCCGAATAGCTATTACTATCCGTACAGTTATTAGATGAGTGTGACCCATTTATTTATCCACTTCCTTGTTTTTCAAAAAATCAATTCACTCATTTATAACATTTAAATTTTTATATAATAATACAATGATTGATTTTGAATCTAGAAGTGCTTGATAAAATGATATTTGAATTTTAAAAGAATAACGCAACTTCTAGATTAAAAAAAACGACTGAAATAAAAATAATATATATATTTATAATTGGAAACAATTATAGAGTCTACCTTCATTTTGAAAGTATTATTTTTTACTATACTTAAAAAAGTGCAGCTCCTATAGAAATATTTGTTAACACCACGACCGAATAATTTTTGACCCTATTTCTATAATGTTGTACGAAAATAGTTGTGTTACAGAGATTTATATTGTATAAGTTTACTCTTGATTACAAAATTGTATTCAAATAATTACTTCAAAGCAACCTAGGAAATGACATAAAATTCCATATACGCACGCACGCACACACTCACTCTCACACACACACACACACATTCACACGCACACGCACGCACGCACACACGCACATTCACACGCAAGCACTCTCATACGCACACGCACGCACATACACAGTTGATAGCGGTTAATGGAATTTAAATCGTGGAAAGGCAAACGTAATTAAGCCTTAAAAGAATGTAAAAGTAAAGCCGTCCGTTGATGTTCGAGCATTTAGCAAGGTTTGTAAAGACCGAAAAATAAAAAAAAATCATTCTAGAACTACGGATGAAAATGTTATTTCCCGAACTTTTGAAGAGATCGAAACCGCTGTTGTCGCATACATTGAGCTGTGATTCCACTTATGTCGTTATTATACATTTAGATGTGGTTCGCTAGACGTACGATAGGCATCGGAACTAGTATTAGTAAATTCGGAAAAGAAAGGAAGGATCCATAGAAAAAAAAAAAGACGTCCAAGCAGAAATCCTGGAATATATTCTCACTTTCGAAGATCCCATCAAGAAGAAATCTCCTAGTGAAGCAGTATGCAGTCAAGATCCATTTTCTCACAAACCTCACCCTCAAACATCCTACAGCAAGAAACACACAGATATAACTACGCCATAATAAACACACTACGTCATTTCGTTAAAAGTTAATTTATAAATGAAATTAAACAAGTATCAATAAATGTATACTAGGTGATCTATTTTTTAGCTATCTGCAACGTTCATTAGGCTGACAAATTAAAACGAGAACGGTATGAAAAACAGAGTTCAGTCTGCACTGAAAATTTTTCTGGATCAAAAACATCCTTTTGAGAACTGCAGATGAAGGAAGATGAGAAGAAAACTTAATTTTCTTTAGACGCAGTCCATTTCCAACATATCTTCAAGATTAAGAAACGAGTATCAGGAGATTAGGGAGGAAAATTTCTTTGAAATATCAGAAAACTGGACTCATTCACCCATTTGGATAAACGAAAAGAGAAACTAAAATTATTCATTTGTTCCATGCATTGACAGTACTTCGACGGCGCAGTTTTTGAAATGACTCGAATTTCTTTTCTTCTCAGAATCTGTCAATTGATTTTGGATGCACAAGAAGGAATTTTATAAATGAATGTCATAAATTGCTTCGAAATTTAAAAAGAGGATCCCTTATGGATCAGCGGGGATTACAAAACTAAACTGACTTAATCCTTTAATCGTTGTTTTCATAAACAGCTGATATGTGGGCAGGGCCGGCCTTCTAGGAGTGCGGCGGATGCTATGCACCAGGACTCCGGGATGGAGGGCCCCCCAAATGATGAAGAATTAAAATGAAATTCTGAACTATAATAGCGGAATGGAAAGAAGAGAAGAAGAAATTTAACTTTAAAAATCGCCGGGTTTGGAAATATACGGGTATATTATTCTCTAATGCAAGTATGCAACATATTACAAACCTAAGGCAATCATTTACAGTCATTTACCTCACCTATTAAGTAAGAATGCATATAGAATTTGAAAATTCATACTATAAAATATTTAACATATAATAAGAACATATCCCTCTGAGTGTCAAAAAAAAAAGCAGAAAAGGAAGGGGGGGGGGAAATGAAGAAACTCTAAACTTCAAGAAGTCACAAGAAGATATGTTTTCTTGTTTACGTATAAAATCTGGTAATGAAAATGCTTTGACTGAAGATTTACAATTCGAGCTTCACCTGGAGAAGAAATTTTCGCAATAACTACGCAATCTTGTAAAGGAAATGCAGAAACTGTGAAATTCGAAGAATCATATATTTATTTATACGAATAGGATCGAATAAAAAAAATAACGATGAAAATGACAATATCATATTGCATCAAGAGATCCAGATTTATGGCCAAATACTAGTATATCGAATACGTTTTAGAATGTGGTGTTGAAACCGGACTTGCATAACACAAAGAAAGTTTTGCAAAGAATCCTGAAGATAGATAAATTTCCACTATGCATTATTTTTAAAAAAATGCCAAATATTGAAACGCAGCTTCGCAGCTGGTTAATGTATTCAAAAACGCAAGACTCGGGATTTTGTTTTTATTGTTTACTATTTCCGAAAAGAAGTGGAAATGAACAATCTACACGGTTTATACGGAATTATAATTACTGGAGATAGTTGTCAAATGTAATTCAAGATCATGAGCGTTCTGTTGGCCACTTTAATTCATTCATGGTTTGGCAAGAATTACTCAAACGACTAAATTTATATTCGACAATTGATAAAACAAATAAAGTTACTATAAATAAAGAAACGGGACGACTGAACTATTTTAAAGAATGTAATTGATTCTAATTTGAGCATGTAATAATTTTCCACTTCAAGAGGCCCAAGAAATACCACAAAGGAACCCCAAATAATGAATTTTTTTAAAAGTTTAATCGAATTATTAATAAATACGATTATGTGCCAATGGATCCTATAAACAGAATTAAAAAAAAATCAAGAAATAGAATTGTGCATCATTTAACACATAGATCACAAGAACAAATTATTTCTGGGTTAGGAAATGAAATCTATAATAAAATTAAGGACAGTATGAAAGCTTTCACGTTCTATAGTATTTAAATGTACTCCTGGTATTTCTCATAAAGAATAGATTTCAGTCACTATTAGGTATACACATTTTGAGGAAAAATATTAACTATAAATGAGTCATTTGCAGGATTTATGCAAAATAACTGCTATGACTGGAGAAGGACTAGAAAAAGTTATATTGAAAAGATGAAGTAAGCTTGATTTAGATATTATGAATTGTAGAAACCAGGCCTATGACAACACTAACAACATGAAAGAAAAATATAAAGTGCGCAAACTAGAATAATTGCTCTGAACCCTAATGCAACTTATATGCCTTCCCAATTACATTCTTTTAATTTATTAATTTATGCTACCTCTTCCAGCAATGCATATTGTAATTTTTTTGCATATTGCACCATTTCTATGGCCTATTTTCAGCAACTACAAAAAGCGGGGAAAATCCGAAACTTAATGCATTTTTAGAAGACGCGAAAGTGCTAATGTGTAACTTAAATATTTCAGAACGAATTCCGAAAACGATTAAATTCCGAAATAGCAAGTTAAATGTAGAAAACGTGATAGAGGAATTTAGATGCTATTTTTAACAGTATAAATGATATCGTTATTGCACAAATAGAAGATAGATTTAAGAGTATTTCAAATTAAGTCATATTTTTCTAAATTAATTATTTCAGTCTCTAGAGATAGAGCTGAGCACTCTTTCAGCAAATTGAAAATTAATAAAGAATTGTCTTCGGCCAAGCATTGTGCACAGAAGGCTTAAATGCACTTGCTATATTCAGCATCGAAAAGGAAATTGATAAAAAGAAATGTAATCTTAAAAAATTAATTTTTCCAAAATAATTAATAGAAAAATAAACTTGCAATATTAATTTATGTTCGTGTTTGAACTTTTTTTTCACTATACAAAAAAAAAAAAAAAAAAAAAAAGGTTACAAATAGTTTCTTGTACTTAGACCCCTTTATAGAGAAGGCCGGCCCTGCATTTGGGAACAAAAAGAAAATGATAAAAATAGCAAATTAGAGATTCCCAGTGATGATACAGACAATCTAAGGTTTGAAAATGCATTTTTAATTTCTAGCTTCTATAAGAATACATCGATCAAAAAATTTAATAACTTAAATTTTATTACTTTTTTAATCAGAAAAACTTAACTAATTTGAAATATCTTTATCCCTGCAAAACGAAAGAGGAATGATAGATTCAACCTCCTAATATTTCGAAAACACAGATATTTTTTTTCTCTTTTTTGCAACATAATCCATTTGCAAGCCACTAAATAAAACTTAAAAAATATTAAATTTCTATTTAATCCTTATAGTGAAAAAAATGGGTTATCAAATATTTCTTTTACATTCAAGTATTCATGTTTAACGCTTCTGTGTGGAAAATTGAAAAGTGATTGACTTAGATTACGTATTCATACCTCTCACTGGATTTGAACGAGTGTTTCCTTGAACGTTTGAAGGACAATACACATATTTCCTTAGATTATTGAAATGGCAGGATAAGAAAATAATAATGCTTTTATTAACCCTTTTAAGTTAAAAGAATGATTAAAAATGCTATACTTTAAATATTTTCAAAACCTGTTCAAAATGAACATTTTCTAATTCTTTGAATGTTATATTCTTCAAACTATATTTAGCATACGCAGACAGCTAATATTTTCTTATGGTAATCTTTATATATTGAATAAATTTTCATGTCAAAAATGAAGGTCTTTGTGTGAAATTGTGACAAGCCCTTTTAATTAAAAAAAAAATAAACATATATCAACATTTTTTTAGGGAGAAACATAGAACTTTTTGTTTGCATAGATAAATGAAACAAAAAACTTTTTATGAATTGATACTTTTACCTTAGGAGATCATATAAATTTTTCTTGACTTTTTATAATAAAATTTAGCAGAAGTTAAGTCGTTTCATACAACTGCCTTCCTTATTAAATGAAACTTTATCACTGAAAGATAAAATCTAAGCGTAACACACATTGAATAATAATTAAAGTTGATAAAGGCAAGCCAACATTCAAAATAAGCTAAAAAGTCTCCGAAGTTATACTAATCAAATCTAATTAATTTTGATTTAAAAAAGTATACTAACTGCCAAACAAATTTAAATATTTATTCTTAAATAAATGTAAACAAGTAATAATATAACAAAATCATGCAAGTCTTAATTCTATAAGGAAATAGACTGGAATTTCTTCTTGAAATGTCATGAAGATCTGATCATTAACAGGAAGCCTATGCAAACTTTTTAGTAATGTACTTCACCGTTGCGAAACTTATTTCAGTATGCAAACATCGAAAAGTTATTATTTTTTCAATTTAAAAATAAAATTCTATTATCGTTAATAGATTTCTCCCTATTGTTCTGGCATGATATGTGTGGTAGTATAGCGTATGTTTCGCTCTTCTGATGAAAAGACAATGAAAAAGTAAATGTTATCTACAAGAAAATTGAGTTAGCCATTTGCTTTTCCGACTTTCAAAATGTTTTACTAAGTAAATTTTAAATTCAGTTACATCGTGTCGATATGCTCAGGGTTTTCTTTCCCTGAAATAAGAAGAAATTTGATTTAAAAGAAAATATGTAATCAATATGTTTTAAAAGGAACTGTGCTCTTATACATTTAAAGAATATGATGCAAAAGTCCAACAGATAAGATGATATATACTTCAATAAATTTTCAGAGGCTTCTTTATTTGGAAGGGGAAGGAAGATATTTGGAGATAAAAATTATTTTTCTTATCCGCAAAGTAGTCTGTTAGCTGGTATTATGGGTTATCTTTCTTTTTTTTAATCAGTTAATTGAAGAGAAATGATATGTATTATTTTTTAGTATTGAACAGAAATAAATGCGTCGAAATTTTATCTAAATTTATTTATTTAAAAATATTATATGATGAAAAATTTAATTACTTATTTAAGAATTGTGTTATCATAATGTGTTACCATCACTTAATTAATTTAAAAACGCACATATTCTGCTGGTAATAACAAATACTGAAAGGTTTCACTTATTTCTCTCAGAATAATTTTCAGCCACTTTAATTACAAGCAATTTCTTATACGAAACAAAATTTAAAAAATACTTTAAATTGATCCGATGCTTTAAGCATTCTCATACCTTATAATTCCAAACATGCAGTGAATGACTATTTTTCTATCTATCAGAATTACTTCGTTTCTTTAATTTGTCTATAAAATAATGGCATTTAAACAAAAAAAAAATATTCTACTCGTAATTTCGTCATGCAAGTTCAGTTTTTTGGTGCTATAACAATAAAATCCAAGCACAAAATTATTTTGCTAGCCAGTAAATCCTAACAAGATGTCCTTAATAGAAATAAATCATATTTAAAACAAAAATTTATTTCAATTGTTTCGTCCCTTTTAGCTTCTGATGGCGATTCAATTGTTTAAAGATAACATTAAGTTGCTCCTTCAAATACTTCTCTTGTTCACATATTTCAAAGAAAACTTATTATCTCTCCCGATATGCTTTCAGTTATATTGAACTTAATACGCAACGTGTTTAAAACAAAACAGAATTTCATCTAGTCGATATGTCACGCTCTATTTTCTTTGTCTCATACTTCCTAAAATAAAATTTAAAAAAACCTGGTTCTCTGGTTAAGTGCAGCCAGACAATAGGTTTGGTTCAAGGAAGCGAAAAAAAGTAACAATATAAATAAGTTCATAAAAAGAGATAAAAAGGAAAAGATGGGACCTTTTGTGAGCTTCTTTATACTAGGACTTACCTTAAAATCCACTATTTTATCCCTGAAAATAATCGAACGGAAAATTATCTTTAAAGCACAATGAATCATTCCTCTCATTTTCTATCTTTCAGTCATTCCGGTACTAACCTGTTTTCGTTTCAGAAAATGAGAACCGAGAATTAGAAGCCCACACAGTGTAACGAAGTTATTCATTAAAAGTATAAGTCTATAGTAAAGTTTCCCTAAGACGAACAGAGAAGTTTTTTATCTAGAACAACTTCGCCCGCCAAGATTCTTACAAATAAAATATTTTAAAAAGCTATATATATATACAGAGAGAGAGAGTGAGAGATAGATAGATAGATAGATATAGACAGATATATATTGGAATATATGACAGACAAGATTGCTGACTGATTATAAAAGAAATGAAGGAGTTCTCTCAATTTGAATTTTATAGGATCTTTTCTCATAAAAAATTATTAATAACCCAATTGAATTTCTATCTATGAGACGCATGCGGAAGTAAGTACAATCAATGAAGTGCTAAGTTAATAAAATATTGCTAAATTTTTCAAAAAAAAATGCTTTGTTGTCGAATGTTTCACAACTTTTACAGAACTGAAGGTCTTCAAAATATTAGGTACGTCTGAATATATATTTTTTAAATAAACAAGTCATTTTAGCGATAAATTCCTTTACGGTAAAGAAAATTATTGAAGTTGTCAGCACAAAATTTTCAATTCAAAACCGTATTTTTGCAAAAATATTTTAATCTGTGGGAAGGCCAATAAGTGCATTCTTCTTCTTATTTTTATTTCAAGAAAAATGAGATTATCATATATCACGATAATTTAAAGGCATGGAATCAAAATTTCGCTGTATAAGAAAAAGTTTACTTTGAATGCAGGAACATTTTATTTAGCAATGTTCATGTGAGTTCAGATTTCATAATATAAATGACTTTTACAAACGTTTTTATCCAGTAGAATTTGGAAAGTAACTCACAGAAGATTGGTTTTTAGCAGGTACTTATTTTAAGTCATATGGAAAAGTGAAAGCTGACCATATTCATTTTTGGAATCTTATTTCAGAAAATAAATGCTCAGACCTCTGTAACCCATTCTGACTTCAACATTGAATTATTTGGATAAAGACTGCAAGAGAATTTCACCTTTCATTCAGTAACATAAACTGTTTTTCTTATCAAGAAATAATAATGCACTTTAAGTCGTGTATAGGTCATGTATTTTTCAGTTTTTAATGCTTAATAATCCTGAAAATTCCTTTAAAAGCATGAAGATTCAAATATTTTTAAATAATCTATACTAAGCGTGGTATTTATGCAATAGGCCATTTTTTTATATATATATTGTGCTTTGACAAATTTAATGTTTTCTGTATTATAAAAGTAATTTTCTTTGTGTTTTGTAATGAAAAAATAATCCGGGTCGGAGAGGCCGAATGTACGTCCTAGAATAAATACAAGGAGTACAAGTAAATACATTCACACGTACGCATAATACATTCTATAGAAAAATTTAAAAATTAATTCATCTCCTATTTTCTTGGAATACAGGAAATCACCATGGAGGAGAATAGGCATGTTTAAAATTGATTTTCTTAATGTATTTCTTTGCTAAAAATGGTGCTGAAACTATATAATTTCTGCTAAAATTTCAAAGAACATAGATTCGATCATCTTAGAATTGTAGTGCTATGAGAATAGGCATACGTAATTTTAATCTTGCAAAAATTGAAATAGAAAACTTTTCATTTTTTAATAAATAGCTCGAAGTGATTTATCTATTCTTTTTTTTCTAAGAAAACAAATTTGGTAGTTTAAATTAATATTTAACTTTTATTTTCGTCAACCACAAATCCTTGTATTCGCGAATTTTTCTGCGTTCCAAAAGCAAGATATATTTTTGAATCTATCGAAGTTTATTAAAATAGTATATCACACAATATATATATATATATATATATATATATATATATATATATATATAAATCATTTTTTTATTGATTTTATGAAAATGCTGAGGGATATCCAGGATTTATTGCTTCTTTTTTTAAAGGCAACGCAAACGCCTGATCAATTTTAGTGACATTTATATTAACAAAGCGAGATACAAATGGGCACATATAGAAATTAACGAAAGATGCATGAAATTAAAACTGATTAAATAATCAGCTTAATTCTACATTATACGTGGCATTTAAAATTGATAAAGATGATTTCAGAGTATTTCTTTCTAGTCTTCAAAAATATTTTCAAACTGTGTTTTTTTCATTTTTGCGTATTGAACTGTGAATAATATCTTTTACAAAAGGCATTTGATTTACATATATCGATGCTGAGTTTAAAAATTTTAAATCAATCATCAGTTTTGATAAATTTCCTATTCAATTTTGGAACAATTTTGGATTTTAAATATTATATAATTATAGTATATTATTCAAAAGTAAAATAATTATACCAGTATAAAATCAATACTGAGCAAAAAATAAGTGCACAAAAATGAGAGGATTCATTTTATTTTCTAGTGATAAATTAGAAAAAGTCTTGGATTAAGTGAAATAAATGTTCTTTTAATCATGAGTGAAAAGCTGAGTAGCTGAATTTTTTCATTTAATGATTTTAAATGGCTAAATATTCAGTGTCTTCAGAGTTAGAGATTTAATCATACATTTGAATAGCATTTAAAAAAAGAGAAATTTCTAACATGGGTACATGGGTACCTGGAAATTTTCTATCAGATATCGAGCATTTGTAATGGAAAAGTTAATTAAAAATATTACTAAACGAAATTTTATCATCTGTTGTGCTTCTTGAGTCATTTTAACAGGCATGTCTCATTCCTACTGCACGGAGTACTCATACACCGTTAGTGAAGACAGAAGATCCAGTCCTGGAGCAATATATCATGGGTGTCATAAGTAGTTTTCTTTCTGATTATCATTTCTTTTTTGGCCCTTGCCTCTGACAGCTGTTCTGAACATGATCAGAGGGCGGTGAGCGGGTGTTTGGAGACTATTTGCTTGCCAGACCTCTGCTTGCACACAATTACTTTTTGGAGAAAGAATCTTTTCCCGATTAAACTTGGGAGCCCGAAACAACGGACGGTGACAATATCAGGATAAAGAAAAAATACGTTGCAAGGAATTATAGGATTTTCGTGACATGTTTGAAAATTTTTGCTGAATTTAGTATTAGATAACGGAGTGGGAAAGTTTTCAAGTTTTTATCAAGATTATTGAAAGAATAATATTTTTTAATTAACTGAAACATAAAAAAAAAAAACTTCAGTTAAAAATATGTGGACAGGAATTAAATTCAGAAAGAATTCTCTATACTAGGTATAGTATGCGACTTCCGCACTTTCGAAGATGACATCATCCACTAATTTGGCGGCGACTAAAGAATCCGGCGACCATCCGAACCTTCTCAATGCTTTTGACACGGACCTCTTCGTCGTTTCGGATAGTACACCCAGACTTGATTCCGCTCCTTAAAATGCAGGATGTCCCATGGAGCCAAACATGTTATCGCAACAGGACTCTCCGAAACGAACTCTAGCCAGGATGGACGGTTGGTCACTTTGAACTTCCTCTGTCGAACCAATGGAATGTCAAGATGGTCCAATAATGTCTTCCGGAGTCCACTGGAAAGCCAGGGATTCTCCTTCGTCTTCACAGCTTTCACAGGAGTATTTCCACCTCTTCCAGGTCATTCTCGACACTCGAGAATTGTCCGACTCCCTCCACACAGGATCTTCTGAAGAGCGCATCTGTCTTTGCTGGAAGGGTCCCTCTGCGACGACGCAACTTGTTCGGATGCACAGGTGACTCCTCGGCTCCTATTTGCATCACACGTCTATGCAGATCAGCAACAAAGCTGAATTCTTGTTGGAAATCGAGGCCGTGACTACAGAGATCAGCGATTCCAACCACGTAGTCTTCTTCCGTGTCACTATTCAAGGAGATACCAAGAGGCTTGCAGAGAGGTAGTCCCTTTAACCTCTGGGACGAATCCAATCCAAACAGGGTCGCATTAACTCCTGCATCCATAGGCATGAAGCACGGGTCGCCACTAACAGACCCGTCTGAAGAAAGTCCATCCTCTCCATCCCCAAGTATCTGCTCCTTCGATTCCACTTCAGGGGACTCATTCGGAGAATACTGTTTCAACTCTGCAATTATTTGACAGTCTCCCTGTTCGTGCATCTCCTTATTGAAATTTGGTTCATCCTTCGGATGGCTAAGTTCCTCCTCAGTGACACCGGTCTCCATTCGGTCTTGGGTATTTTCTTCTTCCACTTGGCTCTCGCCGTTTCCTTCAATTTCTTTTGGAATATCTTGGACATCTTCGATTTTTTTACCTTTATCTTCTAAAATTTCTTTCTTTAATTCGTTCTTTATCCCTTTATATCCGGTCTTTATTCATCTTATCCTTTCTTCAGCTCTGCCATCATGGCAAGTAACTCTGCGTATTTTCATCCATTCCTCTTGTCGAAGGCATACACAGGAAAATACAACTAACCCCACTCCTGACACCAAATGTTACAAAAATTTTTCTACAACAAAATACCGTCGATTAATCGTAATGACGCAGCACATTTAATTGCTATAATTCAACATCTTGCTTGCTGTCTAATCCTCCAGTTTTTTTACTTGTCGGCTACTCCGGCTCCTCTCACACACACAACTTCTGACGATCCACACAACTTCTTCGCAGCTTCAGAGTACCAATCTTTTTATATAGCTCCGGGAGGCGGAGCTAGAATCTTCCAGACCAATCAGGATGTATCTTGGTTCCTACTGGATGGATCGTGAAACTTCTCGAACTTTCCAGTATGATCCATTTAGTCACCAAACTCCCCAAATTCGTCACCAAGTCGCCAAGCTCAGCACGCACAGGACAAATCTTACAAAGGTTTTTCCAAGGATGACAATATTCGTGCCGGGTAGCAAAATTACAAATTTTTAACAATATTTAAAAGTACTAACTATAACAATGGGTAAGTGCTGGCTTTTATTTGCTATTTTAAGACAAAACGAATCGTATAAGATATTTCTACATGTTAGAATGTTTCTTAACGATTTCATTGAACCGTGTGTTTGAAATATTCGAATGAAATTAATTTCAAAAAGAAATTTGCATATCTTTGTATTTTTATTTTAACTGCCATAGCAGCTGAGAATCAAGCTGTTATTTATTGCCATCTAATAAAATAAAACTTTTATTTTATTAGTTTATTATTAATTATTATGATTGTATAATTATTAATTATTATTATTGTATTAGTATTAATTATTATTATTGTATTATTATTATTAATTATTATTGTATTATTATTATTAATTATTATTGTATTATTAATTATTATTATTATTATTGTATTATTATTAATTATTATTATTGTATTATTATTAATTATTATTATTGTATTATTATTAATTATTATTATTGTATTATTATTAATTATTATTATTGTATTATTATTAATTTTTATTATTGTATTATTATTAATTTTTATTATTGTATTATTATTAATTATTATTGTTATTATTATTATCAAAGTTTTATTTGAAAAGAACATTGAATATGAAATGTTTCAGAAAGATAAACTTGTAAATAGAATTCATTTTGGACAACATTAAAATAAATAAATATGAAAAGATATTCTTCGGCATGAATAATAAAAAGTGTTATCATTTTTAGAGTATATTAGAAAAAAATTCATAAAAGGAATTCTTAGAAATATACTTAAGTTTAAAATACAAAATAAACAGAAATATGCATGTCTTAATTACATCTTAATATCTATCTTTTAATTATTAGTTTTCAATAATAATAATACTATGACTTTTGGAATTTATATATTATTGCAAATTCACTACCTATTGCCGCCCCCAATAATATCAAAAATTCCCTTTTATGAGAAAAATGCGGGCAATTCCTCAGTGCATTGTGCAAGCTGAATGCACCGTGACCTTATGATTGTGGAATTCATTGTATGCCATGAAGGCAGAAACTGTTGTCCAGGTAAATGCAAGAAAATAGGCACAATTGATATCATGACTTCAGTACAACGAGAATCAGCTGCATGGTTAAAAACTGCAACCTTCATTTTTGAAAATATTTTGAGAAGATTATACTCAACATGCTTCATTATTTGATGAGAGTGCATACATCATTAAGCAATTAAGTGTTTGGTTATAAATAATTATGCAGATCATTTGAATGACAGGAAAAGAATTTCAAGGGCGAAATATATTTAATTTTAAAAATGTCATTTAAAGACATATTTTGGGATATAAATGGCCAAATGATTAATTTAATAAATATAATAATAATCATTAAAGTATTTAATTTCATTGTAGTTTTTGCTTTTTCTGTTGATGTCCATTAAGGCAGATCATTAGTCTTAAAACAATCGAAATGATCACATTGTTTTGAAGTTAAAAATAATTTTTTGGGACCTTCCATTTGAAATTTTTTTAAAGAATTATTTAATTACAAATAAAATTACATTTTGATAGTTTTTTTTTATTTTTAATGTTAAGTAATCTGATATAAGTATAGCTTTTGATATTCTTAGAAGTAATTTTTCTCGAATAAGCAATGAAATTATTTTTGTGATTTTCGAATACTTAATTAACTATTCAATGATATTAGTTAAATTACTTACAATGTTATGTTTAACATTTAAAAAAAATTAATTGATAGACTTCTTTGCTTCAAGAGTGAAAGCAATTTTACATTCAAGATGGATATTCATAAAAAAACAAAAACAAATTAATGTTTACTTAAAACTAAATTTTAATGTTTACTTAAAGTATTTTAATGTTTTACTCATTTCAATGTTTACTCAAAATTTACTCATTTATTTTTTAAAACAGTTCACTATTAGTTTTGCAATGAGTCTTCATTTAAATTAAGCTACGAAAAAGTAATTTTCATCTCATATTAAGTGCATAAGTTCTTTAACATTAATTTGTAGAAATAATAAGCGGCATCATTTAATATAATAAACCTTGTAAAATTCATAAAAATGAAAGAAATTAAATAATTCCTTAATTAATAATTTTATTCAAAGATTAAACATTTTTTAAACATATTTTTCAATTGGATTTGTTATCTATACTTATAATAAAGCTCAATGTGTGTGTGTGTGTGCGTGTGTGGGTCTCTGTGTGTGTGTGGGTGTGTGTGTGTTGGCGCTCTACAGGCCAGACCGTTTGACCTACAGCTACCAAATTTGGTACATGTATACCTTGGATGTTGGTAATGTGCACCTGGGGGTCCTTTTTTCGAAATTTTAATTAGAATTTTAATTATTAATTAAAAACTAACTTTCCCGCCAAAAAAATCTTCCATTTTTCCCACCGCCAACTTTTCCGCCAAAAAAATCTTCCATTTTCCCCACCGCCAACTTCTCCGCAAAAAAAAATCTTCCATTTTCCCCACCGCCAAATGAGTAAGGCTTCAGTTTTTTTTTTTCTCCCAACAGTAATGTGGCTAGGGTTAATATTTTTCGGCGGATTATTTCAAACGATTCTGTTTATTTTCTTAATGTTTGATGCATTTAAAATTAAACATTGTTAATTAATCGATCTTTCAGATTCATTCTGAAGTGCTTTTGAATTAAAATAAAACAGAATAAAGGAAATTAAAATTTTCTAATCCGCATAGCGTTACCCCAACTGGCGAAGAAAAAAATCACGTATTTGCGTTACGGAACTGGTGTTGAAAGTTCACGCATGCGCATTGTGTTCTGAATTCCGCATTGTGTTGACAATTATTATCAACAGATGCGGACTGGATTTAAATTATTTTTAGGTTCGTTGTATGCTTTTGAGATTAAAATGTATTTATGTTAGTTATATATTTTTTGTATATGCTTATAGTTTTAAGTACATCGTTTTTTAAGTAGTTTTTTTAAAACCTGTTTTCAACCGTTTATTTTAAACGATTCGTTTTATTTTCTTAGTGTTTGATGCATTTAAAATTAAACATTGTTAATTAATCGATCTGTTCATGATGAATCTAAGAAAATATGGTTGACAAATTCTTGAGATATTACATAAATTAAAAGAGATATTCTTTAGTGTCCATAAAGTTTAAACGCTGAGTGACTCTATTTTCAGTAATCAGATTATAAAAAAAATGCTTTGTTTCAGTAAAAAATATTATTATATTAATTGAAGATTAATTCTTTCCACTTTAATTTAAAGCATAAATTCTACGGGTGCTAACAGAAAATTAGAGAGATACATATTACGTTATAACTGAAAGCCTTTATAATATTATGAATGAATTATATGACAATCAAAATTTGAAGTTTTAAAATATTTTGATGAAGAAGCTATTAAAGTAGGAATTGCATAAAATATTTAATTATTAAAATTTTAACGAACATTAAGATTGGCGAACCGGCTGGTCGCCAAAGGCGGCTAGTTTATGAATAAGACAGCATTGGATCCAAAAGGTCGCAAAAATATAAAACTGCTATTTGCCGACAATGTTTAATTTTAATTTTATTAAAGCGTATTGATAGTTTCATGAATGATTATCCTTTTGTCAAGGAATTATGCTATTGCAACATTTAAAACTGGGTAAAAATAAACTATTTAAAATAGTTGCTTAAATTATTTTTAAATATCATTTACAATATTAAAAAAAGCGAAAACTCTCACCAGAAGGTGATAAGACAAAACTAAAAAAGGTTCAAAATAATTTTAATAATTTTTAAAAAAAGAGAAAAATAGGAAACGTTTAAATTGATATAGAATAGAAGTATAAATTCGTTCAATTCATTTTGGTGGAAGGGAAATTGTTAAAAACCCGCTTCGATAAAAAAAAAAAAAAAAGGAATATTTATTGCGTTTTTGTGTATTTTATTTATAGATAAAAACATTTCTGTTAACTGAAAGGAATCTGAGCCATTAAGTTTTAAAATAATTAATTAAAAAAATACTGAAACTTAGTGTGAAAAATAAGAAGCATAGCATATTTCGGAATTTCAAAAGTTCTTGAATCCAAAGAACAGCATTCGTTAGAGATGTGAATTTTATCTAAGATTTCAAATATAAGAAGATGCACAAATTAAATTAGTTTAATGCATTTCACTTAATACCATAAACAAAAATTAAATGCAGAGAATAAAAGAAGAGTAAAGAAAGAAGTGTTAATACAAAGTTTAAAGACATGAACTTAGAGGTAGTATAAAATGCAAATGGAAAAGAAATTTAAAAGTCCCGAATGTAGCCAGAATTCTTTATTTATGAATCAGAATACTTCCATTATTATAAATGAATTGGTTTTGGAAACTGTTACGTTCATCGAAATGAATGACATAAATTAAATATGTGTAATTTAATTTTAATGGTTTATTTAGCAAAATATTTTTAAATTTCAAAATTTGATAAACATTTAAATTCTAATTTTAGAAGTCTAACACCACTCTGTTTCATGGCTTCTGTATTTCATAAATTATCAACTTAAATATTTACAGTTTCACTTATATCACAGCAATGTTTAACAGTTGGCGCTTTTTAAAAATCGGCTCATTCTGTTCTTAATTAGTTGTAAATAGAAGAAAATCAAAACTTTTATTAAAAATCATCTTTTATGCAAAAGCCTAATCAGTTTTGAAAATGAGTCATAATGATTTAAATTTGGTAGACCTCCATTTGCCAGTACAATGTTAAAACAATCGCTAGCGCTCAACACACAAGCAATCATTTTTATTAGTAGTAGAGATAAGACAGTGATTTTTTCTCACTATCGTTAAAATGCCTTTTATTAGCATATGCCATACGTAGAATGTAACGTTATATTTTAAACAAACCTATGTGGCTATGTTAATGGGTTGAATAAGATCTTAGTTTGCTATTGCGAAAGCATCAAAACTTTGTCGAAATCTTAATTAACTTAATTGCCGATTTAATTAAGCTTGCAAAGCAGTTCTATCCTACACTTTTCTGCCGATATCTTATTCGTTGCATTGCAATCATAATTAAGGGAAATATGCCTTGTTTTTGAGATTTCCATTAGTGTTAATTGAAATCCCGCGTCTGCTTCTTTAGATGCCAGAAGGCTGACCTCCTTCACTTAGCGGGATTAATGAAACAAGAAATTACAGGGATTAATTCGTCCCGATTACTTACGTTAATTGCAGAGTATAAGTTGTTAAATTACGAAAACTCCTTTGTGTGTCTTGAAAACTGCATCCATAGGAATAAAGTTCTTAAAATGATCTGTTGTGGAATTAAATTAATGCATTGCTTCTGGAGCTTATCAATATATTAAAGGTTTGCAGGGAGATTGTGAAGGTTTTCTTGCATATGTTTAGAAAAATGGAAAAAAAAAAAATCAAAGAGTCAAGGAAAATTATTGAATACTGTCTGCAATGTCTTAATCTTTTTTTTTTTTATCTAAGTTTATCTTTTTCTAAACAATAATAATTAAGAAACAACATTTCAACAATAATAAATGTAAAAAAAAAAAAAAAAAATAGTAAGGCTTGTAAAATTTATTAACATAAAGCATGTACATGTGACATGCTATTGGAAAGTTTTATTTATATGTTTTTTAAATAGAGTAAAAAAAAGTTTTGCTGCAATATTACACTACATAATGCAACATACTTTATAGTGTTAATTTAAGCGGATACATTAAACGCTTCCCACTCATACATTTCTATAAGCTCATTCCGACATACTCTCTTTGGTTTGCGAAGAGAGTTAAAAAAATATTTTATAACTAAACGAAAAATTTCACTAACTTAGGCTTTTAAGAGAATATATCTGGACAAAAATTTATTCTGGTAAAGCAACTTCAGATGGTTCATATAATAAAAAGAGTTGATGCTTTCAAGTTCTTCAATGAAGAGATCTCATAAGTGTTTATAACAAGAGGGAGATTAAGAGCCTTGGAGATAACTTTAAATTACTTCCTCAAATGATTCTTATGTTTTCCAACACGCACTCAAGGAATTAACGGTTTTTCAAGCTCCGTTTTCCAAATCCATGAAAACACACCACAAAAGAGGCCTGAAACTGAATTACATCTAGACCACCTATTACGCTCCTTTGTTTTATTTCCTCTCTTTCGTTTTTTTTTTTTTTTTTTTTTTTTAAAT
The DNA here is from genome assembly GCF_947563725.1 of Argiope bruennichi. Taxonomy (NCBI): domain Eukaryota; kingdom Metazoa; phylum Arthropoda; class Arachnida; order Araneae; family Araneidae; genus Argiope; species Argiope bruennichi. Next base: position 149,055,035 of record NC_079151.1, read on the forward strand.
AAAGACTTAATTTCACCGGGGAGAGTCAAGGAAATAGAAGAAACTAAAAAAAAAAAAAAGACACTACCTCAGAAAAGAACTTTAAGAGTTTATAACCGACCGCTGCAAAATCCCCCACTACATCCTAGAAGAGAATCTAAGGCTGTGCCTTTGAAGTTAAAAAAGAAGATCCTAAAATCCCCAGGAGAATATTTTCTTCAAAGTCCGAAGAAGCATTTTCTTCTACCTCCCTTGCCCTTGTGTTGTTCTTGTTATTTGTGCCGCCCTCTTGTCCTTTAGACCAAAAAAAAAAGACCACAGGATAAAAATGCGCCATAAAATAAAGCTCTCCCTGTATTTAAAGCATGAATTTACCTCTAAGTATCTTTAAAAAAAACATGGACCAGGAGGAGAGTCGCTTCTAGGTTCTGTAGAAGTTTCTTTTTTTAGGAAGAGAGAGAGAGATTTATGTACTTTATAAAATGTGAAAAAGTTTAAATGTGCTCCCTTTGTTTTGTTTTCATTTCTCCATTTTCTTTACTCCGTGAAATATATGACAGAAAAGACAGATGTTTGGTTTCAGAAAACATATGGACAAAAGATTTTCAATATTAACTCTATTTTGCTACAGGATGCGCAACGCATATTTGAACTACTAAAACGGCTGAGAGTAAGTTTGTTTAAAATGTTTTGAAACCTGTATTTAAGTATTTTTCAATCCCGCATTCACAAGTTTTGTTAATATGCTAGAAGCTATTTTAGCAAAAATTGGGAATTCTTGTTAAAGTTAAAGAAGATGCACGTGGAGAGTTTTTCTACAAAATTTGTTTATATCTACATAAATGAGTTAAAAGATAATTTGTTTTAACCTATTTGCCATATAGATATATTTTAAAAGCACCATCATAATAATCTCATCGTTTCCACCCATCTGATATATTATTTAAAATAATAAACTTTTTAGTGATTGGATAAAAGAAAATTAGTAATTGGCTTTATTAATTAATGGCTTATTAGTAATTGGCTTAATTGGACAATTCATTAGTAATTGGCTAAAAGAAAACTAAGAATTTTTTGTTAAAACAAGGAAATGCCTCTGACTCAAATTTCTTTACAGTTGATTTAAAAATCTTCAGAATTTTCAAATATTCTTAAAATATAAATAATTATGCAATTTCCTGTAATGCAAATGAAGAATATCATATAAATGAAAGTATCTCGTAGCATTTATAGTGTATACACCTACGTTCGGGAATGAGGGTATCCATCATGATTAAGAACGAGATCTGTGAGGTCGATAAAACACCGTCTCTTCTGTTTCTCCTTGTATCAAATTTTTTGTCAAAATATTTATTTAATTATTATAAATGTGCAGAAGATTGGCTATGACGCCATTAGATCTCTTGCCTACCAATACAAGGAAGAAGGTAAACCCGTAGCAGATTTAGCTTTAACCAGAATGCACCGCATGGAAGCCTGCAACATTACACCCCTTGTCAAATTATAACAGTCTAGTATTTTAACCATCAGCTTTTTCTTAACATGGGAAATGATACACAGATTCGATTATCTACTCTTTCATCGATGCGACAATATTGCTCCAGAATCAATAAATAAAATTTTACTTTATAACAATAAAATTAAAAAGTACGATTTCCATTTGTCATTCATTTTGTTGTCTTAAAAGTAAAATCAGCTTACACATTTTTTTGACTTTGTTTTTAAAAATCTTCTTTCATGAGAAAATTTTTTCCTGTTTTAGTTTGTATGCAAATATAAAAACCAACAAAACCTTAAAATTTTAACTGAATTTAAATTTCTAGTGTTTTAAATATCGATAAGCAACTTTCTTATTCAAGGAAAATATTCATATCATATTCTTTTCATATTTAACATTAATCTTCATTTATCATTGTAAATTTGTATAACAATTCAAAATTGAATTGTTATACAAAAAAACTTTAAGAACAGAGGTCATGATAATAATGAATTCTTTACTCAATATAAATCAGGGTGTGATATTATAGAAAATCAGCCATAAAAAGCAATTTCCTACAAGAAAAAAAAAGGCGAAGTGCGGAGAAAAATGATTAATGCGTCTCGAGAGAAGTCATTCAAAGCGGCAAGAAATGAGACTCTTGAGATATTACGAAATTCTTTTTTTTTCCGGAATTTTAATTCCTTCATTTAGATTTGTTATTTGTGTTACTGTGTTCGAATTCCTTATTTATTTTGTTTAGTATTCTACCGTATATCTATCTTTTAAAATTAATTCCTAATCTTCAGGGAGATTTAACTTGATTAGAAAAACTAGACAATAGCGTGTGATACTTATTCCCTTTAGAAACACTATTTGAGTTTCGATAGCAGGTTTTGCTGCGCAAAATGGCCATGTTTTCTTTTTGTGGTCACGATAATTAATTTAAAATTTTTAATACCAGTCCAAGTAGAAAGAGGAAATTCTAAATCAGTTTAGAAACATGTGCAAACATCAGCTCAGTGTATATTATTCGGAAAAAACCAAGCTAAATTAATAATTCGCATTTGCATTAAGTGTATGCTAAAAACTGCCCAATGCAAATAATATCTGTTTGTTCAAATTACCACGTTACATTCCTATAATTGGAAATGCTAAAACAGCCGCACCACTACTTAACAAGAGTTTAAATCCAGACTTTCCTTTGCATACAAAAAAAAAAAAAAAAAAAAAAAAAAAAACCGACCATAGACATTGCTTACAGACTTCTTCCCAAACTAAAAGTTGCGTGGCTTGTGATAAAAACATCGATGGTTTCTTTTCCCCAGCAGTAGACTTATTTGAATTTAAAAGAAGAGGTTATTTGTTTCGATTTACGAGTCAAAGAGTCATCTGCTCATCAACAAACAAAAACCAAAGATTATTTGCGAAAATTCCTCGATACGAACTTCAAATATACTACACATTTCACTTGAATTTGGAGTAGTCCTAGAAATATAAATGCAACTGAAACTTCTGAGAATTTATCAGATATATTAGCTAAACGTTTTAAATTCTCAAAGATTGAAGAGAACATCTATTGGGTTGCCAATGGTAATATTTATAACTGAAAGTCTCCCGAAATTTTACTGGCCACTATGTCATACATTGTAAAAACTGTGGTGACTTCTGGCCTCTAAATGACCTATTAAAAATAAGAATATAAACACTTTTTGATTCTAGAAACTGACCGATAAGCCGTATTTTAAGGAATGTATAGGGATTGCCCCCTGAGGATATAATGAAGTTTTCGTTCGTAGTTTCGAACTATGAAGTTTAAAGTAAATTTGGGATTACAAGTTCGCGTATCAAATTTCAATATTGCATCTCCATGACGGATATGGCTTGACGTCAATACAACCTGCTTCAACTACAACCTACCATTACTCAAATTAAAAAAAAAAGAGTTAAATCAATCAGCGAAAAATTAAAAGATAGTATAAGATAGAAAAATTAAAAGATAGTATAAGATAGAAAAATTAAAAGATAGTATTTAAGATAGTATATGGGAAAAGTTAAAATCGATTTATATTGTCACGATAGAGAACATGATAAGCATTTCTGAATAGTTTCTGGCTGCATAAGTCTAACATTCGGCAGTAAATCTGAAAAAGATTCAATTCTCTCGTTTGCGATGGAATGAAAGGGTTCATTTCGACAGTTTCATTTACAGTCATAATAAGACCTCTCTTCAGCAGATAAGTTCTCTTTGTATAACTCTATCTCAGGAAAATTTCTAATTCATTACACTACTCATGGGCAGTTGCACTCTATCTGACAATTTGACTCATTCTTACGAACAATTATTAAACCTATTGTGACAATATTATTAAAATTTTAATGAAAAAATAAATTTTATTCAATGAAATGTCATTTAGATATGTAAATTGATTTTGATTTAAAGCATGAATTTATATTACTATTTACAATTGATGCAATTAGACGAAAACTCTTGTATCACTCTTACTTACATTTTTAGGCGCAACATTTTAGTAAACCACCGAACAATGTTATGGATGAAAGAATGTGGTAGTAACGAGTTCCGCGGCGATGAAATGGTTCCAAAATACCGCCTCCCTTGTCAGCAAGCTTTAATAACCTGTCGAGTTTCTTGTGTATTCCGGTGAAGGAAGGCCCATCACTGCTGCACGAGGGAGAAGAAGAAAGTGAGTGAAGACTAATATCCATCAAGAGCTCACAGTTCTCCACCCATTTATCATGGATGCCAAAAGGAATTTGCTTTCTGAAGATCTTTCTTTCTTTCGGCTGCTGCCATAAACAGTTAGCTGTTGGGAACATTAGAAACTCCGACAGGCTGCATTGTGGGCGAATGGACGTCTATTTGCTCGCACATAATCAGTTTTAGGAAGAAAAAAAAAACCCTCTTTTTTTCTGCTTGAGATCTCTTCTCGGAATGTTGTGCTATGATGAGACCAGGAGCAAAGCAAATGTGTTTGTTGCTGTTAGGTAGATGTAAAAGTCGAGGAAGAACTGAGGTGCATTGCTTCCTCAGAGCACGTAAAGAAATGTGTTCTCTATATATTATGCGTTTTAAAAGCTTCTTTCTGACACATATGGATGATAGTTGATTCCAGAATGATTTTAATACTCAAAATATAGAATTAAATAGAATAATAAAACGCTTTTAACATAGGGAACAAGGGATTCTTTCAATAATAATACACTTTGCATATAATTATCTTTTTCATTTCATTCAACTATTAGTGAGTTATCAGTTTAATCAGTTTTGGTAATTTAGATATTTATAAATTTAATATTTTAAAAGAGTTTTTTTTTGTTTTGAAATGACAGATTTTTTTTTATATGTTAAATGTTTTTATGATTAAATTATGAATAAATATTTTAACAAAACGAAATGCAATTCCTTATATAATAAATATATTCAGAAATTAAAGCAATAAAAAATTATTTAACCCTCTAAGAGATCCACACGCATTTCGACGTAGTCCCAAGCTGCCTTCAAAAGCGCTTTGCACGCATTTTAAAGTAGGGTAAGGACGGACGCATGTTCGTTTTACACGGATAACGACGTAGGGAGTATACTGTTCGAAGAATGTTTCCGAACGCATTTTAACGTATTCCTTTCCCCCTACAAGTTTCGACATCTTGATGAATAGGAGGATAGTCAATACACTGAATGTTTTACGGCCATTTAAGGATGTCATAGGATCTGAGGGTCCGAAGATTGCTTTAGGCATAGGGCATTGTGATGGTGTTGGCGTTAGGGAGGAACGAGAGCTCATTCAAGAAAAGAGGAACAGAAATTTTCCCCCAATTGTATGTCCCATAATACTCTATGTGGACTTAGATTTAAATTCTATTTAGCTTCAATAGTATTTCTTCGATATAGCTTATTTGATCGAAATGTTGTTTTAAAGTTCCATTGAATTATTTTTCATAATGCAGTTTTATCCTCACTTGTGATTAAAAATCGCATTGAAGTATTAGGAACTCGGCAGGGATATATTTTAAAAATTATCCTCGATATATAGATAATATATTGAATATATTTATCATTCTTAGTTAAACTTCTTTTATAATGCAAATTTATACTTTTTATACTAATATTTACCTCCAATTATTTTTCTTCGCTCAAAGTAAACAGATGCAGCTGAATTTTGAATCTGTTTACTTTTAAAACAGTCAAAATTTCAAAGAATATAATAAAGTATATTGTTTCTTTTTTCAGATTTATATTATATAAAAACATGAAATTGTGTGTCCAATTTTTTATAAGTTGGACACACAACTTATATATATATATATATATATATATATATATATATATATATATATATATAGTTCTTTACGAACTGAATGAAATAATTTCTTTCAAATTCATAAAACAAACAGTGACATCTTTTAAATAATTATTTCTATTTGGGAATAATATTAGTTTAGCTTTTAATATTTAGCTAGTTATTAATATTAGTTTAGTTGTTAATAATTAGTTATTGGTATTTATACATTGATGTAAATGAAAACAAATAGCAAAATAAATTGAATTAAATGTTTGAATAATTTTGTTAGGAACACTAAGAGACTGATAGCATTATAAAAGTCTTTAACATCGTTAACTATCTTATGATATTTTTTTCTATATTTTATCATAGAAGATATATTTCTTAGATAAGTAACAGATTTCCAAAAAATCCAAAAAAATAAATTGGAATTTCAAAAATTCTATATTTATTTTACAATTCTTTAAAGCATTTTTTTTTGTCTATGCTAATGAGAATTCTTCATTAAAGGATAAAATCTGAGTGGATAATGAGATAGCTTTTGATGAATCTTGTGCAAAGTGCAGCACGATTTTTAATTACATGTGCTTCAGAACGTTCTAATGCAAAATAATGCAGATAAAGGCTTCAATGGTGCGCGGATAATAAATAATTTTTGAAGATTTAAAAGTGTAACTTTCATAATTATGCCTTGAAATCACAACCTGTTATTTACTCGTATTAAATGAAGGATTATACATTACTTCACTCAGATTTTGTTACTGATGGGGGTGTTACTTATGAAAAAAAAATCATTAACTGCATACATTGGTGAAGGATTAACCTTAAAAGTTGCGGGGTCCAAACTGGAAAACAGTTATCAATACTTTATTATTATTATTATTATTAAAAGCAATCTAAGGATTTACAATCAAGGTTACGATCAATGGTAGTATTTACCTCTCTACTTTCTCCTATGCATATGCTTACGCAGTGCAGCTCGATCCGTATTTCTTTGTACATTTGAATAGAATCAAGCATGGATTTTGTGCATCTTCCTACCCTTTCAGATTGAAGCAATATTTCGATACTTTTTTGTAATAATGATGCCAAAGAAAAGAACCAAATTTCATTTATCTATTTTTTGCCATTTTCAATGATTAATCAAACACTCACGAATAGGCAGACTCACGAATAATCAATCCTTTTACAAATTATATTCAAAAAAAGGAATACAAATCTACATTTTGATAAAATTGCGTGCTACATTTAACTTATCTAGTTGCTTTTGTTTTGGGGTATCATGTTCCTGCATTCACGATCAGACAGATTTCCCATTAGCCAGTTTCATCTAATATTTGAAATAAGATTACAATTAAGTTGATTACAAGTAATTTATGAAAACTGCAATACGTTTTCTTACGAGAAAGAAAGAATTAAAAAGTTTTCTCAAATATTTTGACTGGAATGATTCCAAGAGTGCATGCTCTGCCTTTTTAACCCTAGCTATTGAAGTGAGAGGATTGTTAAAAAAGATAAATACAGGGGTTTAAATGGTTGAAAAAAGGGGTTAAGTCATATCCAATATGCTATATTGATCTGAAATTTCATAAACAATTATTTGTTTTTTAAGTCAATTTTATAAATATATAATTGTTATGTAAAATTTAGGAACATTTTAACAAGTTTCTAAAAAAGGTTGAATTTTTTAATGTACGTTGTTATGTTTAAATATTACAAATTTTTGAATTCTTAATCTGCGTTTTAATGTTTTTTTTAAAGTTGCATTTAATTTCCATACATGTTTTTTAATGTATTTAAAGTCCAGTGTTTATTGCTTTTTAAATCTCAAATGTGTTTAACTTTTAAATTCCCAGTTCATATTGCAATATTTTCATAATTCGGTGTTAAAAGAATTATTTAAAAAAAAAAATTCTTCTGTATGAAATTCTATTTAATCAGATTTCTTTCTGTAGTGAACATTTACTTTAAATAAATAAATATGTAAAAGTCTACTGACTGTGTTACAAATCTTGGATACTTTCAAATCCGCTAATAATTAGATTTCCAAATGATTTCAAAACTTCACCGACGGGTATATATGATTTCATTCCGCACCAGCTTCAACCACAAGACCAATTTCATTAATTTTTGTTTTATATGAGCATAGATGCATTCTCAAAGATCGCATGTCCCTCATCACCTTCTTTCGAGATAAATATGAAAAAATATATGTATTTCTTTTCTATATATTCACTAGATACGTCATATGGCGGAAATTTAAAATTATTTCTAAAACCTTTTGGTACTTTAGCAGCCCCAACCATCCGACCGATTCTGCCAATTTTTATTTCATAATAAGAATTTGGGCCATTAGATATATCATAAATGATCGCCTGCTCTCTATGATTCCCCAATTTCGAAATAATAATTATAATAATAAATGTTTGTGCATGGTATTGTGGATGGATATTATATGTGAAGGATATTAAGGTTACAAAAGAAGGTTATATCACAGTAATAAAGGACGTTTCGAAAAACTGAAGATTAATTTTATATTCAATCAGAACGTAGCTATACATATGTCCAAATATTACTTGAAGAATGGAACTTTGCTTTAGCTTCGAATATTTATTTTAAACAAGATTTGTAATTCAATTAATGCATTATTCGATTATTTTTTATTATTGAAAAGGGTTAATAAATACATTATTATTATCTTTTTCTGCCCCTTTTTGTCCTTCAAATGTGAGACGCCAGACTGCAAGTTTTGTAGATACAACTTGTAAATTTCGCCCGTAGTACTTGTGCATAGATAAATGAAGGAGACACATTTCACTTTTAAAGAATGGGGTCTATATAATTTTTTTTTATTTTTTCCATTTTCCTTCTCCACAGAAGTTCAGATATATTTATACAACTATATATATAAATGCAGGCAATAGATATTAATATGTTCCACATCCTGAAATTGAATTATAAGACAGTCATACATGTTACTGGTCTGTCAGTGGTATCTTTTTAAATATTCTGCGCAGCCTGTAAGGAGACTACCGCCTGAGTTACTATATAACAGTATTCCCGTACAAGTTTTATTTCACATCGAAAGGAACGTTTTCAAAGGCTGGCGCTCGTTGAAGAATTCTCTTCCTACCAACAAAGAAACTTTGATGCCTGACACTTTTCCAATAACATTTGGGAATTACGGCATCTGCATTAATTTGAATATTAAGAACATCATATGTCATATGTCGAATATTAAGAACAACATTGAAGAATTCTCCTCGTACCAACAAAGGAACTTTGATGCCTGACACTTTTCCAATAACATTTGGGAATTATGGCATCTGCATTAATTCGAATATTAAGAACATCATATGCCAAAACGGATACTATTTTGTATCCAATATCGTTTCCTCAGCGTCTTCAGTGCATACCTGCAAAAAATGCCATCTAATTCTCTGTTGCTTCCGTATTGCTTCGGAGTTTAAATATGCTTGATTCCCCTGAGCACTTCCAATAATCAATATAATTCCTATGAATTTTATAGCAATGGTAAGGTGTTCAAAATGGTTTAGGAAATAAATAAACTATTTGTTTCTTTTTTTCTTTTCTGGATATAAGACATTACGCAACCAAGCGCCAGAAAGATTTTGTTATGAAGCTCCTTACGATATTTTGATGACGAAATGCTTTTATTGAGTTATTACTTTAAATGAGATCTCTAAGAGAATTAGAGATGATATAACTATGCAGCACGTATTGCAGACCGAAGACGACGGTGAAGCATTATTGTGCATGTGTAATTACACACATGTATGTGTCTGATTACACCACTCACTCACTCACACACACACACACACACACACACACACACACACACACACACACACACACACACACACACACACACACACACACACACACACACACACACACACACACACACACACACATTTACTTGCTTAACTAACGATTTTGTTTTATTTGCTAAACAACGACTTATTTTAATGATTAACTGATGCAATATTAAGAATATGCATCCAATTGCAAAGTTTCATCAAATGATGTAGATGTGTGTATATATGGAAATACTTTGTTTTGTATTAAGGAAAAAACAATTAAAAGTAAAGAAATTACAGTTTTATACGACCTTCATAGCGAAAAATGGTTAGCAAATAAAGCGTTTTTCTTATGCTCTACTGTAAAGACACTCCATTTTTAGCTTCTGTCTGTAAAATCTTCCGAGATATTATAAGGAAAATTTACGAACTTAGATCTTTTTTTATCCCTCTTATTTCTGCCTGAGAGGCACTTTCACAGAAATTTTCAGAGATAATACTCTTATTTCAAAAGTTTATTAAAAGGATAGAAATCAGATAATTATAACGTTTACTTTGACGTCTATGGAAAACTGCATTTTTTAAACAAAACTTGTAGATACGTCCAGATTGAGAACAATTATGTGACTTGTTACATAAAGGCAAGATTATTCAATTGGCCTTCAAAGATTTGTAGAGCATGTATTACAGAAGATCATTCATCCGTAGCTTATACATCGCCAATCAAATTCTGTAAGCCCACTTTCTAGGAGGATATTGAGAATTCAAAAATTGATATTTTTATTTTACAACTCAGATAGCATTATTATTGATACTCAGATAGCATTATTATATCAAAAATCGTCACCAATTCCAAATACTATTCATTGTTGCAGGAATATATCATTATTTTTTTATTAAAAAAAGGAACACATTTGTGAGCAAATAATTTATTTTTTTCATTCGGCATTGAAGTAAATATCTGGAATACCTTGAATGATCATTTTCTTAAATCTGTTTTTCCTTGCTTCAAAAGACGTAAAACGGCAATGGCATCAGGCTTTATTATCAAATTTCTTTCAAGTCAAGATGATTGGATATTGCACTACAAGACAACTATTTACATTTCACAGTTTTCCTTTTGGGAATAATTAGGATTTCTGGAATAAAGATTTCAATCTAAATTTTGGATAAGCTCCTCTAAATATAAAAATAAGTATATTACTGCAACTGTCGTAGACAGGAAAGTGAAAATTTGTTTGTGCATGGATGAATGTAAGATAAATATTTTGCTATCTTTTTTGTTCCATTCAGAACGTGCAAAATTGTAATTCTATTAAATTTTCACTAACAACCTCCATAGAAGAGAAAATGTGTTCTTAGAATTTTCCACTTTATTCAAAGAATCTTTGTAATTGGTAGTTATAATGCTTAAATGCAATATTTAGAGAAATAAAATAGTGTTCTACATCCTGGGACCCTCTATGTACAGAATTAACAAGAAATAAGTTGTCCACTTCAGAGAGTTCTAAAATGCGTTCTATTGGTCGAAATAAGATAAAATTTGAACTACAGACGATTCAGATGATGAGCTTTATATTTATTAATTAAAAAATTTAGTATAAAAATTCACCAATAGATGGCGCTGTAAAAAATGGGATTTATTTGCATATATTGAAAATGTGAAAAATAATTTGAGTTATAGCTCATGTTTATTACCATTTTTCTTTGGATAACAAGAAAGCGGATTCTACACGAACATTAGTTTCTTCTCTGTTCGTCATGCCTACTTTGCAAGAAAAAGCGCTACTGGTGAAGTTGTTCTACCAGATCCAACAAAACTCCGTTGCAGCTTCAAAGGAATTTTGTAGTATGAAGTAGACATGAAGAGGTTCAATGTCTCTAGATGCCCTACGAAAGATGATGCAGAAATTTGAAAAAAACCGGCTACTTGGCATTCTTCTAGGTAGAGGACGAAAAAAATACCGTCTTCTAGTATCGAAATGTTGCGATCGCGCTTGTTGAAGCCAGCAGTCCGTCACCGCATAATAGTGTGAATTTACCAGCTGTTTCCTGTATTCTGGATATGATGTATTCAACTGTACGAAATATTGTACAGAAGATTTTGCATTTTTATCCATACAAAATTAAGTCTGTGCTCCTGTTGAAGGACGGGGGGGGGTGAGTAAAATTTTTGCACTTCAGTTCCTTTTCATGAATAGTGGTTAATACAACTTATCTATGAAACATTCTGTGGAGTGATGAGGCCCACTTTTCCCACAATGGGCAAGTTAACACTCACCAATGCCGAATTTGGGCAGAAAAAAACCCTCACGTTATCGAGGACCAACCCTTGCCTTCTCAAAAACTGACAGTATGGTGTTGTTTTACACCTACCTTTATCATTGTACCATATTTATTTGAAAAGATAACTTCAAATTTAATCCAATCCTGTTTCGTCACAAGACAACGGTACCATGATAGGCTGGGGGATTTTGTAATCCCAACTCTTCAATAGCTTGAATGCCTTCAAGACATCATTTTCATGCAGGATGGTGCACCACCTCCTATTGATCGTCGTGTAAAGCAATTGTTAACTAGTAACTGGGAACGTGTGTCTGTGAGACTGCTAGCGATGAATTTTCGGTCACCCCTATTCTATTTTTAGCTCAGTTGAATGGATTGACCCTGTAGCTTGTGACATTCAATACACGTGCACTTTTTCAACCGATTTCAGAGGATGCTTTTTAAAATAATTCAGTTATTTCTTTTAGCACAGTCTCTAAGACCGCACCTCCCTGTCAGTGATAAACAAGGCTTAGCAGATGGCGCTAAAACTTGGGCCTCGAAATAGTATCTAATTTACTGATCCTATTATGAAGCAGTGCTCCAGACACTTTCAAATGAAGCAGAAGGTGATTTTAGTGATAAGGATAATTGTACAGAAGAGTTTTTCGATAAAAGTTCGCATTCAACTGATTCTTATATGTATGTTCAAACATAATTAATATTTCTAGAGATAATATATTTTGAAAAAAATTATAAAATATATTAATATACCAAGATATATATATATATAACATAAATTATAGGTTGATTTTTATACTAGTTTTTAACCTGTATGTTTAAAATGCCTTAGAAAACCGTGCTATGTAAGTCACACAAGCTGATAAAAAAAGGGCCAATTTTACACATTGTCAATTTTTTCATTTTTCATATAATTGTTTAATTTTACATTATATTTGTCCTCTATACACCTTCAAATACTGTAAAAATAAATATGATTAAAAAAGTAAATAGTAATATGTTTTTTCAAGAATATTATTTATTGTAATATGTAATTTGAGAAGAAAATGTATGTTCCAACGCATTTACTTTTTTCAATGATAATATATTTTGAAAAATTTCTAAAATAAATCTATAGATCAAGAAAAATATCTGCAAAATATATTAGAAGTTTTTCATACTAATATATTCATTAGAAAATTTAATTTGAGTGTAAATGAAATGCGGTCTCGTAGACTGCACCTCCGCAGTTAAGTCCTAAAATTTCACCTCCCCAGTTAAGGGTTAATACAGCATTTCACAGAAACACGAGTTATCAGCCGTCATTTCTCAATAGCATGACCTCCTCGCTCGCCGAGCATGCGATTTTTGGCTGTGGGGTTATTTGAAGGACAATATCTAGCGACAAAGACCATCATTTCTACCAGATCTGAAGTAGAACTTTCAGCGCCATATTTTTAACATTCCGGCAGACTCACCCCGATCACCTACAGAAAATATGGTTCTCCGATTAGAGCATATTGTTGAAAATGAAGGATGATATATAAAACATACATGTGTAACATCTGAGGTTTAATCGGGTGTGGATTTCCTTAGTGAAAACTCTCTTTTTTCATTATGGTGATATGGAAGAAACTTATTTTTTTATCTGTTATCATGATTTCTTTGTTATAGCCATGGCCAAGCAACCCCGTGAACCAAATAAAACCAAAAAAATTTTCCGGGTTTTGTTAATTTTTAAAGATTTTTCGCACTTTTGGTCCGCCCTGTACAAATATGATTCTGCATTTGTAAGTGAATACGAATGTTTCGGCATTTCCATCTATATTCATTACAAGCAGTTTCTCTCAAAGTTTCTATCTCTGCTAAAATTCCTCTTTATAAAAGCAAAAACAGTAATATTTTCAGCAAAAAATCTGAACAACTATCTTAATATATGGATGGTCGAGAAGTGCATAAATTAGATTTTCTCGTTGTCGATGAGGCATTCTCTACCTTCCTCAATATCTTAAGCCTTCTACCAATGGGTTTCAGGCTTTTTCGAATGCAAATATCCTCAAAAGATTTTATACGCTGACATTTCTAAAGTTTGCATTTTCTTATTAAAGTCTAAAATTTCAGAGATGAACACAGTTTTGATACTACACTCATTCAATCATACCCAATGCAGATAGCAGAGCTACATGAATATTTCTGAATCTCTTCGTTTAGCTCATCATCATGGGATAGAGCATGAACATACTTAAAAAAAAACTTAGTTACTATATCAGTGAGAGCAATTAGCAAACCAATGCATCTTAGAGCAATTGACGTATCATTAAGAAATTGTGATTGTCTTTTGTTTATTCCATTCTTCATATAACATGCACAATTCCTGTGTGTCCCACGGGGTCATTTATAAGTCATGATACACATGCACATGTAATAATATATATTCTTATGCACTTTACATTTCATTTCGTTGTTCCCGTTCTATTGTTTATTTTTTGAAAAAAAAAATATAAAGTAGGTGTAGAGTTCAATTAGAAGTGGATTATTCTTAGAACAAAAATATGCTTTTGTTAAATAGGCTGTTTGATAAAATCTGTATAACGGGCTGCAAATGTGTGCACTTATACTATTGACTGTTTATTTAATGCGTGATTCTATTTTTGGTATTAATTACTTCAGAAAAATTACAACTTTTTGCAATTTCTTTTTCGATGATTAGTATAGAAAGTGCATTTAAGCGTTATTCATACATTTTTGACCGAAGACAATTCTTTATTAATTTTATTTTGCTATAAGAGCACTTTACATTTATTATATTAACTGGCAATGTAAAGAAAAATTTTAACACAGTTAATACATCTAGAAATAAATCATTATAGTTATTGATTAGTATATATTGCAATATGTTTTGTAGCGTTATTTACATCCCTTTCATTCAAAACCAAATGCAGTAGCAAAACAATTATATGGATTAAGTTCTCATATACATCGTTATTACAAAACGTTGCATAATTTTGGAGCATTTTTCTAATTCATGTTTTTCTAAAGTTTTTATATCAGTGATTTATTTGAAATACTTTCTTCTATTTCTACTATCTTCTATCTTTACAATAACAGTATCAATGACAGAGTTGAAAATTTACATATAAATTCCTCAATCGGGATTTCTATAATTCCATCTCCTACTGTTCCGAATTATATTTTTTGTCTTTTTTCCAATTCGTTTTTCAGAAAAATGTTCTGAAAGATTCACATTACGCGTTATCGCTTTTGCTTTGTCTGAAAATGAGTTAAATATTGTTCTTAAATTTTGAATTTCAGTTTTAATATTATTGACTAAATTAAAAGCGAATCGAGAACAA
Organism: Argiope bruennichi; assembly: GCF_947563725.1. Taxonomy (NCBI): domain Eukaryota; kingdom Metazoa; phylum Arthropoda; class Arachnida; order Araneae; family Araneidae; genus Argiope; species Argiope bruennichi. The sequence goes on from NC_079151.1 coordinate 149,070,231, forward strand.
TTTTTTTACTTGAAATAGTTTATTGAGAGTACTAATTTTCGGCAGTATTGTAAACCATACTATTAATCATAAAATAAATACCATTTCCAATAGACTTTTAGCTTCGGATACAGCTGTATTATTGTTATTTGCATCAATAAATTCTTCTAAAGCGTTGGAAGTTTGTTCAAACTATATATACACTGCTTTTACCGTATCTATTTTGGCTTCCCAATAAATGTTGCATAATGGTTTAAGATAATTGTGTAAATGCTTTTGTAGAATTTCCCATATTTTTGTAGATGCAGAAAATAAGCAATTTAGAAGTTTTAATATAAAAAATGGCAATATATACGGCTGGAAACGGTATCATGAATTAATAAATTAAAAGAGTGTCATGGGCAAGGCACATAAATTGCTTGAGGTTTTTAAAGCAATAAATTATTCTAGATTGTACGCCTTTATGTTTCCCTTTCATGTTGTTACCGTTGTCGTATGTCTGTTCACAACAATCCATAATATTTAAATCAAGCTCACTTAATATTTCCAATAGAGCTTTTGCTAGTTTTTCTGCAGTTACTTCAATAAACCCTATAAATGACACATTTATGCTTAATCTTTTCTCTTCAATATTTGCATACTTAGTAAAGATTGAAGTTTGTTTTTTATGAGAAATATCAGAAGTAGCATCAATTCGGATATTGTAATACGTGGCCGCTTTTGTGTCGTTTTTAATTTTATTACAAACGTCATTTCCTAACGCAGGAATAATTTGTTTTTGTGATGTATTTGCTAAATCATGCACAATTCCAGTCATGCACAATTATTCTGTTTATGTGATCCATAAGTACAGAGTCGTATTTACTTAATAATTTGATTAAACTTTCTAAATCTTTCCGATTCCTTATTTATATTAACTTGATTTGTTTTATCAATAGTCGAACATAAATTTAGTCGTTTCTGTCATTCTTTCCAAGCAATAAATGAATTAAGTGACCAATAGAACGCTCATGATATTAAGTTGCAGTTAATAACCTACTCCATTTAATATAGATACTTAAAAATCTTGCAGATTTTTCATCTCCTCTGGAAAATAATGTACAGGGGGAAAAAAAACACAATCTTGCGTGTTTGAATAAATCAACCAACTGCGAAGCTGCATTTCACACTGGTTTGGAACTTTTTTTTAAGGAGTAATTAGGGGGAAATGATCTTCCTACAGCATTCTTAGCAAATTCTTCTTTGTTTTGTACAGGTCTGTTTCTAACACAAAATATTTTAAACTAATCAGTTATAATGCTTGGTCATAAACCTTTATCACTTATATGCACTTGGTTGCATTTATAGTTATTTCCGGATTCAATCGTATGTGTATAAACATATAATTCTTCAAAAGTTTTCACAGTTTCATCACTTTCATTGCAAGATTGTGTAGTTTATGCGGAACTTTCTTCGCCAATTGAAGTTTCAATTGTAACTTCTAAAGTCGAAACAATTTCATCGCCAGAATTACTTCGTACACAAGAAAACAGATCTACTCATGACTTTTTTAAAATTTAGCTTTTATTTATTTTTTCTTTTCTGCTAATTTCATTTTTGGAAACCGAGTCTTGACAACCGGTGGGATATTTCCTTGGCATGGACATAATTATATCTAACAACATTAAACATTTTATAATATGAATTATCAAAGTAATATATGCAATTTAACCTAGTAGGTGTGGTAAATGATCTTACTTTATGTTTATAATATGCTGCACACTTACACTAAACTGTAATATATCAATAAACTTCGTATATTTCAAAACCCATCTATTGCTCCAGTTAAATTTCTTCCTCTCTTCTTTCCATGCCGCTATTACCATTCAGAACCTTTTTTTTTTTTAAATTCTTGATCAGGTCTTGGGGCCCTCAATCGCGGGACTCCGTTGCGTAACATACGCCGCACTCCCCAGATGGCCGGCCCTGGGCAAATGGATTTTAAGGTTCCTACTACTCACCGGCCATGAAGTTGCAGCCTCTAATGCCTGTGAGGTAAACTACCACTGATTACGGCGACTAAACAATTAAGTTTAAATAAATAAAATTGTATTGTCATGATTTAGAATATCTTTTTCAGAATTCTTCGATAATAATCACCCCAAATTTGAAATTGTTAATAATGAAGTAATTATTCATAATTATTTCACTAAGTTTGACTGTTGGCAATAGGAAATACAATTTTTTTTTCCTTTACAAAATAAAAATTTAGATATTTGATTAAAATATATAAAGAAATTTCTTCGGACCTATACATCTATCTATAGCTTCTGTGGGCCGTGGAACATAGAAGTTTCTATAAATTTTATATCAGTGGCGATCTTTAAACATTTGCATTTCTGCATCATTGAATTAGATAAGATCCCTTATAAGAATTTAATTGTAATAATTTTAAAGACATTATTTAAAAAAAGAGTTTATTGTTAATGGATCTTTTAAGAAATCACTACGAAGAAAACTTTGAGTGCTTGAAACATTACACTAAATTTTTAACTCAATAATTTAAAAACTTTAAAATGACTCTGCTGACAATTACGATTAATAAAATAATCGCATTCTACTGCTTAAGAAGGAAATATAAAATGATATTATTTCAAAAATTAGTTTTCGTCAAGCTTGTGCCACCTACAAGTCACTTTAAATGTAAGATTTGTTAAGTAAGAGCTTTTTTATATGTTCTGTTTATACGTCCTGTTTTATATGTATTGTTAAGGTAGCAAAGACAGATGGGATGTTTTTGTAACAAACTTCTTCATATTTTGGTATGTAATGTAATTGTAAAAACATATATCTCTAATACAGAGTGTGAAATGTGATAAAGTTCTTATGTTGAGAACAAATTATTTCAAATGATTTGTTCTCAGTGGGTTGTCGAACAACTTAAGCGGATGTCTTAAAAATATTCTCAGTATGGGTAGGCATATTCCCAGCTTTCACTTGTTAGTACATTTTTGTCGATGTGCCGTTCTCTTCTCAAATAAAATAACACAAACTGAATGAGGGACGATGGAACAAACAACTTCTTCCTGCCAGAAGAAAATCCAATAGCACGCTGACAATGGAAAAGGTTGCTTTCATTGGTTGATGGAGCTATGTCCAAATTTCGGATGTCATGTATTGATCACAAACGCACTGTTTCGAGAGCATTCCCTTGCAGCTCTTTCCAACGAAGGATAGGCAGTTGTCTTAGAGTAAATATGTTTTCTTCCGCCTTAAGAGTATTTGAAAAAGAAAACAACAAAAGTTGCTTTCGAAGGGGGAAAAAAAAAAAAAAAACGAATTAAGCTTTGGATTCAGGAAGAATCGAATATTTTATCTGAGATTCTGAAAAGGAATTCTATAAGGATATAGTAAAGCAAATAGCCGTCTAATATTAATTCATGTCTTCTAAATTACATCTTATTTTTACATATTTTTTTTAATTCTAACGCTGTTAAAATGAGAGGAATAGGATTTTAATTTCAATCATTAAAATAGATATGATTTAGAAAAATGGAAATAATTACTCTCTTTCATACAAATTATATAAAATGAAAGTATTAGTATTGTCCTAATATTTCAGATCGAAAATGAAAATTCGAATTTCGGCTTCATGTTTCAGACCTCCTTGAATCTGAAAAACGCACTTTCAGAATGATGTCTGTCGATCTGATTGTGAGCTCGATAACTCAAAAACGCTTTGAGGGGGTCGGGCGAAATTTGGCAGAGCGCTTTTACGTCAAATTTGTAGACTGATATCAAATTTCGAACGAAATCCATTCAGAGAAAGTCTGTCTGTCCTCCTACCTCGATAAAATTTAATACGATAACTGCAAAATGAAGATATCTAGATAGATAAAGCACAGATTTGATGTTTAAAGTGTGAATATGATGCAATTGGGAGCAAAATCCACAAAGTTGTCGGGTGCTCGTCTGGTTATAATTCTTCCTGCATGCAAGCACTATAATTTCAATGCATAATAACTTACATTAGTGAAATTCATCATACAGTTTCAGTGCAGATTAAGAGCAGATTCGAATGACATCTGTTTAAGGCTTGACCATCGGCCGGTTTGTATTTTCAGCAGCCCGTTAGCGCGATCACTCAAAGATGCAATGACTTAAATATGTGAAATGTGACACTTGATCTTGAGATCCTATTTATAGTTCTATAATAGATTTTGGTTTCAATGTATAAAACACATACTCACAAAATATAAAAACAAATATTAATTTTTTAGAAATTTGTGTGCTAATCGTGTCTTTACGATTAATTGTCAAAAAATCTCCAAAGATAGCATTCTGTTATGTTTCTTCAGATGCTTTTCACTGTTAATCGGGCATTCAGTAATAATACTCAAATACAGTTTTTGAAGAGCACGCGAGACATTTTCTAATAGACTACTCTTGTAAGTTGTTAACTATATTAGATTCGTAATTATTAGATGTATGGAAACAAATAGATATGCAAATTATCATATTAATAAAATATGTCATTTTTTTTAATGCTTTCAGTTAATCCCAATCGAAATTCTTTCATAGTATATTACCCTTACAATTTCTCTGTCTAGTATTTATTAAAGAAAGTTAAATCATTATTTTTTCTGGGTATTAAAACTAAAATAAATAAATGCATAACCATTAAGAATCCAATATAAAATTATACCCAAATTTAAATATAAAAGCAATAAATAATTTTATAATATTAAATCAATTAACTATATTGATTGATGATCAATTCTTTTCATTTCCTTCAGTCTCAAAAACGAAAGAATCTTAAAACACTCTAATAGTCAAAAGGGCCCCTTTAAATCCATTTTTAAGTGACTTAAAGATCTAACAATGATAAAAAGAATTTCAATAAAGATCTTTCAATAATCGAAAGAACCTTCTGAACACTGATTCAGGCAGCTTCTCTTATGCGAGAAAGATAAGCAGCGTTGTTTTCATGTCAGTAATTCTTAAGCCTTCGAAACTGAAACGATTTAAATGAAGTCAGACTTTAGACATGCACTCAGACAGTTTTAATGAGCGGAACTTCCGACTGGTGCATTCCCGCCCAGAGGGAGATGGTTTGCACAAACCGAGCGACCTTTCAGAAACCTATTTATCCTCTTCAGAAGAAAGGATCTCCTGTCAGCTGAAAGACGGGACTATTTTGTAAGGAATTAATGGAACCGGCAGAAGTTCTGATATGTACCATGTGTCTCCTCGGTTGACACGCCAGCGAAGGAAGGTTAGGAGATAGCAGCAATAAATAAACTGGGATTGGAAACTGCTTCAAGAGATTGTCAATCACATGTTCTCTATTATTTATTCGGAAGGTCTAGGATTATATTTCCGAGCAAGTATAAGAATGAGCTTTTATGATAAGAGGGAATTAGAGTTTAATTCGTTGTATATTTATATTTGAAGCTGAGATAAACATAAATTTAGATGGCTCTATCAGAAATGATATTTTTAGAATTATGATATAAAGAAAATTTTTAATATTAATTAGCAAAAAAACATCTTGATCACTTAATCAATAAATGAAAACATGTTTATTAATCTGTTTAATAATTTACTACATTTTGCAAAATTAGAAATATTTTTTTAGATTACGTATGGAATCACTTAATGTAATTTCACAGCAGAAATATTTAAGAAATGAATGAAAAATAAGATTTGTGATTCTCTTTCTCTGTCTGTAAAGTTTTCCACTTTTCCTTACTTCATTTAAATTTGTAAAATTATTCATTTTTTTATTTTTAAGTATGATTTTTGGCATTTAATATAACGGTTTCTATTTATTAAAATCGTAAATAAAATCAGTCATGATAATTAAATGCTCAAATTCTTTTCAAAAGATAAAGTTGAAGTGGGGCTTACTTGATACCGATTTTGTGATAAGTTACTTGATACCAATTTTGCGATAAGTGTAAGCTAAAGAAACCACATAAAACTTTTGAAACCAATACTTTAAAGAACAATTATGGACCATTAATATTAAAAATCTATATTATATTAACGTCAGTTTAATAATTTATAAATGTGTCAGTGAAAAAATATATTAATAAAAAGGCTTTAAAAGATTTTTGAAAAGTAATTTCTTTAATGATCCTCAGTCTTAAAGGAGTCCCGAATATTTATGGAAAATAATAGGTTACAAAATAATTCTTTTCAGGCGATGCCATTTTTTTTCTCGTTTAATAAAGTTATTTTAGATTCTACAAAATATAAAGTATTCACTACCTATCAGTTCAATACTTATTACATTTATATTATATATTTTTTTCAATAATGCGCATTTAATATTTTAAGTAAGGTACTTTAAACTATTGCAGTTAAATCAGGAGATGCATAGGACCATCAACAGAATTCAATTTTTAATAATTGTGTTAACCAGCAAAATTTTCCCTGTTTTAAAAATTACAACTAATGTGAATGAATGAGCATCAAAAATATAAAAAAAAATTATGATGATTTTATATAATAAAATAAGAAATTAAAATTAACTTTTGAAATTTTACTGGAACACCCTTCCATTTTGTTCTTCGTTCTAAAAATATTTCCATAAAAATTCCAAATATTTAAGTATGTTTTGCATGCAATTTCATGTTGGATCATGTTGGGATTATGACATCATTGTCATAATCTCAACCTAAATTTGCCTCAAGCAGATTATTCCGTATTTATTAATTGCACTGAAGGTTAATATTACTTTATCGAAATATTTTTATGTAATATGAATTACGTAGCTAGTTCATCGCATGCCCTTTTTTTTTAATAAATCAAAATATGGAATTTTAAGAATGAATAATGGTATTTTTTTAAAAAAAATAATTTCTGAAGATACAAAATTTTTGATATTATTACTGTATTCTTAGAATGCAGAAACGGAAATAGACTAAAACGGCAAAAAGTTAAATAAAAAAATTCCAAGTGTAAAAGTTCTCATTCTTTCGATTCATTTTGTCTTTTTTTCCCATATAAATTAATTTCTATATTATTCTCTGTTTTATCAAATGATATAATAAGACAAACGAGTTTCGTAGTTTTAACAAGGAGCCAAAACTAGAACCAGCCTGAGTTTGAGGCTCATTCTCCAGGCTCATCGCTCATGATCGGAGATTGATTTCTGGTCATGCCATTGCACTGATCACTCATGCATGACAAGTTAATGGTGGGAGTGGGTCTCACCCGCCCATCCCATATCAGGCACTGCCTCTGGCCCATCGCGATCATGATTCAAAGCGATGGCAATGTAGTACCAACTTGCACACAGCTGTCAGATGAATGTGATTGGAAAAGAATATCGTTTACAAATACTTTCAGAAATACAAATTTTTAAAAGTATTATAAAAGTTTGAATAAAAATATTAATTTTAGGACATTATTTGGCTCGAATTAATATTCTTTTAAAAATGAATGGACAATTATTCTAGTTGCTGCATGTTATAACATAGTATGAGATGCAATTAAAGTGATATTATAACATCGCTATCCATCGACGATGTCCAGTATCGGTTTAATAGTATCGTGTCATTGCTATGTGAAAGTATGGATATGATCTTAAATTATTTTGTTATTTAGAATAATTTAATTTATCTGTGACATTATTCTGTTGAGAGAAAAAAAATCACTATTTACTAAAAGGAAAATGTATTTTTCAGAGAGCTATTATGCAGATTAAACAACAGTTAAACCTTTTTTTAAACCTTCATAAATTAAATCAAACTTAAATAGCAGTAAAAGGTTTTGAGAATTAAATCTCAAACTTTTCAATTTAATTTTCAGAATTTATTCTATTTGCGAATCTTCGAAGCGAAATCTCACTCATTGCATTATTAATTAACAATTTTAAAGAAAATCAATAAAAAGATTTGCCAAAATTGGATGTGATAATCGTATGATACTTCGTTTCGAATTAAAGAATCATTACTATCACCTTCTTGTGACATTCTAAGTTTAGTAGTTCAATGAAATGGCCTGACAATAAGAAGACTAGGAAGAACTGCCAAAAGATGCTGTACGACTGTACAAAGTTTAACTTTACTCCGTATACCTTATGCTAATAAATACATTTTAGATATTGTATAATATTATCCATTACTAAATAATACTATTCATTATTGTATATTATACAACGCTATATAATATTTTATAACATTGCATAACACTGTAAAAATATTATGAAATGTTATAAAATTCTTACATTTTATATTGGTAGGGAAGTTATCGCATAATATTAGTTCTGCACATTTTACGATATTGTTCAATAAGAATCATTTGATATATAAAATGAATTAAAATAAAATTGCCTATCTGCTGAAACTCATATTTAATTATTTTTTTCCTTCTTGCCTTCATGACAGAATAAAAGTATGAGCAAATTAATAATTGAATTTACATCAGTAATTCTTCATTCATCAACTTTCACTCATCAGTCCTTTCATTTGCAGAGCATCTTTATAAAGGGAAAGAATTTTTGCAAGAAACAGTATTTTGAAAATGAATAATAATTTTTGCACTTTCTACAAGGCAGGAAAAATCAAGAGATTACAGTGTCTTTTATTTTCGTTGTAAAATGACTCTTCTTCAATGCACGCAAGCGAAACCTCTTTTCAAACTCTTATAAAGTACTCAAAAAGTGAAAAAAAATTCTTTAATATATATATATATATATATATATTCATAAAGAAAAGGTTATGGAGATTTTTATGCAGATGGAAATCGTGCTTGGAATGCTTTTCTCAAAATTTAAGAACTTTACACTCTTAAATAAAAGACAAAATGTTTACTATAATAAACATTATCGTTGGAGCAATCTCTGCAGTTTGAAACACAAAGTGTTCATGGCACTATTTCTTTTTTGTTTTATTTTTCTTTTATATAAAGATATTCCGTGCATGCATTTTCATTAAAGAATGTGAGAATGCTGACACTTTAGACTTCAATACGAAAAGCATTTTGTCGTTACACAAAAATAAACATCGCATTACATGTCTTCTATTCGGATGTTTAATTAGAATTTTATTCGCTAAAAATCTAAAATGAGTATATGTCCATTTCTATTTTAAACTTCTTATATAATCTAAAATATTTTTAAATAAATCTTTCACAACTAATTTTCAGAAACGTTTCGTCGTGTTATTCATGATAATTGAGAGGTAGAATTTTGCCATTATAAACCACAACAACTGCATCGTGACATCACGTTTTGTTTGTTTTCGCTGCTGCAATTTCATATGTTTTGTTTATTTTTGTAAATTTATAAAATATAAGATAAAAAGTGGATTTTTGTTGCACGAGCTTGTTGTAATATCTCGACTGTGAGAATGAAAAGTTCCAAATTCGAACTCAAATTCCAACGTCGATCCAGGTTATACGTGAGCCTCAACGACATGGAAACTACCATCAATATTTACCTCCTCCCCCGTCCGCCAACTGGTGTGGCAACGGATAGAAGGATTACAGTCAAGTGTCATTTCCGATAGAAAGGAAACTTTATAACTCGATCGGCTGGTAGATTTTTTTTAATAATTTTAATATGTAACAAATATATTGTAAATATGACCAGAAACACTAGAAAATTTTATAGTGTGTGTGTGTAATAATATCTCTTAAATCAATTTAAATCCAAATTAATTTCCTAATTTTTTTTTTATCTTACTTTATCCCATATTCACGTCATTCTAAAATGGTCTCTTATTTCATGACCCATTTCTCACTTTTTATTTCATTAATTATGCACACTCTATAAAGTTGCACATTTTAGCATTTTCTCACGCTTAGAGGGAAGGGATAAAAATTCTTAATGATTAGCACATTCTTTTAAGAACACCTACATTTCCTTTCCCTAAGTCTACATGTGTCAAAGAAATCCCATTCAAAATCTCATGGTAAAACCCCTGAAGAGAAAAATTTTGGTCTCGTTTGCATTTGTATCGTGATGTACATAATATGGCTTCGTAGTGAAATAAATCTAAGTTTTAAAAAATTCTAAAGTTTTTTTTTTCTTTTTCTATTCGGCCACTCAAATGTTAAAATATGTTTGCACATATATAACTGACTAAATGTTTAAAAATTAGATATTGGGCCACGTTTTGAGTAGCCACCTTATATATCATAAAATATGTTCGATTTTAAAACATCTTTTCTGACAATTAAAGTAATGCTATCAAATTATTTGACATACGCATATCCTTATTTAGCTCGAAAATTTTGCGTCAACCCTCTATTTTTTTAACAATTGTTCCAAACCAAATGATTTTTGTAGGCATATTTAAAAATAGATATAAATCATATGTAACAAAAGTGTCTTTTTAATTCTGTATATTTTATAACCTTTTCTTTTTTCTTTTTTGAAGGACTTTTCACTAGCACTCGAAGATAAAATAAAGAGCTTCCACATTATTTTAGCGCAAGAATGACATGCATTCTTAATACAGGATTCTTTTCAATATTCTCTGGCCTGAATTTGTATTTTGAATATTTGCCAGTTGTTTTTATGATCATTTTTATAAAATAGACCTTATTTAAAACAAAAGTGAAGTATTTCATTCAAAGTAAAAAATAATACGTAATAAATGCAAAAATTGAGCAGACACCGTCGTTTTAATGGTATTAAGAGGCTTTTGAGAATGTGTTTATTTCCATAAATAACAGCAGTCCATAAACTCATAACTAAACTGGAAAATGGAAATAAACCGAATTTCCAGTGCCATTTAACGTTTGTAAGATAATAAAAATATTCCATATTTGAAATATTTCAAAACAATATATGGAAGTTGAATATTTTAAACTAGTCACTATTATATATTTATCTAAGCTTTGTGTGAATGCCTATTTTGATAGCAAATAATGAGTTCTTATCTCTAGAGATACACGCACATATATGCTCATTTTCAAATTAACTTATCATTCAAACTATTCTTGAAACCTTTCAGTTGGGTTAAGGCTACGCAGATTAGAAATTTTTAATTTCCTTTATTCTGTTTTATTTTAATTGAAAAGTACTTCAGAATGAATCTGAAAGGTTGAATAATTAACAATGTTTAGTTTTAAATGCATCAAACATTAAGAAAATAAATAGAATCCTTTGAAATAATCGGCCGAAAATTTCTTTAGCCTATCTTCTTTAGCGTGGGAAAAAAAATCCTTATTCATTTGACGGTGGGGAAATAAAAGATTTATTTGGCGGGAAAGTTAGTTTTTAATTAATAATTAACATTATAATTAAAAATTCAAACAAAGGGACCCCAGGTGCACATTCCCGACCTCCAAGGTATGCATGTGCCAAATTTGGTAGCTGTAGGTCAAACGGTCTGACCTGTAGAGCGCTAACAGACACACACACACACATTGAGCTTTATATAAGTATAGATAATGATATTTTTTCCAAATTGTCTAATATTTTACTTTTTTTAAAGATTTTAAATCAGATAGTTCAACTACTCAAAAAGAATTTCTCATATATTTATAAATAGAATCCATCAAAACATAGCAACACTGTTGAAAAAATGTATAGACAACCGTAGATCTGCAAACAGAAATCAAAACCTAAAGCTTACAAAAAGATGACAGTATGTAAGAGACATAATCATCCAGATTTGTTACCATATATTTCATTTAAAGATTTTTTTTTTGTTGTTACGTATTCTTGTATAAGAAAGTTATATATCTCGACTCCAATACAATGAACATTTCCTTTGTCTGTGAATCCATTTGGATTCAAGGGTTGCGTCCACAAGTTTGACTCCTGTTGCGACAAAGCGTAATATATCGACAATAATAATATATAGAAAAATAATATGAATACATAAATTTAATAATATTTCGACAAATATTGAGATATATCCACTAGCTCATGCTATATATATAGACAATATATAGCATATAAATTTGATCAACTTAAGTTTGTCAATCCAAACGAACGTATTCACGTTGGTATGGGCAGGAAGGTTAGGAGTAGGGATTGCAATACCGGACCAAAAGTTCAATACCGGTATTCGGTATTTTTTAGATCTCAATATCGGGATACCGGTATTAGAAATTTTAGGAAAAGAAAGAAAACACGGGTGTTTCGTTGTTTTATTTACCAGTTATATTAGGGAATGTAAATATCACAAAAATAATTTGTAGCATATACATTATAACGGTTTATAAAGAATCACAAAAAAGTAAAGGAACATCTTCTTTATTTCAATCACAAAAAAAAAAAAGTGCTATTGTTGTATCTGATCCAAAGTAGTATAGCTGCACTATACCACCTCCATGAAACCAAAGATCTCTAAAAAGTCCAAAAACAATAGTGGATCCCTTAAAATCTCAAACATCGTAAAATTTAAACAATTAAGAATATGATTGGGGGAGGCTTGATCTGCCTTGCACCAAGAACATTCAGCAAAGACCTTCCGTCCGTGTTGGCAGATGAGGGATTTCGTGTGTCCATTTAAAAAACGAGAGAAAGCTGTTTGCTGTTTTCTAGAGATATTCAGACGGTGACACCAGTCGGGACGTTCACCAAAGTACCAAGGGTGAGCACGTGGGACTCTACAAAGTGCACTCGACTCCATCTTTTTGATAGAGGAGATTTCAGAATAAGTTAATGTTGCATCACCATGAAATATGTCTGCTTAGGCAGTCTTAGCTAAATTATCCGCTATCTCATTACAATTTAAACCAACATGTGAGGGGACCCACTGAAAGTGTATAGAGTGTTCAGCAGAGAACCTGGCAATAATAATGTTTAGATAAACAAAAAAGTGTTAACATCACTATTCAGTCTCTGGTACTATTACAAATTTTTGAAATGAGATCTTAAAAACATAATGCATCAATTGTACTATCATTAAGCCTGGAATGTAATTTTGGGCAAAAATTATCAGCTGTCGAAAACGCTCTATCGGCATCTACGATAGTTGGTGGTATTGTTAGCAATTTGTGATATACTTTTTCCAAATATTTACTTCTAAATACCTCATCTTCAAATAAATCGATTACTCTTCGGATGGTTTTGGATATAGCTGATTTCTGTATTGTATTTTGGTTTGTTGAATATTTTTTATTTATCACTAATTCTAATTTTTGTTCAAGGGACAATTCCTTTTCACTATCGACATTGGTGCCATGATAATCTCCGATAACTGTACCGAATTCTTCTGAATGTGGATAGGTTTGTGGATAAAAAAATTTTAAGAAAATTTACTATAAACTTGATCAGATTATGTAAATACAGTAAGACATTTTCTATTTCGGTATTCCTTTCTTCTGTGCGATTTTTCAATGTAATATATAATTCTTCAGATAGTGATGTGTGCTGTTCTTTCAGTGACTGTAACATGAAATTTATTGTTGCATTCGCTGTTAATAAATTAGAATCTTTCCGACATAATGCCTCAACAGCCAGTTTTAATATTAAGTTTATATTAAGTTATAACAACCTGTTCTGGATATTAAGTCGAATTCACTTATCTGAAAAATTAATTTGCCGGTTTAAGTCGATTATTGCTTTTCTGATTGGATATCTCAGTTTCAAAAATCGTTCCATCATTAGGAGTAAACTGCTCCAACGTGTTTTGAATCTCCTCCTAAACATCTCCTTTCATCTTTCCTCTCACTCCTATTTTGTCAAAGTAAATCCATATTACACATGCGCAATAGATGGAGGGTTTTACAATCTATTGTCATACAGTATTTTATCACTTCTCTTGATTTTTCCTTCATCAGTCGTTATGGATACAATATCTTTTTTCGGGGATAATCCATGTTTCGCTAATTTAGATTTAAGCAATTAATTAAGCCATTCATTAGCTAATTAATTTCGTCCGTTAGGGAGACATAAAAACAAAAACGTATACCATTTTGCTATGTTGGTGATCCCTGAACTTATAGTGGAGACAGTTTTAAAAATATTTAGTAAATACCGAAAAAGCTTTATTTAAACTTGCGAATACCGGTATTACAAAATTGTACAAATGGCTCAAAATACCGGTATTCGGTATCCCGGTATACCGGTATTGTAATCCCTACTTAGGAGATTTGATACCACCAGTCAAAGATAATATGAGCGAGATCTTTTTTAGTGTTTTCAGGGAGAGGTTTATCTAGCTTCGCAAAATTGTTGTTAAAATTTTTTTCCATACAGGAAAGAAACAGAACCCAATTTAAATGAAATTTAAACGGTATTCCATAGGTGGTTACTTAAATAGCAATAAGACTTCATTTAATTCTATATTTTAAGTGTTGCAAATTGTCTCCACCCTCAGACATTTCACCTGAAATCTATTTCTTTCTATTAAAATGCAAATAAATTTTTTATTCATATATTCATAAAATATTTTAAAACAAACTGAATTCATGGAAAAAAAATGTTTTGCAATAAGTATTATGAATGAGTCAATGTATTTAGATTTGGACGGAAAAAATATTTTAAGAACAGCTTTATATTCGAAATAAAATGTTCCTATGCAATGCTATTTCAGTTATTTCTTTCCTTACAAAATATTAGATCCAAAGCAAATCAGTTTTGCAAAGAAAAGGCAGCCGAGATTAGATTTAAATATTATAAATCTCGCATAAATATTTATTTGCTGAAAAATAGAGAAGACACTCCATCAAATCTCTTCCCCGTTTTGTATCTCTTACAATTTTTCTTTTTCGTTTTTTCACAGACTTGTGCACTTTTCTCTTATATACTTCCAGTGACTTTTTTTCCCTTTCTTGAAACTTTGGTGATATATTTCATTTCTTTCTTTTCCAGTTAGTCACTGTAAAACGTAAATTTAGAGTTTTCAGGTTTCTCATAAATTTCGATGGTTTCCTTAATGCAGAAAGTTTATATATATTTTTAAAGACAGAACAGAATCCTTTTATTCCGATACTTTCGCTGAAACTTCAACTTTTCTTTGTTCATTTTTAACCGTTTAAAATTCCGTCATTTATATTCTCGTGACATTTTGCTTTCGGTTATCACTTTGGTGGAGCAAAACGACTTTTTAAAAGTCTGAAATCGGTTATGGCATAACTTTTCGCATTCATGGATTTTTCAGTTTCATTATAATGTTTTCGGAATTCTTTTTAGCTCTAATAACGATTGATTGATCCTCGCATATGAAAATTTAATGTAGTTTTATTTCAATTACAATTCATCTTCTCTTAATACTGGAATACAAATGCATCGGATTGTGAACACCTAGCATCAAAAGATTGATGAGATTAATTATAATCATTAAAGGAGTTATTTTTAATTAAAATCCTTTTTATAAATTATTCAAAACAGAAGAAAATCAGTTTATTTAAATCTTTCTAACCAAAATATATACAATTTTTTAGTAACTTTTATTGAAATTCAGTGAAAGAAAAAAATCAGGCAATACGCTTACGCAAATATTATATAGAATATATATTCAAAATGTTAATTGTAAAATTATTTTTTAAAAATATAATTACGGAAATAAAATTCACTTTTGACCGGTACTAGTGCTGAAATAAACCATTCGAGTCCTTTAACTATAACATTCTTTTATGTTCATGCAAATCTTTATTTTTAACTTCCTGTTCCACTGGCATTACTCAGAATAATCCAAAGCATTTAAATGTTCCGGTAGCTCTAAATGAATCATTTTTATGAAGGGAAAAAATTCGCAACCTTTGTGTTAGAGAAATTGAATTGGGGAACTGGGCACTGTTCATTTGTAACTGTGAAATTAAATTAAGTTTTATGTCAAAGCTGGAAGGGCAAACATGCTCGGAGCGAATGATGGAATGTGGTGATGAAATGAGCATGTTATCTGGATCTCTCTCTGGAGAAAATTTTTTAAGAAAAGGATTCTTAGATGAAGAATATGGAATGAGTTGCCCTATATTCCTCATTATGTACTTATTTTCAAGAAAACTGTTTAAAAAAGATAAAATGACAACAGTAATAATAATAAATTTCAAAAGTTTTAACCCAAATGTCTATTTTGTTAAAAATTGATTAGTATTTTTCTCGATAAGCTTAATGAAGTTTTTCTGTCTAAAATTCATGCATCTAGTAACTAAAGACTTATCAAGTAGTAGTAGCAATACCTTATTTCTAAATCGTTTCAGGAATTTTGTATATTATATGAATCAGAATGAGAAAAATGTGTGCTAAAAATCCATTCTAGTACTTATCGTTTGAAAACTTTCATTTAGCATAGAATTCAATTTGGAATAAAGAAGAAAAGCAAATTTACTTCGCGAACCAATGGATGTACTCAAATATCCCTTCATTCGATAGAATTTTCATTATCAAATAATCTTAGACATGAATATGTTCTGGTTAGAATCATCTCTTCTTTTCAAAATATATTCAGTCATTTCTAAGATCCCAAGTTTAAGTTCGAACCGTAGTCAGCTGATAAAAGCGATCTGCTTCAATTCGGGAGACGCTGTTTTCCCTCGCTCATGTAACGTGGATTATCTACGTACACGCCAAATCTATGATGGTCAAATATCAAGACAATACGACTCAGTCACAGCATGAACAAAATAAATCAATTCAAATCGAATAAGTGAGCAGTGAAATAACGCTTGATGAATGTATGCAATCATAGTTTAATTTCGAATAATTTGAGATACATACTATATATAATATTTCTGAATGTTCTATTAAATATCTACCTCATGAAAGTCTGAAACATTTATGCATTTTAGAGGCAAATGCTGCGGATTTCTTCAAAACGTTTCCGGCTTTCTTAAAGGGACGTGAATTTGTATAAGGTTCCAACATGCAATCACATAAACAAATAAGTATACAAATAAACTGATTTCCAGTTTTAGATATATAAATAACATTTGGTGGAAAAAAAATAAAGAGCTAAATATATAAAAATTATGTATTTTGTTTCCTTCTGGAAATATTACCTAGCTTTTGGCATTATTGGAAACTAAAGTGGCCAGCAAAAATCGCCAAATCCCATCAAGTGGTGCTAAATTTCATATATAAGAAAGCAGTACTGACTCACTCTTATTTTTATCTTTACTTATAATAAAAATGTGAATATATGTATATGTGCGTTAGAGAGTATAAGAGGTTAAACTTTTTTATTTAGTTCTGCCAAACGTAACATATATATTTTACAGGGTGGAAATTTGTACTTAGGGGAGATGTTTTTTGAAGTTTTAATTAGAATTTAATTAAACATAGAAATAAATTTTGAGGTTTTTTTATCCAATAATTTCCGAAAATATTATTGAACAAAAATAGATACTATACGGTTTAAAAATTTAAAAAATTCGTTTTAATGATATCAATTTAATAAACGTGGAAGTTTTCCTGCATTTTTCAATTTATAATGTATAACTTTTTTCATTCATTTGCAACAATAAATTGCACTTTTAACCTGAAATGTAAACCGCTTTCATTGTATATTTCATTGGGGGATATCTGTGTAGTGAAAAAGGCAAATAAAAAAAACGATGTTACAATGTTACGCCAAATTTAGAAGACAAGTGAATCGTATATTGACGTTTATAATAGCGTATGATGGTATGGCACTGTCTTCATTAGAACGTTATATGTACACAAAAAAACTTAAAATAAGACAATTAAGATAACATGGTGTTAATGACAGATGACATGACGGAAGCCTGGATATACATCTAAAACGTATTATCTGAAATAATAAAGTAATCAGTATTCCTAGCGAATCCTCACCTGGTCACCTGGGAAGACTAGGTCTTCAAGTCAATATAACGTCGTATATTACTACTTTTACTCAACATCATTACAACGTCATATATTACTCAATATATAGTCATCTATTACTATTTTTCAATATTACATGTCATTTATCATAAAATCTTGAAATATTACATTATTACACATATATAGCGTGCATTACATAAGTATTGACACAAAAGAGCCACCATATCAATAACTGTTGAAAACTATTAGATCTATTATGAATGACAGAAAAAAAGTTAATATTCTGAATTGGAAGAATATTTTTGGTGGTATTCTTTTTTATCTCCACTAACCTCCTTATCAAACACTTTAAAAATGAAACTGAAGTGAATGCAAGAATCATAAAACAGAAGCGTCAGTTAGGATGACGTTTCTGTTTGGAAAATAACTGCCAGCCGTTTTCCAATAATGTCAACATTTGACATGTCCTTACATTTTGAAATAATAATCCAATTTTTAAAGTCTTTCGCTAGATTGAGGATAAAATATTTTTCTTTTTTACCTATATAAATTTTTGCAAAACAAAAAACGATTTACACGTTTTAAATACTTTTTAACTGGGTCAGCAATAAAATATTGAAAAACAGATGAACTTCAAGGTAAACGTAAATGAAAAAAATAATGAGTTTCTTTCTTCGAGTTTCAGATTTAATTTCACACAAGAATGACACTTCATTTGTTCTCCTTCAATTTTTTGACTCTTGCATTGAAGAAGCTCAATATCTTTTCTAGATAATCAAGACATTCCAAAGAAATCTCCTGTTCTCAGTAGGAAGCAGATTCTAAATGGCAATTTATTCCTTTGCCCCGACTGATCGGGGTTACGGCATCAACACAGTGAGCCGTTGATGAGATCCGCACTAAAATGCAAGCATAAAACCAAGCAGGACCGTAAATGCCGCTGTAAACCTTCAGCTACTGCGTTAAAGGATTTTACAATGGATCCCCGACCATTTTCTGTGTTCTGCATTTTTCAGGCAACCAAAAGCGAATATAACCTTTCACCTTTATACCTCTATGTCGTAAAAGCGGTTCAAACAGTTTGTTTACGACGGTGCTTCTTTAAAAGATATTCGATAATATTCGGTTTATAAAATAATGCACTTTAAAGTCGGAGTTACAGTTTGGACAGTTCATTGGAAACTTTCACCTTTATGTTTCAAAAGCCACGTGCATAAAATAATTCGATATTTATTGACTTGTAATTCATTTAATATTTTCAAATTTTGAAGTCCAAATTTACTATCCAAAATAATTATATTTGTTGTATTCTTAAATTTTAAATATAATTTTTAACTGAGGTTCATTTAAGTGGCATATCAGACATATATTCTTGAAAATGATGATTTTAACTATGATTCCGCAATTATGTTAATTTTAATTAAATTTGTAATTTTAACTAGGATTATGATTTTTACGTCATCATAAAGATAAGTATTTCTCAACGATATATGTCGAAAAACTTATGCACCAATGCTGAGCGAAAACTGCTCATTCTGGAGAAGTAGAAATTATGGACGACCTGGATGGAACATGGGGGAAAATAACACTACTTTCTTCCAACCAACAGTTTTGACAGCTACATCTGACCGCTGAGCGACTTTAAAATTTGTTTATAGTTTATAAGTAGTTAATTGTCCATTTCTACAAGAGGAAATACTCTAAACGATATTAAAATTCATTTAATGCCATTCGAACAGCATAAAGCTTCATCAACTTCCAAAAGGAGAAATCACAGAGCCTGCCTGAATCCTCCATTAAAGTGCTTTTTTTTCCATTTGCAAAACTTTGTTTATTTTCTTTTCAAATTACAAAAATGATTATTAACTTAATATCTATACCAGAGGTGGCGAACCTTTAAATATCAACGTGCCATTTTTCTAAAGAAATGTTCAATAAAGTACAGATGTGCCGTCTATACCTTATTTTTGCTTATTAATTTTGACTTGTGATTATTGGGAAAATACTAAAACTAAATACTAACAACTCAAAACTATTTATTTACTACGAAAAAAGTACATTTTGCACTGTATAGAAGTAAATGTTTTAGTTATAAATGTAATTCAAATTAAAGTAACATTAGTGTGACTACTGTTGTTGCAGATTAAATGACAAATAAGGCGTTGGTGTAAGGTGTTGCTTTTAGCAGAATGCCTGCTGAATTGGGAGTCATCTGCCAAACGGTTTCTAAGCAAGTCTTTAATGTTATTCATCTCTGTAAATAATAACTCGCCGGCATAGGTAGATGAAAATATGGTTAAAATAGCATGGGCCAGCTTCAAACAGTTAAAGGTGTCTGGAATTGAATTCCATGTTTCCAAAATTTAGTTACTGTCATTTCTACTTATATTGCATGTTCATCTTTTTGTTTCCATCTATTCCAACTTTTCTGTTGTTTCAATAATTTTTTAAATCCATTTTGAAATAGATTGGAAATTAGTCAGTTTTTGCATTTCAAATTCTTCAATTTCCAACCAATCGAATTGGGGCAAATTCAGTTTATCAAATGTAGTCACATCGGAGTACATAATAAACTTCCGATAATTCTTTGAACTGAGAAAATCTAGCCGAAAATTCCTTGATTAAAAATTAATTCCCAAAATAAATTCTTTAATTATTTTTTCTTCGTCTGGTTTCTCATGTACATTTAATTCTGATATATAATATTGATCTTCTTTTTCAAGTTTGGAAAGTGATATTTTTAATAATTTTTTCAAGTCTGTAGATTCTTGCAATAATATAGTTTCTGAAGACAGGTAGTTTAGCGACAAAAGCGCGAATGAAATCCATCATGATTTTTTTATTTGTGCCTTGAAGCTTTACTTTCAATTCATTGAAATGTTGACATATGTCTGTAAAAAACATCCATTTTGAAAGCCACATAATATCTAACAAATGTTGGGTATTGTTTCAATTTTCCTCTCATTTTGCAGAAACAGTTGCCAACACATTGACAAAAGTCCAAATTAAAAAAAAAAGTTAAATACTACTGAAAACCTTGAAAAGCACTTGTCTCAGTATTTATCTGTGTGAAATAAACTAAATAAAAAATATAATATTTTCTAAAAAATAAATGCAGCACAAAACTGTCTATGATCTTTTAAAATATCTACATTATTAATTCAATAAATCAGCTCTATTTAGGATAAACATGTTTTAATATAATTAATTTCAATTCAGGGGCCAACGGCTCTAATTTGTAAACCTTTAATAATAGAAATACATGTGTTAAAATGGTCTAAATAAAGAAAATAAACATATTTTATGTAGCTCGACTCTATAAATGCTCTAATAAATTACGAATATTTAGCTTTTATCTGAATCCTCTGCTTTATGAATAATATTTAACAATATATTCTTGGAACACCATTATTTTAAATAAAAAGAGTTACACTAAAATCAACCGAATCAGTCATTAAAACTGATCTGATTTAGGAAAATTTGAATATCACTATTCATTAAAAACGGGAAATTTTAGACCACTTCCTCGACCGTCACAAAGTGGATACCCTAATTAGCGCCCAGGGTTTTTCAAAACTTATTGGTCTAAGATTAGGAAAATATTGATTGTTCTAAACTATTACATTCAAAGCTTCATAAATCGATCAGATTTTACAGCAGAAAATAGAAACTTTCATTTATCTATTTAAAAGTTGAAATGGCAAGAATATTTCTCAGAATTTGATGCTTGGGACCAAAGAACTGTATAAAATTTAGATTTTTTTAAATTATATTTATAGACCGAAACAAAAAACAATTCTTTTGAAACTAAAACTATAAACTGAATTCCATGTTGAGAATCTGAGAAAGTTTTAATGAAAAATTATTGAGATATTACATAAATTATAAAATTTATTCGGTTATACTTATAGGACTTAAATAGTGGACTCTGTTTTCAGTACTCATGTTGAAAAATAATGTTTGATTTCAGTACAAAATGTTTCTTATATTAATTGCAGTTTAATCCTTTCCATTTTAATTTTAATTGGAAATCTTACGGCAGCTGACAGAAACAGAGAGATACATAATACATTAATACTTAAGGGCTTTATAATAGTATGAATAATTACTGACTTATCAAAATTTTAAACTTAAAAATATTTTGATAAAGAAGCTATTAAAAGTTAAATTAAATATTTAATTGAAAAATTTAATGAGCATTAAGCTTGGTGAAACTGCTGGTCACCAAAGGTGGCATTTAAAATTAATAAAAACAATTTAACTCATTTCAACATCCCTGTATTGAGACTCCGCTTTATATCTTTACCTTATTTTATATACATTTTTGCCTGTTCTTAAAAGTCGTACTATTCAAATGTTTATATTTCTAAATTCAAACACACCAGAGTGCTATTTCATATTGATCAATTTCAAAGAAATTTATAGTAGTTTTTTTCTGTGCTGTTATAGATTTTGCAGTTTACACTTTCTTATAATTTTTAAATATATTTATATTAATAGAATATTCTATTTATAGTTTAAGAACATTTCAAGATTCCAATATTTTAAATAATCACTTTGTTTAAATTAAATATATACCATTAAAATCTTAAGATTATCTATAATTTAACTTTAAGTTATAAAAAGGTATTGGAGAAAACAGAAGAAAAGTGCAATCATTTACTATAATGCTTAGCACTTAAATTTTTTTTAGGTTTTATGCATGATGGAACAAAGGCATGGCGTTAACAAAGTATCAGTTTTACAGAGAATAATAATGAAAATGAGAGAAAGAATGACAAACCATGATGAATTCTACAATACGCATCTGATGGGCAATAATTGTATCATAAAGGTAGGACAATGTTTATAGTATCGTAATCTGTTTCTAATCACTTTTGTCTTTTAATCATAAAAGTACTGTTGATGGACTGCGAAACATATCATGCGAGGTATATCATCCTGCCTTTCCTTTTGCAATCGACGTAACCTTTATTCTATATCAGTTTCTTGAATAGTAATTTATTCTATGATTAGAAAATTTCCAATTAAAAATCTATATCATTATTTTCGGTTCTGTGTTTTGTTAAAGATATACTTTTTCATGACCTGCAACTTTTATGTATACTTTCACAGAAGAGAAACTGTTGTTCTCTTTATATTTCAAAACTTCGATTTAAAAGAGAAAGAATTCATCTCTGAAATTGTAATCAAAGGTATTGGTTTCTTCACATCCTCAATAAAGGAATGATGTGAACTGATTTAATTGCATTAAAATGAATGCACAGAGCTTTGAAGCATTCACTTTGGCATTGACATCTCCAGATGAACCTGCCAATATGTAACCTGCAGATCTTGCTTTCAATATAGTTACACCCTCAGCGAACAGAATAACTTTAATTTTACCACCTGTACAAATATTTTTAACTCTTGACAACTTATTCGCTATTGTCTACCAAAATGTTTGCTTGCAGCAGGAGCCATCAAGAATGTGCTCACATTCGAGATGGATTTCATGAACGAATAAATCGACCTTGTAAAAAAAGTTACCAATTATTCTAATAATAAAATGGATTACTGGGATAAAGCGGGAAGATAATTAAATGAGTTCAATGATTAAGCAAGTAAACGCATTACTTAAAAGTTTATTTTCTCTATTATTTATATTGATAGCAAAACGGCTGAGTTCGATTTCTGATAAAAGCAGTTATCACTCAGTGGCATTTTAGCATACAATGGCAAACAGAGAAGAATCATTTACCCTATTTTCCATCTCTAATTGCTAATTCGAATGTTTAATATATATTTAGACAGAGAAGATTTTCTATTAATATTTAAGTATTAATAAATGTATGAAATCGAGTATGTGTTGAAAAATATTAATATTCATATGCAATTCAATACATATTATTAAAGAAATTGAAAGTCCAATAAGTTTGATAATAGATAACGATGTTGTTTTATACAAGCACGAAAATAAAATAAAAACATATAAAAAATAATGCTTGCAAAAATCAACAACACGCCAGCATAAAACAAATTTCCGTTAAATAGCAGTACAATGCAAAACATTTCTCCTGGTAAAACAACCGGAGAGCAATCTTTTGGAACAATTTTCGGATATTGAGTCCTTACAGAGATATCGTCTTCATTCCTGGTCTTTCAAAAAAATTTAAATTTTTTCGCTAAAGTTATCAAATACATTTCCAAGGTGCCAAATGGCTACCACGTTTGTCGCGAAGGCCTGGGGTATTGAACTGACATGCATTAAAATATCTTTAAAATGGGCTCTCCTGTGTGATGTGCTCAGAGGGAAACACTTTATTGGACACCAGGTGTAAAGGATCTTTTCGGTTCGGCGTATGCATGCCTTTTGTCCGGAAATTATTCATCTAGATGGGGTAACAAGATCGAGAGAAAGATTACTTTAAGTCAAGTATCTATCCTTTGTAAGTGTTGTCACTCTTGGCGATCTTGGACATGTCATCTGGTGATAGCCCCATTTCTTTGGAAAATGACGCAAATTGAATACCACATTTGGCACAACACAGAGTCATTGAACCACCTTCGCTTGATACTGCGTAGGTTCAAGATTGTTGACGGCCCTCCATCATATTGAATCATCTAAATGATTGGGAAAACTCATTCATTACTCAAAATTTGTGGGTTTTTAACACAGTATTCACATCATTAGAGACAAAAATCCCAGATGGTTAAATATTCAAATTGTAATTTTTGTTATAATATCTACACTGATTATTATTTATTCAAAACTTTATATTAATATTATATTGTTCTCTTCCCAAAAAATATACAATAAAAATGTTATCTACTTTACTTTCAGCAGTTTTGAATACTTGTGAAACATTTATTTGCGACCTCACTTTCGGACTTCATATATATGAGACGTTCGTATCATCGGATATTTCCCTCGTATTTATCAAGAAGTTTGGAGCAGTGGTGCATGTTTGTAGCATTCCTGCCTGCTATAATCGATTAAAAAATCATGTAGGGAGG
The DNA here is from genome assembly GCF_947563725.1 of Argiope bruennichi. Taxonomy (NCBI): domain Eukaryota; kingdom Metazoa; phylum Arthropoda; class Arachnida; order Araneae; family Araneidae; genus Argiope; species Argiope bruennichi. The sequence continues at coordinate 149,094,883 of NC_079151.1, forward strand.
ATACTCAGCCGGCATTGAGATGCACTTGTAGAATTTGCGAATCTTCTGAAACAGTCGTGGATTTTCTCTAATCAGCAGCACTGCGTTTAATGAATGAAGGCATGACATCTTTAATCCTTCCTATTTTTTGCCTTCTCTCCGTCTCCAGTCAAATTTCGAAAAACAGTTTCCTCCCTATGAATATTCGAAATGCTTGGCTAAAAAACATAAAGTCTTCACTCGGCTTTTTGAGACATCCTTCGCTTGGAGCCATATTTTGCAATGGATTTACTAGATATGTAAAACACAAACTATTCATTTCAATTATCTAAGTTACCGTGATCAAAATTATAAATAAGAATTGCCAAGAAAAAAAAATCAACGCATTTTATTTTAAATCTCCCTTGTATCTGATTTTCCTAAATAATGGAGTAAATTTATGCGGGCAAGAAACTTTCAGAGCTTCGCATTTAAGAAAAGAAAAACTAATTAAATGGCCCTTATTGACAACTAAAATTGGTATAACTTGCATTAAGTAAAAATATTTTTTTAATTTTTTTTATTCCTTTCAAATTTCAATTATAAATTAAATAAACTCCTTTTGTGACTGAAAAATATTTATTTCTGATTTAAATGGTATTTTACTATATCATTTTTTAAATTTTTATTATGAAACAAACATTTTACGGATTTTTGTTGTAGAAAATTCGAAACGTGATGTCTTTTTTCCATTTGCATTAAATAAAATTAATATGTCTGCAATGTTTTTCTTTAGAAATGTCCTTTTCCGTCTTATATGACTTCATTACTCAAAAACCTATTCTGGAAATTTTGAAAGATTCTATTCCCAAAAAGATTTCGTTCAGTCTTCAGAAGAGTTTTATGTTTCCATTTCTGAGTAAGCTGCGTGAATCTGCTCAAAAAAATTTACGTGCGAAACCTTTCTTTCTTCAGATGCTGACGTCTTTAATTGAGAATTTCGAAATCACTACCATAAGCATAATTTGTCTTACTCACAAAATAATTAAACCTTGTAACATTAATTAACTTTCATAATCAGTTCCTTAGTGTTTTATTTTATAGATTTTATTTAAAAAAATATATTCCCCATGATGAGTCCTCTTTATTTTCATGATTTTCTCAATGATGTTTTTATGTACCTATTTATGTGAATGATTTTGAAAGTCTTTTTAAATTATCTTTTTAAGAATTTTAATGTGTATTCACTCTTTCACATCTCCCTCCCCCCTCAAATGAATTGATTTTAACTACAGATTTTGATAACATTTGCAGCTATTAATGAATCATCTGACAAAAACTCAACGAAAGATCGAAAAGGAAGTTGAATCTATTTAGATTGAAATTCTTTTCGATTAGTTAAACATGGATCTCAGCTTTGTGTTAAATGTTATTAAAAGACTTAAAAAGAAAGTCATTTCAAGGGATTGCTTCTATAGTTGCGTTTGAGTAAAAGCACTGTGAACATGAATATAACCGTTATGAAAGTTCACATTACGAATTTTACATATTGATTTAAGACGATGTTCATTTTTACAGTTATATTAATTGGTTTAAAATTTACTTTATCTTGTTCTTTCATATAGCCAAAGATGCTTAGTAACAATGCCAAATTTGAAAATTGCCATTTAGGCAAACAATAAACCAAATTTAAGCCAACAAGTCACTGAAGGATGCTTGTGGTTCTGTTATAATATTTGCATAACCCGATTAGAGAAACATTCAAGGGACTCGTGACAGTAGAATTCGTCCATTAATTGCTTTAGAGAATTCTCAGAAACATCCAAGTATTATTTGTATAATTGCAAGAATATTCTGTGTCGAAAAATTTTCTGACACTTTTCTAATTCTCTTGAATTTCTATTTTTTTATTTCGTATGCCACCGAAGGCTCAATGTTTGTTTCAATGCCAAGATATTTTACTTTTTATAGATTTAAGTTTTAAAAAATCATAAAAAAGGCTAATCCATGAAATTACATTTATGATGATTGAGCTAAGGCAACCAATCACAAACTGTATGTTCATAAATCAAAATATTTTGTCTTCAGGAGTTTTTCTATATATTTTGAAACTCTAATTAATCATTTTTTTTCAATTTCATATATTTTGTTGTTAATTTGATTTGACCGATAAGTGTTTCTTTGAAATACTTATGAAAACAAAGAAAAAATTCCTTTTTCAGAACCTCTATGTTTTGTCTTTCTCTTATTTCAATTAAAACATCAAAATACATCGAATAGCCCAACCATGCCTGTTTTCTTCACAATAATTGTAACTGGTCGTAAAATCTTAACTATTGGAAGGATTTCTTTGTAGTTTTCCCTCGTATTGGTGAGAAGAAGGCAAAGCCCCTTAGCTTTAAAATATTTTACTTGTAAATAACTTACTGCGTCACCAACCTCCTCATAACGTTTTGGCCCAAGGAGGAAAGAAGTAAATGGTAGAGAGAGACAAGGGAAGGATGGCATTGGATATGTTTGTGTAAAAGATCCGGAGAGGGAATTAGAGAAATAATTTTAAATTTGAGCTAAATTATTCATATTTTTTATTAGAATCGTACACAATTTACTATATAGAACTATTATACACATAAATTTGAAATAACTATGTAAATATTAATTATGTATTCATGATAATAGTACAAATAAGCTAGAGTCATAAAACAAAGTGGAAAATATTAGAGTTAAAGACATCCAGTATAAGTAATTCATATTCCAGGTAAATTAATCAGTTTCCATTCAAACAGCATTATTTTTTAAAAAAGAAATTGAATGCAAAGAAATCATTTAAAATGAAAGAAGATGTCACATAAACATTTAAGAAGAAAGAGAGCATTTGAGAGCTCGACACAATCTAGATGTGTTGAAGGAAATGACATAAAATAATTTCAAGAGGTAAAAATATAAAGAGCACTCTCTTCAAGAGCATAAATTAACTGTAAAATGTTTTCATGATGTCTAAAGTTAAGAATTGTTATTTTGTGCTTAAATTTCTGATCATAAAAATAAAATAAAATCTAAATTAATTTTTAAAAAAATAATGCGTTTAAGAGTCAACCTACTTTATGGGTTTTGATGCAATGCACTCGTTCTTAACGGATGAAGTAATTTAGCGGATTATATTGTTAAATTTTTTACGTGAGTAATAATTTTTCGATGATTACATCGCATTTCACTTCATGTGTATAATCTGCTTGTCCTTCTTTCACGGCATTTTGAAAAGAACATATCTTTGACGAAAAAACATTCGCATTTATATTATTTTTGAAGTCAATTTATGCATCATCTATGATAGCCAATCCGACAATTATTATAAAATAATAAATCTAAAATAATCTATTTTACATTCATAATACCTGCTTCGTATATACAAAATCGTTTCATGTCTTTATTATTAGTTTTCTATGTTGTCAATATTTTCTGCCATAGTTGTTTTACAAAAATGAAATTTGAACATTTTTGTAGAAAATATTAGGGACGTTTCTGTTCAAGACCCCAATTATTTTATTATTAGTATTTGAAGTTGGATGCAGTAATCCGCAAATTTCCATGTTCTTCTTTTTCAATAAATAATTCTTAGAAATGCATTTCAACTGGCAAATGCTGCTTGCTCAACAGGCTATCATAAATGCAGATATAAATATTATATTCCAGATCCAAATCATCCATAAACAGCCGCAGAATCTCTCAGCTATTCTCTCCAATATGTAAAGACTACACTAATAATAGTAGACTCAAAATAATAATAACGCAAAAGGCTGGGATTTGAAGCTCGAAACGTCTTTTTGGTACAAAATCGACACGAAGAGAAGGTAATGACTTTCACAGCTGTCATCGCGCCTCTCATCCCCCTCTGGCAGACAATGAAGAAAGAAAATGGAGAAATAAAAACAAGAGAGCTGTAAGAACAAACGCCACTTCTGACATGCCGTGATGAATGGTGGCTGCAATACGATCCGGGTTTATAACTTTTTCTCCTTTCGTCCACAAAATATTGTTTCCAACTTTTTTTCCCCTTTCCAGTTCTCGCCCTTTCGTTTCTTGACAGAGGCTCTCTAATTAATGGCATTCGGCAGATCGACTTTTGTATCGGGCCGAAATCGTTAAGAAACGAGGGGGTGGCAGGTGGCGGAGAATTAATTCTTCACCGGGATAAAATGCTTTTCATGGCAATGATTGCTGAATCGTGCCATTTATTTGTTGGGAAGTTGCGGACTTCTTTTTTGCGAAATATGTGAAGCTGGGAGTCATTTCTCATCGCTGCAATTGCAATGGACTCGGTTTTAAATTGCAATAAATCAAAAGAGACTCGAATGTCCAGTAAAACATGGTAGACAGGGTTTCAGATGGAATTGGCGCCGTTCTGAATCGATCATTTAACTGTTCTGAATCTGTAATTCATCATAGGTTTAAGATCGAAACTGACACTTATTTGAGTTGATCAGAGAATTATCTTAGAAGGAAGCACGCTGACATTATTTACGCATTTCTTCTTTACAGATATAAAAAAAGAAGTAGGTGATGAACTAGTTATGGAAGAATAATAATACTAAACAAGAAAAAAATAGCAGGGTAAGAATTTTGAAATGGCTAAATAAGAAAAAAATGTCTGCAAGAAGTTTGAAATAAATTAAATCATTACAATGCTTCAATTACATTGTTATTGACTGAAATATCTTCTAAACAGCTGAAATTCGTAAAAAGTCCCTCCAGTTCATTTCCAAGGACAAAATTACTCCTACATAATATGTTATTATACTTGAAGTTGGTTTATTCCCGAAGATCTGGATGTGGTTCTATTGCGTCTGGGGATTGCAAATGAAATACCGAAAACCGGTATTTTGAGCCATTTGTACAATTTTGTAATACCGGTATTCACAAGTTTAAATACCGGTTTTTCGGTATTTACTAGATATTTTTTTTAAATTGTCTCCACTATATACTCAGAGATCACCCACATAGCAAAATAGAATACGTTTTTGATTGTATGTCTCCCTAACAGGCGAAATTAATTAGACTGTGAATACAAAGTTGCATCGTACAATCAAGAGAAGTGATAAAATACTGTTTGACAAGGGATTGTAAAACCTTCCGTATTTTTGCGAATGCGTTAGGATGGGTTTCATTCGACAAAATAGGGGTGAGAGGAAATATGAAAGGAGGAGATGTTTCCATATAACAATGAAGACTCTCGGTTTCATGAGATGTAAACATTACAGATAATTGGTTATAAAGAAAGAAAAAGTTACTAATGCGCAATGAAATATTTCAGAGCAATTTTTATTTGATATAAGGGACATAAATATTAAATTATGAAGAATAAATGAAAAAATTATGCTCTATATGCTATTTAAATATATTCATTCAGAAAAAAATCTGGAATATAGGACTTATACATGTCTCGGGAAGTATGCCAGTCGAAAAATGTGTAGAAGTGCTTAAATCTAAATTAGAGAAACTTGGACTATCCCTGAAAGAAGATATTGTATCCATAACGACTGATGGAGCAACAGTTATGAAAAAAGGTGGAAAGTTGATTGGTGCAAATCAGCAATTGTGCTATGCTTATGGAATTCACTTAAGAGTAATAGATGTATTATATAAAAAAATTAAAGAACAGAAGAATCCACATACTGTGGATATAGAAACTACCGATTCCGACTTTGAACAGAGTGAGAGTGATATTGACAATGAAGATAATGACAATGTAATTGTTGAAGAAGATATTGCTAATGAGGATGAAATATTGGCCCGTCAAGAATGGCTTCCTATAATTTATAAAGTTCGAAAAGTTTTAAAGATATTTAAAAGTTTTCCTACAAAAAATTCCATATTACAAAATGTATACTAAATGAAAATAAAACAGAATATATGTTAATATTAGATTCTAAAACACGTTGGAACAGTTTACTCCTAATGATGGAACGATTTTTGAAACTGAGAAATCCAATCCAAAAAGCAATAAAGCTGCAAATTAATTTTTCAGATAGGGAATTCGACTTAATATCCAGAACTGTATCAGCTCTACTTCCAATAAGACTAGCTGTTGAGGTATTATGTTGGAGAGATTCTAATTTATTAACAGCTAATGCAACAATAAATTTCATGTTACAGTCACTGAAAGAACAGCACACATCACTATCTGAATAATTATAAATTACATTGAAAAATACCACAGAAGAAAGGAATACCGAAATAGAAAATGTCTTACTGTATTTACATAATTATAATGATTTTAAAAATGAAAATGAAAAAGAAGAAGAGAGACTAACCAATTCAAATCTGATCAAGTTTATAGTAAATTTTCTTAAACTTTTTCACCCACAAACCTACCCACATTCAGAAGAATTCGGTAGAGTTAACGAAGATTATGATGACACTAATATCGATCGTGAAAAGGAATTGTCTTTTGAACAAAAATTAGAATTAGCGATAAATAAAAAAAATCAACAAACCCAAATACAATGCATAAATACATAAATCAGCTGTATCCAAAACCATCTGTCGAGAAATCGATTTATTTGAAGATGAGGGATTTAGAGGTAAATAATTGGAAAAGGTATATCGCGCATTGCTAACATTACCACAAACTATTTTAGATGCCGAAAGAGCGTTTTTGATGGCTGGTAAATTTTGAACAAAATTAAATTCCAGGCTTAATGTCAGTGCAATTGATGCTTTATGTTTTTTTTTTAAGATCACATTACAAAAATTTGTAATAGTGCCACAGACTGAATAGTGATATTTACACTTTTTTGTGATTTAAATAAATTAGATGTTCTTTTACTTTTTTGTGATTCTGTATATACTATTATAATTTATATGTTATAAATTATTTTTGGTGATATTTACACTCTCTAATAAAACTGGCAAATAAAACAAAGAAACACCTGTGTTTTCTTTCTTTTTCTAAAATTTCTACTACCGGTATTAAAACCGGTATCCCGGTATTAAGATCTGAAAAATACCGAATACCGGTATTGAACTTTTGGTCCGATATTGCAATCCCTAATTGCGTCCAATGAAACACAATTTCTCTAACATATAATACGAATGTTTTTCGTCAATAGGTGGCAATGCGCAGATCTGAAAGGCGATTGTTTTTATCACTGAAACAGAATTGATTCGTATCTTTGAAGTTGCATTTCGTTTTCGAAACACCGACGAAGGTAACTCATTTATTCAAATCGTTCACGAACTATGCAGAATCGCAATGCTGTAGTTTCGAAAGCTATAAAGACGCTTCCTGTCTACGTCTCTAAGATTGTTTGATACTGAATAGGGTCATTTTTGTTGACAAATATTAAGAGACAAAATTAATGAAAGAAATTAATTTTGAAAGAATAGGCTTTTCTAGTTAGACTATATTATTTTAATACAAAGCATCGGCAGATGAGAATTCTACACGTGGACCAATGTTTGATCGGGGTGTTCATAAACTGGTTAAAAGATTTGATGCAACAAGAAAAACTGATATTCTTCCTAATAAATGAAAAGCAAGCAGGCGATTTTAGAGTAGATGTAGATCAATCGCCCTGTGGAAACGCATGATTTCAGTTATTCAGATGAAGTAGATAAGACGATTTCTACGACGATAAGACGATTTCTACGACATATATTGGCCTACTACTAAATGAATGTGAATGACACTTTTCCTTGGGATTCCTTTCTGTGCACTGTTCAAGAGCATTTTTATTTAAACACATATGTGATTGAAATCAAGTGTCAGTTTTAGATGAAACATGAACGTTCTGGCATTCAACACATTCCATTACGTGCCGCAAAAGTAGCTATGCGGTGTTGTTTTATACTTCAGGAAAGGCGAATAGATATCAAAATATGTTTTCAAATTTATTTATTCCAGAGTTGCAATGATGAGGCTGCCTTCAAAGTACAGTTTCCATGCACCATCTCTTATGACTAGCTCTGTTCAAACTTTCTTAAAAAGCCGTTTCACACTAGAACATGTAATGAAGCATATTTTCAAGCACTATGACCATCATGGTTGCCTAACCTAGTACCGTGAGGGTACTAGGTTAGGCAACCTAGATACGAAGATTCGGTGTGTAAAGATAGATATCAGACGATCTCAGATCTGAAGGGCAAAAATACAATTCCAATCCACTAAATTCTACATTTATTTACATGAAATATGACTGAAAATTAAAAAAAATTAAACGCCAACGGGTCCGTATTGAAACCTGAGATCGAATAGGAACTAATCAGATTTTTCTTGTCTTACAGTCAGAATATTTACGAGAAGCTGTAAGATAACAAAAAAAAATCCAATCCAAAGCGAAGCCTTTCTATTTTTTACAGTTTAAAGCTTAAGCTAGGCAACTTTTATAAACTGTTTATGGATTTAAAAAAAATATGAACATTCAAAAGATTCCCTAATGATCTCTAATCATTAAATTGACTCGAAAAAATGGAGAAAACTTCCTTGGAATGGCATCATGAGGCAATCTTTAACCGTACGATAATGGCATCCGACTCTCTTCATTTCTAAAATGCTTTTATCCGAATTGTCTTGACAGGCCATCAAGAGGAAATCTTGTTTTTCAAAATAACTTTTATGCAATAGCGACCTTGTGTATTTCATTTAACCGTAATAATATTTAAAATATTTTTCTAATAATTATCCACACATAAATAACTTGTAGGGAGATCCATTGCTGCTTTCAGTTGAAGCTGTTTTTCTTCAGTAAAATAAATATTTCAAAAATACTTTTTGTTTCCTTTTAAAATTTTAGAAATCACGTTAAGCAATAGTGACGATTTAAAAAAAAATCTTGATTCCAATGGTTTGATTCAATGATATGAAATGCATCTTAAAAAGTTAAAAAAGGAAAAAAAAAAAAAAAAAGGAATGAAAAATGGTATCATTTTTAATCATGAAGAAATTTTATTCTCCCTGAAATGGTTCTAAGCATGGAATTAAGAATGGTTTTTGATATAGTTCTCATTGGGTAAAATATTAAGAGAACGAAAAGAAATATATTTCATCAAAATTTTTAGGAAATCACAATGTAAATTAATTTTCTCCGCGTATTTGTACAATTTTTTTCTTCGTATAAGTAGCTCGAAATAAATGGTTAGTTTCAAGAAATTAAAAAATGACATTCGTTTTCAGTTTCTTATCGATATTTATATTGTAGTATCGAATTACGTACTTCTTACGGAAGAAAACAGATATTAATCCTGTAGTCTAACTATAAATTCAAATACAAAAAAAAAGTTAAGAAAAAAAAGGAAGCTTGCAATTATGAGTACGTGTACAAAAAACTCCAGGTCGATCAGAAACTGAATTTTCATTTTATTTACTCTTTTTCATTATTATAGAAATGATAATAATAATTTTTTCCCCAGTTCGCTTTCCGAAATGGATTTTGTAAGCATAGTCGATAAATTTTTTCCTCCTTTTTTGTTTATACGTTTTTTTTCGCCTTTTCTGTCATTTGGCCAATCATTTTTCCATTACTGTCCAAACGTTTATTTTTATTTTCACTCTACTGATAAGACGAGAATGCTCCACTGGAGGAAAATCTCTCAAAGTAGATAGGATATCTGGCGGCAGCGAGTAACGAGAAGGAGATATTAATAAAATAAAAATATTCTTTTTACATTTCTTTACTGCACACATTTCATATGAAGAGTTTTGCCTAATCTACTAGGACATATTAATTATTTATGAATAGCAGTGAAAGATAAATTATTCTAAAACTTGATGTAAGCAGAAAAATCAACTTCTTTAATCAATTTTTTAAAATTGGTATTAGCAATTCTACTGAAATTCGAAAAATAATTTAATATATATATTTACCCTAAGGCAAGCCTGTATTTTTGTTTATGAAACAAATATATCTCAAAAAGATCAAGTTACAAACTTTCTTTTAGACATATAAATGAATCAAATAATAAATTTAAACGAATAAAATAAAAGTAACAGTAACAGTAATAAGTATGATATATATATATATATATATATATATATATATATATATATATATATATATATATATATATATATATATATATATATGTGTGTGTGTGTGTGTGTCTGTATGTATGAGGATTATCTTAAGAATGGAAAGGTGCTGTTACAAAAATAAACATTTAATTAATATTAAAGGAGGAAAATATTTCTTATGCGATGCCAAATACAAGTATCGAAACTAATGACAACAAACTGCTGTTGCCACACAATATCTATGAATACAAAAAAAATAACATTAAACATGAATGTGAACCTTATATTCGATTCCGCTCAATGCGAAATTTAGACAGTCACAAATTTTAAATTGAAGCTCTTTAAACGTTTAATTGTTTAATGAGTTATTGTCCACGTAAAAACTATATCGGCACGATGAGAGTCCAGTTCAATTAGGAACATATAGGAGGTCATGTGCTGGATCTTGCATTTTTGCAATAGATTCACTCTCTTCCTCCAAGCTATTATCTTCGTCGAAGATTGGTGTATCTCGTTTGCAATAAGGATGAAGATACTGCACATGGACAATTTTCAAAACTCCATTACCTGCTGTCGTAGACTTGATCTCGTAGCATACGGTCCCGACTGGGCGGACAATCACAAATGACCCTTTGAAAATTGGAGAGAGTTTATGATTTCCTTCTTTCGGCCAATCGTATAACACGAGATCTCCCGACTTAAACGAATGGTGTCTGCAATGAAGATAAAAAATGCGTTTATTCGCGTTTACTGCGTTTTACACACAGAATTTGCGGCTTCGGCCCTGAAGGTCAGGTTGATCCTCACGTGACATGTCGTTTACGAAACTTCCAATATGAAGTTCACGAGTAAGGCGTGGCTCATATCCATAAAGCTAATAGAATGGAGATTTTTCTGTGGAATTTTGTTTTATGCTGTTTTAATTGCCAGTAAAGCATTAGGCAATAATAAGACCCATTTATATGGATTTTTGACGATGATTTATTCAAAATGGACACAATTATTCCATTGGCACGTTCAACGATGTTATTAGCTTGTGGTGAATAGGGCGCTGTCGTTGATTGTGTGATTCCATATTTTTGCAAACACTGCTAGGTGTGGTGTGTAGTAAATGCAGTTCCTCTGTCTGATATACACATACTTGGCGGCCCATATTGAAGTATAATGCTGTTATAGGGAGCATCGGTCACTGTATGCGGATGGCATTGCAATCACGTAGCGTGTCGCATGGTCAATCTGGACAAACATGTTAGACTATGGTTTGGTTATGGTTATTGTTCTTTCCCAGGGTGTAATTAGAATCGGCAATTGTTTCAATAAGCCAAAAGCATTTGCAGTATGGCGCTTATAAGAGGTGTTAATATTTTATGATATTTATCTTAAGAGTGGAAAGGTGAAATTGATATATATATATATATATATATATATATATATATATATATATATATATATATATATATATATATATATATATATATATATATATATATATATATATATATATATATATATATATATAGTGGTGGCCAAAATTGTGGACACTTGAACATTTTTATGTTTGCTAACTTTGCTTGCTTATATAAAATGTAACATTTCACAAAATGCAAACTCTTACATATCATTTTAAAGAGAATTTAATACTGATTTCAATACAAAAAGCAAAATTCAAATATTTGCAATACAAAAAAAAAGTTCAGTGGCAATAATTATCGGGATACATTACATGCTGATGCCTGCAGTGAGTTATCAGTACTTAGTAGGGTAGCCTTTATTTTTATTACAGCTTCACACGGATGTTTCATTGAGTTGATGAGAGGTTTAAGCTCTTCCTTCGTTATTGCATGATTCCACGAAAAAATTATATCCTCCATTAATTATCTTTTATTTGATGAAGGCTTCATATGTACAAGAGTTTTCAAAGCCATAAGCTCTCAATAATTTTGAGATCAGGACTGTTTCCTGGCCATGATAACAATTCAGTGCTCTTTGTACTAAACCACGCTTTCGATATTTTTGTTGTGTGGAAAGGAGCTGAATCCTGCTGAAAAATAAATGACACTTTGTTGAGAAATATAACACTGATGGAAGGTGCAAGTTTTGGCTCTAGAATAGTGTCAATGTATTTTAATGCGTTTAATGCCCCATCAATAGCATGAAAGAGACCAATACCGTCTGCTTGCATGCAAGACGGTAATTGCCTGCAAGACAGAAATGCATGATCAAATCATAACACTAACTGAGTTCTTCATAGTTGTCCGAATGCAGTCAAGATGTAGCTCTTCGCCTATTCTATGCCTTACATATTTCGCCATCACTACCAAATAAAAATATATTTGTTTCATCACTCCGTATAACTTCTGACCACTGATAATCTGTCCAATTAATGCGCTGCTTTGCCTACTGTAATCTTTTTATATGCTGTTATAAATTGAGATAGGGCATTTTTCGAGGAATTCTACCTCTTAGCCCAAAATCTAATAATCTTCTCCTAATTGCTCTTGAACTCACATAAATGTCAGCATCATTCAGTTGACTTCTGATGGTCGCTGATGACATTCTTTTATTTTGGAGACATAGTCTTTTTATTCTTCTGTCATCAGCAGATGTGGTGCACATTTTCAGCCATTTCTGGCTTTGCTTTTTATTGAATTTGTCTTCTGATATCATAAAAACTTTCGGATTCCAGATGTAGTCACTGAATAACCCACATGTCTTGCAATTTCAGCATAAGAAAGACCAAATTCATGTAACAAAATAATCTTAGTTCTCTTTCTAGGTATCCAATTTATTTTTTTATTTGATGTCATTGTTTCTTGACTAATATTAAAAATATTTACAAAAATTCCATCTATTTATTAAAAAAATTAACGAAATTTCTAACTTGCAATTTGATTACATAAAAAACAGTCTTCCTTCTGCAGAATAAAGCGCATTAATGACTGGTTCCAATTTTAAACATGATGTCAGCTTCTGCTAGCAATTATTAACATTGATTGGTTCCCAGAACAAAAACTGTGGTTTGTCAGGGAAGTTACAAATTACAGTCCACTTCATCACTGTGTTTTTTATTCAGATTAAACTAAGATAATCTTTTTTGTAATACAAATATTTGAATTTTGCCTTTTGTATTGAAATAAGCATTAAATTCTCTTTAAAATGATATGTAAGAGTTTGCATTTTTTGAAATGTAACATTTTCTGTAAGCATACAAAGTTAAAACACATAACGATTTTCAAAAGGGTCCAAATGTCGACCACCACTTTATATATATTCAGTTTCAAAAGCGAAAATATTTCAGAGAAATTGCAAATCCTATCTGTAATAGGGCGACAGGGGTACTGTGCAGAAATACATTTGAAACAAACTGATACTACTGGAAGTCGTAATGAGTCTCTCAGTGTCATCCAAAGATTCTAGGGTCCAATACAAATCAGAAGTTCAGTTTCGAGTATATCTGTTTCAGGTCGGACACATATTACAGCCTTTGCCACAATTAACTCTCTTTCATTGTAGGCCCTACATAGGGATATGAAAACCGTGTCTCAACTTGCATCAGATCACTCAGTTCTAACAGAGGCGAGAATGCCGACTGCTACAAAGCGAAGACTCCTTAACAATTAAGGACTGTGTGCAATTTATGCGTAGTCATTCTTGTTTGGTGAGATACAAGTTTGAGATTGCTTTGAATAAGAAAGAGCATAAGAATAAGAACAGCACTGGGCTTCTTAGACTGTAGAATGTAGTCAAAATTATTTCATAATGTAGTTTGCATTTATTTATATATCAAGGACATTTTGCCAGATTAAGTATTTTTTCAATATTCGAATTTGTGTAAAAGATAAGAATCTCTCCTTTCCATTTCGCAACATAGTTCTGCACATAAAATAGCTTCCGTTGGATAACATGAAACATTGCAAGTATCAGACCTACATTCAATATCATCAATAAATATAAAATTTAATTTTAAGTTGCAGACAAAACGCAGCCTTTGAAATTTGTAGTAACGGTAAAAACTGTTTTTGTTATATTACGCATCCTGCAAAAATCTTATCCGATATAGTTTATGATCGCCTGTTTTGAGACTTTAATTATCTCGATAAAATCGAAACTGATTCAAAGCATTAAATATTGATGTTAAAAATTGAAATTTATCTCACTCTATATAGTTGTAAATGTGCGTTAGTTAATTCATTATTTTTGTGATGTCTTCCTTCCTCCTACTTTTCTTTGTCAAATAGTAGAATATATTCTTGAAATCCTTCTCATTAAACCTTTTTGTGGATGATAATGATTTTACAATGAAGTTCTTATTAAATAATTTGTGGCATGGGGAACCAACGTATTAGCTGTGAAAAACTCACCTTTGACTCTGAGCACTATATTATTCATATGCATATCCTTATGCAAATGCATTTCAAGCGCCCTCAATGTCAAGTCAGCAAACTAAAAGCACTCGATTCTGTGGCCTTCATTTAATTAAGACTTTTAGCCGGAAAATGGCCATAAGAGGCAAAGCTTGGAGGGAATTTTCCTCTAAAACTCGTTTAACTGGGATTTCAGCAAAGTAGGGGGCCAGATGCGATTTGAACATTTCTGGCATTAAGAGGACTTTAAAAGGGCATTAACTGCTTGTGCAGCACTCAGACACTTAGTGTAACAGAAAGGACCTGTTTAATTACATCTCGAGCCAGGCCATTCTGAGGGAAGTATTAAAATTTCCGGTTTAAACACTGTTGGGCATTATGCAGCTTTGCCTGAGAGATTTCATTTATTATGAAGAAGTCGGATGCTGTTGTAATTATCGAAGTGAAAACTGTTATTAACTTCGCAGAGTCTGGTGTCAAATTAAAACCCGGGCTTAGTTTTCATAAAAGTTGAAACAATGTTTTAACCCGGTTATTTATATGTCTGTTCTTTATTTACAGGTAGACAATGTTTCCTATATTAAAAATTCTACATTATCAATGAAGAAATTTCACAATTCAAAAGTTAACTCAATGCCTGAAAATTCAGGCAAACTAATTTTTGCAATATTTTTTGCATTGTAACCTTTTCCTCCCTCATCTTTCAAAAAAATAAAATAAAAAACAATCCATATTTGTTTCCATGTTTCGGTTTTGTAACTTTTTGATGGATTGTTTTAGAAAAGGGATTATAATATTTGGAAATGCATTTGGAGTTCATTTTCCTTATATAGATATGTTTCATTCCTTTTTTTTAAAACAAGGATCTCCTTTCGTTTTGGAAAGGTTAAATGCTTTTTATTAAATACTTGAGTTCGATAAAAAATTTTCGGAAATTTAATTTAAAACAATTTACTTCTTCTTATTTTGGAGTTCCAAAAACCAAGATTAAAAAAATAAAAAATAATAAAAAATTAGAAATTTTATACGTATGGGACGGAAGACAATCATACAGACTTTCTATATTTAAAAGTATTTAGAATACACAAATAGATAACAACCAGCCATCCCTGTGATCGACTGGTTGATAGGAAATTAGCTTACTGGAAATTATTGATGTTATTCAAATAAGTATTCCATATAGTTTGCTCTTAATGGCTTCCTGAACAAAATGTTTTTAAATTTCAAAATTTTGATAGGTATGCAGCGTACTATTTTAGCACGTCATGTTATGTTCGTTACGTTATGGAAAATGACTGCAGTGCATCTCCTTAAGTTTCTGTCATTTCGCTTAAAGATTCACCTTTAATTTCAGTCTGAAATATTTAAATTCTAGTTAATAATAATAAAAAAAAACTCCTCACTGAAACAGATTTTTTTTAAATTTAAAATATAAGAAAAGAAATTATAATCATTCATCATTAACATTTTATGTCTATTACGGTATACATTTCATAAATAATGTAAAAATTCAAAGGGGTATTCAATAATAGTTTCATTGAATCAAGAAAAAACATCATTGTGCCACAATAAAGCGATTTTCAAACCAAGAGGAGGTTGATATACTTTTATTCATTCAAATATATTATATTAAATAGCAGTCATGTTAACAAATGGATGTTCACTTGCTTGTGAAATTAAATTTCAAACGCAAGTGGAAATTTAGAGAAAATATTAGCAAAAATTTAGTTAGTCGCAAAGATTCAACATTCATTAAATACAAGGTTCATCATTTAAATAAAACCTAGAAAAAAATTATTTAAAAACCTTTTGACGGCTGAAAAGGAGAAAAAAAATGTTTTTATTATAACTGGCCACCACTTGATAAAGCTGAATGTGAGCCAATGATGTCGTTGATAATTTTCGAAAATCGGCTATCATTTGCGGATTATTCGATGACGGAACATTTGGGTATTTTCAGTAATTCAGTTTTTTTACTTCTTGGTGTGATTTTTTTCTTTAGATTCTAGAATAATAATTCGCTGTTGTAGAATTGAAACTTCATCTGCACTTCATAGTTTCTTTCAACTAATAAAATAATAATAATTACAGCCCTGAGGTTCGTTGCAGAGTGAACAAAAATGATCATTCTCTGAGTTCTGTTTCGGATCATGAAATTTAAAGAATACCTAAAATGCTGTGTAATTATTATATTAATATTACGGTAAATAAATAAGCAATTAAAAGTATATATGTGTTACCATTAAAGTATGAAATCCATTATTTTATAGAATACCTAGTTATTCCATGAAATAACTGATCATGTCCATTAAAGTGTAAAACTCTCTTGTATTTCATGGCCTAACTAGTTATTTCATAGAATAACGATCTGCAGCCCGTTAAAGTGTAAAATAATCTTGTATTTCTTGTATCTCTTGTATTTCATGGTACTGGTCAGGGATTTAAAAAAATGCCCATGTTAAACCCAGTGTGTCAACAAAAAATGTTTTTGTTTTAGAAATAATGTTCTTTGTAATTCCAAGTGTCATTTTAGTAATCCTTGTTGTAACAAATGATTTTATGGCACGTTTCCGTACATACCATTTATACGCTGCCTAAATTAGATAAATTGCTTCTTTTTAATTTCAATTGTCTATCATTAGTTTAATTTCATTTTAGATAAATTGTTTATTTTACGCTTTAACTTCCCATATTAGTTAATTTATAGAATAACCAATTAAAGTGTCAAATTAATAACATATTACACACTTTAACGGACACGATCAGTTATTTTATGGAATAACTAGGTATTCTATGAAATAACTGCATTATATACTTTAACGGTAACATATATATATATATATTTCTAGACTGAACTTACCAAATTAAGGATTTAAATGAAAATTTAACTTAAGAAGAGTATTAATAGAGATACATATTTAATTTGTTTGGAAATGTTAAAATATGTCTTATACATTTGTGCACATTTTTGAAAGCACTTCCTTTTTTATATCTATATTTTGAAAGCATTTTTTCAATAATATTCCTATTTTGAAAGGGAATTACAAGACGTTTTTCGCCCTCAATATAATAACAAAAACTGCATGTCTTCACTGGATGAGATCTCCAAATGAATGCCATCGAAAAATGAGAGACTTGTCGCTTTATCATCTAGCAACCGTTGGAAGATTCTGCGTAACTGAAGAGAGTCACACATTAGTCTTTCTGGCAATCTATTCTACTTCGTCATTTATAACACGAACCTGTCGATAAAATCTGTGCCTTGCATATCCTCATCGACATGTTCCTATGATACTGACGCGGAAATATTCGATAGTTTATCGTCCAGGTAGAACAATGCCGAGAAAGAAACAATGCCTGTGTTCAAATAGTAGTAGTAATGGCCAAGAATACATTCAGAAGGTAATTACTGGGCCAAAGAAAAAAGAAGGCTCATTTCTTTGCAAATATGAATGAAAAACTCGGCATAAAATTGTTGTCAGCATAAAGTTGTTTTGGGACCAAAATCTGCTGCACCTAAAACAAATGCGTAAGTAGACGGATTCCTACTTGATAAGTGTAAAAAACGCAACCGGATATTTGCTTTATTTAGAATTCACCCAACACCAAATATATTTATGTTTTTTCTCCCAATTTTATTTTTTTTAAAAATATTTATGATCCAGTAAAACTTAAAATTAATTTAGTTTCAAATCAGTCACATTAAAAAGTTCATATTTATTTTTGTAGGAATTTTTATGTTTTTGAAGCATCTTCCCTTGCTCTTTACGCTTAATAATATATTGTTACTTTTCAAATATGTAGTCCTTCATTTCATTTTAATCTTTGATAGTTAAATGCCAATATTTCATATAATATTAATTTTAACCGTGTCCTTCAATGTCTATAATTTTATAAATGCTTACTTTTTTTATCATTTGCAACTAGAGGTTTTCATGACTATCAGAAAAGCAAATTTCTTGTAACTTAAAAAAAAAAAAGAATCCAAGGAAAGAAAATATAATCTGCCATTTCTTGCTACCAACAAATAGGAAGAAAAGGAAGTGGGAAACGACATCAGAAGAAATACTTTTGCTTTTCTGGCAAGTGACTTACTTCCTTTTTTCTCATCTGCCATCAAATATAGCAACTAGAAAGCGAATATCTTTAAGTTTTTCGCAATCAAATGGTAAAATAATTAATATGACGAGGCATCCTATTTCACTTAAAAATATATATATATATAACCAAGAAATCCCTTCTGTTTCAAATCTCTTCTTCAAATTGAATTTCAAAAATAAATAATAATCGATGGCTGAAATATCAAAATCACACCATTCCAACTTCAAAGATATGTGACTCAAAATATGATTGAAATAATTTTCCTTTTACCTAATGTATTAGCATTAAATCATCTGAAAAAAAAATATTGAGTTTCATTTATTTCGCTATTCTGAAATCTCGAAACCCCGAATATATTGCTTAGAGAAATGTTTTATGTTCTTGACATGGAAAATTAATTCCTGTATTATGTTGCCAAGAAAAAAAATTCTTAAATTAATCATAATAAACAGAATATTTTTTGTGCGTGGATAAGGACAATGGCATGTAATATTTAATGATTTGGAAGTTTGATAAATAATTTTAATCTTAATTTTTTGAGCTTAAATCTTCTGCCAATATGAGGAAGGGAAAGGATCAAAGTTTCAATGGTGCAGACATATTTTCTTTAATTTCCAGAAATTAGCATAATGGGAAAGGCGATGTGTTAAATTTGGAAGAAAACTGTTTTAGTTTATAAATTTTGAATGTAGGATTCAAATTTATGACAGAGTCATAAATTGAGTTGAATTTATACAACAATTACAACTTTACTTCTAGAGAAAATTAAATATACTACCGCGTATTGTAAAAGCCAATTATTTTTACCCCTGAATAAGGGGTAAATCTAATGTTTTGTAAAAAAAAAAAATAGATTTAAAGGAATTTGAAAACATTAAAAAGTTTTTGTTCTCATTAAAAACAAATGATTGTTGATACAAATGACAACAAAATTTTAAAGTTTGAATATATATTTATTTACTATTTTATTCTGACTCTGAATTCGCAATTTCCAGTGCTACAAACTTGTGTGGTAATGATTTTTCACATTTAAAAATTGCTAAAAATAAAAGTAAAAAAAAATTATGTTGTTAAATTTGTTCTAGGAAGTTATTCCTATTCCAATTGCAGCAGCGTATTTGTGGGGCCTATTATTTTGTACGAACTTTTCCAATATTCAGATTTTCCGTATTTTTTAGATGTTATTTTCTTAAAATGGAACACAAGAAATAGTGGATTAGAGATACGATTAAGAGACATAAGTATGCAAAAAGAACCTACTAAAAGAAAACGAAAGTATCATCTAATGAATTTATCAAGTGTCCAGACTCTAAAATACTCTTTTAGAACAACGACATTGGTTCCTTTCTAGATAAATGTCCGGTAATGATATTCATCATTTGGCGAACTTTCATTGAAACCCTAGATGTGGTCCACGACCACTTATCTGTGGGAACGAACTTTCTCAACTAAATGTACGAGCAGAAAATAACTGGAGGCTGATTCTGGTCAAGTTTTATTTCTTTCGTAAGGGAAAAGAGAATGTTAACATTCCAATTGAGTTTTTATTTTTTTATTTTGACTCTGTACTACTTGTTTTCGGTTTTACTTCTGTTGCGATATTTAAGTTAAATAATAACAATTTTCTTTTTTATAATCAATACAATTTTGAGAGTTTTCCAGTACATCTTTCTAGCATTTTTGCATATTTTACTTACATATTTAATTAGCGAGATTTACAATATTTTTTATCCAGTGGATATTGCATGAAAACCAAAAGGTTGGGAACCGCTTTTCTAGACATGCTATTTATTATGCTTTTATAGACAGTCTTTGGAATTCCTGATCCTCATGATCTTCAATCAATTATCGAAGCCATTGTTCTTGGCCTTTCTTTTTTTAGCTGAATAATGTTTCAAAGTAATAATAGATTTAAAATCACGACACACTATTATGCATAATAGGTATTTTTTTTTTTAATTCTCCTAGTATCTCCGAATATTAATGTTTAAGTTTTCTGGAATATAGATAAGCCAAACTGATTATAATTCAATCATTCAAAATTATTTATTGTTTAAAAGTGACAGTGAATGTAGGTTTGACAATTTCAGCACGTCTGCTGTTGCTCTTTGTAAACATCATCAAGTACGCAGTCGGAATTCAAATCATGTTTTTGATCTGTGCGTGGACAATTATGGGTTTTAATAAACGCATTTGTAGGGAAAAAAACCTTTTATTCTATATCTGAGGAATTCTTTTCCGACCCTGACTTTCATGCGTCACTGTTCTCAAGATCATTTAATGGATCTCGAATACGTTCCTTTTAGTCCATTCTTTTTGGTTGGAAATCCTTTACAAATAAGCGGAATCAACCAACAATCTGAAGCATTTAAACATAAAAGTGTACAAGTTTACACACGTTGCTATTTTAAAACGAAAAAAAGATGCTTTATTTTATAACTAGAGCATTATTATCATTTAAAATTCCTAATTTTTATTTATTTATTTTTTTGAAAACATGATTTGTACTACTATAACTTTGAAACGTCCATTTAGAAGAACATGGAGAAAATAAATACATATATATAGTCACTCAAAAAAGTATTGGGACACTTGACTTTTAGTTGTTCAAGTTATTTATAAAACTATCTATCACATTAAAATAAAAACAAAATGAATCAAGAAATATTTCAACATTTGGTGTACAGTTTGTAAGGAAAATTTTATTAGTATTTCAAAACTTTAATTTGATCTAACTTTTTAAATATAATCAAATAGGAGTCAAGTAAGTATTGGGACACTTTTGAAATGAGAAAATCAACAAATATATAGCGCATCAATAGAAGTGAATTTACTGCCGCATTTTTAGACTATGATTTTAAACATAAAATTTTCATTAGATAAAATTAGTTATAGAAAAAATGGCGAGAAACGGAGATATATCGGTTGGTGTATGAAATCTTGTAATAAATCATTGAGAGAATGGAAAATCAGTTCGCTGTATAGGACATATCTTGAAACTGAGTAATAGTCTACTGTTGAGTGTTGCTACTGTTAATAGTGAGTCTACTGTTTTTAACGATATTCACAGGTTCAAGAAAACAAATAGTGTTCTAAACAAGCAAAAATCAGAGCATCCAAGGCGATTTAATGAACTGAAAAGAGGAAGATTGTGAAATTCACTCTGCAATGTAAAAGTAAGTTCGGAAAATCTGTAAATCCTAAAACTGTCAGAAATATTTTAAGAAAATATAAATATCATATCAGAATACCTCAAAGAAAGCCTATATCAGCAAAGAAAATCGACAAGCTAAGTTAGAATTTTTAAAATATTTGTAAAGCAGGCAAAATAATTTAGGGAAAATGTAATTTTTATTGATGAAAGCAAATATAACATTTTCGGATCGGATGGCAAGCAAAATGTTTGTCGAAAACCAAATACAACTATGCATGCGAAAAATTTACGGCCTACTGTCAAATACGAAGGTAGCAATCAAATAGTCTGGGGGCTGTATGGCAAACACTGGTGTCGGGAACTTCCATTTTAATAGTTAAACAAGGAATAAACATGTCTATGTTTACATTCTCAAGCGAAATTGAAAGCAAAATATGAGAAAGCTTGGAATCTCAAGACATTTTAAATTGCACCAAGATAATGGCCCGAAACATAAAAGACCGATTACTGATATTTGCAAGTAATGCTTCCTCTACTACTGTTCTAGTGTTATTAAGACTCCTGCACAAAGTCCAAACCTTCATCCATATGAGTATGAGTGGGATTATTTGCAGCAACACCTATATGAACATCAAATTTCTAACAAGCAGGGTTTATGAAAACATTTGGTAGAAATGAAGGCCAAAATCTATGGACTATTTTGTAAGAAATTGCTTGGTCCACGAGTGGTCATGAAAAGTAAAGCGGCCCATCAAGATATTAACTTTTAAGTTTGCATCAGTTTTCTTTATTTATTAAGAAGTGTCCCAATAATTTTTGAGTACGTTTTTTCACTTGATATCTTTTATTTTCAATTATAACCATAAGTGTATTGATATGAGAGTTTTGTTTGAATAATTATGTTTTGTATATATCAAAATAATATTTACTTCTTTGTTTTGACTTCAGTTGCCTATTTAAGTGAAATATTATGAGAAAAATCTGTGAACTTTTGGTGTGTCGCAATACTTTTTTGACAAACTGTATATATCATCTTACTTCTGGGAAAGTTACTAAAATAATTTACGGCAAAAAATATTTACTGATGTTGATTTAATTTGTTACAATTTCTATTAATAACATTCTAAAATATACAGTAACATTTTTCACTAACCTCAGATAATATCAAACAGTCCAATTGATTAAACCAGAATCAGACTTTCTCAGCTTTTGCCCATAATTAACTTATCCACCTAAATATACAAGACTTACAATAAGAAACCATTCAAATTTTAATGAAAACCTCTTCTAATACAAGAATGTTATCCCCATTGCATTTATCTATCTGCATTTCTCACGTGACACGATGCTTACAGAAACATGATATTTTGGCTCTAATCACCAGCCTGTATTATATCTTTCATTTTGAGAAACCGACTTAACGCACAATTACTTATAGTGGTAATTTTGAAAATGTATTCCTCTTTCAAAATGAGCGCTAGTTTCTCTTTATATATTTTTTAGTGATGCAAATATTTCATTGGTTATGGTATATTACATTCTGAAATAAGAAGCCTCGTTATAATGGAATTCGCGAAATGATTTCGGGTTAATAGGCGGGATTTAATTATTATATTAAATGCAGTAAGAAAAATGAAAATTAAGTTGAACCTCTCATTTTTACTTTTTTGTCACATATCTACAGTAAGACGTTTTTTTGTTTGTAAAATGATATAAATATTAGGCATTATACATTCATATTACAAGGAACAGTTTCATATCCAACAGTATCATATCCTATTTTTATTCATGTCAAAATTTCCGACTTTTATTTAATTTATTAAAAGTTCCATATTTTTTATGTTAAAGTTTTTTTTTTCTTTTTCTCACATTAATCTAATATTTTAGGTATATATTTTTGTCAAATCTATACTTTAAAATTGTATTGCTCATGAATAAATTTTTTTCCTTTTTTTTTGTAAAACTTTCTTTCTTTGCTGCTAAGGTTTCAAATTTCGATTTTTAAATTCATCAACCGATTACTAACTTCTTTCAGATCCTGCTTAGAAAAATTCTCAATTCGCTCATCACTTAAATAAAGATAAAAGAAAACAACTCTGAAGGACGCCCAAAAAGAATAAACAAATCTGATATCCATTTTTCAGATTCGAAATTTCGATAACCGATACATTTAGTTTCATGTCCATTAGAGGAAATAGTTTGACAAGATAATCAAAGGATTAATGGAAGTATCTATAAATTCGAAACTTGGATGCATTCCAAACTGCGGTTGAATAAGGTTTTAAAAACAACAGATTTTACAAGCATCTTTTTAAATATTTCCCTTCGGAAGACAACAATGCCGGCCCTCCCTCTTATTTTATTTTTGGGTGCTTATTTTTTTTTTAAGTCTCGTGTTAGAGTTGTAATGTTCATTCGTTGTTGAAGCATTGATTTTTTTGAGATAAAAAGTTATGTGGCTGTTTTTCTTCGCGAAAAAATTGCAGAAATAGAGTGTCCTTATTTATAAGTTAAAAACTTGTTATAATGCTAAAATTCCAAAATTTTTGAAAAAATTAATCAAAGCTTACTATGTGTAAATCTTTATTTAAATCAAATCCCTTTTCTGTAACATTACCTGATTTTAACTGAACAGTTAAAAATACATATTTACCCTAAACTTCTACTTACGCTAATTAACTAGTAAATGAATTTTTCGAACAAATTTCAGAATATAAAAATGCATTAATTCATCAATAACCATCACTTTAGAATCACATTAATCTCTAAATGTAGTCAAAACATAAATTGAAAGAATAATATCCAGGTAGATGTTAGGCAGTAAATTATAAATTCCTTGACAATTTGGTAAAACAGACCATGACAATTTGAAGAATATTATCGATTTTGGTCAAATATTCAATTTGCTTCCATCCTTGCATTTTCAATCATTAAATAATTTGGCTAGACTAATCGTGGGTGAATTATTTATTCATTGTTTTTGATATAAAAACATGCAGTGGAATTTTGTTTTATAGTTGTTTAATATCAATTGGAAATATTGCAAAATAATTAATAATACAAATATAAGAAACTTGAATATCTTGATATTAAACTACGAAACACACAGTTATCTTCAAGTCAATCGAACACATTTCTCAAATAAAACTCTTCTGACAGGAACGGGGAAAACCAATAATGTTCAACATTGGTAAATTTTTCTATTAAGGAAATTTTACTAATATGTGATTAAAAATCATGTCTTTTTCTTAAAGACTGACTAGTACACAAAATTTAAATTCATTGCTCAATTATTTGATTTAAAGTAATAATGATGCGGAAATAAAAGTAAAATGTCTGTTTTCATTTTTCTGAAAAAATTGTTATACTGAATGAACAGAAATTCAATTAGTGTAACATTTCAAACCATTATAGTTAATAAAAAATACTTCAATACTGTGGATAAAATGTTTATTTCCTCCACTGCCTGTTCACTTTGCTTGACGGTAATCTCAAAAGGTTAAAAAATTCAATTTTATCCTTCAATATCGATTACTTTGTCATGAAAGGTGAACGAAAGTTTTTCTTTTTTATCGAAGTATTTAGGAATATTTTATTATCTAATCAACATTCGAATTTATTAATGAAGGTATTTTTTGGAATATTGAGAAATTCTCTGATTAATAATTCATTATTTATTGAATGAAGTAGATAATTGTAAGAAATACTCGCAAACACTCACTTAAATATTAATATTACGCGTATAAACTTTTTGTTATGGGTGATTCAAATCACATAAAATAAAAAAATTGTATTGTCATATATATTGTATCATAATGGTCATAATGTCATAAATATAAACATTTCATGCGTTTAATGGCACTAAAAAAATCATGTATCTCTGCAAGTCTTGTTGAGAATATGTTTATTACCCTCTCCTGTTGTATCATCCCTCGTTTGTGAGGGTTAGGTTTAGTATTGTTAACGAAGGAGAAAAAAAAAATGACACACATGACTATATATCTTATTGTCCAATAACGCCACATGGGAAAACCTCTTTTTCTTTTTTTTTTCTTTGACAAAAATTAGCGTTTTAGTAATTCCGTTTCAGATTTCATCTACTCGTAATTTGAAGAATAGTTTCAGTCTGCAAGTTTCGACACATTTTTGAATGTATCTTATGACGAGGTTTAAGGAAAAAAATAAGGATGAGAAAAATACAACATTTTTTGAAATCAAATTTATTTATTGAAGTCAAGTAATCATGTTCATTATGAAAACAAGGAAATGGTGTAAGAATTTATTTATTTTATACAATATATTCAATTTTAAATGATTGCTGCTTTTCATAAAATTATAATAATTGATTTTGCAATTTAATAGAAATCATTTTGAATCAATTGATTACAAGCAATTTTCTATTTAATAGTTGCCAATTTTTCATTCATATTTCATACAAGAATAAAAAGAATGACAATTTTTAGCATCTGAAATTTAGGAAAAGAATAGAGCTTTCATTTTTTTTTCCAAGAAAGAAAGAGAAAATTAAAAAGGATTTCACTTTTTTTCTAGTCTAATTTTTTTCTCTGATTTCACCGGCTGGCAAAATCTTAATGAAGTTTCATTTCCACTTTTTGTGAGCATGTTATTTCTGCATTTTTGAAATCTGCGACCGCTTTTTAGCATCAATAAAGTATTTTTTCCCTTTCAATTGAATGCCTCTTCATTTTATCTTTAATATATATATATATATATATATATATATATATATATATATATATATATATATATATATATATATATATATATATATATATATATATATATATATATATATATATATATATATATATATATATATATATATATATATATATATATATATAAGTATTTCTCCAAATTTCCGATTTTTCATTTTTCTTTCATGACGCCTGATAACACAAAAAATAAATCTAACAAGAATTCAAATAAAGTTTATTACCAGCTAAGTTGAATTTTCATGGTCATGATAAATTTAAAATATAAATGTAATATCAAATATGGATTAGTAAGAAGAAAAACTGCAAACACTTACTTTAATACCTCAGCAAGAATACTTTTTTTATGCCGCCTCAAGTATTGCCCTGATTTCAATCAAATTTTGGCAGCATTTGAGCAAGTTTGTTCCACAGTGGATTAATTCTGCGATTTTTTATGTTTTATGAATGTGGAATTTTTTAACATTCTGAATAAATGTAACTTTCGAATCAAAAGAGAAACCACTACTTTATTATTACTGACGGAAAAATAATAGAACGTTCCTTAGGCGAAGTAATATTGAAACGAGAATGAGAATATTAATATTTTGAAGACGTTGTATTTAATTTTCGTTTTATTCTTCATTAAAGAAAGCTTTATTTCTAACTTTATTAAATAAAAAATCCACGAAAAATGACATTTTAAAAAAATTTTTAAGTGTAAAAATAGAGACTTCAGAGACTCAGAATATCAATTCTAATAATGCATTTGGTTCATTTAAGCGAATAATTTCTATGATGGACAATGTAGACCATGGAAATTTATATGGTTTTCGAAGTACGCCTATTTTCCAAAAGATTGATTTACATTATAATTTAGCTCAAACTAACTTTTGTTTTTAAAGAGAGAATAGACTATTAAAAAAACAAAAACAATGACCCATTTTTAGGCATCAATGGAATATGTTATTTCTTTGACCAACAAACTTTATTGTGCTAAATTGTTATAAATTTCATCTAAATCCAGAATATCAGTTATTTTATTATTTATGTATTTAGAAACTTGTCCCTAACTTTACTTCAGAAAGTAAAATAATCGAAGTCTCATAATTTCCTCCTTAATTGGAAAAAAAGTTTTTGTATTGCTTTATGTATTCTTTAAAGTATTGACTTAAGAAAAGGAAAATGCACGATTTTGTATTTTGAGGATGTCTGATTATTTAGAATAAAAAATATATAAATAATACTGCAACATTGAAATAAAGTGTTCAATTTTAACTAAAAGTATTTAAAAAAAACTTATGCCTTTTGAAAGTTCATTGGCATGCTGGCCTGTCTAAATTTTGTATAGCAGAAGAATGTTCTTGCATTTGTGATAACCTAAAGAGTTTGTTAGAGTTTGAAAAATAATGTACGGTAAGAATTTATACTTTCTATATGTGAACGGATAAGGCTGGCTTTAAATAATCTCCGGATTCTGAAATCAAAGTGTTGAATAATTTCTTAATTAAATAAAATGGCTCTTAGTAAGAATATGAATTTTTCAGTATCTCTATTTATATTAATGCATGAATTGAGGAACTTGTACCATATTGCTTAAAATTCTGACCTAGTATGCATATTTTATTTATTACAATTTAAATTTCCGAAATGTAGGTCCATTTGTATTTTAGAGACTGTATTGAAGATCATATTATTTTCTCTGACTATACTGCAAGTCAAAATTTCATAAAAACTCAATTTTCTCATAAGCATCTGCTTCGCAAGAATTCCGCTGACATGAAGGCGTTATTCGCGCCATTAGTTCTGCGCATTCAGTGTGTCTTAGACAGACGTTCTGACGATCTTTCCGAAAAAAACTAAGCAATTATTAAAAAAACGTCGAAAGGAAATTCTTTTGGAAATATTTTATATTGACTACGTTATAAATAAAGCTTATTTATTCTTTCATTAAAAGCCACTCGATTTTTTCGGTATTCCTGATAAAGAGAAAAGCATTTTAATTAGAATTTCTATATTCAGAACCTCATTTTCCCTCTCCCCCACTCGTGATCAACGAAAAAAAAAAAAAAAAAAAACATTCACTTTCTTTGTTCTCCCCAAGTCAGCGAAAAAGTTGTCTGCTAAATAAAATTAAGGGGCTGACTTCGAGTAAGCGGTCTTACGTGATATTTTGGAGGAAGATAAATCACGCATTCTGATTAGAATACCGCGAGCTCTCAGGAGTTTTTTCTTATTTGTTAATATCGATTTTTGCATGCTATACATAGAAGATGCTATCAAGCTGTAAAAATACTTTTTATTTTGTTTAATTTACCTAGTGAGTGGGAAAAGCATTCATTAGTAGTAAAGTTCATTGACACATTCATATGTGTCAATGTATGTGTTGTCAATGTTATACTTTTAGAAAATATGTAATGAAATATTATTTTTGAATGCTTTTAAACTTCATAAAAATGCAAAGAGTTAAAATTAAAATGACGATGCTCAGAGATTCCGTTTCTACTGAACGGTTCCGTATGGAACTCCATTCATTTGTCACTGAGACACTGGGACCGCAGTTTCTGTCAGAAAAAAGTAGTTTAAAAATTTAGCCAGTTGAGGGTGCTGTTTAAACAAATATGCTCCTCATTTAATTTTACTGTAAAAATGATACGCATTATCTTACAATATCATTTGTTAGAAATGAGTATGCTGCTGACCACAATAGAGAGTTCATGGGTCTTAAAGTTTTTATTTTCAGAGTGAAAACCAGCAGCAATCCTTGCTTAAGTAGAATGAAAATGAATGAAATGTCTGTAAATACAATCAAAGGGCATGGTGCATAAGTTTGAAGAAGTCTGTTGTCTCGATTTTGCACCAGAAAGAGGACGACGTGTAACAAATCCGCCATTTGCGGAAGAAGTTACAATTGGAAACATAAAGCCTCTGCGCTATTATAATCGACTGTCCTACAGGAAGAACACTGAGCTTTCCGTGAACAATCGGGCACATGAATTGATACAAAATTCGGAAGTTGTGCCCTTAAAAGATGTATTTCATGCAGGAACTGAAACTGCAAGATGAGTCAGCATATCTTTATTATGTCGTGCATTTTCTGGTGAGATGCAAGTGAATGAGCACTGGCCATCTCATATCTAACGGACAGATAAGACTCATTTTCACTTATTTGGTGCTGTAAACACGCAGAACTGCCACATATAGGATTCCGCTAACCCTTATGTCGTCGATGCCCACGTGACCATCCCGAGTTGGTTTACCCGCGTTGGGTGTAAAAGCTACAATAGGAGGCGTGGGGATGAGTCCCATCCCAGCACGCGAAGTATTCCCGAGTGAACCCAGCCTCTCAAACAGATTTATTTAAAACTTCAAGATTACATTCATTGCCCAGAACAGTACTTAGTTGCATGCACTTTGGTATTATATTATATATATATATATATATATATATATATATATATATATATATATATATATATATATATATTATATATATATATATATATATATATATATATATTATATATATATATATATATATTATATATATATATATATATATATATATATATATATATATATATATATATATATATATATATATATATATATATATATATATATATATGTCGTTTCCACCCACTAATGTGGGGAGTAAGTACATATAAGCCCAGTTAATGGGCAAGAGTACATTGATATTTTTATAAGAAACACAGACAAACAAGAAAAAGGCAGACCGTGGAGGAGGAGGAAAGACCGTCCGGCTGTTTTTACTAATAAGTGATGAATGCCTGTAATGCTAGATTGAATTCTGTATTTATTGCTTTGTTATTGTTATATATTTAATAGACGCAATTTAATTATGATTGTAACTTTATTTGTGTTTCTTCCACGATAAAGGTGGTATATTTCAATGTTTAGGTTTAAAAATAATTAAGTATTTTGATTTAACCGTTAACTAATCACCTGTTATGTTAACTATTACCGCCATCCCCTAACTTCATCTCATCACATTTCATTATTCCAGCGGTACCCCTGGTTAGAACTAACCCTTATGCCGAGCAACAACTGCCGATACATTTTCCATACATCCCAGTATGGTGTGGAATCCCAGCACGAATTTCCTTGTTGGTCCATACTTCTTTGTAAAAATTTCAGTGAGCGAGTTCTTCAGAAATGCCCAATACAACAGACTCCTGGAGGATTATGTTGTCCCGATGTTAGGGAAAAAAGGCCGCCGCCGTAATGCTAATGCGAGCGGAGCAACTATTTATAGAACAAGGTTTGAGAAGATCAAAACTTCAGCCTGCGGAATTGAGCAGCACGTTCACCAAATCTGAAATTTTGCCACTTCTGGCTGTGATGTTTTCTCAAAGGTCGCCCTTATCGAGGACATGTAACTAAAGAAGCGTTGTTCTGCAAATCTGCTTCGTTCCTATTAAAATGTTACTTGCAACCGTTCACAGTTCTATGGTATGCTTCCAGCATATTGCTGACAGACAAGATATGCCCATACAGCACGCAAGCATGTAGTAAATAAAACATTTTATTTTTCATTTATATTTGAACTGTTATCTTTCTTTTTATTTTTTGAAAACCTGTTGGAAAATTTTCAGACTGTTTATTGGACGGAAACTCACGTTCCATGATCTGAGTTACAAATAGATGATGTTTCACGGAGGTACGGTTTCTAATTGATAAGTAGCTCCCAGTTTCTTAATCTGGATTCCTAATGAATTAATAATTAAGTGTTCATTTAATATGCTAAGTTACCAACATTGTGTACAATATAAATTTACCTTCAAATTTAATAGATGGTGTTAATTATCGTACCACTGCAATAAATTGAGATCATTATAAACTTAGATGTATACTACACATAAGACGAATCAACTTTAATTAACTTTAACTTTTCAACTTTTCATTAGTAAAGAATTTAAATTTTATTTCTTGTAATATATATATATATATATATATATATATATATATATATATATATATATATATATATATATATATATATATATATATATATATATATATATATATTAAAACGCCGATCTTTATTTTAATGCTTTCTTGGAGTGTCTTTCAAAAGCGCAAATAAAGTTCTCATTTCGAGAGAAATGATTATAATATAAGGATGTGAGCAGAGGACAAAAAAAAATTACTTAGTTTTAAACAAATGTTTAAAATACAGTTCCTAAACTACTACATTATGTATATGAACTTCGATTTAATTCTGTTAAATGATATGAAAATTGATTAAATAGCGAATAGTCCAACTAAATTATATCTGTTAATGATGCTTTTTGAAATTCATTAAGGTATAAGGATTATACTCGAAGAAGTCTCGTGGAAGAATGAAATAAACTCATTTTTTTTTCATATGCTTATTTCATAAAAAATGTGGTGAACAAGATTTGAAGAATAAACTCAGCCGATTTTTTTATGACAATGCAAAACAGTTACTGAGATTCTGTTTATGCTATTATTATTGTAATTTTAAATCTGTTGTGTCTCTATTCTTTAATATTAGTTTTTACAAAAGTATGTAATTTTAATAGTAGCTTGTAAAGCCAGTTTAGTATTTATGGGTATCCTTTTTACAGAGATTATTTTCAAGATTATATTAAAAATACTTTCATTTTCAAATTCAATTAATAAATTGAATTCAATTTTTGCAAAAAATAGTTTGATAAAAACTTTTATAACTTTTATAAAACTTTTATGTATAAAAAAAAATTTATAAAAACATTTATTGATAAAAACTTTTAATAAATTTATCATTAGATAACCCCTCTCCCCCCCAAAAAAAAAATTCGAGTCATTAGCACTTTAATGAATTTTCAATCATATCTCTTCACATTCTCTATTTTCGTCATCGTGCCATTTATCCAAAAATGTAAATTTTCCTCAAATGTCCTCATTCAAAATCTATCCTGCTTTTTCAGAAAAAGAAATGGATCACGTATTAGAATTCTGGTCAAATAATTTCCTCAGAAAAGAGATTCGTTCCTTATGCCATTCGCCCTTTCGACGAAATATTTCAAGGATCATGTGAGCTACGAAGCCGGAGAAGGAATTGACATATCGGAAATTTTCCGCACCCTCTGAAACGGAGTGCGCTGTTCAATGCGCTTTCGCCATTTACCCCTCAAATTTGAATATTGATGTGTTTTGTGCCATTTCGAATGGAATGGGACTATAAAAATGCCACGTTTTTGACATGAAAGGGTTGCAAGAATACTGGAAGCGCAAGAAAGGACATTAAAACATTTGGAGCACCTTTGTTCTATGCATTTAGAATAATGCTGAGTCGGTTATTGCTTTTGATGATATGAAGTACGTGTTAGAAATAAAAGCCTGCTGTAAGCTCACAAATGACTTTTGAATACCTCATGAAAAGAAAAATGTAAGCTCCAGCTCAAGCCTATGAAGAATTGTACAGACTCCTCCACTAATGCAGGCAATCCAAGACAATTATGGAGTACGATAAAATGGAAAAATGTTACATTCTGCAAGAAAATAAAAATACGTAACCACGTGGAATGTTTCTATAAATAGATAATTAAAAATAAATATCAGCCTCATTTGAATACAAATGCTAAATCTTCAAAAGCCGTGCTAATTTATAGAATTAGTGCTCTCAGGGACAGATGATTAAATGCATTATGCTTACATTACGCATGTTGAGTGCACCGAAATAACTATATATTATAAATCCACATCTATCAGAAGAAGATATCATAGCACAAAGGAAAGCAGAATGCATTTAGTCGCCTGTTTTGTATGTAGAAAACACCTAATTAACAAAAAATTTAATTTTAATGAAAAGTTTTTTTCATAGTAATACCCAAAATGTAAAGAATGCTTTCTAAGTCCACAGAAAGACATTTTTAGACATAT
This sequence comes from Argiope bruennichi, assembly GCF_947563725.1. Taxonomy (NCBI): domain Eukaryota; kingdom Metazoa; phylum Arthropoda; class Arachnida; order Araneae; family Araneidae; genus Argiope; species Argiope bruennichi. Next base: position 149,128,093 of record NC_079151.1, read on the forward strand.
TAAAATCATTTAAAACGGTTAATTTAATTAACATTAATTTAATTTTAAAAAAGAATGTTTTAGTACAAAGTAAGTCCAATTTATTTCTATGAAAAAAATTAAAAATGTTTTTGTGAATAAACCAAATTACGACGAACAAAATTTATTTCTAGAAGAAAAATAATGTGTTCTATCAAATTAAAAGAAAAGAATAAAACAAATTTTTGCATATTACTATTTTTACATAAAATAAAACACTGAAATATTCTTATATAATTTATATCTCATTTTTTTCTCAAATTAAAAAAAAAAAAAAAAAAAAAAAACATAAATATTTCTAAAGCTAATGTATTTTTTTTATTTTTTGAAATAACGTAAATAAAATTATTTTTACTATAGTTATAGTTTATTATTTTAAGAAAAGAAAGTTACATTTGAATGCTGTTGCCAAATGAGTTTTTGTGTACTTATTGTTATCCAACATGTTCGATAACGGATAAATAAATTCAACAAAAGTATATGAAACAGAAATATATAAATAAATATTCCAAAAGCGTAACAAAAGCCGAAGTCGAAGTATTCACAAACGCAGTTCATGCAGGAATCATCAACTCGCTATCAGACTAATAAAATCAAAGCACAGCAAACACTGCTGAAAATAAAACGAATAGAGAGCTTTTAAAGAGAGAAATTACTTGATTGATTCTGCAGTTTAATCTAATCGCAAAACTTTGTATCTAAGCTTTATTTTCAGAAATTTGATACAGCGCTTCTGACCCAAGATCGAGTGAATATATCAGATCTTAACTGTGGAAAATACCGTTCGTGGGAAGGTACTGTTTATCAGTTTAGCTCTCTCACGTTTTTTTAATTTTCCGTGATAGGGTATAAAATGCCAGGCAATGACTCATTCGTTTCAGTTTAATCACGTAAAAAACTGATCAGAATTTAATTTATCTAGAATTAAATTCAGAATTTGCAATAAAAATTCAGTCATAAGAGCATTTAAGGAGCAGATCAGAAATTAGTGAAGAAAGAAATGAGTTTTAACTCACCCTGTTTATCAGAAGCCTTATAATAATTTGTAACTAATATGAAAGATTTAATATGATATGCGCAGAGTTCACATACACTTTTGTATTAAAATAGCAGGGAATTGGGTAAATATATAGGATTAATTATAAAATTCTAAATTTTCAAGCATATCTCTTATTTATAACATGCACAGATTTAAATTAAATCAGATGAAACTTACAGAACTTGTCACCATATTCATATTAAAGTTAAATACTTTGAATATCGTAGGAAATATAAATAATTTTAAATAAGATCTATCGTAGGAAATATAAAAGCAATTATCGTAAATAATTTTCTATTGCGCAAATGAAAAACCCATCATATACTTTCTTTGAAAATTTCGAAGCAAAAAATATTCGGTAACTTTTCTCGAATAAGCATCTGTTGCTCTATAAAAAAGATTATTCGATAAAGTTTAGAATGTTTCTGAAGAAATTCCCGGAATCAACTCTTCTGAAGAATGTCATTTTTATAAATAATAATAATAAATAAATAGAAAAAAACTGATAAGCTCCAGTCATTGAATTGCCATGGGGTGATCTTGTTTCGATTTCGAATTGTCCTACAAGTATTTTTCATAATTATTTATATTAGTAACTCACCTTTCATATTAGAAATTAGCATCTGCAGCATAAGCAAAGTAGAAAAGGTGCTTGGATACCTTAAATTGTAAAGTGAATATAAATGTATAGTTCTGATATTGCACTTTTGAAATCAGTAGCTTAAAAAATAATATTATTACGTTTAAGTTACTTTTATAAAAAGCTGTGTCCTTACTTTTTATATTATACGACTATTTAATTTATTTCTGATAGTTTTACAATTTAATTTACTTACTTGAAGATTCTAATTTAAAATGAAAACATCATCTGCACAAAAACTCTACTCATTTAGCTTAGTTTGAAAGTGGGAAAAATGAAATTAAGCCTATCGTAAAGACAGCATCTTTCCAATTTTAAACGGTATTAAATTGTATTTTGTTATAAATCAAAATCATTGCTAAATGATATGAATCACTACCGATCTCTGTGAAACTGAGTAATCTCACATCATCTAGTTCTTTACAAGTTACCTAAATACCATCTTGACGAACTGTAAATTGTGTTACAGTGAAATGTTAATGCTCCACATTATCATGATATATTCTCCATAGGATAAAATTTTAAAGACACTTATTTAACTTTTCTAAAGAAATTCAAAACAATGCATCAAGTCGAAAACGTGTGTATAATTTGATCAGATAGAGAACATATCAGTTCTGTGAACTTTCTTTAAGCCATTAGTAAAAACTGAATAAAAGTAAAGATACTTTTACTGAAAAAAAAATTGCATTTTTATCTTTCTTCGCCCATTAAGTTATATATTTTTGTTTCATTTTGAAATTTTAACGAATAGAAGGTTTTTAAAATCTCGAATATTCCAAAAACTAAACAAATGAAATAAAATTCAGCCAATAATACTCTTCTAATGAAATCCTAATTTTTGGATTCGATTGACTTAATTTTTTTGCCATAAATTCCTAAATATGTATCAACGGAGCAAAAATGATTGACTTCGAAATAATGTTACAAGTTAAATGTAAATACCTTTAAACATTAAGATTAAATTAGTATGAAATAAAAGGTTTAAGTAGAAAGAAAATAAATTAGATAATAAACATATAAAAAATTAAGCTCATAAAAATGATTTAGTGTCAAGTGTAAGCAAAAAGTCCTGATTCCATCAGTTAAAAATTTTCAGTTTTGAAAAAGTTAAAATATGTTAATTTATGTAGACAACTGTAAATTAAATTTAATAGTTGCAGCTCTTCAAATCATCTCTTTATTACTTTAACTACTTTGTACTTTTTTACATTTTTTACATTACTTTTACAATTATGTAATTTTTTTAATTTTTTTCTTTTATTTACAATTATTATAATCTTTTTGAATCAGTTGATCCACCACTCTAAAAAATTCATTATTTCTGCTGTCACACACGCCATTGCATTTAAATAATCTATTAAGTCCACGCAATTGATAATTATTATTAATAATTCTCTAAAAATATTAAAATAGCGCGATATCATTGAGGACATATAGTTGTACTCTCAAAACTCTGGCAAATTGCTAAATGAGTGAAAAGATGATTAAACAATTCTATTTTAATAAACATGAAACGAGCGATGTTCATATGAAACATATAAAAATAATTTTCCAGATGCTGAAGATGCATATAAACCAATGAAAACCCAACCGGGATATATAAAAACCGTGCACGTCACCAAGAAATACGAAAGGAGTCTGAAAAGGATAATGTTATTGGATCTTGTTTACATGTCTGCCCTTCGTATTGAATTCCTTTCACATAGCTAAGGATAAGCAACAGACTATAACTTCAAAACTGTATTGCTTCTGAGATGTCGTTGAAAGCGAAGGCACTAAAGAAATGTGCTGCGTAGATGTCTATCATTTATCCATATTCTTGAGCAATCTCTCGATATCGCATTAGCAAATTTTCTTTTCCATCATAAAAATTAAACGGTAGGAGCAGCATACCTCTAATAATAAAGAGGTCTTTCAAATGTAAATAAAATAATGCTTGGATATATTTAGCCAGCATAATTTTTTTTAACAAATACATGAACACTGTGGTTTTAAGGTATTAATCATGGATTGAAATGTTTTTATGGCAGTCTAATTTAAACGCATAAAGACATAAACTAGGAAATGCTTGGAGAAAATTTGATCTTAGTAAACTTTTATTGAAATTGTCAAGAATTCCTCCTCAAAAAAACTAAATTAATTCTTCCGAGTCCATTAATCACATGTAAATGAAAAAAAAATGAAACTGCATCTTCGAATGACTTGAAAAACGGCAAGAAATTTGCAGCTGATTTTATAGGATGTATGAGATTTAACTCATTCGTAATCTATAGGCTGTATGATATTTAACTCTTCGTATTCGTAATCTAAAATTAAATCATATTCAAGCAAACATTGTAAAGAATATACTTTTAACTAGAACAGGCATACAAATAATTTTCACTAACGATTCATTCGAACTTCTTTTAATAGAGTGTGTAGTAATGTGTAGTAGCTGGCATATAAAATAGATGTTTGAATATGGATTAGATTTCTCAGAAATAAAATGTGTCCTATCTTTCTGGAGACATCATAGAAATATATGGGTGCATTAGGTTGTGTGCAGGCGTAGTTACTCTTCATCCTCGTTATAACAAAGCCCCGCAAATTTTAATAACAGAAAAAAATATTCATAACTTGAAACTGATATATTAATGGCATAACGGTATAGAATTGCGATGTATTTGAAAATTTCTTTAAAAAAACACATCATGATTTCATGATATATAAAATAACCTATGATAAAGAAAAACCCTTTATTAAATTGGAAGTAAAAAAATCATTAAAGAAAATCACTTATAATAATTTTATTTGAGTGGTTCACGTCTTCTTGCAGATGATGCGGTTAAGAAATCAAAATAATTTTTATGCAGACATAAAAAAATAAAAATAGGTGACATTTTATGGTTTCTTAAGAACCCGCAACACATCATTTGCTTTGTCGAGCAACCTTTTCTTCCCGGATCATACCCATTCCTTTCCCCCAACCTCCCTTCCCTTAACCACCGCATTTCAGATATTGGGCTCTATAATCACTCCGAGAAGAATGATTATACCGGAGAGAGATCGCAACATTTCGCACCAAAAAATCATTAGCGCTAATGATTTTTTCTAGACTCTTATCTTAAAAAATAACTATGATAAAAAGTAAGAAAAAAATGGATCAAGAAAAAGAGATCATGAAAAATATCATTTCGGAAAAGTTCAGCTTAATGTATTGATACTTTTGGCGTGTCCATTTAAACAAAATGGCTCTCGCTTCGATCGCTGAATTAAGTTGAGATGTTTACAGTAACAAATTATGCTGATTGTGTCTGTCTGTTTCAGTTATTTTGCTGCTACGCTTTCCTTATTTGTGTCATCCCTATAAATCTTTTTTGGCTTTTATATTTTGTTGCGTCATTGTAAATGAGGTTAAATGAAGGGGGGGGGGAGACGAATCAGAAATGGAATGTTAAAGTAGAGAGTACGAAAAAAATGTGCTAATGAAAAAAAAAGGATCATTTATTTACTAAACTATTGAACACAAACTCATTATTATAGAAGGGATAATTTGAGTTAAATGATACAAAATTTTCTGCTTTTGGCTGAAAAGTGATCATTTAGACACAAATATTTATTTAGTTAAATATTTCTAACGTGTTGGGAAGTGAGTCTTTTTCTGTGAGCTGATAGTTTATAAAACTATAATAGTAAAGTAACTATAATAGTGAGCTAATAGTAAAGAAAAAAAAACTTTCAGTAGAATTTTCTGCATTTATGATTAATAACAATGATATTTTCTCATAAATTAATACATTATGATTTAAATATTAATTCATGTGATAAAAGATTCAAAGAGATTATTATTTTATGTGATAAGAGAATAAAATTTTCTCTTCTTTTTATTCTCTTATCACATCAATTCTTAGAAAAACAATGAGAATTATTGAAAAGATTTTCAAAACAAAATCCGTTTTATGAATGAATAACGGACAGAGCGAATGAGTTATTTGGTGTCTCAGTTTAATGAACTTGTTTTGTTTAATGCATCGAATATGGGAAGGTTTTACAAAATGTCTCATTTGAGTACAACACTCACCACAACATAAGTCACGGTGAGAAAGAGAAATGGAATTTCAATTATTTTTCAGCAGTGAGTAATAAAGAATACGTTTTTTGAAAAAGGCAATAATTCAAATTTAAAAATTTCTTAACCGGGAACGAATCAATCCAACTTTTGATGTTCTTTACTGAAAAGTGAAAGTTTATTCTTTACAGATGTAAATTCTGCTATCTTCACATGTATGATACATTTTGACCAATAGCTTCCTTATTGCATTATAAATATATTTTCAAATCTAAATGCTAAAATTCTGACTCATTTCCATAAGAAGCAGCTGTTCAATTAGTCATGAGTAAATTCAAAACGTTGCGGAAGTTCAGTACTAGCAAAAATCACAACAGTACAAACCACTGGTTAAATGGATCCTATTATTCCTAGCAATTTCTGCATACCAAGAGTTTCCAGAATCACATACAGAGTGAACTAAAAAATGTGGAACAGACTTTTATTTTCTTAAATATTGAACCTAGACATATATTTACAGTTACAAAGTTTTATTAAAGAAAGCAAAACGTTTCAAATTGAAAAAATCACAATTTTTATATGTGCTTCATTTTGCCAATGCAATGGTCATTTTTATTATGTAATTATTTTGAAAAATATAAATATCGATTTCTGTAGGTATGCCGTATCTTTGCGACGATGTATACGTTCAACTGCCACGACTCAAGCCTTATATTTGGATAATATATTTAATTAGATACCCCATTATTTGTTATCGCTTGATTAAAATTGAAACGGGGTCATCTAATCAGATAAAAGGTTCTGTACACTTAGATAGAATACGAGAGCTAGAAGTTATTTACGCGACACTCAACGTATTATTTGAGCACTTGACTGAAAAGTTTGCTCCATGCTTATTTCTATGATATTGATATTTTTATCATGTGAGAGCATGATGTCGTGCTTATCATGTGAAAACATGGTGTGGTTTTTATCATATGAGAACATGATGTTCATGTGTGAACATGTTGTTGATTATCTTGTGAGAACATGATGTTCATATGTGAACATGATGTTAGTAGTTTTTGAGGTTTTTGAAGCTCGAAATCGCGTAGGCAATGGATAAAGCATAAATGGCAATTTTCATCATCATCTTTTTAATCTCATATATTTTTTTTACCAGCTTTTACCAGTGTGGCATTATTATTATGTATGCTTCTTTGAAAGCAGATGTGTTTTTAAAAGGTTGACATAGAACTATGATATCATAGCTGTTATTTCATCTCAAAATCGGCCGAGCTCCAAAACTTTGCTTGAAAGCTCGAAATATTAAAAATGAATTTAAAAAAAATTATATATATATATATATATATATATATATATATATATAGGGATAGAGACAATAGAGAAGTGTCACGTGATTGTTTCAAACCGGTTTAAACTGATTAATGACAAATTAATTAAGACAAATAATGACTTAAAAATAATAATGTTCTCACATGATAACTTGAAATTTGCGATCGTAGATTTCATTTTAATTTCCTTTTATAATTTTTCCCCTACCACCAGATGTTTGATTTTTTTAAATATTTTTTTACACCTTTGGGTAATTTCTAGCTCTCTTCCGAATATATCTTTTAATATGTTGATCAACAAACGGAAAGGTAGAATTTAGTACAGCTGTAGAAACGTAGAATAAAACTGTCAAAAACATTCGTACGGCATTTGTTTACTCTTGATTGTTTCCAGTAGTTACGACGAAGTAAGAGAGATTTCTGTGCCACGCATAACCTGTTATATATGCAGATTGTAATAAAAGTAAGAACTTGTATAATTCTAGATATTTTGAAAACCAAGCATCCAAGATAAGAAAAAAGTAATTTTTTAAATTACATATATCAGAAATAAAATAAATTTTTTATGATAAACTGCTGTAATGGAAATTCCTTATCATAAAAAACGAATGTTATAAGAGCTGTAAAGCAAATCGCTTAGTATGAAACATCGATTAGTATAGTCAGCTTAGCAGGTCTCTATTATCTTGCGTTTCGCAACGTAATGTTTACGTTGTTATTCTTCAAATCGAAGAAAACTTTCTGGTGTGTCATAATTGGGTAATTTGTCAGAGTTTGTTGAATCAGAAAAAGGAATCGAGAGGCCGCAATTATGCAAGCTCTGAGTGTAAGAGAACAGAAAAATAATTCCTTCCATTCAATTGGGCGCAGAAAAACAATAGCTCTAATGGGGATTCCGGATTGTGTAGTGCTTGCGTGCACTGCCGAAGACGTGGTTGGATTGCACAGCACAGAAAAGTATACGTGCAGAACATTCAATTCCTCCAGCCGAAAGAAGAGTTTGTAAGCTTAGCAGGTTTGTGAGCTTCATCTGCTTAAAACTGCAAGGAGTACGAGTCTTTTCTTCAAATCGTTGAGCATCAGTACAATATTACTAGAACATCAGAACTGGGTTTGACTGAGTTTTTTAGACCCAGTGTTCAGTGTTCATTAAGATAAAAATCGTTTAAAAACATGCGAAATTAATTTCCCGATGACGACTTATTCTTTTTTTTATTTTAAAAGTTTGTAAATTTGTTGCGAAATTCTTATGAGACAAATTGCCGCCAATTATTATATTATCGTTGTACTAATTATTATGCTACCGCCAATTTTAGATTTGCAAAACAAGTTGTTGAATACTGTTAAAATAATATCAATATTATTTTTAATTTACTATTAAAAAATTATTTTAAAAATACACAAGATCACATACGAATAAATGAATGTAGGAATTTTGCGCACCAAAATGAATATGGAAAACTGTTTAATGTCCAATGATTATTTTATATACTCCAAGTTTTCAACCTTATAATTAAGCACATTCTGTATTTCGTTATTACTTCATGTTTCCCAAAAAATGTATTTGGACATATCATATTAATTACAATAACCTTTACCATAATTTTAACGAAATACAATCAGGTCATGATATTGAAAATAATTCTCTAGGCACGTTTTATTGACTTAAAAATATCCAATGATTGAAACAATATTTTCAGGCATTCATTTTGAGAGCATTTTCTGGGTCCAAATGTTTTTAGAGTTTTCATTAAAATTCCAAATACTTTTTGTTATAATACATGGAATCTCAAAATATATTTACCAAATCATGGTCAGTCGATTAAGAGTTTCATTTTATTGATTTAGCGTATTGAGAAGAATTTTAGAGTTTTTTTTCTTTTCTTTAGCAACAATGAGAATTTTTATCAGTTCGGTGGTTATGATTCATTTATCAATACTGTTTCATCATTAACATAAGTTGTATAATTCGAATTTTCAAAATTTGATGAAATTCATGATTTATTGAATTGCATGTCACCTGTTTCTTCTCATTTATATATATAGAAAAGCTTCACCATTTTTTCAAAATTTGTCTCGTGATTTTTTTTTTTTTCCTTTTTCTTGGAGTTTACGGAATTCTTGTAATTTTCCATAAAATAATATTTTCTCGATTGCAATCCATTCATGTGCACTTGGCGGATATTATATGCCTTGGATAAATTTAACTTTAACATTTTCCACTATAAAAATGATATCACAATACAAATATGCAAATAAAAAACACAGTTATGTGAGAGAAATATTTAATGAATAATTCAAAAAAACAGTTCTTTGTAAGTAGAAATGTGACTTCTTTAAGAAAAAGTATTTTTAAAAAATGAATATAATCATTTATCAGTTTATGAAAATAATTACAAAGTGGATGTATTAAATTAAATTGTAAATTATTAAAATGGAGTAGTGAGATAACGATATAATATAATAGATTAATTTGCATTGCATTTTGGTTAATATTTTAAATTCTTGCACAATTTTTTATTATTACCAAGTGATTAGGCCATAAAAGTGATGATAATTCAAAATTTAAACATACTGCTTATAAAAAACAGGTTTTTGAAAATTCGGGAATAATCTTTACTATTTGTTTTCTGATTATATGTTTTAACTAAATCACTGAATAATCTTTATTCTCAGACAAATTTATTGCAATTTGTCTGATATCCATACATTGATGACTTATTCTCCTTTCTTGTAATTTTTAATTCAAAACCGATACATTTTCGTAGAACTTTACGTTCACTTCCTACAATTCTAGATGTAAGAATAGGTACATTTCACACATATGGGTGAATGGAATTTTAAAATATCGTTTTAATACAAGTTACAACAACAAAAAAGCAGTGAAAGGCTTATTTTTAATTCTCAGGATAAAATTCATCTCAACTCTCAGCTATTTTCTGATTTACATTTTGAGCGAAAAGTAGATAAATTGCAATATTTTAGTGGTTCAGCTTTTATTATGATCTTTATGCGAAGAAAAAAAATCGTTTCACATGCGTCATAGGTTTTAATACATCTGATAAGATAAAATCATGAAATGATGTAATAACTAAGAAAAAAATTGAGAATGCATCACCTTCTTAGAAAATAAAAACGCATGGCGAACATGCTATTAAAGGGATATTTCAGCTTACATTTATCTAATAGAAAGTTTTTCCCGATTTCAAATTTCATCAACAATTATTTTACTAGATATCAAAATTTGTTAAATATTATAATTCCTTTTCGCAGCATTTTATAATATATTACCTTATATCATTAAATCACTAAGATCAATTCATTTACCATTTTTCATAACAAAAATGTTTGTACTAACTTAATTACATTTCATTTTAAAACCACCACAGGTTCTTAAGAAAATTTCCAGATGCTACGCTTCTTCCCAAATAGAAGCAATATTATATGTGACTATAATGGAACATATATAAAACAAAAATTAATGTTTGTGAAGAGTATGAAAGCAATTGTAAGGCGCTTTAAAACTGTAGATCAAAGAGAATTTTGTTTTTAGATTAATACATTTTTTCAACCACTCTTTATCAATCTTTCACCAGCCATTCTGCATCTGTTTTAACCTAATTAGCTTGTATTATTAAATGAGAGAACTAAGCAATATTTTGGAAAAATACGAAGATACATAAAAATTAAAATTAAATTCTAGTTTCAATATTTATTAATATAAATTACCGCTTTCATACAATTGTTTAATTATCTTCTATTAACATATATTTATCAATTTATAATAGTTTTTTATAGTAAGTTTCTAAAAAAAATATAAGAATTAGTACTGAGCCACAATGTTTCCGAGAAATGTGATTTCTAATTAATCTCTCTTTTAATTAGCTTAATAAACATTTATTATGCTTCTTGTTATTACAATTTATTTTACGTTAAAATAAAAATCTTAAGTTTTTTTTTAATTAATGTATTATAATTTGAGCTTCAGATAATATTCAATAAAGCTATGAAATGTGTTTATTAATTCGTTTTTTTTAATGTCATAAATATTCCTATTCATTTTATGCAGACGATTTTTAAGTTCCTTTATATTTCACTTTATTTTTATATTAAAATGCCTTATTAAATCATTCATTAATGCGTGCACAATATCGAGTGGGACTGCTTTAGAAGTAAACATGAAATATATTACCGAGCTATAAGCATGTTTTTTTCTCTACAATTTCAAAGAATATTTATCGATTTTTATTGTTTTAATTTCAAAGTCTTTCTCAAAGTGAGCTATTAAATTTATACACTTAGGAGTTTTTATAAATAAATTATATTCCATTATTATATTATCTTGTATACGATTTTTCTCTCAAGAGGAAGGAGACATGAACTAATTATTCTAGTAATAACATTCACTTCATCATTAAATATTGGTAAAATTTGTAAATATATATAACGAAAACAAAACTGGCTGGAATAGAGGCTCTGCAAGACCCCAGAGCTTCATGTTTTCAGTGGATAAATTAAATCGTTAATTTATTTAATTTTATGTATAACGCTAAATGCATACACAGTCCAATTTGCATTTATTTGCTTTCAATTTTTAAAGAAATGTAGGAAACATTCCGTATTTTTTGGATGAAGAGAAAATATTTTTAAAGGATCACAATTTCTTCACTTGAAGATGAATTTTTTTCTTTATTCTTTCTATCTCAAGGTTTGATGAAAGAATTGTAAAATAGGGGATTCCAGAAATGCTAAAAGGGTGTTTTCAAATATTTTTCTCTTACCCAAAATTTGCAAATAAATAGGAAAACGAAGGCTTATTAAAGATACAATTAAAATAAAACTAATATTAAATTTATTAAAAAATCTTGCAAAACAATTTTTTTTATTCTTGATTTTCTAATATGCATATTTATATCGTATACTTGCACTTCTTGATTGTTTTATTGGTGATTCTCAGTCGTATTATTCTTTTCAAACTAAAATAAGAAAATAAGATATTTTTTCTTAATGCTAAAATTTTAATTAAAATTAATTATAAAGTAGCAATTCTAAAGTAAAATTAATTATTCAGTAGTAATTCCTAAATAAAATTAATTATTCAATAGCAATTCGTAAATAAAATTAATTATGAAGATCATTAATAAATATGTTTTCATTATTTTATTTCTGACTAAATATTTAATTGCTCGAAACTGTGTTTTGCCGAAATGAGAAATTACTTTCACGAATCTCCATTCCTTGAAAATACTAATAATATTGCAACTTTGCAAAAATCATTCATTATAAAGTTCTGTGGAGCTGCTGTGGATTTCAGAATATTATATTTTTCTTTTATCATGGTTTAAAAATGATCTTGCAATGTAAATCTTAGATTTAAGATATAAATATCTGTGGGAAACATATATGGCTAAATCTAAGATTTTCTGCCTGTTAACACGATTTTTTTCTATGAAATAATAAATTACGCAGATTAGAAATTAATAACGAAATGACAGAGTTTTAAATTAGAGACAAACGAGTTCTAATTTATCTAAAACATTTTAGAGAAAGAGAAAGAAGAATAGAGAGAAAGAAGCAAATTTAAATCTAACTAAAAATCATGCTTTTTTTTGCTTATTTATTTCTACCTATAAATTTTATTCGAAATATATCATCATAAAAGTTGAAATTATCAGATTGATAATATATTTATAATTATTAATAAATCATTTGAAATAATTTGAGTTATATCCAGAATTCACTTACTAGCTTCACAAAGCATCATAATACGAAATATTGAAATTGGTATGAATTAAGTTTGATGTCGCAAAATTTTGTTAAATCATGAATTATTTACTCAACAATGTTGTGTATTGTTTTTCACATATGATATATTACAAATTCTTTTATCAATACCTTGATATCTAAAGTTATCATTTCAATTTCCACTAAGTTTTAAGTTTATTTATTTAATAAGGATAAATATAGCACTCTAAATTAAATTCTGAATTATTTATTATTTCTAATTATTATCGAATGATCACAACAATTATTTCAAATTATTCAGTAATAATAATGGGAAATACTATTTCAAAATACAAAAATATAAACTTTGTCACAACTTTTGTATATTTTAATCTAGAAATCCTCAGTAAAAAAGTGTGTTGCATTTGTTACACACATTTTCTTTTCATAATATTTTGGAAATGGTGTATTGTCTTATGTGCACTTTACTGTGGTATAATTTTTATGTAAATTTTAAAAAATCATATAAAAAATTGCCAATGAAAATCGAAATATTTTATTCTTGATTATTTTTAATTGACAGGATTGAATCATTGCCAATGTTTTAGATTGCTGAATCAAATGGCTTGAACACCATACACAGCAAAAAATCCCTATATACTTTGGAAAATAGGAAATCAAAAATTCAGAGCAATTTCGACAGCATTAAAACGATATTGCAAATCTTTACTCCATATACAAGGTAATTCTTCTAATATTAATATTAAACGAAGGGTATATTTTCTGTCTACTAAATTTTTTAAACAAATTAAATAAAGAATTCTTCGAAACTTCTTTGTTCCAGACATTTATTTCAATTTTGATTGATGCTGAGAAAACCGCTTGAATGCATTTCCTTTAGAAACATTTTTCTATTTAAACCTGCTATTTTAAAATAAAAAGGAAAATAAATATGAATGAATCTTTGAAGAGAAAATCAATAAAAATAATTTAATTCAACCCTTTTGGGATTTTTTTAAGATCCTTTCTCTATGTCGAAGAATGTGAACGAAGGCAGTTTCCTTTGAATGTGTTCATGTATCTGGTATTTTTTTATGGCACGAAATTTGGTGGTGTGCAAAGAAATTTTTAAGAACTTGATTTCAATCGAATTTGTTAAATTTTATGTGCAAATGTAATATGTACAAATATAATTAATTATGTACAAATAGAATTTCTGAAATCAACATCTTGTAGAAAATTAGCGTGTTCGCAGGTAAGAGGAAAACAATAAATAAATGATATATTTTCTTCAAAAATTTGTTCAGAGAATAAAAGGTAACCTTTTCTTCCATTCAAATAAAAAAAAATAATGTCCATTATAGTATTCATCGTTTAGCTAGTTTTATGAGCGACTTGAATGTTATTTATTGTAGCTAATATTACCTATGTGTGTGTGTTTGAACTCACTTTTACATACTACAATAAATTTATCAGAAAAAAATATTAAAAAAAATATTTTTTTTATTTCTCTGCTTAAATGTAGATTTTTTTTTACTACTTTATGGTGTTTAAGTTTTCAATTTTCAATTTATTATTAATAATAATATGAACTGTTAAAACTTTTCCAAATTTACAACTACTTGTACTGATTTCCAATTTTAAGAAATAAATCTATGTACTAAAAATATTAATATAACATATTTCCATTAAGAATACAAAATTGTTCAAAATTTCTCAAGTCAAATCCATAGTTGAGTGGTAACCCGACTGCCGTTTTTGTTGAATTATATTAGCGCTGAACAATCTCATTTAACATACTTGTGAGCAAACGTCTGACCTTGGTGGATATCGCATAAGTTGAAATTGCATACTTGGGTGTACCTTGATGATGATTCGATGAGGAATGCCGCATTTAATGGAATTTATCATAACCTTAGCTGCCGCACCGAAGGTCATACAACACTAGATGAATCGATGTCGGTTTAAGTGCTAGATAATACTCATTTTCTGAATATTGTCATTATCATTTGAGAGATAATATACAAATATGAAAGGGGCATGGAAGATGTCGGATGTTGTTGACTGCTTTTTCCTTGAAACAGTTATTTCAGGTACTAATATTTAGTTTAAATTATCTTCCACTGCTCCATCTAAAGCATATTATTAGGTATCAGAGATTAAAGACGGCAGAGTCTGGGGATCTATCTATCATTGAAGTCTGTCTGAAAGCCGAACTATTGACTCCGGGATAACGGCTTTCCAAAACATTGACATTTGTGCAAGCGCGATTAATTACTTCGATATAATCTGATATAAATTTTATTTTAGAATAAATACAAATTTATAGTTGTCGGAAGCTTACTTTAAATATAACCAAACTTGTTATAGATTATATTATATTACATACAATAAAACAAGCATAACTAGCATGTTTTATGCCAAGAGTATGTTTCCAATGAATAAAAAAAGGGAGAAATAATTAGTTTTAATTTTTACTCATTACGAAGAACATCAAATAGATGAAGCATTTGAATTTTAAAAAAATGCACATACATAATCAATTCATGACTGGGAGGTGTCGTCAATAGAAACATCGTTTCCAACAAAAGAAAAAAAATGCCAATTTTTTTGAAAACTTTTACAAATATAACAAATATTTCTTATTATAACAGTTAATAGAGAACATTTATTTATTTATTTTGGAGTGGGAGGGGGAGAGAGAAACATTTTTAATGACTATAAAATCTATAATCAAAATATCTATTTGACAACGATGAATATTTTTATTAAATTGTATATCCTTGACATTTGTTTATCAGTGTTTTAGTATTTTATTAGAAATATATTTTACTAAGATTTGAGCTGGTTCCTTTCTTTTTGAAAACATCACTTTAAGTAGTTGTGATCTTATAGTGTTTTGCAGTTAAGATCTTTTAGATAATCAGATTTTTTAATGCTTGTACTTGATTAAATACCACTTGAACATTTTATTAAAGACAAAGAGAGAAATTGCAATTTTTATATTTTAGAAGAGAGTTTATTTCTTTTGAAATTATTTTAATATTTCTTTTATTTTTAAATAATAATTGTATAATGTAATACACTGAGGTGACAAAAATCACGAGATAGCAATATACAAATATTGATATATGTATATGTATAAATGGACAATGCATTGGCAGAACTTTCATTTGTATGCAAGTGATTCATGTAAAAAGTGATTCTGATTATTTTCACACGACTTTGAACTCGGAACGGTTGTTGGTGCTAGATGCATGGGACATTCCATTGCGGGAGTCATAAGGGAATCCAACAATCAGAGATCAAAAGTGTACCGAGAACATCTAACTTCAGGCATAATCTCCCACCATGGACAACGCATTGGCCGACCGGCCGCACTCAATGACCGTCACCAGCGACATAAGCACTGAATCGTCAGTATCAACAAGCAAACAATTCAGCATGAAATAAGAGAAGGCATCAATATGAGAAGTACGACGTAAGCGATCGTTTAGACAGTGATGAAAGATTTTATTTTAATGGTTTTTGTTGCTTTTTGAGCTATGGCAACATAAGACCGATTTGAGTGCTTTTAATATAATAATAACATAACTTTAATAATAAAATATTGAATGACTAAAACATTGAGGAGTTAAAGCTATTTGGCAGGATGAACTTCCACTGATGCGGCTATAAAATGACATAAAGGTAATACTTAAGACCATGAAACACTCTTTCGAATAAACATTTTTTTATTATACATGGAAAAGAACTACAAATAAAATAACCTCTGGATTTCAGCCAATATTCACATTTAAAGCCCTCCAATCCCCCAAAATTCGTTTTTGAATCGTCTCCTTTGGGATGCGAGAAAGCTAAATGAACAATAGAACGAGAAGAATGGTTAGAAGGATGCAATTTGTTACATGTTTTTCACATCACAAACATCCATTTCTAGAAAATATTGTATGAAATCGTCTCAAAGAAGTCTGTCTGTCTTATCACCTTAATCTATGCGGACGTAATAAGAAAATAAAATTAAAGGGATGAAATTTTGTAAAAAATTTATCATCAGACTTGTGTATGTAGACTTTTAATTCTGTCAAAGGATATTTCCTCTCAGTCTGTCTCTTTGCAGGCAGTTAAATGTAATCACTCATAAACGAAACACTCTAGAAACATGAAATTCAGTTTGCAGTTATAACACTTAAACTTTTCTTTATCGAATTTTAGATTCGATCTGTCGAAGAGAGGAAAATTAAAAAGTTTGCTGGATTATATGCTGTGAATGAAGAAGCTTAGTAGAAGTATATTTTGTTGGCATACGAAAAAAATTGTGGATTTTAGAATCACGAGTGGGCTGAAAATTCTTGATGGATTGCATAATCAAAAATGTCCTTTTTAAACACTCTGATATTTGTTGTATGTATATGGTTTATTGCAGCTCATGATTGAGGGCCTCTTACACAGTGAATCAGAGGATAAATGAATGTGCTGCGAACTAGAAAAATCGAGTACATCATTTCGAAAATCTTCACCTGAACTAATATTCGTATATTGTTTGAAGGCCCAAAGGCATCTTTCATTTCTGCAATGTTATTCACTATCTCAACATTGTTAAGCAATGTATTTCAATACATCGAGACTCAAGGGAAATAAGCAGAATGTAAGTATCATTATTACAATTTATTGTTTTCAACATCAAACGAAAACTCTTAAATAGTAATTGGTTAAAATGATTTTAATTAAAATATGTTTTTTGGTTTTGCTCATGACAAGCATCGAAAGAATTTCAGCTTTCAGCTTCAGAAAAGCTTTTAAGTCTTGTATCATCTACTTAATGAATGTATTCTCGAGTCGTTTAAGAAGAATAGTTAATTAACTAAAGCATTAACAAAAGTATTTTTCACTTAATAATTTTAACTTTTTTTAAATTGTATGTAGCTAATTTGAGAATTAATTTGAAACGTACTGAAAGGATTTTTTTATTATCTTTCATATTTTTAAATAATGCTGAATCGTGTTTTAATTTTACTAAAACTGATTCTTTCAAATAAAATATGTCTGCTGACGTACGGAAAGAAAATATTATTTGTTGTTCGCAAGACAACTTCAGTTTGCTTATATTTTTTGAGATAAAATGTATTATATTATTTTAATTCAAAAGTTTTAACTATTCTGTTAAACTGAAATATTTTTAAGAATTTGGAAAATTACGAAGAAAAGCAAAAAAATCTCTAAGCACACATCTTTTTAAAGTATTAACTTGTATTCTTAATCATCCATTAAGTAACAAATAAAACAACCGTCTGTTTTTAGCTTCTGCTTCAGAGGATGCAATTTTTCCATTTGCCGGATGTAGTTAAATGTTCCTCAAACAGTAAAAATGTTTAATAAGCGATTTATATTTTATTTTTCTTTCACTTTAAAGGAGTCTAACCGTTTCACGGAATAATTTAAAAAAAACTCATTCAATACGATTCGTTTTTCCTTTTCTTATATAAGGGAAGTTCATTAAGATGTTCATCTCAGTTTCAAGATGATTTAAATTGTTTGAGAAATTATTTTTTGAAATTTCTTTTTAAATGATAGACAATTAAATGTAGATTTACAAACTTTAGGAACTTTTATCTTTACTAAACTTTTTGATTTACGTATGTGTCGCCTTTTAATGAATAATTCAGAAGTATTTCAGTTAAATCACACTTTTACAGTCTTTTATGTAGAATACTTTGCTTTGTTTTGCATGGAAAGAAAATATTCTACATATCATAGAACACCTTTACTTCATGAAGTTTTCGAATGAAAAAAAGTAGTTCTTAAATAATTTCGAAATTGCAATTGCTAAATTATCTTTAAAAAAATTAGAAAAAATTTCACAACTTTCAGGTTTTACGATAATGAGCTTCATTAAAAAAATTATTCAATTTTAAATGTCAGTTTACTTTAGCTATATTTATAGGCAATTCCGAAGCAACATTAAGGTTCTCCTTTGGAAGGACATTGCAACTCGCAGATGACAACGTCTGAACTGTTGCCTCCCCTTCCCCAAACTTTCACTTCACACCAATGAGAGGGTATTTGCAGTCAATGCAATAAAGAGTGTATCAGAGTAAATTTCGGTTTCTGACCCAGAATCTCTTATCCGAAAAGGAAGAATTTCGTCCCACGGATCTCCACCTCTTCATAGGAATGAATATTAAGAGAGTATTTAGCGGCTATTAAGAGAATATTTACAGAGCCTCTATTTTATATGAAAAGAACGCAGATGCTTTTAGCTTTATTGCAAGATTAGTAGCTTGAAAAAGTAAGAAATTTTATATTCAAAAATTTTATATAAGCGTGTAGTGTGAGAACTGGAAAATTTTAAAGATATTCAAGAAAAATTAAAATGGGAACCAGAAAACATCGCTGCAATATCAGTACCGATGTTTGCAGAGAGTGTTGTCAAATTCGAAAGACAAATTCAGAGCAAGGTTAGTAGGCATTCAGTAGATGAAAAATTACCAGAAAACATAGGGTCGCAGGTAACGTTTATTCAGTGAAAATTGCAAAAACAGACGTTGGAAAGGCAATGAGTCTGGCGAAAAGAATGGCTCTATGAATACGAGGTAATCGGGAAGAAGCCTTCTCGTATGTAAATTTTTCATGTTTTCGAGAAAAATAAAGCAACGAGCAAGTATTACTTAATGTGCATTGCAGAATGGATGGTCGTTAAATTTCCTTCGCAAACAACGTCAGATTTCACGAATGCAACTAAAATGTTCTGGTGCTCCATCATGCATTAATCAAATTTTCTGACGTACAATTGTTGGTGTTCTCTGCAGTAAATCCGGAGGAACGTTCTAGAAAAAAACAATGTACTTTTTTGCTGCTTAGGCATTTGGGCAGAAGATACAGTCCAAATAGATGATTCTGCCAGATGTTAATATCAAACTTGTGTTGTACGTTCGGCGAGATAGTAATGTGAGGATTTTCGAAGGACCAAATATTCGCATTGGGCGTGTTGAAGACACCTTATCTCGTAAAGCAGGCTTCATCAGAGAATAAAACTCTAGAAGAAAAGTGTGCATCTTCCTATGTGGCATCAAGTATCCAGCGTGCAAACTCCATCCGATTTGCAATTTTCATTGAAAAAATTTCACCTGCGACCCTATGTTTTCTAATAATTTTTCATCTACTTAATGCCTACTATCCTTGCTCTAAATTTTTCTTTCGAATTTGACAACGCTGTCTTCGAATATCGGTACTCATGTTGCAGTGTTGTTTTCTGGTTCTCGTTTTAGTTTTCCTTGAATATCTTTAAAACTTCCCAATTCTCACACTACACGCTTATATCAAATTATAGAATATAAAATTCCTTACATTTTCAAGCTTTTATTTTTCTTCAAGTTTTAATATTTTTTCAAATATATGTTCTAAACTACATTTTCGTTTTCAGTAATTTATGACCGCCTAGTTCATCAATTCACATGTTACCAGCGTGAAAAAACTTTTAAGTATGTGCTTTCACTTTTAAAAAAATCATAATTGAAACACCATTTGTTATTTTTTTATAAATTTTTTACAGTTTCCAATAGTTCTCCGACCCTCTCTATTTTTGCGATTTTCACCTATTATACATCGTTTGGGACCTCATGTTGTATGGTGATTCTTTTTCTTCTTGATGCCTATTATCACCCCTCTGAAATTGTCGGTCGAATTCGGCAACACCCTGTATATATATATATATATATAAATATTTTTATATAGCACATTATCTTAATTTTTAAAAAAATCTCGAGATGTCTATCAAATATTTTGATACCGTCGTTTAATATTAGCATTTGAAAAAGTTTTGGATCTAAAAGACCCGCACATAAAAACAGGTTTAAGTAGGAGAATGCCTGAGTGGCGAATAATGGAATATTTAACAGTCAATGAACAGGAATCTTTCAGTGCAGATGAAGGTAATTAAAATTATACTACAGGCATGTAATACATCTCTGTTTGTAATGACAAAATACCTTTAACCTCCAAGATGCTGTAGTGCATAGAAGTGTTTCTCTTGTATTTTACTCAATATTTGAATTGGAATTAATTGTATAAAGTTTATTTCTCCCCTTTTAAACATTAAAATTTTCAACTTGAATCTTCCTGGTAATGATTCCTACAAGTGAAATTATAATTAGAGGATTATTAATAAATTAAATTTTTATGGTGTCACATCACACCGGTAATAAGTCGTCTATCGATACACAAAATACATTTTAACCTTCACATCACGTAAAAAAGAACATAATTTGTTTTAAAAAAATATTTTGTGTAACTATGGAAGCAAATATCAATGAAATTAATTGCATTTAATAATTTTAATTAATACAAGCCACATCATTTCATTATTCTAATTGAAAAATGAGCTGTAGAAAGTGTACCAATCTTCTAATGAAAATTGTTTGATTACTTTGAGATCATAACGGGGTAAATAAGTTACGTGTTCTGGAACCTTTGATATTTTGGTTGCCGGGTGTCATTTGGTGATTGTAAAGTAGATTTTTAATGCAGATTTTTCTGAAGAAGGATGTGCATATTTAACATTTTATAAAATCAATCAGCCCCGGTAGAATTTACATTTTTTTCTTTTTGCATTTTAGATGACAGTTTTTGGAGCATATATAAGTACAGGGGTGTTCAAATTAAAGTTGTATCCCTGTTTAGGATACTGTGTTTATTTAGTGTACAACGTCTTCATATTTGGAGGGTATATATATATATATATATAAGTAATCAAAAATATTAGCATTAGGTAATTAAAAACTAGAATTGAAACAATCTGAAATTAAAAATATTTTGGAAACGAAACTAAATTATTTCGGAATCGCAACTCAAAAGTTATTTCTGATTCAAACTAAAAACTGCAAAAAGAACAGAAAAAGTACCATTGTATTTAGAGAGCGCAAATGCAGCTACTTCTAAAAAACAGATGAATCAAGACAATAGTAATAAAAACCAAGTTAATAGGAAAAAAAGTATCAAAATTAAACCAAATAAAATAAGAATCCGGCCTGAAAACTTTCTCTTGGGTCACCCTCATTCAGGGATTATATAAAAAGGGACTTTTTCTCTAAGGAAAAACAGACTAAAAAGTCCAACTATTGATTCCTCGTGACCCGAAAATCCTCTGAAATTAGGCTTAAGATATACAATTTTAACAGAAAAGAAAACAAAACAATAAATTAGAAGAATACGACCACTAATAAGCAAAAATACAATAACATAAAATAACCATATAATAATACTCAATCCAATTATAAAAACAAAAAGTTAAGCACATATCAGCAGCTGGCATTTTTTTTTTTTTGTAATATAAGCTCTCCCATTGTTTCCTGCGCCCTAAACTGCCCTAGCTAACACCATTCAAGATAAAAAAAAAATAATCGGATTGTGATGATTTTAAACAACGCAGAGCTCCCAGTTACGGTTACAGTAGGAGAATTTAAAAATTTTCGAATGGCAACACCCACTTTTTTTCTTGCGCAAATTCATCAGCGTATTGAAAAACCACAAATGGCGTTGGAACGATTAGCGTGTGACGAAAATTGCCGGCGTAAAGCATTTGCAAAGAAGAGCATTATAAAGGACTGATGACAACACAGAGAGGAAAGAGAAACAAGCTTTTATTGGAATGGAAATTTATAATTACAGGTTTTCAATGTGTTCACCTTCGCAGGTGACAACGCATTGCATTCGCGAGATTGTGGACAACAATGCCGAACATATCATGACAGTAGGAATCTACATAACTTCACACGTTATGGCATCGTGCAATTCTGACGCATGTCATGGACCAGGCGTGTATACCTTAGATTTCAGATAACCCCAAAACCAAAAATCCATAGTAGTAAGGTTGGGGAGAGATGACTCTAGAGAAGACTGCAAGAGATGACTCTATCACCAAAGTGTTGTTGCAGTACTGGTCGAACACATTGGGAGACGTGTGGAGGAGCCCAATCTTGCATCCATACAATGTCACTAATGACATTTCGTTGCTGCAATTCAGGAATAACATAATTCTGCAACATTCATTGTTCACTTGTGACAGAGCACGATTTCAAACCTGTGGTAGTGACCTCTTCGAAGAAGAACGGACCGACAACAAATGTGCTAGCGATGCCGCACAACACAGTCACTTTGGCTTCGTGTAAAGGCATTGGTGCCACATCGTGAGGGTTTTTGTCAGCGCAGTGAACACAGTTCTTGGTGTTAACGATTCTAGTTAAAGGTAAGTGTACCTCATTCTACCATATTATCCGCAGCGGACATCTGTCATCTTCATCATTTCTGATGAGGGAAAAATTTGCGAAGTCCAGACGCAGTTCCTCATCTCCAGACTGCAATATCTGAACGCTCTGAAACCGATAAGGAAATATCCGCAGAACAGAGCGCAGAAGCCTGAGAACTGTGGTTTTCGGTAAATCCAAACTGCGAGCAACACTTCTTGCAGTATGCGATGGACCTGCAGTAATCTTATTATGCACTTCCGGAACAACTTCAACTGGAACAGTTGATCGCCCGGATTGATCGCAAGTGCATCCAGTTTCTTCAAATTTTCTTACCAAATCACGTACACTTCTTACGGAACATGGGCCTCGTCTTAGCTTGTGATTTCGCCGATAAATTCACACTGCTTTGGCAGCATTTTCCCGGCTCAGATAAAACAGTTTTATCAATTCACCTCGTTGTTTCTTTGTAAGCGTCATCTTGTTGCACAATCAAACATCTGATTGAAGAAACACTCTTCCCACACTGCTTTGCACGTGGTGTTCTGCGATTCGTGCTTCTACTGTCTAACCCTGTGAATTATGCAAAGTGCGTCAAAGCCCCTCCTCCCTGTGTTGTCATTAGTCCTTTATAATGCTCTTCTTTGCAAATGCTTTACGCCGGCAGTTTTCGTCACAAGCTAATCGTTCCAACGCCATTTGTGGCTTTTCAATACACTGATCAATTTGTGCAAGGAAAAAGTCGGTACTTCCATTCGAAAATTTCGAAATTATCTCACTGTATCCGTAACCGTGAGTTCTGCATTGTTCAGAATCATCGTAATCTCCAGCGTATACCTTCAAAGAACCATGTCTGAAATTTTAGTTCGATTGGTTGAGCGGATAGGCCGCTAGGGTTCATATATAGGTTAAGTTTTTTTTTGACCACCCTGTATATATTTGTTACAGTGAAAACCTGAAATCAGTCAGAACGTGAATTAACTAGGGAAAACGCGTTTTAACTGACAGCGCGTGTGAAAACCCGAATTAGCTAGGGAAAACGTGTTCTAACTGACTGCACCAGGGTAAATCCGAATTAACTACGGAAAACGTGCACTAGCTCTTTTATTCTTGTTGGAACGTGTTTGATCTGGTTGATTCATTTACGGTAAGTGAAGAAAATGTTAATGCTTTTTGCCCTAAAAAGTGGAAAAATAAATTTCTTGAACTATTACAATTGTTGCAGTAAAAACAGAATGATTTTAATGTTATTACACATGATGAATACAACAATCTTTTATCTGAGGTTGAAGAAGCAAAATCTGCCTTTAGCAAGACTTATGTTCAGTACCGCAAAATAAAAAGCTTTGACATTCTTGAATTCAGTGGAGTAAAAAAAGTTGATTTCTTCAAATGAGCCCATAAAATATTATTTACCAGTTGAAAATTTTTTTGATGTTATCGAAAGTGTACATGTGGCCATAAGACATAGCGGGAGAGACAGACTTAAAATCTAAACTTTAAGAAAATATGCTAACATAACCACAGAGATGATACAATTTTTTATCAATGTGTTACACATGTCAACAGAAAAAAATATGAAAAAGAAAGGTTTTGTTTCTAAACCTATCATTTACACCGAAATGAATAGTCGCTGCAAACTGGATTTGATTGATATGCAATATGAATTTAGATTTATTATGGTTTATCAGTACCATTAAATAAAAATTGTGTTACTACAATCATTTCAGAGCAAAAGTGCGGAAGAGGTTGCCTTGTAAGTACTTAATATCTTTTTAATATTTGGGGCTCTTTGTATACTGCAATCTGATAATGGAAGTGAGTTTGTAAATTCAGTTATAGAGCAGTTATGTATTGGCCAGAATTGAAGAGTGTTCAGGGGAAGCCTCGTCACAGCCAGTTGCACGGTTCGATTGAGAGGGCCAACGAAGACGTTGGAAATATGTTGGCTTCATGGATGAAGTATAATAAAACTACAAAGTGGTCCTATGGTCTTTGTTTTGTCCAGTTCAGGAAAAACAGAGCTCTACATTCAAGAATTAAACAATCACCGTACACATTTATGTTTGGGATTAAACCAAGAGTTGGAATGACAGCCTCAACCTTGTAATCAGATATTATAAAAACTATGGAATACGGGGAGTAACTTCAGAAAATTTTCGAGGATATGAATGCAGAAGAACAAGAAACTGAACAAGCACAATAAGGGGAGCATATGTTTGCTAATAAATCGACCTTTTTTTCTAATTAGGGAGAAAGCCAAAGAAAATTTAATAAAGCAAGCCAAACGAATGGAAAAGATCTCCGATGCAACACATCCAGAAGTTGATATTGGAGGTAATGTTGTTGTTCCCATTCCAGATGTTGATATAGCAAAAGCTGATTTCGAAATCTTATCTGTGTAGTATTTGAAAAAAAAAAAATTAAGATCGCCTGTACAAAATTGGCACTAAGGATGGAGTTCTGAGCAAACTGTATTCGAGGTGAGAAATGATATTTAAACTTAATAAGTTCAGTATTTATTCAATAAATATAATTTATTCAATTTATATTAACTTTAAATTTTACAAGTATTTATACAGTAGATTATATCTATTCAGGTGCAAGTTTGATACAAAAGGTAACATATTCCCTGATTTGTAGATCTAAATTCGATGTATCACCGCAAATTTTTTTTAACTAAAGGAAAAGTACCAATTCAGAAAATTTCTCTGAGAACAGGAGGAAAGGAGATATAAGAACAGGACAAGGTTTCGTCCATTGTTCTTCAAAGAGATAATTCTGTATGAAAAATAGTTCTCTTTGCAATTCTAAGTGTCACAGTAGTTTGCATAAATAAATAATTTATAATTCAGTTAAAATAAATAATTTATAACAATGGCACTGCTTTAAACAATATCCAAATAAAGTATATTTTCTTTAATGGTAGGTCCCCCCCCCCTCAAATACTGTTTTGCTAAGAATAATTTAATATCATAATTTTGTATAGATGTAAATAATTTTGTCTAAAAAAAATCATTCAAAACACAAATAAAACGGTTTTTCCTAGTTAATTCGCGTTTTCCCTAGATAATTCGCGTTTTGACTGAATTCGGCTTTTCACCGTAACACACACACACACACACACACACACTCATATATATATATATATATATATATATATATATATATATATATATATATATATATATATATATATATATATATATATATATATATATATATATATATATATATAAATGATCTTCGAAATCATTGTTTTTACTTATAATGTGGAATATTTAAAAATAAAATGAGGATATCAATATGCATTTTTTAAGACATTTTCTCTTTTTTCATTCGTATTTTATACTTATTACTACATAACAAACTTTTTGGCAAAACAAAATTTTCCTAAAATTTTTAAAAAGATCAAAATTTTTTCCTTAATTTCCTTGAATCAAATTTAAAGGAATGTTGAAAATAAAATTCTGATGTAAGTAAATAAAATGTAATAACAAAATAGTTATGTTCAGTTGAATAGAATATTAGAAGCATTTAACACAATATTTTAAAATTACCAAGCAATTCTCTTATGCTCAGATTCATTTACTTATTCACAAATGAACAATAATAATATATTCGTAAGTTATTTAATTTTGAATATGTCGCAAATGTTTTGAGATCATACTCCGTTGCTAAATCTCCTCCAAAAAAGCGCAACTTTTGTACATATTCTTTTATTTTAGAATTTTATAAAAGTAGTAAAGCGTTAAATAAAAAGACCAGTTTAGCAGAAGACCGTCTGATTCTCCGATAGTTTCTTGGTTTATCTAAGCAGATCACAAAGACTACCTGCTTTTTTTTCTTTTTCACCAAGTATGCTCTTATTAAGTGCCTCTAAACTTTTGAAAGGTAGTTATTAATGATATGGCGGTGCTCCATTTGATCTCGACATTAAAGACATTATATTTTTTATCTTAATTTTCAAAGTAATAATCTTTTTTATATATTGTTTTGGGTATCATAGATATCGACCAGGAGTAATGAGTTCATTCGGACAGTTCAAGGGTCACAGCATCTTCATGAAAAAGTGATAAGCAGTTCAAAGTTCTAATTAGTTCAGCACCTTTCAATTCTTTTATTGGGTCGTTTTAGTGATCTATCGGCGCCCTCTTTGATATCGACCACAAAGACATTCCGAGGCTCATTCTTTTCTTACAACTGTTAGCAAATCTTCTAGATCTGTCTTATGATGCCACTGAATATCAATAAAGTTTCCTAAGTTCATTCTAAGAGCTCAGGGTCCAATTACTGAGAAGGCGTGTCACAACACCTGTAATACTGTCTGAAAGTGTTGAAGCTGATCATTTTGTTGAATTTCCGCTACTAAAAAGTTCCTCCGTCTTTCTTATGTTTTCTTTCTTTTCCTAAGAATCCTTCCTTTTTCCTAAACCCTGATTCAATATATTTGAGGAAATTTTGCTGTACTAAGAATCATTCTTTGCCTAGAAGGATTATTTCCTCTCTATGCCGGCAGCTGAAAGGTCCATGAATTTTATTTAATAGTATTCGTATTATATTATTTAGTAGGGATGCGGCATTTTGTGAAAGATTTCAACATCTCAATATAATAAAATGTACTTGAATTGTCGCTAAAACATCGTCAATATGCAGTTTCCAGTCCTTTATAAAAATGACATTTTCTTTTTCTTTTTTGAGAATTTTGCACAAAGTAGAAAATGTGTATAATCGGAAAATATCAATTAAAACTATATGAAGGATAGTGTTAAAGTGCCACAGGCAAACTCTAATAACTTGCACTGGGTAGTCAATCATGTATGTGATTTAAAATGTTATTGGAGGTATACCACCCTTTTACTATTAAGCACTTTTGGGATTTTTGATAGGTTTGCATCAAATTGTCTATGTTTCTATTTTTCTAATGCGATTAATTATTTAGTTGAAGGGAAGCACTTTTCAAATTGACATTGATCATTTAGGTTCAACTGTAACACGGCACAACTCTCTGCAATGAAATACTTGACTTCGATGTAGCTGACAGTGACTCATTCGAATAATTTATTAACCGTTTTCTCTCAACAGTATTACAGACGATCCATTTCTCGTCGCCCGTTATTATGTCCATTAAAAATAAATCGACTCGTTATATTTAAAAAAATAAATTGCAAGTGCAATAAGGAACACTCAACATTTTCCTACTTTCTGAAGTATTCAAATATTTTTAGGACAACAAAATTCAAGTGGCAAAAATTTTTCATAAATGGACCATACCGATACTTTGAGTCTCTCTGATGTTTCAAGAGTGATAGGATTCTGATTATTTGAAATTAGTATCTTTATTTTTAATCATCAATGTTGGCACATTGCCGGTTTTGAAAGTGAGATTTATCCTGTCTTAAATTTACAAAACTTATTTACACTATTCATTCATTTACACGGTCCTCTAAGTAAGTAATACATATCATTTTTGAAGCTTCAGAAATATTATAGATTTTATGATATAAAAATTGGATTAAATGATCAAAATGGTAAAAAATGCAATTTTTAGCAAATAAATATAAGTGAAACACTGTTGAGAATATATAGATATAAAAGTTAATACAAGTACTGACTTTTAGTTACGAATAATTTGAAAGGTTGACAAAAGCATCCAGCGATCTTCCAATGATTAGTGCAAGCTATCAAAGACGGCAGAATCCTATCACACAACCTAACATCTAGTTTGTGATTTTATATATTTTAAATTAGTTGATAAAAACCAAAACCAGTTCCAGAACCTAAAATACTGGTCCTATTTTAAAAGTTTCTATTTTATAGGAAAGTTCATGGCCCAGTTGTCACTACGTCCACTGATTTCGTATCCATATCGTAAAGTGAAACTTTCTCAAAATTCCAGTTTCTACAAGTAGAATACTTATGCCAATTTATTTCACCATTTCGCAACTAAAACTAAACTGTCAGAATGCTCTATGTTCATTGTAAAAGCATAATTTAAAGTAGAATTTTTGTTTGCTGTGATAAAAATGTATTTCATCGTAGTTTGCTGAAGTGGTTAAATTAAAATTGTTAATAAGATTGAGCGAACCGGTGTCCGCTGAAGGTGCCTAATACCAACGAAGATGAATGTCAGTCTGTCTATCTTAAAAACATTGTTGAACCTAGATATTCTAAACTTATCCAAATATACTTTGAATGTAAAAGATGGGCATTTAGAAGACTTTTCATTCATATTTTAGTCCTTTAAAAATCAATTAAAGTTTCTACAACCTCAGCAACGATATCTCAAGAAACATTATTACATGAAAATGATTTTTGTATCATTTTAAAATCGAAAGAATTATCTTTCCATTTACATATTATGGAGTTGGAAATCATTTAAATATTTTATGGTATTTAATCTTGTTTTTATAATTTTTAATTATCGGGATCTTGGATCCATATCGCTCAAAAATGTTAAGCAACATTCTATCATGCTGTTAGGGAGAAATTTTAAATAATAGTGTCATCTTCATGTTAGTTCCTATGTCGCCCACTTGACACAAAACTTCAAGTGATAGTTGTTGCTCAATAGAAGCCAATTTTGGTTTTAAGGATTATATAATTTGGAGTTAAGAAGTAACATAGAATTTAATAAAATTTCTCCTGCTGAAAGATACAATAAATTTAAAAGAGTACACCATACACTCACAGGCTTGGGTTAGGAAACACGTCAATAACACTTTGAAACGACTTACGCCATTTCCAAATTAATATTTTTTCCTACTTTTCTATACGAGGATATGTATTCATATTTTACTATATGATGCATCCTATTCAGGAATATAAGATGCAAGAGCTTCGAGATGGAAATATAAGCAAAGCTATTATCTTCCACTTTACTTCATTATTTTAGTTTTCATTAAAATAGAAATATGTTTAATGGGAATCGTGTTTGCCTGTTCGCAAGCCGCCACTATATAAATATACTAATTCTGTCAGGATGTAAGTACATGATCTTACTAAGTGTCGTTAATCTAATAATGATGATTTATTGCCAGTTTAAATTGCAGATTGTATTTCATTAGGTGGGGCGAATGAAACGATGTTTCTTCAAATTGGACAAACTGATTGAATGATATTTCTATGTACAGAATTTGCAGAGATAGGATTATTTTTTAATGTAGAAATGTTGGTTATAAATGTTAATGAAGATTTTCATCGCAGAAATGTAAATTTATGCAACGCATAAAACCTGTATTACGCACATGTTAGTTTAGAAGTACATAATTGAATTATTAGGATTTTAAATAAATTTGCTAATCACGCGTAATGAACTTTGATGGATCGACATTTGCAATATCGACTTTATACAATAATAAAGAAAAATGTGAGAAATTGAGAATTTCAAATAGATATCTTAGAGAGTACTAAAATGCTAAGAAAAGAAATAAAAGTATTTACTTGCATTTGAACGTTTTCTAATACAACGAAATATTTCAGTTACAAACAACGTAAACGAGAGAATAAAAGATTGTTTGAAATTATTAAGCTTTATCCTTTATTATTTTTTTTGTGCAACGAAAATCCATATGATTCAATGCAAACCCCATCATCACTTTAACATATGCTTGTTTCAAATTAGATTCTTGAAAATTTTATAATAGGATTCCAGAAAAGCAATCCTTGATTATTATCTCTCCGTAGAACAAGCCGTCTAATATCGATCTTTTATCGGATATGAAAAGTCAGTTTTTTCTCATTATAATACTGTGGCCAATGAAATCGCATTATTTTTTTTATGAAAATGGCATCTGAATGAGTCTATTAATACTGTTTTAAAGAAGACAATTTAAATCCTTTTGCAATAGAAATGCATGTATGGCTCTTTGCTTTTGCAACTACGCCATCTTTTTTCTCGTTTATAAAATATGGCAAAATATATGATAGAGTGTTTTCATTGACCAAATTTAAATCTAATGAGACAGCATCCATTTTGAAAATCCGTTGAAAACTTGATAATAAACTCTACACTTTCTATTAGTTGAAAAGAATAACAAAGTATTATTAACAATTCCCAAAATCCTCGAATAGAAAGATATTTCTACCATTCTCCTTTGGAGAAATGTGTGTCTCTACTCGCTGTCTGCCGTCTCTCTTTCATGATCGCCTATTCTTCAGTGATTGTTACTCGGCACTTAAGATTGGTTTATGATAAATGCTTGCTGCTATTCGCTGTTTCTTTTTTCGTCTAGAATCCCAAGGAATAATCAATTTTTCATGATTTTTCTAATCATTTCTTTTAGTATGGCTACTACTGAACCACAAAGAGCAAACAAATGTGATTCTCTTAAATGAATTAATTTTAATAGTCATTTAAATAACCATTAAAGATAGTAAGTACTTTTACTGCTGTAAAGTTAATTATATGTTTTAAGGGTGGTATGACACGCTGTGCCACTTCACAAAATAAAATGAGTATTCATTCTTTGGTCATTTTTTCCCCGCTCTGCTTTTTGTGTTTGAAAACTTTCTAATAGTGCATTCGTTGTTTTTAGAGAGTAAAAGTTTATAATTATTTTAATATTTTAATAGAATTGTGAAACAGGGACAGCAGTAAAAGTGCTTACGGAACAATATTTTTCTATGAAAAGCTATTTCGTACGGAATAATGTGAAAAATCCATAAATAATGTCATATATTCCGCAAGCGTCCAGAATACACCAGAAAACCTTCGCAATGATAAATACTTCCGAAAAATAATTTTGTTATGGTTTAAGTTGTTGTTTCAATCAATGGAAATTTAAATCTGAAATTCATCGATAAAAAGAAAAAAAAAATCAATGGGGACAAAAATCATGACATATGCTCAACACCTTCATTGTCACTTGCTGATGTATTAAATCATTAAAAAAATGATTTTTCTGTAAAATTCTGCACCATTTCCGCGAATGAAATGAATGCAGGTTTACCATTACATCTGTTGTCCATGTTCGAAAAAAGGAATGAAAAGGTTGTGTCGTATTCCGTACCTAATTCAATATAATTAAGACTAGCGCATTTGGATTTTAAGGTTGCATAGATGTTTGAAATCATAGATGCTGGATTCCTGTACTGTTTCTTTACTTCGTGAAAGCGAGAGACAATCTCCTAAAATCATTCGCATCGCGATGGGATAATTGCGTAAGCGATTAATCTTTAATTATCGATCATGCGGTAAATCCGATGAAAATTATTTGAAGTTGGTTTCCCAGTTATGATTTTCAGCTTATTAATTTAACTATCTTCCATTATTATACTTATGTAAAATAGGATAATTTAATATCAGTAAAAAATGACTCACTATTAGTAGCAATATTTAATAATTCTTAATTATTAAATATTTCAAGGGATTGCCGTACCTGACGAATTTTTCTACAGTTCTCAGATATATCCTTTTGGATTAAAATGTTTAACACAATAAAGGAACTTTTAACATACTACAGGTTTTCCTTTTTTCCTTTAATTTATTTCCTATAATTACTTTAAAAATTCAAAAATAGAAATATCTCCCTTATTTTATAATTTTTATCCCATATATATAGAATGATTGTTTTAGTGTTATTCTTTCGAAAAATGCTTATATAAAATGATTTATTTTAACCATCATTTAATTAAAATATGCTTAATTCAGTTTTACATTTAATCAAATGTTTCTCTCTATCAGACAAGCTTGGGTCCTAGTGCAGTTAAATTTACCCACTTCCTAATCGATTAATAATTTTTCTTTGGAACTGTGCTCATCAAACATGCAGCATTTCCCTCAAATTAATCACCAGATTAGAAGTTTCCACACAAATTGAATTTCAAAATGCATGCAGAAATTAGTTTTATGGAAACAATGGGTCCCCGCACAAGGAGATGATGCGTTCTGTTTGATTGGAAATAATAGTATTATGGAATGAACTTAAAAAGCTCAAAAATTCCTCTAAACTGTTTTAGAAATGCTATTTTCCTATAAATAGTGGTCACTGTCTGCATATAATCAGTAAGTAAAGGTTATACATTTTCTAGCAAAAACAGTAAAAATTCTCGTGATCTGTACCACTCGAAACGAACAAAAGCGCCGACAGAATTATGTTGTATTTTCTTAAAAATAATAAACTAAGCTTATAGTGACGAGAGTACATATCCGCTTTGAAATTTCAAATGATATATTATACTTATTTTAAAATGTAACTTCATTTGGATTATGTTTATTTGGATTTCTTTCAAATTGTCTTACTTTCACAGATAAATTTTTGCTTAAAATATGTGAAGAAAAATGAACTGATTGAATGACTGTTTAATGAATTTAGAAAACAGAGCACGTGAACCAGACATATGTGTATATATGAGAAAAGGCACATATATGCTCATATGTATCCGCATATACAGTGGCTCCCAAAATTGAGTATACACTATACTCTTTCTTCTTTAATTTTATTCTTTTTGATCTTAACATTCCTATTTATTTCTAATATTTATAAGAACGACAAAATATACATTAACAAAAGTACCAGGCTAAAAAACAAAACGTAGGAATCAATAATATTTTTATTACAATAATTTTATAATTTAAGTCAAAGTTGCAAATTCCAAAGTCACAAAATTGAGTATACACCTTATAAAATATGCGACTTGACTACCATTATTTATTTTCAAATGAATAAGTAAAATAGTTTTGTTACTCTAATTGGCAATCGTTGATTTCCAAGCGAAAACAAACGTTTTGGTTATCATAATGAGCTCCAGAAATGAAACAAATGTTGAAATTCGGAAACTTGTTATTCGATTTTCTGAAGATGGTGAATATCTACGAGAAATTGCAAGGGAAATTCAGCGCAGTCACGGATGCGTTCAAAAAATTATCCAGAAGTATAAAATGTATGTACAAATTGCTAATAAACCTGAAAGAGGAAGAAAAGAAATCATCAGTGCCACGACCAAGAGAAGAGTTATTCGAGAGGTAGCAAACAATTCTAAGGTGAATGCTACAAAAATTGCTACATTTACTTCAATAACAATTGGAAAGTGTGTTTCTGCAGAAACAATTCGAAGAGTAATCTGAAAAGCAAATTATAATGGTCGCGTAGCCAGAACAAAACCATTCATTTCCAAAGTAAATAGAGAGAAAAGAATTTCATTTGCTAAAAGTCATATTTGAAAACCCCCTGACTTCTGGAATCAAGTAATATTCAGTGATGAAAGTAAGTTCAATGTTTTTGGTAGTGATGGTCGATGTTATGTTTGGAGAAAGTCCAATTCTGAACTTCTTCCTAAAAGCATCAATCCTTCTGTGAAGCATGGAGGTGGTTCACTTCTTGTATGGGGCTGTATGTCTGCAAAAGGAGTGGGAAATTTAGTTTTCATTGACGGAATCATGGACAAAATTAAATATTTGGATATGTTGAATAACAATTTAAATCAAACTGCCCAGAATTTGGGTTTAGGGTCAAGTTTTATGTTTCAAAAAAATAATGACCCGAAACATACAGCTGAAATAGCTAAATTATGATTGTTGTATAATTGTAAAATGCAATTGCACACCCCTCCTCCATCTCCAGATCTCAATGTGATTGAACACTCGTGGGCCAAATTAGAAAATCAGTTCAAAAACACGCTATTAGGGGCAGGGAACGCTTAAAAAAAGTATTACAAGAAGAATGGTCGAAAATATCCCCCGAAAAACTCAAACTCTTGTCAACTCAATGCCACACCGTTTACAAACTGTTCTAAATGCAAAAGGATATGCAATAAAATATTAATTTATCTTTTTCTCTTTTTGTTGACAGATTTTTTTAGATGTATACTCAATTTTGTGACTTTGGAATTTGTAACTTTGACATAAAAATGACTGTAAAAAAAATATTATTGATTTCTCCGTTTTCTTTTTCAGCCTAATACTTTTGTTAATGTATATTTTGTCGTTCTTATAAATATTAGCCATAAATAGGAATGTTAAAATCAAAAAGAATAAAATTAAAGAAGAAAGAATATAGTGTATACTCCATTTTGGGAGCCACTGTATGTGAAAATGGATGCCAAAAATTCTAATGATATGCATTTGTTAAAATCCTGTTTGATATATATCATGAAAAGCTGATAACAGAGTTTTAGTCATTTCTTTGTCACATTGAAAGGCACATTAGGAGAGTGCCGCATGCGTCATTTGCAGTCTGAAGAATTTCAATGATGCAGAAGGTCGTATGTCAAAATACTCTTGTATAGCAATAATCACTTTTTAATCCGTCACTGGGAAGGTGAAAATTTAGGATTTAATTGGGGATATTAGACCGCACACCTCATTTTCCTTACACTCAAATTAAGTTTTCTAACAAAAGTATAAGTATGAAAATCTGTCAATATATTCTGCAGATGCATATATGTATATATATGTGTGTTTCAAAAATTTTTCAAAATATATTATCATTGAAAAAAGTAATTGCATTGTATAATGCATTTTATTCTCACATTATATATTATAACAAATAATATTCTTCAAAAAACATATTACTTATGATTTTTTAAATCATATTTATTTTTCCAGCATACAAAGGTATATAGAAAAAAATATAAGGAACAATTCAACAATGATATGAAAATTTTTAAAAAATGGATAATGGGTAAAATGGAACCTATTTTTTATTGGCATCACCGGTTTTCGAGGGCATTTTAGGTTAAGTGCAAGTATAAAAATAAGACCATAGATTCTGTAGATATTTCTCTTGGTATATTAACATATTTTAGAAATTTTTCAAAATATATTATCACTAGAAAAATGAATTATATTTGAACCTACGCATCAGAATCAGCCGAATCAGAACTTTCATCGAAAAAAATTTCGGTACAATTTTCCTTATCCCTAAAATCACTTTCTGCTTCATTTAAAAATGTCTGGAGCACTGCTTCATAATAGGATCAGTAAATTGGATGATATTTCGGACCCCAAGATGTTGCTTCATCCGCTAAGCCTTGTTTATCACTGGGGCACTAACAGGGAGGTGCGTTCTTAGAGACCACGCTGGAAGAAATAGCTGAATTATTTTAAAAAGCATCCGCTGAAACCATATGAGAAAGTGCACGTGTAGTGAAGTTTACGAAACAGGAAGCTACAGGGTCAATCCATTCAATTGAGCTAAAAATAGAATAGAAGTGACTGAAAGTCCATCTTTAGCGGTCTGACAAACGGTACCTCTCCAGTTAAGGGTTAAAGAAATCTTTACATTTCTAAATAAAATCCAGAGAAAAGTTTGACTATCATTTATTCCATATTTCTTGAAACCACTTTCCATCCGGTAATAAATTACATAATGACAAAAATATCGTGAATGACATACTCCGGCATCATATATGGGACGACTGATCGAATTGGTTGTCTAGGGAAGAATTTCAGTTAGGAGCGGAATTTCAGCTAGAGTCGATATATATATATATATATATAGCTTAACTTCAGCAATATGAGGGCAATTAATTAATTTTAACAATTAATTTCATCGGAGGTATTTAATGCATGCATGTTCCACTTACACTAAAGTCTTTCGATGAAATCGTGTATCGAACTTGTAACCTCTAAGCTTCGAAGTTGAGATTTCGTCTTTAGGCTCTAAGTTGGTGTTGTGTTGGAAGATTTGAGACAGACATTTCGCTCATGCTCAGGGACGATATTTCAATCTAAGTTTACGTGTCAAAAATTGGATCACTGATTCAATACAAAAATAATTTATTACAGAGAGTCGCACAATTATCGCCATGAGAACTAGTTCAATGATTAAACTTCCTCTATAAAGGAAATTCACACAGCGCAACACTCCACAAACTAAGATACGTTTCAGAAGAAACTCAGGATAAACCGAATTTTGCATTTGGCTTTTAGTATTTAAACCTCTCATAAAGGTAAATGCCTAAATAATGGAATGCAATACTGTTGTTCTGAATGTATCTGAATATAAGTAAAACTTGTCGAAAATTTACCTGAAGCATCAATTATTTACTATTTCAGAAAAAATTACAGGCAAACAGTGCTTGACCTGCTGGCTAAGCTTTTGATATAATATAGCCTTTCGAACAAACAATTTCCGACATTGCAGGGTCGCGGATCATTTGTTCTGAATAAATACGTTTCTTGAGCACTTACACGAAACAGAAGAATGCCTAAACAACTGTTTGTGGTCCGCTTTTACCCGTCAATGGTGTCTTCTTTGTGAATCCGTTTCATACTTATAAAGATGCACACATACATATGATTACGTAACATGAACACCATTCCTTTCAAATTTCGCTTCCTCTTTGCTCACATACATAAGGTAAATTTCAAGTAAGTTCTGTTTAGAAGAGTTTTATGCAAACGCTGATTTCTTAATATTTTATTTAGAAAATTTATAGTGTTTAAACCGTCTCTGTCGATAGGAATTTAACCGTAAATAAAACTTTTTTGTTATTAGAAAATAGAATGTCATTTTTAAGAAGGTAATACCTTTGAACAAACATTCCTTTTTATGCAAAAATTCTATTTTTTCTAATTTATAAAATCCATAAATGTATAAAAATACTGCAACTAAATATTTTTGATATGTATCAGAAAACCAAGAAGCCGACATGCGTTTCTCCTATTCTAAAGTTGAAGTTCCCTTATAATATAAATTCTCTCTATAATATAAACGTGTGATTCTTTTTTGTTATTGAATTCAAACAACCAAAAGGTGCAAACTTAATCTATAGAACGCTTGTTTCATCCAAATAAAACGATCATTATCCATCGAAGTATTTTTAGAAATGTAAAAGTTAGACAAAAACCAATGCATCATTTCTTTTCATCCAGCAGATTTCCGTCCACAGTTTCTTACTATATATATTCAATTCCTTTTGATTTTTACAGATGATTCATGTTTCCTTGGTAAGATAAGTCTTGTTTTTCTTCCGAATAGCTCTTAGGGCGGGAGGAAACATATTTACCTTAGACCGGCCGCCAACCCACCGGCCGAAAGAGTGCTAAGTGAATGTTCCTGGAGTCGTGTATCTGTGATCAATACATGACATCCGGAATTTGGACATAACTCCATCTAACAACATGGAGCTAACTTCTCACCCGAAGCTGGCTATCGGATTTTCTTTCCGCAGGAAGAAGTTGTTTCGCCCTCACCTTTGTTATTTTATTTGATAAGACAACAGCGCATCGACCGAATGGGACGAATAAGTACGGAGGAAGAGTTAGTGTTGCCCCCCCCCATCTCTCTGCTGGCAGTGTTTTTTGTTTTGTTTTTTTAATCAGCTTAACTTATTCACCAACCAAACAAGATTGTACTAGAGTCTCTTGCTCGAACCCGCACATTCAGTGAATGTTCATATCTAGTGAAATACGTATTTGCTCATTTTTTATACCTATAATTCTAAATCTCTGATAAAAGAATAGCATTTTTCATATTTTTTTAATATAAATAGTGAGCTTTAGACACCAAGAAAAATGTCCAAATTGTATTTTTTAAATCGTTTATAATAAATATTTAAAGCTGAGATAATGCTTAGTAAAGAAGGTCATATGGATCGGTATCGAGAGGAATGCACAGTCATTTCGTCGGGCTCGCTATGGAGTCGACCCTATGCGTACATAAGCTGAATTGTAAGGAGATCTATTTTTATTGATCATGAATGTAACTACTGAGGTAAATTCGTTATCGAATGTATAATGTTTTTGTTTGTAAAAAATTGTTTTTAAATATTCTTCAATCTGATTATTTATTTTCTTAACAGACATTTTGTTGCCCCATTTATCAGCACGGTGTTAAGCATTGAAAGATAGAACTATCACGCAATGAATACTCACATTTTATGACTCGAAGTAAAATACATAAAGAAGAAAATAAAATTTTAATAATTAAACTGTCTTTATGATCTGAAATGTCCTTCAATTTTTCCAGTTACTTTTCTACATGCACACTTTTAATGTTCATTTCAGTTTTTTTAAGGTTTAAACTTCTTAACTTTGAAACTTTAAAATGACTGAAGAAGATATTTCATCGCTTCGTAACTCATACTGAATGCATGGAAGGACGACGATTATCGGACAGACGATTTCATTTTGGATAGAATAATGTCATAACAGTCCACGTTTTTTAAGAGAACTTCAAAAGACTAAAAAGGAAACTAATAATATGGTATGCATTTCACACTTATAATGATTTCGACGAATTCTGATAGTGAGTATTGGCGACTTGGGTAATATTTTATCGGATAAAAACACGCAAATGTGTGGCATCGAATTTGATTTAAGTATAACAATTCTTGAATGAATAATTTAAAATATTCTGCAATTCAAAATGGAAAATCTTTTAAATATAGTTGAGGTAAGAAATATAAACAAATAATGACCCTTTTTTATTTATTGTACACGGAAAGGCACATAGTATTTGGGCATATAATTTATGGATTTAAGCATTTTAGATTTCATAGAGAAATGGAAGAGAGCAACTAGAATGTATATTAATATGGTTGTTTTATTCTAATTCAGACTGAAATTCATTTAAATTGTATTTTAAAAATAATTATAAAAATTAAAAGTATTATTTTGCTAGTATAGAGAAGATAAAAATGGATTACACGCCCATTAAATGATTACAGTATGTGATATGATGCGTGGAAAGAATTTTGAATAATTATGATGACAGTGATAGATCAAATAGCATTTATATTAAAAAACAACAGTGGTAGGAATATAGAAATCAGGATGATGACAATAAAATATTTGCTTCTTATAAGGGAGATAGAATTGCTTTCTTTACTTGCAACTACAATACTTGCGATAGCAACACAAGCTTCCTGAACTGCGTTTTCATGGTGAGTCGATCTGCTACAATATGCCATTTAGTCTCAACACACTCAATGACAAAAGAATGAAATTCGTCCTAACACTATTATATAAAAGTTTTTAGTGCATTTCTAAATAATTACCAATCCTGTTTAAAATAATAAAACTACCTTGGTGAAAATTTTTTTTTAAAAATCCTCATATTTTAAATTAAGGTTTTAATTATGAGCGTCAAATCTATTTAAATAATCAAATTTGTTATAACTTTTGAATTCAAGAATACTGGAAATTGAAGACATACAACAAAGGGAATATTTGTGTAAAGTTTGTCCTAAGCAGTTTTTATTTGATTTATTATTTCTTTTAACAGGATATTGCTTGATATATCTTTCATTATATCTAAAATTCAACATCATTTCAACAACATTTTGAGTCTAAAACAAGGAAAAATGTGTCTCATACGTGCCTATAAAAAACATGCTCAGATTTAAAGAAACTGTCCTTTGTCATATTCTGTGAAGACAATTTTGTGCTTATATCTAGTCATCACCAAAAGGCTCATTGGAAAAAAATAATTCTTCAAGAAAATATATCCTCAGGTTTGCATTATGTCCTCAGGTATCCTTTTTTTTTGTCATAAACTGGCTTTTGTGTGATATTTATTAACCCTTAACTGGGGATGTGCGGTCTGTGAGACCGCTAACGATGGATTTTCTGTTGCCCCTATTCTATTTTTAGCTCAATTGAATGGATTAACCCTGTAGCTTACTCTTTCGTGACCTTCAACACGTGCATTTTTTCAACCGATTTCAGCAGATGCTTTTCAAAATAATTCAGTTATTTCTTCAAGAGCGGTCTCTAATATCGTATCTCCCTGTTAGTGTCCAAGTGAAAAACAAGGCTTAGCGGATGAAGCAAAATCTTGGAGTCCGAAATATCATCCAATTTACTGATCCTATTATGAAGCAGTGTTCCAGACATTTTTAAATGAAGCAGAAAGGGATTTTAGTGATAAGGATAATTGTACAGAAGAGTTTTTCGATGAAAGTTCGCATTCAACTGATTTTGATATGTATGTTCAAACGTAATTAATTTTTCTAGTGATAATGTAATTTGAAAAATTTATAAAATATATTAATATACTAAGATATATATATATACATAATTTATAGGTTGTTTTTATACTAGTTCTAAACCTATATGTTTAAAATGCCCTAGAAAACAGCTATGAAAGTCACACAAGCCGATAAAAAAAGGACAAAATTTACCTTTTTTTTTTTTTAATTTTTCATATAATAGTTGAATTTTACATTTTATTGTCTTCTATACACCTTCATATACTGTAGAAATCAATATGATTTAAAAAGTAAAATGTAATAGGTTTTTTGAAGAATATTATTTATTGTACATGTAATTTGAGAAGAAAATTATGTTCCAACGCATTTACTTTTCAATGATAATATATTTTGAAAAATTTCTAAAACATATCTATGTATCAAGAAAAATATCTGCAAAATGTATTGGCAGTTTTTCATCATAATACATGCATTACAAAATTTAATTTGAGTGTAAATGAAATACGGTCTCGTAGACCGCACCTCCCCAGTTAAGTCCTAAACTTCACCTCCCCAGTTAAGGGTTAAGAGTATTTTTTCGAAAACTGATTGAGTGCAAATCGTTGAGTGCAAATTGATATCATTATCAAATACTCACCAAATGTGCATCAAGCCTCCTGTAATGTTTTGAACAGCTGTGAATCCAAAGTAAGGTTACTAGAACGAATTCTAACGTTTAACACTTGTAATAAATTGTAGGAGAACTTGGAGAGCTCGTGGTAGATGTTTGTTTCTCTTATTTTTGTCTGTGGCTCAGCAGTGGAAAAGTGCTATCCTGAAAATATACAAGAAACTCAATAGATAATGAAAGAAATATTTTAGAAAAAGAAATCACTGCAAATGAATCCATAAAAAAATTGCTTCCTTTTTTTATAAAAGATCGAGAATTTATTGAAGGTATTATTGCATAGAAAGGATTTATATTAGAAAAACATAAGACGTTATATTAATTATTTGGAAAAGATGCGTTTCGATTTGTCTGTAAAAATATTTTATTGAAAACATTGTTTAAAATTTAAAAATAATGGTATTCAAGAAGATAACTAGTAATTAAGCTGCTTCGATCTTCTTCTTCGAGTGGGTTGTTATTTTCCAGCCCATTTAAATTAATTAACGAGCAGTTGTTTTCGAAATTTCCAAGCATGAAATGCATAAAACATACATATACATATGTAAAATTAAAAGATTTTATGGTATGACTTAAATCAATATTAGCATTTTAATTTCCAGTTTTATTCCCTTTTAAAAATGTCCTCTAGAGAAAAAGCAAAAGTAATTCTAAAATGTGTTTTTAATTGATATGATGAAATGTCTTTAGTTCACCATTTTAAAAAATCATTTCACTTTATTTATTTTTAAGTTAAAATATCGAATATATGTTTGAATTTGTTCAGATGTTTTCTAAATCATTTAATACTTCAATATTTGCTTAACTAATTTAATATTAATAGATATCGTTTTATCTACCTCATCCAATATTTGTGCAACTATTTTAATAATAAAGGTTATCATTTTACTTACTTCATTATAGAAAGAAAAATTATGAGCATACTATGAGAAACATATAATGGGAAACATTTAGTCTCTGATAGATTAGAATTCATTTGCCTCCTTTAATTCGAAAGGGAAATTCACAAATTAAAATCTCTCCTCTAATATTCCCATTTGATGAATCCTTTTTAACCAATTAAAATAGGGTATAATCTAGAATGTCTTGATTTTTTTCCTCCATTTTTTGATTTATGTATCTTTTAGGAAATTATTAAGAATACCTCCATATCAATTCACAAGCATAATTTTTCAGAAATTAGACAACTGTCTCCAATTTCTGTCGTTCAAAGAATGAACAAGGAAAAAAATAAAATTGAATCAAGGGAATATATTGAAATTTTTCATAATCGTTAAGTATGCCTCAATCCTAAAACGCCTCCGCTAAGCCTAGATCGGGTTCTCCTCTTTGTCGGTATTGACCTGACGAATCTAG
The DNA here is from genome assembly GCF_947563725.1 of Argiope bruennichi. Taxonomy (NCBI): domain Eukaryota; kingdom Metazoa; phylum Arthropoda; class Arachnida; order Araneae; family Araneidae; genus Argiope; species Argiope bruennichi. Next base: position 149,171,040 of record NC_079151.1, read on the forward strand.
GCATTAGATTTACGCTTTTAATATAGAGAGAGCTTCTTTTTATTGGATGAAATACTATGATTAAGTATTTGTTCGATGGAAAAGTGGGCAGAGCAAATAACTGAAATAACCCAAGAATAGCGATGGAGAGAAGAAAAACGACTTTTCGGACTTTAAACAAAAGAACCCCCAGGAGATGTTTAGAACTTTTTTTTCTTCTCTCTCTCTCTAGAAAGAGGCAGTTTTAGAATCTCCTGTGGGTCAGAGGTTTTGCAGGTCAGAGGTTTTCTGAAGACTCTACCGTTTTTTATCTCTTTCTTTCGTGCACGTTTTCTGCGAGGGAGATTTTATCCACCTTATCCAAAACTTATTGCGTAATATAATAATATATATATATATATATATATATATATATATATATATATATATATATTAAATAGAGAAAAGAATTGAAGACATTATTCACAATTCTATTTGAGAAATAAATATGCTTGTTAATATTCTTTTCCAAGATAAAGTAGTTCTAGAACTGCCAGTGATGAGAAATAATTTTTTGACTAGAAAATATCCAAAAGCAGAAATTTCTTGAAACTTTGATTACCATTTTGAATTTGAGAAAACTTGAGGAACATAATCTGATTAAACGAAAACTGGTTTAAAATTTTCATTTCGAAATATTTTTTTATCAATGCATCTAATAAGTAAAAAATTAATTCTAAAAAAAAAATGCTTAAATAAAGTATATATAATGTATGTAGTTTCATAAAGAGGAGGCATTCAGATGCACAAAAGAAATCATTTTTAATTATTACATCCAAATAATAAGCATGCGAGTTATAAATAATGATTTTTTGTACTTTTAACATCCATATTTAATTGTATTAAAATAGTTGCAGAATCATGGTTACGCAAATTATGGACAGTGTCTGATTTGTTTTATTCTCAAAATCTTTTTATAAATAAGCAAACTTATATTTCAACTGGATAAATTACCATATAAAATATCAACATTTTTTATCTCTTTCACAGAAAAATATCTAAAAACAAGTGGTGTAAACAGGATGAACTTACAGAGAAACGTTGATGTTTATCTAGGCAGTATCTCTGCATTTTTGAGGCCGTTAGCTATGGATAAATATAGTAAAGACTACTAACTGAAGGGACAAAAAAAAGAATTAAAAATGATAAAAATTACAGATATAAAACAATGCAAACCCTAATGCAATCAAATGTGGCTTTCAACAATTGTGATTTCAACATATTTAAGTGGAATTAAAATCTTACCCACTTACACACTCTATGTTAATCATTGAGTGCTTGGAGACTTGGAGTAAAACAAAAACTTTTGCCTGTATGGTAATAAAAGCATTAAGAATACTTTCGCCCAAATATGTACAAAAAAATGCAGAATATCTTCGTAATTGGAGACCGCTCGCTGGGACTCTCTCATCAGTCTAATGGAGACTACTGTTTAGAAATCTGCAGCTACTGCCCAAGTCCTTTAGTTTTGCTTTGTTGTTTTCACCTGTGAGAGCAGAGTCATTTGGCTCTAAGTGTGGCGTAATGTCTCTATTTCAGCATAATAAAAATATTGCCTTACCTGCTTGTAAATTTTCTTGAAATTCTAAACGTTGTTGAAGTTTCTATGAAAAACTATTCAAGCAGAATTGATTATTTTTTACAAGATATTTGCTATTTCGCCGGAAGTTTTAAAAATTATAAATTTATATCTTAACTAAAACAATACATATTTGCATAAAAATTTAAATGATTTCGCTTTTGTATATAGTTCAAATTAAGATTTTCCTTTCCTCCGTATGGTTCATGAGAAATAAATATTAATTAAAAGACTATATTGTAATAAAAAAAAATCCGTACAATATTTAATAATCTTCAAATTTATTTGCTAGGAAAAATAGGAGACCATAAACAGAGTATATTTTCATTTGTTTTAGTTTCATTTTGCATTTTAATTTTTATTTACTCTCCCCATACAAAAGAAGGAGAAGAGAGCTTTCATTGTGCAGATCTTATTTCTAATTCTTAATTTACAATTTTCAAAAGGTAATAACTTTGAATAAACTTAGGAGGAGTTTATATACTTTATCCCAAAGCATTTTTAATATACTTTGGAAGTGAATATTTAGAAAATTATTTTAAAAATTAAATTTGATGCAAAAAATATTTTAACTACTTTTTTTATGAATGATAACATTGCATTATCATTCATAAACATGTTAATACGTTTATTAATAAGCATTAACATATAAATGAATATGTTTTCAAATTTAGTTATTAAAAATTACCATATATTGTACAGTTTTTTTTTGTAATGAATATTGATGCATTTTTAAATCTATAAATATTAGATACTTTGTACTGACGAGAAATTATTCATTTATGTTAAATAAACATGATCAAAAATTTCTATAGCAAACTTTTACTAAGTATTTGAATAAGACTTAACGATATATAATTGATAATAAATTATTTATATGAATGCAAGAACATGTTTTCTTAAATAGCCGTGAGGAAAAATGTTCTTGATGTTATAGCAACTGCTTCTTGTGCAATTATATAAGTTCTTCCTTTTTATTTCTTTCAATGTATAAAGTCAGGATTAAAATCCAATTACCCTGCTTGATATATCTTGCTGATATCGTTCAAACTTCTGTCAGATTATCATTCTTTGCCTATACCATGATACTTTTTTCGAAACCAAAGTGTCAGCAACTGCGTAAATCTTCGATAAAAAAAAAGAAAAGAAAAGAAAAAAATGTGGCTTATAAACATTTTTATTTTACTGGAATTAAAGAGCATATAAAAATGTGCCTGTAGGCTTGTTTGCATCAAATATAAAAAATAAATAAATATCCAAGATTTCTGAGTGTACACTATGAGCCAGCAGACCAGATAGACCTTATTTAGACCAAATAATTATTAATTTAAATAGTTCTAGTGCGGAAAAATGATCAAAATAATTCTAAATTAGAATTCTGACGTTAGAAATGATTACATTGCATTTGAAATATGGAAAAGAAGGTTTAATATCCATAGGTGGTGTCATAATTTATCTGGTGTAATTCTTCGTAACGTTCCTGGGAAATATTGTAGAATTGCAATACCTAAATCTCCTTCATGAGAGTTTTTGATGTATTATTTTACATGTAAGAACAACTAATAAAGATATTTTTCTAATTTCATAGAAACACGTCCTACATGTATTTAATACGAATTTATGATTTTATATTTTCGGCGAAAGATTTTATCTGTCTTTTAATGATGAATCTAGAAGAAAATTAAACAGCCATTTATCTAACACTTGAAAAAAATTCATTGAAATATACAATCAAGTAACCGACATATTTATACATTCATTATAATTGTATTGCCATTTGTCATTTGTATCTCATAAATCATGTACTTTGCATGATTGAACTCTCCTGACAAATCATTCACTAAACACATTCAGCTGTTCTTCAAATTCAACACAACTCTTCTTCCAAACGACATTCTTGTATTCATTCTTATTTGTATTACGCAGACGAAAAAAAAAAATGAATTATTCCAAAAATTAATGAAATTAAATTTTTTTGATTTAAGAAAGTAGTTACTTACAGCATCGTAATGATGGTTCCAATGACAGCTATCTAAAACCAAAAAAATCATTACTTTTACGTAGATTTATTATCGATATAAGAAAAAGTATTATTTTTTTCTTATTTTTATTCCATGAATTCGCATCTAAATTTATTAAACAACATTGTATCTCTCATAAAACACCACTGTGGAAATTATCCAAATTGATCTACATTTTATTAAAATGTTTGTCAGCTTTCACAGAATCTCACATTTAATCTGAAATAAATAACATTTAAAATATTGTAGCCTCTTCCAGGCTACAACATTTTACCAGGAACACTTAAAATATTGTGGTCTTACAATTCAGGTAGCTAAAAGACTATTGATTGACAGTTTTATGGATTGTACGCATGCAAGATATGATGAAGTATTCGGGACACTTTCGAATACAAAAAAAAAATTATGGCTTTTCCAAGCGTGTTAAATGGATGGATTTTCAAGTCGGAGTACGGTAATTTATACTTGAACTAAGAGTTTACCATGAATATTGCTTTGTTTGGTTTAGTTATATTAACGTCCCGTTTTAAAGCAGTGCTTGGACTATTTTGGGATGAATATCACAATTTTGAACCATTGTCAGATGACGAGGACGACTCCTGAGCTGGCACCACTCTCTCCTAACTTCCTCATCACACGTTGGGCCCCAGCGAATTTAATGCGCCCCAGACCATCTTACACGACGGTTCTTGGGTGGTTCCTGAAAGGCCTCCGGTTCCGAAGCCGATATCTTCCTACAGGCCACCGTGGCTGACCATGAATATTGAATGCATAATGAAGAAGAGGCTGGCCTTGGCTCATTAGTTTCGCTGAAAAAAGAATAATGATTTGAAATTCTCATCAATAATTTTATATGTTTGGAAAAAATGCTTCAAAAATTCGCAAATTTTTTCGTGAGGTTTTTGTTTATAAAAGTAGAGTTTTCAATAAAGTAACAAATTAATAAAATATTTGATAAGCTATTATATTAAAACCTAATATGAATTCATTAAATATTCTTGAAAATAAAAGCATTTTATAAATAAATTATAATTGTGCATGTGTGAAATTTAGTATAAAAGGCAACAATGCAACATTTTCAGTCTTAAGCAATTAAGATTTCGAATGATATCAAAGTTTCAGCAAATTGAATGACTCTTTAAAAGAAACTAAAAGTCGAGCAAGGGATCAACATATTGATATTTTTTTAAACTCGTATCTCTCAATAGTTAAACTGAATTTCATGAAGGCTGGAAATATAATTAACAGATTTTCAAACTGAGTACTTAGCATTAAATGCAATAAATAAAAAAATAATTGCATCAAAAATAAGAAAATGCTATTATTATTCATCATTATTTGCCCAAGAATAGACCTAGAGTATTTTCGCACTTGATTTATAATACAATTAAAAAGTTTCAAATACTTTTAGGCTTTGTTTATCCAGCAGACCATCAAATAATAGTATGAAGACCACCTTTCATAGCAAAGACAGCTGCTACTCTAAAATGGAGACTATCCACTCATTTTTGGAATTATTCTGTAGAAGTTATAGTCTCTTCTAGTGAAATATATCTGGGAAGCTCTATAGCTGTTATGAGATGTTGTGATCTAGCTCTGACCATTCAATGAACCCCACAGCTGCTTCAGAGAACGGAATTCTTGAATATGAGCGCACCAGTCCAATTTCATAAAATTCATGTCAGCAAATTATCTCTGCATAATCGCGCTTTGAAAATAGGAGCAGATTCGCTGATAAGGTTGCTTAGGTAATGGACCGGCTTGATTAGAAATCGATAGGATGAACAAGGGATATCGAAATCGAGTGAGTCCTATAAATATAAGCGACAGAGCTTACTATCTTTCATTTATAAAAATGGAACATCATTCCTTTAGAAACGTTCCAAATCATCCCATTTTCGTGAATAATCCGTGATCTTTTTAGAGTAGTAGTTGTCTTTGCTGCAGAGGTGGAAAACGTTATATTAATAAACCTTATACCCTTTGCAATCGGAAAAATAATTATATGCATGATTATTCACAGAATATAAAAGCTCATTTCATTGTTGAGTATAAATTACAAAGTGTAAATTGTAACCCCACCCTACCTTTCTCTTACAAAGCTGTATATATATATATGCCTATATATCTGTCTTTTCAATGATGTAAGAAAGAGCGTGTTATATTCTTGCAAAGGCAGCTAAATTTCATTGACTGAAATACTCAACTTATTTGAATATTGAATAAATTCACTTTAAATTTTAATAGAACTCTTTGTGAGTAGTTCACCATATATTTCTACCTTTCATGAATAAAAAAAACTTATAGGAAAATGTGAGATGATTTTTAATGAAAACCTTTTAGATTTTGTTGAACCCAAAAAATATTTTTACAAAAATGTGCGTAATTATTTTCCCAAGCATATAAAACCACTGCTGAAAACTACAAATCATTATTTGCTTTCTGTGAAAAGTGGTGAGCCAAAATAATTTTCTTAAATATAATTTTCCTTCAGATCCATAAATATCTCTTCATCAAATCTTCATTGCAAAAAGTTTTCAAATATATATTTTTACATGATCAAAGTTCAAGGATAGTTCACCCAGCCGTCCTGGAGGAATCTGGAAAAATGCGCAATTGAATTAGCTGGACACTTTTTATCACAAAGGTTATCCTGAATGCAAAAATTATAGAATCGTGTTCTTTGTCTATAAGCATTGAATGAACTGTATATATATTTAACTGTCAGTATAAATATTTAACCATTTTATGATGCATATTGAAAAATGATACATGATACATACAAATCGGCAAATGGTGGTTCAAATGATTTTTTTTAACTTCAATCAAAATGAATTTCACACTGAAGATTGGCGATGTTCCAATAGGCCAGTCTCGGTCTAATGAGCACCGTATTAAAATGCTGATCTCAAAAAGTCCTTGATTACCGCTCGTGAAGGGACATTGAGATTCAGAGTGTCCAATTCGAACATTTATGAGTATTTGACATGGCTTGATTTTGACAATATTTCAAATATGTTCGATTCAATATGCTTCGATGCAAATAAAGAGAAGATTTAAATGAAACTATTTCCCGATGAAATTTATGGTTTTAACGCATCGAAAAAGATTTATTTTTGAAGGGTGTTATAATGGGAAATAATATATGGATCATCAGTTTTCAATATTAAAATATGTGAATAACCTCTTCTCCGATAAAATTCGGATGTATTTAATGAACAAGAAATTTTATTGCTATTTGCATAAAATTCCAGCCGTATTCTCGTATTAAGTCTATAAAATTCCAGCCGTTTCGTTTAAGAAACTAAAATTATATTTACGATTATTTACTTCACTGATTTAATAGTGTTGACATTTTTATTTAGCGTTTACCATTCTAAAATGTTCATTAAAAAATGCTTCCGTTTCAAATCTCGTATTAAGTCTATACACGAAATAACTCCTAAACTCTTCCAATGACTGAAGTCATTTTATTCATCCTTTTGACTTTTTCTATGGCAGCTGCCATATGCAATAATGTTGAGTGGAAACTGCCGTGGAATACTTGACCCAATATCTGCCACCCCAATATCCTGAGCACACAATCAGATAATCATGTTCCGTTTCTAATGAATTGGGAGGACATTGTCTAATGTATGGACTGCGTTATCTAGACTGATACAGCCAAGTGAAGCAATTAAATCGCTAAAATATATTAGCTATCTGAGCAATTGGAAGAAAGCTAATAACCAGAGATGTTGTAAACTGGTCACTAGCAAAACCATTTTCCGTCACTAGGAAAATGCAAGATATATTATTTCTTATTTGTGCTTGATTATGTTAGACCCAAATCCAAATTTGCCTAATATAGAATCGCCCTACTGCTCTTTGGACAGTTCGTAGCAAAATTCGCTAATAAGGGGAAATTTCAACTCTCTGGGGAAATGCAAGCAGCACATGGAATAGTCTTTTAGCAATAAGCCAGATAAATTCTAAAAGACAGGGATAAGAAAAAACTTTTTAAACAATGGCAAATAATCATCAAACAAATGCCATTTATTTATATTGAATATACTTCTTTATTAGTAGAAAAAAGTTGTCACTCTTATATCTCAAACGATCTACTATTTATTGTTGCCATCTTATTATAGTTTAGTCTTTAGTATACAGTGATTGATATAGTACATACTATTGATTTATGTCTATTTCCAATGTTGCAAATTATGAAATTCAGATATTCAAAATTATGCAGATTTAATGGAAAATGAGTTGTGGAGTTTTAATTTCGTCCTCCGTCAAATATCTTGTGAGATAGTGACAGTGATCAATACTTTCTAGCATTGCTTATAATAAAAATGTTATCACTCTTATCATACATAAAATTTTGTACTTCGGTTAAGACTATAAATACATTGAGTGCTCGGACTTTTAATTTTACACATGAATGTAGAGTGCTTCTTTGTCTAGTATCGAAAACCAAAACTGTGTACAAATGGCGAATAAAACGTACGAAACATCTAAACTTGACATTAATATAGCCTTTTTACTGAATATAGGCTGCGATTTTTGGTGAATAAGACACAAGACTAGAAAATCGAATATGCGTTTTGGAACCATTTTTGACCGGTTGAAATAATTTGACATAGAACTACAATTGTATGCACAAAATCAAATACCATATTTCATTTACTTAAACTTTTGCATTTTTCAGTTATTGCGTTTACATCTTGAGATCGGACAACTAATCCGTTAACCCTGTCAAACGATTCAGTGAAGACAGTCGAATCAAGCCTAAAATATTTTCTTGCTACGATGTTTGAAACGAAAGATTTGAAATTTAAATTTTTTAATTGTTTTTATTTTTTAAGCTTTTATTAACTACCATTCATTTGAATAAATCTGTATGACATTTTTTTTAATGCATGTGCGGATGCTTTGGGCAAAAAGGCACGAAATCTTGTCCAACCTAATTCCACCATCACACTTAAAGATACGAACGCTGCAGTCAGATGTAGACATAAATCATCCATACAGGAAGCCTTTGATGGCTGACTTTCATTTCCCTAAGAATGTAACACCCACACTGGCTAGATTAAGAAGAAATCACTGTAAGGGAATGAACATCCTTCCTGATGGGACAAGAGTCTGTATGCACTGCAAGAACTGCCTGAAAACTCAGCTTCACATACAGAGACACATCTTCGAGTGTCCATCTGTTAGCGCAGATACCTTAAAGCTTCGCTGGTTTCCGCTGATGGATCTACTTTGGAAGATCCATTACAGTCCTGATAAACCAAAGCTGGCGGCAGTATTCCTCCGGACCTTTGACAATATCTGAGACTTTCGTTCCTCACTTTTTGCATTTTTATGGACACGACAACAACAACAATAATATAGCTTTTAAATCAGAAAAAGATTGTTTTAAGATTGTTTTGGAAATGCTTATAGTGTGAGATAACAATTGGAAAAAAAATTTTAACTGAATTGTTATACCTTTCTTTGCCACTGAAAATAGATAAAACAATATCTTTTTATTAGTCACTTTAGGAACTTTTTTTTTAACAAATGTATAACATCTGCATAATTCACTTTTCATTATTCTTCTATCAAATTTTAATCCACCGTGTTTTCTAGGGACATTTTTATCTCTTAAATGAGAATTCAAACATTAACTGAATAATTAATTTTTAAGCTTTTTAACTGATTAAAAATGTTATTTTTGCTTGAATTGACAAAAGAATGATTAATTATGAAACTCTCCTCACTTAAAAAAAAAACTAAAATTAAACCTTAAAATGAAATATTTTTCCAGTAAACGCAAATATTTCATATGTCTGTGATTTTCCGCAATTACAAAAAGAGTATCGGATTGAAATCAATAATAAATTACAAAAACGTTTCTTCGTTTTTAAAGAAATTTGTTACACTTAGATAGCCAAGTAGTATAATAGTTTCAAGACAAATATTTGACATATAACAGATTAAACATTTTTTAGACAAACTGTTAAGTCGCCTTTTAGAAAAAAAAATGATTATGCTATTAGTTGAATAAATACATAGATTTAGATTTTTAGAATGCAAATAAAAGTTCGATACAAACTTTTTTCACTTTCCATAAATTTAATGTCAATATATTCTTAAATATTCTAGTTTAATTTATTCTCTACGTTGCGATAATATTAATTTTGAGTGTTTAATTGCTGAAATATTCTTTCAAACTTAGCTTTTTATTAAAAATCAAAGTCTCTCTTGAAGGGCAAACATGATGGATAAAATATTGAAATTCTTAGTGATGGCGTTGATTTTGTTTATTGAGAAAAAAACTCTTACTTCTTGAAAGTTAAAAATGATAAATAAAATATCAATATTCTTTAAGAAGAAGAAAATGATTTGATCTTTAATGAATTTATTTAAAAATATGAAAGATGGTATTTTATATTTAAAAACCACAGATCTGGTGTGATGCTTAGAAGCTTTTAAATTCTTCACGACTCCTCATTTTACGAAAGTACCAATATTCTGGTTGCAAATATTTTATAATTATCCTTTGCAAATCTTTGTGAAGCACTTACTTGATATCAGCGAGGAACATGAACGGATTCTGAATGACGAAACTGTCTAAAAATAAAAGTTTTCCATTAGGAAACTTGAAAAGAAATTTGCAAGATCTTTCTTACTGTATATTGGCTATTAAATCTTTCTTACTGTATATTGGCTATTAAATCTTTCTTACTGTATATTGGCTATTAAATCTTTCTTACTGTTTATTCGCTATTAATCAGCTGGAAAGATTGATGTAAATTGAAGATGTTAGTAGTTGCTAATTTCTTATAAATTTGGGTTTTGTAAAAAATTAACTTTCCTCACGCATTTCCACAGTATAATCTTCACCCCACTTATGATATTGCATTTAATAGGAAAATTTTTAATGTAATCATTATTATTTTTTATTTTAAAGACATAATTTTAAAACATCCTCTTCCTCTAATATTGGGGTAAAGGATTCAATGGACAAGCTCATTGAAGACAAGTTCAAAATTGTCTAATTTGAGCAGCAGAAAAACTTCATGTTTTCCCGAAACAACCATTGCATCTTGAAAAAGTGACAGTATGGTGTGGTTTTATGACTCCTTTTCTTTGGAATGTTTTTTTTTCTTTCCTTTTCTATGAGGATATACATGCAAATGGAATCGAAACCTGTCCCGTCGCAGGTCACTGATACCGGATACGCTGAGGGATTACCAGATCTTTAGAATGAAATTACGGCTTCAGCAGCGTGGATTCATTCTGGGCATCATTTTCATGCCGCATTTTATCAGGCTTGATCGTCATGCATCCGAATAAAACGGCATTTCAGAGATGCAGGGATGATGAGCCTGCGTTTTCCAGTAACATGACCTCCTCGTTAGACGGATACCACCCCCTGCGAATTTTAATTGTAAGATTTCCTGAAGGACCATCTCTACCGTCAAATCCTATTTGAGTCAGGAATGAAGGACAGCGTCCGGTGCCATTTTATTGATATTCTGTCAGGTTTTCTCCGATGAGCTGCGAAAAATATGATTCTTTACCTAAATTATATTGTTGAGCATTAAAAGAGATATAATGAGCAACTTTATTGCTATTATTTAAAGTAATTAACATTTATAAAGTGTATTAAATGTTTTTATTTGTATCATAGCTCTAACTATCGACGAATTTTGAACTGTTTTTTTTTTCTATTTAATTAAGTCAAGCGTGTCTTTTGAATTATCTGTAGCTAAAATTTTATCTCTTACTTACCAGTAGACTCCATTCAAGAGCCCTCTGGGGTACTTATATCTTGCTAAACCTGCATTTATTAAGGATATTTGCAAATACCTAAATGAGTTAGAGCTAAATGAATGAATGCTATCTTGAATATAATTGTACTAGTATATTGCAAAGTTATGATGAAAAATACCAAAGAAATAAATTTCAATAAAAAATAATAATTAAATGAATTTTATTATAAATGATTATCGTCCGCTAAATACAGCGACCGACAAACATGATTGTCTTATAATTGAATCTTAATTTGACACTATGCTTCTTGGGTTCAGTTAATATAAAGCGCATTGCTTTTGTTAAAAAAGCTATACTCCAATGACTGACATTGTTTTAGGATTATATATTTCCTCAAAATATAAGCAAAAGGGTTTATTTTTTCTTTTTTTTTCTGAATGACCTATGACAGAGGAACTATAAATCGTCATTTTAAATTTTCAATTGTCATTAAAAATGAATTGAAATACGGATGTAGGCTTAATATTTATGCATAATTTTCTTTGTTTACCGTTTAAACTCTATCCAAATACAATTTTAATAACAGATTTTCAGTCATCACATGCACACTTCTCAAACCGAATGCCATTTTTTATATGAAAAAGAAATTAGTACAACAGAGTAAGTAGAGAAAGATGCAATTTAGCTTGAAACATTCGACATATGTGTGTAAAAAGGTGATAGAAAACATTAATAATTCAATAGTTTCAGAATAAAATGATGGTTGTTCATACATATAATTTAAATTATTATAAGTTTGAATATCAGTATGAGAATATACATGTTATTTTCTGAAAAAAATTATTGCGAAGGGTTATTAAAGAACTATCACGATATACTTTCACGATATTTTTAAATAAAATGTACGGTTCTTTTGAAATTCTTTGTCTTCGTCTGCTTTCAAAGAGAACGAACCTCTTCAATACGCTAGACATTCAGTGCTCCAATGCGGGAGGAACACTATCATTAGGATGATTATAATATTATCATGTTGGAAGCTAAAGGATAAGAACATGGGCCTAATTTGTGAAAGTCGCGAGTAAGTCTTATGATAAGTACTACGAGCATCTGTTCCAACACTTCAGACTGGACAAGTATTCTCTTGACCTCTCCACAAGCGCTAATAAATGCAAACTAAAAGTTTTTGATTGCAACAATAGTATCGCTTTCAAAAGCCTAGAATATTTTCTTATAAATGCAAAGAATATCAACTAAAAATTCAATTTTTAAATGCGTTTAAAAATGAAATTAATTTTAGAAATATTTAAGATAATACTTCTAATAAATACTTATTTATAATAATTCGTAGAAATATAACTAATATATCTTTCTGTTCAATCATCTAATTTAAACATGGTTTTAAAAAAGCATTTCTATAAATAATAGTTTCTAAAATATCGTAAAAAATCAAAAATGTGTTAACAATTTTTTTAAAAAATTAGTCATTCACTCATTTTAGTGAAATTAAATATAGACTGCATTCTCTTTGAATCCTACATATACGCGTTTGAAGTCATTCATTATAGAAATTATTCAATTTTAAAACAAAGGGAAATGAATTACATATGAAAAAATGACATATTGATGAAGAAAGGGCTCTTTTAAGTGAATATTTTATTTCATAAGACAATCGTGTTTTAATAGATTGCGCTAAATGGCAAGTTTAAAATTCCTTTGTATCACAGTACGTATTACACATACTTGCATTGTGAGAGAGTTTCTAAAAAAGCACTTATCACCTAAGGGAAATGTAATTAAGACTCGCCTAACACTCGGTCTCGGGAGTATTCATTTCGAACTCTTCATAAACTTTATTCTCTCTAATTGGATTCTTTAATACTATTTCTATTTAGCCGAGATTGGATTTCATCTTCCTAATGCACCTCGGAAGGAAATGAATTCTCCGTGAAAAACTTTCATTTCGTTGTTTCCTCTATTTTATTGGTGTATTCGAAAAGGTTTTTTTAAAAAAAAAAAAAAAAAAAAAAAAAAAACGAGATTTCTTTATGTGTGTATTTCTTCATTCCATAAAAAAAAAATAATAATGAAACTTTTAATGAGTTTTGAGTGGCAACAAAACAATTCAGTTGACATTTTTTTCTGGAATTTTCTTTTACCACTGAAAGAATTACTGATGAAAACACTACTTTTTTTTTAATTAAGGCTTTGAATAATTACGTTCCATTTTTATGTACTAGGACGTGCAATGCATATTAAAATAAGACAGTCTTTTGTTTCAGTCATGTTTGGTAGCTAGAGAACATAGTTAGAGTCTTTCATTTAAAGAAGCTTTATCTAGTTTTAATGAGATTGCTTTATAGCCTGTGGGTCATTCCTAATGATTGGAGACTAATCTTTAATTTCATTTCGTTTCCGGTTTTCAAGAAATTTAATTTAACCACGTTTCTTTAAACTAAAGTTGGTAACTTAGAAAAGTAATGAATCCCCTTAATATTGGCTTTGCGTGAAAAAACATACCTTTCAGAAATGAATGCTTTTGTTTTCTGCACAAAGTTTGATTACGGTTATTTTAATTCTGAGCGATAATTGAAAAGCTTAAAGAGAGTGCATTCTAGTAGATTACATTTTAATAAATTAAGAGATGAATTCATGATTTAAGGGTACATCATATACTCTAATGCATTATGTGCTAACGAAGGGAATCATTCTAGCTTCTTGATTACGGTTACAACTAAATTTCAATTTTTCTGTAACGACAGCATTTGTAATAAATACACTCAGAATATCCTCCGAGTTCCCTTTCGGACGAATCGGATTTTTTTCGTATCATGGAATTAAGCATTCAACCTTTTTTTTTTTTTTTTTTTTTTTTTTTTTGCAATAATCTACGACAGGCAAGCAGAAGTGCCAATAACATAATATTACAATTGTTTTGCTTTCTTTACATAAAAGAAAAATATCTGATGGAGCAGCGTGTATATTGCCCTTAGAAAAGACAGCATTCTTTTTTTTCCTACAATAAAATGTATAAAAATTTGAATTTATATTTATTTTTAACAAATCTGGATGTATTTATGTCCGGTTTTCTTCGTTCAAAAAGAGATAATTTATTTTCTACTCATGTTTTATATATTAGATTTATACGATGCTATCAACTTACAATCAATACAACCAACCGACATACCTTAAAATCCCACAATGCCCAAGGGCCGCAGCGGCCTGTTGGTAAGGTCTCTGTTTCCGAACCGGAGGGTTTCAGGTTCGATGCCGGATTCCACATAGATTCTTGGAAGTGTGTCTGGTGCACGTTAAATCCGTTGGAGCCAAATGTCCTCCCACTGGTATGAGGTGGAAGATTGGAAAGGGAATGCCTGTCCAGGTGTCGTCCTCGTTACCTGACCATGTTTAAAATTAAGAAGTTCAAATTATCCAAAATTATGAGGTTCAAAATATTACTAGTGTTGCTCTAAAATGGGAAATTAATATAAGTAAACTACACGTAATGAACAAAGATATATACCAGTACACTTTACACCGCTGCTATTTCAATTCAGAAAAGAGTTCAGTAGAATAAATGGTTTTGAGTTATTCATACTTTAGAACATACAAGCAAAAATAATTTATAAAATGAAATATATGTACCTACAGTGGTTTTTCATAATTTCACATATATACACACGTGAAAAAAAAACTAATGACTGAATGAGATTAGTAAAAATTCTTTTTTCATTTATAAAGATGCGAAAAGTGTCTTTCTCTCGAAAACGTTTTCAATACAATTTAAGTAAGTGGAAAATGACGGCTGATGAAGAAAATATATTCAAAAATGATGTCACCCAAATAGTCTACATGAGTATGTTTATTCAGTTAAAATAATACTTACAATTTTCTTTCATATTTTAATGACACTGAAGATACAAAAGTAAGAAAAATGATTTTATAAAGCTTAATTAGTAGAAAAATAATAAATATTTAAATTCTTCATGGCCACATTTAAAACAATGATTTTTAGTTAATGCCTGATAAGTGATTGCAAAATATTCACCAAATCTGAAATTTAGCAGACTAATCATTTGACGACAATTTGATATACAATGTGTCTGTAATTGAAGTTCCTTCATCCAGAACTTTAATTATTCGCCGAAACGGTATTGCACTTTGTGAATTTTGCTATAAAAGGCTGAGTAAATATTTCAATAAAACACAATTTCTAAATATGGAAGCCGGAAGAAATTATATTATTGTTGACGTCAAATCATCCCGTGAAACTAACTGCGCCGGCAAACAAAAGTTTCTCTTTTTAAATCCTTGTTATCTCCTTTGTCAATGATTCATAAATTGTTTCATCTTTTGTAATCAAAATTCATGTTTAGTTCTGAAATGCTATTCAGAATAATTGAAAAAAAAATTTTTTTTTGAAGAATTTTCTACAATTGTGTTGTAAAATAGCATCGTTGTGAATCTACAAAATAGTTGCCATTCATTGAAATTTTACAAAGCAACCCCTTTTAATCAGAAAATGGTTTTACATTTTATCATCGAATAAAATAAACTAAGGTATAAAAATGTCTGTATCCATTCCAAGAACAACCTATTACACTGGGTAAAACTAGATTGTTCCTTAACACATTTAGAAAATTAAAAAAAAAAAAAATTAAAACAGGGAATGAAATCGGCCGAAAATGCGAATTCCTTAACAAAATGAGTCGCGAAATAGCGAAGGAAAAAATTCCCCCAAATTAAATTTCATTGAATATAGGTAGGAATTCCGGAAATTCCTTCTCTATTCTAACGATGACAATCTCTTCTTTTGTCTTTTGCAAAAGAATCCGGCAGAAGAGGGAAGAATGTAGAACAAAAAGCCCGGATTAATCCGGCACAAAAGAAGGAAGTTCAATTCCGGAAAGATATTCCCGGACTTCTTTATCAATAAAATTCAACGAGGAAGGTTTTTCTTTAAGTAATTAGTTTGATAGCCGTTTTCCTAAAAGTAGATGCATATTGAATACTCCTGACTGAGACTAAAAAATATTCACAAAAGGGGATACTTTGAATTTTTGCCCAAACTCTTTTGGGAATCTATCTGTCAGTCACAATTACTTTTTTCATAATTTTTAGAGTTACTTGACGAATTCTGTGGATTGAATGGATTTCAATTTCCTTTTTTGAGATTCTTCAAATTGTTATTTCTTCTTTTATATTTAAAATATTTCAAATAAACTAAAGCAAAATTGTTGAATATATTTACAAAAATATCGTCAGATTATTTCCTCTTATACAAAGTTGATTGATGTGTTAAAAAATCCCAGACATAATTCAATGATTTAAATTATTACTTAAATAATTGACTTATTATTCATTTGGAAAATAATTAATCATTTGTCCCTATGATAATTAAGAATTTCTTTTTAAATCTATTTACATAATAAATTCATATTCTAATGAATCCAGGTGAGATACTCTTCATACAAAGGAAGTCTATATTTCATGTTATAATTTTTACAACATCTAACATTCTGAAAAAAACAATGGTTGAATAAATTAAGCAAGCAGTACATAACTTAATCTTTGAAATTATTATTTTACTTTTTTTATATATGATTACTGAAAAGACATTTAATGGAAGTGACATAATATTCAGAAGATTTGTTGACGACATTCAGATTTTGCACAGTAATAATTAAGGTTTATCGAATTATATTTCTGGCGCTGTGAGCACTATCAATTTGGAGGAAAATGAGATGGAAAAGTAAGGATCAGCTCGAAATTATTAAAAAAAACAATATCTAATGCAATCGGTCATTTTAACGACTATGATTACTGCGTTATTTTTAAATCTAATCCCAATTTATTTGATATGTTAAAAATAAATAAATCCCATGCAATATATTTATGAGTTAATATAAAGAGTATTCAAAGCTACGGTATTCTTAATGAATGCAAATATTGCCAGCAATGTATGAAACGTTAGCATTCTACAGAATGCCCCGCATTTTTAAACAAAATATGAAATATGAGAATTATTATTTAATTTTCCTTGGAAACATATATAATATCTACACATTTTATAGAATGAGAGTTAAGGAGGAGTAAGGAATGCTGTTTAGGTAAGGAATGGAGAAAGGTCATGACAAGACTGTCATTTAAAGATATGCATTCCTCAAATATAGAAAAGCTTTTAAAAAAATAAAGAAAAATAAAGAAAGAGTACCATTAGAAGATTTTTATTCGAAATACGTAAAAAAAATATTATTTTGTGCTTTTAAATAATAAACCAAGTAAAATATGTATAACTTTATATTGAATAGCACATAATTTTATTTCTTATTAGTAGTTTTGGATACCAGCTGGTTTACCGAGATTAATTCTCCCTATAAATTTCAATTAAATATTTTATGAAACTTGTTATTTCAATAGCTCCTTTGGCGAAACATTCTCAAGCTTCAAATCTTCTCACATATAATTCCTTTTATTCTAGAAATCTTAAGCCGTTTTGTTCACTGTACTATGCATTATCTACATTTCTGCCATCTCCTCTAAAATTTGAAATATAACTTCAAATGAAAACTTGTGCAAAAAAAAAATGCTAATATCAAGCATGATATTTAAAATGAAAGAACAGAAAAGAGAATCATTCAGCGAGAATAGAAAAGAAAATAATTCATACAATATCTCAAGGTATTATTCTATACAATTTTCTTTGATTAATCCTAAAATTCAGTTTTCGGTTTTAACTTGAAAGGATTTAATTGACATATATAATAATATTTATTTTTTTCAGTTCAATAAATGTATATCCGATAAAAATATTGTGAAGTTTAAATTTTACATAGTCCTACGATCGAATGAATCATAGGCAATAAAATATTCTTGACACTTAAACTTTTAAATATATATTGTTTTCACTCTTCTGCAACAAGATCTGATCGAATTATGTAGCTTTAAACATTATTAATTTAGAACAATCAATAATTTTTTTTAATTATTTTTTTTATCGAACTTGCCTTTGAGGAAATCCAGACTCTTCGAGATAGCCCAGTTGAGTGTTCTAAAAGCGGGAGTTTTAATAAAATGGTGATATTTATATTCTCACAATTCAAAATCAGTTTTTATCGCAAAAGAGTAAAGCCAAATTGGTATCTCAAGAATATTTTATGGAATAAGATTCATAAGATCGGTTGCTCGTGTAAAATCTTTAAATTTGATCCATCAATAGAATTGATTTATCAAATAATCATCAGAACACTTAAAATAATGACAGAGCAAGCTACATAAAATTTTATTTAGTTCCTTTAGAACATTTTTCTCATTATATCTTATTAATTATTTTGAAATGAGCTCTTTGGTCCCGATTAAAATGGGTATCTTGTATATATTAAACGAAGCATGACTTAAATTACGGTTCATTATTGCATTAATGATAAAAATATTTTAAAAGTTGTAAATTCATATTTTTTGCTCTTACCTTCTTAGAAATATTATATTTCATATTTAGTTTGTACAAACGCATGCTGAAAATGACACCTAAATGAATTTAATTTGCAGTGAGAATTTATCTTTTAATTTTAGCTCTTGTCAGCCTGATGGTAACACGTTGATAAAAGCTAACTTTTTTCATGCAAGCATAACGAGCTCATGCAAGTCGAATTTTATTTTTATTTTGGGCGATTTTTTAGAAAACGTGCTTAAAATATTTGAAAAAATGACTGCAAATTTAAAATAATAGATGGCAAAATAACGCATGCCTTTCTTTGCAAAGGCGCTTGCTACCACACTTAAATAGAGACAGTTCTGCTCGCAAGTATTTTCAGATTTAAGTTTACTTTCCTGTGCACCCTGTATGTGTATATATATATTACGATAATATAAAATATTTTTTATGCTGTGATACATATGAAAGTTATGGTCGGTAAATGTCAACATTTCGATTCATTTTTAATTAACTGAAAATTAAAAAAAGAAAATGCTTCAAGAAAAATATATGTGCCAAGTTTAATGGCATTAGGTGAAACGAGCTAGCCTGCTGAGCACCTACACACACACACACACACAAAGAGAGAGAAATTGAGACACACGCACATAGACTTATATAGAGAGACCGAGACTCATACACAGACACACAGACAGAGAAATAGAGTCATTTCTATTATAAATAGAGGTAAAGAATAAAACAGAGTCAATGGTGGTGTATTTCATATTTTTCCTGCTGGTCATTTGGCATTCTATATATAACTTAGGAAACGAATGACATATTAATCGTTTCATAGTTTACCGGCCAATTCTTAAAATATATATCCTTGAATTCTTTAAATATATATTCCGCATAAGCTTTAGATAAAATATTGAACGTTAATCTTTATTGCTAGCATTTATTATTATCAGATTATCTGTTGCATTTTACTTGTTTTTTTTACTTATTTTAAGATCTTGCTATTTGTTTGTGCCTATAAAAATGTATTTTAAATGAACAAGTAATACTTCTTTAATAACTTTCATATTTATTTACGAGATAATTCATTTATTTTACATTGAAATGGATTTCCCCTCAAATAATTTGTTACATTCTTTTTTATAATTTTAGATTTGTTTAGCAATTTGTTATAAAATTTATTTTTGCAAAATATTCACTTAAATAAAATTGTTCCATATAATAATATTTTCCAGGTGATTTCTTTTGCCAAAGAAAGAAGTATCATTTGAATCTATGAGGTATGAAAAAATGATTTGTTTCCAATAACAGTGATATAATATTAATGGTAGTAATTATATAGCTTTGAAAAAAAATATTTTTACAATACATAATTTACTTTTTTATTAAAGTATTCTACTTGATCTTATTAATTTTTAGAAAAATGTTGCTGGACTGAAACAGAATTTTATTGCATTGCCCTAACATTATTTCTCTAACAGCTATTTTGTTGAGAGTAGAGAGGACAGAAATCTCTTTTGAATATCTTGCAGAAAATTTAATCTAAAAACGTTCCATGTTAAAAAAATGATAAGCTTCGCGTTAAGGTGGTAGCGTAATTCGTACAATTTCAGAGATCTTAGGTAGGTTCCTGGCACTGTTTTAATTGGAAAGTAATTAAACTGCAACAAATTCAAAAGCATGCTTCCTTAATGGTAGCCCGCACATAAAAAAAATCATGTATAATGCAATATATATATATATATATATATATATATATATATATATATATATATATATATATATATATATATATATATATATATATATATATATATATATATATATATATATATATACTAGCTGCCTTTGGCGACCAGCCGGTTCGCCAATCTTAATGTTCTTTAAATTTTTAATAATTAAATATTTTATGCAATTCCTACTTTAATAGCTTCTTCATCAAAATATTTTAAAACTTCAGATTTTGATAGTCATATAATTCTCTCATAATATTATAAACGCCTTCAGTCATAACGTAATATGTATCTCTCTAATTTTCTGTTAGTTCCCGTATAATCTATACTATAAATTAAAGTGGAAAGGATTAATCTGCAATTAATATAATAATATTTTTTACTGAAACAAAGTATGTTTTTGTAATATGATTACTGAAAACAGTCACTGAGCGTTTAAACTTTATGGGCACTAATGAATATCTTTCCTAATTTATGTAATATTTCAAGAATTTGTCAACAAAATATTCTCAGATTCATTATGACCAGAACGATTAATTAACAATCTTTAATTTTAAATGCATCAAACACTAAGAAAATAAAACGAATCGTTTAAAATAATCGGTTGAAAACAGGTAAAAAAAAACTAAAAAAACGATGTACGTAAAACTATAAGCGTATACAAAAAATATATAACAAAAATACAATTTAATTACAAAAACATGCAACTAACCTAAAAATAATTTAAATCATCCGTTGATAATGGTTGTCATGTCAATAATCAGAACACAATGCGCATGAGTGAATTTTCAACGGTTTCAGTTACGGTAACGCAAATGCGTGAGTTTTTCTACGCCAGTTGGGGTAACGCTATGCAGATTAGAAATTTTTAATTTCCTTTATTCTGTTTTATTTTAATTCAAAAGTACTTAAGAATGAATCTGAAAGATCGATTCATTAACAATGTTTCATTTTAAATGCATCAAACATTAAGAAAATAAATAGAATCGTTTCAAATAATCAGCCGAAAAATCTTAAGCCTAGCCTCATGACTGTTGGGGAAAAAAACTGAAGCCGTACTCATTTGGCGGTGGGGAAAATGAAAAGATTTTTTTGGCGGGAAAGTTAGTTTTTAATTAATAATTACAATTCTAATTAAAAATTCAAAAAAAGGGCTATCCTATCTTTTAAGTTAGATCAAACTGCACACGGTGTGCAAATTTTATTAAAATTGATTAAGTAGTTTAGGAGTCCATCGCGGACAAACAACGTGACACGTAATTTATATATACTAAGATAATGCCAGTTTTGTGGCCGAAAAGATAACACAATTTTGAATTTTTAAAACTTCCGATTTATTCCCTCCCGGGAGGCATAATTTATGCACAAGAAATAAGCGACGAAATACGTCAATCTAAGCGTAGCACAAGAGCAAAAGAAAGTGAAATATTTTACCCAGTGGTTTTATACCATAAAATTCTGATAGGGATTTCTTTACACGTGTCGATTTAGATATGAGAATTATAGGAATCATTTAAAAGAACTTACGTGTCTTGACAATCTTTTATCCCTTCACTGGGAACACGTGAAAGTGCTAATGAAAGCAGTTTCACAGAGCTCGTGTAGCATTCATTGAATATAAAAGGTGGAATTTTATTACGAAATAAGAGAACATTTATATAGGTAACAAGAGAGCAAGTTATTAGAGGTAAAATTATGATAAAAATTCGGATTTAATTCAGGTTTAGATATATCATTGTACATATGTCAGAAGATATCTTAATAGAAATGTTTCTGATTCTCTCTCTATTTTTTTTTTTTTAAATTCACCATTTCAAACTTTTGAAGTCAAACATTTGTTGTAATTGTTATATTATTGAAACGCTTCTTAAAGACCGTGGGTTTAAAAGTAGAAAATGAAGTCGAATCTTCATGTATTGATGATCAAGAACAATCCCTTCGAAATACTGGTAGCAAAAATGAAAGTGACTTATTTTTCATTAACAACTTTGATAATGCCATATAAAATATATTTATAAGCATTTTAAAATTAAAAGTAGACAATGAATTTTACAACAAATTTAATGTCATAGCTAAAATAATTTTTTTGAACTGTAAAAAGGTACAAATACCATTTTTGTACCATTATATTATATAAGTTATAGCGAAAAACATGAAAGCCCAGCTTAAATTTTAATTCATTAACATTTTAACTAAAATTTCAAAAAAAATCGCTTAATGCGCTGATTTCTACTCTCCAAATTATATATGAATAAAGTTTGGCAACTCTATCAAACAGTGCGTCATCAGCACACACAGACGCGCTCAAATATTCCCCTCTATTCATAGCAGAAATAAAGGCTTATAAATGGAAGAAAGTTCAAATATTTATAAATGACAGGTGGATTTCCGAAACCGATTACAATTTTCTTTTGTCTTCTTTATACCTATTTTATTTCTTCTAAAATATAAAAGTTAAAAATTTAGTGTATCAAAATTAAGTTTAGGCAAAGTCTTGATTACTTTGATACATTTTATAATTTTTTCTCTTGTGCTTATGAATTGATTAATAGAAAAATGAACCAACTGAATATTAGTATATCAATTCCAAATTTAAAACAGCAAAAGAAGAAAAAAATGCCATATCGATATAACAAACTTTATTCAACAGTGATCACTAGGTTCGTACGAAAAGCAAAATATTATTTTAATTCATCTATTTGTGACTTCATTGGATGATAAATAAGTGCATAAATAAAGTTCTTTGTGTTCGGCATAAAGAATAATTCCTTCCTTAGATTGTAATCCCTCCTATATTTTAGTTTATTTTATAATAACACTTTTCAACTTTTTCAAAATGCCATATACAATTTAATATGCAACATTAAGCTTTCTGTCGTATTATGTATTAAATTGGACTTCACCGAAGAAAATGTATTTATTAAGTATTGTCGCTAGAAATAAAAAAGATTATTCACATAGTTTTGTAAGCTATTTTATTCGGATATGTAAATAATCGAGATACTTAAAATACATTTATTTTTTGTAAATATGTACAAAAAATATAGATTATCATCTAATATTACAAAGCTGTAACTGTATTTTTTCAGTCATATGCGAATGCTTAGAATAATAACTTTTTCATGTGCACATGCGAATTTATCTTCAACTGTATAAATATCGGGTATCCATAGTGTCATGTGTCGAAATAAAATGATTTACTTATTTCTTTGTCACATTTTTCTAAAGAATCTTAAAAGATAGTTTACTGGCCAATGTGTCATCCTCACTGAAGTGAATTTCTACATTGACATGTTGGTTATCTCCTTGATATCTTAACTATTTCTTATCCTCTGATTATCTCTTGTATGATTGACTGATGTTTTCTGGCTGAATACTGAGAGGCATATTCGCGCAGTCCTATTTCCAATCTTATCCAAAATTCAGGTAAGGAATTTGGGTTCTGACCCATTTTTTTCGTCATTCTTATAAAGTTTTGGATTTGTAACAATGTTACAGCCAGTCGTTCTACAATTATACTGAAATATTTTGTAAATATTCCTCATTTGGTAAATCTCTTCAAACTATTTTATTGCTGTTAAAATGATAGAATGTGTTATGTGAAATGTTATGTTAAATGTGAATGTGTTATGTTAAAATGAAATGATTTATTGCTGTTAAATCAGTTTCCGAGTCATAAAATACCGATCAAATACAAAAGAATATCAAAATGTGGAGATGTTCAGTGTTTTTCGTGTAGATATTTTTTAATGTAAAATTCTCTTTCAGAAACATTCACTGCTGGAAAATGTTGCAGAATTCGAATAAATTCAAATATATGTGTTTATTACCGAAAAAGAGAAATAAAAATCGAAAAATTCATTGAAAGTAGCCTAAAGAAACCTTTACTCAGGGATATATGGTTTTTATCTTTCTTTCTTGTTTCGGGATTTTTAAAAAATGGGAGATAGATATTATTCAAAAATCTTTTTCTGATATTTTTAAAATAGTATTTCGTTAATGATGTATAAAAATGGAAGACCCTCTTTCCATTTTCATATCTATCAAGCAATGGAATTTAATAAAATAAAAATATTCATTCAATTAAATCTGCTATTAAATATTTGGAAAAACATGAGTATTTGATCAACAAAATAACTTTAATTCACATTGTTGCTACATTATCAGATATATGACACATTCATTTAAGTGTCTTTTTTTTATTGTTTTGAAAATCAATTATCAATTAAAACTCTCAAAGCGTTATTTAAATAATGAAAGCTGTGGAAATGAAGTGAGAAAATCTACATATATTAATACGTTGATTTCATAAATGCCATTAAGAAATGAAATGTTATTTCAGACATTAAGAAATGAAATGTTATTTCAGACATTAAGAAATGAAATGTTATTTCAGACATTAAGAAATGAAATGTTATTTCAGAAAAGAAAATCAAACAAATAATTCAAAATGTAAAAACATTTATACAAATATTCCATTTATGTTAAATCAAAATCGTTCAAAATACATGCGAACAGTCTCCGCAATCTGTCCAATCTAGATATATGCCTTGCCTTTTCTTAAAGTACAAAAGGGTACTGAAAATTGTTTAACTTTGCCGATCAACTAAGTGAAAGATACCGCCTCGAAATGTTGCTATTGGGACTATAAATGAGGAGGATTTCACATTGGATTTTCGTCTTTTTGCTTCAGCACCCTACGGTATTCTTCGATGCTTGTCATCAGTCATTGTCCACTCGCCAATCGGACAGTTCCATTCACTGTGCTGCGGGGGTCGACTAATAAATGACCTCTGAGCAGCAACTCCAGTTAAGTCCAACCATCAAATGCTGGAGATTGATGAAGTGACTTTCACACCCAAGCACCAGGACTCTCGAGATAATGTCAGATTAATGTGTTCTCGACGCTGTCGATCCGAAATATTTTTCGTAACAGAACACTGGAACGTTTTGTGTTTTTTTCTATTCCCCTTCCGTTAATGAAGTTGGTATTTGAATTAGTTTTCTGAGAAATAAGAAGGTTGTGCAACAAAAACAAAGTACATTAAGAAAAATTTAATTCACTTTATTTATAAGGCATATGAAGTGGAGTTTTTTTCCTCATTCGGAAACTAATGAGTTAAGCGAAATACAATGTGGCAGCAAAATAACATTTCCTGTGCTAAAAGCAACGAATGGAATCAGACGAAATATTATGGATTTCAAGGAAATATAAATTCTGAAAAAGGAAAGATTAACAAAATTTGTCTATTAGAGAGATATTGGTACTGTTGGAGTCAACAATTATAAAGAATGCATGGGAAAGGAAATGCAAAATTTCTTTAATGGGCGACAAAAATAAGAATATGGGAATGCATGACATACTCTCTGAAACTCATAAAAATGAGCTTCGTTTATCAGTATTAGTGTCCGCATGAAACACCTACAATGTTCAAGAGAGTCATATGACTCATCATCAGGGACTTTTGCTTTTCTTTTGTGAAATCCCTCTTTCCATCTCTTCCAGTATCAGCACGTGAAATTCGATTCCATTCTGTTCCTTAGTGTTTCAGTTGCAGATACCATCAAATCGAGGAAGATAATTTAAGAGAGTTCTGCTTTTTTTCTTTCAGTTGGAGATTTAAAAATTATTTTGGGCATTACATTGAAATTTCTAATTCGTTGTCCTAATATTTCCTAACATCTAATATAATTTTTAAAATAGCAAAAGGAAAATTTAATAAAATGGTCTGATCTTACATAATTATATTTACATTCAATATGAGCATGTGTAACGTGTTACAAAAAAAAATGAAAAGCATGCTTATTCCATTCATATAATAGAGCTAAATGTAGGAAAATGTTTTCACTTTTCTTGAAGGTAATAATAAAAAGTTACAAAATTTTTGTTATGTGAAACATAGACGAATAAAATGTTTTTCTTACACTTATGTATAATAGTATACAAATTCCTGCTTGTATACACAAAATTTGCTGGGATATCAAAAGGCAAATTTACTCTAACCATTTATTTGTGTGTGAACGGTGTTAACGAGAGATTTTCATTGCATTTATCGGGGAAAATATGCAGATCCCTAAAGATTATTAAAAAGATAGAATCAGGAAACAATAATACCTTAACTTTTGTTAAATTATTTTAAAAAATTTAAGAAATACATTCATTGGAGCGTCTGAAAACTTGTTGAGAATGAACACTTTTGACACCTATACAAAGTTGTATTCTTTTAATAATACTTTCTAATACACGGTCGAGTTCATCATTTGAGACTTACAGACAGCTTTTTTGAATTCGTAGGCAAAGGTTTACTGAGGGTTAGTTCAGAAATAATGTCAGTAAAAACTAACGGAATGTAGCCTAGCAAACTGTTGCACAAAATGAAATCATTAAAAAGTTTCTAAAAAGTCCACACCAGTTTTGATATCACGAAGTATGTATTTTCAATTTAGGTAAATTGTTATCCAATTATAACCTTTTTAATTAAAATGATAACCATTTTTATTTAACCGTTTTTACTGTTCACTTGATCAAATTAAAATTTTATTTTATACAATTTCGATAAATTCTTTTTATTTGATATTTTCTTTTCATTTGAGTATCTACGTATAAAAGCCATTGAAAGAAGTCAACATTCTAACTTTTCAAGTACTTATCTTCTTCTAATTGAGATTCTTCGTGAGAATATTTTATCCGAGTTTATATTATAAGCAAATGCGAAAATTATTGCTATGCTCCTTCCCCAAATTCGTTTGTGTCTTGACGCAGTCAAATGTGTCCACTGAATCCCCTGTCCCCCAAGAAAGAAATTCGTTTGGAAAGGATGCCCATAAGAGAGCGCTTGCTAAAAGTAGTGGATTGATCCTTGACCTCTTCTTTCTGAAGTCTTGTCTCATTTCTATTTCCTCTTCATTTAGAATTACTTTTCTTGCTACTTTATTATTGTATATATTTTATATTTTTCCACGTCACACAAAGATATATTAAACATATTTATATGAAATGATGGTTGCGGTCTTTAAACACAAATCACGAAAGAATAAACAATTAACATTTAACTAAACAGCTTAAAAATGAATGACGAATTTCAAAGAGAATCAAGGGAGATGTTATTTATTAAGCATTTTTTTTTTTAAATTTAGCTTGATTGTTCTTATTTATGAAAATTCAACTTTTTGTTCAGCGTGTAGTTTTTAATTCATCTCTGGACAATAGGAACATAAATAAAGAATGAGTGGCAAAATCACTTTCTTAGTTTCTTTATATATGCTTCCTTAAATACTTAAAATAAATTTCCAGACAGATAAAAATAATGAATATGAAAAAAAAAAATGTTAAATGTTAAATTATCCGTCTTATTATGTTACCTTGTCTTTCTCTTCACATACAGAATAGAGTTTATTGAAATCTGCAAATAATATTTATGTCGAATTCAACTAGATATTTATCATAAAGAATGAAATGTCTTTTCGTAACATGCAATCGAAAGATGTATTTTAAACTTTTTCGCCTCAGCAAACTTTAATTCTAAAAGATGATTATTAGAATTGTTTTTTTTTCTGGAAACCTGTATCTAGGAATACGGAAGTTGTGGAAATGAATAGATGTTAACAGACTATTTCTTAATCACCGATTACTATATGTTTATTTATAAATACATATTTCATCTTAATGACCTATTATTAATTAACCGTTGAATAAGAGAAAAATAACCATTGCTTTTTTTTTCTTACTCAAACTTGAAACAATTGTGAGTCGAGAATGGAGATGTTATTTTTTATGCTTTCGAAAATACAAGCTTCAAATCCTTCAACACATAAAAATGTGAACGCGCAAACATTTACCGGATATATATTTTCTCCTTTAAAAGGCCTTCTTTCTGCTCTCCGAATTTTACTCAGAAATGGCATGGATCGATTCTTGCTAAACGGTATTTAAAGACTCGCTGCCATAAACCATCAGCTCGAGACGCTTATGAGGAATCCGATATAAAATTGAAGCCGGACCGTTTTCGAAACACGTCGCTGAAATGTGTGGACGGAGCGCGTGGCCAATGACTCATTACAAAACCCTTCGACGCAGCTGCTGTAGGTGTGGAGCGTTTACAGCTGAATTGACAGCCTTCTTTGTTTCGAACGTTTGCATTTTAGTGCCGAACTCGTCATTCGTTTCATTGCGTTAAGGATCGTAGGTAACAATCATAGGGAGCAAGAGATGTGTTAGGCTATCGAACTCTGAATGAATCCTTCGAACGGAAGTAGATTTTTTGTTGATTTTGATTGTTGATTCTGATCGCGGAACCAATTGTAAGAAAAATCCCAATGATCCTCGAGTATTGAAAACTCCCAATAATGAAGATCCACACATATTGCCAGTCGGTTGATCTGGAATGGTCAGGTGAACTCATTCTGCCAAAATAGGATTCGATGATAATTTTATTTGAAAAAAAGAAACAATATAGTTAATTCCGCATACATTTTTTTAAGAATCTTATCCTATGAGAACTTGGAAAAAGGTAAAAATTACTTTCTTGTTGACATACTGAAATGGATAATTTAAAAGAAGATGCCGGTCTACATTCAAATGAAATTGTTCAGTATGCATGGAAACTGTTTCTCTTTTTAAAGACATTGAATAATATTTTAGTAATAAACGTTTTATGAACAATGAATGAAGCTTAATTGTTATTATCTGATGCTTAAGTGAAAACCAAATAAATTCAATCTGTACTAGAACTCTTTTTATATTTACAAAGCATGCATTTGCTGCCATTAGACGCAACAATAAAATAAAATTTTGGTGCAAATATCTATTTAATATTTAAATATATCCATTTGCTGCCGCTCTTTTGCTAAATATGCTTTGCATTTTAACAAAAAGATCGCTAAAATGGCTTTTGCGTTTTCAAGTTTTAATTCCACGCAAAGTTGGAAACTCAGTTAAAATGTGTTTCATTCATATCCAAGGTGAGTAAAATCAAATGCAGACACCCATTAGCAGCAACAGAATGAATCATCCTCTATTAGACATACTAAAATAAAAGAACACTATCCTATATAACAATAAAAAAAAACATATTTTATCAAGAGGGACATATCATCTTTGAATGCAATGGTTTTACATATTTATCTATTTTAAATTGTCTAAAAAATAATTGCCGAAACTATTACTACTCTTAATCTAATAGCAAGATGATAGAAAGAAGTTTTTCTTTTATAAAATGAATATAATTGCATCTTTCTGCCATAAAATTGTATTTTTTGTCACTTATGATTTAATTAGAGAATGACTCATTTTTGCGCGGATATAAAATTCCACTAGTTACTATATTTATTCGGTGTGTGTGCTGATCTTTTATCAGAAGGAATGAGGATAAGAAATATTTAACTTTGTGAGTAGAATGAAAGGCAAAATGGAATATTCACATCGATATTAAAATTATTAAGTGAATAAATGTTTAAAATAAGAAGGTAATAATAACGTTGAAACGAAAGAATATGAATATGGGGCTGCCGTTATTATTAATCATAAGTTCTTGTAAGCTGCTTCAGTTAGCATGAATATGTATAAGTGAAAGATAATTTTTCTTTTCGATTCTAATTATTTTAGCTCGAGATGTTGATAAAAAAATTTCTTTTTAATACTTGTGTTGGATATAAACTTTGATCTACCTTCTCGTATTCACAATTCTTAATTTTCTCTATTGATATTCTGGTGCATAGATGGAAAGCAATTAAGACGGTGGGATAATAAATACTGGAATTTTATGTCTGAAATTTCATCTTTCTTTGTGATGAAAAAAAATGATTTTGATATACTCAGTAATAAAACCGAATGGTATTCCTTTATGAAGACGTAAAATGATACTATTAAATGGTCTAGGATAAAATCGAAAGTAATTTGTTTCAAAATGACAACTATTCATTTAATTATTTTCAAATTCTAACTAGTGAAATTTACTGTACCTGAATGCGTTGAAAGGAAAAGAAATGTAAATTATTCGTTTAATGGAACAGAAAAAAAGCTAATTCGCATTTAAGAAATGCTTTCTTGGAAAGGGGAATGACACAAAGAAATGCATGCCATATTTTAAAACACCAGTTCCATTTTTTGCAGTGAAAAAAAAAAACAGAAAAGAATGGAAATAAATTTAGAATGAAACTTTCAAGAAATACAAGAGCTCTTAGGAACCTTAAGTATTTTTTTAGAAAAAAAAATGAATAAAGATATATTTTAGAAAAAAAATATTTATTTGAAATCTTTCATATTTAAATACAATTTCAAAATAATCTTTTCCAAAAGTTGATTTTCCAATGTCGAATAATTTTCTGAGAATACAAACATTTAATCTAGCTTAATATCAATTAATAATTTTAATTCATCTTAGAGAACAATACACTTCTTCAAATACAATCTTCAGTTCAAATGTATGAAGATTGAAAAATACATCTCCTAAGTCGAAGAATGAACTTTTTTTTCACTTTTTATCATCAAGATTTAAATAAATTTATTTTTGAAGGTTTCTGAGAAAAAGAAGGACAATTAAATAAATAATTATTTTTTAACTTAAAATAATGCAAATAACTTAAAATAATGTTGTTACACTTGGATTCGTTTGCTTCGAAAATTCTTGAAATTAAAATTCTAGTTTCTGTTAAGTGTATTTTTTCAGAGACGTTTCTAGTTGATAATATAAGATTTTAGCATTATGAGGATTTAGTATGTACCTGCTGAAATCTTCCATTTTCAAAACATGATGCTAAAACCTGCGCTGTTACTATCAACTTGATATAACTTTCAACAGGTTTGACTACTTTATTGTCTTTTACTACTAGAATCAAAAATTCCCAAATGACTTCATACAAAATTCATGTGACAAAATTTCTTGAATTTGAATTCAATATTTTTTTCGTTCTAGCACTCAATTCTTATAAATGTCGAGAAAAATATTTAAAAATAACAGTTGCCTAATTGTTTTTACGCTAATGTTGTTTGAATTTCAAAAACTTTCTGCACTTCGATTTAAAATTTAACTTCGAAACCCGATAATAATGCATGTGTGAGAACAGAAAAGAAAAATGGCTACTCGTGAGCATTATTCGTTAATGTCATTTTTTGGCGTAATGGCTGGTGGTTAAGTGTTTTGCTGTTTCATGAAAATTCATTTCCTGATAATTTAAAACGTTTTCTTTTAATGAAAATTTAGTGTCGCAAAAGAAGTGAAAGATAATCTATTTAAAAGCTACAATAAAGTACAAATATCCATTCTTTTCTAATCACTTAACTGGCAAGTAATTACTCAGTCATCTCTTGGCTAGATAGTACTGTAGTACTGCATCAATTCAATTTTCTTCTTGTGCCATCCTTGACATGCGCCATAGATAAGTTCTCTTTTGAGCTAAATAGTACATGGCAATCCTTTCAGAGACCCACACAATTTCTTTTGTTTACAGAAATAATTTTAAATGGTTTAACGATTCATAACGAAAAAATATAAAAACCTAAATTACAATCTATTGAGTTTAATTATTAAAAGTACATTTTTCTAAGAAAATATCAAAAGTTAATACTTGGCAAAAGAAACAAATTCCCAAAAAGGCAGCTTCGAAAAGAAATCTCCGAACTTGAAAATCCTGGCAAGCAAAATACTTGAGACAATGTGTCTTTCAAAATGAATGAACACTATTGATTGAACTATCCTGACAGGTGAACCACTTTTATTCTATTTTTTAGGTAATATTAACAACGAAATAAATTTCAAAAGAATTATTAAACAAAATCTCTTTTCGCCAAAAATGAGTTACAGAAAATTTCATTTTGTACTGCTCTTTATAAATAGTTATGGTTTCCATAAGAAACGGGCAAAGCTCTTAATGCGAAGGTAAGAAATGAAAAAAAGAAAAAAGAGAGAGAGAGAGACCGAATTCCTTTTATTTTATTAATAGATATTTCTTTCTAGTTATTTCCTGCCGCCAGACATCCTATCTGTTTTGAGGGAGTTTTAGCAGTGGAGCTTTCATTTCCGTCTTATCAGTGCAGTGAAAAAAAAATAAGCGTTTCGAGCAGTAATGGAAAAATGATTGACCCGAAGACAGAAAAGATAAAACTGCGAGTTCGCAAATAAAAAAGAAGAAAAAAATTCATCGACTCTGCTTAAGAAATCCATCTCGGATGGCGAGCGAAAAATATCTTTTCATAAGAAAAAAGAAATAAAATGGGAAATCAGTTTCTGTGTTTATGACCGAACGCGATGTTGGCACACTTACTCGCTAATACTAAGTACTAATTCTTTATTTTGTACATTTAAGCTTTGGGAAGGATTATTGGACTGTTCTTTGTTTCATTTCCTAACTATTAATATTTTATTACTCTCAAACATTTGATTACAGAAGTTTAAGAATTTGAAAAATTACTGTCAAAGTCAAGATTGAATCAACAAACACATCTTCATGTTTTGCACAGCTCAGCAGAGGACAAGTGCTTGCACTCTCTGTGACACACCATATTTCAATTCTGAAACCATTTTTTTTATTATACTTCCATCAAACTAAGCTGATAAAATTATCAGCTGATTTAGCGAAAAATATTTTAAAATTATTTATTTATTACTTATTTAAACGAAACTATCAGTATTTAAACAAAACACATGTTCAATGCAACTTCTACAATTGTAAAAATGTTTTCAATGTAATATTTTTAAGTATGAAATTATAGAAGAAACTGTAAAATGCTTTGTATGTGGGAGTGATAAAGAAAGAAGAAGTTTGAGATTATCAGAATCAGAAATATTTTTATTGAACCCTTTTTCCTTTGAGCAACAAAGGAGCTATAAAATTAATCAAATCAGTTAGAATTCATTCATACTTTTCCAATATTTCCAATAGTTGTTTTTATAAAAGAAATATATACTTCTTAGTACAAGTTATCTCTTTCCTCTTGATTAACTTTACAAACTTCTGACAAAATAGAATAAATTATCATATTGTTGAAACCGAATAAATAAATTAACTTATTGAAAATTTCAATTGTAAAAAAAGAATGACATTTGATTCTTGATTCAGATTTTAAACAGCATTAGAGAAATCTTCCTCCTGATCTTCGGATTTCGTATCTGATTATACGTATCAGCATCTTCGGATTAATACGTATCTTCGGATTTCATGGACATTGTTTACTACCGACAGAATGATATCTTCCTTTGAGAACTGTTTTGAGTTTTGTGTCTGAATTAAAAGTGCTGAGAAATGAAATATTTAAATTACTTAATGTATTATTTGATAATAATCTATAAGCATTGAATGGTATAACAAATGACATGTCATTCTTTCTGCTTTAAAAGATCATATTTTCATGTCTGAAATGAGCCAAACAAAAACATTTTTAAAAATGTATGTGAATTGAACGGAAAAAGAATTTTGCAAAATTCTTATGGTAAATGGCTATAAAATGTTTCTGACCATTCTACATTAAAATACATTGATCTGAATTATTAGTAGATATCGTACATGCATAGACTAAAAAAATATATTTTTAGAAATTAGTCTTAAAAAAAATCCTTTCAGATATAGTTTGAAATTTAAACCTAAGTACTCGATTACAATATACCTACCCGACACCAATACAATATATCTCCTATTACCCAATAAAACTCCCTTTATTTTTGTGAAAGGATCGTAAAGACCAGCAAAAAGCAGATAGAACCACGACAAAAAAACATACAAGTACATAAACTTTTCTTTTGTAATAATAGTAAGGTTAAATTACGAGCTAATACATAATTTAATAAAATTCGATTTTTATGATAGAAACAATATGGACGTGCTTCTCTCGAAACTTATTGCTTAAGTTTGTTCTTTGCACTTATTAATGCATGTGCTCATAATTATTTTTGAAAGGGGAAAGAAATCACAAGAAAAATATTATCTGCAAAAATATGACAAATTTAAACAATAGATTAAATAGTTGTTAACCATCTTTAGAGTTGAAAAGCGGAAGGCATTTCTAATGAGCATTTAGAATGAAATTAGATGGATACGATAATGATAAATAAAATGCTGTTTTCCGTTATTCATATGAATAATAATAAATCAAGTGGCATGTTGAGTGAGGATTGTAGCTTCATTTCGCTATACAAATTTCCATATAAAAATATAATCACACTATTAATATATTTCAATATTTTGCATATCACAATAGTGATTTGCCATTTTCTCTTGATTCCCAAGACCAAGAAGAGTCATCCAATAAAAACTGTGGTGAAACCGTTTATCCATTGCAATTCCTTATTGCATGCATCTTAACTATATCCAGTGTTTCGTAGAAATCAACATAAAACCTAGTTTCCTCCAGACTTTTTAGATTATTTCCTAACAAAATTCTAAACCTAGAAGCACACAATTAAAATGCTTCTCATACGTAATGAAAATATTTAACATTTTAACTTCTCAAGAAGAAATATCATAAATAGGTACTAACCGCCCAAAAAGACAAATAGATTTACGCATATATATGCGAAAAACCTTTTATTAATGCAACAGAAATTAGAAGGTACTTAGCATCTTTAATTTATGATTTAATGAGCGAAATTCAGTTTACTGCTAGCTTTTATTGTTTTCTTTTTCCATTATTGCCCGTCCAAACTATACACTGAGCAGCCAAATTATTATAACCATCCACTCAATACAATGTTGGACCACATTTTATCTTTAATACTACATGAATTCTTCTTGACATAGATTCTATGAGATGGGTGGGGGAATTTGAAATCATATCCAATGAACTGTACTTTCCAGTTCCTCTAGATTGGATGGCACTGGATCCAGTTGCCTGATGCCGCGTTCGATCTCATTTCATAAATTTTCAATTGGATTGCGATCTGGAGATTGTGTGGGCCAACGAAATAAGGTACAAGTTATGCCAAGCTCTTCAAAACATCTAATACCAATGCCAGCTTGTCTTGCTGGAAGTATCTATACCCGACAATTAACATAATAAGATGCACTTGACCTGAGATAATACTTAAATACTCTTGGCCATACAGAAGCTACTCACAGGAATCAATGGACCAATACAATGCCAAGAAAACATCCCCCAAAGAATAATATTGCCTGTACCAGCCTGGAGTCTTGTAGCACTGCAGTTGGGATCCATGTTTTCGTGCTATTTTTTCCTTATTCGCATCCAACCGCATTGGTGTAGTTGAACCACATCAACCTTTTCCCTACTGTTCACTCCTTGTCCTTCTTTGAGAAATGCAGACGTCTTCTCCTGTTCAAGGCAGACAGAAGAGGATTTCTTACAGGGCGTTGGCCTTCATAGCCTATACGGTATAATGTGCGACAAACCATTCGTTCAGAGTCGTTCACGGTCGCTCCTTGATTAAGATTTCCCGCAATGTGACATACTGCTGCTCTTCTATTGGACTGAATTACCCTGGTAAGTCCCCTTTCCGCTCGATCATTCACTATCATGTGACAACCACAAACCTGACAATGAGACCCGGTTTTCTGCTTGGTAGACCACTCTCTATATACATTATTAACTGCTTCTCTCGACCACTTCATAGGTGCAGTCAATTTCTGATACTGGATCTGACACTCCTAGCGCCTACAATTATCGCGCGTTCAAACTCAGTTTAATCACGCTTTTTTCCCATATCTTTCCAAGCAACATGACGTAAATTCTTGTTTCACTTGTCCTGCATTCCCTTTTTATAGTTATCTCTCCCACTAGTGGCAACACTGTGATGCAAAAGCTCTTTTTCATAAAACTGCCAGATTGTCATAATAAAGAGGCTGAAAGGCTTCTCAATGTATATTTAAGGGCAAAAAAGAAGCATTCCGATTGTTCGTCTAAGACGTTAATGGAATTCTAATAAAAATAAGAATCAAGAAAGATGATGTAGAGTGACTTCAATAAGTTTAAATGAGTACTTGACAACTTGGAAATCGTGCATTTGTTAAAACACTAAAAAAGGCATGTTTCCTCTTTTTACACTGTTATTTTTTTAACATTTGTTTACTTAATTATCAACTGCACCTAGAATACATAAACATAAATTTCCACAAATTACATTATTTGTTCCCTTTACTCCACATTTCTTTTCACTGGGATACATTGATAAGCCCAATATTTCTTCAACTTTTCCTGGAATCTCCCCTAAAATATTCAATCTTGGATTTCAGGGAACAGACTTTTAATGTGCTAAAAACATTTTTCTTAGATCTTTGGAATAATTAATTTTATAATATGAAGTAATATTAATTTTAGGAATACAATAATGTTTACCATTTAATTTATGCTTATAATAAAGCTCAGTGTGTGTGTTGGCACTCTGCGAAATTTCAGCGTTTCTCCCCTATAACTTTGGAAAATATTACAGCACAACATTTATTTTTGCATTAAGTTAAAGCTCAAAAAATTATTTTTTTAATGATACTAATGCTTTAACCTATAAACTAAGTTCAGATTTTCAAAGAAATATTTTAACCATATTTTTCAACATATGCGAAATATTATTTAACAATATATTTCGCACAAAAAAAATGCATTTTTACGAGCACGTCAAGCGGAAAAAATTAGCTTTTATCAGCATGTTGCCATCATATTAACTGAAGATCAAATTTTTAAAAAATCAACTATTATTGCAAATTAAATATATAAAATGTGATTTTCAAGACATTTCTATAGGAAGTGAAAAAAAATGAAAATATGATATTTTCTGAAAAGTAAATGGAGGAAATGTTTTTTCTATCATATTCTACAATGCCTGTATTAATAATTCAATAAAACAAGCAAGCACGTAAGGCAAGCACGGTTTAATCTATACTTATAATAAAGCTCAATTTGTGTGTATGTGTGTGAGTTGGCGCTCTACAGGCCAAAACGTTTGGCCTATAGCTACCAAATTTGGCATATGTATAACTTGGATGTCGGGAATGTGTATCTCGGAGCCATTTTTTAAAATTTTTAATTAGAATTTTAATTACTTAAAAATTAAGTGAAAATTTGGAGCTTTTCCGTTATAACTTCCGAAAATATTACAGCACAAAATTGATTTTTACATTATATTGAAGTTCAAAAAATAATCTTTTCAATATACTAATGTTTTAACCAGCAAATTAAATTTCTACTTTTAATGAATTTTTACAAAAATAATTTTATATTTTTCAACCATTTGCTCCGTTTAAAATAAGAATAAAATTTAACCTGCACGATCACGTTGCACGTTTATTGAGAAGAAGCTAGTAAAAAATATATTTATTTCTTCATAATAAGTACGTTGCAAGTATATAAGTAGTTTTACAGAATAATAACAATAAAGGTGCCACTCAAGCTAAAAGGAATTATACAGAATTGTTTGCTTGCTTGATTGCCACAACATTCTCCCTATCCTGGTCAACCTCCAGAGGTATGACCAGTTGAATTTTGACGGATAATCTCCTTTCCTTTGACACGGAGGATGCAAGTACGAATTCGTCCGTCCTGACCATTGATTTATTTCACCACGAGAGCTTTTTCCCACATATGTCGTGCTCGTAGATCTTCCTGTAATAGTACCCAGTATCCTACTCATACTCGTGGTGATTGCTTCACATTTCGTACTTGATGATATGCAGGCAATTCCAAAAGATATTCTTTGGATTATCTTTTCTAAAATATAACTAAGTCTTGCTGTTGCCTGTAAATATTTGTTAACTTTATACTTTGAGGCTCAGGTCCGGATGAGACAGTGGTCAACTTTCGATCAGTTAGAAAATGAGCTGGAGTCAAAGCTTCCTCTGTATCCTTCTCACCAAGCTCATAAATCAAAGGTCTACTGTTGAGTGAGGCGTCTATTCCCACTAATACCGTAGTTAAGGCTTCCTCATCTAGTAATGAGAGACCAAGTAATTTTCGAAGGCATCGTTTGGTTAGACCTATTAGTCTCTCCCTTCCTCCCCGCCAAGCTGCCCGCAGTGCAGTAAACTTCCACTTTATACCATTGTGAGTATAGAATTGCTGCAATTTCGCTGAAATCAATGTATTCCAAAGGAAAATGAATTCCTTGTTTGTGGCATGAAAGGTAGTGGCGTTGTCACTGTATATAGCATGTGGAAGTCCTCTTCTACTGACAAATCTTTGCAAGGCCAAAAGAAACATGTCTATAGAAAGGTCAGAAACAAGTTCGAAATGCAAGGCTTTAGTAGTAGAACATGTAAATAGTAAGATGTATGTAGCTGTATTTGAAGGTTTAAAGGTCCTACTATAAACTGGGCCTGAGAAGTCTATCCCAGAAGTATCGAAAGGAATACAAGGAGTAAGTCTGTCAGCTAGAAGAGGGGCTTCTATTTCATTAGAACTTAAAGCATGAGACAGTTTGCACGGTAAGCAGGTTTTAATCACTTGAAGACTACGGAGTATCCAAAACTCGGAGCGTAATTCTGAAAGAATTACACGAACACCCAAGTAATGTAGACGAATGTGCGTGTATCTAATCCGCAAGTGCGCAAAATAATGAGATCCTTAAAGTAGTATTGGATATCTTTATTCAATTGAATTGTAGCCTACCACCAAATCGTCTTTTAGAAATGGGTAAAAACGAGAAATTTTTGATGATTTAGGTAAGGAACGATTATTCTCTAGTGCGTTGATTTCTACAGAAAAGCATTGTTTTTGTAGAACTGAAATCCAATGGTTTCTTGCCTTATTAACTCATCAGTTGTTAATTTTGAAGTAAAATGTCGTAGAGATTTACAATTGTGCAGAAAGGGATAAATCCAAGCTGTTATAATCTAGAGTTTTGTGTATGAACTGAAGCGAGATATATCGATTAAAGTTTTGATAACTGATAGGCACAATGCTTGGGTCTTTACTTGATGAGCTTCTATATCCATTAATAATTTTTCTTCATTTGTCAAAATGTTTTGGACTGGCCAGACTTCGGGAATTTGCGCTAAGCAACTTGGGCCGTTCCGCCAAATTTCTAGATGTGGCAATTCTGTTGGGAACACTCCACGAGAAAGATGATCTGCTGGGCTCTGTGTACCTGGGCAATGCCACCACTGCTCTGGAGTAGTGTGTTCATGAATTTCAGTGACTCGGTTATATACGAATGTTTTCCATTGATTAGGATCCTTTCTTATCCAACTTAATACGACAGTTGAATCACTCCAAGGTGTAGATATTTGATTATGTAAACCAGTTTCTTTTCAAAAACAGTGAAGTAAACGAGCTCCTAGAAAGGCTGCCAAAAGTTCCAGCGGTGGGAGCGTCACCCTTTTAAGTGGAGAAAGTCTGTTGCGATTGCAAATTAATCAAATCTTAGTTTCGTTAAGCTCAGTGAAGCAAATGTATAATGCCTTTTTTGAATAGGCATTTTTTGAATCATCGCAAAAGACCTGGAGACTCATGTGAGAAGTAGCAAAAATTTCAATCCAGCGAGGAATACGTATCTTGTTTAAAGATGATATTTCAGATACCCATCTGTTAAAGTTTGGGGCAATGACTGGAGGAAGAAGTTCGTCCCTTTGAACTCCCATGAGTCACATGGTTTGAAAAAGAATTTTTCCAACTACTATTGCTGGTGCATAGAGGCTAAAGAATCATGCAACTTTGATACAATTTTAAGAAGTAAACGTTTTGTTGCTGGAGCAGCAAACTGATAATCACTTTTGTTTATTTGTATATGAAACACGTCTTCCTTGGTATTCTAGCTAATTCCCAATTATTGCGCATTGCTTTTAAAGGTTATTTCTTTAGTTATCAAATAGCATGTAGGTTCTTAGAGTTTGTACTCCATTTAGTCAAAGGTAAACTTATCTGTGTCAGTAAATCTTGCATATCTTGGTAAAGAGTTGTTGCTTATTCCGCAGTATCTACTCCCATAACAAAATCGTCCATGAAAATATTATTCTCCAGGTGCTTAGCTGCAGTAAGGTAGGTATCAGAGTGTGAGTTTGGTTGAGGTTCGAACTCGCAACGGTAGGGTTCATGGCCGAGTAACATAATCACTAGACAAAAATAATCCCTTCAGTCCAGATGTTGTTATCTGGCTTATGAAGTTACCACCACAATACTCCTCCATCATTGAGTCGATGGATTTTATGGCGCCAAGTGTTTATGGCGAGTGACGAACGATATGATGAAGCTGAGCGTTATGACGAGCGATTAACATTGCTATCGCGCCAAGAGCTATGGCGAGAGACGGCGAGCATGTGTGAGTGGTTGCTATAGCGTCAAGTGAGTCTGATGACTTTGGTTGCGAGTAGATTACACCACGACAGATGCAAGAAGGTTGTTTTTGTTAATTCAGAACCAGGGTCACCAACGTGCTTGGTTGATGTTCGAACTCGCAACATTAGGGTTTATAGACGAGTAACATAACCACTAGAGAAAAGTAATCACTTCTGTCCGGAGATTGTTATCTGGCTTATGAAGTTATCCCCACAAGTGCATAATAGCTAATTTACGAAGAGTAGCAGAAACCAGAAAGGGACTAGAAGTCAATCCAAAAAGTAAACGTAAAAAACAATAAGTATTTCATTCCGCTAGTGTATTTTTCCGTATGCATCGTTTTCTGTTTTAAACCACAGGAACCTACAATTTCTATCCTCTTCAGCCAAAATAAGTTTCAAAAAGGCTTGACGTCCGTCGCTCTTGATTGCGAATTTGTGAAGACGAAATCGTAACAGTGTTGCAAATGTTTCTGGAAGCAAATTAGGACCTACTCAAGAGCATCATTTAAGGAAGGATGTCCTGGTATATGAGAAGAAGCGTCAAATACAATTCGCCATTTCCTTTCGTCATTCTTTTGTTTTTTCACTATATGGTGAGGCAAGTAAAATAGTTTTGATTCGTTACAAGGACTATTATCGGAAAGTTCAATATGTTGGTTATCGATATAATTTTGCATCTGCTCTGTATAAATATCTCTCAAGTCTTAATGAGTGAAGAGTTTGTTACGGAGTATTTGATATCGTTTGAGTTCCATTTCGTAATTATTAGATGAAAGAATCACCTCCGGTTTTCATGCCAACATTACAATACGACGGTCATCAACTTTGCAAAATGAATTGTGAAAATCATTTAAAATTACAGAATTACGAATAGTCATCTCTTTATCTTGCGTAGTTTTAAGGCTTATTGTTTCTAAGTCCCAACATTGTATCAAGTGTTCGTCCAGACCTCGTACTAAAGTTTTCTCGCTAATATTGTGAACTGAAGAAACAGAAGAATATGCTGTAGTAGTGAACGAAAGGTTTCTGGAAAGAATCCATCCAAATACCTTAGGTATTAACACATGAGTTGCAGAAAGTCTAATAGGAGATATAGTATGCACTATAGTCCAATAAAAATCAGCACCTATTAAAATTTCTATATTTAAGTTGTTTAAACTGTCTGATGGATCAGCGAGTTTCAACTTTTAACTATGAGCAAAAGAAGAGACAGGTTGGGAGAAGATGGATGGAAAGTATAAGTATTTGAACTTTCAAATGCTTGTATTTCGTAATGCTTGTATTAATTGTTGAGTTGTTCCAAATGCTTTAAAAGATAAATTCGACTCTCCGCCTTGTGTCAATGTTTGTAGGAATGGACTCGAATTCCTGAAAGTTCAATTTTTCTGAACTAGTGATTTCCAGTTGCAGAAAGTCGATCAAACTAGGATGTATGAAGGTAGACTGACTCCCACCGTCTAAGAGACACCGCGTTACTTCTGTTCTTCCAGTTGGACCAATTACATATACTCGAGTAGTTTGCAGATGAATAAATTTGGAGATTATAATATCAACGTAATTAGTAGAAGTAACTGGAATAGTAGTTAAATTTGGATTCTCAGCTATAGTTTTACAGATGGTAATATGATGGCTTTTTTGCATTTATAGCAACGGACTTTGTCTTTCCCGGGTCAATTATTTACGTTATGGCCACGGTTTGTGCATAAAAAACAATAGTTACTAGCTTTCAACTCTTGCTTATGAGTATCTATATCAATTACAATGTTACAATCTTGCGGCCAGTGTCCATTAGTATCATAGAATGAGCAAAATGGAGAATGTTTTTTTAATTGACGTATTCTTCTTGGAATTAACCTACAAGTTAGCAGGGGAAGGTTTAAAATCATAGTGAACAGACTTCTCACCTCTCATTTTCAGAGCTGTAAGTGCACCTTCTACTCTTCTGAGAGAAATTGCATTAATTTTGCTATGCACCTT
Source organism: Argiope bruennichi (assembly GCF_947563725.1). Taxonomy (NCBI): domain Eukaryota; kingdom Metazoa; phylum Arthropoda; class Arachnida; order Araneae; family Araneidae; genus Argiope; species Argiope bruennichi. The sequence goes on from NC_079151.1 coordinate 149,213,751, forward strand.
CCGAAATTTTCTAACGTTTCACAAAAATAATCCAACGGCGACAAATGTCATCAGAAAATGCCCGCAAGATTTTAGGAATTAAAATTCTGCCATAAGCGTAAATATCCTCTAACAAAGCACATAGAGCTTGTAATCTCCTATTAGACTCAATAAAAACTTCATTCAGTGATGTTGGCGATGGATTTCGTATTGGGGCCAAATTTTCTAAAAAGTCCAAATGAGCTTGGATAATTCTATTTTTGTAGCGATATTTGTCCATAAGGAGTTTTTTAGTAGTTTTATGTGTATCGGTAATAATGCTTATACCATCGACCAGTCATTTCGGTTCATCTTGTAAGTAGTCTCTTCAAAAACATGTTTTTCAGTTACGGAAAGATTTGGAATATTATCTACGGAAGATTGAAATAGTTCTCAAAAACTTTGCCACGGTTCTAAATCGTCTTTAAATGATTTTAGCTTAATTGTAAGCAATTTAACTGTAACGATTGAATAACAGGCGTTGTAGTACAAGGGTTTAAATTCATCACCAAATTATTATTATTAATAGCCAAATCAGTAACGTTATTTAGTTGGCGCTAATTTTTTTTTTTTTTTTTTTTTTGAGTTTAAAGATTGAATATTCAGCATTATTGTTATATCTTTCACATTGTAAAATATCGTGTTCGCATTCTTCATCAGAAAATAAATTGTGTATTTCATTATATGTTATTTCCATTTCAATTAAGTATGTTGTTAAGCGATTACAAGTATATTCCACATCTTCAATTGAAAAATCATCTTTTATGTTACTTATTTCAATAGAAAAACCGTTACCGTAAATAGTTTTCCGTTTTCGCTCGAGTTGCTCCACTTTGTTTATAGTTTCATAAGGCGTCGCCATGGCAGTCATCCGAAGTATAAACACAAAAAATTCAGTAAGAAAATAAACTTGCCGATATTTCTTAAAACGCAATAAGTATAAATTCACTGTCCTGATTCACATAGATTTTTCGACATCATATATTGAAGAAGACGTTAGTGTATGCAACATTTATTTATTTCTTCACAATAAGTACAAGTATATAAGTAGTTTCATAGAATAATAACTATAAAGGTACTGCCACTCTAGCTAAAAGTAATTATACATAATTGTTTGCTTGCCGCAACAACATTAATTGGAAAAAATTATCAGCGCGTTGCCATCATATGGACAAAAGCTCAAATTAAAAAAAATAAGTTAACTATCATTCCAAATTAAACATATAAAAATGTAATTTTCAGCACATGTCTGTATGAAATGAAATAAATATAAAACATGATATTTTTTGAGTAGTAAATGCAAGGAATCTTTCTCTACGATCTTTTACAATACTTATATTACTAATTCAACTAAACAGATTTTTATTAAGAAAAATTTCTGTTTTTATAAATGCTTATATTTTGATAAAATTATTGTGATCAGAATTCGAAATAATATTCTTGATAGCCCCATGATAACTTGGATAATTTGGAAAAAAAATCGGAATATTTAGAAAGCCCCTAATAAATTAGGCTTGTTAGTAAACAAATTTATTTGAAAAAAGGGGTATTGCTTGCATTAATAGTGAAGCAGAATATGATTAAGCACTAAAAAAAAAAAAAAAAAAAAAAACAGGAATAGTTTCTCCAAAACTTTCTCGCTTAAGCTCTTTCCCCCTCTCATCACATAAAATTGCTAACATTGGATAAGACCCAGTGAGCACCTCGGAGGTTCATATTTTATTTTCGGAAGCCCAAACATTAAAATTGTGTGCTTCTTACTTTAATAAAGAAACCTGGCGAGAATAATTAGGAAATATGAATCATTAGTGTGGCTAGTATTTTTAACTAACATTTTGAAAAATCAGGTGTGAAATCTTGGACGGGTTTCTTTATCTGCCATTGATCACCTGTACGCGGTTAATACACAAGTTCCCGAAAATCGGATACACATTTTAATCTCTTTTTTTTCACAGATTGGTTGAAACGAAAATCTGACACAAAACTACAATCGCAGCCTCAAAATTGTATGGTAAATTTCATTTTTTAAGTTACAGCAGTTTGAGCTGTTGCTCCAGTTAAGACAAGAATAATTGAAACGTGGAGACAGTCAAAATTTTTGAGTTTGAATTTTTCTAAGTTTAAAATGCCTTCTCTTTATATACTTCTAAACATGGAAATATAGAAAGCAAGACTATATCCGAAGTATTTGTCGCCGTTTAACCTCTTCTGATCACTAGAAAATTTAATTCATAAATGAGCATTACCGCCATTACTCAGATTTTATTAGTTTTCTTTTTATTTTTGATTAAGATATTTTTAATGCTTTAATCACATATTATTTTACCATGGGATAAAAACGCAAAGGCGCAAAAATGCAAAGATTTGTTTTACTTTTTTTTTGTGCCTTTCAGTTCTAACTAAATCAAAAATCTTTTGCAATACATTTTATCTAACGCTAAAATAATCGCTTGAATTGTATAAAAAAACGATTAATTTTTTTTCTTCCTTTTTTGGTGAGAGAGATTACACCTCTTCTCCGAACGTGTCGTTTCGAACTTTGCTTCAAAAAACAAAGAATAATCTGGAAGTTAATTGGTTTTAGCACGTATTTCCTTTCCTAAATTTGCATAAGTTAATTTACAAATCCACCGTCTGTGTTCTGAAGAAGCTCGTTACATTTATATTAGTTAGAAAGCATTCTGAGGTAAGGAACCAGATAACCTATTTCTACATGGGAAATATAAATAGTACCTTGAACTTTCGTTCGTGAAATACAAGAGAAAGGATAGAAAATAATTTGAGTAATGAATGCTTTTTGATGTTTTTTAAGGTTCTCCATTTATTTTTCTTTAAAAGCAAAATGTGCTTTGAAGAAATATTTGTATACTTTAGCTTGAAAATTCAAATTAATTTTTTTTTTCTTGTCATCAAATTTACAAAAGAAAGGTTCTTTAAATGAAGCTTAAAGCGATAACTTTTTTTTTTTCCAGAATTTATTTTATAATAAAATGTATTTCTTTAAAACACTTTCACTGCAATTCTTTGATTTTTAAAAGGTACACTTCACTTATTAAGAATTCCAAAACAAAATAACAAAAGAAAAATATTCTTAAAAAATGAAATGCATGCCCACAAATATCTTGAACATTCTATATCGAAATAAAAAAAACAGTATGACGCTTTATGCCCTATATTAATCATTCACAATTATTATAAAAACAAGATGCTGTCTTTTGCATCATTCATTGATGCGTCATATATAAACTAATTTGAGATTTTTCAGTTTTCTTTTGCATACATATGGTGTAACTAAACCTTATTTTTTATTATTCATAATATAATATTTGTTTACAACATATTTTTTTATAGTATTATTGATTCAGAACGAATCTGATAATTTCAATGCAAATTGATCAACATTGTTTCTCATTATTTACATAAAACATTGCAATTTTACAAGAATATTGCCGCCTTTAGTGACATGTTGATTCACCGCGATTTACTGTTTTTAAAAAATTATATAATTTGTTTAGTAATATCTCATTTTTGGACTTCTCAGCGAAATAATTTAAAAAAATTTCTATAGATATATAATTCAAACTATTTTTTAGCTTCTCATCGTTTTGATTTTTATGTTATGCATATCTTTAATTTTCAATCAACATATTTTATACATACACTATTCTGAAGCTCAGTCTAAGTCCAAACTTAATAAAATTTCAAAAGTTTAATTAAGAGCTTGCCTTATGCTGCAACTAGTTCAACATGGAAAAATACAAGTCGAATATTGATATCTTGATCTTCCGAGATGGAATAAAAACCAGCTTGAATTATTAATAGCAACAACGAAACGATTTGAATTTCACTTCGAAAACAACATATTTTGGTACAGAATGTGCATAAAATACTTTTTTAAATTAATTAAAATTTGAAAATTGTAATACTGCCAGAAAATAAGAATCATTGACAAAATAATTTTTTTAATTTCATAATGATACATGAATTAATTTTGTGCTGTCCTTTTTTTCGAAAATGTAGATGAAAAACATTAAAATTTCGCTATTTTTAATAATTTAAAGTTATAATAAAAATTATTAAAAAAATAATTCGAGATGCATGATTTTATCCTCCAAAGTATGCATATGCCAAGTTTAGTAGATTTACACTTAGGTGTTCTCGTCTGTCGATCGCCAAAACCCCCATATATTCATGTTTATTATTAGTAAAGGTGAATTATTCGTCTTTGTCTATCCATCTGACATATATTACAATTAATGAAAGAATAAACAAATAATTTCGTTATCTTCGCTGCTCTTAAATTTATTGGTTTGCTGTGACCTGTTTATATATTATTTGCTTTATTTTAAAATACTCACATTAAGGAAAAATGATGAGTGAAATAATAAATAAAAAGTATTTAAAATAAAAATAATTTTCAGCTGCTAATTAAAAATTTCTGAATATATCTGAATGAATGCCAAATAATGATGTTTCCATCAATATGAAATATTGAATCTTTAAAGTAAATGTATATGTGGGAAAGAAAATCCTTGAGAAGCATGTCCATTTTGCTGTGAGAATGACTTAAGAAAAATGGCTGATTCTATACAACGATTTCGAAATATCGATTTGAGAAAGAATTGCGATGAGGAGTGCTGGGAGGTGAAACATGGCTCAAAATCAGATTAAATGGTAAAAGGTTTAAATGTGAGTTCTATATTTTCTTGCCATCGTATTTTAAAATCAGAATTAAATACTAGACACTTGAGGCAAGGATTTCAAAAGATCCGTTGAACTCGAATGGCCATTATTTTCAGTAAAGTGTAAAAAAAATATATAATAAACCCTTTCCTAACCGCTAAGAAACTAAAATTTTGTCTTTCTGTAGGCGCTAAATGGATGCCACGTCTCTGCAGAAGTAAGATGCAAAAGACTCATTCATTTTAATAATCGCAGTGTAAATTCAAACAAATCAATTCATTTAACCACAATATAAATTATCTTAAAGGATTTATGTACTTCGTTAATTTAAAGGAGATTCGCATGACATTTTAACAAAGAATCTAGTAAAATTCGAAAGCTGAGACGTGAATCCCTGGATCACAATTTTCGATTAAAGTAGTCCGAAATTGCCCAACAAATTGGTTGTATTCACTAGTCACTGCAGCGAAAAGTACTTTATTCTGAAGAATAATTAATCATTCCACACCATCCATCCTCACCAATGCTAATGGTTTCGACTCGATATACAAATCCGTGTACTGATTGCCATTCATTATGGAACATCTGTTAAAAAAAAGAAAGAACGAGAACAATAAAGGTCAAGGAATAATATTTCTTGAGCCAAGACAGGAATAAACACCTATAAAAACGGATCGTATTGCGACCCATATTCATCACCGGATGTCAAATGTGGGGTTTGTTCTTGCAGCCCACTGTTTTTCCATTTTCTTATTTTGAGGGAGGATGAGGGCCGTGATGGAAGCATTGACAGCCATTACCCATCCGCTTCGTGTCGAATTTTATACCACAAATAGGCTTGCGAACTCCAAGTACCTGCTTTGTCATCATTGTTAGTTTGGTTTTTCTTTCGTTAATATTATCCATCTTCAGTTTTGGAATCGTAGACTAGAATGTTCCCGAAACAATCAGAGTCTGGAACATTCCTTGGCATTATCAAATCGTGATCCTAGAAGTTGTAGGTTGGAGAATTTATCATAAAATTGTTTTTTAAGAAGTACTCTCAGAAGCTTTGATGAAGTTTGCTTTCAGTTTGCAACATTTTTATGATGTTAAAAATTTAAACCCCTAGCATCGGGAGATGTTTCCAATTGGGTGGTTTAAATTTCAGAAACAATCTACGAAAATCAGCTGTACTCCAATAAGTACATTTTACAGGAAACATCGATAGTGTAGAAAGGATATATGATAAAATTAAATACATTTTTTACATGGAAGGAATATATGGATTACTACCATGATTTGAATGTGATCATACTTATAGGGAACAGGAGATGATGAATCGTTCATTTCTAAAGATAATATAGGAAATGACTCCATTGCATAATTTAATAAACAAGTAATATAAAAAAATAATTCAATTCCTATTTAGGTCAACAAAAATTTTTTTTTATCTTAGTTACTTTTTATTAAATAATTATCAAAAAAATTATTAAGTACCAGAAAATATGTATCGAAAAATGATTGATTTCCGCACGAATTGAACGTGAATTCACGTGAAAAAAACTGAAATCCTTGCATCTGACCGATTGAGTTACTGTCTGTTGATTGCAAATTTCATTACAAACTGCTAAAACTCTATTTAAAGTATTAAAAATGAATTAATATTTGAAAAAAAAAACTGTATTAGCATCAAGTGTCATCCACTACAAGTTTTAAAAAAATGTGTTTGAACTTGAGTGTATGAATAAAAAATATTTTGTGAACGATTGAAAATTGAACAAGATATATAAATATATAAGGATAATGTGAACTAATAACAGGAAATGAAAAAAAAAGATAGCAAAGAGAATAACGTTGCATGAAGAAGAATATCTGCATACAAAATGCATGTCATCAGTAAATATTATGAACGCCGTTCAGCTCAAAAGGCAGGAAAAGTTGCAAGGAAATTACATACATTTCCTAAAATATTATGCAAATGATATGATTTTATTGTGATAAACGTTCTGACAAATTCACTTTTCTAAATATACTATACTGTATCAATCCATGCAGATATATCTATTAATGCAGAATGGAATAAATAATGATTCAACGAATTTTAACTTTCATTAGATGGATTATTTGATGCTTTTAATTTTTGGAGAATAAAAACTTTATGTCAGAGCATGTGTCTTAAATATATAATGCACATTCTCTATCTTGTTTGTTTTCAAATATTTTTACAGCATTATTGTAATTAGCAGGATTTCGACCACTAAGTGGAAATTGTGTGTAAAATATTTCGTATAATCATTTAATAAAAATATTTTTTCACTTATCATGTTTTTAAAATTTTATCAGGTTTAAAAACGATAAATTTCGAGTACCATCTAAAGAATATGATTTATTTTTGAATACTTTATTTCCATATACGCCATGTTTAGAACTTCACAGGAAAGATATAATTAATTTTATAAGGAATTAATTATTAGTTAATTTTATTTAATACAAATGGGCATTTAATTTCATCGAATTTTTATCAAAAATAAAAAAAATACTTCTTCATTTACTCAGTAGAAAAAATTTTATTTAATACAAATGGACATTTCATTTCATCGAATTTTTATCAAAAATGAAAAAAATAAAAAATACTTCTTCATTTAATCAGTAGAAAAAATTTATGAAATAGTATAATATTTGAAATAGAAATAAACATTCTATAGGTGGAATTAATTCTATTCATAATTGGTATTTGAAATGAATTTGGAATCAGATATAACATTTTTAATTAATTTAGAATATTTCCTGTGGTCCAAATACATTCCGCCTTACATAACTTTCCGAATCTCTCGAGAAAGGTTGGAATAATTGTCCTCTAATTTCTACAAAATTTTCTTTTTCTTCTCAAAACGTTGTACTTGAATCATTTAAAATGAAAAGTTAGTTCTAGAGAATTTTGGGAACCGAGTAGAGATTGATGAAGAAGGATATAATTTTACTCCCTTCGTTTACCGAAAACAAAATTTGAATTGTAACTTTCAAATTATTTGCTGTCAGCAATACTTACTTACATATTCATAAAAATAACACGAATATTGCTGAAAATATAAAAGCTTTTTCAAAACACTCTCACATATTTAGCAAGTTTTCTTTTGGTTTATAGAATGGAAAATATTCAACAAAATCATTTAAAATAATATATTCATTAAAAATTTAAAGATAATTCTATGAATATTGGAAGTAGTATAGTCACTTGTTGAATTTTAACTGCGCATGAGCGAGCTATAAAAGTTTTTCTTTCATAAATTAAAAAGTCAAATGTATAAGTAAACTCACAAAAATATTCCAGTTTAATATTATTAATATTGTTAAAGATATAAGCTGTGCAATAAGTTAAATTCTAGTTACTTTTGATGAGAAGTCAAAACGCGAGAAGGCCTTCACGAGTTGATATTTTATAGATTTAAATCTTCGAATAATTACACGGAATTTTACAAATATATGCAAGTATTGACAACAGTAAGCAAAATCATCTTTGAAAGTTTCAAATCATTATCCACTTTCTACAAAATAGAATTTGGCGATAATTAAATTATTTACTTTTTTATTTTTAATCATTTTTGATCATTCGTGATTGAGTTTTCGCTGCAAAATGTAAGCTGAAATATATTTTTTTGCATGAAAGGTAAGTTGTAAAACAGTTGGTAACACCCTGGTAAGTTGTAAAACAGTTTATACAACTTACAGTTTAGTTATACAACAGTTTATATTGGAAAATTCAAAAAAAAAAAAAATTATAATGTTTGGATACTTTTGATCGCATAGTGTATGTCACTTTCGATTTAAAATTTTAACAAATTAATTAGTTTCTTATTTTTCAATTCTGAACTTTATACAATTTTTCTTGTATTGGCTTTACTCATTTACTATAAAATCAGATTTAATGCAGAATATTTTTTTTAAAAAAGTGTTCTAATTACTTTGCATTAAAACATGGAGAATTAAGTCAAGATATATGAAATGCATATATTGGATTTTAAATATTCAGTGATGCCTTCAAAAGATTGTGTAAGATCCTTATATCCTGAGAAGTCAAACCACCTAGAGCGCGTAGGAAATTGTGCTCGGTGAGAGCACAAACTTGTGATTACAAGAGAGGAAGGGGGAAAAATACCCAGATATTTGTGAGTCTAGAATGTCTGCCCAGATCTAGTCTGAGCCTAATACAGTTTTGCTTATCAGTGAAACACCACGGTTTCATCATGCGTGAATTTCAAACAACACAAGAGAAATGAACATACCCCTCCATTTAGGTCTTGCAATGCCTTAAAAGAGATCCTTCGACAAGTGTTCCGGACAGTGCGAGACTGTCCATTCATATTTAGTAGATTTTATTAATGACTACCCCTTCATCTGATTTTGTGGATTTCTTGAAATCGAATTTTCGACATGCCAAAGGGAGATATCGGTCATTTGCCTGTTTGCGAAGAAGACTGGATAGGGATTAATCAATTGCAACGCATATAATTTATATTCACAGCAACGGTAACAAAAACAACATTCTCGGCTTCAAAAAAAAGTTATCCAGATACAATTTGATCTATACTTTTGAAAATTTAGGAAATATGTCCTTCAGTCACACCAACTACTCTTCCCGACATGGCTCCGTATGCAAACACTGATAGGCAGAATGGGACGTTCAGACCTTGAATTCATTTTGAGTTATTCGTTAGCGATAATAATGCTATGGCTTTATCTGAAACTACAAGCAATTAGATGGAAAAAAAAGTAAGAGATTAAAAAATATCCCATTTCCATTTTACCTGTATACTAACAAAAAGCAATGCAGTCGACAAAAGTTTGGATCGTCTTTTTTCTTTAATTTAGACGTTTCAAAGCCTTATGTGTGACTCAAAACCCTCTATTCACTTCTCCAAGCAGCTTTCTAAGCATTGGTTCATTATCCAGCAAGCTGTATCAATGAAATTTAGCTGACAATAACTTAAAATCGAAAATCTTATTGAAATTTTGAATGGAAAGGGATCATTTTTCTACAGATAATAGATTTTATTTATTTCTGTGTTAAGAAAATAATTTTTAAAAAATTGTTCGGATACAGACTGTAACAGAAGGCAAACGCATCCTCACAGCTGTTTCGGATATTTACATATCCAAGGCAACACGAAAGGGGAAAAAAACACGAATGTTTAAAAGCAAATGTAACATGGAAAAAATTTAAAATTTGTGAATATTTGGCATCATATAGAAATTCCAAAAGAGTAGTGTTGTATCAAATCATCATCTGATCGACATGATATATATTACGCCAACATTATATAGCTATAGCTCTTTTTTATCAAGTTAGAAAAAATACATGCGATGATTTATGGATTTATCATTTATTTGGTTATATCTGCTATATTTTTATGAAATTGGAGGATCAAGAATTTTTAAGAAATATTGTAAAATTATATATATCGATTAATATGAAATACATATGATTTAAATAACTTTACTCAAACCTAATCAGTTATCTGATATATACTGATGAATGTATTTTGTTAAAACCAGGGACAAAAAAGATATAGATAAGATGAGAAAGGAATATACATTAAAAATAATAATGCAAATTCCCGCCATTTAACGAGTACTTTTTTATATATTTTATATAAAATAGGAAAAATAAATATTCAAATTTCATTTTTTTCACAATTCCAGTATTATTTACTTAATCGCAAAGAAAAAATATATAGTCTTAATAATCATTTTGTTTCATCAAACTTTCAACAGAAGCTTCTATGGAAATAGAAATATTTATTAATAAATATTTATTTGAAGAATTAAGAGTTTGAAAAATGATGTCCTCTGTCATGAAAAAGACAGAAACAAAAATCAAAGAAGATTTTGATTATGGTGGGTACATGGAAGGAACATTTGCTTTTGCTATGCAGATCAAAGTTTTTTGTATCTTGTATTATTCCATATTGCTCGAGAATTAGCATTTTAATTGTCTGTCCTAATGTCTTCAATACGAAATATTCTAAGTGCATTCCATAAAAGATCCATGTAGTGAAAAAATTGCTCTCTCAAGACATGAATTATTGGATTCATTTTTATAAGAGCAGCTTTTGGCAGTTCATGGACTTTTGAAAATTCCGTAGTCTCTCGATACTACAATACAGAATTACTGACGTACACGCACATCATTTCGTTCTGTTTATATGGATATATGGTATGCGGGCATCATTTTTGTCGATTTTCTTTGAGATAGGCAGCCTCTCATAGCAGTAAAAAATGCTTCGGTAGCAATGCCTGATGATGAGAAATTTGTCGACTCTAAGTCATTCGATAAGAAAATTTAGAACCCACTTTCTTTATGCAGTAGAATACATCGAATTTCCTAGAAAATCATTTTGCAATGAACCGAATCATTTCGAGGCGCATTTTATTACTAAATTTTGGAGAAATAGTCACAGGGGTGTAATCCCTACAACATCTGGTTCTTGAATGCTTCTATTTCTAAAGAAAAACATACATACGAATTAAAAACAAACAGAACGCGTTTCATAATTACAATTCTTTAAGAATATTTTTACGTAACTTTGCAATAATGCACTTTGATGTTGCGGTTGACCTAGATATGCTGCACATTGAACGAAAACTATTTAAACATTGTAAATAGTTTTTATGCTTCTAATATGTATTTTTGTGTACCATTTTTATACTTAGAGATAAAAATGCGAACTATTATTATTTTCAGCTGGCCTTTTCTTTCGTTGACGCCGTTGTTAAATATTTAGTAACTTGCAGCAATATATTTTCATTTGAATTGATTGGAATTCTCAGTATTATTACTTTATTTACAATCATTCTATATGGCATCTCTAACAACAAATAATTACTTTATTTCATACATACTGTTACATGGCACACATTTTTCATTATTTCTTACCATTCTAACATTATTATACCAATGGTGTTAACTTCATGAGGACGTTTCATTACTGATCGGTAGATGTGCATCGGAAGTTCCTCAAAGACACGATGAAATCTGCGAATGATCAGATAAATTTGTAAAATTGCCAATAATATTTTAAGCACAGAAACATTTTTAAAATGAATGCCTTCATGAATTTTTCACTTGGTCATATGGAAGTTCAGTAGGAAGAAACTTACTTTCAAATTCAGAAAAATATAAAAATCACTTCATTATATTTTCATCGCCATAAATACATCAAGATTATTTTGGATGTCTTCATAAACTTTACCTCTATGATTTCGCTCTTCACGACGAAGTTTCTTTTAACAATGTAAAACTTCAACAACAAAACTGCGATATATGAGCAATAGTAATTAGTGTCTTTAATGTATAACTAAATAATATATAAGCCTACATTATATCCATATATAATCACTATTCTACCAAAAGTATAAATTTACATTCCGCATATCAAATCAGTTTAACCTTTACAAAATTTTTTGTCGAATTCTGAAAATATATATTCAGTCGTATTATTACACATTTCAAATAACATATAAATTTAACTCGAACACACACACAAAAAAAAAACAAATAGTAAATTTAATGTTTTGAGAAAATTAAAAAAAAATTATAAAACTTTCGGGGTTAATTTTAGACTGAAAATCTTCATAATATTCTCGAAGATTAATTTGAACGATCTTCGGACAGAATATTAGAAAATAATAAATGACGCATTTAAACGATTCCTTCGATCTGTTTTTCCTGGTAAATTGAAGTGTCGTAAATTTACGTACACTGGATGAAAAGAAATAAAAATTTAAGAGGATTATCGAATCATATCAACATATCAGCTATAATGCTTCATAGAAAAAGGTCCTCCCTCTCGTATGGTGTGGAAGTTTGGAGGGGGGTGCAAGCTCAGGTGTCATCTAACCATGGCTCAAAATGCCGAGGTCCGTCACAAAAATAGCCCATTGTTGCTTTATAATGAGACGTTAATATAACTAAATTAATTTAACTAAACGATCATATCAAAGAATTAGATTCATAAGCATTTTCGTAACATGCGCGTTTCTTTTAAAATGAATTAAATTATTTTATTTTTTTAATTATTGTGCTTATTACATGAATGTTAAAAGGATGCCTGATCACATCTGTTTGTCTTCAGTGTCTCGTGTTCAGATTTAAAATTAAAAAGTAGAAAAAAACTGAGAAAATTCAATAGATTTTAGGAAATATAAAATAAAGTAGCGTAACACTGTAGTACTATCTGTAAACAAAGAAACAAGTCATTTTGCCGTTTCCCTTTGCTTTTGCGAAATTTGCAGTTTTTAATTTTATTTAAAGCTTAAAAGCTGGCAATCATCGAATAAATATTTTACGATTTATGAAAGAAAAACATTGAAGATAAAAATAAAATTACAAAATACTTTCTTCCTTCAAATAGTGGAGAAAAATAGTAAGCAACTGCCGAAACTATAGCTCTCGGGGAATTCTTTCAGCTCACTAGACTTTATACAATAATGGAATGCACTGAACGTCTCCGAACTGTATTTTAAAGATCCCGCTGTCATAAACAAACGGCTCGAAATTTTTCTAGCGGAGTTCCTATAAAACTTTATACCGCGACCGTGGCCCTTTATTAAAGCTGCTCACTCGAAAGATGTAAACACGGAACGCGGTCAGCGCTGCGCTGCAAAATCCGTGAACGCAGTAGCTGAAGGTAAAAAGCACTTACAGCCGCATTTATGGTCCTATTCGGTTTTTACGTTTGGATTTTATTGCGCATCTCATCATCGGCTCACTGCGTTAAGGTCGTAGGCACCGATCAAAGGGGACGGCCGAGTAAATTGCGTTTCACAAGCTGCGGGGTTTTCCAGGTGAGAAGCCGATTTTTACACTCGTTTAAGGATCGTATGGATATGTCTTATTTATTTGGGGAACGTGGTGGTAGCCTTTGAACTTGCCTTTCGCCTTAACAACCCAAATCCAATTATATTTTATTTTTACTGTCTGAATCGATTCTGGTACCTTAGGAATAGATCTTTTTCAGAAATTAAAACGCATTTTTATATAACGGAATACATTTTCAAATGTTATTAAAATTTTAATATAATGTTTAGAGCTTACAGTGCATACCACAGATAACTAAGCTAACACAGGTAGCACAGCCTGTTACACAATATTGTACAATATTGGGCCAATATTATATTATATTAATCAATATTTAATAATATACAATATTGTGAATATTATTTAATACCATACAATATTGTACAATATACCGGGTGCGGCATAAATTCGTGCAAACTTCAAAAAATCTTAATAAAAAAATTAATGCATTAATTGCGGTAATTAAATTGCGGTTTGCGGGAATATGTACAGAGAGCCTTTGGATTTCGTTATATCCATTAAAAAATGTATTTCAAAATGACCGATAGATGGCGCTCACACGGTCATACCGAGACGGTTTATGCAAATCAGGAAAACAGAGCACATTAACATTATAGTGCATTTTATTTTAAAGCAAAAGATGCTCAACATGACCGCCACCACAAGGTATTAAGCAAGTGAGGCGCATAACTACGCCTATTACAGCTGCGTGTAACACGTCGGCATCGATGCCACTAACGGCCAATTAAATGGCATCTATCAAAGTGGCAGGAGAGCCCTGGTAGACACGAGACTTCCCGTATCTTCACAATCAAAAGTCCGCTGGAGAAAGATCTGGAGATCGCAAGGGCCACTCATTCTTGCATTTTCTGCTTATCACTCTGTCTTCAGTGAATATGTCTAGGCGAAGCGTCTTAACGGAACTAGCAACGTGGGACGGGGCAGCATCCTGCATGAAGATGACGGAAGATAACGCACGTCTTTGCTGTAAAGCAGACATAACGTGGTCTCGCAAAAGCCTAAGATAGCGTTCTTCAGTGACGGAACAGATTTTTCAACCGGATACAGGACAACAGCTTCAAAAAAGAAAGGGCCTAGAATGAAGGACGCAGTGAAACCGCACCAGTCACATGTGGAGAATGTAGTGGTTTGGTCGTGTACGCACGTGGGTTTGATGCTGCCTAGATACGACTGTTTTGCGTATTGACGTCACCATGCAATGAAAAGTGGGCTTCATCCATCAACATGATGTTCAGTAACCATTGTGGGTCGCGTTCCATTTGTGCGAGTACCCATGTGGCAAAGGTTTGTCTTTTCTCGCTATCTGCCAGTAACAACTGGTGTAATGCCTCTTTATTGTACGGATGCAACTTCAAGATTTCGTGCAGAATGCGTCGGATCGACCTTTCCGGAATTCCTGTTATTTTACCTGTTTCACGTGCACTGGAACTCCCCGTTGAAGTCGCGGCTGCCACATTTCTCATGACCCTTTGGACAACAGGGACGCGGTCAGCGCTGACGGATGGTCTTCTACTCCGTGGACGGTCCTTTAATATTCCCGTTTCCTCAAAACGGCGAATTAAATTCGATATCCCATTCAATGAAATTGAGTTTTTCTTCGCCTTAATTCCGTCACCGTCCGTAACTATCACAATGCTTTAGTCGCGAATTCACCGTTCTTATAGAACAGTTTCACCACTAATGCTCGATCCGGTAGCGATAGCATACTACTGGCGTCGAATGACAGCTCCATTTCTAGCCTTGTGATTTATAGCTATACTGATTTGCATAAACAGTCTCGGTATGACGTGTGAGCGCCATCTATCATATTCCCGCAATCTCTGAACATATTCCCGCAAACCGCAATTTTTTTCGAGCATTACTTTTTTCATTATGATTTTTTGAAGTTTGCACGAATTTATGTCGCACCCGGTATATGTGCTATTAGGGAATAGAAAATAATTGACAAATTATATATCCTGAGGTTGTGACATCTTCCATTGTAATATTTTGTGTTTGTGTGCGTCTGACAGAACTCTACAGATTAGATAATATTACCTAAAACTACCAAATTTTATAATAAACTTTGGAAGTTAGATATGTGTATGTCAGGGCGATTTTGTAATGAAATTTTAAATTTCATTCATTAAAAATGAAGCGAAAATGTTGACGTTTTTCCACGAACCTTTCAAAATAGTTAACAGCAAAACAATAATTTTCCATCATCTTAAATACTAAAAAAATTATAATCTTGAATGATATCTAGTATTTTACTGTATAATTTCTTTTCAGTTTTTCTTAAATTAAAAAAAAATATTTTTAATCTATTTTCCAACAAAATATTTCCTATAAAATAAAAATAAACTAGAGAAAAATTACGAAATGTATACGAAAACATTATGCATGTATGAGAAAAATTGGCTTTTTATAAGTGGGCAACATCCCATTGACAAAATGGATAATTGAAAGATTATGTTAGGTCCCACTGCAAACTAAACCAAGAAAATGATAGTTTTCAACACGTTTGTAAGAAATGAAATAGTTATGAGGCATGATATTTTCTAAACAAATAGGTAAGAGGAGACATTTTCTGTAAGCTTTTCATATAACTATATTATTAATTCAGTAATGTATTATTTAAGGTAAGCATATTTTATACACAGGGAAACCCAAAATTGCAGCAGATATTTTCTAAAATATTCTAGACAAATACTTCTGAATGTAAGTAAGGTGAAAAATTATATAAAAACACTTTTAATTTAATAGAAGAGAATAATAAAAAGTTTTTTTTTTAATTTAATCCCCCCCCCCTAGAATAAAACTGTCAAATAGAAAAAGGTTTCTATTACATTCATCTACAAGTAAACAAGATTCCGCACTCCGATCTGCAAAATTTTGTGAGATATAAGAATTGGAATTTATTGGCTTAGAATGTTTTTCGTGCCTCTAATGAATGCTTGAATGAGCCTCTAGTCGTGAATTTTAAAAATAGTGCACATCTAATAATACGTTATTAATTAGGCGAAATCAGAAAATAATTAGGCATAAATGATCCCAAATTTTACAAATTGCAAAAACAAAAATACATCAATAAAGTTGTTCAAATGAAGTAGCTTCAGGACCCATAAAAAATGGCATCCTTCTAACAAGATTTGAATATATGCGATTTCGTTCCTCACTTGTGACATCAAGGCTTCTTAAATTCATCTGCAAAAAGATCTGGTGCTTCTGTAGGAAGCGTGTTATACACAAAAGAATGTAAACGATGCCATAAATGAAATGCAAGATGCGCCAAACCAGGTGATATTGGAGGAATTCAATAGGTCTTTATTAGATAATCCATCTATTAGGAAATTTCGTATTCAGTCTTTGTCTTATAACTGAAGAATAGTGAAGTTGTAACAAGTATAAAATCTTGTAGCCATATTTATGGAATGCAGTCAAAGGCACGCCATACATTAGTTCAAACACAATGCCCTTCAAATCTAACTTATTGAACAAAAGGATCATCCTTCAGCAGGCTGCAATATAAAGTGGGACCAACAACGAGTTTCTAATAAGGTCACACCAAATATTTATCGAAAACTGCCGCTGAAGAATTAACTCTCACTAGAAAAATAGATTTTTATCACACGGGAATGGATCGTTCTGATATCTGATGCTACAATCGCGATTTAAAGCGACATTCGCCTTTTATAGTTACCTTGGTCATGAAAGAATAATTTGATTCTACCTGAAGTAAGGTTCAATTGCAAAACTCTAGACAACAGTCATGATCTGATATACGAATGCTGCATGGATGATATTTATTATATTGAAGTATTCTCCTCACTGAAGTTTTTTTGGTCATCCGCTGGTGTGTGGTATGGAAGTTTGGAGAGAGGATGTCAGCTCAGGAGTCGTCCTCGTCATATGAACATGATTCAAAATCACGAGTTACGTCCCAAAATAGCCCTAGTGTTGCTTTAAAACAGGACTTTAATATAACTTTACTAATCTAAACTTCTCTGTAGTTTTTGGAATTTTGAATTTTGAACTTGCAGCTCGGTAAATTCTTGCAGAGCTCAGACGGTAGTTTGGAAAATATGACAAAATATCAATTTCTTCATCTTATTCCCTCCTATCTCCCACGAGAGGTAAAAATCTTATTGTTTGTAATTCCTACATTAAATAGACTTGTAAACAGACTTCCTTGAAGGATGCCGATAATATGGAAAACGGGGTTTGTATTGTTCTGAATAAGACCAGCATTATGACTGCGTACAGCATAAATCGCCAACATTTTAATATGTTCCTCATTGCTGAAATTCAAAATTGTTTAGGAAAAACTAATATCACGCCCCAAGATGCGAACAAAAAATGTTGTTTTATATTTAACAATTGCACCACTTCTCTGAAATACGAATATCTGAGATGTTTCATTTTCTCACGATTATTTTCTCTTCTTTTGAAAATTTTAGTGTTATTTAAAGATACAGTCATCAAGAAAAATAAAAATGGTACACTTCTGTAACTTTGTAATTTTTTATCACATCTACACAAAATGGATGTCGATGAACAGAGCTATGCGGGACAGGTTCGTTCCAATTAACAGACTGATTAACTGAGTTAATTTACATCATTAATAAACTACTTCCTCGAAATTTTTCCATTACAACTATGATTCTTTCATTTTTTTATTTTATTGAATCGATTTGCCGTAATGAATTTGACCTCGAAATAAATTTTTATGGAATTCTAGCGATAATTTCGAGAATTATAGTGTTTTGAAAGATGACGATTCCAATGTTAAATGAATCTTATAAACTTTCGGCATTATCTCAGTATTATATATTTCTATAACTATTGCATATTTCTTTAAAAAATTTCACTCTCATAAAGTAAATTATCTTTGTTCATAAACTAATGAAAGAAATACATAAATAATATAAATTTAATATTTTTTATTGACTTTTTAAAAATGAATTTGAATAAGAGTGAATTGTAAAGTAGCAAAATTTTTACATAGAAGAAAAAGTGGCATGCTATAATACCGAAATCCAAAAAATTGTATTCATATCCCAAATTGCCTTCTCAAAAACTGCAAAATTCCCATTGTTGATATGCAACGCTCACTTTTTGAGAAACCGTGTTTTAAATTTATTTGTATTTATATATCTAATTTGCTGCGAAGCTCGAGCTGTAACGTCCAGTGTAATATCGCAGTTTTTTAAATATTAAAATTATTTTCAGGTTTTCCTATTGTAATTTAATATAAATTCAGCTTTATTTTTTAAAAGATGGATACTTTTTCCCAATCAAACTATATGAAATTCGATTTCAGGACAAATTAAATCTTCGAATATTTAATTAATTTTACCGGTAGTCATCATTTGCAAATAAATGAAATAGAGTTACATAGAAATCCGTAAAATTTATTACCATTCAGTAAATTTATTAACGGTAATTTAAGGAAATTATTTATCTTTAATTAGCACCTATTATTAATATGCTTCTGAATAGTTCTTGAGACATACTTAATTTTGTTTGCTGAAAATTCCACCAAAAAAGTCAACCCACTGGCTTCCTGTATATTAAGTAAATCTCAACTAGGTAATAGAAAAATAAGAATACCAGGAGTTTCGGAAGACCAAACAATATAACTTAGATTTATCCTTAATATAAACATGTTTTTTTTTCGAAATGTAAATATTTTTTTTCTTTTTATTTAAATATTGAAGAATTTCCTTTACTTTAAAAAATAATGCATCATTTGGTGTTTTTAAATGGATCCTTCCTTACGAAATTACCTTACATCCTAATTTTTTAACGAATGAAATACGTTGTTTAACCCATTGTTTCTCCTTAAAAAATCTTCCACTGGGAAATGCGAATGCCATAGAAACATTTCAAGCCAGTGAAATTATTGGTGTTTATTAAAAGCACGGAATTTTATTTTCAAGCGGAAATAATTGTTAATCGACTAAAATTATTAAGTTTATTACTGCAAACTACTCTTAGAATGACTAATTGATGGACGTTCATTCTGTTATACAAGGGCTGACATAATCAAGATAAATCAGAACAAACGAATTAAGTTAAGCACACTATCTTGCTACAATAGCTCGAATTAGAGATTCGAAAGCAATGTTTTTTCTTAGATTATTTTTTTTAAATATGAGGGAATTCTTTTAAGGATCTCTTAAAATATACCGCAGGTAACCAAAGAAATGTATGAATGAATCCTCCATGCTTAGCCATTAAGCATCTCGAAATTTAATAGACACACATAAAAATGCCAGCTGAATAGAATCATTAAAAAATCTGGATTTCAGTAGTGGAAAAATTTAGAGATAGAAGTTAATTAACATGAGTCAATTAACTCGAATCAGTTTGTATATTTCACAATCCGTCACCCATCCCTTTAATGTATTTCCATCCATCTCAATTTAATGCAGATGCAGTAATAAATAACAAAGCTGCAGAGATGCTACGTTTTCTGCTGTTGCTCCAGCGGTCACACTCTGTTTCTTGAACAATAATTACAGTGAAACTATGTTTATGGCTATATTCAAAATCTGTTTTTTTTTTATTCTGCGGCCTTTTAAAGATTTTAATTTTTATTAATATAACATTTTTGGAATGAAAATTTTTGTTCCATAATTGATGTTTTTCAAACATATAAATTATTGATTTTTTAGTTGTGTTAATTGAATGTAATTTAGATGCATGATGAAAAGAAGATTTCTTGCCAATAAACTCATCAAGATTGGAAATTTTATTATAAATAAAAAATCCGAAATGAATTTCCATGGCTATAGAAAATGGTTATGTGCATAAATACCTTGTATGCATGTGCAAAAGAACACATCTGAATCAAATTAATTAATGCATGAGCGGACATTTTACTTCGTCAGTCAAATGTGAATAATTTCATCTTTCAACTTCAGAAATATGGATCTGTGATAGCTTTATTTATATGATATAGTTACTGTTGATTTTTGACTAGGTGAATCAATGTTTTTCCCTCAGCTGTTTTTTTTTTTTTTTTTTTTTCGAAATTTATTAAAAAAATAATTTGGAGATTTTTAGAATTTAAAGCTACATTTTCTTAGTTTACAAATTTAATTTAAGAATCTACTATGCATGTCCAGTAAAGCCTTCTTACATCCGTATTAATTGGGAAAAATTCTATAGTACAAAAGTAGTTGATCGATTTTTGTGTAAAAAATAACTAGTGTCAGGAACTAATAGATTGTATGAAAAACTACAAGGAAAAAAAATCTCAACGAATGCCTTTTTATCTTTTCGAGGTCTTTCATTTACCATACTTTGGAAACAAAATGGCTTTTGAAAGAAAGTATTGTTGATCTAAACTTAAAAATTCAAGTTCATTTTTGTTTCCTTGAAACTTTATAAAAGAAAAGCCTTTCAAATTAAACATACAAAGTTTAATTTTTTTCTACAAAGTGTGTTTTATACTGAAATACCGCAGCCACAAACACTTTCATTGCGTTTTCTTGGTTATTGTCTTTAAAATGAAATTTTTCTCATCAGGAGGAAGGAAAAATACAGTAAGTAAAGCAATCAAAGGAATTTGTAAAGAATTTTGATAAGAAACTAAGCCTTAAAAATACTTTAAAATAATTTTAATGATCATGTCAAAGAAATAAAGTAATATACTTTAATGCCTTCTATATAACTGATACATTTAAATTTCTTTAGTAGCATGAATCCTGGGTTGTTTTTAGAAACATGGAGGTAATCAAATTATCTAAAAATTCTGAAGATGAAAAAGTTCACCTATCAGATTATTCATACTTTTATCAGCAATTTCTTTTCCAATTATCAAATTAAGATCTTTTCTATTAATTTCTTGTCAGGGGCTATTTTTTATTGGTACGATCGCTATCTTCAAAAATATTAAAGTTTCCTCAGGAGGGTAGAATTTGCTATTATAAAATTCTGTGACTAAATTTGAACTTTATAAAATCTGACCAAGTGGGAATAATTTTCTTGAAATTTGGATAGTTGGCAGTGATGAAATTTGTCAGAAATCTCTTAATAAAATTAGTGTTTCATTAACAAATATTTCATCATTCCTAGTTATATTTCATTACATCTAATTTAACATATTGGGTAAGGGATATAAAACCATAAAACCTTCATATCGAACTTTCTATTTTGCCATATGTGTTTGGCAAGATTTTCTCACTGAGATTGGATTTTCAAGCATGCTTAATATTAACGTGGAGTGTTTAGGGACTGTTCTCTCCTAAGGCATTAACACTGCAGAAATGCAGCTCATGCTAAGGAAATTACTTCAAACCCTAACATTATACAGCTATGGATTGAATACTGATAAAGGAATATTTTTTCAGTACTATCTGGCGCATCAATAAGGAACTCACCTTCTGAATTAGTCTCATTATTGCGTGCTAATTGGATTGTTATGTTAATCATGATGCGTTATTCCTTATTTGTTTACTCAAATATATATCTGGTTTGATACCATGACTTAATCCTTCGCATTCTACATTACACAATTAAGATTAAAAAGGCTGTTTCACAGCTTAAAATTCGAAAGTGAAAGGCCATACTGCTGCAAAGTATAAAAAAATATCTGAAAGAACCAGTTGATAAGACATATTCATTGACAATGGATGAGTTTGACTTCAAAATAATTAAACTTTGTAATTATCATTTAATTTAAACTGTAATTTTTTTTTTAAAAAAAACCCTGCTTTTTTTACAATTTAACAGGAATAAAAAAAACTGTATTAATAAAAGTTCTTTTATTGAATTAAGAAAATATTATTAAAAACTTAGCTTTTAACGATTTTTCAAAAAACTATTCCAAATATTGAAGTTTTAATTGCGGAAAATTTATCTATATTCTAATATTTTCACAACTGAAGATATGCTTTCTATCTTATTCTCTTTGGCTTTTATATCAACTAAATAGAGGGCGCTGAGCTCGTTTAATTTATTTGAGATGATGACGAGGCTCTTTCACCAAGCGTTGTAGGCTTTTTCAATCTTAAGGGCGGGAAAGCTTAATTTAGATAGGTATAACTGTCTGATGGAATAAGATTATAATTTCGCACGAACCATATTGGAGAATAACCATATTGCATTCAACTGGTATGTTTTTCAATGTTTTCATACTTGATTTCGATCTTATTGATTCTATATTCTCTCAAATCAGAGGAAAAACAAATGATTTTGGTACTTTTTCTTTTTGTCTCAAAATTAGAATTATATGAAAAAGAATTATACTAGAAATTTTCCAGATATATAGTTTTGCTACCGAAAAGAGGTGAAATGAAATTTCCCCTAAAGAAGTCGATAAAGAATTTTTGAGCTTCAAATCACACTTCTCCTCTACATTTTACTTAGTATACGTTATTAATGCATTTACAAGGCACCATAGTTCCAAAAATATGTTGTGTTGAGTTAAATAAAACGAAAGGTCACTCTATCACTTACTTTTTCATAAAAACACAACTGACAACTATCATATCTTGATTTTTAAAACCGAAATGGATCGCAGTATCAGCAGCCAGACTCAGCCTCCCTTTCAGATAATATGTGTAATACTTATACATTTCGCATTTATTTAATATATGATGCATTTGCTTTAATATAAATTTTTATAAAAGTTATATAGTTTACAAATTTTCTTAATTTATAAGTTCTATTACATGAATTTACCCACCACCATATTTCAGTTTTCGCATATATTTCAAGAAGGTGGGCAGAATTGTATTCTCTAAAAGAGAACTAACTACAAATGTTTTCTATGGGTTTTGTTTTCAGCTGTTCAAAACTAGTGAGAAATAACTCTTTACATGCTTGAGAAAATATGAGATTGGATTCGAATATATTTAAAAAATACCGAGATAATTTTATTTTATAAACAAGAGATAACCAGCCAATTTTTATTATGACTTACGTGTTAGTTCCTCGAAATTATCGAAAAATAACTAATTTGAAGTTTGAGAAAATATGACAGTTGCGTAATGTAATTTCAAATTTTGTTGATGGATGAATATGTCATAATCCTATTCATTCCTTAATTCTTAGCTTTGAAATTTATGTGTGATAAATCTTTCTTCTAGAGAACTGTTTCGATTTTTACTACTTTCGTTTCACTTAGACTCGCTTATTTTTGAAAATTTTTTCTCAAATCTTTTATTTATTTTTCAAGTATCTCAAAAAGATTTTATAAATGTATAAAAATAAACCTGTATAAGACCTACTATTGGCCGTAGACTTCCCTGTTGTTTTTCTTTCAAAATCTAAGAACTTTTTCTTTGAAATATTTATTTTTCTTTCAATAAATGATTCACATATATTTTTAGAATTTTATTTTTTCACATTCGAATTATTCCATATATAATTTTTTCCCCTCTATTGAAAGAACAAAACCGTATCTCTTTAAAGTTGCATTTTTTTCTTAAATGAAATAGAATTTATTAAAAACCGAAAAAATTGTCTAAATTACTTTGCTTCGCATAAGATTTAAAAAAAAACAATGTCTTTGAAAAGTTTTGAATTGGAGACTAAAATCATAATTAATAAAAAGAAGATATAAAAAGAATGAGTAGCATAGCGACTGGAGGTGCCTCGATAGTTGCCCTGACCAATAGTCCCTGGAAGCCAAAGAGTTACTGCATTAATCTCATATTTTAAAAAGGGCGCCATTGTATTTGAAAAGCCATTAATGACAACTACAGGTGAAATTATAATAACCCCATGCATAATGCTAACTCTCTTATGGCCTTGCATAGAACTGACAACTTTCATTTATTTAACATAGCTTCAATCAACACTAATTTCAGTTTGAAATAAGATTCTTGGTACTCAGCATTTACAATAATCAATACTTTGTACCTCAGTATTTGATACTTCAGTATTTAGAAGGTTAAGGTATCTTTCATAAAAAGAATGAAGTTGTAACTATTTTATCACATATGTTACAACTTCATTCCTATACGTATGCTGAGATGGTATTCAGTATAAAATTAGAAAGTCTAATATAATTTTTTGATTTTTATTTGTCATAATGTATGGATGAGGCATGCAAAAAATTATACACATAATTCTGTACAGTAAAAAATAGCTACATATTATAGTTTATGTGGAGATGCCTTTGCTGAAATAATTGAATCAATTGAAATTACCATTAAAATACACTTAAACTCACTGCTCTTAACTAAAACTTACAAAAAAACAGTACCAGTTAAATAGTTAATATGAGAAAAATAAAGCGGTAAAATCTGTTTTGATACAGGACCGCAGTTCCCTTGCGTCGCTTACAGTTCTCTTATCTTAAGTTGAGCTTTCAATGCAAATGCAAAAGCAGTGCTGAGACACGGTCTCTTAACGAGGTGTTCGATAACTGCGCTCGATCAAAAAATCTGTTCGATAACTCATTTTCGAGCAAAATATTTAAACAAACAAAGAGGGAAGAAAATCGCATTTTTTTTTTTTAATGTGACTCAGTAGTTTTTATAATTTCCCGGAGATTTTGTTTTTAATATGCTTGGTATTGTTAATTAGAATATCGTTGAAATAGCAGATTGAGCTTTGATGAATAAAGCGATTTCCCGAACAGATCATTCCCAGTGGCTGGACTATGGAAACAACCGACTATGAAAAGAATACGAAAAGTTCAGTAAATGTTAAAAATCTTTGATTAATAGTAGCCAAATATCAAGAAAATTTTCGTTTTGGAAAAGAAAGAATACCTGTTTTCCGAAGACACGATACAGCAGATTGTATTTCAGGTGTAAGCACAATCTTCCAACATACAAATTTGCTGTGTGTCGGAAGATTTGGATAGTCTACGTTCAACTATTCAGAAGGCCCTGCAGAATATCCTCAGGAACGGCGATGCTGCTTCCCCTAGTAGCACACATATTTCGTACACTATTATACGATATTAAACAATATTCACAATATTGTAAAATATTATTGAATATTGAAAATTTATTAGAATATTGCACAATATTGTACAATGTTTTTTTACAAGTTGTGCTACTTGTGACATGATTTCGCGATTCGACAACGGTTCTCACCTAAGTTTCTTGCTCGCTTTGATGTTGATTCAGAATGGCATTGGAATATACTCCAGAGAGACGAAGCGATTTTTCATTTGAACAATTCGGTGAATACTCATAACTGCCGAATATGAGAACAAGAAAATCCGCCATTAATTTTAGAGATCCCTTTGTGATCACCAAACATAACGACTTTATGTGGGTTTACAATATTATTTATTCTCGATTGATATTTCTTCGAGGAAGGAAGGACTAGGAATTCACTAACATATTAGATCATGGAGCAATGATATGCAGCCATGTTACGTAATTAAATTTTTCCTTCTATGCATACACGGCAGTGCCTTTTAATGTACAATTTTTATGCAAAATGGAGATCTTGTACACATTTGTCTTTGTGTTTGTAAAAATCGTTTCACAGAAGAACGTGTTATCTGAATCCCTTTCTAAGATGAATCACTGGCTCTCCCGATGACTTGACCGCACTCTATGAGTCTTTTGGGTTTGGGAGCCTTTGAAAATCTGGAAGGTAGCGATATTCTGAAAAATTTATCTGATTTTAAAGATAGTATTTCATTACCTGTTCCTAATATGTATCAGAACATACGGCAATAACTTACAGAGCATGCTATCTTACGATTTCATATAACAGTAGAAAATGATGCCGTCATTTTGAACGTATTTCTTTTTACAATAAAAATTGTAAAATGCTGCAAATATTTGCTGAATAAGGAATTTATTATTAAAAAATTCTGGTGGCGAAATTTTAAATTAATTTTTTTATTCATTGAAACAAATTCCCGTCATTTCATCACGTCCTACATAAAATGTTATCATTTTCTAAACAATAGTTTCATTTTTAGAAAGCTTTAAAATAAGTCTTTCAATTATGGATACTCTATGCAAATTACCTCAAGGAAAGGGATCGAATTTTAATTCGACAATTTTGCTTAAATCATGATCACTGAATCTTTATCAAATTTTAAAATCTATAATTCTTTTCCAAGAGCCCTTAAAGGAGTATTGTTTTTTTTTTTTTTATCTTGGAATTTTTCTATCAAACAATTCAAATCCTTTCATATACTCCAAACATATTTCCCAAACCTTTCAAGTAGCTGTCGAATTGAGTCTCAGACACTTGATAAATTACAGATTTACGTTATATAAAATAACCAGTGCAAAGCGGCCCCATTTCAATCGTCTTCCATCCAAAATCTTGTCTACCATGTTTAGCTGGGCATTCAGATCTCCGTGATTTATGAGGATTTAAACTTAATCCACTACAATCAAAGTGATGAGAAACGACATTTTCGTAAAAGAAGTCCACAACTGCCCGACAAATAATTGCCACGATTCAACAATCATTGTCACGAAAAGCACTTTATCTTGGAGAAGAATTAATCCTCCGCCATCACCATCCTGCCATTTCTTAACGATTTCAGTACCATACAGAATTCGATCTACCGAACGTCATT
This sequence comes from Argiope bruennichi, assembly GCF_947563725.1. Classification (NCBI taxonomy): domain Eukaryota; kingdom Metazoa; phylum Arthropoda; class Arachnida; order Araneae; family Araneidae; genus Argiope; species Argiope bruennichi. Next base: position 149,240,810 of record NC_079151.1, read on the forward strand.
AATTAAAGGACCTTAAAGGAAAGAAACGAAATAGCAAAAATATAACAAAATGACTGGAAACAATATTTCCTGGACGAAGAGAGAAAAACTTATAAAGCCAGATCGTATTACAGCCCCCATTCATCACCTCGTGTCAGAAGTAGAGTTTGTTCTTCAGCTTCCCCCCTCCCACCCCTCACCTAGTTTTTATTTCACCATTTTCTTCCCTCAAGGTCTGCCAGGGGAACTGGGGGCGTGTTGACAGCTGTGAATGCCATTACCCCTTCCCTTCATCTCTTGTACAAAAATGGCGCTCGGAAGTGTCAGGGCTAAGCTTTGTTCATCATTATTATTTTGGCTCTGCTATTTCCGGGATAGTTTTTACTTGTTCGGGCAGTTGACTGAAACAGTTAATAGAGGGCAGTTAATAGAAGGCACGAGACTGAAACGCTTTTTCCCTGCGTTTGCGACAGTATAGCTAGAGCAGACAAAAGTTCTCAGTTGAAAAAGTCTTCTGAGAATTGATAACTAAAAAGAAAAGGAATTAGGAAATGGAATGGAGCTGTTTAGTCGAATAAGATTTTAAATTTCAAATATTATTAATGAAAGAATCATGGCTGCTTTATTTTAAGTATTTTATTGCCGAAATTAGATGCATTTTCAAATTTATTCCTTGAAAAAACAAATCTTGTTTCATTAATGCTATTATTTTTTTAGAGAATTCTTATCTATTTAGTAACGCTTTCACTAAGACATTTTCATGTGAATATTAAAATAGTAAATTATTTTCTACCCGTAAGTTCCTTTGACATTTATGATTGATTATTTAAACAACCATTACGATTTTTTTTTCGTTCTAAAATCAAGATTTTTTTTCAATATCATCATTTATTTGAAGAAAGATGTAAAACATACCAATTTGATTATTCCATCGACTACCCCTATAGTTGAGTGTCATTTAATTTTTAAAATGACTAGATAATTTAGATTTAGCATTTAACTTTAAAAAAAACACACCTCCTAAACATTTTTAAGCGTTTAAAGGACATAAACACTTAATACTTTCCTTCATACTTTTAGATTGAATTGATTGATGAATTTCCTACTTCACACTTTTAGATTGGAAAAAAAAGTGGTATTCTGAAGAAAGAAAGAAAGAAAAAAATTATAGATTTTGATGGAAACAATTTAATTGATGTTAGTTTCATTTCGATGCAATCAAACTATCATTTGTAAAATTTATATGGAAAGCAGCAGAAAATATTTGGAAACTTTGAGTGAACACGAATCTTATTAAATAACTGTTTGATAAAATGAGATTAAAATGGTTTCAGTTATAATTAGAATTTGATAGAAGCGATTCTACATAGCTCAACGAATCCTTATTGCTTTTTAATAATAGCTATTTATTACTCATATATATGAATGAATACAAAAATTCAAAAGACTTTTAACCACATTAATGAGTTCAATTTTTGTATATAGTTAGATTTATGACTAATCTAAAAAAATGTCTATTAAATCAATGACACTTATTAATTTATTTAAATTATGCTGTGGTAAGGCAAAAAATCTAAGGTAAATATTGCATCTTTTCTAATATGAAAAATGTTAAATAATTTCAAAATGTTAAAAAATGCATAAATTATATTTTATTAGAGAAATATGTTTATAAAAAGAAATTTTCACTTAACAATAAAAGAACGGTGTAAAGCTCAGGATTTTCAATATTATTTATTCCAACAACTTTTTATTATATTATATTTGTTTTAAAAATTTTGCATTTTCGTCACAACTTTTACTTCCCAAAAGTTCGCCACTTAGTAGATCTACCGTTACGGCACGTAAAATTAGCGAAGCTTCTCAAATAAATGAGGAACGATAAGCGAACAATGAAGCAGTTCGTTTACGAATTGCTGTTTCACATGCTTTAGAATCTCAGATAAATATGCAGCAAGAATCGAAAGACAACGTTTATGTGCTATCTGATCACGCGCATTAGTACCAAAGGCCAACATGCAGCAAGAACCGAGGCAACTATTCTTAATGGAAAGTCGAATGGAGAAGATGTGCTCATTCCACACATTCCTATTATTCCCCCAGACTTGCCTTTTGATTTCAAAGACTGCAGTTCCCCATTCTCGATGACCAACAATAAAGCGCAAGGCCAGTTACTTCAAGTGCAGATTGCACGTAGAAAATCCATGTTTTTTATTTGGTATGTTGGATGCTCACGAATCGGACAGCTAAGAAATTTATTTGTTTTTACTGAAGACAGAAAAACAAAAAGAATATTGTCTTTTTCTTTAATAATTTATAAAAGTAATAATTTATACTTTTTCTTTATATATCATTCATTTCAATGAAAGAATTCATTATCGACAAGAAAATAAATATCATTCTTTCTATCATTCCTAATTAAACAAGATAGCTATTTGAAATTTCAAATGATATTTCCAAAATTATTTCTTTTCCAGCAGCAACGAGCCGGCTACCATCCAGTAAGTAATCAGATGAAACGCATTGTTTACTGAAATTCATCTCAGATGAAAAGATGTTTACTTCATGGAAGCGAAGGAATGGAAAGTAAAATAGCTAAAAAATTAAAACCAGTAAAGCTTCAGGGAGCTCAAAGCAAAAGGAGTTGAATATTTTTATTTTGGAATTAAAAAACATACAAAGAAATCAGTAATTTCTAGTTTGAAAGGTATGATGCATTTTGAAAATAAGGAAATGCCAAATTTTATACGAAACCTGAAAAGTAACGTTCAAAATTTAACCGGGGTAGATAGGGAAGGAAAACACAATATTGAATAAAAAATTAAAAACGGTAAAAAATTATCCGAAAGGTATACAAGTTCTTTGAAAGAAAAATGCATACCTCTCGCCAGAAAAGGGAATGTGGGAAAAAATAACTTACGAATTGCTGGAATTTGATGGTGTGTTTTCCTTTGTCAGAAAATAAATATTTATGCAAGGTTTATAATATTTATATCCAATTTTCGAATATCTCTTCTCTTCAAAACTGATTTTTCGTGGAGCAGTTATTTTTGAGGGGAGGGGGAGAAGGTCCTGGAAATCAATTTTTTCCATAAAAAAGCCGCTGAAAATTTAATTTAAATAGCAAGAATGCATTCAGTTGTGAATACGCATAATCGCAGATTCGCAGATAAGGGAGATCGAAAATGCTTTCCTATTTGTAGTACTGGGGTTTGTTTTCAGTGTATCACAGTATAAACAATTAATTGCAATATGTGCTTCTAAAAGGAGAAAAGTTTGATAAATTTCATCTGAATAGTTAGTACAAGGCCATGTGGGAGTTTCATATGACAAACATGTGGGAGTTTCATATGCTACCCATGATTGGATTTAAAATCTCAAGTACCTCAGAAAGGCGATTGGTAATAAAAGTTTTAAAATTTTATTTATAATTTTAATTTAGTTTCATTGTTTACCTACTTTATCAACTGGATTCAGAAATATGGTTTAAAAATGATAATATCAATCAATAGCTTCATTATCTATATAATGCCAACTTTCCATCTACGCATTTTCATGTGGAAGAACATAACCAAAATCAATTATCTTGTGATTATTTATTTAAAAAAAACACGAATTTAATTGAGTTGTAGTTGTTCATGAAAGAAAAATATTTAATCTTAAGTGTTTTAATCTTAAGTAAGAATGTTAATTCCATTTGCTCTTTCGTTTGCGTGTGTGTGCGTGCGAGGCCAGTAGTTGTTGCTATACACAGTATGTATAAGTCTAGTTTTGAAAAGATGCATAGCAATCAATAGCCTCATCCATCCCTTTCAATGTTACATCATTTGAAATTAGTTCAATACATTTTCATGTAAACTAAAGTATACTTTGTTTATTTTTATCGTATCTGAATATCAGTTATGCTGAAAAGCAAATGCTAATGTTTTATATCAGTCTCCAAAGACATCACGATTCAAAATAATTTGGTAGCAGCGCATTTAAAACTGTAGCAATTATTTTGATCGTTTTCATCTTTTTACTGTGTTTCAGCTTAATTATTTTTATCGTGTTCAGCTTTTGATAAATTCTCTGTCTTGAATCGTTGCAGAATAGTTCACAAGCTCACTCCATCATAAGTATCCTGTATATTTTAATCTGTTCCTATCATCAGGTGTGTAAACCACTTACATTGGTGGGATACTGAGACTTAGCGAGTAAACTGAAATGTTAACTTAATCTTTGATCCCGTAATCTGAATACGGCTCACGGTTACGATACCCATACGGAAATATTTCTCACGGAACTTAAGAATCAAAATAATCTAGCTAAGAAACACAAAATTTTCAATTCTAAAAAAACAAGGAAGGAAATCCTGTTCCCTGTTCTTATGTCCTTATTTTTTCAAATACATAAAAATTATTTTACAAGTTACTTAATTAAATATTAATATGGTATCCTCTCTTTAGTTATATAATATATTATACATACATACAGGGTTTTCAAAAAATAAGTTACCCACTTCAGAGGGCTCAAAAATGCGATCTATTGATACAAAGGAGAAAATTTGAACTGCAGATTGAGATGATGCGTTTTATATTTATTAAATAAAAAAAATACAAAAAATCATGGCGTTATAATTAATAACATTATTTAATATGGCTTATAATTGTTAAGTAAAATTACACAAAATGTCCTCCTACATTTTCAACAATATGCTCTAATCAGAAAACAATATTTTCTACAGATGACCGGAGTGAGTCTGCCGCAATATTAAGAATATGGCGCCGAAAGGTGTCCTTCAGATCTGGTAGAGATGATGGCCTTTGACGGTAGATATTGTCCTTCAAATAACCCCACAACTAAAAATCACAAGTGGTGTTGTACAGCGAGCGAGGAGGCCATGCTGTTGGAAATGACGGCTGATAACTCGTGCTTCTGTGAAATGCTGTATCAACAATCGCTTTACACGACGATCAATATGAATTGATGCACCCTCCTGCATGAAAATGTTGTCTTGAAAGCTTTCGCGCTGTAGAAGAAATGAGATTGCAAAATCCTTCAGAATATCATGGTACCGTTGTCCTGGGATGGAACAGCTTTGGATTCCATTTGAAATTATCTCTTCAAAGAAACACGGTAAAAATTCAAATCTGCCGTACGATTTTTCGTACAGTTGAATAATATCCAGAACATAGGCTAACTCACACTATTATGCGGCGACTGACTGCTAGCTTCAACAAGCGGGGATGCTGGAAGACGGGATTTATATTCATCCACTACCTGGAAGAATGCCAAGTTGAGCAGTTTTTTCGAATTTCTGCATCATCTTGCTTAGGGCACCTGGTGACATTGGACCGCTTCGCATCTGCTTCATACGACGAAATTCCTTAAAGTTGCAACTGAGTTTTGTTGGATCTGGTAGAACAATTTCATCAGTAGCGATTTTTTTTTGTAACGCAGGCATGACGAACAGAAAAGAAACTAATGTCCGTCCAAAATCCGCCTTCTTTTTATCCAAAGGAAAATGGTAATGAACATACACTGAAATGCAAATTATGTTTCACATTTTCAATATATGAAAATAAATGCCATTTGTGTTACGGCGCCATCTATTGGTGAATTTTTGTACTAATGTTTTGATTAATAAATGTAAAGCGCATTCTGTAGTTCAAATTTTATCTTATTTGGATCAATAGAACGAATTTTAGAGCCCTCTGAAGTGGGTAACTTATTTCTTGCAAATCTTGTATATATATTCAATATAAAATCGAAATATCTGCACTATAGAACATGATTATTTTTTATTCAATTGATTCAATATATAATTAATTCAATTGATTCAATATGAATGATTTTCAATGAAAACATTTTTTTAAATTGTTTTGTTCTGAAGTTTTTAAATTAATATGAACGTGCAAGATGGGAAATTCTCTTATTTGTTAGAAGTGTTTTCTTTTTCAGTCCTTTCTTTGCATATGCTTCAAATATTTCAATCCGTTCCACGAAACAGTTTCAATTAAGAAATATATCCGCACCAAAGTTTTAAAATTTTATGATTTTGTAATGAACATCAACTATAATCCTCATCTTTTACTATTCAGCCAAGGCGTTCAAATGTTGGTCAGAAAGAACGGATTGAATAAGTAGACATAACCAGGTCATTTTTTTGGGATATGTTCTCTGTCAACCTAATTAGTAAAAAAATAAAGAGTAAAGATTATAATAAATTTAAAGGAAACACATATTCGCAACTATACATTATGAATAAAAACATATGATCGCTCCATTGTCTGAACAACCACTAGGAGGATTCATCGATCAAACAGCTATCTGCATGTCACTCTGTGCGTCCATTAAAGTTGTGTCATGCAGTTTATCTTGAGTGTCCTAATTAATGCACTGTCAAGGAGTTCCTGTTCATTGTTGGCGCTTCCGATATGTAGCTCTGTTTCAAAATGATTTGTTTCTTAATATTTACCTCGAAATGAAAATTCTTCTAAGAACTCTTGGATCATATTGCATATTTCTAATTACACCAGGATATTTTCAAACTAAAAGAACTACTCTTATTTTTAATTGACACGCGCATCATATGCATTTCATCACTGCCAGCTTTCTTGACACTCAATTATTCAAGGTTTTTCTGTAAAGCTAAAGACTTATTCTAACTGTAACACTACTGAAGATTTGAGGTATATTAATTTTATGTTAACTATTAGTGGAAAACCGTTTCATCTGAAATGATTTATGTTTGAATAATTTAATCATATTGCGAATTCTTCACTACTCGAGGGGAAAAAATCGGTTTAAATGGAATTTAAATCTCAGTAGGTTTTATTTAAATTCACAGATATGTCTAAGGAAATCTTTCATATTACTGCAATATCTCAAAAAGAATACATACATGGAGAGATAAGTAAAGTGAACAGTAAAAATTCTAATAGACATATTTTCCAACCTATCTATCTATTATAATTCTTACTTTTTACTGATACGTTCAGTTTAATTGGTTCATCATTTCCTATAAAGCCCCTTGAAGCTGTAGAAAGAAAATTCAAACAAAAAGAAGTTACTTGTAATATATTTCTTATATGTCTTTGTATCTAAAACAAATTGTAAAATTTTTTATGCAAACGAAAATTGTGTATAACATTTTAAAGTGATTTTAAATAAACTTCTAATAATATTACTTGTTTAAATAGTGTTATCACTGAAAACGTAATTATTAATTATTCCTTTTTACTAATCTTGATTTTTTGAAATAGAAAGCATAAATATTTTATAGAAATAGGAATATGCCATAGAAAGAGGGTGCATTAAGATGAGAAAATCAATGAGTCAGTCAGCTGTATAAATGAATAGGAATTCTTGAAAATAGCTCGAACGATAAGTGAATTTCGAAATTCTTTTATGTTCTTAAACATGGTCGAGATTAGAATTTAGAATGTATTTCTTGAAAATTGAGTTTAAATTAAATAATTGCATAATATCATTTTTTTAAAAAAATATTTTGAAGTTCTTTTTAAGATTTATAGCAAGTAATAAAAGTAATATTTTATTACTGTGTAGATATCATGATTATCGTATAAACTACAAATGCCAAAAGTGTATACTATTTTACAAAATTTGAATGCATATGTTCTGCGTGTTAGTTAAATGTTTGAATATTGGGTTTGTTTAGAGAGATAAAATATTCTCAAGATTTCCTTAATGCTGTTGATTTGAAAACGTCCTTTCTATGCAGAAATTTGGCTTTGAATAAAGTGCTTCTCTAAAGTTATGAGTGTGCTTTCTTGAAAGTATGAAAATTATTTAATTTAAGCATGAGATTCAAAACTGTAATCCCTTTAAAATGTCTTGGAGTAAGAATTCTTGTTATACAAACAAAATGAAACAGGCACGTTTTTGAAATGAAATAGTCACTACTGTTGTTGGCATGTTGATTATATAATAAGCAGGAAAAAAAATGCAATAAATTTGAATCATAATTCATTACACTCTACACTAGATTTATATTAAGGTGGAATAAAAAAAAATTAAAAAATGATATTGAAACGCATATATATTGCTGTGTTGTGACTTCTGACACTTTACTAGCCAGGTGACAATTATCTGTTAGCGATTTAAGCCGAGTGAGCGTTTCTTGTTTTTTCAGTAGCGCCCATTAGGGTGCTAGAGTACGATTTAGCTACTTCATGCGACCCATTCGCTTGTACAATCTCTTTTTACAAGGGGGCACATTCACACACCTCACAGATAGAACACAGAAGAAGAACAACCATGCCGGAACCGGGACTCGAATTCGAGATGCCTAGATCACAGTGAAGACGCGCTACCCCTATGCCATGACGCCGTCACGTCTATATGTGGGAAAGTTAACTATCACTAAACCAATTTTTAGTACAAAGTTAATCAAATTAAATCTATGGTTGCCCAAATGATTTAAAAATTCAACATCCAACACCTAAAAACCAACTCCCAATTTTCCACCAAATTAATAAAAATAGATTCGCAAATGATACCTTTGTGTGTAGAAGTAGGAGTCACCTCCGTTTCTTGTATCGGTGCAGCTAGAAATATTTTCTTTGTCTTAATGTCAGAATAATTCTGTAGAGCAGTATTCCTCGAGGAATAGCATCTGCAGGAATGAGTTTTCCTAGTGACAAATTCGTATATTTCAGCATTTCAGTAACTCAGTTTCAGATATATGTTTTCAATTTATTCGAATTGCTTTTAATCCACCCAAGAGAAACAGTGGAATCAGTCCATAGTATTACAATTGATACGTTTCCTTTCCAATGTAATGAAAAAAGCCTAACATCTAATAATGATGCTAATAAATCCTGGAAGCAACTACCTTTTTAAAAAAAGGCAGTCTATTGCAGCCTCAGACTAATCCTTCTAATTTTCTTTTTAGTTTACATATAATACAACTTCATAAGCACGTTTGGATGCATCACAGAAAACGTGAATCTCATACTTTCTTAAAGCTGCTCTGACTCACGATGCACATTCAGCTCTCACAAATATAGTAATTCTTCCATCAAACTTGAAATTTAAACAGCTATATATAGTGATATTATTTCATCTCAATATAATATTAACGATACTGTTTCCTGCAAAAGTTATTTTTCCCGTGGTGATTGCTGAAGTCAACATTCTTAGGGATCATAGAAGCGTAAAATAATTCGTAACGATAATCTTTTAGCCACAGGTTCATTCGATGAATTTTGGAATACGTCCCTCACATGAGATTGCAATGCATCTTCAGTTTTCCAGCTCGTCCTTCAAATTTGATTTTTCTATGAAATGTGACCTTTACTTGACTCTTCTTTTTTTTGCAAGGCTAAAGAATTAGTTGGAAATTGAAGAAATTACATCCGCAATTTCTTTGTGAAGAAAAGGGAGGAGAGGGCACTTTCTTTAGTTTTTTCACTCATGATAAATGCATCTAAATATTGTTACAAACCTGAAATTTTGCTTCCCGGTACGAACAGTGTCATCGTAAGAAAGGCCGTTTACGATCTGTCCTGTGCGTGCTGAGCGGGTACCGCGTCAACCTCAGAGCTTAGCGACAAACTTGGTGACCATTTGTTGATTTGGCGACTTTGGCGACAAAATGGATAATACTGGAAAGTTCAAGAATTTTCACGAACCATCTACTAGGAACCGAGATACACCTAGATACGCCCTGATTGGTCTGGAAGATTCTAGCCCCGCCTCCCGGAACTATAAAAGACAGGCACTCTCAATCTGTGAGGAAGGCATTTTCATTTTGATTTCATTTTCATTCCGTCCCCAGCCATGGAAAAGGGGACAGACGCAGCGAGAGCGACCTCTTTAGCATTGCCTCCATGAGAAGCCAACACAGTTTCGGAGGTGATCCTCACACTACCCTTAGAGATAGATGTGGAAAGATAGAAAGCGCCAAAAGACACAGAAACACAGCCAACGTCAACATACAAGCCATTAACAGTGGTATTGAAAGAGAAAAGAACCCTAAAGTTCGAAATGATCTTTACGAGAAATTAGAACTGTATAAGAGAAGGTTTGACCAGGCCAATGAAAGATTGAATCAACTTAGACCCTGCATCCTCCCTGAATGTAGCACCCACAAAGAAAATAGCCTTGACATCTGCGCACACCTTGTTTCCTGCCAAGAAAAAATAAAAAAGCAATAGTGAAATCTTTAAAACCTTTAACGACACCCTACAGTTAATGATCACCAATAATCAGGAACACACCATACAATACCTAGATGACCTTAGCAAGGCAAATGAGCTGCAAGCAAAAATAGAAAAACTCGAAAACGAGGCCCAATTTCTCATGCCCTGCCAAATAGAAGGATGCCAAAAGCAAGTTCCCGTAAATGAAAAAATAGAAATTGAACAGCCCTTCCAACCTGTAGACAAGACATACGTCAAAAAGAAAAAAAAACTCCATAGAAAACCCAGACCTCTCCACCAGCAATAAATTTCAAATTCTAGAGGAAGAGACCCCACAACCAAGAAAAGTAATTCCCCCCATACACATGAAACTATCGGAAGTCTATAATCTCATATTGCAACAAATAAGCAGAGAATATCCCAATGCTGACAATACGTACTCAAACGGTTTCATCAAGATCACCCCCGGCACCGATGAAGAAAGATTGGGAATCTTGGATTTCCTAGGCAAAAAGAAGCTCGAATACGTGCTGTCAGAAGATCCCATAGAGAGACCCATCAAAATAATTATCAAGGGACTGCCTCTCAATCATGATATAACTGAACTTAAACAAGAAATGGAAGCACTACAATTTAATATAGGACGCATCTCACAGCTCAAAAACTTTAGGAACAAGACCCTCTACCCACTATTCCTGGTGGAAGTAAAGGAAACGGGTAATTACAATAACATCTACAACATCACCCACCTGTCCTACATCAGGATTAACCCTTAACTGGGGAGGTGAAATTTTAGGACTTAACTGGGGGGGTGCGGTCTACGAGACCGCACTTCATTTACACTCAAATTAAATTTTCTAATGAATGTATTAGTATGAAAAACTGCCAATATATTTTGCAGATATTTTTCTTGACATATAGATATGTTTTAGAAATTTTTCAAAATATATTATCATTGAAAAAAGTAAATGCGTTGGAACATGCATTTTCTTCTCAAATTACATGTTACAATAAATAATATTCTTGACAAAGCATATTACTTTTTACTTTTTAAATCCTATTTATTTTTACAGTATTTGAAGGTATATAGAAGAAAATAAAATGTAAAATGACAATGGGTAAAATTGGCCCTTTTTTATCTGCTTGTGTGACTTTCATACAACGGTTTTCTAGGACATTTTAAACATACAGATTAAACATACTAGATTAAGAACTAGTATAAAAATAAACCTATAAAGTATGCATATATATATCTTGGTATATTAATATATTTTATAAATTTTTCAAAATACATTATCATTAGAAAAATTAATTATGTTTGAACATACATATCAAAATCAGTTGAATGCAAACTTTCATCGAAAAACTTTTCTGTACAATTATCCTTATCACTAAAATCACTTTATTCTTCATTTAAAAGTGTCTGGAGCACTGCTTCATAATAGGATCAGTAATCTGGATGATATTTCAGGGCCCAAATTTTAGCGCCATCTGCTACCACTTGTTTATCACTGGGGCATTAACAGGGCGATGCGGTCTTAGAGATCGCTCTAAAAGAAATAACCAAATTATTTTAAAAAGCATCTGCTGAAATCTGTTGAAAAAGTGCACGTGTATTCAAATGCACGTGTAAAACAGGAAGAAAAACAGGAGAAAAAATGCACGTGTAAAACAGGAAGCTACAGGGTCGATCCATTCAATTGAGCTAAAAATAGAATAGGGGTGATAGAAAATCCATCGCTAGCGGTCTCACAGACCGCACGTCCCCAGTTAAGGGTTAAAATCGAAACATGCAGGAGACCCGCCAAAGCTACAATGTGTTACAGATGTGCAGGATTCCATGACAACGCTAGGAATTGCAGGTGCAATCCGCGCTGTATCAAATGCAATGGCACCCACACAACTGCAGAATGTCTACTGAAAGAACAAATCTCAGAACCTGTATGCATTAATTGCAAGAAAACCGAACACCTGGCCTCCTGGAAAGGATGTACTGCCTATCCATATACAGTCCCTGCCCCAGGATATAGAAGATCGTGTTCTGACACCCTTAGAAATAGAGAAATAATCACCACAAAAGTTCCCGAATCAACCCAGAATCCACCCACATCCAGACAGAGGCCCCAACATCAACAACAGTCACCTGAATCTATCCCACCCTCAGAAGCTCACAGCCCAATAACCAACATCTTTGAGATGAAAGAATTAATTGAAGCCTTCAAAGAAATCAGAAAACCATTGCAAGAATTCCCCGGACTCCTAACTGCAGCAGCAAAATTAAAGAAAACCAAGTCAAAAGAAGAAAGAAAACTGATCCTCCTCAACGCTCTACTAGACTAAGCCCCTACTCACCCGCCCACCTTCTTTAAGCAAGCTCCTGATTCGCCCACTTCAATCAATAGATAAACCACCACCCGGCACCGAAAACTGCAAAGACACTGTCAACTTCACCCTCATCTGCACTCCTCCAGCTAGCCGTTCCTGATTAGTCACCTCCTACACCTCCTGCCTTTTCGCTTTACCAGCTCTGGCCTCATTTTTCATCTGCCACGATGAGAGGACGGTCCTTCGGACCGCTCCTCTCCATAAAGTCCATGTCATCCCAGAAGCGTCATGCCTTCTTCATTTTTCCCCCATTACGGGAGATAGCTTCTGATTGAAGCGGGCTCTCCTAAACCACCACCATCAGTCAATCTGTGGGGAAGAATCGCATCTAACTAAATTTCCCCACTATTCCAACAAACTCATGGCAATATAATGAAAGTAAAGCTCTATCAGTCACATCAATAAGGGGATAGTCCTTCTCCAAGGACGGGAGCCCCGACAAGCCTATCATCGAAGTCTGCGGGGAAGTCGTGTGGTGAGTAGTCGAAGTCGCGTGAGAAGTAGCGAGTCGGCAGCTAAAGCGAGAAGTTCAGCCGTTGGAGAGACGGTAGAGCGATGCTCCGAGGAACCCCTCTCCTGCTGGATTCTGTCTGGCCGCTACGTGTGCTGTTGACAATTACTACCTGTGGGCTACTGTCGTCTGTGGTGTGTTGTCCTGTGTTCCTCTCTGCTGTCAATATTTGTCGTCTGTGTGCTATCCTGTCTTCGTGTAAATAAACGTTGTTGTTTTCTACTGAGGACTGCTGATTGTGAGTTTTCCCTACCATATCACTACCACTATCCAAACGAACCCAGAAATCCGTAACAATATGTACTTTCTGTCAAATGTATGGCTGTAGTAAGATATCATGAGCTAATTGTCCGATTAATGCTCATATTGATAAGGTGTAAGCCAAATGGTATTTTTGTAAAACTACAATGAAAGAATTTCATCCGTTGAATTTGTATTTCCTGGGACATCCCTAGTAGTTTTGAACCATGTGAATTTATTGGCGTTCCTGAATTCTTCAGCTAATAATGATAGCACTAATAACAATCAACATATAGAGAATAGCCTGACTAATATCGCAAAAGCGATGATATCATAACTGTATGGCGGTCTTTGCCAATAGTTCTGGATTCATTTCGTGGCCATCATTCAAAAAGGAGACATAAGCAAGGTGAAGACGCAAAGAAAACTAACATGTTGTTGCACTTTATCATTCTTTTCTTTTTTCAGCGTGTTCAGATAAATATTAATTTTTGGAAGTATCCTTTGATATCAGAAGAATAAGATCAACTTGCCTCTTATTGATAAATTCTTGCATTCCGCTTATAAAAAGCTCTAAATTCAGTATTATCAGTATTCAATCCACATATTAACACCTTTTTTATTTTGTAACATATTGTTGTAAAAACTAACCATTCTGATAATACATATTTCTTCGTAAAGTCTTTGTTTATGATTGACTGATTAATTGGATTTATATCTAGATTTGTAGCTATAGAAGAGCGATATCTAATAATTTGAACCGTGATAACAATTAAACTGGCATTTCACCAATTTAACTTCTGCATCTCACTACTCGGAAAATCTTCGGACCCATCTATATGAACAGCAAGTTTATCAGGCTTCTCTCTTTCCGGACGCTGGTTGCAATTTTCAGGCGCGGTACTCTAAAGTCTGTCAGCTACCAACAAGAGTAATGAGCGCTAACCCTTTGAAAGCGAAGCCGTTTTCCGCTCTATTAAATGATAAGCATCGGATTGTCGACTCAAATAGTTGTTTATAGAGTCAAATGTTTGCAAATATTTATTCTTAGTGATATATATCTATCTCTCTTAGTTATATGCTGTTTTTTCTCGTAAGAAAAATTTTGTTTGCTTTATTGTGATTCATAAACATTTAAAATTGATAATTTAATTGCTAATTTAAAATGTAAACATAAAATTGTTCATTTTATAAATATAGTGAATATTTTCCAAAAATATATCTCTGTATTGTTTATTTAAAGTTTAAAAGCTGGTTAGGAAGACAATTATATGTGCTTTTCAATGATATTCCTGAAAAGTATGTTTCAAACAAAGGCATTTTTTTAGAACTAATACAAAAAAATTTGAAAAATGTTGGTGTAACTTACACGCAAAATTTTTATTTACATTTCTTTCTTAATTCTCTCTTCGTTTTCAATTTAATTTTGAAACTATCAATTAAATTATAATTCACCTGAAATAAACGTAATCATTCATAATAATTTTGTTAAAACTGAGAATTTAAGTTTTCGAGAAAAAAAAAAATTCTTGAAATAGAGTTTCACAAATATTTTAATTTTCTGTTTGATTTTCATAGACCATAAAAACACATTAATATTTGAAATCTTTTGTTATGGAATTTTAAATTATGTTCGATTAGGGAGTGCTGACAATTTCTCAACTTGCATATATTTTTAAAATCAAGTGCATATTTATTCACTGAGGTGACAAAAGTCATAGGATATCTCCTACTAACGTGTAGACCTCTTTTTGCCTTGTAGAAATGTTGAGGAATTTTGCCTCTGTGGATGTCCATTATTGCGGGAGTGTTGTTGCAAGATTTTTTGCAGGAACTGACCTCCAGATTATGTCTCATAAATGTTGGATGAGATTCATATCGACCGATCTAGATGGCCAATTCATCCACTGGAATTATCAAAAACGTTCTTTAAACCGATCGCGATCAGCTGTGGCGCACTGCCATTCATAAATGTCACATTCTTGTTTTCGTACAGAAAGTCTAAAAATAGCAGCAAATGGTCTCCAAATAGCTGAACATAACCGTTTCCAATCAATGATTGGTTCGGTTGGACCAAAGTCAATTCAATGTAAAAGCAATCTACGTCATTTTGAGACCACCATCAGCTTGCACAGTGCCTTGTCAACAATTTAGGCTTATGGCTTCGAGGGATCTGCACCACACTCGATCATCCCCTCTTACCAACTGAATCATGATTCACCCGACCAAACCAAGGTCATTTCACATAGGGACCGACCCAAATGGTCAAGAAACTATGGGAGGTGCAGAAGAGGATGCAATTCTGTTTAAAGCTGTTAGAGTCGGTATTCTGCTGTCATTGCTTATTTAGGACAAATATCAATGCACTATCCTAATGGATATGTCTATCATATGTCCCACATTGATTCCTGTTGTTATTTCAAGCAGTGTTTTTTTTTTGTCTTTTATCAATGCTCCTTCTACGCAGATGTTGCTGGTCTCGTTCATCAAGTGCAAGCGATCAGCCAGTAATTATTTAGTCCATGGTCGAATATTATTCTGGAAATTATGTATTCTCGGCGCACTTTTGACATTGTGGAACTCGAGATTTTCACTTCTCTAGCGATTTTCGAAACGGATTGTCCACAGCGTCTAGCTCCAATTACTATTACGCATTCAAAGTCTGTTAATTCCCATCGAGCATCCATAATTATGTCATAAACTTTTTCACATGAGTTACTTGAAATAAAAAATGGCTTTGCCAACATAATAACTATTTATAAATAGTTAGCATACTGACAAAGCTTTTTTGCACGCAGAACTACTATCTGTATATTTGCCTATGATATTTGTCACTTCAGCAATTTGATCAGATCAGACTGGGATAGCCTGGTTGGTAGGACGTTGTATTCACCTTCCTTGGGTTGTGAGGTCGAAACTCGCAGGCCAAAGGCTCTGTATGTGACGGCTGGGGTACGTATAAATCTGTCATGGCCACAAAGTCCTCCATGTCACAACAATAACACTGATAGTACTGGATCAGAGGTGATCGTTCTGTGGTTCAGATTGTAAATTACGATCCGTGAATGAAATGCATGCATGAATGAAGTCCGCCCCGTGATAAGGTTGTGACACAGGAGTAGCTAAGATGTACTTTTCGCCCTAGATGTCGCTACTGAAACAAGAGGTGCTCTCTCGACTTAAAATAGCTGACTTTGTCAACGGGTTAGTCTATGACAAGTGTCATTAGAATTAACAACAACATTTGATCAGAACTGCTGATTGCATGAAACGCATTTGTTATTAGCTCCAGTAGTAGCGATTATGCAGTATGTTTCATTCTCCATCGTACAACTTTGAACTATCAGATTACAGAAAGTGAGACTGAATTCTCGAAAGGCGTTTTTAAACACTTTCTTTTCATCGTTTTGATAAATGGAATAAGCGAAGTATAAATTTGGGAATACATTAGAAAATAAAATTTAAGAGTTTAATATAATCTGCAATCTGATTTCCGAAACGGAATGTCCAAGGTTTTTATAACACTTACACTATTTTATTGGTTTCTTTATCGATAAAGTCATTAAAATTGATTAGTAACAATCTAATAATTACAATAAAACAAATCTTAACGAATATATATTTTTAAATTTTATAATAAATTATCCACTCCATTTGGAATTCTTTGAAAAATTACGCAAGTGCAACTATTTCTGATGAAATAAAATTTCTTCTTGAAAAATATGCTTGTGTTTCACTCAGTCGCAAAATTAGGCAAGACTCAAAATTAGTCAGTCGCAAATTTAGGCGGGACGTACCTTGCAAGTAAGAGAACAATTCACGGAATGAATATATAAAGTTAAATATTTTAAACCACGTTGAGAAGATCCAAGCCATTGTGTAAACCCGATATTACCACACACACACACACACACACATATATATATATATATATATATATGTATGTGTGTGTGTGTGTGTGTGTGTGTGTGTGTGTAAGTAATGATATTTTAATTCTAATTTCAATTCAATTAATTTAGAAGGTTCTATCTTAATTTAGCCCATCGTAACTTCATTCTAAAATATTCTTTTATTTTCCAGAAATCCAATGTTATATAAGACTAGTGGTCATCTGTTCGTACCTTTTTGCCTTCTTTCTGCCTTCTGTGTTTGTGCCGCTCTGCGTCTTCTTGTTAATAATTATGCTTTACCGAAATGGATATTAAAACGAAATTAAAAATATAACGTCTCGTCTATGTCTTCAAACCTGCATTCTACTACAACCAAAATATCTTACATATTATTTAGCCGACAGGATTCGAAATCTTATATATATATATATATATATATATATATATATATATATATATATATATATATATATATATATATATATATATATATATATCGGGGTGTCATAGCAAGTTTTCTCGAACAACTTAATAGTTTCGAAAGTGATTAGCAAATAGAAAAAGTTAATGCAAGCCAGTGTGTCAGAGTTTCTTTCCTAGTTTCAAACAGGGCAGGTCAACCAGTTTAGAGAAAGATTTAGTTGGTATTGAGTCGTAATTTCTTTGAAGAGCACCGGAGAGACGCATTGCGGATTTAAAATGCAGATGTTGCCAAAAATCGTAGTTACGGTGGTGATTTATTGTTAGTTTGGATTGTCAAGAACCTGGAATTTCGTGAAAGGAAATGTGGAACCGTGAAAACCCAGATTCATCTAAATATCAAACAGACAGATGGCGTTTCCTTATTTAAATTAACGAAATTTACAGGGAATTGACAAAATTAATTAGCATTATGTAAAATCTCAAAATGGATTCTACTCAGTTTGGGTAGATTAAGTAATACATTTAAATGATCATTAACTTTAACAATTTTTGGAATTCTGATGGAAAAAAAAAGAATCAGATATTCGAAGTTATGCAAAATTTTGCTATCACTTCTGGAAACTAAGTTATTCGACATTCCTCCGCATTTTAGATATCATAAAAATAAATCGTCTTCTTTTCTAAAGACAGTTGAAAAAAGAAATATGAATATATAGGTTACGAAATCATATCTTAAAATCAATATGTAAGTGAAGAAAGTGTTACCAATAGTTCCCGAATTTTATTTGATACTTTAGATGTATTTTGAAGGCAACAACTGTGGAAACAATAGAAAATACATCATTTTTCCATGAGGCGTTTCTACTCAGAATACTTGTATTAATATTCAGAACAATATTTCTTTTAGAAAGAAGATATAATTCGCAAAATATAAGGATCTATCTGCTATAAGAATTTTTCTTTATTTACTGGTTCTTTATGAACTCACTGATTTGAAAATAGATTTTATATAAAATGAAGTTTTCAATTATATTTCAAATATTTTAGTATTTTTCAATTTTATCCCTTAGTGAAGTTTGATGGGTTTTTTTTTATGTTTAATGATTTTCAATACAAAAAGAAATAACTCAATTTAATTGTTTTAGTTTATTTTGTTGTTACAGTTCAAATATAAGCAGTTGTCTCTAAGAAATTGTAATAAAATGTTGCAACACTGCTAAAACTAATATGTGGCCATTTTTTCTTTTCGTTAAATGCTATAAGGACTGCAATAATATGAGTGCGTTTATGCTATGTAACTATACGATTTACATAGAAAATTTGTAGCATTATTATTACTCTACTCCAGCATATACTGATTCATAAAATTACTTGATGCATTTTCCTAGAGTAATTTAATTTTAGGTGTTAATTAGTATTTTAAGAATATAAATATAAGAATAAATTATACTATTTTTGTGTTTTGTAGTGGTAAAATGCCGTGCTCAAAATGAGATGTTCAAATGTCAATTATAATAGATAATGTTGATCTTTCCGTTTCGTTAGAAAATAAATAATCTTGCATTGTTCATTGCCCTCTCATTAAGCATCCTCTTGGATTCTGTGGAATTTTAAAATGACCGAAATGAAGGGGCTGTTAACAACATCCTCGAATAGATGGAGAGATATTTCCATCTTTCTCGTTTGGGGAAGCTCTCCTCCCTTCTCAATATATCCGGGCGCACTTTGACAATTGCCGAATTCCGCAGTGACTGTTAGAAGACATTTAAGATTGCTTTCTGACAAATGCTCACTGCTATTCGCCATTTCTTTTTCGTCGCCGTCATTGTCGGAGAATTGCACGGAATGAGCTCCTCTCTTTTTATCCCAACTCCCAACATATGAAGCGTTCCCACAAAATCTTCAGTAGGTTGCGTTTTTTATTCATTTATTTTTTTATTAAATGTAGTGAAAGATGGAGTTTAGACATTATTTTGACTATCATTTAAATAAGAGGCACGTTTTTAATGTGTTAATTTTGATTCAAAAGGGTGACATTGACAGAAAAATTATATGATATTTAAAATTATTAGCTTCATTTTGTTTTTATATACATAAGGCAATTACATTTTGCTAACATTTGTTTTGTTCTCTTTATAAATACGGTCCATGATAGCTTTTCTTATCTGTGGCATTTAGATAAGAAATGAATAGATGTATAAGCCGTGTTTTTATTTTTTTGTAAAAATAAGAAAACAATATGTTTTTTTAATATAAGCGTGCCATGTGCTCATTTTTTGTATTAATATAATGACAGTTATAATTTACCTACAAATCATTTCAGATAGTGCAATGATTTTTTGCAGAAAGAATTTAATGTGTAGCAAGGATAATGTTTTTTCAAAGTTACAAGTGAGAATATAACAAAATGTTGTCAAGTTTAGATTCAATCATTTCATTTTTGTGCTGAAAATAAATGGGTCGATACGTTTTTCATCTGAGAAGATTTCTCAGCTTTTTTGTGAACCTCATTCCCCATAACAAGGATGCATCTGTCTTTCAAATGTACGTTGGCGTCTACACGCCAGACTATTTAGCCTGGTGCTACTAAATTTGGCACATGCATGCCTTGGAGCGTGAATTATGAATCAAGGAACGATTTTTTTTTTGAATTTTTTATTAGAATTTTAACTCATAATTGGAAATATAAATTTCCTCAGGCAGCAAGATACTGGAGTCAAACTGACTCCATTATTATGTTTCTTTTTTTGTCTTTATTAAACAGCATTGATATTTATTTTGGAAACACAATATATTTCTTGAAATATTGGAGTTGCCAAAATTATTAAAATGTTAATATTAAAAATGTTACTTGTTATAATATTAAATGTTGGAAAGATGTTAAAAGGAAAGAAAAAACAATATTTTACTGAGTATTTACTTCGTTTAGATATTACGAAATTACACTAAGGTTAATAACTGTTAGAATTTAAGAAACAAAAATGAGGAATATAATATTTTATATAGTATTAAAATATTTTAAAATATTATAATATTATATAATATATATATAATATTTTAAAATATTATTTTAAGAATATTTTTTTTTAATTCTTTTTGCATTATTCAAATTAAAAGCAGTATCAGAGACACGGAGCCAATGATTCCATAAAATACAACAAAAAGTTTGAAATAGAATAATTTGGTTATACACGCCTGTTCATACGTGTTCATTTTGCCAATATACTGCTGAAAGAGCAACTTGAAGGTACTAAAGATATGAGTGTATTCGACAAAATACCACATGATAGTCAGAGCTAATGAACAATGCGGAGTCATTTTGACTTCCGTCTCTAGTTACAGGTTAAGAAATGAAAATTTAAACTGAATTTTGGAGTATTTCTGAAAAAAAGAATGTTACAAAAATGAATTTTACACCATTTCAAAGTTCTAAAGAATTGGCTTTTGGATGATATTAATTTAAATATTATGCACATTTTGCCCACATTTTGAAAAATTTTAAAACATGCTTTTTGTGCACAATTTCCAACAACAGGTTATGTTGTTGTCTTGAAGTTCGAACTCTTTCATTATTTCATCAACTCTCTGACCGTATGATTTTCTACTATTGTTGAAAGCTAAAGAAGAAATATTTTATTTTGTAATTTATATGATGGATAATATAATGCATAATAGCATGACATTTGGAAGATAGATGAACGAATATTTGTTTTTAATAGCGCTATGATATCATCGGATTGATCGTCATTAGGAAAGCTCATGCACACAATAAAATGAGCACATGTAGGACAATTAAATTAGCATGACTTTAATTTCTGATAATTTGGTAGAATAAGAAGCCTGAAACTATAGCTATCAGTTAAGTTAAGTTATAAGTGAAATAAAATATAACCAATGTTCCCTTCAAATCGGTTGGTCATTAAAGGCAAAAAATGAATTAATATTATTGAATAAGGCTTTACTTCGATTTTTGAGTGTTGGATAATACTGATGCTAAACACTTCATGCTATTGCTAATCACCACTTCATTCCACCAAATGCTAATTTTTAACAATAAAAGAGAGATGTTTTGTTGAAGCTGACGATTTTGAAAACATTCTGGAAAACAGTAGAGATGATGCCTAACAATTTGCACGTCGTGTGCAACTAACATTTGACTCCTCTTTCATATAGTTGCATATCTACGAAGTAACGGAAACAAAGATTGTACATTTTTAGATAACTTATTCAAATAATGAATAAAAAATGGATTCAAAGATATTTTTGATAATAAGTGTACTACTGTCCATTTTAATGTTAGTAGAATACTGTTTTAAAGCGAAGACGTACTTTTGTACATTTTGAAATAACGTGTACGAAACTGAGGTTAGCATCTAGCTCTCAAAATGACGACACCACACATATGAGAAGATATTTGATCCGTGACATCAGTTTTCTCTGTATTAGACTTATATGTTTGACGTATCTGTATCATAATTAGCAGAACTTACATCAAAATTCACTTTAATAGCCCATTCTACATTTCGAAATGGTATAGTTTTGGTCCCAAGATTCCTTTCCCTATAATATCCACGTTTTACACAGTTTTTTATTTAATTTGACGCTGCCAACTCTCGTACGGAAGTTCAGTTGTTTGTTTGTTGTTTGTTTCTTATGGCACTTGCCACTGACAAGCCCACTGTTACGAAGACAGCGATTTAAGCCTGAGGGAGAACGTCTCTTATTTTTTATAGCAGCGCCAACTAGGGCCAAGAGTACGACTTTGCCACTCACGCATCACTCATTCGCTTGCACAACCCCTTTTTACAGGAGGGCACATTCACACATCTCACAGATAGAACAACAGAAGAACAACCATGCCCAAACCGGGACTCGAACCCGGGACGCCCAGATCACGGGGAAGACGCGCTACCCCTATGCCTGGACGCCGGCGTGGAAGTTCAATTTCACTACCATTAGCATTATTAATTAATTTCTTCGTTTAATTCGCGAAAAAAAATCCTCAAAACAGTCTACGTACTATCAATTAAAATGAAGTAAAAAAAATGAATTAAAGAATTAAATAGTAGTATGAAGAAGAACATTCAGCTGTAGAATTCGTTTCAAGAGCCGAAGGAAGTTTCGTAGAGTCTCGTATGAAACGGTCTATTGAACAGATGCTGTCTATGTAATCAAAGAAAATCTCAAAGCAAAATAAACATGCATGTAAAAATAAAATGATGTCTGGATTCTTTCTCAAATTTTTCTATCCATCGCTGTTTACATGGAAATTTTAAACGTTTGTAACTTGAGTAACTATTTTTAAAAACCCTGTATTTTCAAGTTGTTGATAGGTAAAATTTTGAAAAGCATGGAGCTACTCTCAGATTTGTATTCCTTATATGAAAAAGATTTTTTTCCTCTTGATTAAATTTTCTGAATTCCTAGAAGTTTCTAATTTGAAAAACATCAAACACATATTACAATTCCATGAATCGGATTTAAACAAAATTACCTGATCTAAAAAACACAAAATATTAGGAATAAATATTGTTATGAGAAAAAGTTAAAAGAATGATATAAAAGATTTTTAAAAAACTGAGCGGTGGACATTTTGACAGACTATTCTGTTACGAGACTGCATGCTTCAAGTGTCACATTTCTTAAGATAAAGTATTATTTCAATTCTTTTGTGAACCAAAACTTTTAAGGGTTCTATCAATTTTCTCCATTTGTATCTTTATTTATATCAGAGTATTCCACATTATTTTAAATTTATAGGATTTTCATTGGAAGTACTTTTTTTTAAGCATTCAATAATCAAAAGGTAGTAAAAATAAGAGATTGACTCTAATATTATTGGAAACACCATACCATCAATAGCATGTATGAAATTATTATTTTAAATCAAATCAGCTTCAAAGTTATTTCATGAAAAGCTATTCGGAAACGTTGCATTTACTGCGAGTTATCATTTCAAATCTTGAATACATCTTAACACATTTGCACATTTTAGTTTAAGATTCCAATAATTCCAATTGATATTAATAAAATCCTTCAGGAGCATAGATCTATTAAAGACAGTTTTTTCCGCACAAAATTGACATTTCTGTTGCGTTTTTAGAAATATTAATTTGTATTATTAATATGATTTAAGAGGACTTCAATGTTTGTAAACTTCTAGTTTCATACTTTAGCTCAGAAACGGGGGAAAAGAGGGAGAATAAAGCATAGTTAACATTCAATAGAGCAATGTTTCATGTGCTAATTAATTCGTTTCTTGTATTGATATAGAAAAGCTTTTTGTAAAAAAAAAAAAAAAAAAATCAATTAAACAATTTAGTTTTTACTTACTTGATTTTAACGAAACATTAAATTCTAGATACTTTTTTTTATAGTTGCCTTGAATGACGTAACGAAAATAAATACTTCCTGGGAGGGATTATATAATTGTTTTGACCCAACTTTTATTTGAGGCATAGCATTGACAAATTACTCTCTGAAAAAGGTGATATTTTTTCGCTCCCTCATCATATTTGATTTTTTAAAATATTATTAGAACACTGAGATTTTCCCTATTCCAGGAGCCATTCTCATCATTTGGCTATGGCTCGAAATCGCTTGATCTGTTGCAAGCAAATTTATATATATCATTGAACGTGTTAATCTAAATTAACTAAATTAGATCCTATTAATTTGATTTCATTTTATTCGACATTTGCAGAAGATTCAATATGTTTATAAGGCACTAATTACTTTTAAATCAGATTAATACTGTGTAGTTAACTTTTGAGGATTTTATTTTTACGAATCCGAGATTAAACTACAGTCTTCTTAAAGATTGAAAACGGTTTGATTTTCAATAAATAGTTTACTTTTCAATTTAGTAGTCGACTCATTTTGATGTCAATGTCCAATGATTCAATAACGATTTAAAAATATCTTAAACCATATTTGTTAATATATTACCATTTCGCAATATTTGAACTATAAAAATTAAAAATAGCTCTACTTTTACTACTACTTTAGCCGCATTTTTATGTATTTAATTGTATTTCTTGAATCTCAAAAATATTTTATTTTCGAATGTGTGAGAAAATATACACAAAGTACGAATTATTTTTCTTGAGCAAGCAAAACGGAAAAAGTCGAATCTGACAGTACTTATTCTTTTACCTATTATTCGAAAATTATCTCAAATTTGCATCAAATAAAACACACACAAAAAAAACTTTTTCATAAAATCTGCTAAAATTGTAATCTTAAGAAAATTACTTCTTAATCATTATTATCAATTATTCTATAATTTCATATTTTAAAATAAAAAATAAATAAATTGGTATGTTAAAACTTTTTAATAATAGTAGATTTTTAATAATCATATAGAATCGATAATATTCTAAAGTATATACTAAAAATTCAACGAAGCTCTAAGTTTGATGTTGGAATGATATTATTTAATAAAGCTACAAATAAATGCAATTTATAATTTTCGTATTTATCGATTCGCTTAATTTCAAATAGTATAAGATATTTTAGAGCTAAATGTAATTAAAATGATGTTTCATAATTTCTTTTCTTGCTTTTTAAATCGACCTCGTTAAGATGAAGAAAGCAGCTTGTCTCAAGATTTGGCAACTTGTAAATGCAATTTTCGTTTTAGTTTCCCAATCTTGAAGAAAGCGGGAGCCTTTTGTGAATGTCTCAAATTAGAGTAGAACGATCATAGGTTTGTAGATTTCAATGTTTATATGGGCCTGGTGCCCATTTAAACTGTCGTTTCATGATGATGAGGCGTGGCATTCAGAAAATCATGTGACAGCTCGTCTATTGCTTTTTGTTCTCTCACCACTATTTAAAAATAAATCAATCGTCCCACAATAATAGAACTCTAACTTCGGAACTGGATGTTTATATATATAACTAAACAGCATATAGATGTTCACTGTGAAAAAAAACACAGAATGCTATGTTTCTGGTACACAATTTTGGATTTAATTTACCAGTTTTAAAAAAATAATAATTATATAAAATCTTAAATATTTCCACTATAAATGCATACAGATTACAAAGAATTTCAGAATTAACCTCACTGCTATTGTTATTTTTATTAACTTACCAAAGTGTATCAAAAATCACGGAAAACTTTCACAGAATCTAAGATTAGAAATTTCCTGAAGCAGTTTACGATTCCAATTTATTTATTGATCTTATCTTCCAATCTTCCTTCAATGGCTTATCAACCAAGAGGATACATGGTACATATCAGAACTTCTGCCGGTTCCATTAATTCTTTACAAAATAATCCCGTCTTTCAGTTGACAGAATTTCCTTTCTTCTGAAGAGGATAAATAGATCGCCTCTCGGTTTGTATAAACCTTCTCACTTTGAACAAGAGTGTACGGAAGTGCATCTCATTAAAACTGTCTCAAATCTGATTTTATTTAAATAATTTGGAATTGGAAGTTCCTTTTGCAGGAGAGTTTTTCGTATCTTGATTCATAAAGAGATGTTGTCTGTTTTCGCTCTTCTTTTGCAGCTTTTATAACTTGCATCGGAAATCAATGCTTTTAAGCGTTCTTGCGTTTTCGTCACGATAACATGATGGATAAAATTAAGAAGTGCAACATTTTTAGTTCTTTACATTGTTTGTGGAGCATTTGAAAATTTTCATTCCATATCATCGATCATCTTCAAATTATTTATTTTTGATTGAATATAATTAACTCTGTTAAGAAAAAGCATGATTATACAATTTGCTTGAATCTCTGCTTAAATATTTGGAATAAGAAAATGGATGGAATTAAGTAATATTAATATCATTAATATTACTTAATAAATTAATTAATAAATAAATAAATTAAGATGTGTCTAAGGTTAATTCGATTCAATGAATGACATAATTTTTTTTTTATATTTTTGCCCCTAAATAAATTTTGAACAGGATATCATTATTTCTAAATAGTATTCGTAATTTTTAAAACGCTTGAATTTTAACGAGCGAATATAAAACCTTATTTTACAGTACAACGAGGAGTTTATATACCATTACGGAAGTGATTTTAACTGAAAGGAATCTTCATGTAATACTGAAATACTGATAGCTTAAATTGAATGTGTAAATGGAACGTCTCTTTCAATGAAGATATCAACGATCTCGGCTTGATCAAAAATGTCCTCTTTTTGAAAACATACCATTTTAAATTATGTATAAATCTTTGGCTTCCGAAATAAAGCATCCTTCATTGTGGGAAGTCAACTTTACGAATGAAATTTCAATTTAAAATATATGTTTAAAAAACGACTTGTTTGGTCATAAATTATATGAAAGTAATCGTAATTTTGGAAAGAAAAAAGAAAGTATTTCGGCTACTGTATTCAAGAAGATACAGTAGTCAGTAATATATTTTATTTTTGGATTTTCTATCGTTCAAAATTCAAATAACTACATTCACTGAAACAATTTTGACAGGACAAGAAATGGCCTTTTGTTTGTTAAATATTTAGATTACATTCTTTATTTTATCCTTATTTTTATTCTTTTGAAGTGTATCGAGCGGAAATAACTATTACTTTCCCTTTTTTTTACATAAAAGTTCATTTTTTCTTAATATGCCATTTCAGATCACAAACAATAATTTCTCAAAAATTATTTCCGTTATTTTTTATCAAAGAATTTATAGTCTAGTCATTTTTACCATATTTGAGCATCTTGTCTAATAATAATTCATATCATTTCCTCTTTTTTATTAAAAAAACCCAAAATTTTTAAAATTTCAACAACAACAAAAAAATGTTATTCAGAGTGTTCACGGAGTGTTAGATAAGAGCAAGGTTGGTTCATTAATTTTTAAGAAGATGCTTCTTTTATTAAAATATTCTATTCAATGCCCTTTTTTTTCTATCCAGTGATAGGAGAATAAATCTTATCAAATAAATTTGAATGTGGGGTATTCCCTTGAGACATGTTAAACCTTTTTCTTCTATTATCTGGTGTTCTTTTGTCTTCTAAGCAACTGCTACTTAGAAGTGCTTCGTTGTAGATTATTGAAAGAGTTTTAGTGTTTCAGCGATTTATATTCAACAGTATCTGCAAAAGTTCATACAACGAACGATGTACAACTTAAAATTAAAACTGATGCTTTATTTTTCGATTAAAAGTACTTAAATAATTAATTTATATAAAGTGAAAAGGAATTGTGCAAACCTCGGAGAGAATCTTATGTTATTGAGCACAAAAATCAACATCTAATAATCATATTTTTGTTTTAAAATTAATTTTTAATAAATTGATATATTTGATAGAAAAATTCTTGAATTGAAAAGTATGTTAATTTATTTAAAAAATAAATTTGTCCCAGCCTCGCAAGGAGTAAACAATAGAAAATATAAATATTTTAATTGAACTTATCTTAAAAATGAAATTATATCTAATGGAATATTTTTTTTCCAAATAGTATGGTATTAATATACAATCATTCAATATATAATTCCCCGAATTATATGTAAATTAAGCAGCATAAATTAAATTTCAGAAATGAATACTTTAAATCAAAAGTTCAAATTTTGGGCACCGATATAGATTTCTTTTCTATTTAAAATTGTTAAACTGATTCACAGAATTATTTTCTCTTCTATTTCGCCCACGACCACGCAACTACCTTGCATGTCGTGTCATTCAAAAAATAAGAAAATTTTAAATAAATAAAAAGTAAGGGATTACATTTAAAGTTTTATATAAAACTTCGTAAAGTATTTAGCTTTAAAAATTTTCAACATAATCTCTTTCTTTCGTATTTGTTAATGAGAAACTTTCTGACAGAATTTTGCTTGAAATGTAGGTAGAACTTTCTTTTCTGGACGTTTATTGTCAGTGGATTTTCTTTTATCTAAAGGACAAGAGGCCGGAATGAAAACGGATATAACAAAATGACGAGGGGAAGAAAAGGAAATGACTCCTTGGACTCAAAAGGAAAGATTTCGTTAAGGATTTTAAGAACTTCTTTTTTTCGCTTGAAATTTGCAATTTCAGATTTTATTCTAGAGCCATGTCAGTGACATTATCTGTGATCTGTTCTAAACACTTCATATTGATCTCTTATATCCTTTTTCTTTGTGGGAATATTTGTTATTCCATCTTTCCCTTGATCTGCTGCGCTTCTGCACTGCGAAATTAAATCTTTGTGTTAAGGAGGAAGATAAACGGAAGCAGAACAAAGGATTCTACTAAGCTCTTCTTGTAAATCTGGTTTGTTTGAATAAAATATGCGTGGAGGTGTAAGAAGGCAGGAGGGCATTTTAACTCCAAGGAGGTTTTAGAGAATTGACCAAAGTCTTCATTAATGCATTGAATCAAATTTTTAAAAACATTTATCAACTTAAATGAATTATTTTTGAATATTACTTAATCGTTAATCAAAAGTTTATCTGAAGATGGTGAATGTATTCACCAGGAAGTAATCTTCATCTGCGGAGAAAACAATTAATAAATTTGGCTTCTTTAAAAATAATTATTAAACTATTTAAATCTTACAAAATCACTTCTTTGCGAGGAGATTTAAGCAAAAGTTCAATAAAGAGCAGGTCTTTGGTCACATTTAGATAAAACTATATTTTGTAAATCAAGTTGAATTAAAGAATGGTTTTGCAAAAAGGAGCATTTTCTTGGGAAAATATTGAATACAATTAATTATGATTTTCTGCACACAATTCGATTTAAATAGACGAAATTTACTTTATATGAAAATTTCATACATTAACCATTGATATATCTTCACTTCCATATTGGTTTCAAATATATGAATATGCGTAATATTTTGGAAAAATTCCTAAAGTTGAAAGATATTTATTAGCGAATTTTGAGAGTGAGACAAAGATTTGAAACTGTTATTAACATAAATTTCTGCAAAAGAAAAAAAAATATAGGAGTAACAGCAATTTATATCTCTAATGAAGGTTTATAGCTCAAAAATTTAGCAATAGGAAAAATGGTTATGGGAAAAAATATAATCTCTTGATTTTTTTTTCTTCAAAATATAACTTAATTGATCTATCCAGATAATTAATATTTAGTTATTTAATGTATCGAAATATTACGCTTTATATGTGTTTATCAATTCATTTTCAATGATATCACGATTTTTTTTTTTTTTTTTTTTTTTTTGCTTTTAAGGAAAATATAGCTGAATTGAATAAATCAGGAAATATCCAAATGCATACAAAAATATATAAAGTGAATTCAAAAATACATTTTTAAAATCCCTATAACGACATGCTTCACAGAGATATTTTGGAATGAATGGAATTACCATTTTACACAAATCAGAAATACAAAATCTTTATCCTAGTAACAAACAAGTATCTAATAGCCTTTGCTTTCTAAAAATATTTCAAATCTTATCTTTAAAAAATTTCCTTGCCTATGAAAATATCTAAGTGATAGGTAATTTCTTGAAATGGAAATATTTATGATGATAAATTACATTTGCATGCTAGTGATCTTCGGAAATCAAAGTTATAAAATTTTAAATTGCTTATATCTTGATTTACGATTGCAATTAATGCCATTTATTGTAATATTGTCATTGGAAGATGGATTAATACAACTTATGGGTGTATATATGCTCCTAAGAAGAAATGTATTTGATTAAATACTACATTTTTAATAGGTACTTGTGTATGTGTGTGTCGTTTCATGGTAAATCGAAATGAACATGCAGAAACACACATTGTAAAAGAATGCAATAGCATCGTTTTCAATTGATACTGTATACACTGAAACACCACAATGTCTTCAAAATGTAATAAGAAAACAAATAATATGCAAGGTGGTTGAAAAATATTTTACATTTTTTTTTTCAAATTAAATGGAAAATTCAAGTAACTGTTATCAAAGTAAAATATTTTTCAACCACCTTGCATATTATTTCCTTACTCCTTACATAAATTCAAGTAACTGTTATCAAAGTCTGTGATTAACGTTAAAATATTTCTCATGCTGTAATAGCATATTTTCTTGAAATGTAAAATAAATAATTGATACATAACTTTGAAAAAAAAGCTAAATGTGTCTAAAAAAAGTAAATCATAATAATTCTACGCTGGAAATATGGAGTTTCTTATTTCTATCTTTTGTCCCTTTTTTTGTGATTTTAAGGATTTTCAGATAAAGTTTTACGCATATAAATAACGACTCTCACCCAAGAGTATTAATGTGTAAGTGAATATTTATAAAGCAAATCCATCACAACAGTTCAGAGAAGCCTTCGCAATAAATACGAAAGAAAAACAAAGTAGAATGGAAACAACTGGGAATCAACATTCACAGAAAATACTATTCATATCAATATGTATTTGTATCTAGTTCCTTTTCGAAGTAGGAACTAATTTTTAATTAAAAATTAAGACACTCTATTAACTGAATCATCAAAATTAAGACACTTTATTAACTTTTTTTATCATATGATAGATTTATTGCAAATGCAGTCAAATCTCGCAAAACGAGTGATTCGCATAATGAGCAAAACAAAACGGAAAAAAGTGACTCGCTTAAACGATGTTTCGCAGAATGAATAACGAGAGGTAACATTAATTGCTGGAATAGACTGCATCGGTCTATGCTAAATGTTTGTTTGGTGAGATAATACCTTATATCTAAATGCAAGAAGTTTTGGCTGGATAGCGTTGTCGAACGAGAATCCGAAAGGTGTGAACAAGTCCAATTGGACGAAAAAAGTTAATCAATGAGATTTTGTCTCTGGCCAAGATTATGATGCTAAAGATGGATAGCGACGAACGACATCAATAAAACGGTGGGAGAACATAGCCAGAATTTCCTAAGAATTCACGTAATTCACTCTGTGCAACAGAAAACAGTTGTGGGAGTTTGATCAGAAGAGGAGGAATGAATAGAATAACACCCTTCCAGTGAAATAAAGAAGATTTTGAAAGAGTGAGAAATTATTCCATCATACGTTGAGAAGCACCACTAGAATAAGGAAGTATCTGAGAGCACTATAAATAACTATAATGATGTGTCTCCTTTTATACCAAATTTTGAAACATAGTCAATGACAATTGTATTTCGATATTTTTGTTTTATAAAGAAGCTTGCATTATAAATAGTAAATTGCATTATTATAAATTTTTGAATATTTTATCGGAATGGTACTCATTTTCCTATTTTACATCGTTCCTATGGAAAAAGAAATGCTTCATTTAATGAGTTGCAAGTAATTGTGCTCATTGGGCGATGTTTCACTGTACATGATTTGATTTTTGATTAAATATAAAAATGTTTCATTGACTTTTACACCATTCGATATAACATTTTAATATTAAAATAAAATTTGACAGTATATGATTTGGAGAAAAATATACTCATTGTTAAGAATTATTCTTAAAAAAATATTAACTGGGAATTTTTTATTTAAAAAGTAGAATATTTCTTAAAACCATTAATATTTTTATAATGAGAGATTTAATCCGTTCCTTGCTATGTAAATGAGTCCATACGAATACCCTCCTTTTTCATGTAAACTTTGTCCACGATTCTTTGACCAATTACTAATGCAAAAATAGAAAGGTGAATACTTTCACCCTATAAATTTTATTTATGTAAGTTTTGGCAATTCTAAATCCAATGGTCTGGCATATAGTGCTCCAACACACACTAGTATTCTCCTTTTTGCATCTGTGGACATACTCAGGCCAGTAACATGAGAAATATGTCCGTGATCTCTATCGAGAGCCGAAAAAAGAAATAGAAGTTTCCTTTACCGATGCATTTACTGTAATTATAAATTATTGTCTTCCAGCATTTGTTGAAGATATCATGATTGATTAAGAATGATGTCGAATTCCCTCCCTATCCACGAAGATATTCATTGTGGACCTCTTCAGTATTAGTTGAATGTTAAGCTTCTTTTCCCTCAATTCTTTCTTTCTTAAGTCTAAACCTTATCAGGTAGGCTCCCTGCCGTTGGATGAGTAATAATAATATTGTGGGGCATCTGTTAGTGACCTCTTGAATATAACATCAGTAGAGATGTTTTCTTTGAAGAAGCGTATTTTATTGTTATGGACAATTTCAGAAGTGTAGGAGAGAATGAATAGAGTAGGTAACTTGCTAGCTCTTCCGCGAAAGTATTGCTGGTACTGTCCTGTTGCATAGTTTATTCTGAATTTTGACGGATTCATATGACGAGCTTCCCTTTAATACACAAAATGTTATTATACAAACGTAATTTATTTTGAATAAGTTTTTTTTCAGTTAATTGTGTTCGTCAACACGTATAGTTATTACATGGTTTCAGTACGCTACGAGGTGAAACCACAATAAGTTCGAGTCTTACTTCCCATAAATTACCAATACGAGGAGAACTTTAAAAAATGAAATGAAACTTTTGTCATTAAACATTTTTTGTCATTAGTCGTTTTGTCATAATCGAAGACAATTTGCTCTTGATTCTGAACAGTAAGAAATTATGATTCTATTTTCATCGAGCACATTTTAAATTGATTCTTTTATCGCAATAGATCTGTGAGGGTTTCAGAACAGTTATGTTGAACTGCTTTCAAGGACAGTTTCAAAATAGACAACTTTGATTTTATTTTACAGACCCATATAAGATGAAAATTTTTTATTTACAAAGGAGAATTAATTTAGTCTATTTTAAAGTATGAAAATGTTAGATTCAATTTTATACATTTGAGAGACACAGCATTCTTATCATATTTCAATCTACACTTATGACCATAAATTAAAGATAATGCAAGTTCAGGAAAAGAAAGAGTAAGAAGCAAAATAAATATGACTTATTTGTAAAGCCTATTTTTAAACAAAAGATAAAGAGCAAAAAAGATCCTATATGTTTGATATCATTAATAAAAATTGAGATTTTTTGCTCTCTGGAAAAAATTACAAAAAAAAAAACACCCATTTACAAAAGCTAATATTACATGGTTGGTATGATGGTTAATACATAGTATGTCTCTTAGACGATGCAATACAATCGTTACAACGCCTAGGCATTCTGAGTATCAAATTATCAATCTGATCTTGGCGAATATTACAGCACTCATCAAGCAATGCTCTCCGAAGTTCCGACAGACATGTAGGAGGTGGTTGACGGGCTGCAACTCGTTGGCCGTGTCCCACACATGCTTTACTGGATTCAAATCCGGTGAGAATGCTGGCCACTCCATACGGGTGATATCTTCCGATCGAACACATTCGTTTACGATGTTTGCACGGTGAGAAGGGGCGTTGTCATCCATAAACACGAATTCTGCGCTCATGGCGCCCGAAACAAACATACATGTTATTCCAGAATAACGACCCGATAGATTTGGCCTGTCATGGTTCCAATTTGAACATGCAGTTCAGTTCTGGAACCCAGAATAATTCCTCCCCAATAGAGCTATCTTGCACCACCGTAACGATGTCGTTCAATGATGTTCTCTTGGTGGTAACGGGTATCTAGCCCTCTCCATATGAAAGTCCGGCGAGAATCAGACTGCAAGCTAAACCTGGGCTCGTCGGAAAACATCACACAAGCCCACTGTTGCGGTGTCCACAATGCATGCCCTCTACTTCTGGCAAACCGCAGGCGACAGTGAGTTGCAGTAAGTGGAACACATCTGACAGGCCTACGAGCATATAAATCAATCAGCCATAAGCGTCTGTACTCGGTCTGCCTTGAAACTGTTGTACCAGTGGCTGAAGAGAGCTGACGAGACAGGTCTGATGCTGTGCTCCATCTGTTTCTTTTGGCAGTAACTGCCAAATACCGGTCCTCATTTGGCGTTGGAGCTCGGGGAGACCTGTGCTTTAACGTCTACTCATATTACCATCATCTTGGATATGACACTCTGGGCGATATCAAGTTCCTCTGATACTTCCAGCTGGTTACGCCCACATTCAAGACGACTTATAATTCTACCACGTAAAACAAATCATTCAAATGCGTGATTTGTGTCATAACTATGAGATAATTTCACTGAAAGGCTTATAAAGCGTTGGCGAACAAATTTTTCTTCTCTGTCTGTATTCCTTATATCACTCTCTTGCACTCTCGTCATTGTGACGCACTATCAATGTCATCTGGTGGCTTCCTGCAATTTGCATATGATTTTTGAAGAAATGTGTAGTCATTTTATGGGTGATATATGTATTTTAGAGTTCGATTTCCACGCGACTCTGAATTATTCTTAATTTCTGGACATGAGTGTAGTTCTATTAATTCTTAAATTTAATTTTAGTATTAATGCGTCATTTTTTTTGAACTTTCTCATAAAGATTTAAGAGTATATCATCATTGAGTGCAATATGTGTTCAATCTATCATTGAAGAACAGACTATAATCAACTTCATTTCAGATAATAAATAACACATGTATAATGTTAACAATTTTTTTCAATGATTATGAACAAGCGCAAAGAGTCTAAAAGATAATATACATTGCTAATGACTGCTGAATAGTAGTTCTATCGGTATAGTTCTAATCAGTCTATCTTCAGAAGTTACTGGGCATGTTAGAGTTCTGCAGCTGTGCGAAGCGCACGCACAGTGTACAGTTGTTAAAGATTTAACTGAAATCAGAGTCACCGTTAGACGGCGCCTCTGTATTTCTTTAAGTTCTATACTTTATAATATTCTAAAGCTTTACACTTTCTTCTTTCTAATAACCGGTAATAAGCTTATAAGTGATCTCTTATTAAATATTGCTTCTATTTTATTTAAGTATTGTTTTTACTGCTATAGTAAAAGCTTTAGTCCTTCTTCGGAAAGTTTTATATTTGTAAGCGGCATAAGTTATTATTTTTAGGAACTATAAAGAAAGCCACGGGTTTTTTTTAACATTATCTTGTAGTTCTGTAGTTTTATTGTTTCAGGACAATAATAATTCAACATAATATATTTTGCTTCCAAACAAAAAAACAAAAACTGTGTGGCATACGATTAAATAATTTGGAACTTTTGAACCAATCTATTTTGTTCTTTAATAATTTCATGCATCATTATAAGAGATTTTAGGGCTAAACTATTTCATATATTAGCTTATTGATATTTTATACGCCTTGAAGATTTTATCCAAGGAGTAAGGAAAGGCTTAGAAAATGCCGACAATTATAAACACTTACGCTCATCAAATGTTTTGAAAGGACTTCCAACATTAAAGTTGTGCATATATTGCTCTCATCCTGTCATTGCCTTTTTTTCAGACCTATGGAATCTGAAAGAAGCTCTTATACTTCCGTTAACTGTCATTGCAGGTTAACTGTAATTGCACATTAGAAATATACCAAAAAGTATTTATTAATACTATGGGGTCAGATTATTTTATTTGGCAAATACGTTAAATACGATTTTAGGAATATCTTGTCAGTTTCTTTGCCAACAAACAAAATTTAGCTGATAAAGAGTTATATAAGAATTTACCCATGAATTTATTTTCCATTCTTTTGTATCATCCATAAATGGTGTTCTAAGAAATAAACATTTATGGAAAAAGGATAAAATTGACTCAAAGGCTTCTAATTTTGGTCATGTACAGTGATGGAGAACTAATTAAAAAATAAGTAGATTTTTGTAATTATTTTTTAAGAAAAATTCAGCTTAAAGAAGGAAAAATAACATAAATATTGCACCCTAGATTTAATTAGTAAACTGGATTTCAGATGGAATCGTCAATTTCTGTTAATGCAACTAAGCAAAAATATTTTTTGCTTCTCGAATTCACATCAGCGCAAGTGTTAGTCTTAGTTTTTAATGCGCTACTTGATTTTTATTTTTTCTTACATTTCTGTGCAATTAACATAGAGCAACATAGGATTCGCCATCTTTTTTGTTTTGTTTTTACTTTTGTCTTATAACATTTCCAGTCTGTGAGGAATACTGATGTTTTAACTTCTTTGAAAGTTCAGATTAGAATCAATGATTTGCGCTATGTATTTTAGACATTTTCCTGTGTTAGGAACAGCTTTTGAACAACAATGGAGGAAATTAATCAAATTTTCTTTAAATTAGTTTTAAATATTATAATAAGCTCTCGTCATTTTTTTATCTTTGAGGATATGTTATTACGTTTTACTATTCATTTAAAACAGTTTATTAGACTTCAATTAAAATATTTTATTAACAATATAACAATCAAACATTTTATCCTCTGACTTCAACCACTTAAAGCCTTCTATAAGAATGGTTTCATAGAGCAGACTTACAACATTACAAACCTAAGTTACACATTTCATAACCGAAATGGTTAATAGAATTTAAATTATGATAATGGTTGGGTCTAGGTAACGTTAAAATTTCCATTAATATGTTATACATGTATTCTGCTTTATGAGAAGTGAGACTTCAACTCGCCTATGATATTCATTTAGCATCTTAGCTATTTGCTCTTAACATTTATCACACTATTTCTTAAATATTAACAAAACATATCAATCAGACATATATAGAGTTGCTTGGAAATGGAGTTAAATATTTCATTTTAAATACTTTAAATAAGCAAAATGCTTTATTCAACATCTTTATCTTCACGAAACTCGATTGTTTTGCTTGTGTTTATTATAGAAAGATTTTTCTTGAAAATCATTAACCCTTCTTGTATTCTGAACGTAAAAATGTAGTGGTGAAAAAGGGAATATTTCAAAATTAAGTCATTTATTAATTATATTTGAATATTATTAAAGACATTTATTAAAATATTTCGTCTGTGCCTTTTTTTTTTGTCATTTTTCCATTTTTCATATAAATCGCATTCTTTTATTTACTAAACGATTAAATTTAGCATGGTCTTATTTTCTATTATTAAAAAAGAACAAATAACTTCTTTCGCGTTTTAGAACTAAATTTAAATATTTTTGAATTATTTTAATGTTCGCTTTAAGATAAGTAATGGTTTATACCTTTAAAAAACTGGGTATTCATATCAAATGAAATATATTATAAATTGTTCGAAACCAATGTACAACGCTTTTGAGTATTTCAAATAGTAAAGCATTTAGTTCAAATCCTGCTCAGAATCTAAAGAAAAAATATAAGCATCGAAAATAATTTAATAAATAATTTTGCGATAGAATGTCTCAAGATTCTTAATATGGCAAAAGAAAACCTTAGTATTTTCGGCACAATATCGAAGATTTTGGTAATTTAACGAATTCCGCGCTACATTTATCAGGGAAGAAATGAATCCCTCCCGAGTTTTCTTCCCCGAGTAATCCCGGAAATTGAAGAAAGTCATCTTTCTGATATCTCAACAACCAGACGCGGAATTTCAATTACAGCTAATGGACATATCTAAAACAAATCAGATTTCGGTTGACTCTGATTGTGCTTAC
Source organism: Argiope bruennichi (assembly GCF_947563725.1). Taxonomy (NCBI): domain Eukaryota; kingdom Metazoa; phylum Arthropoda; class Arachnida; order Araneae; family Araneidae; genus Argiope; species Argiope bruennichi. The sequence goes on from NC_079151.1 coordinate 149,278,714, forward strand.
GTTAGTGAGATACCCAGCGAGCGACGTCTAGTAAAATTGTTTTACGAGCTTAATTAATTCGGAAATTAACTTAATAAAGATTGCAACAACGTCTTGACGATTCTCTTACCTCCAACCGAAATTTCACTAAATCTTTTACTCAGGGAAACACTGAAAATGTATCCATATATTATTCGGTATTATATACATTGAAGAAATATCATTAAGAGACTAAGGATAATTTATTCATTTGTTACAATGGATGCCTTCTCTTTGAATGTCTGTAAGGAAATGTTATTTCCATTCATTTTTTTCTAAATCATCAGTTTAATAGAAAAATAGATATTTCTCAAACATTTATCCAGCAATTTTACAAATGATAATTAATTGTGCGATTACCGATAAGCTGCTTCAACACTAAAGAATTATAAAACTCATTTCTTAGAATGAGTAGGTAATTTTTAGAAAACTATTTTAAGTAGTGGTGAACTTTCTAATGATTGCATTTTCAAATTAAGAAACTTTCGAATAAGTATATTTAGAGTTCATATTGTTATACATTCATTTTGATAATACATAGATCTTATTAACAAAAAAGACCTGAAGAGTAATGTGAAAAGTGCCTTGGCCATAATCTGATAATATTAAACATTTCTAAAAACATATTGACAATTCATATATAATCTACATAAATTTAATAAGAGCAAGTTTATGTACGTGTAAGTGTAATAGATATGTATACCCAGACCTTTTGAAGAATCTGAACCAAATATGGCATAGTTTTAGATTACAAGTTACATAGTTTTAGTGTACGCTGAATCACAAAATTGACCTGAAAATTTGCATTTTTAAAAATGTATTCAATATTATGGGTAATTGTAGACATTTACATATCTTCAAAACCTCATGTGTCTATTCTGAGTGCAGAACAATGATTACTGAATATAGTAAAGTCCAACAAACACATTACTACGAAATGTAATTCAAAGTTGGACAACTTTTCTGATTTTAAAAGATTTTATTTATTTATTTTTTAATTACCTTTCTCATGCTTTGTTTCTGCTGAAAGTTTACGTTTCACGAATGATGATGCGAAGTAGCGTTTAATTGAAGGCCTTTTTTTCAGAAAATGGTATTCTACAGGAAATTTTAATTTAGTAATAATTATTATTGAACGAGACGATATATAAAACGTCTGTATTTTAATTTATTAGTTTGGGCATTGTTTTATTTCGTTTTTACTTTTGATGGTGTTTTTTTTTTCATTTTTCAACGTTTTATATTATTTATAACGGTAATGTATGTTTTGACAGTTTTTTTTTCGTGTTTTATCAGATTAAATAAAGTACTGCCAATATAGTACTACTCCCCCATCATCTCTTTTAGTATCCTCATACATAAATAAAATTTAAATTTTGGATCATGCTTCTTCAGAAATAACTACTTTTGGTGAATCTTCAATTGCAAAACGATTGCGGAGAAAAAAAAAGAATTGGAACGTGTTGAATAGAGGCAAATCAAAGATAGCGGGAAACAGCGGAAGAATAAAAGTGCAGACTTGAAAGAAGTATTGAAAAGGAACTTGATAGAAGTCAGGGAAAAATTGAAGAAACTAAACAAATTTAGAATATAAGAAAAGGGCATACTGAAAGAAGATTTTGGGCTTTGGATGTTTTTCAATGGATTATTAATGCTCATAATTGTAATTCGGTTTTTCTATGAATTTGAAAACATTTAAAGAATTTCTTATATTTGGGGCATGAAAAAGTAGACAAGAGGGAAACTCGACGGGCATTTCAATGATGGGGTTCCTATGCTTCTAGGGCCATTGATATATTTAAAAGCTCTATTCACAGACAAGATTTGAAACGTTTATTTCAACTAGAAAGAATTCAAAATTTTCCAAAGTTAATGACAAAGGTAAAATTATTGACAGTAATAGCAGAAAAGAAAAGAGGCATATGAAAATACTGGACAAAGAGCTGGCCAGGGTAACAATCTAATTAAATATAATTTTATAACAAAATTGAAAAAAAAAAATTCTAATTTTGTTTCTTTCTAATTTTGTTTTAATTTATTTCACCTTTGATTCCTCATTTTGTCATTTAGCTTCTGATTACAAACATCACATTTTTTTAACACAACAAACGTTCATTTATGTTTGTTTGTTATTGATATGTTAATATGATCATTGATATGTTAATCATGGCTTCATATTTATGATTCCTTAAAATGGATGGCATTATTTAGTTATAACATTAAACAGTTAAACGTTTTTATATCTATAACAATGTGACTCTTAAGTATTGACGATCCATTCTGGAAATTTAGCATCCTGACTTGTCTCGATCGCGCTTCAGCTGAACCGTTTCTGAAAATCTCTTTTTGCTGGTTCGTTGTGATAAGAAATTCTGGGTTTTTGAAAATACGGGTATTGAAATGGTGGTTCTAAATTATCTTCAAAATCTAATTCTGTGTGTCAGAAAGTTCATTTGTATCTCTTTACAATCAGCTATATAATGTCTTCTGCGTTGAATAATAAAGCACATTGCAGATTCAGACTCGAAAGTAAATTTGCTCTCTTCGAGGATGAATCAAAGTACAGTTAAAGCAGCGGTTCAGATGAGATTCTAAACTAAGACGAAAGAGGTAAGAGTCCTATTGGAATCTTTTGAATGTCTGAACATGCCTTTTTGTATTTCATTGTAGTTCTTTGAAAATTGAAATGAACAGCGACGAGATACCTTTATCAGAACGCCTGCTGATGCTCATTACAATGACTTTATTTTAATAAACCAAGAATTGTTCAAGAGGTTCACACTTTTTTGTTCCCATTTGAGTAAAAAAATATTTTTTTTTCTATCTCAAAGCTTACATTTGTATTTCGGTGAACAATCTTGATTTACCTTTTATATTTAAAAACTCATTCGAGATAAACAGCTGAATTTAGCAATTCAAACTCAATCGTTGTAATTAATACCTATTGGGGCTGGATATTTATCATCTTAGACTTTCGCCTTCATGGTGAAAAAAAATGTATCTTTTTACCAATCCTACAAAAGATTAATTATTCACGAAACTTCACGAAAAAAAAGAAGAAAAAAACTGGAACTCAACCGTAAAAAAAATATCTTTAAGCAAATCCAAATAATTTATTTGCGCGTAAATTTTTAGAGTGTTAAAAGCTAAATGATGTACTTATATTAATAAAAAACAAAAGTTTTCACTCGTTAAGAAAAAAATCTCATTAAAATTGGTGAACAAAGAAAAAAACATTTCTTCATGTCAAGTATTTCATACAGCACTTTAATTAAATGAACTCTTGCATTTCTCTGTGTAGTCGGATAAAAGAAAGGAATTTCAATAAATTATTAAACAGGAGTTGTATATATTTGAAACATAAACGAAAGTAAATTTTAAATTTGTTCTTCGCTTACTTTTGATATCATACTTTTAGGGTAATAATGTTCTTCTTGTTCTATTAGCAACTTTTTAATGGGTATGCTTTAACAATTCTAAAATGTCATTTTAAAACGGTTATTTAAAAATTTTCCAGAAAATAGTTTTTCTACAGACCGAGAATAATAACAAAAAGGATTTAATATAATTTTGTGACAGTTTTAAAACAAAGATATAACTGGAACCTCTAAAAATAGATAATTAAAACATCACACCAAATTGCATCAGATCAAAGAAAATATACCAACTATAAAACAACATTTAATTTGAAAAATAATTCTAAGATGGTAAAAATGGCTGTCAAAAATATGCAAGAAAACAGGGATAAGTTTCAATAAATATTTGTAAACCATCTATATATATTTTGATTAATTATTATTATATTTGCGAAATGTCTATTCTTCTTAAATATAAGTAAAAAGTTTGAATTTATGCAAAATGTATTTCTTTAAGGGAAGCAGCAATTCAGCTTTATTTGATCAGAACTTAATCAGAATAGAAAAATTCTTTACATTTACAGCTCAATTATTAACTCATCTGAGTCTAATTTATATTTTAATGATTCATTCAACTTTATCCAGTCATAATTCTGTTCATCCATAGAAACACGGAATATAAGGTAACATTTCAATATATCACTTTAAGTTCTTTTAAATATCAAAGGTTTAATACATTTTTATAAAGAATAATCATTTCTGAGCATATGTAAATTTGTTGCCCTTAGAAATGGAAATTTGCACATGTAGTTACTTCATCATTAGCTAACAAATTAATATTCTAGAATTACATGTCAATTGTTTAATGTTCTCTTAGAATGATACTCACTATAAAATATAGTTGCATAATTCATGCCCACTTAAAATAGCTTTTATTTCTGCGAATTTTCATGTCGAGTTTCATTGTGGCTTAGTTAAAAAAAAAAAAAAAAAAAAAAAAAAAAAAAAAAAAAAACACCTGGAAGGTTTTTGATGAAAAAAGTTACTCAAATTTTGAATAGGAAATAAAACTATTTATTTCCAAAAATATTTTTATTGAATTATTATAGTAAATTAATGCAGTACAGTTTATTACAGTAAATGTTATACATCATTTCATTCATTATTATTATTTCTAAATTTTAATTATTTTAAGTATGAAGATAAAAGATATGTCGGAAGATGGAATATAAAGCTTTTATTATTAAATATCACAAGAGTATTTTTTAAGAAATATTTGTTTTTAATATCAAATAGGAAATGTATTTTATTGCAATAAACTCCATAATCAAAACTGGATGCAATAAATATCAAAAAAAAATCATCCGAAATTAGCAGCTTAAGATATGAGAATATTAGAAGGATCTGTTCTTTATCACATTCTGATAAACTGATCTTCTGATCCAAAATTTTCTTTCGCCTTCTTTATCAGAGAAAGAACGCACCCAAGGAAAAAAAAAATGACTGGAGAGACAAAGTGCTGCATATTTATTTTCCCTTTGTTTTTGATCTTTTAAATTCCTAAAATTCCGAGCACATGTCTCATTCAGGAAAAGGTTTCTTTCCCGATAAATGATTGTGTGCAAGCAGAGATCTCGTAAACAAATAGTCATCCCGCCTCCTCTGGCTGGTTCTGATGTTCCGAAAAGTTGTCAATTGCAAGAGGCGAAAGAAGAAAAGATCACCAGCGAGAAAATTTCTTTTGACACTCGTGATAAATGGGTGGAGAACTATGAGACCTGACGGATATTGGCCTTCACTTTCTTTGTGTCTGTCCAACAGCATCCTTCTCCCCCAGAGTACGTAAGAAATTCAACTCCTGGTTAAAGTTTCTGGATATCAATGATATGAATTTTAAAGAAAGTTTCTTACAGCGGAAACTTTGATGTACACTTTCATGAATCATATTACAAAGTCTATCTTTTAGTGAAACTTTTTGTAGTAATGAACGTAAAGGGACTTTCTTGTAGAGTTCTAACTTTAATTTAGATTCCAAAACGTGGTGAAAACTGATGAGTTAGTAATGGTATATTATATTATACTATCTTATTTGATAAGTTTGATTTCTCACATCTTTAGGTTTTAGTACAGGGGATTTCATAATCTAAATAACATAATTTGGTGCATATATTATTTTTTTTATATCTGATTATATTTCCTTCCTTTAAAAGTATCTGTAAAATTTTTTGTATGATTATCTCCAGCTGACCATAAACAGCAATATTTTCAGAAAGATTATGCAACTGCACAATCTTTCTAGTTTGAAAAATACAGAAAATCTCTAACAAAAATGGATATAATTCAACTAATACGCTTTAGAATTCTCAATATGTTATAATTTTGAAGCTTTTCTCTTATTCTTTTAAAACACAGTTGTAAAACCTTTTGATACTCATTTTCTACGTACATTTGAGGGAAAAAATGAACCAAATATTTTGCTGTCATTCATCATATATAGAAAGTAAATGTTTCATTTTAAGAGAAATAATGTTATTTTACATAACATATTATTTATACATTTAAACATGTACTAACTTTAATATTTCCTTTAGCAATCTCTTTTTTCCATAATGAATAGTTTCATTATGGAAAAATTATCCAGAGTACACATTTTACTAAAGAAGTTATGGCAACATATGGAGGCGTTACACATTTTCTCTTAAAGGGTAAGAAAATGGAAGGATTTGATTCTTAACAAAGCATTAGAGCATGGAAAATACCTAAAAATGTTTGACTCTTGATAAAAGAAGATATTCAAGATAGCTCATGAACCTGAATTCCCATTAGACTCAAAGAACTAAAATTGAAAATAAGTTTTACTGACTCAGCGAAAGAAATTAAATTAATTAGACTTTTATAGTATGAAAGAAATATGACTACAGTGTAAATTAATAATTTGAATGCAGAAAAATAAATATTTCTTTCCTTTTTGTACTTAATTTTCTACAATTGTTTATTGCCCTCTAATATTTCTTTTATTTTTGTTAGTAATTTTTTATAAAAGAATTTATAGCAAGGTTCCCCACTTTAATTTACAAACATATTAGTCAAACAGTGTTTGTACTTGAGAGAAATTTTATAATAGTAAATATACAAGCATACGTGACATGTTACAATCGGCGAACGTATGTTGCAGAGGATCACTGCAAATGTCCGAACAATTATTCTGCATGCTTTAAATTTTCAATTACACAATATTTTTTTAAGTACTTAAATGAATGTTCCAAGACAGTATCTGCGATTCCAGACATAAATAATTGAAAATCAAATATAATTTTTGGAATAATTATATAAATAATTTTATACATAAGAATACTATTTAAAAGAACAATCTCTTCATGGTCCCTGGGTGGGATTTGAATGTAATTTATTAATTGGAATTTTATATTAAAACATTTAGATTATACTTAGCAAAATTAATTCAATCATATTACCATTCATTTCTTAACAAAAAAAATAGTTGAAATAATAAAAATAATATATAAGAATTAAATATCGCAAGAATGCATCGACAAAGCACAACATTAAACACATTATTTTACAATTTTTGCTAGTTCATAAAAAGTTTTACAAAGTCCTCTTTCTGCGAAATTTACTTATAAAGATATTCAGGTAGATTGAAACTTATTATTCTTAAATTTATTTAATCACTTTTGTCAACTATTTCAATATAAAGGAAAAAGTGCATAATTTCATATTAAGTATTTCGAACTGTTAATAGTAATCTGAAATGTTTATCACAATTTCGTGAATAATTATTTTCTTATGCATGCGGAGAGTATTTTAGATTTGATATGAATTAAAATAAACGAAAAATAAATACTTAAGCGAAATATATTTTAATTAATTAAAATAATTTAATTTGTAATTGTATACAAGGCTATGATAATGACAATTAAGGCAGATTTAGGAAAAGCATAAAATGAGCAAAAGTTTGAGCAAATTTATTGAACATTTTACATACGTAAATGAGCATGACCTTCAGTACGTAAACAAACATGTGTAATAAATAAATATAAAATGGTCTTTTTCTTACAAGAAAATTTGAAGTTCATTATGCAGTAATTATGAACATAAATATTTGAGTTGCATAACTGTAAAATTACGTGATTCTTATCTTACAAAGCATTTAGTAGGAAGTATAATGACCACTTTTTTTATTAACTTCCCGCAATGCAGTAAACGACGTTGTAATAACTGGTAAATAAAGATTCCTCATAGCAAGGACACAGACTTTTGCCAGATTTAAAAGTGTATTATGGTACTGATAAGCATTTGTATTTCTTTTATTTGATATTTTTCCAACGACAAAGAAAATTGCATAAAAACAATATGGAAAATAATATTTGAAGCAAACAACTGCATGAAAAATATTAATTGAAGGGAGAGTCAAAAAAAGTGAGCATCATTTTGAAAAATCATAATAAGATCATAAGATTTCCTTTTTTAGATTAAAAAAATGACAATTCGACCGCGCTAAAATGAAGAAGGAGATAGACATATTTATATGTCGAACTCTACTGATTGAAAAATCTTGCATATCCGCTCAGAATTCTTTTTTCCTTTTGGCTTATGAAAAAAAGTTATGTGTGTTATCATTATATAATTTTTAAATAATTATCATAATAAATTGTCTCAAATGTTAAAAATTATTTTTGAATTATAAGTAAATGCGCAGAATTTGCGAAATATGTTATAATTCGATGATAAAAACGTCCAGGGCAATAAGTAATTATTTTTCCTTTTATGAATAGAGATAACATTTTTGTTCATTCATAATTTCGAAACGAATTCACCTAAATGAATGAAATTTGGTTTCCTATTATAACTTTAGATGCAATTTTGAAATATTTTGAGTAAGATGGATATGGAAATTAGAAATCTTGAAATATATTCTTATTTCAATATATAGCCTGCTTTTTATGAATTTTGTAATTCAATAATATACAAAAAATACATTAGTATATTCAAACGATACTTCTCATAGGCTTGCGCAAGGAATGATGCGAGAATAATTTTGTGCGATTCATTTCTCTTTGTCATCTTCATCTCTATTTGTAATCCAAGTCTTGATTCTACGAGCTTCCGTTTTTACGAATGTCTGCCTACCGGCAAAGAAATACAAAAAAATAAACAATTGTCCATGTTCTCTATTTACAGTTTGTGTCAATATGTAAAATGGGTAAAAATAAATTATTTTTTTAATTTATTTCAAAATTTCTAAAAGGCTTTTAAAGCTACAATATGTGTGTTTATGACTTAATAATAATAATTGTTATAATTTTACATACTCATTTCTAAAAAAGCGAAATGATAATAAGATCTGTGAAACAACTAATTACTGATTTTTTTTCAAATATCTTTGAAGAACCAAGAGGTAATAAATAAGAATTTTTTTGCCTTTCGGATTTTAATAGGAAACTTCTTATTTTAAAATATCGCATTTAATATTTCCAAGAGACTAAATTTTTTTCCAGTGCATTTGAATGTCAGATGCTCTCTTGAGACATGTTAATCTTTTTTCCCTCCTTTGCTTTCTCCTCTTTTTACTTTTGTCTCAGATGGATAGTGGTATGCAGGCATCTGGCAATGCAAAGGGCTCTATTTTTTCAATTTGTAAATTTTCAAAAAGCGAATATCGTTATGTTTGTTGATGATGTTTCTATTCGATATAAACATTGTATTTGCCTTTTACGCAGATATCATAAAAATAATTTTTTTTCTCATCGAAAGACACATTTTTTAAGGAGTTTTTAGTAACACGATTTCTATTTCGTAATCCAAATTTCATGATATCTATGTTTTTCTAATTTTCTAATTTTAAAGGTTCCAATTAAATAATTTCATCAATAGGTTAAAATCAAATTGTTTGATTCAAGAAGAATTAAATATTACTTGCAAATCTACATTGCATGGTTATCAATCCGATACATATAAGCTTTGAAAAATTAATATTCTCATAAAAGTATCTCACTCAACCAAATTACATTTTTGTTTAATATAAAATATACCTAAATATCTTCATTCAAAGTATCAATAGTATCAAAGAAGAACAAATCGTATAAACTTCAAAATATTAGGTATCTAAAACTGTTTCGTTTAGATGCTTATAAAATTTGTAAAATTCTCTATTCAAGAAACAATATTTGCGAATGTTTGTAAAAATAGGAATATCAAATTATCAAGTCCAAAAATTCAGACTTCAAACTTCTGGCAAAAATTTTAATTGAGGTTTTATTGCATTTAATAGTAGGGTTGTGTTCAACATTTTTGCAAATATCTTCATCTCCTTCTCTATCTCCTCTACGATGAACTCAGATATGGAGAAGAAAAGCTTCCGAAATGGTAGTTGATTCTCATCGTTTTTTTTGGGTACAGAAATAATGTGGATTTAGCTACCCTCCTGTCAATGACAGACATGCCGTCTACGGAAAGGGTTGTATCGTGGTGGTGATGACGCATAGAACTGAACCTTGGTTCTCGCTAATGATATCGCGACGTTCGATCCTTTTTTTCGTATGCCTTCGAAGGGATCGGAGTTACGTTTTATTGCTAACTCCTTTTCTACTTATAATGATGATAAAGGTTGGAAAACGCGTTTGAGTTGACGCAGCTCCATATCCAAATTGTTTGACCAATAGCAAGCAAATTTGGCACAAATATATCATGTGGAATGGGAGTGTGGTTTCGGGACAGTATTTTCATAAAATTCTAAAAAGAATATTAATTAAATAAATATTAATGGGGATTTTGCTTTTTTTCTGCATTAACTTTTAAAAATATTATTGCACAAAAATTATTTTTACATCATTTCAAGATTTAACACATATAAATATACTTAATGATATCATTTCATCGTTATTAAAATTTTCCTGAATTTCGGCAATTTCTTAAAAATATATTTGCTTTCCCATTATTGATAGCTAAGAAAGGGTCTGATTCCGTTTAATATATGAATAGTTTAAACGGCGAATAAAAAAAAGTGAAGTTGCGTTATTGCAAAAATTAAACAATGAATGGACCGGGCGATTGAAATTTTAATGGACTATGTTGCTTGGAACTGGTCTCTATTTGTACAAAATATATGTGAGACTATTAAAATAACATAGCTTTGTTGTCTGACATTTTTATTCTTAGAATTAATTTATTGATGGAAGCATGGGTATCATATTATGTCTAAGAGATTTAATTTAAATTAAAAACAACTAATATCCCTCGCGAACCGACTGGCCACTAAAAGCAGGAAGTAAATTTATAAAGACAGCATTTTATTTAAGGATGGTAAGATACTAAGCAGTCGTATATTACAAAATATATAATGATAGAAATATATATATATATATATATATATATATATATATATATATATATATATATTACATTAAAGAAGGCCTAAAGTTTCCCATACATGCAAAACAGTGAAATAATGACATGAACATGTTTATGTTTCTGCCCATGATTTTATATTATGTTGCTTTTTCAATCCTGCGGCCGTTTTCGATTTAAAAGACATGAGCGCAGCGCAAGTAACTGAAATAACACAAGGATGAAGATGAGAGGGTCGTAACTGCCTTTTGGAACTTAAAAGAAAAAATTCCATTGGGAACTCCAGAAGTTTTTTTTTTTTTCCCCGTTCTAAAGATGCAGTTCCAGATTTTCTTTTGGGATAAAGCTGAGGATTTTGCAGCGGTCGGTATTAAATTCTTGACGATTTGAATTCTTTTCTCCTTTTTCAAGCCATTTTTTTCAGTTTGTCCTTATTTTCTTATAACAAACTTGTTGTTCGGCTGCTTTGCTTTCAGCCTTAAGGTTTCAAAGAATAAAGGCATAGAACAAAGACCTATACTAAGTCATCGACATGAAATTCTGTTTTGTCTCAGAAATCTTTCAAGATATGTTTTAGTTATATTGAAAACAGAACTTGATAAACAAATTCTTGAAAGTGTGTATATGTTTATTATACCATCAACTCTAAGAATTTTCCTTCGCAAGAGCAATATTTATTTTTATCGAATTCGAAATTTGGTTTTTAACTTCCAGTCACGTGTTCCGCCTGAAATTAACGGAAAAAAAAAGCAAAATGTTTCAACATATTCAATTTCTAATTTGTTATCATGTTGTCGGTGAATTAAATTAGCTTGATTTATATACATAGTAAATACTTTTTAAAGCCAATATGTAATATCAGTTACATTTATTTTGTTTGTTAAACATAAATATCATTTGTTAGCAAAGAGCTCGAGGAAAGTATATCAGATGTAATGAAAAGTGAGTTCTTTAAGTAAAGAAGTCCTCTTTCACTTACTTAATGTTTAATACTCTTATTAAAATAACTTTATTTTCTGAATTCTTTAAATATTGTTTGACTCTTTCTTTTCACCAGATCATACTTGGAAATTTGATTTATGAGAAAATTATGTCGTTACGAAAAATAAAACGGCTCTGAACTAATTTTTTATAATTTTTTTATCCTACACTGTTCTTTGAATGAGTTAATGGGCACAAATATATTTTTATATTTTCAGTATTTTCAATGGCTGAAGTAACCTTTCATTTAAAGAAAACCAAATGTTTAAACTCCAAAAAAACTCTTGACAAGAATAAAGATTAATGAATTCAGCTTTATTCATAATCGAATAATCAAGACCTTATGCTTCTCTTTAGGATTGACTTTCTTGTTTTTTAAAACTTGCGAAAGGGTTATTTGAATGACTTTAACCATGAGTTTTAGATTCTGTGAATTTTTTTTCTGGTTTTGATATCTAACAATTGAGTCATGGACTTCTTCGATATATATTTGATTCTTCATTTTTTAATACTATCTGAATACATTATTTGCTACTATTAATCCTGAAGTGTGCAAATTTGCCAGAATCAGAGACAGACAATTCTTTAACACATTTTTTTACGAATTCATGACAACTGAAATATTAAGAACGTGCTTTTAAATCGTTCTGGTTCTTTTGGTTATCGTCAGGAGTTGGATTCGTAATGCCTTACTTCGCCCTCTAAATAAATTTCCAAGTATCATCTGGTGAAATAAGATAATTTAAATCACTCTAGTGTTTTCCTAAGACTCATGCGACTTCGGTACCCTCTCCTCTCCCTCTTTGCTAGCAAATGATATTGTAATTTTCGAGCTCAAATTTGCAATTTGTTGCTATAAGCAATGCAAAAATTCTCAATGATCATGTGGAAGATCATAATTTTATATATTATTTCCTCGTTACATCAATCATCAATTTGTACATTTTGTGTGCGATGCAGCTTCATGAAGAAAAAAACCCTTTTGGTCAACTGTTATACAACAAACTAGGCAATAAACATAAATATTCGGAACAATTTAATTTTCTATATTTGCTTTTTTATTATGGTTTCTGACGACCCATTTTCAAATACCTCCCGAAAGAGACATGGACTAAAAGGTGATTCAATCAAAGCAAATAAACATTTTTAAATCAAGACACAATTTATTTAATTACAATCAGATTGGCACGTAAGAAAGTGTGACCGCGAAGTGTCGGATGTAACTACTTTGTGACTTTAATTAATATGGTAATTATGTACATCAGAATGAAATCTTGATGACCACTTGCTTCCAAGCCAAGATATGTTAAATTTGAAACCTGCTCTTCGTGATTTTTCCAGGGTTATAATGGCATATCTTTAGGACAACATATTTAATGGAACATTTGAAGTAAAAAATAAAATTAGTTATTTCTCTGCATCTTTGGAATCATTCTATTTCTAAATTTTAAGTTTAATCTATGCATTCTTAGAGCAAGTTTAATAAAGGCATTCTGATTTAAGTTGATTCTTTCGGTTTTTCCTTCTACCTGTGCATAGTAAGCAGTTCCTGTTTTACAATTTATATGCTAACGGTAGATGAGATCTAACAAATTTGACTTTAATGACAATTTTGTCATAATTATTTTGAATATTCGCTTGAGGTAATGGGAATGTAAATTATTAATACCACATAATTTTATTTTATTTTTTTCATCTCTATCCACATTTATTCTTATAAAATATTGATATCGAGTAACTATTTTTTTATATTTCTAGTCGTTTTTAGGTAGCAGTTGTTTTGCTCGGGATATTGGTTATTCTAATTTCAACGAAATCGTTTAAATCATGGATTTTCATGGAGCATCAGGTATTTTCTTTCCATGATGCTGTGAAATTCCCAGCCATTCAAGATGTGTTACTTTAATGTCTTACATTCACTCTTCTCAAGTTTTCTGAAAGCAGTACTTACATTCGTGCAGAATATCGTATCACAAAGCATTTTCAATATAGAAATAAAAAATAAATATTTTAAGAAACTATTAATTGTGCGAAGAACTATAGGAAAATTATCTAATTCCTCCTATTTATATTATATTATGATTTAGTAACAATATTTACAGGTAAAACATTCCCTGTATTTATAATCAAAATTGTGACTATTTCTGTTGTCTAGAAAATTCCAGTTCTTTAAATCAAATTCATTTTTCCTTAGCAGTCATTTATAAATGAGTGCAAGAAAACATAAAATTAGTTTTACTCTCTTACGTAAAAACATAACTTTTGCTCATGAAAAAATAGTTATTTGCAAAATTCAGTCTCTTAAAGAAGAGACTAAATCAAAAACTAATATCAAAAGAATACTTTTTTTTGCTGAATATAAATGCTTTATTTTTTTTACAGAAGTGAAAACTGTTCTTGTCAGCATTATTAATAAAATGGGAAAAGCTCCACTCGTGAGGTTTAAAAAAAACTAATTCCAATGAATGGGAGTTAAAATAACAGTTTCAAATCAAACATTTAACACAGAGCATTCATTAAATATGTTTTTGCACAGTATTATAGACCCAGTTTTTGAAAAAAAGTACACTTTATTTCAAGAAAAGATAAAGTTTTTTATTTTAAAGTATATTACTAAGTACAAATCGTCTTTTTATTCTACTTACTAGTGATGCTTATCTTAGATGTCAAATGTATATTTCAATATCCTTTGGAAAACTCCTTTCGTTCTCTCTCATATTTTGTTAACAATGTTTGTAGAATTTTAATTTTTTAAATATATTCAAAATGAAATTTGATAAAATATTGTGTTAAGAATTACTTATGTTTGTAGCAAGAACGGAGCGAAACATAAAATGTCTTTGCGTGGAAGTCCTAAAAATTCAATTTTTTAATGTTCTGATATTTTGTAAGATTCAAATAGATGCTTCTAAAGGATCGTCTTTAGAATGAGAGGGATCATCCAATGTATTTGTGGGCCCCGCGCTTATTAAGTTGAAGGTTTTGCATCACAATTAAATTTCATTCCAGTCTAATGCATTTATCTTAATACAAAAATCACCTTCATTTTTCCATTCATCTGTTTACGCTTAAAAACAAATTTCCCTGTAATTTAATTTTTTAAATATTATTTATGGTTTCAGAATCTAATAGGGTTTTAAAAATTTTATGGAATTTACGTTGCAGAAAAGTATTTGAAGTAAAGTAAATATTAAATTAAAGTTCTATGATGGCATTTACTACTAGATCATATACGTAGTGTTTTTCTAGATTAAAATACTTTCTACTGGCAATATTTCTAACACAGAAACTACTTTTGTTTAAAATATTATAATATTCAAATTTCTTTCCAAAGCATGTGAACTTAAATAAAAAAGAAATTGTAAAAAAAAAAGTACAAAATGATTCAGTGACTTAACGTTGTCAAACAAAAGGAATGCATATAAATGTCAATCCTTCAGCATTCAATTTTCTAAACGAACTAATTACAAATGGAAGAAAAATGAGTGCAAACTGAAATGGATAGCTTTAGAAAAATAATGTAACAAATTTTTAGATAGTGCAATTTTATTTGAAATATTTTTTCTTATTGCTCCTGTAGAAAACAAGGCAAAATATTGGTTAGCCTGAAGGTGCTTCTGTCGCTGTTATTTACTCGCAAGATCTTTATGTTTTTTGCTTCAGATGAAGTGAACAGCATAAGTTATAACAGCATTATATATAATATATATATAATAATATATATATATATATATATAGTAAAACAGAAATTTTTAAGAATGGTGGTTTAGTAGTTCAAAAGCAACATTAATTTTAATATTTTCGATATCTTTTTAAAAAATTGAAGAATGAAACTAATATCTTTGAAATGTTAAATTTTGAATTTTTAGTATTAGTTAAGTATTTTAAACTTAAAAATATTTCTGATGAAACGATTCCTCCTGAAGTTACTCTGTTGAAATATGAAATGAAAAAATAAACTTCGAAAAGCTCATAGTATTTTCTTTTACCATTGCAAAATTTGGTTGAATATGGCCGAGTTGCTTAAGAGATGTAAAACATAATGCTAAATTGCATACATAGCCACAATGAATTTTATTTATATTAAAAATGCATTAATAGCAAAAATGCATGCAAATTTCTATAAGGAAGGATTCTGTTGAATTTAATGCGAATTAGAAATATAATATATTTTATGATTTAATATATTTGAATATCTCTGTATACAAATCACATATTCAAACAATGCAACATGGAGGATATCTTGTAATCAATCCCTTAACACAAAAGCTTGCTTACTTTATGAAAAAGATTACTCTCCATTAGTTTTTCTTTCTAGAAATACAAATTTTAAATTTGACACCCCATTTATACACGCACTTTAAAAAAATAAGCTTTCAAATCAGGATGATAGTCTTATTCATTTTCCCATCTTTTATGCTTTTAATATAAATACATTCGTTCTTTTCCTTGTTTACATTTCATTTTGATTTCAAGCAATATTTCATAATGCCCATAATTTATGAGTAACGATATACAAATAAATATAACTGGATCTTTCGAAACATCAATAACAATACTTGCAATGATATATAAAAAGATATGTAGTAATCATGCATACGATGTGTTCTTTCATAGGAAAACTTATATTTTAGATAAAGGCATCAATTTCAGATGCTGAAAATTTATTTAAGTGAGTTTCATAAATTTAGCCTCAAATAAATGAACGCGTTGTTATCTAATCTTTAAACGCTTGCCGAACAAAATTGCTATTTCTTAGTTTTTCGTACGAACTTAAAGAACAACCAAAAGAAGGTCAAGCACATGAAATAAAAAAAAATCATGCAATGAATCAATCCCTGACAGGAAAGAAATCCCCACAAAATAGTCGGTGATTTTTAAGGAAAGGAAATTATAGATATTTGCTCTTTTTTTAAAAAAAAAACTTTCCAGAGTTACAGAAGAAACGAGGCTGCAACTATTAAGAGAGCCATTATAGTTAGCCGAGCTGTCTTGGAGAGAGCGAAGAGAGGCAAGGGGAAAAGAAACATCTAAAGTAGATTATCTTGACATTGATAAATGCTTTCACTTGAATCATATATATACACATTTTGGGAGTGTTTCAGCATGTTTATAGTTTTTATTTTTTATTGAAAGGTTGAAAAGACTAATTTGAATTATCTTTCATCTTGCTAATAGTTTCAAGGCTATGTATTCGATAAAATCTTTTCACAATCTTCCGTTTGGAAATCTTTACGGGTATTCTAATTTTGCCGAAGTAAAGAAAAAAATTAAATAAAATAAATTTATGAATTTTAATGAAATTTAGGAATGAAATGCCTTTTTTACGAAAAACATTACTTTATCATTTAGAAGTATCAAAAAAGTCGCTCAAGACCAAAAATTCTTAAATAAAATTGGAATACAATATGTTCAAGTTCATAAAATATAAAATGTGTAGTTAAGTTAGATTACAGAATCTTTTATTGCCTTTTTTTTTGGACGAATATTCTCCATCTTTGCATTTTAAAATATATAGAAAAGGTTGGGAAATTTTAACTAAGGTTTTTATTATACACTGACAGGTTGCGAAGTTAAACATACTTCTCACAGAAGGTGCAAAATTAAAAAAAATAAATAAAGCAGACATTTATTATCTACTAGTAGGCTGGGAGTTCATACCTCTCTCAGAAGGGCACACACATGCTCAATAGTTCCAAATAGACTTTGTTAAGAGCAATGATACACTAAATGTATTGAGCAATTATTCAGATAAATGAGAGGTATATGCATGTTTATCTTCAGTTTTCTATTTTCTTATTTATCGATAGTTTTAAGTACCAGATGAATGAAATATGCAAAGTAGTTATGTAGAAATTATAGGAAAAACTCTTCTCAAAACAGATTAAAAAAGCAAATCCTCACATTTGGTACTTTTAAGGAATTACGATTTTATTTTATTTTTATCTAGATCGTGAACTTTAAATGAAGTTTAGTAATGTTAAGAATAAATTCTTCATTTTCTTTCTTTGGAAAATTTGCAGAAGATTTATGCTTTAAATAAATAGGTGGTTTTATTGTATGGCGTGTTTCTTTGATGGACAATTTATCCAACTCTAATTAGAGAAGTAGTAAGATTCGGAGTGAACACATCGAATATTAAGAGTAAAGTCTAAAGTAAGAACATAAAATTCTATTGAGGATTTTAAGAACTCTTTTCGCTAAAAAAGCAGTTTTAATTCTTTTCTAGCAGGAAGTTGGGAATTTTGGAGGTGGTCGGTTCTAAATCCTTAAGGGCAAAGTTCTCCTGTCCTCTCCTTCTTTTTGTTAGAAGTTTGGAGTTCCTTCACCCGTTTATCCAAGACCTGTTGCGCAATTTACCAATCCCAAAAAAAATCTAATCTTTTGTCTTAGAAAAGAAGGAATAAATGGAACAAAAGAACGTAATGGGCCTCCCAAATATAACTCTTATATTTTAGAGATCTTTTGAGATAAGTTTTAGAAGAATTGAAAGCGGCGATTGGCCTTTAGTTTTCTGATATTTGTTTGCCTTTCTGAAAAAGAATTCTAGGTTAGAGTTTTGATAAATCTAGAAGCAGTTGAACAGTTACTTGGAAGCATTTAAAAATTAAGTGACTCTAAAATGATCAATTTTAAGGTTCTCTTCTCTTAAAGCAGAATTAGAATGTTTCGAAATTTTTAAAAGATGCCACTATGAATTGAAAGACATAAACCCTTCAGTTTATTTATTTTTTTACTTAGATTTCGTTTATTTATATTTGTTACTATTTTATTTTTTATTTTTATCTTTCAGCAAATCACTCATTACTTTGGATTTTGCCATTCTTTAGGACTTATAAACTCAGAGAAGAAAGTATTTGCTAATTATTTTAAACGAATATAAAAGGATTTTTTTTTCTTGATAATATCATGCATTCTTTGAAAAGAATGAATAAAAAGCATTTATTTTGAAATTTTTAATAACTTTTTTCTGTTTAAAAAAGACTGTTTATTTATGCAACATATTGGTCATATCAATATGCATGTCTTTTTAGTTTCATTTTAATTTCAAAAATAATTTATTTCTTTTAAAAAAACTAAAAAGACATCTAAGTAATTCATTTTATTGTTTGCAAACTGCCGTATTATTTGTTTTAATGCCGCAATAACTATGACTTTTCTGCTATTTTCATATGATTCCTTTTTTCTGGCATGCATTTCTATTAGATTTTTTTCCTTATATTTTTACGCAGGTTGGCACTAACTAAACTTGCCTGATTTATAAGAGCCGGTCAGCGAATTGACAAAATATTAGTAAATGGAATTAAATTTTTTAAAGGGATTTACTAAAACAAAAATAAAAATAGTTTAAAAAGTGCCTCCAAGGAACAGCTGCACGGCGCAATACCGAAAAAACAAAATAGGAAGAAAGCCAATACGGAATAAAAATAAAAATGTAATCATTTTTATATGTTTACCATTTGACATGTTAACAAACCATTTCAGATGGAGATAGCGAAAGTACGAACAGTGGGTTTGATCCACAAGGGGTATAAACTAATTTTCCATAAGCTGACAATCTACCGACTAGATAAAACAAATGATGAGTTGTTACAAATTACCATAAGGAGTGACGTGTGTCGGTCAGTGCAAAAAAATGCTGAACGTGGCCACTTCCTGCTCCTGTAAAATATCAAATCGACAGACAATGTGTTCAACAAAACATCTTATCTATAATTGTGGTGATTCGTCCAGTCAGTATTATAGAGATTTTCATTTAGACCAACTTAGTAAAATCTCCATGACAAAACATTTTCTTAAAGTGGCATTTAACTAATAATCGCGCGGATTCAGAACCGTTGAAAGCAGTGGAAATGTTTTATTATAAAAGGGATCATTGCGGGAATTAAACGTTCATCAGAGAAATGTGCGAACAAAAATACCTTTTATATCCATTGTGATGTATGCGAGTGAATGATCTTGCAGGAAAAGGGCTATTGTTAAGCATTTTAAAATTACTGCCCAAAATTTTAGAGCATTTCATGGTACCGTCACCGAATATTCACTTACAAACGTGAATAAATGTCCTCCGTGTGAATGTCAAACTGAAGTTATCACGAAATAAGACAACTTTATGCCTTCACTGATATATTAAAATATAAATAAGACTCATTAAAGTAAACTTATTGAAATAAGACTGTAAAATGACATGAGAAAAATCATAAGTTCAAACTTAAGTTTTGAGTCACTAAATTCTGCCTTTTTTGCATCAATTATTTCTTCCTCAGAAGAATGTTAGATTTTGGAGAACCAAAACTTCGCAATCTTGATCAGATTTTCAACCAAAGACGTTTTCGCCTACAATCAGGTCTAGATTCTCAAAAACCAAGTTTTCAATCAACGCTTTTCACAAAAAAGGAAGTTCTCGCATTCAATCGTAAATGTATATAGCCCAATTCATCATTTTTCTTTATTGAATAGAGTGCGTTATTGAATTTTAAAAATACTGTGTAGTAAAACATTCTTAAATTCTGTAATAACCGGGTAAAGTCTTATACCTATATCACATGCTGAGGATTCAAAATTAGGCATAGATAGATATTTTAGTAGAACGACAGTTCATTGATCAATGTTTTCACTCTATAAAATATAAGATGCATTTTTGAAATAGACATTTTGGAAGCGTTATAAATGACAAGCAATGTTGTTTTTAATGTTCATTCATTTCTGATTAAATATTTTGGTATTGATCTGTGGATTAGATTTTAAAGTTGATTTCTTGATATACACAACAGTCCAGTGAAAATGACTCTCTATCCAATGCTTATGCTAATTTCCAGCTTTATTACAAACATAACTTCGGAATTAATTGGAAGAAAACAAGTAAGTAAGTAAGAAGAAATCCGATAGGGCCCAAATTTTTGTAAATTGTTGATAAAATACTTTATTTTCTCACTGATTGATTAATAATAATTCACTAATCATTAATAATAATTTCCCTAATTTGAATGATCTTCCTGTCTTCTTATTAGAAAAGACTTTCACCCTCACCGTTCACCATTTCCATCATAGGACACTTGTTCCAATTCAAAATTCCGTTAAACATTACATTTTCTGAAGAAGTCTAACTGTCTATTAACTGCTTAAAACCGTTTATTTTAATAAATTGTATTATTTCTTCCAAAATTCTTAAATTAGTTAGTGTTATTTTAAAAGGTTCCAGATTTTATAATTTCTCTAAAAGTGTTGTTTTCCGAATAAATTTGTGAAAGTTATTGAAAAAACTTATTAATTTTATTTTTAAGACTTCAAATTTTCAAACAAGAAATGGAAGCTTAACTTATCTTTGAAATTTTTGTAAACTATATAACTAAATTGAAAAAAAAAATCTGCTGGCATAAAAAAAATTTCTTTAAAGTATCCTAAATGCATTTTTGAAAGATGCATCATAATTTTGTGACAGTTGCTTAATCGCATTAAAGAAATGAAACAAATATGCAATAAAAGAAAAAAACTTGATTCAGATTTTAAAAATATATGATCTCAAATAATGTTTCAACAATTGTTTAGCTTTTATATTTCACTAAATACTAATAAAAATATGATACACTTTTCAAATAGAGTTGTCCAGTTCCTCCTAACAGTTATGTTAAATTAATAATTATATTCATTAACAAAAAAACTATTTATGTTATGAAAAAAATAAGGAAATTAAAAACCTGTCTGTTACTTACATTTATAGGTAAATGAAAAACTTAATAAATCGTTGATTTCTTTGACAGTAAACCCAACGACTCAGTAAGAAATTAAGTGCAATATAATCCTAAGATATTGCAGAAGATCAAAATATCCACTACTTTTGGTCAGTTTTTTAGCCTATTTATAGACACGCATTTTGATATTTTAATCTGGTAATTAAAAACAAACATATATATATATATATATATATATATCTTACTTTAGTAAAACAATACTATTTTTAATCTGAAAAATTGTGAAACAGGAGCCGCATTTTTTCAGTGGAGATTGTACCATAGATTTTTTTTTATCATATTTATAGTTATCAGTGTCTTGCACGATTGAGTCATATTATTTTATCTATTCTAAAATATTAGTTAAAAACGGAATTATCACCACATATAATGAAACTTTTACTATATTCGTACTAAATGTTTCATTTGAAAATAATTTTGAAGCGAGTCTTGATTTTTCAATTTTTAACTAAAAAGGCATTCTTCTGAGATCAGATCTGATCGAATTGTGAAGCTTATAATATCATTAATTTAGAACGCTCAACAATTTCCTAATTTTAGGAAATCTGCCTTGGAGAGACTCCGGGCATTGACAGGTGTGTTTTTCTTTGAGACGGTAGAAAGGGATGGTATAAAAATGAGTATTTAGGAAATGGTAATATTCAAAAGGTCGAAGAGTAAAATTGATTTTTATTCATGTCCAATAAATATTATATTACACAAGTCTCATATGACCTAGAGTCTGTGACTATATATAAAGTCTATTATTTCATCCGAGCCTTTATTGATTCAAACTGCATAAAATATAAATATTTACTGCATTTATGTCCTTTTTCCTTTTAAATGTCATATGCCTATTACTAACTATGTAAAAATGAGTTATTGGGCTCGGTTAAAATGATATTCTGTATATAGAACAACAGTTTGCCTTAAATGAACAAAAGTATTTAATTAAAAAATTCAGATATTTTAAAAGATTAAAGAATCCTTTTCCTCTCAAATATTTTTCTAAAAAAATTTTTCATAATTATTTTATTTAATACTGAACACGCATTATAATTCACACTTTTCTGGGTTTGGTTTTCCTTTGAGAAAAGTTAATATTTTAATTTGAACTTTTTGAAAGATTAATGCCAATATGTTAATAATTTTTTTTCATAGAAGCATAAATGTATATTTATTTTATAAAATATATAGTGCTGAAAAATGCGATCAAAATAATTTTTCGAAAAAGTTTATAAAGAGAAAAAAAATATACTGGATAATAATAAACATTATTGCAAACATAGGTGGTTCAATCTTAAGATAATCTGAAAACATTTTTATGAGGCGATATATTCGAAAATTATTGTTGAAGAATGCCAATATTATTTTTTTACTAAATCAAAGCAAAAAAAAAAAAAAAAAAAAAAAAATGCTCCGACACAATTATTCCCCCACTCCGTACTATATATATTTGACAATTCAAGGTCAAATGATCGAGTCAATGAGCCCCAAAACATCCACACACATACATTGAGCTTTGTTATTATAAGAGATTACCAGAGATGGAGAATTATGATATGCCCAGTTACGCGTTATTTGTGATTATGATATGATATGCGCTTTCAATGTTTTTAGGTACCCATCCTCCATTCAATAAACCCAAGTTTCGGATTTTGTCAGAATTTTCTATTTATAGAAAATTTAGAAATAAATTTTCATGTTCTTTCCGTAAAATTTAATTGCTAACATTATGTCCAAATTCTTTTGAGGCATGAAAAAGCTCTTAGATTCAACATTTTGTAGACTTGTTTTTCCTGTAACATTTAAGTAAAATTTCAATACTTACTATTTCTCTTACTACATGTAAGACTATGCGGTTCACTGGAAATTCTAGGTGGGATTTCTTCAAATTAAATCTTTTATGCATAATTTCTATTTGTGATTTTCTCAGCATAAATTTTTTAAACATTAAATTGGACCTCTATTAAAGAAGTATTATTTTAGTAACTTCACATATATTGTAATAATTATGTAATCATTTTAATTCGTAGGATACAATGAATTCATAGATTTTTTGCAAATTTGTTGTTCGGTCCAACTTCCGAAACGCTGTAATTTAAATTTTTATCTCTCTTGTAAATTGCGCAAATATAAAACACAATTCATCTGCTTCAGCTTTAAATAATGGAATAAAATCTCATTATTAAATTTTTGACTATAGTATGAAAGAGATTTGAATTTTGGTTCAAAAATTAAATCTATTGTTGAAAATCACGCAAATGATACTTTAATAAAATTGACAAAAATTAGGAAAAATTTGCAGAACTAGTAAATTGTATTCATTACAAAGAAATGTACTTTTATTTTGAAATGATGTAAAATTCGTTTATGGATAATAATAATTTTGGCAATTATTGGGAAAAGTGTCTAAAATTTTCTCGATATTTTAAAATTAAATTTATATCAAGAAATTCGTTCTGAGTTGACCATTCCCACTTCCGAAATTTAATGTGCGCCTAATTTGGTCCGAGGGTATGTTTTGTAGAGCAGTCGCACACATACACACGAAGAGAGAGAGACACACACACACACGCACATTGACTCTTTTATCTTTATTATTATTAGAGATGACACGCATTTTTTAAAAAAATTTCATATGCCTTAATTAAATATTTTATTTGTTTAAGATATTATCTTTTCTTGCAAACAGAAACAAGATTTTGATATTTCTAAATTTTTCCAGAATTTCTATCTTTGTTTCGTGTTTCATTCCAGAATTTCTGTTTTTCTTCTTATTTCTTTCCAGAATTTGTATTTGTAAGACTATACTTATATGTGAGTTTTATATTACTTTTCATATGTGATAGTTTTGATGTTTTTTCTGTCATATTTGTGTTCCTTAGTTTTTATTTGAATACTTTTTCATCTCAACACTTTCTTATTTGTAAATATATTTATGATTATGTCTTTTTGAAATAATGGGTCATTGATATAATTACTTATTACATTTATTTTAGATTAAAAAAAACTTATGCTCACATTATAATAATTATGGAAAAAATTTAACCATATTTCTATGTATTTTTTATTTTTCTATAATCTGATAATAGAAAGAAACTGGACATGTTTTATTTCTTTGTTATTTTCAATGAAATCTTTATGGCTGGATTGCCTTTTATTGTTTTCAATCTGATAAATTACAAACCTTTTAAGAATGTAAATGAAATAAAAATATAAATTTAAAATAATAAAAATATAAATTTAAAATAATAAAAATATAAATTTAAAATAATAAAAATATAAATTTAAAAGTATCCAAATATTCAAGAAGTGTTTTTTTTAAAATTCAAAATGAATTTTGAATGGAATAAATTTGATACATCCCTCAATTTGTAATTTACTCACTGACAGAAAAAAAAATATAAAATTTTGCAAAAAAATAATATTTCAGGAGATGAAGGAATCTGTCCTTTAATAAATAAATTTTATAAATTTCTGCAGGAAAAAAATCTTTCTAATCATTTCTCAGACAGTATATGCTTTTTAATAATATATTCTTGATAATTGAAATTAGAAATACTTTAATTTAAAAATGCCACAATGGATATAAAACGCCCACCGTCATTTAATTTGAGAATTCACTTTGCATTTTGTAGAATTTAAAAATAGGGAATGTTGTTGCCACAGATTCAAACAGGAAAGGATTTACAAATGAATTTACTTTATATGTAAAATCATATTTTGCGTATGACTTTGATGCCACTAGCAATGCGAACCTAAACAGTGACATGTCAAACTACTTACTTAGTGACTTTGTTTATTGATCGTTGTGTGCTTTCTGTTTTCAAATCTTAACCTGATTCCAACAATCATTTCAAATTCAATTTCCTAAACCTAAAAGAAATAATAATTAAAATCATGTGTATCATCATCATTTTAATATATTCATATATATAATTACAAAGGAATAGAAACGAATCTTAAATTCATATCTTTAAATATAGCTTTTTTTAAGCATCACAAGTATTTGAAATTCTGCCTGCAAAAACAAAACGAGAAATTGTGAAAAATCATATGCATGCATTTAAAAATACATTGGATACATTTGTGAGTATATATAAAGACATAATATGTAGAAAATTGAATAAAATTGCAAGCTATACTCATAGAAACATTGATTTATAGTTGTGAAGTTTGATGATGGTTGTGAAGTTTAATAAAAGAAAAAAGGGGTAGCATAATTGTGATGCACTGCCAATAGCAAAATTTATTAAAATCTCAGCACTTCCACTTGTAACGTCTAACTTTTTATGGCATGAATTGGTTTGAGCATAAAATGAAAAATATATTTTTTTTTTTTTTGTATCTTAAAATATATCTTAATCAAAAGGTCTGCAAAAGGCATTCAGGATGAATTACCAAAAAAGAGTTTAAGCCAGAAGATTGAAAAAAACCATGCAATAAATCATTTCGTGACAGGCAGATATATGTCAAAAAAAAACCCCTCAAAAGTTGTTGCGTCTTTGTTAATAAAAGGCAATTGCAGATCTCTGCTAGCAATTTTTGGAAACCTCTCCCGATCAAAAATGTTTAACGGACGCTTCTCGTCGGGGAGCCGTCACAGTCCGGAGCTGTCCTGTGAGCGCGGGGATGTGCGGTGTTTGGGGATTTAGAGCGGGCATCTTGGCATTGATAAATGAATTCGTTTCAATCAGATATATCGATCTATTCTTATTATCGTGCGTTATCGTTGTTTCGATGCATTTCTTTTTATTGAAAGCCGTGAGAGAAAAATTCATTCATTTTCTGAATCTTCTTAGTGGATGCTGAAAGGGATTTTCTTGCCTTATTTCTATTATTTGTACAGATGTATTCTTCAGATCTTTTAAATTCGAGTTAGAGTTTTTGTTTTTGAAGAAATGAAAGATAATTCATTTTTTCACCTGCGTCTTCACCCCTATTTTTGTCAGAACTATAGACTTAGTAGTAGTAGACTTAGTAGTATTTAAGTAGTAGTATAGGTGTAGTAGTAGACTTAGGTGTATTTAATAAATGCGATATATTTTTTATTCCATACATATCATTTTCAAATCAGAGTTCAAGAATAAATAAGAAAACCAAAAATAAGTACGTGGCAATACTGAGTCGATGCGCATCTTTACAATCAAAATCTCAAGCAATGTAACATTCATCTTTTTCATGAGTCTCTATTACAACAGAAAGTAATGACATGTGTGTCTGAGATTTAAAATTGTGCCAAGTGAAACCATGGAATCGCTGTTTGTTTTTATCTTTCGGAAAGCTTACACTGAATGAACAAAAAGTGATAGAACATTTGAAAGTTGTGCGAGCATTCTTACTAATAAGAACGGTGAAATGAATAATTAAATCAACAAGCGGAAATTTATTTATTTCCCTAATAATCACGTGTTAAAGTGATATATTAAAATGAAATTAACTTTTATTATTCCTTAGCATTCTATTCAATGCTTAAGAAATAAATAAATAAGTAAAAAAACGCAAGTCTTGCATGTAAATGTATATTTAATTTGAGATTTAATAAGCATTATCATATATTTACTTAAATACTCCACTCAAACGACGGAGACTATGCTCGTTAATAAAATAATATTCAATGAAAAGCATTATCTAATCCGTTGAGACACCTTTAAACATAAATCTCCGTCCTTATGTATTTGCACATAAATAAAACAAATAACACAGAGGAAGGAATGCCGCTCATATTTTGTTCTTTTAAATTTAAATATACAATAAATATTTAAAATATCATCCACTTAATTGTTTTAACTTTTAACATTTTCTTTAAATGCGCAAAGATGTAGTAAAAATAAAGGATATATTTTCCTACCATCGGGGGAATGTATATTATCAAACTTTCTGGATATACCCCAGGCTTTGTAGCTAAATTTTCTAGTCAAAATGCAGCTTATTGTACTACGTTATTTATTTTATAAATTAATATGAGACTGGTGAGCTTATCGTGCATGTGAATTAAAAAATAAATAAACTTACAAATGGTCAAAAGATTCAACGTATTTTATCTTACGATTACTGAAAGATAAAAAGAAGAAATAAATATCAGTTTTGCGAAGCGAATTATATTTTAAATCGGCATTATGAGATTGCGTCCTCCCGTAATCCAAATGATTTTTTAAGCATTTTCCATTAAAAAAACGTAATGTCAAATATATCTTAACAGGTACTATTATTGCTATTAAGCCTGAAAAATGAAATCCTTTGCCCAAATCTAATATGTTTAATCTTCTAAGCTAATTAAGTTTATAAGTTCCACAAAAGAACTTATTCGTAAAATTTATTGGATTAATTTTAAAACAAGTTTAAATATTGGGACTATCTATTGTCGTAAGCTCAAGAGCTTCAATTTAAACATTTCTTTATAAAACTTAACATTCATTAACATTAACAAAAACTCAACTTAAACATTTTCTTTTTCCATTCTCTCCTCATTTTCTCTTTATTTATGCGTATAGCAAATAACCTTTTCCATTATTTAAAATTCGGTATCAAAACATTTTTTTTTTCATTTTCGTTAAAATCTCAAGTGGAAAGAGAATAATCTTTTATAAATAGTGAAACTTTTTTATCCCATCAAATTTTTCTCCTGATTCCATCAACTGACAACTCCTTAATGAAGTTTCGTTTTCTCTTTTTGTTCACATGCTTCTTAAGCATTACTGGATTTTTCTAACCTGAGATCACTTCACTGTGTCACAAAAAATAATCTTTTTTTCTCGCAGCCAGAATATCTTGTCTTTTAATGCAAAAATTATTTCTTAGTACCGCATAAAATCCTTATTTTTTGTCTTATAAAGTAATTATTTTCTAATTTCCGCAACACTGCAGTATCTTTTTACAGGCTGTGAGTCATGCTTTTAGCTCAGTTTTTAAGAGCTCTTAATAATTTCTACTCAAGGAAAAAAAATGTTTTTTCTTTCTTTCGCAAAAACCCCAAATGAAATTTTAATCAAGATTTATTAAACTCGACGATCCGTGCAAACCTTGTAAGCAGCAAATATATTGGCAGATTCGATTAATTAAAATAAATCACAATGTGAATATTTATTTGAATTCAATTTGATAAAAATATATTCTTTAAATCAGACACAGAATCTTTCTCTTCGTGGGACAGAAATCAGTTGTTAATCAGCTTTTGAACAAATCTACTTATCTGACAATTACTCTCTTCCAAACTTAAATAAATGATTCGTGTAGAAAATAGATTGTATTTAATGAGTTGAAATGAAGGAAGTCAAACATGTAAATAAAACACTTTGCTATCAGTATGAAAATTGGTGAGTGAAGTACATATAGTGCATAATGATCATTATGTGCTGCTTGTTTAAAATTAGAAATAATGTCTTAGTACCATGTTCACATGATGATTGCAACTGTGAACTTCAATGTGCACCGCTTTTTGTCTATGCTGTAACGTTCCTTCTTTTTAGCTTTTGGAAGAATAGCTCTATAAATACGATGATTGCTAAAAAGAACACATAATTTTTTTTGACATATGTCCATTATTTTCTCTGCAAAATCCTGTTCATAACAGTTTTTATTTTTTATTCATTTAAAAAGTTTAGAAATGTAAATGCAAATAAAACTTCATTTCATACTTTCATATCTGAAATATAGTCATTGCCATAAATAACCATTCCTATGCTCTGGGCAAGAATTTATTGTGACCTTTAATTTATATGGTTAAAAAAAGAATAAAACCATTACAATAGATTATAAATAAAATTTATTTTTTGCTTTTCTATTTTTCTGGATTTTTCTAAATATTGCATTCATTTAAAATTTGCTATAAATTTATTAATTGCTTCGTTAAGGATTGGATTGCGCTGAATCCCAATGACTGTCTCCCAGTTTTGTTTCTCATATTTATAATATTTCAGAGACAGAACATAGAAATTTCTGGAAAGATCGCCATATATCCAGAATCAAAGCGACTGAAATCTAATGGATTTTTGTTATTTTTGCAATCTTTACTTCAGTCGCCAAACGTGTTGGTAATGTTTTGGGTCACTGACTCAGTATCCATTTAACAACCATTACTTTTTCTATAAAAAATTATTTTTTAGTAAGAGACTCATTGCACTGTAAAGTAATATTACAAATTCTTAACAATATGCACATATTCTCATGTAAAAAATAATTTAAGAAATTTATTTCACCATTTCATTAACCGTTTACATTATCAATGCAGAAAAAAAATTATTTGAAAAATATTCTTAATTTTTTTCTATTATTTCTAGCTGAGAATCATATGTAGAAATGAAATATGTAAAATTCGCATTCATAAAATTCATGCAAGAAATTTTCATGATACCGAAGTGAGAATGAAGAAAACATTAAAAACATATTTTTCAGAAAACGTTTTATAGCGTCAGGCCATTCCTCAGTGCAATAAATGTGAGATCCCAAGCAGCATTTTAAACGCCTTATCTCAAGAATACGGAAGATTAATTTACTAAAAAATAGTTTCAAATACTTTTATGATCTAAGATCTGTGAATCAACATAAAATGACTGTATTGGTACTACATCAAAACTTTACTTGTATCAAAATTCCATAGTACTGAATTTATTGCAAATATTTAGAATGTAGTCATTACTATTAATCCGTTTAATAATAGAGGTTTAATTATTTTAATAATATTAGGTACTGCATGATTAATGAATATAATAATTAGAAATTACTTGCATTTTCACGGAACTATGAAATATACGGTGTTGTCGAGACAACAAACCACTAAATTTTATCAATTTTTTTCTAGTTTGAAAGATATTGCCATTCCTATCTTTATTTTATGTTATTATAACTCAAAATAATGTTTTTAAAGAGTTTTAAAACTTTAATCTGTAAAGAATTTAAATAAATGTTTTATGATATCACATTTTAACTTATTTTTTATGGTTTGGTATTTTTAATATTATCTTTCCATGAAAGAATTTTAAATTTTTTCTGTGAGTGGAAATTTCAATATGCCGATTTTTATCTCTTAAGACGTTTCTATAATAAGCATCTTCCTACTTATTGCTTAAAATATAGATTTAAAAAAAATACGTAAAATATATAACTGATTTTGGAGCAACACAGTGAATATGCTCCAGTATTTAATCATATATAATATATAATTATCATACCGTATCACTATTTAAAGTTATTTATAGCTCTTACAGTTTTCTTTATTATTTAATATCAATATTTTACCACATGTATTCCTACTATAGTAGGTAAAAATAATCATTTTTTAAATATACATAGATTGTTTATCCATAGGAGATTCGAGATTCCAAAAAAAAAAAAAAATTCTGTAGGTCAGGATTCAATTATATAACCTTTTTAAATCATAAAGTTGTTTACTTTAGATGAAAAAAGCATTTTAATTACATTTATATGTGCAAAAAAAATAGAACATGTAGAAATTATTATGTAAAACTCTTTATTCTGTAATTCATTCTTAAATATATTCAAGCTTTGGAAATAAAAATAATAATTAATTGAGTAAAAAATTAATTATTGGGAATTGAGTAAAGATAATAATTAAATTAATCGTGTGCTGCTTGCTACTGTGTTACTATTACTTTTATAATTTCCTAAACGGTTTTGTTTAAAATATCACATAAAAAAACATTATAATTTTTTTTAATATGTCGCATGCTTTTTACTATTTAATAAATGTTCATCAGGATTAAAACAGTATAGGGCTTAAGAAATCGCTTTTAATAAATGGATTTTCAAAATTTTTCGGAAATAATAGTTCACTAAAAAAGGAAATTTCGAATCTAATAGGTCCAGAAAATTCTTATAATGAACTTTTCAAATTTCATTTTGTAAACTGACATTTATTTCAGCTTTGAACTTCAATACATAAACTATCTTGCAATAAAAAACACCACGTACCGCAATTCCCAAACGTGGCAAGACATTTCAGTGTTTTTCCTACTCAATTTCGAATGTTTAAATTTTCTCTCATCTAGTATGGATATAAAATCAGAAACTAAAACGAACAGTGAAGAAAAAGTCAGAAATGTTCTTTATTGTTTACGAAATTTAAATTTCCTTTTTCCTTTTTAAATCTAAAAATAAATGGCGATATGTGTGATGGCTTGCTGAAAGGCAAAATGAGACGAAGCACCAAGTGACAGTCAAATCATTTAGGAAGTCGTATTTTTCAGCTGATTGTGAATTTCTCTGCAAGAACTCTAGATTCAGCAGTTCTACCCATTAAGGAGATTGCAGTCTTTCTGAATCTTTCTTAGCAAGAATGAACCGCCAAGAGCATTCATTTTCAGATTAGCATTTTTGATTATTTTTAGAGTATCATTCATGAAAATCTGTTCGTTAAGAAATTGTTTTGATGATTTTTATATCTGTGTCCAATTTAAAACAATCTTATACAAGTTATGGCCGTACTTCATTCAATTAGATTTGTTATGAGTTAAAATATGATCATATTTTTTAAACGTATTCCGCTGTATTCTTCCTTTCAAAAACAGGCTTTCATGCAATAAATGTTTTTTTCAGAAGTTATAATTTTGTTCTTCTATAATATCAGAATATATTATAAATTATAAAAGTTATAATAAAGAGATCATATTTTTCAGTAAGAGTTCGAAAATGTTGTAGCTTGACATTGCTCCGATTCGAATTTTTTTAAAAAGCGGAACAGCATAATACATGCTATGTTAAATGTAGATTCTCAAGGATGTCCATTCATTTTTTACTTTATCTTTTTATAAATTGGAGTTACTTATTTGCTAAAAGGGAATATAATGGAAAATAAATAATTTCGTAGACAATAATTCTAATTTTAATATGAGTAAAAAGGATCGAAGCAAGTGAATTTATTAATCGAGTTTTTTTTTTGTGTGTGTGTGTATCATTGGCAGCTTGAAGTGAAAGAGGATGATAATGGAACAATTCCTGATGATTTGCACGTTCTAGAAGGTTTGACGCCTCTCAAGGCGCACAATGATTATCTCAACCCTAAAACCCGCAGATTCCAGAAAAAAAATTATCTACAGTAGTTGAGATAGTGCATAATAAATGTATAGTGTCATGCATTCTTTATTGAACGTGTGGCTGACAGTAGCCACAAATACACTATCTTTCAATCAGATATTTTGTTTTATGTGTACATAGCGCGCATGCTCGTGTAATAATACAAAACTACACGATTTCCTCACCGGTGATAAAGATATACGACTCTCAAGGCCTACCATACCCATTTAGGAACGAAATTTGCTTATTTCTATTCTTTTGACGAATTCCATTCTAGATTCACTTTGCTCAAACCTGATATTTAAAAAATATTCTGCGGTCGAAAATATAGCAGATTGTAAGAGTCAACACAGCTATAAATTAATATTGTTTACATATACTATATTCTGGAATTTTTACAATATTTTTCAGAAGGATGTTGATGATTCTTTAACAATTTTACAATAAGTTTTCCTATATTTGTTGGGATAAATCTTTTCGAAACTGTTCGAAATATATTTTCTGAATCAATCCTAGGTGAGTGAAATTTGTTATCAAGTTATTTAAGGATTACTTCATCAGCTCTGGCGACAAAGAAAATATTGAGCACAATGCCATACATTTCACGATTGAAATTCAAATTGGATTTTTTTTTCAAATACAAAACTTTTTAAGATTCATGTGGTAACGAAATCAAGTGGTCTTTTTTTATATAGTCATAAAAGAGGTGTATAACATTTTATGGTTTCTTAAGAGCCTATAATCCCATCGAACACATCGTTTATTTTGTCAAAGAACCTCTCTCTTTTAAATCGGATTCATTACCTTTCTCCCATCCAACAGCCGCGTGCCAGAAAATGGGTTCCATAATCATTTCGTGAAGAATGATTACACCAAAATGAAATCGCTGCATTTTATCTTCAAAAATCATTAACACTAATGATTTTTTTATAATCTTATACTAAAAAAAAACCGACTTTCTTAAAAAAAGAAAAAAAAAATCGAATAAAGAAAAAAAGCCATTGAAAAGTAACGTTTGAAGTTCCACCTAATGCATTAAGACTTTTGGCATATTCGGTTAGGCGAAAAGGGGGGGAAAACATATAGGCCTGTCGTTTCGATCGATCGGTAACAGATAAGTAAAGTTGGGATGTTTTCAGTTACAAATTATGCTGATTTTGTGTATGTGTCAGTTAGTTTTTCACTAATAAACTCTATTTACTTGCGGCATCACTATAAATCTTTTTCGCGGTGTTCAAATGAGATGAAATGAATGGGGAAAACGAACCGGAAAGTGAAAGTTAAAAATAAAAGTATTAAAAAATGTGCAAAGGAAAAAGGGATCATTCATTTATTTAAGCTTCGAGCGCAAAACTCATTAATGGAGAAGGGTTCATTTGAGTTAAAAAAGGTTTCGACTTTTCTCTGATTTGGGAATATTTCGCGGAAATATGTTCTTCCGCTAAACATTTCTAAATGGTTAGGAAAAGAGTTCGATTTCTATTTTTTTTAAAACTATCACCTGTTAAAAAAAAGAAACTGTCTTCCGATTTGTAGCATTACGTTCAGTAGCGGACGTCAGCTGTTGACATTAGATCTTTCAAAATTAGATTTACGCAGGCTATGTGATAATATTATTTACTTCCATAAAAATAATTTAACGTGGGTGGATGACAACTTTTTAAAGAGAAATTCATTTTTGTTCTGTATGTTAATATGAAATATATTTATATTCGATATAAGTGTGTTACATACTATACATACCTAATCTTGTACAGATTTCAAACAAATTCCAATTACAAATGATACCTAATTTCATAATTCGTGTAAAATGCATTTTTTGTATATTTTCTGTACAGTTTCGCTAATCCAACTTTACCACAAAATATGCATTTTGTAGTATCTAATTTTCAACTGTAATGACATCCTAACGATCATTAAATTATATTTTTACCGGCACCATTCCATTGCCTCTGAAGTGAATGAATCTGTCTGTACCATTGAGTTGAAGGATGTTGACTGTAATCGCGTTCAGAACAATAAATATGTATGATAGACTCTTTGTTCCAGCATCGTCCATTAAACTTCAAAAACACCCGATTTTGTAATGCACGTTCATGCGATTCATTTAAGACAACAATGAAGTTATTTACAAGAAAGAAAAATTGCCAGTATTCTTATTATAAAATGATGCATACGGATGTGCTTTATTATCTATTACAAAATGACAGCTTACGAGATTACATTCTTTTAAATAATATATATATATATATATATATATATATATATATATATATATATATATATATATATATATATATATATATATATATATATATATATATATATATATATATATATATATATATATATTGTAGGAATTAAGATGTTTATTGAAAATTTAGTGCTTTCGGGTTTTGTTTTTTTAAAATTCTAGACACTTATTTATTGATAATAGAGAAACGGGCATAAAGTGGGAGCATGCGTTGTGTTTTTTTCTGTGGTAGAGTATGGTGATTTGCCGAGGCTGAAGGTCTGTTCCTGAGTTGGTAGCCTTATCTTGTCCTCCAGAAATCTTCTCATTGTTCGATAAGACAACTTCAGATATCAAAGCTGGAAAGGATATACACGGAAAGGATTACCTTCCTGGATACCAAAAGACTTTCTAGTTAGCTTCAGGCCAGAAATTAAAATATAATGGAAACTAGCTTTGTATTTAGTTTGATTTTTTTATTAAAATTTATTATTACCAGATGGTAATTCAAAATTACCACATGACAATTGTGAAACTAAGACCAATGTCCTACTCGTAATATCCCATGTTTCTTAAGTTTAAGACATTTGATTCGACATAGATTAAAAATCCTTCTATTCGGAAAAAAAAATAAAAGCATTAATAATAATAAAATTTTATCCAGTATCCCTATTAACTTAACACTTGTTTTTGAATTAGTAAATTATTCTTAAAATTTGCTGAAATTATTTTAACATTATTTTTTTTATTTTAAATCTGCACTTTTAAAGCATCCTAGTAATCGTATGAAAACGGAATCTGATAGCATGTGTCATCCAAAAAATTTTATGACGGTTAAAAATTTCTTTGATTTCCTGTTATGACATTATGCATATTTTATGCTGATTACAAAGACCCCTAAAAGGTGACTTACTTTGGAATGTGATAAATAAAATAGAATATCCCATTGTATATTATTATAGTCCCAACATCATAAACGAATAAGTTTGCACTTAAAATATTTCTCTCCAAAAGAAGAAAACTTTGAACTAAGATTTCGCAACCGAGATACTTGGCATGAAACGACTCGCACCGCATTAGATCTCCATCATCTTGTGCTTCCGAGCGAACTGCTTCCTTGTGTTGATGGCTGATACAATCCTTTGCTATGAAGCAGATAATTACTTTTCCCAAGACTGTTGAGCTTGAAAAAGCAATCGAGAGGCTGCAATTACGCGCGTGCTAAGTGTAAGAGGACGGAAAAATAATTGCTTCCGTGCGATTGGCCACAGGACAGTAGTTCTGATAAAGAATCCGGGAGTTGTGGCATGTGGGCTACCACAAACGGGGAATCGGGTCGTTGTCGTGCACAGCACAGGAGTTTTTTCGCTTAATATTTGTAATTCCACAAGTCAAAAATTAGGTTTTGCTATGTTTGCTTTTTTTTTGTCTTAAAATATTGAAAGAAAAAAAATGAAAGTATTTTATAATCGAAAAGCTTTACATTTTTATTTAGGAATAATATTTATAAATAAGTCTAACACAATAATGTTAAAACGACAAGGATTTTTAAAATCTCTTAGAAATATTCTCAGAAATCATTCAAAACTTTTTACTAATAGATAAGATAATATAATGATAAAATGAGTAACAAGAGAAATTGTGTTTGCATGAAAATTCCACAAATTTTAATTTGTAGATTTAAAATTAAATAAATTGCACAGTTTCAGTCTTTATAAGTATATATCTCGTCTTTCCAGCAATGAACTATTCCTAACTATATCTTTTGTATACTTCTTAATGATAACACGTTTTATCGCCTTATAATAAAAAAAAATATTAATTTATATTCTTCCTTTGTACAAATTATTTCGTTCTCCTCTTACTTAATAACTAATTTATAGATTCTCAACTTCCCGATCGATGATAAATGCATTAGTTTTCAGATTTCTCATTATTTTTCACGCTGTTTATTATTGACCTATAAAATCTTTTTAATGAAACAAATTAAATTAAATTTAAAAAAAGAAAGTTTACTATTATTATTTATTAATTTCTCGCAAAAGAAATACAAACATTTTGGCAAATTTTTCAGTCTGCAGGTATTTTGGTAAAAGCAGCAATATACAGTAAAGCTATATTGATGGAATTCGTATTTGGTAATTTCCCCAAAATTTAGAATGGTTTTAAATTTTAAATAAAGTTAAAGATTTTACAATCATCTGCCAATGCATATGATATAGTTAATGTGAATAAAAGATTCAACGTATTATATAAATGAATGTTGGCTAACGTCTTACTATCAAAATTTTCCTATCTACATTAAGGCTTTACCGAATTCCCCTAAGGGCAGTAACGTATCCATTAGAGCACATCTCACAAATTGCGATGAATTGTTCAGGAACAGCAACAAATTAGATCTCATACAGCAGCAAATTAGAAAAAAAAAATGTACTTTACATTACTTGGTATAAACAAGTTTTAGAAAATAAAAAAGACA
Organism: Argiope bruennichi; assembly: GCF_947563725.1. NCBI lineage: Eukaryota > Metazoa > Arthropoda > Arachnida > Araneae > Araneidae > Argiope > Argiope bruennichi. The sequence goes on from NC_079151.1 coordinate 149,315,911, forward strand.
GCAAAAGCAAATGATGAGTTAATTATTATTTTCACTTTCACTAACAACTTTCCATTGTTCCGATGTAGATGCTAAATGCATAGTTATTGCCGCTTCAGAAACTATCCTCACCAGCAGAGCGCGACCTGAATGACATGAGAGAAACCATTCAGCTAGACGGTCATAATCACTGTGTACGCAGCTGTCTTATAAACAAGTTCAATATTCGAATGCGTCATTTGATCTTGCATAGCATCTTTTGAAGATGTAATAACAAATTGAATGTTTGAAATTTGAATACGATTAAAACGCACCTCAGTTTTATAAAATTTGCATATTTGATTGCTACACTGTTTGCTTGATTGTGCATCTTGTGGTATAGATAAGGTACTTATCAGCTGACTATCTGTGAACAAGTAATGAAGGTGTGAAAATAAAATTCTTTTGCCTTATATATTTATAAAAGCAATTGGAATTATGGAATATGAACGTTTAGAACCATTTTAGAATAATAATTTTTTGATCTGGTTAAGATTAATATTTTGATCATTGATTGATATTTTTTATCAACCTTTTAAAATGGATATTCTTATCAACTTCTTTTATTTTGAATAAGAGAAATTGATAAGAATTATTTAACAGTCTGGTTTTTTAAACTTATTTGACTCACTTATATTTGGGTGAGCTGAAAGAAAGTTGTACAATTTTAATAAATTACAATAATAAATTTTGCAGTAGGCCTTGGTGATCCAGTCCATGGTTTTAAATTTCAGGAGAACATTCCTAAAATTAGTAAAGATAATTGCTTAAAAAAATTTTAAAAGTAATTTTAAAAGAACAAGCCGTATTTCGTATAGTTTTGGAAAACTACTTGATAAAATAAAACAAAATGTAAGAAACTACAATCACATACATTTTTTAGCAAGTAGTTGTCATTCAGAAATTGTCAAACCGTAACAAAGACGAACGGTCAAAGAATAGGAGAAGAAAGGAAAGAGTAATATCTATTTTATTTCCTAAAAATGAGGGATCGAATTTGAAGAAAAATTTATGAAGCTATTAATTCAGTAAAATTAAAAATAGAAATTCGTTAAATATCAATAAAGGCGGCCTGCTCATATAATCACAAGAACACAGCTAAAGAAATCAGCAAATGAAAAGATAAAGTGAAACAAATGTACTTTTAAAAGACGAAGTGAATTTTGAGGCAAATTCCACAAGTTTGTAAGTAACATATTTAAAGGTACAGCTTTATAAGACTCGGCGTAGCACTGTGAGGAGCTCGGAAAAGGCGTGGTAAAACGCAACTACTTTATGAAGACAGCAATCATCTCTTTGAATGCTGGGATGTTTCACAAAATTATTAAGATGGGAACGATAACACTTGGTATAGATTCAATGTTAAGTATTTGTGGAATAGATAATGATTTCATTATTCTTGCTTTGGTAATATTGGAGAAGGAAGGAGAATATCTTGCGTGAAATTAAAATGAGGCAATGAGAGACAGTATGAACTGAATTATGTTGATTGTAAAACAGTGAAAGTCATATTTAAGTCAGAATGCAGTATAAAATATGAGAAGCGCGTCATATGTAAAAGACATTTATATGAATTATACTTTCTAAGAAAGAGAGAATTATAGTAATGTCAGCATTCAATATATGTAATTCTTGTCTTATCCGCTGTTTTTAGTTTAAATCAATTTTACACAATCATGATACAGAGCAGTAACAGTGGGATTTGATTCACATTATTATGTGTCTATCCGAGCCATGTGGACTAAATCGACACAGCATAGGCCAGTCCACTAGTTATTCTAGAATTTACAAAGGGGGATTACTTTCATCGCCCTTAAAACTTAATAAATTCGTGTCAATGATGATTTTCCAAGATTATTTTATTACTAATATAAAAACAGAGTTTAAATTCCCTTAAGTTTCTAATGATCCCTATTAGAATAAATTGATTTAATTCTAATAAATTAGTAAAAAATATACAAATATTACAAAAAAATATAACAAATAATAATATATATTATAATAAATAATATATAATAATAAAATATATAATATAATGCAATACAACAAAAAAGGAAATTAAAAATATTATATTTATTACAATCTTTGCAAATAGGTACCTACATTTAATTTAGATCCATTTTATGTTTCCTTATCTTAAAAGAATTATTTAAAATTACCGAAATATTAAATCAGTGTTATTTGATACATTAACCTTCATTAAATGGTGCTGCCTGCAATTCATTTGGTCATAAATTGCTTAAAAAATAGTAGAATGCGAAAACCACTTTCAATTTATTTAAGTACTTTGAAATTGCTCAATTAAACAAACAGAAATGTTCAACGGCATATTCTCTATTAAGCGTAAAATCTATTCTCACTTCATTAGGAGAGACATTGTCTGTTACAATAAGGAAACAAATATTACACTTAATGTAAAAGTTCTTTAAAAGCTTTTAACGATTAGTTTTACAAATCTGTTATTATTAAACAAATGCATTGTGTGCAACCTGTCTAGTAAAACAAAAATACAGCAGGATAAAAATTATTGATACTCTTTGCAAACCCTTTTGATAGATTTTGATTGGATATTAATCTTTTGTTTCAAGATAAATATTATTGACTATTATACACTTTTCAAAAGTATTTTTTTTCTGCTTGTTAAAACAGTTTTGTTATCTTAAAGGATTATAACATGTATTAATAAAATAAAGAATATTTAAATGAACAGAAAATAAAAAAGAAGCAAGTAAATTAAAATAAAATGCTCAATGATAATTTATGTAAGTATAAAAGATATTTATGAATAGTTAAATTTATCTGCATAATGCATTTTCCAATGAACTGTCTGATGCAAATGGATCGAGTTTATCTGGTGATCAGTGTCAAAAAAATATTTAAAATAAATTTTTATTCAGAATAAAAGGTGACGAATTAACAATTAAAATGTTTTATTTTGTTCTCTTTCAATTGAGAAATTTTGTTTTGTTTTCTTATTCTCTGTACATGTTTATTTAACTTGATTTGTCTCATGTTGCAAAACTGGAATTTCATAAAGAATTGTTCACCCTTTTTGTGAAGTGCCAGAATGCTAAAATTTCCACATTTATGTATTTTTGTACTTTATTTAAAAATTTTCAGATCAAAATTATAAATTAATATATAGATTTAATGACATTTTGATTTTACACAAAAAGCGGAATTTGGAAAGGAATTTGAGGAAAAATGGTTTGAAGTTACCAAAGTTTTTATAAGAGTGAATTAAAAATGAACGATTAAAATTTTTATAAATTTTGTTTTTAGAATAAAAGTGATTTTTTTTAAAGTTGATTTGATTAAATTAGGTCAAAATATATATTCTTAGCAACAAGTATATCCATGAGTGCCAAATTTATTAGCAACTTGCCGGCTTCGGCGACCAGCACTTTCAATTCAATATTTTATTGCACTTGATCTTTTAATAGTTCAGTCAGCATAATATTTTTAAACTTTCAATTTTTGATAAACATATATTTAATATTATTATAGAAATTGTGTGTCGTTCTTTCATTATGTTATATCTAATTTTTCTATCAACTCATGCAAAATGTGAACTTTAATTTAAAGCAGAAGTGATTAAAAATCAAATAAATGAAAATGTTTTTCCTTAAACCGAACATGTTTTAAAGTACAAAAAAAAAAAAAAACAGAATTGTCCAGCAAAAATCTTCTTAGCATGGCAAAAAATTTTCATAACTTATGAAATATCTCATAAAAGATTCAATAAAAATTTCTCTGATTCTTCAAAAGATTTTTATTTTAATTTTACATTCAAAAAGATCTAAACAATAATAATTTATATTGTTGCAGTAAATAAATGTACTTCAGAAAAAAAATCTGAAATCTAGATTCTATACACTCATTTAATACAAAAGAATTATATTCAGTGAAATATTCTTCACACTCCAATTTTATATAAATATTAAATGGAAAAAAAAAACGTCTCTATCTTATTCGACCAAATTTGATCGAGTTATGAAATTTTGATTATCTCCATTTTGTGCCAATCAGTAATTTTATAATTTTAGATAAAATTTGGGTAAATTTTAGGTATAAAATTAAAACAAAACAAAAGATTTCCCATTTTACCACGCGGTCTCATTGTAAAAGTCTTGGTGTTTAAAGCCAATGAGCAAGAAAACAAAACGCAACACTCATATCTCAGCACTCTTTTTTTCGCTTACAACTATGACAAAACTAGAAGAATATGCATTCGCATCTTCTTCAATTTTTAAAGAGAATTATTGCCTAATTTACGAATAGAAGATATGATGCGAACTGTGATATCAATGGAAAGTCCTTTCATAACCCGGTAAACCCCTAGGTTTTCATTATGACATTTTCCGTCGGACTGCATGGCAATTTTTTTTTAGTTAAATATACCGTCCCAACATTATTTTTCTTTTAAATTACTGTTAGTATCACATTTCTGTTAAAACAAGATGGTTCTATTTGAAAGTTTCGAAAGTTTATCTCCATAACTGTAACTGAAAAGATTGGATTACCAGTTCCTCACATCATTCTTTAGGGAATTGTATCGTATAATGCTTGCACTCATCTTATTTCCTGGAAAAGGAAAAAGATGTTATCGTTAAAAGATCATGCAAGAGCAAAGCTTTCTTAAATAACAGCCCTGTATATGTAAAATAATGCATTGATATCGGCAGCATTCAACTGTTAAAAAAAACCCTCTAGTATGTTGATTAATTAGTTAAAATACGTTATTCAGTTTTTATAAAGATACGTTAAGTTAAATGTTAAGAAATTTTAACAATGAAAATTAATTATAAGACAAATTATCAATATTGTATGACATAATTGATATCGGGTTTAGGTCTTATTTCTTGTAAAATGTTTCAAACTCTTTTAAATTTCTTGTAAATGTATTCAAATTTTTTTAGTATAATTGAATGTAGATTTAAAGGCTTATCATTAATGTACGCATGTGTCAAAAATTTTGGATCCGGTCAGTTTTATTGTATATTTTATTCCATTTTCCTTTTATTACTCAAAAGTTGCTGACAGTTAAAATAAGACACTGTGGCAACGGGGTGACTGACTATAATTTAAAAAAAAGTTAAAATAAGAGTATCGTTTAAAATTTAAATACATTTGAAATAAAATTAACAAATAAGTGTAGTATTTGAATACTAGTATGCCCAAACATAATTATAGCGGAAAAATTTTAAATTTTATATTTTGATATGAGAACTATATTTTCGGAGATATAACTTACGAACGATGTTTAAAATATTTTGTTTTTTATATCATATGAAATCAATAAGAATAAGCCGCATGTAGTAGTTTTTATATTTAGTTTTTTAAATATTTTTTTATTCAAATCAGAAAACTCATCAAGAAATTTTAGTAGTATAAATAATATTTGAAAGCTGATGTCTTGAATATTTTTTTATTAGAAAAGTATTTCGAAGCACTATTTAAAGCAACTAGCAGTTTTTCTAAAACAAAATTATTTAAAAGTTCTTTATTTTAATACTGTAGCTTCTAGTTTTTCCCTTTCCGCATTCTTAATTTAGTATCGTCCTGTTATGCTTCTATTCAGACATCTACCATTGACTCATTATCTACTGACTTCCATTTTTCGTGCAGATGTTAGTGAATAACGAGTATATGATTATTACTTTTCATAGAATTCTTGAATATTGACTTTTATTCACCGTACTCCCAGCTGATTAATATATTAATTATGAGCATGCTCAATGTAAGTCAAACGTGGAAGGTTCATAATGCTCTTCAAAGCTAGCATTCTTGAGATAATGCATGCAGGTTTATAGCAAATTATTGCTCTACGCCAATAAAGAACTTGCAAAAATTAATTTTCTTTCTATATTGAATAATTCAAATGCAGGTCATCCATCTCATGGATAGACAATCGTACTTAGCCCGTAACACTACACAACTGTAGGGACCACTGCTCATTCGCAAACACCTCCCAAGAGGACCATCTCCGTACATATTATGGAATGATCAATCAACCAATATTGTCATGCGTGTGCCTCCAAGGGTAGCTTACTAAATGAAATGGCTGATAATTTAACTACTCGAAGTGTCTCTGCATGATAACTGCTTATCTTGCGTTCTGTTTATCTTTTATTTTCCTAAATAAAGCAATATTTCTGACAAGTCGAAAATCCGACAGGTATACGGTGAAAGGTACAATATGATCAATAACGGATAACGAAGCTCTATTCTTTGAGGAAACCCTGTTAATAAGAGACAATCGAAGCGGCACAAAAACAGCACTTTTTCAGAAATCAGTGAACACAAGCAAAAATCTCTATTAAACCGCTGTAACAATCTCTGTGAAACCACTCGCATACAGATAAGTACTCTAAGAGAATAATTCATTCGACTACTACTGACTCTTCCCAGATTTGTCTCTCATTTTCTTATAATTTACTTCTTTTCTAATAATTTTCTTTAAAAGAAGTCTCTAGAAAGATATCGTATCTTCACTCCTAATGAAGATAGAACCAAAATTTCCGTCATTTCTAGAACTTTCGTTTTATTCTTTAAACTCGTTTCCAAATCACCAACTGGCTGTCCATTCGTTGTCATAGTCGGGCGTCAATAGTCCATTAAAGATATCATTGAAATTTTCTTACTTATTATGAGACTATTTCAGGAAGGAAGAAAAATTACAAATTTATAACATAATTTACGTAGAAAGGAAAAAGATTAATTACTTTATCGCTGTGTCTTATGTTTTAACAGTAGATAAAGAAAATCGCAACTAATCCAAACTATTCTTATTACGTACATTTCCACCTGCAAAGGAGTGTCATTTATTTTAATGATGGCGACGGATGATAGATTTTTGTCTTACGTTCACACAGCTTTATAAGGGAATCAATACTGAACATTGCACCATGGTTGTTCCCTACATAAAAAATAATAAGTTTCAAAATCTGATTTTTAAAAAAAATAGGTTTCTTTAATTTAGTTTTGGTACTAATTACGTAAACACATTCTACAAGATAATTCTTCCACTTTATACTCATCATTTACCTCCTAAATGAACAATAATGAAGATGGTGTTGTATTGGGTATATTACAAGGAGTATTAGACATGATAATTCTATTTAAATAGGTTGCCAACCATTGATTCAAAAATACATTTTATGCATCTCAATAGTAATTTGAATATAATTACACTGACGGTCCGCTCATTAAATATTCTATGATAATTTATTGCTGAATTTCCTTGTAAATATTATGTCGTGGAATGCAGTTTTGGAATGCAGCTGTTAATAGATAAATAAGTAGAGAAATTATGTTTGTCTTATTTGACTCTGGTATGAAATTATCAGAATTAATTCATATTTAAAATGCGTGCATTCGTGCATCAGCTGTCCAAAGTTTTCGGCTCTGGAGCTAAACTGCTTGCAACTTCTGAAGTATTTTATAATCCTTCCCTCAAGTATATTGGAAATATCAAATGTCCTCCATTTAAGAAATCTTCTCAGTTTTGTGCATTAAACAAATATATTTTCTAAATATGCAAAGAACTTTTATTTAAACACTCATGTTGGCAATTCATATAAAATCTTACATACTTTTGATATTACGACATGAATATGAACACACATTTATTTGTTTTCTTTTGAATCTATGTCTTATATTTATGGTCCATTCGTAACCCCAGATAGTTTAATTACACTTATACGTAAGGTAACATATTAAATTATATAATAAATTACACTATATGTGACCGTTATCTACTTCGTGGAACCACAAGAAATCTGCACGCGTACATGTCCAAAGATAAGGAAGCTCTCGAAGTAGGAATCCTAGAAGGTAGCAATAACTTCCCTCTGAAAAGAATGAAGCTTTAGAAGTTCTTTTCCTTCAAATCAAGACGAAATTTTTCTTTTACAAATAACATCTATAGGTTACATTGAATAACAACACCGATTCCGAAGAAAATTGAATTGCAGAAAGTAGACCATCGTAAAAAAAGAGCTTCTCTGAACTTGACATGAGACGATTAGAAACTGCCATTAAGGTGGAACAAAATCCAAAATATACATTTTGAAATATAAGCATTTTTGAAAAATTAATGTGCAGGCCATTTATTCTAAATATAAGAATTGCATCTAATTTTATTTTGCATAATAGGTTGTAATGAAAAAAAAATCAATTATCTAATTCTAAAAAGAGTCAAAAGCTATGCAGCTGAATGTGAATTTTCGAAAAAATATTGGAAACAATTATTGTATAAATGATGCATTTCATGCAAATGTCCCAAAATATGTTAAAAGTAGGAAACAGTACCCAAACGTGCCTTTAAATTTAAATTGTATAAATTTAGGCTAAGAATAACAAATGTCGCTGAAAACTGCATTTTTCGGATTCGATCATTAAGGATTCGACACATAACGATCAGAATCAAATCAAAACTATTCATTAAAATTCTATTGAAACAAATAGAGATCTATTAACAGAAAAAATGAAATGCCAAACACAAAATGTACAAAAGTGCTGAAAGATATTAGCAACAACTTTCAATTTGATTATGAAGTGAAAATATAATGAATCAGCATAAATATAAAACTGTAAACGAGAGCTCAATAGCATCATCTTTAATCAGGCATAAAAATGTTAAGATCAAGATCCTATAATTAGCTTAATTCTCTATAAGTTAATGAATTTTCTTATTTAATTTAAATCAAACACATATAAGTTAATCCATTCAATCATTAAACAAACTTGAGTTGACCAACTCAAAGACAAAAGTTTAGACGCAGATTAAGAAAACGGCAACGTCTTAAACTCCGCTCTGTCCTACAAACGTTTATAGACTTATTCTGTTACAAATAAGGGGTTATCCATTAAAAACTAAACATTTCTATTTTTAAAAAAAATAAATTTATAATTTTTTTAAAATTAAATTTCTATTTCTCATACAATGACAAAAGTTTGACATTAAAAATGGTTTTTATTAAATTTTTATTTTATTTTACGAAGAAACATTCAATTAACTTACAGAACATTCACAAAAACAAAGCTTTATTTTTCCTTTTTCAATACTAAATTGCTATTATTTTAATTAAAAATTGTTACAATTTGTCACAGTTTTTATAATTTTATGAATATTTATTTGGTGGTAAGTATCGGGTATTCTTTAGTGATTTCAATCAGAACTATGGGCCTTCGGAAAGCTGATGTACTTACGGAAAATTTATTTTTATCTCATTATCAGTATTCTTTTTCTCGTTCGTACTTTGACGTAGTGATTTTTCTTCATTGCGGCATTTTTGATTACAGATTATTCGACTTATTTCAGGAAAGCGTTTATTGATCTTCTTTTTATCTGAGAATAAAAAAGTAAATCGATGATAGTTTTTAATTTTTCAAAATATTAGCGTTCATTTTATTTTTTCTTTATTTCCAACATAGGAATCCCTTTCTGTAACACACAACAATCGATTTTCTAATTTTTACTTTCCCACTTATTATTGACGGTTCAGCTAGCGAACGTTTCCAATGCCATAATTATATCAATCTTCTTCTCAAATTGTTCTTTTATTCGAGAATAAATTTTTACGGAAATGGAAAAAATAATATACTAAGGGCCTTATTCATTTGATGATTGAAACAGCATTTGTTTACATGAGATGTATTACGTGGAGATGTATTAAGTCTCAATTTATTTTTCAAATGAGATTTTAACATATTTGTTGGCCGTCTAAATGATGTTTAATGGCCTTTCACTCTATTCGATCAATGAATAGATATTTTGATATTATGTCGCAAAAGATTTGACTTTTAAAATATATCTTAAAATATTATCTTAATAGGTCTTAAATATATTATCAAGGAATTATTTTCATGAATTTGACGAAAATAATGAATTAAAATCAATTATTATTTCTAAAGCATTTAAAAACGACCCCTTAAATGACGTTATTGTGTGGCGCTTCTGATTGGCATTGTTGTCAATATTTGAAACTCATATGAGGTATAGTTTTTTTGTAAACGAATCAATTTCTTTTCCATTCCATTTGCTTACAGCTTCTCGCTCTCTTGCATACGATGAAAGAGAAGTAATTACGTAACCGTAAAAAAATTCGGACTCGATAATCGGGGAAATATCCACTTTTCAGTTCTCTGTTAGTCCGAAAATCACATTTTTTGGAGTTATGTCTGTCCGTTTGAGAGAGCATAACTCGAAAAAAGGTTCTGAACTGAATGGGTGAAATTAAGTATATGGTTTGTATTCCAAATTTGTATATTTTTATGAAATTTTAAAAGAAATCCATTCAGAGGAGATCTGTCTGAATATATGTTAACAAGATAACTAGGGAATGGCGGGAGTTAGATGGAGTGCACACATTTAAAATCGCAAGTGTAGTATGCGTTTCTGTAGTGGAGGCAACAAATACGTCTGTCGATCCGTCCTTTCACAAATATGCAAGCGCGATACTTCAGAAACGTAGAAAATTAAATATATAGAAATTAGTTTGTGATTTTACAACTAATGTTTCAGTCTTTTTTTTTAAATTGACCAAAATAAATGCACCCCAAATACATACTCTGTTTTTGGGACTGGATCCACATTCCATTGACTAATTACCATAGATCGCAATCTAATAGGTTATTTTTTCATACCTATTAATCGCCAAAGGGATATTATTAATAAAATGCATGTAAATTCACGAAAATATAAGAGAGAGCTTAAGAAAGACCCCTCCCAATATGTTTCATGCTATAGATAAGTTTCCATCACAATAGTTGAGAAGGGAATAAAGTGATGATTAGGTCACTATACCAATTCACTGCTAATTTGCTTCGATTTTGAATCTATATTATATATTTATAATGTAACAGAAAAAAGTATGAATATTTTAGCGTATTATTTATTTTGCACAATAAATAATTTTTATTCTCTATGGCCAATCACAAGTGTTTCATTTTAAATTAAAATATCTTCTTATAACTGATTTACAGAAATCTTTCAGCAATTTTATATTGAGAAAAGTTCAGCATGCTGGATAAGGAAAAATGATGTTTTAAAAAACGAAGCACAGACAGCAAAAATCCAGACATACATTAAGAGCAGGATTCTGTCGAAACTCACATTTAAGAGAACAATAAATTGCTAAATTGAAAAGTCACTGAATCGAATCCGAGTGCACAGTTAAAGCTCGCCTCGAGGAAAGAATCCATAGAATCGCTTCAGCCTCTCGTGTGTCGATAGATTTAACAGGCAAATTATTTTTACTGATTAATCTAGGGATCTCGGTTCCAAATAGAGATAGCCGAAATTCTTGTATTCTTAACAACCTTCGTTTTTCCCTTCTCTTGGTCGAAATCGGAAATTATTGCTCCGATATCCTCCTATTCCTCCTCCTCCCAGTTGAAGGGAGAGATTTTTAGGAATTCTTATAAATCTCTACCTCCAATTATGACTTTCACTTGTCAGAGAAATGGTATTGCAGATTTATAATATTGCTTTCTGTTTGAGAATTTTTTTTATTTAATTAATAAAGTTTGCCACTGGGCAAAAATTGAATTTTGCTATATTTCATATAAATCTATTTTCCGTGATTTAAAAATAAATTGAATTCAAAGTAGTAATTAAGTCATAAAGCTATTTTATTTCTAATGTAATATAAAAATTGCCATTGCATGATGGTTAAATGTTTCATTTCCTCTTAACCTAAATTCTTTAAAAATATTTTTTTTTGTTTAGTTGGTAATTTATTTCATTCAATATTCAATTCAATTCAATATCAATTTCATTCAAATTCTTTAATCTACAAATATGTATATTAACATAAATTATAAATTGGGATACCCCAACAGAAATTACTTACCCCAAACATTTTATCTTCATCTACCTTCGAACATTATCAACAAACCCATTTTGAAAAATGCTTTCACACGTTTTCCTCGCTTCCGATCCTGTCATTAACGATATTCCGAACAAATTCCTTAATCAGGGAGATATTCTTTTCCCGAGGAGTAATTGTGTGCAGACAGAGGTCTCATAAGTAAATAGCCGCTAAACAGCAGTCGCATCAGCTACTGGTGTCTAATGTACCGAACAGCTGCCAATGACTAGAAGAAAAGATGGCGGGAAAGAAAATGACTTTTGATACACACGGTGTATTGGCTTGAAACGTAGCGCTATCTGTGAGGTTCTAATGGATATAAATGTCTTCAATGAGTTTTCTCCTATGTCTTATGTAAGTGCGGTCCCTAGAATACTTAAAAAGATCAACCAATGTTTAAACTTCGAAGCTATAATAATAATTACTTCTGAATTTTATTAAATGTATTATTTTCAGTTTATTTAGGTTAGAAACAAGTATATTTATTAAAAAAAATATTATAAGTGGAAGCCTGATTAGAATAAAAAGTTCAGTGAGAAAACGGAATTTTCTATCAAGCATCATTTAATCCTTTTACACGAATGTATGTCATTTATGGCTCAGTAATATGCATAATAGAATATAAACAATGCTGCCCTTTGAAATTTCGGATTCTAAAAGCACAGTGCCAATGACATTAAATTTATTTAAATTAATTTAAAATACCACTTCCATTTCATAAAAAAATATGAAATATTAATTTAATTATCTATGAGATATTCAAATTTGTAAAATTTCATTTAAATAAAGACCCCCTACGTTTAAAAAATATTATTTATGTACAATTTCTTCTACATGATCAAAAGTATAAAGAATCTTTCAAATTTACATCATTTCCGATTTCTGCAGAGAGAATGAATGAAATGAATTTGAACGTAGAATTAATATATTTGTAACCGTGTTTCATATTGAAAGTTAAATCACGGAAGAATTGAGAGAATCAACCAGAAACTTATGTACAAGAAAAGGATTTGGAATCACCGGACTTCACCTTAAGTTGATAATAATTTTCAATTATGGGCAATGTTTTTATTTCCTTTATTTCCAATACTTTCATGCATTGCAATATAAATCACATGCATTCGGAAAAATATGAAGGACTTTTTTAAAGAAATCTAAAATATTACTTAAAATCGGCTTTTGTATGTACCATAGGCAGTATTATATTTAATTTACGAAACTAAAGATTATATTTCAACAAAATATTGTTTTACAATCCGAAAAATTGATTTGAACATTTAAAAAAATGAATATTTATAATAAATAATTACTAACTCCATATTTGAGAAGCATAGGCTATTCTTTTATAATTTAAAAGTCTTATATATAAAACAGCTGATAAACAATTCACACATTTCGTTATCCATAATGTTGAATGCCTGAAAGTTCAGAAAAATAACGCCATTGAAATGAAAAGAATTTCAGTTGCCCTCCTTAGGGAAGCTTAATAATGAAGCCTTTTTCACAAACACATAATGTTAAACTTCAATATTAAAATATATATATATATATATATATATATATATATATATATATATACTAATTGCATCGTTATATTTACAAATTTACATCATTCATTAGCTTCATGAATTACTATAAACCTTATTAACTTTATAAGCTTTATTTAACTAAAAGTATCGGGGTATGTATTTCTTTATTTTATTTGCAATATCATAATTTCTAACCATTTTTAACATTCATTCTGTGCTATTAGGATAGCTTCCACACAGAAATGAAATTCTCACTTGTTTTTTAGACATTCTACAGGAATGACATGAAATTCTTGTCAAAAGTGAGCTCTGTCACATTTTAGTGTCTTAGGAAATTCGATATTCCGTTTCCTCTCAAGGTGTTTTCATCTTGTTTTTCTCAAGTTATAGTTGCCATATTTGTGCATCTTATGAAATAATATCAAAAATTAAATTTTTCCTCTATAAAATGAAAAAGATCAATGACCGATGACCTTGACAAATTGACGCTTGTTTCATAAATTGTAGAGAGAAAACTTTTATTTCGTCATGTATTTCCAAGAGAAAAAATTTCTTTTAATCATATTGTTTTGATTTAGCCGAACTGTAACTGCCGCCAGGCAGCGCTCTGTCTGTCATTTCGGTCTGAGAGTTTTTTTGATCAAAGGTTGTGATCTGGATGGCTTTTAAACGTTGTGCTTTTTGTGTCGTCGCAGATGAAATGAATAGATGGTACGAAACTTTTTTTTATTTGGATTTCCTTTTTTACAACGGAACCATGAAGATCCATCCCAAGTGGAATTTTGCTTTTAATGCAGTATTACTCTCTGCTAGAAAAGTGAGTTCTAGATTAGAATTCTGATCGGAACTTTCGAATTTAGTAATCAAAATGGGATTTATTAATTTAAATCGAAATGAAAAAAAATATGAAAACGACATTTTTCCTCTCTTTGAAAAAAAAATGTAAACATAATTGCTGAAAGAAGTAAGGAAACCATTTCGATTTTGATGATTCAAATGAGATACAAGTTTTAAAGATTTGGCATTTGCCTGGATGCTTTTTCAGGGAAGTATTTGCAGAATGAAGGAGATGAACAGATATTTATAGAAAACGAATTTGAAGCATAGGGAGATAGTTTTCATGTGCATAAAATGATTCTAAAATGCAGAAGTTTGTTCTCTTGAAAGATAAGAAAAAAAGAAGTTCACGTTATCGAAATTAGAACTGGAAATGCATATTGGAGAAGTAATATTGAACATTCCGAAGTCATTTCTAAAGCAAGAAATACATGATTACAAAAATTCCATCTATGATAACAAAATGTAGAATTCAGTTCAATTTATAAAACTGAGGTGGAAAAGCTGCTAGAAATATTCTAATTTATAAAGAGCTGCTATTGAAACTATGAATACAGATTTATCCACTCTTTATGATAAACTTGAAGGAAAACTACGAGCTGGTGTAGACAGAAAAAAGTTAAAGCATTTTTTGACACCCTCTTTAGAGGAGAATTGCGTCCTGGAAAAGAAAGTCAGTGAAAGAAACCAAAATAAAGATTTGATAGTAATTCCCGAGTTTTGAAAAAATTGATACATTTCATTTAAATTAAAAAAAAATAAAAAAAAAATTGTAAATTAAAAATTGATGATAACTATAAAAGGGAAAAAAATGGCGATATTAGTCCTGGCTGGTTTCTTCCCTTTTTAGAAATATTGAAAGAAAAAAAAATTCAACAAGTAACAAGTAAAATAATAGGAACCGAAAACTTCTAAAGCGTTTTAATTTTCAAAGTAATGTGACTGGCACGATAACGGTCATGAGATAATGTTAGAGAACGTTAGTTCCCTTTGAGAGTACATAAAGATTTCAATGACATTTTGAAATGGTTCACGACATTGAGTGCCTTGCCATTTTTCGTAATTTGAGTAATTTGGAAGTTGTTTTTTTTTTATCCAATCGGTTTATTTACACATTTATGCTATTTTAAACTATTGATGTAAGATTTTCAAGCACTAAAATCTACTAAGGAAGTTGGAATGTGTTCTATTGATGGAAATAGATTTTTAACTCTCTAAGGGCTTCACACGCATTTCAACGTAGTCCCAAGATGTCTTCAAACGGGCGTTGCACGCATTTCATTTTAAGGGTAAGGAACGAAGCAATTCGGTTTGCACGGATAATGACGTAGGGAGTGCAGTTAATGCATTAAATATATTTCGCATTCTTAGTTCAACTATTTTAAAATGCAAATTTGTACTTTTTACTCTAATCTCTACCTCTAATTATTTTTCTTCGCTGAAAGTTAACAGATAAAACTGAATTTTGCGTTTTAAAGCAGTCTCAATTTCAAAGAATATAATATAATATATTGTTGTATTGTCCTCTTTTCATATATACAGATTTATATTGTGCAAAAATATGGAATTGTGTTCTTGAATTTTTATACTGCAACTCCTTTTTAAAGTTCTTTAATGAACTGAATAAAACAATTTCTTTCAAATCCATAAAAAAACAATAAGAACATTTTTTTGAAATATTTTTATTCAGGAAGTTATTGATATTTAATTAGTTATTAATAGCAGTTTAGTTATTAATATTAGTTTAGTTATTAATATTTACTTAATTATTAATATTAGTTTAGTTATTAATATTTACTTAATTATTAATATTAGTTTAGTTATTAATATTTACTTAATTAATAATATTTACTTAATTATTAATAATAGTTTAGTTATTAATATTTACTTAATTATTAATATTAGTTTAGCTATTAATATTTAGTTATTAGTATTTATACCTTGATGTAGATGAAAAAAGTATAAAAAAATTGAATTAAATAATTGAATAATTTTGTTAGGAACATTAAGAGACTGGCAGCATCGTAAAAGCCTTTATCAACATGCACTATCTTAAGATATTTTTTCAATAGTAGATCAAAGGAGATATATTTATTAGATAAAATAATAGATCTTTAAAATCTAAAAAAAATAAATGGGAATTTCAAAAATTTTGAATTTATTTACAGTTCTTTGAAATAATATTTATATGCTTTTTTTTAACATTCTTTATTACAGGATAAAATCTGAGTGAATAAATGAGACAGCTTTTGATGAATCTTGTGCGAAGTGCAGCACGATTTTTAATTACCGGTTTTTAAGGAGGTTCTAATGCAAAATAATGTCGATTAGACAATAACTTATTTTTGAATATTAAAAAGTGTAACATTCATAGTTATACCTTGAAATCACAACCTATTATTTACTCGTATCAAATAAAGGATTATAACTTACTTAACTCAGATTTTGTTACTGATGGAGATGTTACTTATGGAACAAAACGTCATACACTGCACACACATTGGTGCAGAATCAATCTTAAAAGTTGTTGGGCCCAAACGGGAAAACATTTTTTATCAATATTTTATTATTATTATTATTATTAAAAGAAATCTAAGGATTTACAATCAAGGTTACGATTAATGGAAGTATTTACCTCTCTACTTTCTCTATGCATATGCTTACGCAGTGCAGCTCGATCCGTATTTCTTTGTACATTTGAATAGAATCAAGCATGGATTTTGTGCGTTTTCCTACCCGTTTATATTGGAGCAAAAATTCATTGCCTATTTGTAATAATAAAAATGCAACGTACTAAATTTCATTTATCTATTTTTTTGAGATTTTAAATGATTTTAATCAAAGACTCACGAATAGACAGACTGACGGATAATCAATCCTTTTACAGATTATATTAAAAAAATTAATACATATCTACATTTTGATAAAATTGCATGATAAATTTAACTTATCTAGTTGCTTCCGTTTGGGGTATCATATCATATATATATATATATATATATATATATATATATATATATATATATATACACAGGGTGTTGCCGAATTCGACCGACAAATTCAGAGGGATGATAGTAGGCATCAAAAGGATAAAGAATCACCATACAACATGGGGTCCAAACAACGTTTAATAGATAAAAATCGTAAAGATATAGAGAGTCGGGGAACTGTTGGAAACTGTAAAAAATTAATAAAAAAATAATAAATGGTTCAGTGACTATGCCTTTTTCTAAGTGAAAGCACATAATTAAATTTTATTTTCATGCTGGTAACATGTGATTTGATGAACTAGGCGGTCATAAATTACTGAAAACGAAAATGTAGTTTAGAACTTATATTTGCAAAAATATTAAAACTTGAAGAAAAATTAAAGCTTGAAAATGTAAGGAATTTTATATTCTATAATTTGATTTAAGCGTGTTATGTGAGAACTGGGGAGTTTCCAAGATATTCAAGAAAAACTAAATAAAATGGGAACCAGAAAACATCGCTGTAACATCGGTACCGATGTTCGCAGAGTGCGTTGTCAAATTCGAAATAAATTCAGAGCAAGGATAATAGGCATTGAGTAGATGAAAAATTACGAGAAAACATAGGGTCGCAGGTAACGTTTA
Source organism: Argiope bruennichi (assembly GCF_947563725.1). NCBI lineage: Eukaryota > Metazoa > Arthropoda > Arachnida > Araneae > Araneidae > Argiope > Argiope bruennichi. The sequence continues at coordinate 149,333,785 of NC_079151.1, forward strand.
TTCAGTGAAAATCGCAAAAGCAGACGTCGGAAAGACAATGAGTCCGGCGAAGAGAATGGTCCTATGAATACGAGGATTAAGAACAAAGTAATCGAGAAGAAGCCTTCTCGTATGTAAATTTTTTATGCGTTCGATAAAAATAAAAGCAGCGAACAAGTATTCATTAATGTGCATTGCAGAATTGATGGTCGTTATACTTCATTCGCAAACACCGTCAGATTTCACGAATGTAACTAAAATATGCTGGTGCTCCATCATGCATTCACCAAATTTTCTGACGTACAATTGTTGGTGTTCTCTTCAGTAAATCCGCAGGAACGTGCTGGAAGAAAACAATGTACTTTGTGCCGATGAGGTGTTCGGGCAGAAGATACGGTTCAAATAGATGATTTTGCCCAGATGTTAATATCAAACTTGTGTTATAAGTTCGACGAAATAGTTATGTGGGGATTTTCGACAGGCCAGATATTCGCATTGTGCGTGTTGAAGACATCTTCTCTCATAAAGCAGGCTCCATCTGAGAACAAAACTCTAGCAGAAAAGTATGGATATTCCTGTATGGCATTAAGTATCCAGAATGTGAAATCCACCCAATTTGTGATTTTCACTGAAAAACGTTACCTGCGACCCTATATTTTCTGGTAATTTTTCATCTACTTAATGCCTATTATCCTTGCTCTGAATTTATTTCGAATTTGACAACGCACTCTGCGAACATCGGTACCGATGTTACAGCGATGTTTTCTGGTTCCCATTTTATTTAGTTTTTCTTGAATATCTTGGAAACTCCCCAGTTCTCACACAACACACATTATATCAAATTATAGAATATAAAATTCCTTACATTTTCAAGTTTTCTTTTTTCTTCAAGTTTTAATATTTTTTGCAAATATAGGTGCTAAACTACTTTTTCGTTTTCAGTAATTTGCAAACCCTTAGATCTCCAAATCCGCATGTTACCATCATGGAAAAAAACTTCTAACAATGTGCTTTCTCCGACTCAATTTGTTATTTTTTTATTAATTTTTTACAGTTTTCAATAGTTCTCCGACTCTATATATCTTTACGATTTTTATCTATTAAACGTTGTTTGGACCCCATGTTGTATGGCGATTCTTTATCCTCTTGGTGCCTACTATCATCCCTCTGAATTTGTCGGTCGAATTCGGCAACACCATATATATATATATATATATATATATATATATATATATCAACCACAAGACCAATTTCATCACCTCCGAATTTCAAGAGAAATATTAAAAAAATATATACATTTATTCGCTGAATATTCACTAGATATGTCATATGGCGGAATTTTAAATTTATTTCCAAAACCTTTTGGTACTCTAGCAGCCCCAACCATTTGACCGATTCTGGCAATTTTTATTTTATTTTGGCCTTTAAATATGTCATCAATGATCATCTGCTCTCTATGATTTCCCAATTTCGAAATAGTTATAAACGTTTGTGGATGGTTTTGTGGGGGGGATTCTATTTGTTTTCTTTCAGCATTTCTTTATAATTCTGTTTATTTGAGTTCTGGGAAATATATCAATACAGAACTTTTGAAACATGCGAATAAATGTTTTACATCAAATTTTGTTGATAAATCTGCAAAAATAAGTTGTGTGATACGTGAAATTTATAAATCATGCCAATAAACCAGTAGAAAAGTAATGGAAGTAAATTGTTCAAATGTCTACACCAATGCTTTAGAAAAGAATACCTTCGCCACCTGAACAAAAATATAACGAAAACCCATCGCGTCAAATATTAGATACTTTCTTAGCAGTAGGTGATGATCAAAAACATTTGTTTGGGTTTTGGGTTTACATTGATACCAGATCGTGATAGTAAAATTCTCAGCGTTTAACTTAAAACGTAGCACAGAAGAATTCTGAGACAATACAGCATATCTGCACTTCGAAAATACATTCAGTCAATCTAATGATAACGAGCTAGTGGTGAGGAATTTAATCCTCATGATATGCATGATAATGAAATAGCTCCTGCTGCTGATGGAATAATGCGAATATACATACCACCTGTTAAGTGTGTGCAGGTACCAAAAAGATTTGATCTTTTGAATAATGTATGATGTGAACTTGAGATCCTTTATCTCTTTCTTAATCTCAAGAGCGGGTGACATTGTTAAGGATAGCAAATTGAAACTTCCGCAAGATGGCATTATATGTGGCACCAGCTTGTGCAATACGGATTTCAAAGGAAGTATCGCAATCATTAAAAAATGGAGCTCAGGATTTTGTCGAAAATCCCTGTCTTAGACATTCCTACGTTCAAAACACAAAACACACTTTTTACATCAGTTTGTAAATCCTATAACTCAAACATGCTTGCGGCTAGGGAGATGAAATTTGGTGACTGGATTTATTCTAGCTTTGCAGATTTGTATCAAATTTTAAACAAAATTCATCAACAAGAAGTCCGTCTGCCTGACAACTCGAGTAAAAGTGAAAGCAGTAGCTTCAAAACATTTAGAGCCTGTGTACCAAATTTCATCTCATTTGGTACACAGGATTAACATCTAAAATATAGATTTTGATTAAATTTTGAACTAAATCAGTAAAAAAATGGACTGTCGTTGTTCTATACTTCTAAATATATATAAACACCATAACTCATAAGCGTAGCAACTTAAGTCATCAAATTTCGTTATGTGATTTTGTGACTCCATCTATTGTTTCGTATCAAATTTTGATTTCAATAGGTTAGTAAAAAACCTCCAAAATACACATTTGTACGTTAGATTCATTCAAATGATCAGTAATTTGAATATCTATCTGATAATCAATGAAAAGAATTATTTCACAATAATCCTATATGCATTATTCTATGTTAACAAAAACTTTTTGAATAACTAATTACTTATATGGCTATAAAAAAATAACTGATGTTCTTATTGCTCGGTTATTTTTCATATGCGGATAAATTAAATTATATGAATAATTATTTAATTTATTTTAAGGTATCTTACGTGTTACAGTAAGATGTAACCTACAAAAGTAAAATGTCTCGAATATTCGACTGGAACTTTTTCCACTAATGGACCCACAGAATTACGGAAAAGTAAAGGGTCGGTATTTATTATTCCTTGTTGATAAATTATATAAAAGGAAATGAAGGGAGAAGATGCAGATTTTAAAGGAAACATTAATTCAATAACAGAATTCATATCATTGTACAAAACCTAATCTTCACACTGTAATTAATTACTACACCCTTAGAGATAGGCATATTTAAAATAGGCAAATATTTTCAGCACATTACCGTTACATCAAATATTTCAGTGACCAAAACAAATAAAGAGAATTACCGTGTGCTGATTCGTATATTTTGGAAGAGGAAATTTTTTGAAAGAGTTTAAATTGTCTTGAACAGTGGGTAAAATTTTCATAATAACGCGGTGATTTTTAGTAACAAAAAATTTGGAAAAAAAAAAATATTAATTTTTTGTTTATTTAAAATATCAGTGTATCAAAGAAATTTAATAAGTATGACTAAAAGTGACAAGAAAGCGTTTATAATTCTCAATTTTTTTCCATATTATATTTATTGACTTAAAGAACATAAAATATAACTGTTTACATCATTTCGATCATTTTTCCACCTAAAATTTTACACCTCTAACTACTTAGGAATTATCTATTGGGCTACAGTTAAGATGAATGCCTTATGCAAAATACCCAACGGAATTACTGATACTCATTTTCTAATTGCAAACAGGAAAAAGTTATTCGCTTAAGCATATTCGTGCAGTAACTATCACATTTAAGTATTAAAAGTGTAACATTCATGCACTTCTCGAAAATAAACATATGAATTTCAATCGAATGTTAAGTATTTTCAGTGCAATTTCAACTAATTGGTTTTATTAAAAAGGGCAGCTACTAAGTTTTGAAGCTAAATTCCATCCAAAAATTTCTTTAACAAAGAAGTAAAAATTTTCTTATATTGTAATTAGTTCGAGTGCTGTCGTCTTTATTAAAAAAAATGTTTAACATATTTTGCTTTTATTTTGCGTGACAGTCTTTAAGTAAATCCATCTACAATTGCATTAGTTTAAACTCATGTTCTTTTTAAATGCATGCAAAATTTAACTTAAAAACCGAATAGGCTAAAAGATTCAAAACAAGTTCCCAATTTATAAATCTATTTAGTTAATATTTGAATTCGCATACCCAAGGACAGACACAGCATTCATTATTCTTAATTTTAAATTTGGTATATATATATATATATATATATATATATATATATATATATATATATATATATATATATATATATATATATATATATATATATATATATATATATATATATATATATGTATTTAGAAGCATTAGATTAATATCAAAATATTTTGCAGAATGTCTAGGTTTATACCCTTAGAACTTCAACATTTAAATAGCGAATTTTGTCTATCATATATTTCATAGAATAAAAAGTGACAGAAAATGTAAACAACACTAAGCCAAATGTTTAAACATCTTTTTTCTTCTTTTTTTAACATGGATCTAAATAAACTTAACCGCTATTACAACTAAGAATAAGAACTCTGCGGTCATATTCTTTTTAGAGAATATTTGCGATATATTTCTGGTTTTAATACTGAAAGGACTTTATTTTATGGAAAGTTTTTTTTCCTGTCGCGCCATCCTTCTTTTGTCTAAAGGGCAGGAGAGCAGTACAAATGACAGGAATAACAAAAGGGTGGGGGGGGGGAGAGAAGGACTACTCGGACTTTAGGAAAAAAGATTCCCTCAGGGACTTTAGGAATTTCTCTTTTCTCTCGAAAGATGCAGTTTTAGATCTCCTCTGGGATTAAGTCGAAGATTTTTACCAGTGGTTGGTCCTAAACTTTTAAATTTTTATTTTTTTTTACTTTTTTTCTTGTGGGAAGCATTTTTTGGTGACTTTTCCTTTGTTTCCTTAGCCGAGACTTGTTGTCCCATCGAACCTAAGATTGCAGCTTTGATAGTGAGAAAAAGAAAAGAACGGGGCAATGGAATATAATGGGTCGTAGAGATGTATTTCTGTTTTGTCCTAAAGGTCTTTTGAGGTTAACTTTAACGGAATTTAAAATTCTCATTGATATATTCTGGCCATCGTATGGGTAGTAGAAATAAAAGGAGTTTTGAGAAGGTAATTTAGATACGTCCATCTTTAAAAAAAATCATTTGTAAAAATGCTCTAAAGTAATCGATATTAAAGTATTATCTATCAAACGAAGTGAATTATCTACGGAAATTAAGTTTCCCTATAAAAGGATTGTATTTAAATAGAGATAAAAAGATTACTTTATTAATTTAACTTGCTTAATAAATACGGTGAAAATATTTTTATTCAAATTGGAATAATTTAGGGGACAGAACAATTCTATAGAAATGAAAAAATTATAATGGTTGACATATTCAAAGCTACTCGGAGTCGAGGCATCACTTCGTGTGGATCTGAAGCGTATTCTTTAAAATAGAGCCAAACTTTGCAATATGGTTCAAAAATAATTACTGAATAAAAAGAACTTTTATTCCATAATGTATCGTGATAAATAAGTTGCATTAATAAGTAGGCTTGGCAATTTGTTAAAGAGATTCAACATACTCATTTTGTTCTAAAAATATTCATTGATTTATTAATATGCAGTTTATGCATTTTAATAAGAAAATGTAGATTGAAATATGTTAAAATCATAGCATTTAATGCAATGTACAAATTAAAAAAATGGAAAAGTCTTGGAAGCTGAGAAAATTTTTAAAATAGTCAAATGACATTTCTACATAAAGCTTGGAGCAAATAAAGCAGCATAAACAAAGTTTTGAAAATCTTCAACATTTTCCCACAAGAATTTTACCAAAATTTAAAAAAAAAATAAATTAAAAACTATTTTCATATGTAGGAATTTTTTATTCAAATATCAGAGAAGATACGGGCTATTAGACTATATAACATGTTCGAATAGAATTTGAAATATTAATTGATGTCAGAAACATGGCTTCGATTATTATACATTGTATTGTTGAATCGTGGCTTCTCTCTATTCAAGAAGAAGGGGGGGGGGAGGGAAGAAACATTATCACTCGAATTTCAACTGAACATTACATCCCGGATAATAAATTATACGATTATGCATTTTTGAAGTCTGAATAAATTTGTGTTGTCAAGACTTTTGTGGATAATGTATAGTTTTTCGTTTCAAAATAAAACAAGAAATCACAATATGTAACACATACCTTATAATACCTGTAATCATTTTATAAACAAAAGCAGAAGATAGAAACATTAAAGGATTGTTTGCACGAACACTGGGTATCTTGCGATTTTAGTCAACGAATTTTGCTATACTGGATGCATATTAAGAAAATATTAGCTTGAAAAAAATGTATCAAGCAAAGAAAAGATAAATGAATGTAAATAAAAAGGAATCTGAAACAAAAGCGATTTTACTAGTTAAATAACTTTATTAGCAAAAGTATTTACGCATTATTATATCTGCAAAGGCTTATATATACGCAAAGACCAAATATGTGTATGCGTCTAAAAATACTACTTCATTTTGTTTTGCTCATATTTGTTTCAATCTTGAATCCTACATTTAAAATTCCTTAAAGTTTATGAAAGAAATCCGTCTTTAAAAAATAAATGACCAGACATTTTCATTAAGAATAATGAATATATATTTTTTTTCTTGTTAAAGATATTATTTACTAATATTTCAGTTATTTATACTACCTTGAAATTCAAGTTTAACATTTCAAAAGTTACCTCTCATATTCTTTTAAAAATTGTGAACCGAAGATTCTCGGAATGTGTTTTCTGAGGTCAGAATACCGAATTTAGTTTAGAAACAATACAATGACAATCAGCGGAATATGACAAATCTGTGGCTCAATTTTTATGATAATAATTTATGAATGAAATCTTTCAAAATTTAAGTATATAAGAAATTTTTTTTTCAAATTATGAGCTTTCAAATTAGATAAAATAAACAAAAATATCGTGCAATTGTCGAAAGTTTAAGCCCTTTGTGAAATTATTTTCATTCTAAGTTTGAACTTTTGAAATGCTTTAATTTATTTTTGAGAGTAGGAAAAAAAATCGATAACATTACATGTTAACGTATTCTATTAAATTTAAAATTCTTTATTGTAAAAGTTTTATCACTTTAAAGATGAAAAATACTTTAAAGACAAAAAAAAAAGAATTAAGGTAATTTAAGGAATTGAATTCAACGGAATTTGGAAAATTAATCTTATTAAATCTCGTTTCAATGTCCCTATACCTGAAAAAGATAACTTACATTTATGCAAACAGAGCCATATTGTCATCTGAATCAAATAGATTCAGCAGTTTTAAAGAAACTTTAAATACTTTGGAATTAACTATAAAAGTTCCAAAATAACTTCTCACAATATTTAGAGGATATTTAAAGATAAATATGAAAGATTGTAGCATTAAAATTACTTTTTTTAAGATCGAAACCGGTAGAAAAACAAGAGAAAAGGTGAAAGTAGTTGATCAGTTACTGAATGAAAACAAGACTGGGAAACAGTTCTTAAAATAGAAGCTGCCCTATAAATAAAATTGGGAAAGTATCCCACAAGACATTTTAGACAATCCGATCCTCTTTCCTCGCCTTGTTGTTGTTAGCATGTTTAAGGAGACTTAAGTGACCATATAGTCTATGGAACATTAAACGTGTGCCACTTTCATCCAGTATGGCATGCATATGTAACCTGCAACAAAATCAAAATAATTGAGCTTACATAATCGAACAATATTCTTTAACTCTCGAATGCTCTTGGACAACAACAACAAAAAAAATCAAATCGTTCTTTCATCTCCTCTAATTGATTTTGAAATATCTCCTACATAAAAAAAAGTGCAGTGAATCAAACTAAATAAAGTTGTGATCATTCGGATTTAAAAATTTAAGCAACTCATCAAAACCCATTGTGTTTTACATCCGCTACTTATTATAGTTAATTTTTATTTGTGTTAATAAATCATGTAAATATATATATATGCTAGAAAATTATTTATATTATTCTCAATTATTATCCATTAATTAAAGCTTTTTTTTTCAATAAAAATTGATTTGAATTCGATGCTTTACTGGTCATATTACAATTTATTCATTGTTGTTTCATTTACTTGCTTAAACTTTTATTCGAAAAATTGTGATTTTTTTTCTAAAATTCTGTTTATAAAATTTTTAAAAAAATAAGTTAAGTAATGATGAAGAAAAATGTTTTCATTTTTTTCCAAGTTAAATTTCTTTGTCTTTCCTTTCCGTTGGAAAGAATTAAAAAAAAATCTTTGAACACTTTATTTTTTTTGTATATCTTCATTTACTTGGTTATCAATTTCATAAAGCGACAGTCTTTCATTTTTGGGCAACACATACTTTCAAATTTTGCGAAGAATTTTGATCTTGTAATTAAAAAAATCAGTTCCGTTTAAATAGAGGACATTTATTAATATTATGAGTACTTTATTTTCCTTTGGTTTCGATGATTATAACGCATCTATACATTCATCCTATTGATAAAAACATTTGAGAATTATAATAAAAACTGGAGCTTAAGTACAAAATAATATTTTTCTCCTGCAAATAGAATCATTTCATTTCCACATATCTTTTCACAGAGCCTATCTTACTCCGCATCCATTATATTGATACATTATGATACTGTTATACCTGATAGAAGTAAATCTATCAAATATGCACACACGCGTAGATAGTCAGGTAACTGAAGTAGAGTGTTCAGATTAGATGTTTGCTATATCACTTCTGCGAAACACTCATTTGCATATTATTGAAAAGATGTCTCTTGGAATAAAATTATTTTCTAAGAGTTATTTGAATAAGTATTGTATCATTACATACATTTGAAATGCAGTGGGAAAGCTAAGTAGAAACAGAATGTTTTGTTTAATATATTATACAATTTTGTTTAATTGTCATGTAAATGCTTTACATACTTAAAATAATTTTGATTAATAACTAATAACAAAATAACTTTGAAATTTTCCCCCTCATACTAAATAAAATTTGCGCAAATTTTATAAAGACTACATTGTGTCAAACTTTTACTGTATAGTGAGTAAAATGTTTTATTGTATTCAATTATTTTCTTAATTATTATTGCCAACTTACTAACTAAAAATAATAACTTTAGCAAAAGTTGAAAGAAAATAATTTTACTAATATGCCATCAATTAAATGGTTGAACTTTTTACTAGAATTGGAAGATATACTATCTAAAAATATAAAAAATAACAAAAAATGAAGAAAAAAAGTAATTAATTTTGAAATATAAAACTTTCATAAAACTTCAAATCGTGCAATTTTTAGGTAAAAGATGCTATCGATTTAATGCTGTTTCCTACATAGTAGAAAAATCGAACAACAACACAGAATACAATGATTTAACCAAGAGGGAAAATTATTGATACCTTCCCAAAAGTAATTAATTTATGAGACGTCCAGCTTCTTTTATTGCCCTAGTTACCAAGAGTAATTGCGCACTTATGTATAATATTCGCCTTCATTACTTTAAGTAACTCCAATTTAAGCAAATGCTTTTTATATTTTAATACAATGAATTATCAAACAAGTAATTGAATTATATTGAAAATTGCACATTTTCAACACTTTCAAGACGTCTACTGGCCAAATTATAAATTGTATCTTTGTAGTATATTGAAGGCAAAGTACGCGAACCGTCTCGGAACAAAGGTTTGTGTTTTGGTTTTTTTAAATGTTGTATGCTAATTTTCAGCAATTTAACATAATTTCAGCAATTTAACATATTCCAATATAATCTACTTTCAAACCAAGGCTCTTACTCAGGATTTTTAATTAGCTGATGTAATACTATTAAAACTTTTCTAAACTATTACATTTCTTAATAGACAAATTCTGTAATTTGATTTTCATTATATAAGAAATATCTTCATGAAAGTTATATAATCAGTTTTAGTACTTCAGTATTTTGCGGGACACAGCACTTTAACGCAGATTCTTAAATAACTAAATTAAAACGCTCTGAAATTTTGAGTAATTGCTAGCTTAAAATTGAATTACTTCTCTGTGGTTAGTAATGAAATTATGCAAGCGTCTGCATTAGATATTTAATAGTTCTTATTTTGATCAAACTCATTTTAACAAATTCTTATTAATTACATAAAATTCCAGTAATAAAAGTAGATTATTTCTATATTATTAACTTTTTTTTTTCTTAGAAAGAAAAATATTCAGTTATTTTTTCGAAAATTGTAGTTACAGGACCTTTTGACTATCAACATGCATAAAGAATTGCCTTCTACCTTAAGACTATGTTCAGGATGATGTTAAAAGATTTACAATTCAAACAAATAATGCAACTAGATTTTAAAATTAATCTTTTTATTATGCTTTAAGTTTTATTTTCTTCACTTGTCCCTATCATATTTCCTGATAATGGTTTTTAATAAAATTCTACCATAAAAATAATATTTTGCAATAAGATATAATTCTTAAAATTCCTCGATTATTTTCATCATGGGTATTTTATTACATGTTCTATATCCGTTCTTTTCTTACTGTTGTCTTCTTGTTGAATAATTGTTTCTTAAAATTTAATGTTGATTCATAAAAATTTGATTCATTTGTCCTTCCTTAAATTATATATAAATATTTGCATAAATAACTCTGATTTTCAAGTTTACATAACTAGGGGGATTCAACATTTGCTAGCTTTCGCTCGCTAACCCCGACGTTATCGAATCCTATACTCGATGTTCATCAGTTCCAGTTAGTAAGTTTTTTAGAACTCCACTGTCTATTCGTTCAATGACGGAAAGTTAATCATTCTATGATGAGAACAAACATTTTCCGATAGGTCTACTCCCGATTTATTAATCAAAGCCCCACAATGGTAACATTCTTTGCTTATATCTCCAATATCTAAATATTGAACCCATTTTTCACAATTTGCCGCCAACTTAGCAGCTTCACGATCAGATTTTACTTTCAAATTGCCAGATTCTCTCTCGATCTTTCTTCGCATTTTTTTCTCCGTCTGCTATTGATAGAAGCCCCATCACTATTTTTAAAAAAATGCAGGATTAGCACATGTATTTCTTGGATATTCAGACGATTGCTTGACGAGGTACGAAAAAAGTTCCGATACTCGAAAAGGTAAATAAACCGGAAAGTTTTTCGTCAGTATTGCCACAAACGGTGTATCTAAAAGTAGAAATAACAAATAATATTGTTTGAAACTCATTTTCTGTTAATTAGATATTAATTAAAGATTCACTTTTTTTGTCACTACTTTGCCGTCAAGTACAGTAATATAAATACTTACTACGGCGTAATAATAATGTTAGCTAAATATTTCAATCAATAATGGTAAAAAAATCTCAAATATCATGTGTCAAGTAACTTGCAGATTGCTTAACAGAAAGCGAATGAAATGCAATGTTTACATAAGAATTTGTTGAAGATATAACACTTATGATTTACTAATCTCATCATCTGTTGGTTTAATGTCAAGGCAGAAAATTTACAAAAAAATAAGAAAGAATAATTTCGAATTCTTAATCAGTTTTTTTCGATTTTTTTGGAATTTCAGATTAATTCATGTTATCGCAACAATTTTTTGTATGTTTTCATGGCAGCTTGCAAATTTATCCCGATCCTTAAAAGAGATTGATGTCACTTTTTAAAGTGATATACTCATTTCTTATTTGACGCTCCCGATAGCGAGGAAAGTCGACATGAACACGACACTGAGTTAGCTATCTCCAAACTTCAGAAGACAAATCTAATAATGCCAAAGATTGACAAATAATTTTTGGGAAAATAACTTTTCTAACGGATAAAAAAAAAGAAAAAAAAAAGATGGAAATATTTTTATTACTTGCATGCAATGACAAATAATTTTAGAAACATAACAAAAAAAAAGTAGACGATATAGCACGAAATGCAGAAAGCAGCTATTTAGAAATGCTTACCGAAATAAAAAGCACATATAGAAATGCTTAATAAAATCAATCACTATTAAAGACAGGAGAGACGATGAAAGATAAAAGAGAATGAAACCTTTACTGATAAAAAGCCTTCATTTCAGTGTAATCGACAACTCTATCCAATTAGAACAATAACCAAATAGCAACATTTTACGACACAGGCCAAAGCAAAATAAATAATTCTAAGAATGGCAATTTTTGATCAATACGGCAGACTTTTCATCTGTTGTTACAGAGAATTTTCATTAATTCTTTATACGAAAGTTATATAGGTACATCGAACTTTCAATTCAGTATGCCAGTATGAAGCATAACTTTTCATAAACAAATACTGAAATGCCCACATGCACAATCAAAGGGAAATAAATAATGCCTTCGAAGGATTTCACAAAGGAAGGCGGCGAAAAGACTTTTCCGGCTGCGTCCGAATTCCATTTCTTAGAGCAAATTTGAGCATTAGTAGTGTAGAGATTAGTTAAGATGCCGCATTAATGATAAGCGTGCATTATTGGTTATTATTCGTGCTTTATTTCGAGTTTAATGCAGTCCTCGTTCATTAGGATTCCAGGTTTATCTTCTCATTCAGTGACTGAGAGTGAGATGCTCCAAGAAAAGAGATAATAATCTGAGGGGCAAAAGCGTGGATTAGAAAAAGAATGCGCTGCCAGAAAAATAGAAAGCATTTTTAAGAAGTCTTCGTTTCAAACAAATGGACAATTATTTCTCACAAATAGCAATACTATTCTTTTATTTTACATTCATTTTATGTTGATTTAAAATAAATATGCCCATCTTGTTTCTTTTCATAAATCTTCATTTCACTGTTACTACTTTTGAGACTTTCATAAAGATTGCTTTGTTATAATTTTCGAATTTTTTGAAATGTATTACCAAGGAGAGATAGAAGTAGATAAACGTTTTATATCCTAAAATTATATAATAATTAGTTACAAAAGTGTTTTAAATATATACCTTAAAAATTTTTGACCAATTTGCTTTTAATATTTAAATTTAAACAACCTTCTAAATACGTATTCTAGGGAAGAATAAAAAAAAATTCTTCGCATTTGAAAAAAAAATCATTTTGCACATAGATCTGTATTTTCTTTCGAACGCTCTTGAGATTATTTTATCCCTTTGTATTAAAGCTAACATTTATTATAATGTAATAAAAAATATATGAACTAAAACTATTGATAGAGAGATTAGAAATTTAACAAACAGGAGTCGGAGTTTGGAAATTCTTGTTTGGTGGCGTAAATTCTGCTATTTTGCAGCTTTAAAGATAAATTCTATATACACAGCAATTTAAATAACACAGTAGGTTCATTAAAGTCAAAAATACGGAAAAAAGACATCCATATATAATGATAAAATGTCACTTTTTTCAAAACTCAATTAAAAAAAAAAACTTCGGTATTTAGTAATAGCAATTTCTTTTTAATCCTCATTTAAGATTTCTCAAATTTCTAAGAGCCTGGAGTAAAAAAGAACTATTTTAAGAAACATTAACCCTTATGTTCATTTTGTATAGTATACCATACATACAACTTTATAAAAATATTCTACCATTATAAAATAATTTTTAACTTAGTTTTATTAAACACATGACATTTCTAGACGTTTTTTTATTTATTTTTTGATGTTTTTTATAGCGTAAAGAAGCTACCTATATGCATTTTTTTCTTTTCTTCAAAAAAGCAATATTGCCACGATAAGGGTTAAAGCGATGTAAATAGAGTGTTATGAATAAATATCATAGATACCAAACGTTCAGAAAATGAATTTTCTCTACAGCATCAGTTGACTTAAGAATTGCAAAGACGTTCCTGATTTCAGATTTCATCTTGTAAATCGTAATACAACAGCAAATAAAACATCAACAGAGAGAAAAAAAAGGTTATAAAATTAACGTGAAAAGAATGAAAAGACGAGTACGGCATAAATTAATATACTTCATAGCAATGTTTCTGTATTTTGAAAAACGTGCTTTAAATATTGACATGTTTAAAGTAATGATACAGTATTAAAATGCTAATTAAAACACTAATGCTAATTAAGTACTAACAATAGTCAGTTGAGGCTCAACATTTTAAAAATCTAGAATTTAATATTGCTTTTAAAAAAACGTATTTTGTAGAGAATATTCTATAGAAGAAAAGAATTTCTCTTCAGAAGAAATTCTGAATCTTCCAATTCAAACGTTTATATGAGATTTAGGAAAAGAATATTTTTGAAAGTTTCATAAACATAAGCTGCTTACTGGAATATATTTCCAAGTTGTTTCCGCTTCATCGAAAAAGCATTCAGGTTGGATAATTAGAATAAATAGGACAGTTTCTACCAACAAAGGTGGCATTTTTTTCACTATTGTATTCAAACAATTGTTTTCAAATAATGCAGGTTCTACTACAGTTTATTTAAAAAGAGAATTCAGAATATAGATATGATTTTTTTTATTCGTAAAAAGGACTGAATTTATTGAGAGTTCTATATTCTCTGAATGAATTCCAGACTGTTTACTGAATGAATATGTTGTTAGTAATACCTATTGAGAAAGAGGTCTATGAAAATTACGAATCTTTACAATGATCCCATCTATTACAATGCTTCGAATCCTTAACTTTGCATTTTAGAAGACAAAACAGGACTTGTGTTCGTGTTCTGCGGTATTTCTCCAATGAGTTAAATCTCCTAAACAAGGAATGCACAATGGAAACCAGAAAAGAAATTTATTTTCCTAAACAGCTTTAAGTTGAAAACCAGATTGGTGCAGGTATTGAAATTGGGCAACATTTGACTTCAGATTAGAAGGAGAAAAAGGTGAAAATCGAAAGTTTATGCCGGCACTGCAGATAAGAAAAGGATGGAAGAATTAGATAAATGAAAAGCAATAGAAAAATATTTGAAAGAAGAAAAGTAGAATTTTGAATGCATAAAATAAGGCTGAAAGTATCAGAATAGTTTCCAGAAACTTTCAAACGAACCAACGGGAAGGGTCTCCCGTAAGTTTCTCACACATTGTCTCATTCCCCCTTCACCCTTCTCCCGCATAAAATTGTGGACCTTTGCTAAGACCGTGAATATTTAGTATAGCATTGGCAAACAATAGTCGGTCAATGTTATTCTTTGACATGACTCTGGCATTTTTTGTATCTATCCCGTGAACAAGCGATTTGGGTTCATTTTTTCCCCTCTGATTGAAATCAAAATATAATACAGAACAGATTTATATAAGAAAGGGATTTAGAGTTTTCCAGAAAGCTTCTTGATCCGACAGTAAAGTGACTATAACTCAGTTTACCATTCGACTTATAATGCGGATTTTGTCTCTGTCTCTATTTAATGATCTGTACTTCTTTCTGTACTATTGATTCTTCTATTTTGCTGATGACAGAAATGTAACTCCTTAATCTGCTATTCCAACCAAGATATATTCTTCAGCTACGGTATTCTTTTTTTCCCAGTTGAATGAGCCTTCTATTATTCAATTTGTTAATGCATGTCGAAAATATTGCCAGCCATAAATCGACAATTTATCAATATTTTCATCACTAGCCATCAATGTATATTTACTATGATGTGGCAATTTTTGTATCAATAATGTTTTAACATCATGAAAGGATTTCGGTTATTAAGGATTTTATTTTCTGTCATGCATGGTTTGGTCATAAAATGCCAGTGAAAAGGCGTTGCTTTTGTTTTCATATTCATTAAATATATTTAATCCTTTCGAAACTGGCATTTCATATAAGCATTACCCAAGAAAGTCTCTCATAGTCGGGCGTTCCAAGTGTACAATTCTGGAAATCGAACGGACGGTGATCATACATGACTTTTGAACTGGAATCATTTTTAAATGCCATTAGATGACACCCTGTGTCCATTATTTTTGAAATAAATAAAGTCTTGGTATCCTCACATTCAGTTTGCTCATATTCAGCGTGAATTCGGTATTTTATTCATCCGCTGTTTCGGGGAGGCGGGTAAGAATAAAGTAAATAAACAGAGCTGATTTGTGTAACTTTCCACCTTATAAATCATTCCCGCTTTGGATCTCTCTCTCCGATTTCTTCTTCTTTTTTTGTTATTACTATGTAACAGTAACTAATCTTTTTGGGTTTTATTGTCAATTCTGTTGTATTTCGCGTAACTTTGGGATACATTTCATACACCTTTTTTTATTACTTAAAACCTAGGTTTCGATTTATAATGGCAAGGAAACGCTATTTTTCAGAGTAAGAATGTGCTCGTATTATGAGTTAATTAATAATCTAAAAAGGTAGCAAAAATGGCAACGTTAGGTCTTAAGTTTTATTTTTTTTCCCACAAAGTTAGTCTTAGCGACACCAAACCCCCGTCCTGTGGGATGATTCCTTTCGTGTACGCTCCATCTCGTGCATGCGTCTAGGACACAGCCTCCCGTCCTGAAAGGGTTTCAATAAACGATCCTTTGCCTTTTAATATTTATTTCTAACCCTATCTCTATACGAGATACTAGAAAGTAAGTTCCATTTAGCAACACAAAAGACGGAAACAATCTTTTGGAACGAACTTTTATTAAATGATGAACTCTGATGATCCTACTATTTTTCGACATAGATAGCATCATTGCTTAGTCATTTATCATAGCGAGACAACAGTGATTGGAGAATGTCGTCGAAGAACGATTCCACTTCCGATTGCAATCATTGAGTGACAAGGGATCTAACCGCGTCGTCGTCCTGAATCTGTTTACTGCCAAGAAAGGATTTTCGGTGCTTGAAAAGATGAAAGTCACTTGGTGCGAGATCCCGATTATAGGTGAAGGAAATTTAAAACTTCCCATCGCAATTCCGTAAGGCATTGTTGTGTGTCATGCGCAAAATAGGGTCGTGTATTGTCTCGAAGGAACAAAATTCCGTCCCGAAGCATGCCATGGCACTGAATTCGTGTTACGCGAAGATATTTTTTAAAAGTACTCGCAGTAAAACTATTTGTCCTGTTGCAAGAATCTACTATCAAAATGCCGTGTGAGTCCCAAAACACTTCACGTCCTTCATTAAATTACCGCACCCCTCCACTCACCATAGAATCACTTTGCACTGAGTCCAAAAAAGTCGTTAATTTGTACGTGAATTTCCCAAACTTTGGTGTTCATTGTATTGAGAAATTAAACTGTTACCAAACAAGCGCCGTATAAGTCAGCGAATTGATAATGGCTTTCCTCGCTTGCCAATCACTCAGCAGAAAAAACGTGCATTCTTGAATTAACGAAAACATCTATTCCACAGTGTAATGGGAAAAGGTAACTTGCCTTCGGCAATCCCTGTTTACTCACCATTTGAAAGAATTAAACATGGTATCATCAATAGTTATAATATTAATTTAAAATTTTGCTTCTATCAATTTATTTTATTTTATTTATTCATTTATTTGACAAAACCCACATTTTAAATTCATCTATCCAGAAGAGTGAAAGTTTTACGTTAGCCTGGAGACGAACATCGGCATGAGAATTTTGCGCTTTTTCTCCACATGGCATATATAGCAGACGGTCGCAACGGATATTGTAAACGGATGGTGCATTTCTCCTTAAGTGAGAACGTAAACTCCATGAACTGCATTTAGTGGCTTGTGGAATATTTTCAAGATATCAATTAATATGCAGCTCCTGTACAAGAAGATAAATTAATTGTGTGGTGTGGCATGGTATGCACATTTGTCCTTAATCCGTATTTCTTTGAAAATACCACTATCACAGGTATGGAAACTTTTCCCATCACAAATACTCGATATACAACAATGTCGCAGAATTACGAAATTCTAGAATTGCAGCATCGAAATGTTGTTAATGACAATGCAATTTGCAACATGGTAGTTTTCCACACATCATCACATGTATTCGATAAATGCTGTCATAACACTTTGGGGAATCATTTCCCGTCTCGTGACTTTGTATTTCGAGGCCACTCTGATCCCCCGAACGTGGCAAATCGTCGAGTAAAGCGGGTCTGGTGCACGTTATATCCGTTGGGCTAAATGTCCTCCCGATGGTTTTGTGCCGAAGTTTGGAGGGTGGGGGATGCCAGCTCAGGAGTCATCCTCGTCATCTGACCGCGCTCAAAATGACGAGGTCCGTCCCAATACAGCCCTAGTGTTGATTTAGAACGGGAAGTTAATGTAATTGGAATTTTGCATGAGGAAGCATTTCTATCATTTCAGTTTGAAAATATTTTTAATATATAATTACTTTTTAATCGATCTTTTCTTCAGTTTTACAATCTTTCTTCAGTTTTTAGCCTTGCATTGTTAGTCAATGTTTATTTAAAGAATAGACTCAAATTTATAGAGTTTGCATTTCAATTTTTTTTGAATAATTATTGTGTTAAATTTGACAAACAATGTTCAGTTCGTGATTGATATCTCTAAGAAAATTAGGTAGACTGCTAAAAAAAATGAAAAGAAAATGAAAAAATAAATAAATATTTATTTCTAAATGGAAATAATCATTATATCTAACAGATCAAAAACTATCTGTCAACAATCAAATAAAATTTAAACCATCCGTTTAAGATATAAAATTTCAGCTGCTTATACCAAATCTACAATATTCCAAATTTTTCTGAAATATATAAAACAGATTTTTAATTTGAATGATTGCTTTTGAATAAAAAAAAACCTTCTGTTATACTTTTGTTATGGATTTTTACTTTTTCCTTGTGCGGTTGTACACATGGAATAGAATTAATTAGTGAATTTAAATAATCTTGAATGTAAGTAACTTTTGAAGGCTAGAGGTAATGTGACTTTTATTTCAGTAGAAGAATCGCTATTTATAATTGCTGTTTAAATATTTATTTTGTAATAAAAATAATATTATTACAAAATAAATATTTAAAGGTTTTTCCAACATAATTTTACTGAGAAAGACGCTTTATGTTTCCCATAATATTTATGTACGAGTTGAATATTTATTTCATACTTTTCTACTGAATATATAAACCAATAATGAATAATGACATTTTAAATTTCTCTTAATATTTTACATTTTCAAATTGCTCTTTAAAACAATTTCGTCAGTTTTAGTCATGAAAAAATGTCTTTTTTTTTCTTGTATATTTCGGGCTGTCCACATTTTTTCTCTCATTACGACTGATAGGACTGAGGAGCAGTTTAATAAATTAGAATTCGTAACTGTTTCAACAGTACATTCATTGATTCAAATTCTAAAAAGTTTCCAACATTTAAAACTTTTTTCCATTACAATTATACGCATATCTCTAAAGATTTAGAAATTATCTATTGGATAACGATAAGAGTGGACATCCTAAATAATAATGCACATAGTAATATAATATGGTAACAGATCGACTCTGTTCATAGAATTATGACAGGTTGATTCGCCAGGGCATTTTCAATGTTTTGTAGGAAACAATATGTCGCTCTATAGACACCATTTACAATGCTAGAAAGAAAAATGTATGCAAGAAAATATATGTTATGCAAAATTAAATAAAATTGCTTTATTGTTCTGAACAATAAAATAAAGAAATTAGCTTAAACTGCTAAGAAAATCGACAAAAGACACAATTTTTTATTTGCATCAACTTTCTTGAATTCTAAAATGAATTAAAATTTTTCAATAAACTCTTTGTGATATAAATTTGCAACCCATTTTCCCGATGCAAAATTCTAGTCTACTATTCTTCTCAGGTTGAAGCTCCTTTCAATCGATATCGCTAGAAAATCGTTAAATCAATAATTTAAAGAAGAAAAACTTATTAAAAATCCGAACAACCTATCGGACTTGTCGGAACTTCGGTTGAAATCACTTGGTTGTCATGTGACAAGAAAAGGTTCGTTGCTTCTCGCCATTTAAAAAGCTAATTGACTTTGACGCTTCATATTATGTTAATCAATTCCAAGGGCAAGTTGAACTTGACAAGGTCTTTTTAACGCTTCAATTCCCACTTTTTTCCCACTTGATTTTGTTCTTAGAAAGGAATATTTGGTGCCTTTGTTATTTAAAGCTAAAACGGATGAAAATATATTCGCAAAGGGTTTTTAATACACCAGACACCACATTTGGAATATTCAATGCAAATAGTCACTTCTTTTTCCCTCTAGGTTCTTACATTTTAAAATATTTCTTCCACAAATAATATAGTAATTTTTTTTATCTAAAAATGATCTTCGGTACGATTTATTTGATTTATTTTTTTACTTTGTTTTGACTATATGAAAGCAGGAAGTTAAAACTATTTTTTGCATTTGCGGCAGCCTGATACTTGAATCTGGACTTGAGATCAGAAATTCGTATGTTCGAGATACGATTTCATGAGACATCTACATGCGGGATTACTATGTAGGAAAGTAGATTTAATTTCAATGTTTCAAAAATATCGGATTCTCTTATAACCTGAGCATGATGTAATTATTATAAGGGATTTAATATTGCCATAGATAATGCAAAATGTCTAATAATAAACATGCTTTCTTACGGGTCTACAAACCCCCGATTCAACTGAGATACACAAATTGAGACACTTCCGAGCATTCTAAAACCCTTAAAGCCATATCTGCCTCTTATTCACTACACAGGGTTTTTCAAAAAGCTTGGAACAAGCTTTCACCTATTGGGAATAAACTGAATGGAAAATTGCAAATGTGCTGAAAATAAGGTTAGAAATTAGTTAAAGCCCCCCAAAATACTCATAAATTAGCAATAAAAAAATCGTGCTTTTTAAATTTTTATTCGAACTCCTAAGACGAAATAAGTCAGAATAGGTATCCGTTTCTTATAACTATATTATGAAAAATTACACACTTGCATCTTTAAAATTTACTCCTTAAAAATGAAGCAAAAAACACGAATACCACTTTCTTCTCTGTCTGAAAACAGTGAAGTTAACACTAGGTTTACCGAGGGGTCATTTTGACCCTTCTGAGAAAACTTTTCAAGTTAATTTTCTTCAAAATTATTGCCGTACTTTATGAGGATATTTTAATTAGTTTTTACTTACATTTATAAGACATATAAGCTGAAATTTTATCTTTTTCTTTTTTCCAGTTTCGCTGGAATGTTTATAACATACTGAGAATACATATATTTATATTTAAATATGTAACGGCTTGATAGGGACGCACATAGATATAGATATAAATATAGAAATAAGTATGTGTTAGTAAAATCTTAGTATATAAGAAGCAAGAAGACAAAGCCGAAGGTCAGTGAGATAGAAACTATTATAGGTTGTCAGTAAGAAGACGCTTGAGTCAATGTTTTGGTAGAAGATGATGTTAGAAGAATAGATTGTCTTGAAGACCTAGATTAGAGAATAAACACTTTTTTTAGTAAATAAACACCGAGGAACTACTTTTTCATCACTCCACACCTCAACAAATATATTGAAAATATAAAGGTTTTTTCTACGTTAACTTCATAATAGATAGGTCAAATTATATATTTTCAAATTAAATGACGAAAGGGGCCCTTTTAACCTCTTTGGTAAAAATAGGTGTATGCAACTCATGGCAAACCCAGTGTTAAGGAAATGTAGACAGCGACAATGGAAGTTTACAGATTTGCCACATGAGAATTTAAAATTCATTCAACAAATTATGTAGCTGAGTGAATGCGTTCATAAATTACTGTCTCATAGAAGTTTCTGTTTCAAATAATGCATGCTCATGGGAAAAAAATTCCATTGATTGTTTGCTTCACGGAAAAGAAAAAGTCATGTTACCCGAGTAAAGGTATTTGTGTTTAACTATATATACTCTATAAAGAAGCATTCATCCTAAAATATGATCCAATTGAAATACATGGTGAAAACAACACTCCATTGAAACTTCACAATTTGTTCGTCGATCAGTGGGATCACAGATAAATAGTTTATAAATTACAGCCTGGTTTTTTTAAAAAGCTTTTTTATTATTTTCACTAAATAAAAATTGCGTTTTGATGGGTTATGAAATTTAAATAAGTAAACTTTAAAAAATAATTGCATTTTTTATTTTTCTCTCCAGTTTTAGAAAAATAGTTTGACATAAACATTTGAAGTCAAGTTAAATATAATATAACTCATGTGACTTCACAATATCGTGCTGAATGTAACTTCGCATATTCTTAACAGATGCGTTCATGTCATAGAGTGCAACATGCTTTTCCTTAAGATTCTATATTTTCTATATGTTATAATTTTTTTTGAATAGATTGTCTTTTCGGAACGTTCATGCCATTATGTAGAAGAGAAAAGCATTTGGTAGAGAATTTGTTTTCACATTTCCACTTTAATCCTGAGTATGTGATTACGAATAATAATGTTTAAACGCTGGCATGCATTATTATTAATTCAATTTTTAAAAATAAAAATAAATTATATAAAGGTTTCAGCAAAGCCCATAAAATGCATTATTAACTCTTCTGTGTTGTTCTGATCCCCTAACATATTTGACCCTAACACATTTGGCCCTAAACATATTTGAGAGACGTATGGAAAGTGACGATAAGGGATTATTTAATAGATATTTCGTGACTTCGTTAGACAGGATATTACGTTATTTCTTTGATTTTTTTATTTATTTACACACATTCTATAAGTATAGCTATTGCGAAGAGGACACCAGGGTTAGTTAAATAATTTCAATAAAATGAAAGAGACTTATTTTGGTGATGCGTTGGAAACAAAGGGTTTCGATATTAACAGAGAGTAATAATAAAAAATATAGACCAAATTTCATAAATAATTTTCTTTAAACTTAAATCAAATGAAATTATCAATGAAATAAATAAAAATACAAAAAATTTTTTTTTTAATCAGAGAATTTTTTTTATTACTGTTGAAAAGAAATTTTGCAAGATGCTCTGTGAAATCGAGAAATGAAGGGTCGCAGGCCATTTCACGTGAGCTTGAATTGACTTCATTATATTTAAAAGGAAAAAAATAAAATTCGTCTTTGAATTTAAGAACTCATTTAGGTATGTTTGTGAGAATTTTCAGTCCAAATGCAAATATGCATTTATATCTTCCAATTTTAAATGGTCATATTTGAACACAAAAATTCTGAAGTTCATTTTGAGTCTGGGCAGAAATCACAAATGTGGTCCTTATGCATGATCTTTATTGATCTACTTCCATTTCAAATTCAATATACGTCCCCAATAGCTATCAATTAAGTTATACATGGTGTGGAAATTTTTAATATTACAATAATAGATACATTATGATAATGAAGTAACTGAAAACGAACATTTTCGAAGGCTCATATTATCTAGGGTGATCTTGCAAAAATTTAAAAGGAGTAACTTTTTGGAAACTAACAGCAGAGATATTACGCTAATATCAACTAAATTCTTCTTCTTCTTCTTTCTTTTTTTTTGAAAATCTGTTCTGTTTAAATGTTTTATTATATCCAACAGATAATAAGTTAAAACGCGTTTTATCTTTTATCTGTTTTATCTTTGTGTATTAGCAAAAACATTTTCAAGTAAAAAAATCAGTAGTGACCTTATTTAGACATTTTTAAATTACGTGACTGTGCCATTTTTACAAGACAATAGCCATGATATTCTCTGGCTATTCAAGTTGGAAATTTAGGGAATAAGCTTTCAGATCTCATATTTGATTTGTTTTCTTACAACGGAAAATAAAAATGTTACATAGAAGTGAAAATGTTTTGTCAAGGGTTCAAAAAATGGCTTTCAGATTTTGTGAAAAGTTATTGTTTTACCGACATCCTAGAAAACATTTCCCTCTACAAATAAGACCACAGAATCACTGAGTCATTTTTTTCTTCGTTTACTCATATGTTAATGTGCCCTTGTGGATTTTAAAAAGCTAAAGATAGAATAGATAAAATTTAAAGATAGATGAAATTTGGCATATATTCTGTAAACCCAAAATGAAGTAGATATTTTAAATCATATCAATCAATGGACAGGTGAATTTTATTTAAATGTTTCTTCCTCATTTTTTATCCGCACCATAACATTTTTGAAACAAAATGGAAAATGAAACGAGTGGAATAGTGTTTCTCTTTTAAAATAATTGATTTTATTTGAGTAAACTTTGCCCCTAAGTTCGATAATATATAATTCATGCTGAGAGATATTTTGAGTCTTCTAACTGATTTTACTTCAAGTATTTTTTGTACTTTTAATTTTCTGATTTCTTCAAACGTTAGTGAGATTAAGAATTCATATATTATCTGAAATCAATATATCTTCAGTCGCTGCACAGTTTCTTCAAATTCTACACT
Organism: Argiope bruennichi; assembly: GCF_947563725.1. NCBI lineage: Eukaryota > Metazoa > Arthropoda > Arachnida > Araneae > Araneidae > Argiope > Argiope bruennichi. The sequence goes on from NC_079151.1 coordinate 149,358,070, forward strand.
GTTTCTACGAAAATAAACATTTTACATATTAAAAATATATTGGACTTTCAGAATCAGAGTAAACCAACCCAACATTTTTACTAAGTGAGCTAGACAACTTAAATACAAAATGCAATATATTTTAAAACCCCAGAACCAAAAGCGTTAAACTTCCCGATGATGGATAACACTAAAGAAATGAAACTTTCAAAATACTTCTTTGATATCTCCATGCTCTGTATGATACTCTGGCTAAGAAAAAAGATGGTGAAGATATCGTAATAATGGTATTTTGTGCTAAAAGGATTGATATTAGAATTATTCCTTGTAATCAACTCAGGCTCGAAACGATCCTTTCAATTTTTACCTTTGTTCTCTGAAACATCTTATTGCTTCAACTTCTTATTCAAAATACTTCACTTGATAATAAACATTCCATTGCTCTTTCTCAAAAGGTCCTAAGACTAAATATTCTAAAGCAAATTATTCTTATTTCCCCTCTTGAAGATGTACTGACATTCTTGATTTCAGAGGCAAATATTGTATATGAGGAATGTAAGAAAGTATTGTTATAAAAATGGCATCAAGATCTAAATTCTGATGTTATTATATGCACTGAGCGCCGTTGTTAAGTTTCCAATTTTCTTTTCATTTTAATTATAGAAATGATTTAGATTGATGAATATAGAGCCATGATTAAATAATAAATAAATATATATATTAATTAAATATTTATTAAAAGATTTTATTTCTATAACCGATTTAAACCAATCCTGATATTTATTAGTAGATTATCAATTTGATGATTCATCTAATATAACATATTTTCTGATCAAGATTTGATTTCTTTTATTTAGACATTATCGAAATAGTTGCCAACTATTTCCGGAAATGTTGTTATTTTTGTAAGCAAAACCACTTTAACATGAACGAGGTAAAAATCTCCGAAGGAAATTGGAGCTGGTTATTTTATTGCCCCACCACGTAATAAAATAACCTTCCTCACAAAATCAAAGAAGGAACAAAAGTCGAAGTACTTCAAAAAAATTCTTTTTCAAAGTGCAACACAAATCCTTCCTTTAAGTGGTTTGTCCTTCTAATCTCCTTTACACGTCTTTCTTAATCCTCTTAAGGAAAAAAAAAAAAAAAAAAGTTATTCGCCAAATGGATCTTCCCCCCCCACCCGGATAGAAAAAAATAAAATAAAATGTGAAAAACGTGCCCTAGAAAAGTGAAGGTTAAACGTTCTCTTCTAGAACAGCAGATTTTTTTAAAGAAGAGTATCAGTTTAAAATAACTGGAGCGAATGAATAACGAATGGGTTGGCAGTGACTTTCTTTGTGCTGTCTCTTTAATAGAATTTGAGGAGATTCTGCCTCTTCAAAAACGGAGAGAACTGAAGTCACCGCAGTTAAGCTGGCGTTTGAGTTGAAAGACTGTTGCATAGCAGAGGTAAAAGCCTTTCAGTGTAATTAAAGATGTTTCGGTTAATTATTTAATTAAAGGATAAGACGATTTTCGTAAAATTCATTGGATACTTTACTGGCATTGCAATTATACAAGCTAAAGAGTTTATTTCCTGATGTTTTAATGAAAATAAAAATGACTTTTCTGTGATTTGCAGAAGAAAAATAAATAATAAATAAATTTATTTTACTGCTATAATATGTATTCAATAAAATAATGAATAATAAATCAATACAAGCTTGTTGATCCAATTTTATTACATATGCTTATAGCCATATTTTCAACCTTTAAGAAAATTTATCTCAATAATACATAAAAAATGAAAATTTTTATTTAAATATATTCTTGATTTTCTTACTTTTTCATGTGCCAAATATACAACATCAAAATATTCATTATCATACGGAATTATCTCCATCTTTTAATAAATGAAATGATTCCAAGGAGAAAAAAAATAATTCCTGTAACGAAATATGCATTTATCTCTGTCTGTATGAATGCTTTGTAATTCTTAAGCAAACGATCATGATAACTGTAAACATATCGAGCTGGTAGAGAGAAATATACGATTACACCAAAACAGTACATTAAAGTACAACTTTGAGTAGAATCCGTCAAAAGAAAGAAAGTACTTACCCTAAGCATCCATATTACAATTATCTACACAACAATGGTGCTATCTCAAATAAAGGTAAAGATATTTTAATATCTAAAGCCGAAAGGCGAAAGTAAACCTGTTTGTTCGTTGATTCATTTTTAAAAATCCAGAATTTCAGATGTCCAAAATTTTTGATTTCCATATTCAAAATACCAAAATTTCTGAAAATATGATTATGATCACTGTTTTGGAAGAAAATATCTGTTAAAGGAGGTAGACCCACTTTTGAAGCAGAAAAAAAACTGTTTACATTCACTGCCTTGCATTAAGAACGAGCTAAAAATTCCTTTTCACTACAGAATACAGCTAATCCTGGAATCATTCCCTGTCCGTAATAAACACCGGGAATCTGACATAAATAATTAAAACAAAATTTACTCGATACAAATGTGTGTGTATATATATTATTATTAGCCTAAGAACTACAAAATCTAAGTAATATGCTTCCGTATGGGAAGAAAGGCACTTGAGTACCGGAAAAATGATGATTGCCTTCACTCAGTTTTATGATTGTATTGCTACAGAAAAACACTAGTTTGAAGTAAAATGTCGAGCCAACATTGTTAAACTTATATCTATATCAAGAACACTGAAACAAATCTAACAAAAACTTCCCTATAAAAAATGCTTATCAATCGATTACCATCAACATGATTTTAAAATAATTGACCTTTAGAAGGCTTTGATGTACATCCGGGGAGATGTAAAGATGTAGGGCGTCTTTAATATATTTTTAGTTCAATGTCACATATTATTTTAACTTGAAAATAAAAAAAAAAAATAAAAAATCTAGCATCTTTTGCTTACATTCTTTGCACGAAAAGTAATAAAATGAAGAATTATACTTACAAATACAGAATTTAGTACCTAGGAAGCTCAAAAATATTTAAAGTTAGTTATAATTCTTAAAATTTATTAATGGGAGAGTTTTTGCTTTCATACGGCTATTATAATAAGCATTATCTAACAAGAATGTGAAAAATGATGCATCTTTCAGAATGGTGAGTCAGACTTGACATAGAAATGGAACGAGTTAATAAAATCCTATACTTAAAACAAGATGGAAAAGGTATAGAAATATATATATAATTTTTTTAAAAGGAGAGTGGTTGTGTTTTTAATTTAAAAAAGGGATAATAAACTGTTTTAGTATGCCATCTCGCATATTTAGAAAAATTGAATTGAGATTCGTTAGCGATTATATGTATTTTTATATTTGCGTTGTCCCGCTCATGTAAAAAATATTTTGTCGTACTTTAGTTTTTAATTTTACATTGCCATTCCTTCCAACTTAAATATTTATGATATACTCGTGTTTGTTACTTATTAAGACCATAATTTAAGAGATTGTAGAACTGAAGCAAAAGGAAAAAAAAGAAGATAGTGTAAAATTATAAGTTTAATAAATTTAAGCCATGCTGAGACGATGAAGACAAAATCTAAATTACTTTAATTATCGGATTTATATATCACTAGCTGGTATCCGGCGCGTTGCTGCCGCAAAAGAAATAATTTTGGAAATTTGAAATAGCTATCTTGTTTAATTAGGAATGATAGAAACAATGATATTTATTTTACTGTCTATAAGGAATATATTCATTGAAATTGAATGATATATAAGGGAAAAGTACAAAGAATATTTATTCTATTATTTGAATTTGTTATTATTTGTTATTCAAGTGATTTAGGGTAAACAATAGTTTTTGTTTTTCCGTCTTCAGTAAAAATAAATAAATTTCTTAACTGTTCGACTTGTGAACATCCGATATACAACTGGTCATGTGATAATCATGGATTTTTTTAGATTCAATCCTCACACTTGAAGTGATTGCGACTTGTTACTGGTCATCGAGAATGCAAGTCGATTTGAGAACTGCAGTCCTATGAAATCAAAATATATGTCGGTGGGAATAATGGGAATGCGTGGAAGAACTTATCTTCTCCATTCAACTTTCCATTAACCACTTAACTGTTTTGCCCGAGTGCCATACGTGCATCGATTTATTGAATTTTGATAGTTGCAAGCAAAAAAATAAGCCATTCATGATGATTATAATTCAATATTAAAATTACTTCAAATACATAGATAAGGCAAGTATGCAATGGATTTCTATTTGAATCAAAATAAGAAAATATTCCCAAAATAGAAGGTGTCATCTTATTAGATAGTAAAGAAAATGAAACAGTTAAGGGGTTAAGAATTGTTGCCTCTATTTTTACCGCATGTTGGTCTTCTGATTCTGATGTGCGTGATCGGGTAGCACATTAACATTGCATTCGATGTTGATAAGATTTTTAAGCACGTAAATTTGCAATTCGTGAAAGATCTGCTTCACTGCTCACTCATCTTTCCTCTATTGTTTGAGAATCTCAAATTTGCTTATTTCTGTGCCCTTCGGTGTAGATCTACTAACTGAATCACGTTTGCGAGGCATATTTTTTGACGAAGCAATTAACACGATATACGCTTGTATAACCGAAATATCGTTTGTCGATTCACTGAATCAATAGAACATTTACTGTTTGCACTGGAAAATTTTCATTATATATAATTTACCTTGATCGGCATCGATAATAATAGTTCTATTTTGTATGCGTGAGATAAACTCTGAATAATACGTGTGGTTCCCCGCAGCCAAAATATTGTGCACGTTGATTGACAATGTCCTGTGTAGATGACTATTCATTAACGAAAATAAAAAAAAAATATCCTTACACTAAATAGTTTCGCTTTCATTTCACTCATACTGATTGGCATCGATGATAATAATTTTATGTTGTTTGATATACGTGCGATTCACTCGAATGACACGTGACGTTTGCCGTTTATCTTTTGTCGATTTCAATTTTCAGTTTTAAAATAATGTTGAATCATAGAAACGTATGAAGAGTATATTATGTATAATGTGCGTATATTTTATTGCGTTCAAAATACGTGTTAATAATTGTGCTATTCCTATTACCTTCGCGCAAGTGCAAGTAATAAGTTAACAAAGTTTTATAGCAATCTGATGGCGGTACGGCAGCGAGTAAAATACGGACAATCAAAAATTTATTTTTAAATGTATAAGATTAAATCACTCCTCATTCAAGCACGTGTTCGTCGCTCAAGTACAAAAATATTTCGAAAACGTAAGAATTGTCCAAATGCTCATGAAATAGTAAATTTAAAAAAAAAAATTATATTCTTGAAATTAACAGAAATGCATTGCAAACCTACTGTATACTTTGACGTCTTAATTTATATCGCAACATAGAGCAGTCACACTTTTATTTAGAAGGGGGAAAATTTTTACTTCAAAACGATAAGAACGGAAATTAAAAACCAGAAGTAGTAAGTACTTATAAACTTATTGCCGATTTCGGAAGATGAGATACTGGTCACTGGTATGTGCATAATAATTTTGTAAACAATTCAATTGATTTCTACATTCATAGTTTACTACTGCATAATTTCTGTGAGAACATTTCTGAAAGTCTTTATTAAAAAAAAATGATAATGCTGTAATGTCTAAAAATATTAACATTCGCTGACGAACTCTAGCGATCCTTTTTATTTGGAAGAAGGACGTTCATTCAACGCACTGCTGTATTCATACTTAAACATACTGAATACCAGATACTGATTTCCCTATGTAAATCAAAATGGGAAAGATTTATATTTTCACGATAATATGCTTTATTATTCAGTTGTATTAAACTCCTTCCCCTTTAAAAGACTGGTTATAAATGAATATAAATTACTGCATTAAAATTTATCAAATATGTAACTAAACAATTCAACACTCATTTCCCCATCTTCTTGTTCCCCACTTCTTTTCGTAACCTTAACCCTCTTTGTTCCATCCCACCTATGGCAGATATGATGCACAGCAGATTATTTTCCCACAAAACGAAATGAAAAAATATTATTTTTATATTTTCCGTGCAGTTTCAAATAAAATGGGGTAATTTTAACTCTCCTTAGAATTTCTAAATACTAATCACTTTTAAATACATTTATATATTTATTTCTACATAATTCATTTAGATATTAATTACTATTTTTTCTACCCTAACTAACTTCCAAAGCATTATTGATGGCTTTCAATTGTTAAGATGGTAATAACTATTCGCCATATTTCAGTTGTTAATAAACTCAAAATATATCGATAGTCACCAGCTGTCATTGTTTGAAACAGCAGCATATCTGTTTGAATGCTAACAAAGTTACAAATGTAAACAATCTAACAGAACAAACAGTGAATCCCTGTTCTGTTGCTTTCTATTAAAATTCATTTACTGTTTTGTAACTGAATGTCGTGCGACTTTTTTTTTTTTTTTTTTTTTTTTTTTTTTTTGTTGAGTGCGATTTTCGGGAATTTCAATGAGGCTTCGGCCATTGTTGTGTTCCTCATCTTTATGACGATTTGGGAAATACTAGAGTATTTAATTTGGGGACGTTGATTCAGATCTAGTTTTGGATCTTGATACGGATGCACCATCTCATCCGCCTGTTCAACGAATTGCTGTTGTGAGCTCGTATACAGTTTATAAGATCTCTCAGGCTCTGGAGTTACCTGCTGAACTAGTTCCTATTCAAGTTTAGAAGATTGAAACTCCAACTGTAAAATCGCTTGCGATTTACAAAATGTGCTGCGCGATGGATTTGCCGGTACGCCTGGTCTCTATAGGAACCCAAGTTGTGGAGTCCTATGCGGTCTACCAATTTTGCATGGCCCTGGACTTGCCAGCTGAGTACAGACAAAGGCAGAATGCAGTGTAACAACAAAACTGCCTTCAGCTGCCCAATAATGTTGAAAACTGTCTTCGGTTGCCGAATGCTGCATCAAAAACTGTCACCGGAGTCTAGATGAGGTTTCAACAGCTGTCATCGATTGCAAAATGCTCTTTCACAGACTGTCGTTACTTAAAAGATGCAGTTTTAGAATCAAGAGAGCCATCAGATGCAGCGATGAAGAAAGGGTTGGCGGGCGGGGAACGAGAGTAGCACACCTCCATGCGGTGTCCCCTGGGCAACGGGGCAGTTCTCTGGAACTGCAACGGCTAAGATTATACTCAGCAACAAATTTAAATAAAGAATGTTTAATTAATCTGGAAATAAAATTTATTATTTTATTTTTTTGTATTGAAAATATACATTTACATTTCCGTGTTGCAAACATTTACTCCATTAAATATTGCAACACAATTTTTTTTATTTTATTTACGGTGCAATATCTACTTAATTTGAAAGTACTTGCAACTTACAAATTTTTTGCATAGCTTTTGCTTTGAAAAAGTGTGACTTCCCTGAGTAGAAAGAATGTGAAGTATATATATATATATACTAGCCGCCTTTGGTGACCAGCCGGTTCGCCAATCTTAATGTTCGTTAAAATTTTAATAATTAAATATTTTATGCAATTCCAACTTTAATAGATTCTTCAGCAAAATATTTTAAAACTTCAAATTTTGATAGTCATATAATTCACTCATAATATTATAAAGGCCTTCAGTCATAGCGTGGTATGTATCTCTCTCATTTTCTGTTACCCCTCGTAGAATTTAAGCTTTAAATTAAAGTGTAAAGGATTAATCTGCAATTAATATAATAATATTTTTTTACTGAAACAAAGCATTTTTTTAATAATATGATTACTGATAATAGAGTCACTGAGCGTTTAAACTTTATGGGCACTAAAGAATATCTTTCTTAATTTATGTAATATCTCAAGAATTTGTCAACAAAATTTTCTCAGATTCATCATGAAGGGATCGATTCATTAACAATGTTTCATTTTAAATGCATCAAACACTAAGAAAATAAAATGAATCGTTTGAAATAATCCGTCGTAAAATGTTAACCCTAGCCTCATTACTGTTGGGAGAAAAAAAAACCAAAGCCTTACTCATTTGGCGGTGGGGAAAATGGAAGATTTTTTTGGTGGAAAAGTTGGCGGTAGAGAAAATGGAAGATTTTTTTGGCGGGAAAGTTAGTTTTTAATTAATAATTAAAATTCTAATTAAAATTTCAAAAAAAGGGACCACAGGTGCACATTCCCGACCTATAAGGTATACATGTACCAAATTTGGTAGCTTTATGTCAAATGACCAGGCCTGTAGAGCGCCAACACACACACATTGAGCTTTACTATAAGTATATATATATATATATATATATATATATATATATATATATATATACCACAAAATATTTTTTTTCATAATTTATGCAATATTTCAAATAATTATTCCATAAAAATTTCTCTGATTCAGTATAAAATACAGTTTTACTTTCAAACCGATTTAAATGCGATAAATAATATTTTATTTATTTTATTTCAATCAATTAATTCTGAAAAAAATTATGAAGTCTAAATTTTATACAGTTCTTCGATCCTATAAACCCTATTAGTGAAATAATTTTGACAAACTAATATTTCAATCTCTGCAATCAAACTTGACCGAGTTATAAAACTTTGAATATTATTCATTTAGGACAATAAACAATTTCATTATTTTAAACAATCAGTCTCGAAAAAGTGCAAATACTGATTGCCGTATTTTACTCAAGACGGTGGATGGAGAGGCCTAAAATTGTGTGTTTTTATAGAATAGAGACATTCAAATTTTGATAACCCAATCAGTTTTAATTGAAAAAGCGAGGATATTTTTTTAATTTAAAATATTAGTGACTATAGAATATTTTATTAAATATGACTCTAAAAACCGAGGATCTGCATAAAAATTTTAAATTGCTAATTCAGTGGAACATTTATTGATTTAAACTATATAAAATATAATTATTAATTTCTATTAGATTATTAAATTTTTTATTAGATATATACACCGATTAATAAAGTTTAAAAAATTAATTGTTCGGCACTGAATAGAGTCGATATTCTGTTTATATTAAGTTACAGCCGCTTTTGGCGAACAGCCGGTTCGCCAATCTTAATGTTCGTTAAAATTTAATAATTAAATATTTTATATAATTCCTACTTTAATTCCTCTTCATCAAAATATTTTAAAACTTCAAATTTTGATAGTCATATAATATTATAAAGGCCTTCAGTCATAACGTAATCTGTATCTCTAATTTTCTGTTAGATACCGTAGAATTTATGCTTTAAATTAAAGTGAAAATGATTAATCTGCAATTAATATAATAATATTTTTTACTGAAACCAAGCATTGTTTTTTATAATATGATTACTGAAAACAGTGTCACTGAGCATTTAAAACTTATGGACAATAAAGAATATCTTTCTTAGTTTATGTAATACCCCACGAATTTGTCAACAAAAGTTTCTCAGATTCATCATGAGCAGATCGATTAATTAATAATGTTTAATTTTAAAACACTAAGAAACACAAACACTAAGAAAATAAACAGAATCGTTTAAAATAATCGGTCGAAAACAGGTTAAAAAAAACTACTTAAAAAACGAAATAAAAACTATAAGCATATACAAAAAATATATAACTAATATAAATACAATTTTTAATTACAAAAGCACACAACTAACCTAAAAATAATTTAAATCAAGTCCGTATCCGTTGAAAATAGTTGTTAACAATCAGAGGACAAAGCGCATGCGTAAATTTTCAACGCCAGTTATGGTAACGCCAATGCGTGAATTTTTCTACGCTAGTTGGGGTAACGCTATGCAGATTAGAAATTTTTAATTTCCTTTATTCTGTTTTATTTTAATTCAAAAGTACTTCAGAATGAATCTGAAAGATCGATAAATTAACCCTGTTTAATTTTAAATGCATCAAACATTAAAAAAATAAACAGAATTAAGAAAAACGTTTCTACGCTTTATTAGCGTGGGAAAAAAAACTGAAGCCTTATTCATTTGCCGGTGAGGAAATGAAGATTTTTTTAGGTGGGAAAGTTAATTGTTAATTAATAATTACAATTCTAATTAAAAATTCAAAAAAGGACCCCAGGTGCACATTTCCGACCTCCGAGGTATACATGTACCGAATTTATTAGCCTTAGGTGAAATGGTCTGGCCTGTAGAGCTCCAACACACACATACACACATTGAGCTTTTTTATAAATATAGATAACAGCATTATTTTTAATAAAAACGCAGACATTTGGGAAAAAAATCCAGTAACTTACTTGAAATATCTTTAATTTTAAATTATAACGATTAACAATATATTTAGAGGACCAGTGCTGATTTTTGTGAAATTATTTTTCAAATAGAAATAAAATAACTAAAATTGAAATCCTTAAATTATACTCTGTTATTGTGGGTATGCTTGGTAAATTGGAAAATACATATAATATAAAGATAGTGTTATTAAAATAACTTCGCATTTTATGTTTAGTTCTTATAGTGAAAGAATTGCATTTGATTTAATTGCATAATGCGTGATACAACAAATGCCGAAAGAAAAAAATTGTTCCACTAAGAACCACCCTTCAAACAGAATAAAAAAGATTTTTGAAATGGATATATAAAAGCTCTAGAAAATCAAACAATACAACAGCAATAACATCAAATAATAACAAATGCATCATGGAAAGAAACATAAAAATCTTCTCGATTTTGTCATTTAATCCACTGTATACTATCCACATTCTAAAACAAAATTAAGGCGTCTTCTTTCTATAAGTTTTTAATGTATTGCCAACAAATGATATTTTCCCTGAAAATGCGATATCTGTTAATTAAAAAACTTACCATCGATTCAGCCTAATCCAGCTCTGTTGCATTAAAAAAAACGTTCATGTATCAACGTTTTTTTTTTTCAACATATTTTATTGCCTTTCGAGAACAATAGACAAGGATAAAAAAATAACAAATTAGTTTTTTTTTTTCTTTCTGTTTAATCTTTTTTTCTCGAGAAGAATGAAGCAAAGAAAAGGATAAAAAACAGGCATTAATAAAGTATTTCTAGGGTTAGAAGAAATTTCACGACTTTCCTGCTGTATTAGAAAATAAAATAGTTTAAAAGAGTGGTTGCATTCCACTACCGATCCGAGTGGTCACTTGGAATTCGATGGTGGAACATTTCCTAGTTTTTCCTTGTAATTCACAGTTATCACAGCAGTATTAAGAAACATTAGATTACACACTTCCCTTTTTATCATACAAGTGTATAGTCCCTATGTTATTTATAAAAATCTGACTTAAGATAGTATTTCTTTCTGTAATAAATTCCATAAAATCATCTAGGGCCTTAGTTAAAATTTACTACATCTTTGGAAAAAACGCTTACAAGTGAAATACTTTTTGCTTGTTCAGAAAGATCAACATGAAAGGTTCAAGAATATGCTTTAAAATTAATTAAAAGGAGAACAATACTTTTAGGATGTATTTTAGATATTTAAAAGTGTTTCATATCAATATATTTTGTCATACAAAGACGGAAATAAGCATAAATATATTTATATGACTATTTTAGGTGATGCTATCAATTTCTTTTTTCCATATTCAGGTAATTATTTTTAATTTCAACAAGGTTATTTATTTTTAGTTTCAAAAGCCATAGAGCTGCAAATAAATGTCTTCCTATCAATTCTCAATTCGTCTCCAAGATACTGTTGAAACATTTGCTGATCACATAATGAAATTAGTGATCTATAATGCATGAACAAAATAGACTGGAGATATGCTTCACGTCACAACCTCCGAGTATGCTGATTAAACTTCTAGATCTATTATTTATCATTAAAAGCGATAAACGTCATTGTGAAGATAACCATAAAGAACGAATATAATGCAAGTGTCTGAATAGTGTCATGCTAAAATTAATTAAGGAAAGGAAGCACTGCAATAAGTGCTGAACCAATACCATTTGTTGCTGTTCAATACTGTTTTCACTATTGAGTTTTATTACTATAATAGAAAATGCAGTTGTTTCCAATTGACAATATTATCATCTTCAAATCTACAATTGGCTGTTTCATTTCTTATTTCCCTAATCATTGCGACATGAATGACATACCACACTACCGGTTTAGAAATAATTTGGAATAATTTGGTTCGGCAATATTTCTTCGGCATAATTTGGTTGCTATTTCTTCTTCAAAGAAAGCCTTATAATGTTTGCCATCAAAGCATATTCATTTCATTGCAATGAGTCCGAACAAATTTTTTTATTATATCTCAACATACAGTAAAATACTGCATGCAATGACCATCAAACCCAATTTTTCATGAAAATTTAGTCTAACATTTTATTCAAAATGAAACGAGTATTTTTAAAATTCTTATTTACCATGCCTCCCAAAGACAATCCCTTTTAGAAATAAATTGAAAAAACTAACTAATTTAATTAATATATATATTAAAAAGCAGATACTCATTTTTTAGCTTTATTAAAAGTTGACAATCAAACCTTTTATGGTGGGAATAGTGTTTCGACAAAATTTGGTTCTAATTCACTGAACAGTAGTTTACAGTCAGGCTCCTAAAATCTCACTTTACTTCATGGGCAACATGCATATTCTGTAAGTCTTGGTATATTAAACCATATAAAAATGATGCTTTGAAGGGTCATCTTCTTAGTCTTCAACTCCTACTGGATTGTCAAAAATGCGATCTTAAAAATTATACAGTTTTATTTCTCTTTAAAATGCTTTACATGTAAACCTGTCATTTAAGTTTCCAAACCAGTAAATCTAATTCATTATATAAATAAATTCTATTATTAATAGAAAAGTAAGACTGTTTTTATCAGAAAAATAAATAACGCAATTAAATTCATTTAAAAAGAAGTAAGATATAAGAGAATCTATAGCTGTTTCATTTACTAATATTTGAACAATCTCATATTTCTGAATGAATTTTCTTGAAAATCACTATTATCTATACTCATAAAAGGGAAAATATGTATGTGTGTGTATAGATATTACAATAATTCATTAAGCAATATCTTTATTAAGAAACTAGCTTCCTTTGGTGACCAGCAGTTCGCCAGTATAAAAGATCTCTAAAATTTTCAATTATATATTTTATGTAACTTGATCTCTTAATAGTTTTTTTTGTGCAAAATATTTAGCTATCAAAGTTTCAGATTTTGATAGTTATATAATTCAGTCATACTTTTATGTAGGCCTTAAACAGTTCTGCTCATTGTATCACTTACTAATTTCTGTCAGAGCTCATAAAATTTGCACGTTAAATTAGATTGGAAATGTTAAACTGCAATTAATATAAAAACATTTTTTACTTAAACTAAGCACATCTTTTTTGAATATGAATATTTAATGCAGAGTCGCCCAGCATTGAAGTTGTATATGCAATGCAGAATAATTTTCGTAATTTATATAATATTTTAAATAAGTATTCAAAAAAAATTTCTCTAATTCATCGTAAAATTCAGTTTTTAGTTTTACTTTTAAAACATTTAAATGATTCAAATGAAAATATTTTATTTGACTTCAGTCAATAAATGTTCTTATGAAAAAATTATGAAGTTTAAATTTTACACAGTCCTTTTGTTCTAAGGAGTCATATTCTGCGAAATACTCTTGACACTTCAACTTTTTACTCAAGTTCAATAAATAAACTTTCAACTTAGAACAATCAATATTTTCATAATCATAGGCCAATCACTGCTGAGATATCCTGGAAACAGATTGGCGTATCTTCTTTGAAACGGTCTATGAAGTGTTCTAAAATCGCCAATTTTTATAGAAGAGCGATATTCAAATTTCATCAATTATTTAGTTTTAGTGAATGATTTAGTTAATTGAAGTTCAAAGATTTTTATTTAACCCTTAGCGCCCCGAAAAGTAATTAGATTCATAAATATTTGCCGAATAAGAAGACTTGTTCATTGCTCAGAAAAATTAATATATATGAATTTTTTTAAGTTGAATTTTCCCAGAAATATAATCTACATATTTTTACCACTCTTAAGTACTTTTACCAGTCTAAATTTAATAAAATGATTAAATAAAACGCCAAAATGATGCACTGCCTTGAATGGTTCCTGGTAGAAGAGATCGGAGTGCTAAGTGTTAGAATATTGACGTCTCAAAAAAATTTGTTAAATATGATTCAAAGGTTGATGTAAAAGGGTAAACATGTAAAATTACAAAGGTAATGTAAAGGACCTATGTAAAAATTTCAAATTCTTAATTCATCGGAGCATTAATTGACTCAAGTAACATAAAATATAATTGTTTAGTTCATTTGAACCATTTTGTAAGTAGATGCGTGCCCCCGATTAAAATTAATTGACGGACGCTGAATACAGTGATTATCCAATAGATATATTATATAGATATATTAGATAGATAGACAATAGATATATTAAACCATGTTTGCATTAAGTTTAATTGTTTGATTTAATTAATAATATAGATATTGTAAAAGTTCATAGAAATCTTTTCCTCCATTTACTTTTTAGAAAATATATTTCAAATTTGTTCGCTTCATACAGACACTGAAATTTACACTTTTATATATTTCATTTACAATAAAAGTTGATTTTTTTTTTTTGATTTGAACTTCTGTCAATGTGATGGAAACAGGTTGATAAAAGCTAATTTTTTTCTCATTGATGGGCTCGTGCAGATTAAATTTTCTTTTTATTTTGGGCGAAATACATTGTTGAAAAATATAGTTAAAACATTTCTTTCAAAAGTCGTTAAAAATAGAAAAATAATTTGTAGATTAAAGTATTGATATCATTAAAAAGATAATTTTTGAGTTTTATCTTGATGCAAAAATCAATTTTATGCTGTAATTTTTTCGGAAGTTATAGCTTTATTATTTTTAGAAAGTAAATATATTTTTAATTCCTGTTACTCCTTAATGTAATAAATTATTGGATGTAAAAGGATCAATGCCAGTAAAATTAATAAATATTAAATAAGAATATTATCTGTAATGCTCAAAAAGAATGCTGCATGGGAAATTTTTTGTATAAATTTAAAGTTTAAACACTTTTTTTGTTCAAATTTCCATTTTTGTTGAGATTGCTGAAAATTAAAAGAGATGCATTGCACAAAAAGCGGAAAAGTATAAGGTTTTTAGTACAGTAGTAAATGCTACATGTCCAATGGAATTTGAAGTTCAATATGCTCTTGTGAGTAAGCGATCAAGAACAAGCTAAGTAAATTTTAGCAACCATAAATCTGAATTATAATATAGAGTTGGTCACTGCAATATTAAGTTGGTCTAATATTAAGGTTGGTTCATAAAAACTTTAAAAAAAAATGCTTTTTAATGTGTATTAGCATATGTGTAACAATACATTTTACAACTATTTTTCTTCAAATCATGGTTATAATAAAGTAATCATAATTTCTGTTTTGGTAAAAGCAACATTCCTACCAAGTTATTTAATTCAATCTCTCAAAACTTTTTTTTTAAATTTTAGTTACATACAAATGAACAAAAATTGCTACTAGGCTTTCAGAAATGCGGAGTAATTTTGCCTATGCTGAATGTCAGAGAGAGAAATGTTTGCAGTTAGTTTATTCTTTTTTTTTTTTTTTTTTTTTTTTGTTAAATGTAAGTGACCATATTATGCATATTGTGAAATATTGAAAAATAATTATTTAAAAATTATATTCATTTTTTTAAAAAATTTCTAACGCCTTTTTATTATTTTCCTATTATTTTTTTTTTATGTAGTACGTTTAGATGTTGCATTTAAATGTCGTTTGCGATACATTGGATTATGCATATTTAAATCTGACAGTAAATAAGTTAGAAAATGAAGTAATAGATTTCAGATTTGAAGTAATTTTAGTAATTATCAACATTTTCTTATTGAAAATATGTTTTTTTTTCGCCGTAGAATTAACCAGCAGCTGTATTTAAAATTATTAATATGATTCCTATCATTTATTTTAACCAAAGCGCTTATTAAAAAAAAAAAATTATTTGAACAGCTTTAACGTAAAAAATACATTAGCTCATTTCAAGTGTCAGCTTGTGGAATGTATATACATAAAAGCATACATACATATAGAAAGAACTGAACATTATTGATATACATTTAAATTTGAATTTAAAGCCCTTCTTATGTATTTTTTTCATTTTTTTAAATAAAGTTAAACCGTAAGAGATATAAAGATTAAATCCCTATAAAATTAAAAATTATAATTCATTTTATTAGATTAAATTTGTATTATGTACATCAGAATTATAATTTTTATGTATGTCTTCCGTGTGGGAAAATTATAAACGTGTTCCTTTTTAATAAATACATTTTTAAGGCAAATTTCTCACACTTTATATTTATTATATTCAACACTCGTCTGAAACGTGGTAAGGGCCATCAGCATTTTTCTAATGGAAGTTTTCTTTCGTTATCAGAGGCAAGGAGTTACATTCTCATTCTCATAGTGATTTGATTACCATTTGGCGTACCTTGTAAAATCGCCAAATCTTACGTGCAAAGATAAAGTTTATAATGTGGTAGCCTTTTTTTAATTCCATTATCACCAATTAGCCCGAACGGAAATACAGCTAAATATGCAAAACTGGGTTTACGAATAAACCGTATCCCTCTAGATGCGCGTCAAATCTTAGTAAACCTACAATACAGCAGGTGTAGGGGATAATTTATTGAGCGCAAGTTCCCCATTCCCCTTGCAAAAGGCACGGTGCAGTGCATACCCAACCAAACTCCGGTGCAACCATAGACCTTATAAGACTAAACAGGCACTTCCATTCAAGCACTGCTGTCAGCAAGTAAGTCAAAGCGACGGGGGGGGGGGGGGGGTACTTAACCCCGTCTGCGGTACAAATCAGAGGTTTTTCCGATTTCGGTCACATGGGGAGGGACAGTGGACCACAGATGATTGGGCCTTCTTTCATTTTGGACAGAGTCACATGGTTTTCTGGGGGTTCACTTTCGCCTGAGTTTTACCCCCATCAAACTCATATTGTACCCCTGGGGGTACACGTACCACACTTTGGGATGTTGTATGACTTTTGCGTACCACTCATAAAACTGTCAATCAATAGTCTCGTTTAAAATGCGGTTGTGTTACTGATAAGAGTCAGTTCTAGAAGAGGTTACAACATTTTAAACGTTATCTAAAAGTGTCATATTTGGCAAGAGCATATTTAGCATGATATTTGACACAATTTCGAATACTTAACGATAAATTCATAAATACTATATGAATAATTTCCACTTTGCTTTTTATGAAAGATGGGTTGCTTTTCAATGTATTTATTCAAAAATGTATGATAAAAATCATTGAGGAATGATATTTCTTCTCATATAAATAGTATATCCACTTCGAAATAATAATCATTTCTTCTAGATTTTAAATATAAATGCATTACTTTACATAAATATAACGTTTTGCATTAAACGAAAGAGTTTGCATTTCCTTAGTTTTTGCTTCATTTCTTCTTGATTCGTTTATTTAATTCAATAAATTCGAACATTAAAATATATGTTATTTAAATATAGACACTTAAAATAAGTTATTTCTTAAATTTAAAGTGCAATTAAATAAGGTTAGTGGTATTGGAATGATTTGTAAGGAGGGAAAAGTTGTAAAAGCAGTTCTTAAATGCCGTAAGTAGTAAGAAAAGCTTCTAATTACGGATGTTAAGTTTCCATGCTATATCAGTTTTAAAAAAATCAGTTTCCAGAGTAGAATGCTATTGCAAATTTAAACTTTTCTGTTTATCATCGTAGATTTAATTTAAATGTTGTTATATATATATATATATATATATATATATATATATATATATATATATATATATATATATATATATATATATATATATATATATATATATATATATATATATATATATATATATATATATTTAAATTTGTACTCTGATAAAGATAAATTATTCGTTTATTATATGACTTTGCATTTTGTATATGAAATATTGTAAGTATACGGTGCATAGCTTACTAAATCAGAAGTGTATTAATATTTTGCTAACTTCATTTGTATCTGCGAAAATTTGTAGGAGATATTAGCTGAATTCAAATTTAATTTTCTTCTAGTTGCACAATTTATTAAACCATAATCCAAATCTACTATTAAAAGAAAAACAGAATTAAGAAAAATTATTTTTACATTAATATATGTAGTGTATGTTCTTCAGAAACTTTAATTTTATTAAATATCGTTCTTATATGTACAATAAGTCAGTAAAAATAGTGTTGAATGAAGTTCTGGTAAAATACTCTTCAACAATATACATCTACACTTTTATTGAAACGTTTACTGATTAGCTGTGCGTTTTTTTCCATATATTAAACAATGTAATTATTTCTAATTTTAGAAGAATTCATGGCCATTTTAAACCTTCTATTGGCCCTGAGATAATGCAAATCTCGAAACCCTCTTTTCCCTCCAAATATTTTATCGATTTTAATTTAATTTTTATTCGGCAGTTTTAAGTAGTAAATTTTGGAAATTGAAGTCGCAAGTCCCTTTCTAAAAAGTCCATTTCAATATTGTACAAATAAAAAAAGTGCACAATCAAAACGTAAAATTAATTTTAAGCAAAATATAGAAAACAAAATACAACTTTCTATAACACTGTAAACAATATTGTAAAATTAGGGAATATATTTTTTTAAACTGTAAAGCTCCAAATTTTTTAGAATTATAAAATAGCATAACGAATAGCTTGTAAATGGTAATTAGGAATATTAGTAGGATAAAGTTCCAAAATTAATTTAATCAATACTTGATTATGATTTGAATAAATTTGACTGCAGGGCCCTCTGTCACTAAATGAATAAAACTAAATACCGTTCTACAACTACTAAAAATTATCAAGAGCTGAAGAAATTTTTTTTGTTGCTTTTTTTAACTAATCGTTTTTTCTTAAGATTTGTCATTTAATCAGACTCGTCATATTTAAATACTTCTTCATTCAACTAGAATATTATGTTAACTTACCTGCATATGCATTTTGAGATTAATACTTATCATAAGTATTCTTTATAAGCTTCTTATGCATTCTACTTTCAAAATTACATCATGAATGGA
This sequence comes from Argiope bruennichi, assembly GCF_947563725.1. NCBI lineage: Eukaryota > Metazoa > Arthropoda > Arachnida > Araneae > Araneidae > Argiope > Argiope bruennichi. The sequence goes on from NC_079151.1 coordinate 149,377,122, forward strand.
AAAATAAGAGAATACAGCTTTTCAAAATTACCTAAATTTGTAACAATGTCACAAAAGACAAAAGAAATCACACTGACAATATTTAAAAATAATATTCAATACATTGCAATGTTAAAAAAAATCAAATAAATAGTAAATGCGGGATAAGTTTAAAAAATAGTAAAAAATGTTTTCTTACGTATTATTATTCCATTTTCAGTTGTCATGTTCCATTAAAATATCCGAAATTATATTTTTAATTCTTAAAATAAAATAAGGACTGTTTTAGGAACTTAAATAACAAACCACCTGATAACATACACACACACACACACAAAGGAAGGGGGGAGGAGATAATGAAAAAAAAATGACTTTTATCACGGAAGCATACATTTTAAATTTCACAGATATCTCCAAACTTTTCGTTTAAAATTATTCAAAAATTAAAATGTCGAATATTCAGACTTTAATCTAAACGTTGTAATTAACAAAATAAAATTTTCTTCCCAGAATAAATGTATATATATGCGTCTATTAGTCCATTTAAAACAGCGATTCTCAACCTGTGGGGCGCGCCCCCCTAGAGGGGCGCGAGAATATCCAAGAGAAAATATTATTTAAAAGCGAAAAAGAGAGAATATGACTGAAAGGAAAGCACACATACACATGGAAAACAAAATACATTTCGACATATTTAATAACTTATTGAAGTAAAACACTTACTTAATCAAAACATACTAAATTAAAAACAAATTTAATAATTATTAGTGACTTCCTTGGACGTGTCTTGCAGAGCAAAGTTTTTCGAAGATAGGCTTAATATTAGAAATAGCCAGTCTCAGTTCTCGAATATGTCGACCAAGTACCTCAATTTCATCACAAATAAACTATCGCGAAAATTATCGGCCTTCTGTCTGTTTTCTTCTTCTATGAAAGGGCGATTTCTTCTCTTAATTCATAAGCACGTTGCAAAAATTTCCCTCGTGATGACCATGTTGCCTCGCAATAAAATAGTAACGCTGAATGTACTGAACCCATGTATTCGCAAAGTGCTGAAAAGATTCTCGATTTCACGGGTCTCATTTTTATATAATTTACTACGGTTACAACTGTAGTTGACACAATATTCAAACCAGGACTCATTTCTTTCAAAGCCAAAGTTTCTCTGTGGATCATGCAATGTGTGCACTGAGGCGATTTTTGTTTTAAAAGTGCTTGTATATCTTGGAATCTTTCGGACATTGAACGAGCATCATCGGTGCATATTCCGACGCAATTTTTCCATTCTATGTTTGCCTCGTTCATAAAATTATTTAAAATAGCAAATAATGCGAGTGCTGATATTTTGAGTTCTATTGGTTTGCAGAAAAGAAGTTCTACTACTGACATATTACCACAAATCCGAACATGGCAATTAAATGAGCATCTTTATTACTAGCTGTTGCTTCGTCAAGCTGTATTGAAAACAATTTGTCACGCAAATTGTTATGATTGTTATTGCTTGTTATATGATTTTAATTTTAATTCGAAGAATTCTCTGGGTTTGTTGACGTACTCACTATGAAGCGTTTCCGAATGTCGTTTAAATTTATTAGGTTTCATGTTGTTTGCGGCCAGTAATTTTGAGCAAATGATACACAGGGGTCTCTTTTCTTCATTTACTTCAGTACTGGTAAACCCAAAATTTAAGTATTCATGAGAATATTTCATTGATTTTATTTTCAGAACCGCGCTCGTCTGTGTACTTGTTGATGCTTGACTATCGTCTAATGCTTACTTACTTCCGCTTAAAAATTTATTCATGAGTCTGCATAAATCTGCTGCCGTGAATATTTTATATGGTGAATTGCAATTAACAGGAAATATATATAACATACAAATTCACAACTGATTCGATAGCGATAAAAGGATCGATTCGAATGAGACTGGCTGGAGTTGAAACTTGCATATCGAATATTTTCCTTCTTCTTATGAGAAAACATTTGCTCCGCGCATGCTCGAGATTGCCTCGGTCGTGTGGATTCCCTTGCACAAACATTCCTAATTTTTTCACTTTCGTTTTGTCATGCTTCTGTTTTATTTCTTTTATTATTCTAAAGAATGTATTCCCCGTTTCAAAATTTAGCTCACCCCGTCTAGGTTAACTTTCATTGATGAATTTTTCTACTTTCATATTCTTTTACTGTTATCTCCCTATTTGGCTTTCATTTCAAATATAATATTTAAATTTTCTCCGTTTTCATTCGCTTCACCGCCCGCTTGTCCAAAATGCAAGATGTGGTTTCTCGCCAATTTTGGCTCGCTTTTACTCTTGTTTTGGCAGTTAATTAAAAATAATTTAAAAACAGAATCCAAAATACTCAATATACATTATTGTAGTATACATTTTATTGTAAGGGGGGAGGCGCGATGAAAGTTATGATTCAAAACTGGGCCACGAATACTGAAAGGTTGAGAAACGCTGATTTAAAAGATAGATCATTGCACGTAGAGATACTAAATTTAACACACACATATTTGGGAGAAAGAAATATGCAATTCAGTGCATTTAAAAATATTAATACAAAATATAATGTTATTTCTAACGTAAATTATTTTAAAAATTTTTTAAAAATTCATTAATTTTATTGGTTTATCAGTCTTTGCGTATTGTTATTGTGTAAAAAGAATATAGATCTTAGATAGCATGTATGTTTTATAATCACGATCTTCGATTTATATTTACGTATGAAAAGATAAAGTTTTCATATAAACGAGAATACTAGATATTTAAATATAAGATAATGTGTATTTTTATAACTATATCAGGTTTGTTAAGTTATTTATTTCATGTGTATATGAATTGTTTATTTGATTACCAGAAATTCAAAAGTTTTAAGCAGATTTAATTTCAAATAGTAGGAAATTTATCGACTGTTAAATTCTCTGATTGATTTGTGTGCTGTTAATTAGCTGAAGTGCACATTTAAATGATCCACTTATCTTAAAACAATTGGAATCGTTTATGATGGTAATAGTTAAGTTCAGGTGTCATTTTTTAGAATGGAATTTCTATTTCAGATTTGCTTTTAAAGTATATTGATTTTAATTTGATATCTATATTTAGAACACTTTGACTGTGAATGAATGATGCAAAGAATTGACATGATTTGCGAGCAAAAACTATTTTTTACTGTAAATTTTTAGAAGGTTATCACGGAAAAAAGTCAATATTTCTCTTAATGTTTGATTAATTAAAATTATAATTAAAAATTCAAACAATCACTTTCCTACCCTCCAAAGTATATATTTGCCGATTGTGATAGGCCTGGTTTGTACAGAGCCAGTATATACACATAGAGACAAAAGTTTTTTCCTTGTGTTTAAGCATTCAAAATATAGTTAATATACCAATACATTTTCTAGCCAAATACTCTTGCCAACAGATAACATATGCTTTAGCAAACCTAGACTAATCATTCCCTATCCTCCTTTTTTCAAAGAGCTACGCATGATTTATTGTCCTTTTATGACCCGTAAGCAAATGTACGTACGCAAATGTCCCAGTACCACTTTGGGAAACACTGATCTAGAGGTATGCAGTTAATCAAACGAATATAAAAATGAGTCTAAATAAAAACTGCACAAAATCATTTTTACTTTTTAGAGCATCGGTATACAAAAATTACTTGAAAATAGTGAAGCGAATTGAAGAAAATATTTTAAAAAATCATTCAATCATTTATCAAACTACACTGCAGTTATATAATTCTTAATTCCAAAATAAGATACATAACCGTAATCTTTTTCTTTATGCATTTCTATTTGTGTACAGCATACAATGCCTGTGATGAATACTCCTACAAAATTCTTACAATGTTAAAGGAGCTATGCATTGCATTCCTTTGCAGATCCCTGCGGTCACTTGGAATTCGAATCTAGGAGATTTCTTCAGTTATTTTATATGATCAATAATAATCGGAATACTTAAGATTGGGGACATATCTCTATTTTTCTTTCTATCAAATAAGTAAGTGATTCATATAATATTCATAGAAGAAATATTGACGATATCAAACTTTTTTCTCGAATAAATTCGGCATAATCTTTTAAAGCCTTAGTAATCTATGGAAACTTCTGGAGAAACGATTCCCTTAAACTCAGTTTTACTGGCAGTTTTGTGTCGTTTAGGGACGTTTTGGTTGAAAAATATCTTAATAGTATTACTTTTCTTACATATTTTGTTTATTTGTTTTTAAAAAATTTTTGTTGTATTTCTTAAAAAAATGGATCTACAAACAAAATCACCAACAAGTTTACTCAGAAATTCAATAATCGTTATTACAAAAATCAATTTTCTATCCATTATTCAAACTGTAAACTGAAATCAGAAATTATTAATTTTTGAAAATGTGGATATAATATCTGCACAATCTTTGTTTCCTGATATGAAAGACTATTTCAAAAATATGTGTATAAAGGATTATGAATATTTCAAATTGAAATAGTATTCGTTATCTCGCCTTTCACAAATTAGCAAACTTTTATCTATCCCATGTACTATAGTACTTTAAATGCAAAATTATCATCCACTATCTTATTTCAAAATTTATACAAAATATGTTTCTCTAAAACGAGCAAAGAGGAAAAAAGTAGCAATTTGAAATTTTTATTTATTGAAAGATTTAATTTATTTGTATCAGAGAATGCAAAGTAAAAACAAAACGTGTATGAAATTCATATTGTTTCCTCGCGTGTTGCAGTATTACTTGGAAAATATATGGGTAGAAAATTTGAATTATTTCTAAGTGAACGTGCACAAAATTACATCAAAATTTACTTTTTTAAAGAAAAAAAAAATATTTTCAATTATTGTCCAATATTTGTCAAATTAAGCAGAAAATTTCACTATCTTTCATGCCAAATTTTTATTCTATATTATTATTATTATTATTATTTTTTTTTTCCAAAAAAGCAATTCCTGTAAAATAATGTAATGAAAAAATTTGTTTTAGTTTAGTTACTAACTTTTCTCATTCCATTTCTTTCTCCATTTGATGAGATATACGTGAGCAATGAAGCTGTAAAAATTTACGTACGAAGTTCTACGTACTTTCTGGTAAAACTAGTCTACATAACTGATAGCTCTGCTCTTTCATAACATTTCTTTACTTTATGAGAAAAAAAAAGATTCAAAAAAATTAAAAAATCAAATCTCTCGAAATAAATTTAATGGAGTTACCATGAAACATACAAAATAAGAAAGCTCGAAATTTTAGCTTTGATAAGCGAGCTGACGGTCGGAATATTAAACCTTCTGAATTCTAATTTTTAGTAAACGTGATACAAGTTAAGGTAGCATAACTTTATTGAAGCACGGAGGCGGAAGGCATTTACGAGAATGAAGCAACGAATTTATCGCTGACGGTTTTTCTCGTGACTTCAATATGTACTTAAATTACGCAGCAGAGTTTCCTCTAGAATTGGCTGGAATTCAAAACAGTATCTATTTTTGTGCAAAATACGCAAGTCGTAAATTTTATAAAATATGGATATTAATGATAGTGTTTACAGAATTTTTTTGGAGAGCTAAATTTGAAATATTACTGCAATAACAAAAACACTCCCAAAAGAAATGCTTTAAATAAAAATGAATGAATGAATCGTTGAGACATATTTTATTTATTTATAATTTATAACTATACAAACAAATGTTGGTTAGGAGAATATTTTGTGAGAAATCATTTTTAAGGGTCATTGTAAATTCTTAACTTCCTTTCTCCAATTTGTTTTTAAAGTTAATTTGATGTTAAACAAGCAATTGTTTCAAATAAATATATTAATACTGAAGAGCATTAGTGTAGGAGTAAGGAAAAATTAAATATGTGGACTAAAATATCCATTGTCATTTAATTGACCAGCCAATTTTCTTAATAAAAGAAAATAGATGACGAATCATTGCTATTTATTAATAATCTATATATTAAACACCTATATATTAAAATAATGTATGAAATAAAATATTTTAATTTAATATTGATTTGTAATGCTTACCTTCAAAGATGATAAATGATAAAAAAGTTATCTGCCCACCCTATTAAAAATATAATCTAGCCACACGCTCTCAAATCTGTTATTCTTAACAATTATAATCGAATATCATCTATCATTGTTTAGTATTCATGATCTCATTTCAAATGGTTCAAAAGCATTAAAAAGGTTTAAGAAATACTTATAAAAAATTGGCAATAAATACCAGGAAATAAAATTGTTTGCCTAAAAATCACATCATTTGGAAGTATATCCAAGAATTATAATCTTTTCTTGGAATGTAAAGCATCAAAACGTCACGAAAACAAATTTTAAAAATAATAGTAATTCCGAAAAAATTTCTGGTAGAAAGAAGTTGCATTTTCTTAAGAAAAACATACTCCTTTACGAAATCTAAAATAGCATTTAGAGTTGTTAAAATGAGTCCCAAAGGTTGCAAAATATGACACACGGTAAATTAATTGCTCACACAGATCATATGTACTCACCCTTGTGTAGCACCGTCTAACGGTCATTTCTTCACATTGTTGTGAAGTCACAGAAGTCATGACACATATTTATTTTCATTGTTTTGGGTTCATTAATTAATTATAAGTAAATTTGCAAAGAACTTAGAAGGTGCTTTAAAAAATAGACTTTCAAGGCTCTAGTGTTTAATCTGATTAAAAAAAGATTGGTTGAAGTGTATAGTGTCGTCGCATGCTAATTTTAAATTTCTTATTTCTATTGAGCTATTTTTTATGAGTAGCATTCAAATGCCATTTTGCAAAAGTATTTCTTTTCTAAAATTAGCGTTTTGCTCCGAGAAGCTTTTCCTGAAAGATTTATTCACAGCTGTATGCTTTAATCATCTTTCCATAGGTAATTTCTAAAACATTCGAGCATTTAAAGTATTCGAGTATTCGAGATATTTTTGTTTGAAATATGTATATATTTTCAGCTGCGAATTCTCTAAATGACTTAAGCCTGCTGTTCTATATGACCCAAAATAAAATTTATACGTTCATAAAAAATATAGTACAGGGATATTTTCATGAAACTTCTTGACATCTTTGGTAAATAATATAAATTTGTACTCCTAGAGGGATTTATGTCTATTTGTATTTCAAAAGAATATTTTTTCAATTTATACCTAATGTATCGTTCGGGTCAATATGACTCAAGGCAAAAAAAAAAAAAAAAAAAAAAAACACTTATTTTTACTCATACATACATATTCACTTTTGTTTGGAATAATTCAAAAGAAAAGAATAACAATCGTTTCTCTAATTTGTCCGTTTTCGAAACCTGTTTCATTGACGTATGTGTTTGGTCACATGACAAAAGAGCGCATACAAGATCAAAAAGTGGATACGATTTACAAGGAGTCAAACTATTTGCTCTTATTGCAAAGTTTCTTTTTTTTCTGCTGTATTTAAATTTCTGATATATTGTAAAAGAATTGTGCCAGTAAATGTGAGTGAAAAAATGGTGAATCGCATAAATTTGAGCCACGCTGATTTAGCTAAACTGATAATTTTATTTCTGACAGAGAAGAAGTATTACTTGTATGAAAATCATACAAGTAATGTAATTGAGAATGAAAGTTCTGACAACGATTCCGATATTCAACAAATGAACCCTAAAGAAAGTATTCAGTCCAAGAATTATGAAATAAAGTAGAAGCTGGATCCTCTGCCACATTCTTCTCAATCAACAATTGCTAATATTCTAACTACTACTCCAGGGGTCCCGATAGATGCAACGGCAAGGATGACAGAGATGTAAAAAGTGCATTTGAAGTAGCATTCAATTCTATCATTGAAGACGAAATCATAAAAATGACTAATATTGAGAAAGAAAAGGTTTATTCAAAAAATGTTAAAATATCGAAAGTAAAACTTTTCAAGCATATATTGAATAATTATTGTTAGCTGGATCATATGGAGGAATGGTAAATATGGAAAATCAACAAAACGCTTATGGGATAAAGAAAATCAAAATATGGACTTTGTGTAACAGTAAAACTTCGCATATACTGAAAATACGCATTTATACTGGAAAAGCAAGCAACGCAGTTTATACGCAAAGCCAGAGAAAAATCAGGGAATGCGAGTAGCGTGGGGATTCGGGGCACAATATTTCGTCTGATAATTTGTTCACATCTTACAATTTAGGACAACTTCTTCTTAAACGAAAAATGACTATGCTTGGTACCGTTAGAAAAAATAAATCAGAGCTTCCTGAAGAAATACGAAACAAAGAAGTTCACAGCATATTATTTTATTTTACAGAATACACAGCAGCTGTAAACGATATTCCAAAAAAGAGCAAAAATGCTATTCAAATGAGCACTTTGCATCATGACAAAGAAGTTAGCTAGAGACCTGACAAAAAAACAACAATTGATGATGTTAGATTATAATTCGACTAAAGGAGCTATGGATACACTTGATCAAATTTTAAACGCGTACACTTGGAAAAGAAAAACAAATCTCTGGCCTATGATAGTATTATATAGCTTGATTGATACTTCTGGGTATAATGCATTTGTTCTATGGCTTTCAATACATAGTGAATGGAACGAAAACAAGTGGACAAAACGAAGGTTATTTCTGGAAGAACTGGGAAAATCACTCATTTTTCCACACACTGAAGCAATATCACATCTACCAAGGAGTGAGGTCTCAATAAAAATAGTGAAACGAATACAGAGAGAAATGGAAACGCACCATCGGGTACTACTGAGAATACTTCAGTGTGCTATGCTGTAATTGTAAAAATCACATTTGTAAATATCATGTAAGATATTACTGTTCAAATTGTAAATAAAGGTAAGTTTCAATTTCGAATATTTTTATGTTATTTTGGTAGATGCTTTATATTATTATTGTAAGTTTCAATTTCAAATATTTTTCTGTTATTTTTATAGATGCTTTATATTATTGATCTATTTTTTAACTTACATTACTATTGTTTAAACCATTTCTTAAATGGCACCTGTCATTTTCTGCAAAAAAGGTTAGTTTTTTTAATCGAGTCATATTGACCCGAACTGAAGTAAATACGAACAGAACAGCAGGGTTAAATAATAATGTTTTACTTTGTTTCAGTCAATAAATGTACTTCTGAAAAGATTATGTAGGCTACATTTTTTAGCAGTACAACTTTCTTATGAAATCCTATTTAATAAAATATTCTGAACTCTCTGACTTTTAAGTTAAGAAACATGTCGATCTTCTGTGACCAAATCTGGCCAGGTTATGAAGCTTTGAGTATAATTAATTTTGGATAATCATCAGATGCACTATTTTATGCCTATCAAACTTGAAGAAACTCCGGGACTCGTTGGAGTTTCTTTTTCGAGATGATCGATAAAGTTATTTAAAGTCGCTTGCTTCTATAAAATAGTGACATACAAATGTTTGTAATTCAATCATTTTTTGCTGAAAAAGGACATAACTTTTTTTCATTTAAAGCATATCCTGAAAATTATTCTGTTAAATATGACTCATCACACCAAAGGCCTGTGCAAGAATTTAAAATTCGTTATCAGAGTATTTATTGGCTCAAATATCATAAAGTGAAATTCTTTGCTTCATTAAAAAATTTCATTAGATGTATATGCCTATGATTAATGTTTTAGAAATTATCTGTTCGGTCTCGATTATATAGAATATCCTATAAATATAAACCGTATTTGATATAAGTAATAAAAAATTTTGGAATAAAAATGATAATTTTAAATGGTCACAGAAACATTTTCTCACCTTTCCAAAAACATCATATTTCATATTTAATTAATTTCATATAGACATGCGCAGAAAATTATAGTTTTCTCAGTTTAGTTTGCAAGGAGAGATAACTATTCTCTTATTCTTATTCTATTTACTTATTCTTCTTTGAAATTTTATTAAAATCATTAAAATGATTGCAACAAAATAATTTTTAAATCCACTTCAAATTAACTCATCTTAATTCATTTTATCTAATTTCTTTGTCTTAAAAAATTAAAATATTTTTATATAACAGCAGTATATTTTACTTTTATTAAAACATTAAATATTGACTCATTTTTATTGTTGCTGCAAATATTTCATCTTGTTCTTTTTCTTCCCTTTTTGAGGATGAAATCCTGAAAATATGGTTTATTTTCCAAAATGAGTTGGTTTCTCTTTAAATTAGGCTTTTATTATATTTTTTTTTCTAAATTTTGTTGCAATTGCAACTGAAGCTTAATTTCATAAGTAAATTATGAAGAAAATTTGTTCCATGCATTCATTTGTAAAGAATAATACTTCTTCCTGTGATATAATTTAAGGTATAAAATATATATCATCGTTTTTATCACTTGAAGATTGCTTTTTTATAGCAGTAAACTGAATTTTATATTGAATTAGATAACTATTTATTGAATTAACCTCTGAGGTCTTTGCATAAATTATTAAAAAAATATGTAGGAACACATCGGTCTTCAGTGCTGAACGATTCTATTTTCTGTCTCATATTTTTAAGAAGCATGCTTGGGTTTTAAAAGCATTTTTTTATTTTTTGAAATTAATATCGTCTGCTTCAAATTCACATTTTAAAGTTATAAGAGATAATTTGTAAAATGTACATTAAAAGAAAAAGTATGTTTTCTTAATGGAAGAGAACTTAATTGCTTCTAATACAGTGAATAGCTATCAAAAATCTGAAGTTTTTTATTATGTTGCCGAAGACATTTTTAAGCCATAGAAGGCTAGTATAAAAATGAAAAGAGTCAGCCAAATGGATATAGACAGCGACTGTTGAAATAGTGATCTACTGAAGAGATTCTTTAATTTCCTCTATATTATTAAAAGTAATATTAATATACTTACGTTCCAGCAATTAAATATTGTCCAATAATAAATATACGTTTCAAATACTAAAACACATCATTATAATTCCATTTCTAAATTTCAAATGGAAATTGTTCTTTTATCTTAACGATGGTGGGAATTGATTACTTCTAACTTCATCCTTATTAATTAAAGATACAATTACTTTTAGAAGTTTTATATGCCCCGATGGTTTTCAAAAATGAAGCCACAATCTAAAAGTTACTGGGAACTCGAAAATATGAAAGCAAAATGGACAGAATTTCATGAAATATTTGATATAGATTGTATTGTCACGTAGGTTCTTTAGTGTGGAACTCAATGACACACACAAGAAGTAGAGCTAAATCAATTTATTAACTCAACTATGAACTGAGAACACAGTGACTGACAAATCTTCTGCTTTTGTACTAGCAGAGAAAATTCCAGAATACTTTTCTGGAGACAGTGAGAAAAGTCCAGAACACTTGTCTGGTAAACTAAAGAAATGTCCAGAATCCTCTGGAACATGAAATAAAGGAAAACATAAAATCAAGGAATTAAATATTTACACACACTGTGAATCGCACTGTCTCTAGAGGAATTCGAACATACAATCTCTTGATTAGGAGATCAGTGCTATGAACATTCGGTCATGGAGAGTCGACTGGCTCTTTTCAATTCGGCAGTATAATTAAAAATACAAGGAAATGTTACACATCGTAATTTGAGACATCAAGAGGAACAACAACAACAACAAAAAATCTCTTGATTAGGAGATCAGTGCTATGAACATTCGGTCATGGAGAGTCGACTGGCTCTTTTCAATTCGGCAGTATAATTAAAAATACAAGGAAATGTTACACATCGTAATTTGAGACATCAAGAGGAACAACAACAGCAACAAAAAATGTTGAAACATACAAATGAAATGCAATTAAATTTTTTCAGTAATGAGTAGATCAACCCTAGTATTAATAGCGGCCTAATAGCGAGGTATCATATTGTTTACGATATCATTAATGAATTACTGAGTAAGAATTCTTATCGATCACTCTAAACATTTCTAAATCTTTGTAGAATTTGGATTGGAAGCCAATAACACGTCTCTCAAGAGCCATACACGTTGAATGGGATTAATGTCGGTAGGCCGCACCGGCCACTCCATTTGGACTACCGATTCTTCTTCAAGAAGTTGATGCTCAAGGTGAGCTGTGTGAGGTCCAATATGCAGTTTCAATAATTTGGAGTATTTAGAATTTTATATTACAACGGATACAGAGAAATTATGCACAATGCAACATAGAATTTTTTTTGAATGGATATTGAAAGAATTTTACATCATAAATAGATTTATGAAACATGTTCATTAACAACATACAAAAATTGATATCAACTGGCAATAATATGTGCTAACATAAAAAAATACAGATTTTAGAAGTATAGTGTAGAAGTAAATTAGTTGTTAAGTTACCTAAATATTCCAACATTGCCCACATTCTAAAATAAGAATAAAAACAATATATGTCTAAGAGAAATCATTTACTTAAGACAGAAAAAAGATAAGAAATACTGCCTAGAAATTCTAAAAGGAACTAGTAGGTTATATGAAAGAAACCCCAAATACAGCCGCAAAAGATCTTGAAGGTATTGAAGTGGTTTGTATAAGCATACCAAAAACAAATTTCTGTAAATAAGGAACATTAATATCTTATCTTCTTATGATAATATTTCTAATTTCTTATAATTCTTCCATCTTGCAATAATATTTCGAAAACAATGTCAGATAAAAAAAAAATTCTCCTAATCTGCCATATTATTGCGACTCAAAATAGCATCATTAATTATGCATTCCGTAACAATCCATTAAAATATTTGCAATGCATTAATGATCATCCAATCGCATTACACCAAAGATAATTCCGCATTATTCAATTTTTTTCAGACGCATTTCTTTTTTATTTGTTTGAATTATGTAGCACGGAATAACAACATAAGATTTCTTTCCCTTGTTATCTTTCCTCTGCCTAAGAAAAAGAGAAAAATTGTAAAGAAAAGAATAAGATTAATAAAGTATTCCAAAAGTTGGAAGAAATTTCATTGGGTTCTCGTTACATCACAGAATAAAATGATGTAGAATAGAAGTATTGTTGCATTCCACTATCTACCCCCGCGGTTGCAGAGAATCCGATTGTAGGTTGCTTCATTTTCTTTCGGTAGTAAAGAAATAGGATAAAAAAAGCACATGATTAGAAACAGTTTTTTTTATCCAACGAGCGCGGAGTCTTATATTATTCAGAGAAAAATATATTCATCTTGGTGTTTTTTTCTAGCATAAAATAAATTCTGTCTTCCTAGGACTTATTTTGAATAAATATCCGTTTAAAAAAATCATAAATTTTGGTTAGTTTTTCTTAATAGAATTACATATTAGAAAATAAATAAATAAAAAAAAATTAAAGCAATAATTTTTTTTAGCCATTTCAAACACTTTCTAATATATTTTTCTCTTTGTATATAAATGAGTTTGAAACATAAGTTGTTAAAATAAATTTATTCGTGTAAATTATAAAAAGGATTATATCACATTCATCATCCTAAAAATGAAAAGCCATGTCAATAACAATAATAGAGATAGCGGCAACTTTTAATTCAAGGTAATCATTCATACTCGGTTTGTATTCATGATATGCATTTTACTTTTATACAGCTTATGATGAAAACTAAATGTTTCGTGGGTTAAAGTCACAATGGTGTAAGTTACTTAAAAAAAACAACTTAGAAACAGGATCTAGATACTTCATTCTGTAAATAGAAAACCAGAATCACATCACAGCTCCATTTAACTGCTGGAAGTTTTAAGGACAATAGAAACATCAATTTTATTTTCCCACAAAATAGTGTGTGACAAATGTCAATTAATTCGCAAATGCGTGCAATGCACTACTTCACTCTTCTGTTCATTATTAGATAAAAATTATGAATTCACCGGAACGTTTTCGCGATCCATTAGATGATCTCTTTACTAACGACGAAAGGATGTCTTACTTTGAAAAATAGAAACATAAGTTTCTTGTACAGACTTGACAGAATAAAGAGTGCCATAAAATATATAGGTGCAGATAGAAAATAAAGTTGTTGGGTTGCTAATTTATTTAAAAATGCAATAAACGATTTTTAGAGTAAATAGATATCCATTATGCATTCAACATTAAAATTTAAAGCAAATTTAAAGGTTTGATCAATACGTTCTGTTTCAGGAAATTTAATGGACGATACTCTAAACTCTCCTCTACAATTGATTTTGAGTTTAAATGTTTGTCTTGAAAAGGACATCCTATTAACTTGATGTCAGTTTTTGATTACGCTTTCCTTGTAGGCACATTTTACACGATTAAAGATGAAATTATAAATAATTCACTTTAGAAAGGGGTATGGCAATTTTTTGAGACGAAAAATGATAAAATACATTGTCATTAACAGAATATAAAATGTTGCAATAAAAAATCATAAAGCTCCAAATTAAATAATGTTTTAGTAAATTAGAAAATGCAATAATATTCATATTATTTATTCAAACTCTTGTTGGTAAGGCAATTGCTTGAAAGATTAGATTGCAAATTGAAATGCATCTGTATTTCTCATGAGCATAGTATATTCGAAAAATTCCTTTCTTCATCGTGTGCCCTTACTGCCTCCAAATAATGCCATATTCATGTCAAATAATAAAATACATTTTTTGGCATATAATTTTTTTATAAAAGGAATAATGATATTTTTCCAAGTATTTTTTTTTTTTTTTGCATATGAAATCAGATTAAAAATTTATTAAGTTTAAAAGTATCTCAGAATATTAAATACACAATTAAAATAGTTATTGTTTTCCATATATTGATATTTCAGATACATTCGTAATTTATGCATCTTTCAGGAGTTATTTATGAAACAAAACAAAATTATAACGTCCGAATATTTCAGGAAATTGTAGTTGCAAACGGGTTCATCGACTATATTTAGACCCCTTTTCAGGTTTAGGATTTCAAGTTTTGGTGGATTTTTCTCTTCAAAAACGCGAAAGGCTATTGTCTTTGCAAAGGCACCAGTTTGACTCATTTAAAGAATTCGAAGGATAAATTCTTGAATTACGATGAAAAGGAATGAACAAGAAAAATAATGTTGTCCTGTGAAGGCAACCTTTACCAGAAAAATGTCAGAACATCCTAATTCCCTTCTTCCTCCCACATGGATTGATATAATTTATTCATTTCAAACTCTGTTGAGTTCTATAAAATTTCAGATATTCTTCCACAATAACCCTGCATTTTTTTAAATAACTGCATTGTATATATGCCACCTAAATGCCGTATCAACCAATAGCTTTTAGATTAGTGTTTATTAACGAAATGCCATATCTCCGTAACACAATAAGAAGCGCGTACTAAAATCAGATTTATCCGTTATATGCTCAACATATCTGCAAAGTCCATTAAGCTATTTTTTATAAATGGAAACACTGGTTTTCAGTATAAACGTTTAAAAAAAATCGGTCTAAGTATCGAGAAAGTAATGACAATAATATACTTATTATATGCATAAAATTCAGAGGAAAATACGTCTGTCTAATTCTAAGATAATTTTCTTCTTAAAGAGTTATATTAAATATTAGTTCAAGAAAATATACTTGCTTCCAAAGGTTCAGTAAAAAACGTGGTCGCCATCTATTGTATAAAATAATTAATGCAAAAAGTAATCTGATCTATAATTGTATAATATCGTTATGCAACACGATCTTTTGCATAA
The DNA here is from genome assembly GCF_947563725.1 of Argiope bruennichi. NCBI lineage: Eukaryota > Metazoa > Arthropoda > Arachnida > Araneae > Araneidae > Argiope > Argiope bruennichi. The sequence continues at coordinate 149,392,751 of NC_079151.1, forward strand.
GTTTTCAAATATTCTTGAGATCAAATCACAAAAATACCTTCCAAAAGAAGGAACATCGAAATAGGAAAAAGATTTTCAAAATTATACTTTTAAAACGGGTCGAAAATAAAACCTGTGTCCTCTTTAAAACATGAACTCATAAAAAAAATGTCTTTTATTTAAATTTAAAATCCTCACCGACTAAACGTACCCAAAAAAGAGCACACTGACAAAAACTAAAAGGAGAAACTTTTTTTTAAACCTTACCTTAAAACTAATAAATTTATTTTAATCCTTTTGCTAACTGTATTCTAATCTGTATGCCTGTATGCTTATAAACTTATGTATTATATTAGCACCTAAAATTGTATATATATATATATATATATATAATACAATTTAAAAATTATTGATTTTAAAAATGATGTTTCTGCTAAAACTGATTCTTCTGTTTTACGATAAGCTTTCAGAGGTGGCAAATTTAAAAAGACTCAGTTTGGCATTTTTTGACCAAAAAGAGGGTTCTAATGATAAATTTCTTCTAATATTTTATTTTTCTATTCCACTAAGTTTTAATAATTTTGTTGTGATTTATGCTAGGTCATCTATAAATGCATCCATAAAACAATCTTCATAATTATAATCAGAAATAGAATTCCTGTACATCATAAAATAGGCACAACAGCTTGTCCCCGTGAGCACCTTTTCGGTAAAAGCAGTAAACAGCAAACAAAATTTATATATTACTTAAATAGTCATTTTAAAAAAGTTGTAATGTTAACTTGAGATTTGTTATATTAAAAATGCAGACTCATTTATGCCAAGAAAAGTTTCCTTGATGTCTAATAATAGGAGAATTGGGTTTGGGGTGGTTTTCAAATTTCTAATTTAGGTCATAACATTAATAATTATCATGTCGCAGCTTTGACTTTCGCTGTCTATACTCAAGTAAAATTCCATTAAAATATAATTATTTACAAAAAAATATTTATAAAATAAAATTAATAACATTTTTTTAAAAAAAAAATTGTTAATAGTAGGATGCAAGTAGATCGCTTGATATGAAATGCAAACCCAGGGATGCTTCCTATTTTTAAAAGAAAGGCGATCTGAGCATTCCCAACGCACTCAGGAAAATAATTAAGTTCAGAGCAGAAATTAAAACAATGTAATAATTTTTCATTAAGATAATTAAAAATTGTATTCTATAATCGGTACAATCCAGGCAATCCGGCTGCTCATATTTCAAACTAAGATTATTTTTTTTTCTAAATGAGATCTTTCGCAAAAGATTTGATGAGATCATCTGAAATTTCATTTTATTTTGTTCCAAATCTTTTTCGACAAATACTTTAACTCATTTCAAATGTGTTCATAAATCGGTTTCGATAGTACGAATGGAAATACGCATATGAAAATTTTTATTCTATCTCGCAATAAAATGGAATAATATATATTTTTGAACGCATATTGACATTTTTGTTTCATTTTTTTCAGGCTTAAATCTGTTTAAAGATTTTAAATGAAGCCTAATAGAATGGAATCCACTCATATTTCGATAAGCATACTTAATAATCTTAAACAAAATGTGAAGCTTTAGGAAAAATTAATTCATTCTTTATATTTTTGGAAAATAAATCAATACGTTTTTATAATTACATGCATAATGTTTAAAACCTTTTTTTTATTTTTTGACTTGAACATACTTTACTAAGTAATTCTAAGAACATGTATATTATGATAACCAATTATATATAACTTATTCTTGGTGTCTTCTTGGTTTGGACAGTATTGATTTAAAATTAAAAAATATATATATATGATTCTAAGATGAAGTTAATTTTATTATCTGTAGCAGAAATCATCAAATTTCGACTTGAGTGTAAACGAATCGCTTTGTTTTGAGTAGAAACGTTTGCTGAATTTTTAAATACATCTGTCATACTTTATAGTAAAATAAAAGCAATATGCATTAACAAAAATAGCATTTATTTTATAATTACGCTAGAATCTGTTAACATGTAAATATAATAATATGACGGATTAATGTCATCAAAGTTAATTACCATTTTGCAGTAAATTGCAATTTAAATTAGAAACAGTTCTTTAATCCAGCTTCTGGTATGCGCGTGCATACATTTTTGTAATTTCTGTCTTTCATATTCATATGTGGTATCTTTTTTCTAAACCGAATTCTGTTGGATACCGATTTGGGAGTCAGATTTCTGTCCAATAATTTAAAACTTCACTTTGTTGGCAGAGATACAGGCATTGTGATGAAATTCCATGTCTTTCGATACGTAGATAGTAGAAAATGTTGAAATCGACCGAAATTCAACATCGATTTTTTTATCACAATATTTTTTTTCTTGAGCCCCTTCCAAGAAGCAAGAACGTCCTATTTAAGAAACAAGAAAGAAAAAGAGGCGATTTTATGAACTTCTTATGGTTTGGATCGAATAAGTATTTTTAATTTGATGATTCTATTATTTTAAAAGAGGGTTTACCAATACTTGGCACAACAGAAATATTTGAAGCATAGACGTACTCACTCCCAAATATAAAATGAAACTCATTACACTCCTTTTCATATCATAGCAGACAGAAAGGCAACTATTTTTTTATGATATTTGTTTTAGGAATGAGAAATTCAGCTGTAAAAGTGAAATTGATCTGGGCTTTTCTAAAAGGAAAAAAAAGTTCCAGTTAAATTTGAGTACTACTGAGTTCGATTTCCAGTATCTAGAAAAGAAATTCTGAAAAAAAAAGTATTTTTCCTTCTATATATACTGCTCAGAATGCATTAAGTTTCTGCGCTGGGAAATGGCAAAAATGGAAAAATTGTATTGTTTTTTCATCCTTTCTTGTGAAATCTCAATCTGAGTTATATAATCTCTGGGCTACCGACAAATATGTTTTTGAAACACTTTCCGGAAAGATTACAGTTTTGTTTTGTTAATTACATCCATACATAAGATGATGCACCAAAAAGTCTCATATAATTATTAAATGAAAGAAAAAAATGCATTACAATTTTCTTTTTCAATTTATGGTTTTCCATATTTTAAAAACATGAAAAATGAAATTTCGTTCATATTCATAAGCAAATGGTGAAACTTATTTAGCTAAAAATATTGTTTATATATATATTTTTGGCCGTAACTGTGGGAACTACTTAAAAAAAGTATATGTTTAGATTTGGTGTTCTACAATTACATAAAATTATTTATGAGCTCAAATATACCTTAATCTAAAATATAATTTAACTAACTCTATTCAGTGAAGACTTTATTGTAAACAACAACAAAAAAAATAGAAACCGATTTTCTTAAGCTGATGAAGTTTTTTTATTTAAACATTTATGATAAACTTTTAAGAACTGCATCTTCCTTATGTGACTGACGTTATTGCAGCTGATATTTTTGTGTGTTCTAATCAACTCTAGCCTTGCCTCCCGTAGCTCAAAAACAACTTTGAGTAACACAGGGGTTGATATTTTAATTTCTGAGAATGGATTTTTATTTTTTAATTTAAAAAATAAAAATTAAAAAATTGCGAATTGAAAGATGAGTGATTTTTATAGGTTTATAGGTTTTATTGTTTTTTTATGTTGCAAGAAATATTATATTTAAATGAACATTATTTATTTAATATTTTTAAAAGCATATTTTTCACGGAAACGCAGCCTCTGAAAAAAATGAGGTGGCAAATTTTCCATATATTCATCAGTAAATGATTTAATTTTTTAAAAAATTGATGAATCAATGGAGAGTTAGAAACATTTAATATAAGTGAATTATGGAAATTACATAAAAATGTTTATTCATTTCAACGTACATCCTGCAAAATACGATTCTTTTCATTGTTCAATGATTCACAAAGCAAATTGACTGTCAGTTAAACACTGAAAAAATAATTTATCAGTAATTAATTTATTTCAATGATTCAATTGTTTGTACTTTACAAGTTTGTTTTGTTGTTTAATGCCCCGTTCTGAAGCTACAAAAGAATGAAGGAACTTTTTATTAAAAGTAAATAAACCCACTTTTCTCAGAAGTGTATTATTTTCAATATATTTTATTCTTATCAAATTCATATTTTATCTCAAAACTTACTACACCTCCATTGTTAGCTAAAGTTCTTAATTTTCCATGCTGAATATATTCTCTATTAAAGAAAATCTCGATTTTATAATGAGAGATATTGTTATTGTTTGATCTAAAATCTCCCAATTACATTTAGAACTAAAGTCTTAAGATTGAAAAAAATCCAACATAATGATGTTAAGTTGCTTTTTTTTAATTCTCTAATTAATATGAGAACTTAAAAAATACATTATTACGGACTTAGGAGGTATAAGATTCCTGTGTAAGATTTCACTTTTACTTAACTTCAATTTTACGTTAGTGTTGAAAATGAATTGTAATCAAATATTTAGTCTGTGTACACTGTACAAAAAAGGGAGAGGGGCACAAAAAGTAAACCGACAGCTATTTTTCAATAAGATTATTTCATATTTATTTTTATAATAATAGAGAAAAATGATCTCTAATTTCTATTTCATAACACTTAAGAAACACACATTTCATACTTATTAAAGTCGTTCTATGATGATATCGATTCCCAAACACATAACATTTCGATCTGAAATTTTTTATTTCTCTATGATAATAATTAATGTGTGCGTCTGAATTATTTTACACCCCTTATCATATTTCCATAGTTTATTGTATGGATGCGTTCAGTAAACACATATTTTTTATGTCAAAAATACTCGATTAATTGTAATACAGTTGTGCGAGAGTTATAGGTTGAAAACTTTTTCTTGGTTCAATATAAAAATAATTTCCAAAAAATTATTCTACATATACAACTTTATATAAATCAGTTCAATGGCTTAAAGTGGAATAATTGACAATGTTCAACATCACTTCTAGCTGCCTCGACTGCAATGAGTTTGCTTACTTCGATCTACATTCAAATCTACCTATTTTATGATTACCATTTCCTAGATGATAATTTATAGGCATGACTTTAATTTACGACAACTAACCCCTGAAAATATTTACCGCTATAGAAGAAAAATGTTTGATTTCTTTTAGGAGTCAACGGAATTCCTCAGACATTTTTCAACAAAGGCATAGTTTCGAAAAAGTAAACTAGGAATTATAGATTTTAGGAATTGGGTCCTATTCGAAACAAGAGGGCTATGCGATGCTATAAACATAGGTTATAGTTTATAGAGGCACTATGTATTGTTGTGATATTGTTTAACTGTAATTTAAATACTATACAACAATGATAAAAGAGTTAGTTTTCTATCATATCGATAAGGAATATTTTATTGTTTGGTGTTATATACAGTACTATCTACTGATGTACTTGGGTCAAAAGTGATGTGCATTTTGAAATGTTACATTACTGTATAACAAACTCTCCTAAAGGCGTAAATTCAGCAATTCGTAGAATTATATATATATATATATATATATATATATATATATATATGTAGAGTGTGAGAGGTATATATAAAGAGAGATACTTGGGTCAGAGACATATCATGTACATATAATAATTTATTGAGAAAGAATACAGCATCCCTAACAGCAAAATAAAGAAGTGACATGAAAGAACACCAAAAATAAATAATATTGCCTAAAAAGTCCAGTTAGAAAAATGTACGCTATAAAGTCAAGAAAAAGGATTCATAGAATAATCTGCAAAATTGGCGGAGGTAGAAGTGATTAAAATTTTGAATGTTCTATGATTAGGCAAAAGAGTTCGTCCTAAACGAAAAAATGTAGTCTCTAGATTTACCATACAGTTTCCGGAGTTATGCAAGGAAGAAAGTAAGCAAAAAGACATCACAAAAATGCATTAGTCTTTTGGATGGGGAGAATATCGGAGAATATATTTATAAAGTTTCGGAACATTCAAAATTTTATCGGAATTATTTCCACCAATTTTACCGAAACTTTATGAATTATTTTATAGTTTGTTATTTTAAATAGACCTTCTGACCGAACTCCTTTATTTCGCAGCCAGGACGTTGTGACCTATCTCGAGTAATTCAGCGTCTTTATAGATCCAAGTTATCTCCATGACGTTACGAGACGCCGTTTTGGATTTAGGGGCTTAAAAGGACTACACAAATCACATTTATATATATATATATATATATATATATATATAGTAACCAATCTAAAGTAAGAAAAAGTTTGAAAACGAAACTAAAATGAAAACGAAACAAAACAGTTTCGCAATCGCAACTAAAATTTATTACCTATTTAAACTAAAACCAAAAAGGAACTTCATAGTATTTAGAGAGCGCAATTGCAGCTACTTCTAAAACACAGATGAATTGATACAAAAGTATTAGAATCAAGTTAATAGGAAAAACAAACATCAACTAAAGGGATGATTTCAACTTTAAAATAACAAAACTATGTAACTACCATTCCAATCTAAACTCTAAAATTTTCAAAAATCTAATTTTCTCACAAGTTAACAGGATCAAAAGGGTTTGCAATAATAAAAATTCTTATATTGAAGCATCAAATATCCTCCTTAAAAATTTAATTAAAAATGATTTTCCTAGAAATTACTGTAATGTCAATTTTTTAATTAAACAAGGTATGGTTTTGGATTAATCCTTTGGCTTAAATAAAAATAGAACTTTACTTGCATATTGGATCACTCAATAGATGGCGCTGGGTGCCTACCTCTGTTTACATAATTTACCGTTAACTTTTTTAAAAACAGGAAATCACAATCGATTGTTTAAAGCTTCCCTGACTGTTGGATGGTATGTTCTGGCGTTTTCGTTTTTAATTTTAATTTTAATGCTGTTTTTGTTTTTTTGTTTCTGTTATTGTTTTTATTGTATTTTTACTTTGTTGTGGTTCTTTTTTTCTAATTTGTTATTTTGTATTTCCTTTCTGTTAAAATGGTATATCTCTTGAGCATAATTTCAGGGGATTTTCGGGTCATGAGGAATCATTATTAGACAATGTCTGTATTTCCTCACAGAAAAAATCCCTTTATTTGAATCCCTGCCTGAGGGTGACCCTTGAATAAGTCTTCAGGCCGGATTCTTTTTTTAATATTTTTTTAATAATTTTTTTGGTTTAATTTTTATTTGATTTTTGTTTTTCCTATTAACTTGATTCTAATACTTTTGTATATATATATATATATATATATTGAAGTCTATTATTTGTTTTTCTTTCCAAAAAAAATGGATAAACATAAATTTTGTTTATGATCACTATTAAGTTACGGTTTGAAAACTCCATTAACTTGACAGTAGAGTCAATTAATATGTTGAGCGGTATTAATGTATGCTATGCAAGATTAATATTGTGATTAATATGAATCTAATTGCACTGATCGAGATGAATTTTAGAACCCAATGCCCATATTGTAGAATTAAGCAGCTCTCGGCTGAACATTCCATATTATTCACTCTTCGATCGAATGCGCAAAAGCTTTTTTCGTAATATTTTGGTATCTTATGGGTTAATACTCCTCGCTTGTTATTACTTTGATGATAAAGATACACTGAGAAAATAAACGCTTCATATTTAGAAATAGAATTCAATAGAAATAATGATAACACTTACGCAAGAATAAACTGTTTAAAATAGGATTGAATTTCTACAGAAAGCAATGCTTTGTTTTAAATTCAATTATTTATAAAGAAATCGTAATAATACGTACAAAAATCTCACTCAGATATTCATCGATTCTTTTAAATCAACATTAAAATGGTAGCAGTTAAAGAAATTCCCCCATTAATTATTTTAAAGATTTTTTTTATTTATTACTTTATTTACTATAAAGTTATTATCTTCATTTATTCTCAAATAAATTTCAATAATATTTAAAGAACTTTTAAATTAAAAGATCCTATAGGGATATCATTTATAACAATAAATAAACATTGGTAATACGAATTTCGGGAATGCTATTACCATTTAGCTTCTTTATTCAACTTCCTTTAAATTTCTGAAAGAGCACCATTTCTGTAAAAATACAATATAACTCATTATTTTATTTTTAAATTTTACTCCATCCCTAGATGAGTAATTAAAATTCACATTAAAGATCAACATAAATGCTTCAGATAAGGAAGAATATATAGGCTTTGAAGCATGAGCTCGTGAATCACTGTCTGCTTTACTTATTTCAACCATTTAATCGCTTCTGACCCAACAAATTCAACGCACATCAAAAGAAATTTAATTTGTAAATTAAAGTATACGCCGCATGATGGATGATGTTGCCATCCAAGCGACTATTGTTTAAAAAAGGATTTATCGGAGAACATAATCAGATTTTACATCGATTTAGTTCTTCTAAAAAGCAAAATAACTACGAACTAAAGCAATTTCAATTTTACTGCCTCCTATTATCGGGAACAACTTTCATTTGTTCCGGAGAAACATAAATAATTATCTTTACTTCAAGAGATATTGGAAATCGTTTATTATCTAGAGAATTGTTTATTTTAATTTCTGTTTTATGTTGAGCAGCTATTCTCTAACATTTATTATCCGAACTGAACTGCATGAAAGAAGAAATATTTACTATTAACTTCTTTTTTATAGTATTCCTTCCTTAGTGTTGAAGATAATAATTTACTTTTGATTTCAATCAATATTCGTGGGATTTTATATTTGCTTTCTTTCTTTACTTAAAAGTTATGTTAATATTCTAGCCATCTTTAATGACCAGCTGGTTCCTTGAGATTAATGCTCGCGAAAATTTTTAATTCAATCTATTATATAACGTGGTAACAGTTTCTTCAACAAAATAATTTTAAGCTTCAAATTTCGGGATTCAAATTATGTATGCTATTATAGAAGCCAAAAGCCATTCTATTCATTATACTTTGTATCTCTCCAATTTTTTTGTCAGCTCCTGTAAAATTTGAACTTTGAATTGAAGCAGAAATAATTAGACTACAATTAAAATTTTTAGCTAAAACCAAACAGGTTTAAAAAAAATGAGTAACTGAAATAGAATCGTTTAGAGTTGATGTCTCATATGCTCAGCAGAATTTTGTTTTGTTTTATAATATTTCAAAAAATTATTCAGTAATAGTTTTGCTGATTCATCCTGAAATTCAGTTTCTAGTTTTACTTAGATTAGACTTTATATTAAATAAATAATAGTATTTTACTGCGTTTTAGTCAATAAATGTACTATTGATATAAAAACTTTTGCATCTATATTATAAAAATGTGATGCTTCAATTGGTTTAATCTGTCATCTAATATGCATTTAAAATATTAAACATAATTTCAACCGTCCACCGATTAGGTTTCCTCAAAAACATTGTTAATAAATAATTTAATTTACTGATTTTTCTGTCGCCATTTTTTTCTGAGTATGTCATAATGCTGCCGTGATCAATTAATCGAAACATCTTTTCATCACATGCCTGTTTAAGAATTTTGAATCTTGAATTTCAGATCTCTGATTCCAAGATTTTAGTTGAAATTGCTTTTTGCTAAACTTTGAATAGAAAATTTATAAACATGATATATTTTTTTAAAATAGCAAATATTTATGCATAAAATTTAATATAACCTACAGGAATAGTCATTACCAGATAGTTATGAATTTAAAATAAAAATAATTATTACATATATTTTTCTGAAAATATATATTACATACTTATTAAACACAATGAAGTCATTTGTGTTTCATACCTCTCCATGCCCAAACACACGTGTTATTAGGGGGGCAGGGGGCAAATGTGACGATTGTGCTTTCTTATTGCAGAAAAGCCACGTAAGCCTAGACGGCCTTTGGCAACAATGTAGAAAAAAGAAGAAATCCAGTTCAGATTTGAGACGGAAGAAAACTGAGTGAAAAAATGGAACTTCTCAGCAAAATTTATGCGGGGAATTGGCGAGGAACGTTTTTTTTCTGTCACGATACACCTGCAGTTGGCATTTTGGGAAATGTCCAATGAACCGAGAGGACGAGAGAATCCTTTTTTTTGTATGTGTGCTTCTTTGAATAATTTTAATACTTCAGAATACATTTGACAGGACATTTGGAACTGAAGATTTTAAACTTTTCTTCCCGTTAGAAGAAATACAGTTTTTTCCCTATTGATTCCCTCTGAAGCATTGCATTTATCTCAGTTTGGATTTGAAATAGGGGAATTTAAAGATAAATTCTGTTGAATTAAGTGAATTAAGTAAAAGGAGAACCGTGATATGCGAAATCACATTACTGGATTACAATATATATATATATATATATATATATATATATATATATATATATATATATATATTTGAGTCGCTATTTTACTTTATCAGGTTTCACTTTAGGATGTAAGAATAAATTATTTATGTGGTTTTAAATGAATTATGATGAATTTTAAATAAATTATATGAAATGTTTGCCCAATAATCCCAGATGAACATAGTGAAAAGAATTTAAAACAAGCATTTTTGTATACAAAATGGAAAATGTTCTCCTTCTTTTCATCTTATCCGCATTTCAGAACTGTTCTCTCTTCCGATCACCAGGTAAGTTTCTGGTTCTTTTTATTGCTAATTTGCAATCATCTCTCTTGGAAGGAAAAAATACAACAAGGAAGTAAAAATGTCGATGTACATAGATATATATATATTATGTAGCAAATTATTTATTTATTGAAAGAATCTAAATGTTAGTATTTTAACCTCTGGAATTTTATTTACTTGCCAGGGCATCATAGATACTATAGGTAATTTTGAAACTGAAATTGGCGCATCACAAATATTGAAGATGAAGGAAAATTTCAAGACTAATTTTATTGGTGATAAGTCAAGATAAGTAAAGATACATAATCTCAGCTTATAGTGACTTATTTTGATATAATCATAAAGCTTTGTAGCTTTATCTATGTATTAATAAATGAAATCAGAGTTCAAAAAAATGCCAAGCCAAAATAAATCGAATAGTGATCATTAATAATTTATTATTTTGTTGTTTGTGTGGTTTATTGTAAAATAAAATATATAAAAGTAAAGGAAAAGAATCGATGAAATGTTTTGAACTTATTAATCCTGACGGCAAACATGAATCGGAATTGCATTATTTGAGCTTGTTAAGCAAGTGAAATGCCGCAATCCAATCCGTTGCCGCAATTGTGGCAACGGATTGGATTTGTTCAAAATTACTATTCGCAACAGCTATTTGGCATTTGGAAGCACGAATCAATAATAGGATGGTCCCCTCCCCTTTCTTAATTTGAAAGCTAATAAGCTTACTAAACATCATACTATTGATTTGGTGCACCGCTCTTCAAAGCTCCCTGCCCCCCCCCTCCCCCGCCTTTACGAAATGGAGCGCGTTCTTGCGCGTTACAGAAAATGCTGATTTATTCGCTGGTCTACAGACTGAAAGTTGTAGAAAATCTAATTAAATGGAGATTGATCAAAAACCAATTCGATTATTATAATTTCAGTTTAGAGAAATGGCAGCGTAATTAATTACACAGTTTTTCTTTTCACTACAGATGACGATACTGTACTGTAACTGTAAGTTGCGGTTTTGAAACGCATTTCGATAAAGCGCTGGAGTTTGATGATTTATTGTGCTCTCGTGGAATTTAAGTTGTAATTTAATATTTCGGTGAGGCTGTGAGCAATGGATCTGTTTTGAAACTGGAAATGCAAGGCCGATTCGTTGTGGGATTTTTCGGAAGAAGTGAGATAAAATAATTAATCTTATAAGGACAAAGGATATCGATTAGGGTGGTTGGAGTTATCGTTAAAGTTGCTTATTTGAAAAGTATTTATTTTATTAGCAAATGATTTTAAATTTTTAGTGGGTGCATTTGTGCCACATATAGCTTTAATAAATGAATTGAAAAATATTATACATAAATTCATACGTATATAACATACATCATGCATACATATATAAAATTCACCGTTAGAAAAAATATAGATTATTGAAATATAAAATAAATGTTTTAAAAATCGAATATCTGTAATATTTAGATATAGATAAAGTATTTTTTATATCTACTTTCAAATAAGAGCTGAAGCAACTAGACATAATTTTTTTAAGTAAAGCATTTACGTAATGATTTTAATATGAATTCACCCAATACTTTCTCAGATATGATATTAGCTACAACATATTTCATAAAATTTTCATTCCACTGAGTAGTAAAATTGCATGAAAAGAGAGATAGCCTTAGGTCTCAGAATAAAATAACCGACATTTATTCAAGTATTTGGGAAATTACGGCTGTCATTCATAATACTGGATTGGTTTAAATCTATCAGGGGCTTCAATTTCCATAATTTTATATTTAATATTATGAAGAATTTTCACATCCTTTCAAAAGTACTTACCTACTCCTTTGGAAAAAGGTTAAAATTATAATTCTAGATCTTCTCTTCATGGCTGAAATTTGTACACAGAGAACGGAGCATTTTTCACTGGCACATCATAAAAATAAAATTCTTGAAAAATAAAGTAAAAAAAAAAAAAAGATCTAAATGGATACATAAGTTGAATTATATAGTAAAAATGATAAGACTTGTAATAATAATTGTAATTGATGGTCAATAATATTAATAAAAATTTGGTAGAAAATATAATTTTTTCCTAACAGATCTCAAATTAAACATTCAGTCGAAATTCATGTTGCAATTTTTAATTTGCTTACACTTTTTACAATATCCTATTTGCTGTATGTTTATATTTATATATTTGTCAGATTTCCATCTTAATGAGATTAACTTGCCCTTCATTATTTTTAAAGGTTCTCAGTAGAACATTTAAAGATTTCGGAATAATATTCGCAAGAGGAATAGTTCCTGTGGATATTAACCAGCTTTTATTTAAATAATATTTTTATAATAATAATATTATTTATAAAAACTTATCAGCTATTCTGAATGAGATGCAAATATGATATTTAAATAATCATTACGACCTGAAAGGCGATTTTAACTGAAACAAGAGTTCTACAGGATACAAAATTATACAGGTAAGGCAGCGAAAATGTATTTTTTTTTCAGAATATCTAGTATGTCACCACTTTTATGTAAATAAGTCGTATAGAAAAGCCCCTAGCATACAGTTAAAATTCGAAACCTGTTATTGCAGTATGTAGTAATTTGACAGCAGCTTAAACATTTTATATTAATAAAATGTTTTGGCTTACATGTTGATGCAACAATGGCTATATCTAATTTGTTTCTTTCGGGTAATTAAGCATCTATATCCATTCTGAAAATTCTCAGTATTCAGTCATTATAATTTCTATAAAGAATTAGATACAGGGAGAAAAAGATCGGTGACATTATGTCATGTATTCTTACGCTTCATTTTCTTCCCCTAGACTCATATAATGAAAGTAAAATCAAAAATTTTAGAACATTGCAAAGAAATGATATCACTATTTCGGACCAATAGTATTCATTCTTTGGATGATCATAATTTGATTAATGCAGTCAAAATTACGCAGAAGAAATTAAAATTAAAGCCTTTGAAGTTTAATTTAAATATGATAATTCCTCAGCTAGTTGAATTTCTGAAGTTTGCGTTATGAGAAAAACGTGCAAACATAGTTGAACGTAATGAGTTGGGCACAGAGTAGCAAAAAAGCAAAGTGTAAAAACCCCTTTCGTGTGTAGGTATTTCTGTGAGAGAGGTGTTAAAAAAGAAAACAAATTTAAAACATTTCCTTAGAATTTTAGTTAATTGAGAATTAATGAAAATTTTAAAGTTTTTCTACAACAATTTGAAAATGTACATTCCTCCAACTGAGCATTCATGGTGATAAAAATTACTTTCGTAGATATTACTCAACAACTAAATAAACAGAGAATGTTTGATCGAATGATGTTTTCATTTTTGCCTGTGACGTGAAACAGTCAGCGGAAAGGAATGTAAATGTTCATTTAGAATAGATGCAAAATGCATTCTAATTATGGCATTAGCTTTTTATTCAATAATGCCTCTCAATAAGGAGGACTCACAGTTTCGGGGAGATGGAAAATATCAATTTATCCTGTTCTTATTTTTCGAAGAAAAATGACTGAATGGAATTTATTCTTGGCGAGAAAATAACAAAGAGAAATAAAAATGCTCAAAATGAAAAAAAAAGAAGAGTAATATCGAGCATTTCATGAATATTTCATTGGATTTAAAATGGCTTTCTATCATTTAAAGATGTTTTCACACAAGCTTACGAACAAACAAGGGAGGATGGTGGCGATGCATAAGAAGATGTTTTTAAACTTTCGTCTGAAAAAGTTTAAAATAAAAGTGAATTTCTTCTTTGTTAATGTGGTGCGAAATCAATGCTTTTTGGAGGGGGGGGGGGTGATGGATTGAAGTGAACATACAAGGGTTTAAAGAAAAAGACACGCAACAAAACGTAAGTATAAATAGTTTCCTTTTTTAAAGAAATATCTGAATCCTTACTGAAAACGTTAAAAGAAAGTTATTTAATTCCAAATAAGATTAAATTTCAAAAATTAATATTTTTTTGCTGTTTTTATCTTATTTTGTCAATATTTCTAAGAAACATCTGGGAATATAAAAATAGTGAAATTCTAAAATGTTCAGTCTGGATAATATAAGCGATGCCTTTTCACTGACGCTTTCTCCCTTGATATACCTTCGTCATTTATTATGTGCGTACCCAAGGTTTCTTCAGTCAAATAAACAGATTATAAAAGAAGAAAATATTTAGGTATTTATATACCATTTTTTTATTTATTTCGATCCATTAAATGAAACGAAAGCAATGTAAATAAAAATGGGGTCAGATACATAAGAAATAATTGCATATATTTGATGTACGAATGATTTCAAATGAATTTGCAGCATAAATAAAATAAATTTCAAGAATGACAAATGAATTGATATAAACGGATCATTATTTAAATTTTTGATGATTCATATTCAGAACATACTTTTTATTGTACATTTTACATATGACTTCCTAAAACTATAAGAAAATATCAATGAAGTTTCTTGTTATTGTTTTATGACTACTTGTAAAAAGTTAAATTTAAAAACGTGTAAACTTAAATATAAACGTTAAGCGTTTAGATAGCAAGGAGGAATATCAAATAATTAATTTTTAAATATGCTATAATAATCTAATTTGTTTACGTCTTTTAAAAAAAATTCAAAAATCCATAACGTCATAAAACATTTTAATGTCCATCCCTCTATTCTATATGCTTTAATGCTGAATCAATTATATCCTTTCAATAAATAATGCAATATAATCAATATCGCTGTGATTTTTCTAATATCTTTTAATAGATGAACATATTTCCAGTGAAAATTTATACATTCCTATGCAACATATTGGAAATAAGATAAATATCTGAGGTGTAATCTTCTGAAAGAAACCATGTCTCTGTCAGATATTCTTCTACTTGCATCCTTCACATTCAAGACATTTTTCTATTTAGATGTTTAATCTGATCAATCTTGTTGTAGTTACGGTACTAGTTTCGAAGTTTTTCAATGTTTGAAATTTTTTGAATATTGGGAAAAGTTTGATTGTTTTTATTCTTTTATTTGCCTATTTCGAATAAAAATGGCAGAATAATATTTATAAAAATAACGGAATTGTGAATATTATTATTGCGTTTTTATTTAACTGAGGCAAAACTGTAAATGAATTGTTGAAAATGGATTACTTAAATAACATTGAAAAGTGGTCGAATACATTCACATGCCATTCAAAAATAGCTTCGGCGGAATTTTAACTTAACCTAAAAAAATGAACTTAATCCTAAGAAGAAAGATATTTAAAAATTTAAGGAGTGAAATTAATACTAAAAATCACATGTTTTTCACTATTTAAAAATCTCCTGATCTTTCACAATTTTAGTTTAAAACAGGAGTAGTTAGTTGTGTTATCCTCAGGTGCCTTATTCTTCAAATTTTGCTGTCCATCCAATTGTTAGTTGCCTCTCCATATTAGTCAACACATTTTATTATTAATACTTCATGAAGAGTACTTTCATATAAAGATTCTTATAAAGTATCGTAAAAAATAATTGCAAAGTATTAAAAATAAATAATTGGGCTTTGTTAAACCTAGAATAGACAGCAAATGTCGAGGTAAAGCGCAAATTACTTTTACATGATTTTTTTTTGTATAATTGGAAATAAATTCAGAGATGTAAATCGTAATTTACCTTTTTAAGTATGAAAGAAAGTCTTAATTTCTTTTAGAAAATTTTTAACTATAAACAAAATCATCTTATACATTTTGAAGACAAGAATATTCAATAAGATGAAGAAACCGGGATTTGTTGTTTAAACAGTTCTTCTTGTCCATCTTCAATAGTTTTTTTTGCATTAAAAAATCCAGGTGAGGATTCTTCACACCTAATCAATTCAGAATTCTTTTTTTTCCAAGCATCTAGAATGCACTCACTCTGGTAGGGCATTTGATGTAGGTCTCCTCACTGTCCATTCTCCGCAGCATGCATGGAAGCATCATGAATGATAGACGGCCACATTGAATCGAATGAAATATTCATGAAGTTCGAAATCCCTCTCCCACCCTCCTTTTTCCATTTGAGGCATTTGTTTTTCATTCTCTTTCTCATTTCCTAGCCAAGAATATGGTATGCTCAGCAATTTTTCTATAAACAATAAGAAGCCGCTCTTTCCCATTGGGTGTCCAAAAGTGTGCTCCCATAATTCCAAGATTTACTTTCGGATCACAGATTCGGTTCTCGTCAGGATTCCCATAACTACAAAGCTTATACCAGACGTAGCTGCAAATTTGCTTCCTGTTTTATTTAGTTTTGATAGGTACAAAAACCTTAGAAATAATTAGAAAGAAAACTCTGTTCTATTATATTTTTTCTGCTTGTTTAAGCTAACCATTCTTTTTAGAAATTATTTTGCGAATGTTGAGTGATTTCTGGTAAAAATGATAATGATAATCATTTTTCTTTTGAAAAAAATTAAAATTTTGGAAACACAAAAGACCTCCGGTATTATTGAAACCTTTTATAATCACCATTTAAAAGCTGTACTAGCTTATAATCATATCAAAATTAAATTTTATCTAGATACTTTGAGCTTTCATATATAAAACTTAAATGTAGGTAATTTATGAAACAATAAATTTAAAAGACAACATTAAAAGCCTTGGAGCCCTTTGTTCATGCATTGCAAGGATTTTTATTTTATAAAATGATCCTTACATTGTGGTATTTAAATTCTAGGAAATTTCGAAATGTGTTTGAGAACATTTTAGAGATATGAATCACATAAAACAGATAATATTTCTTCAGATGTGTTTAAAAATTTTTAAATTCCAAGCAGATTTAAAATATTTTAAATGCGTGACCCTCTTGCTTAAATAGTTGTCTAGTTAATCACGTATTGTATGGAATATCATTTAATGTGCGACATTTAGAGTCACTGCTTAAATCAGGTTCGATACTGTAGTATAAATCATATGCATCATCTGAAATCCAAATCTTTAAGAAAATATTTAATCAAAAACACAGGATTTTACTTAAGAGAATAACTGTTAGAAAATGGTAACTCTCATTTGCATATTTTAAGAAAAAACATTTGGAGGGCATAAAAGGTAGATTTGTTCAGAACAAAAAAATTCAGTTGAAATTAAATGTGAGATATTTTACATCAAAATTTTGCAATAAGACCAGATTAGGAATAATTCTTTCCTAAACTTTCTTTGTTTTGTGAGCAATTACGATTCTATAAAAAAATGATGTTCTTTTGTCAGCATGTTTAACGAGTACCAACTTTCTTATAAAACTGGGAATAAACGAATTTCAAGGACTTTGCATTAAAATGGCTTTTGTAAATAATAGCACAGCAAAGGAGTGAAAGGCTGTTTCCTAAAAGGTTTCTGTTAAAAAAAAACTTTTGTATAATTGAAATGAGATGATAGAAAAATTATATGTTGGATTCTTTATATTGCATTTATTGATATTTCATTGTTATGGAAACGCAGAAATCTTTGTATGGTTTGACATCATTTGCAGGCTAAGAATAATTGTTAGGCAACAATTAAAGAAATATCATGAAATATGGCAAATTATAGGTAATATTTTTGGCTACAGTTTCTACATGAAAATGAATGTCATTATAAAACATATCCCTCAATGATTTTTTTCAAGAATGTTACGCTCACTTACTGGCGAAAAATCTTATAAAAAATTTACCCTTGTGGGCTCCCAATAGACTCATCTATCGATCTTGAACCAAATACTGGAAAGCATTAAAGCTTGGATAAAATATCAAATTTCGTTGTGCAGATGTAAGATATTCTGCATTCTTGGATTTCAACAAACATACATTTTTTCGAAGAAAAAGAAGGGGGTATATTTTTGAATAGATAAATTTCTTACTTAAGATAATCGAAAAAAATGTTATCAACAAGAATTCAAACTACTAGGAACTGACATCAGAATGAAATTTAAGACGATATAGACTAATATTTTAACCACTCTTATTCACATCAAGCTCTATATTGTCTTTTTGGAAGAATTGATAAAAAGCTTAAACTGAGCAAAATTTGTAAATGAAAAAAAAAAAAAAAAACCCTGGAATTTAGAGAATGTAAAAAGAAGTTGTGTAAATGTACAATTTCTAAGAATAAAAAAAACCATAAAATATGGAATTTCAGGTCACTATTGTAATCCCTTATGACTTATTCTCTATCATTTCAAACGGCAAAATTATATAAATTACTATATCAAAAATAAAATACACTTTCACTTTGCTCCGAACTTGTATATGTTTAAATATATACATGCTTCAGTATATTTCTGCTTTTGTATTTCAGTTTAGTGATCATGAAGAAAGTTGACATATTTATTTGTAACATGAAATTATAATAAAAGTACTATAGCTCATAAATGACTGATGGATTTCTTTAAGAAGATTCACCTTAAGTCAGTTGGATGTAAAATTATTTTTCTGATTAATGTGAAAGAAGCACATTTTATTGCTAAATATTAAAAAGAATCGGATTTTATTCGGATAGTTTTGAAAACATAAATATAGAGAAGTTATACATAGATCAATTCTAAATTTTAGAATTTTAGATTTAATTTGCGATCAAGCCCTATGTTCAGGTATCTTTAATATAATTTCCTATACAAATTTTTATTTGCAGCGCGATGTTCCAAAGTAATTTAATCAGGCGGTAGGCGTACAAATATATCCGCTAGAAAATTAACTAAATAGTTCTAGGGTTCCCCCAAATGCTAAATTATCTCTCAAATTTCCAGAAAATATGATAAAGCTCCAAAAGCTAACATTTCGTCGTAAACCACATTCTGCAACATCGCCATCTGTGATTAAGAGAAAAATCGGGGCGTCAATTATTCCACAGAAATGCTCAACGCTCTGCGGCTGCTGTAAACTGAATTATAATAATCAAATTGGTTTTTGATCACCCTCAGTTTAATTAGACATTCTCCAAACTCTAGAATGCAAGCCAGCGACCAAAGGAATGCTCTCTGTAACCGCAAGAGTACACACTATTTTGTAAGGGGAAGATTGAGCGGGGGATGCTGTTGGAATCAATAATGCGTCGTTCGGTAAGCTTATTAGCCTTCGAATTAGAGAGGGACTTACCATCCGATTATTGATTAGTGCCTTGTGCTTCCCACATTGCAAATAACTTTAGGGAATAATAATTTAGAGCATCAATAACATTCCGTTTGAGGATATCAAATACTCGGACACAACAGTCTCACTCTCCAGCTTCGAATTGTTTACATAACCCAAGCAATGAATTTTCGGTTTTAGAAGGGCATGCGAATAGACCAAAGTTCAAAGTTTTATAAGTGAAAGAAATGGAGATGCATAATTTTTTAATACTTTTTGTCACAATATGCGCAAAGATAATGCAAATCAAATCACAGACGTATCTTATTATAATGTATTAATATTAATCAATTTATATTACTAGAATATTCTTTGTTGATTTCATTATGACGTCAAATGAGATATATTATGACTATGCCAAATAAGCAAGTTAAGACAGTTTCTCTTCATTTAGCCATTAACTATTAGGTAAAGTAGAATATTGAACGGTAGATATTTCTTGTATTTCAATTTAAATTTTCATAAAAATTCTTAACTGTACCAATTTAGTTTCGAGAAGTATCAAGTTGCCCTAGACAGATATAAGAATTCTCAAGGTTAATAATCTCACTTTTCTCTAAACATCCTTCTAGCAATTTTAGTGATTTGCTCTGTATTTATACTTCAGTTGTAATAAAAATATCGAATCGCAGGGAAGGAAGCGATGACAGACCGATGAAAAGTTTGTCAACATTCACAGATTTTATTATCCAATTCGAAAAAAGACGGAAATATTTTAAATTGGTTTGCCTAAATTATCCTAAGGCTAGTATTTTCATATTGCAGGTTAATTTATTTAATAGTGAAGATTTCAGTTTTCAAGAAATGGAAATAGAGAAAATGACGGATTCTTTCCATATTTTCTTTTAATATCTTGGCGCAATAACAGAGAATCCTGAATAAAAGAGCATTTTAAACCCAAATTTATACCTAATAAAGGAATTACTAAAAGAAGTTAATAATGATAGCAGAAGACCGTTAAAATATTCTTTAAATATTGTAATTAAAAGTAAAATGGGCCGATAACTGCTTATACCAAATATCATTTATATAAATTAAGTTGCATCACAAAACAAACCTGGCTTTTAAACAGAAATTTATCATTTAAAAAATTAAATCTTATCGATATAATTTATTGAATAGTATTTGTTGTATACAGTCAAAAATAGGAATTACAGAACAATAATTAGGAAAAAAAAACTGAGAAAGACTACCCATATTCGGTAACAAAAAACTTATATAAATCCAGAAATAAAGATAAAAATCTTAAAAATATAAAAATTGGTAATTATTTTACCTTCATTCAAATAAATATAAGAATAAGGTAAGGTGGGAGAAACCTTTCACCTGAAATATATATCAGCTGAACAAATCTTATGTTCAAGAATATTAGCTTGCATTTTGGACTTAAAATGGAATGAAAATACAACTTTGTATCAAGCACTTTATTTTTTATGAATCTTTCATCAAAAATGTATTTACTCCCAGAATATGTATTTTCCTGACCTGCGTAGTAAACGTTTACTTTTCTCTCCAGCCAGACAATTTGAACTTTATGGAATTTTAGATACGCAATGCTTTGGACGATGTAACCGAAAAAACATATTTTCTACCCTAACCGAATGTAAAATTTCCTGAAAGAAAGCTGGGATTATGAGGATTATATTCATATGTAGATATGTATGTATGTGAAGTTTTTATTTTTTAAAGGATATTGTACGAAGCATAGCGAATTCATCAAGATGTTCTTGTTTTATCAAGTAAGAAAACGAAACTAAAATGAAAACGAAGCAAAAACAGTTTCGAAATCGCAACTAAAATTTATAACCTATTTAAACTAAAACCAAAAAAAGAACTTCATAGTATTTAGAGAGCGCAATTGCAGCTACTTCTAAAACACAAATGAATTGATACTAAAGTATTAGAATCAAGTTAATAGGAAAAACAAAAATTCAAAAAATCCCCTCACAGATCCCCTCACTTTCTTTGAATCCCTGCCTGAGGGGAACCCTTGAAAAAGTCTTCAGGCCGTATTCTTTTTTTATATTTTTTATAATTTTTTTGGTTTAATTTTTGTTTTTCCTATTAACTTGATTCTAATAATTTTGTATATATATATATATATATATATATATATATATATATATATATATACAAAAGTATTAGAATCAAGTTAATAGGAAAAACAAAAATCAAATAAAAATTAAACCAAAAAAATTATTAAAAAATATTAAAAAAGAATCCGGCCTGAAGACTTTTTTAAGGGTCACCCTCAGGCAGGGATTCAAATAAAGGGATTTTTTCTGTGAGGACATACAGACATTAAGTCTAATAATGATTCCTCGTGACCCGAAAATCCCCCGAAATTATGCTCAAGAGATATACCATTTTAACAGAAAGGAAATACAAAATAACAATTAGAAAAAAACCACAAAGTAAAAACACAATAAAAACAATAACAATAAAAACAAAAACAGCATTAAAATTAAAATTAAAATTAAAAACGAAAAGGCCAGAACATACCATCCAACAGTGAAGGAAACTTTAAACAATCGATTGTGATTTCCTGTTTTTGAAAGTTAACGGTAAATTATGTAAACAGAGGTAGGCACCCAGCGCCATCTATTGAGTGATCCAATATGCAAGTAAATTTCTATTATTATTTAAGCCAAAAGATTAATCCCAAACCATACCTTGTTTAATTAAAAAATTGACATTACAGTAATTTCTAGGAAAATCATTTTTAATTAAATTTTTAAGGAGGATATTTGATGCTTCAATATAAGAATTTTTATTATTGCAAACCCTTTTTATCCTGTTAACTTGTGAGAAAATTAGATTTTTGAAAATTTTAGAGTTTAGATTGGAATGGTAGTTACATAGTTTTGTTATTTTAAAGTTGAAATCATCCCTTTTATCGTATATACCAACTATTGTTTTATCATTAGCAATTTCGATTTTTAAATCCAGAAAGGTAGCCTCAAGTTGATTTATATTTGTATCTTTTAGAATTAAATCTTTTGGATAGCAATTAGTAATAATATTAGTATTGTCGAAGTTAATCAAAAGTAGGTCATCAATATATCTCCACCCGTTTATTAAATTATATTTAATTATTTTTTTCTCATAGTAATGCAGGAAAATATTAGCTAAAGCACTTGAGAAAGCTGTCCCCATTGGAATGCCCTTGACTTGTTTATAAAAATTAATACCATTAAACACGTAATTTTCAGTAATATTAAAATTACATAACTCAAGCCAGTTATTTTTAGGAATGATATTTTCATTTAAATATTCGTCATATATAAAAGTGCAGACCTTTATTATTTTTTCATGAGGTAGATTAGTGTATAAATTTTCGAAATCAAAAGTATTAAGTTTATAAATGTTGTTATCTTTAAGAAAATCCAATACTTCTTTGTTACTAGAAATAATAAAGTTGTCTTCATTTTTTATTTTGTCCAGGATAATTTTTAAGTATTTAAAGAAATGTTTACCCGTATAGTAATTATAACTTATTTAATATTTTTTAATAATTTTTTTGGTTTAATTTTTATTTGATTTTTGTTTTTCCTATTAACTTGATTCTAATACTTTTGTATCAATTCATCTGTGTTTTAGAAGTAGCTGCAATTGCGCTCTCTAAATACTATGAAGTTCCTTTTTGGTTTTAGTTTAAATAGGTAATAAATTTTAGTTGCGATTTCGAAACTGTTTTGTTTCGTTTTCAAACTTTTTCTTACTTTAGATTGGTTATATATATATATATATATATATATATATATATATATATATATATATATATATATATATATATATATATATATATATATATATATATATATATATATATATATATATAAAGAGAGCGCGAGAGAGAGAGGGAGAGCCGAAATTTACTTTTGTAACAAAATATGATTTTAAAAATATTGGACTGCATCCCTTTTTTGCATTACTATGGATAGTTTGCTTTTATGAAAATAAGAGAAAGTGAAAAGAATGTCAGAAAAGGAAAGAAAGAGGTTTTTAAGTGAATATCCTGAAATTTGATACAATCTGCTGCTGTAAGTTTTTATTTTTTAATTTGTTTTGTTCAAATTAATTAAAATTTTAAAGTTTCATAATCACCAAAATATACAGAGAGATATTTTCAAAAGTTTTAAAACTTTAAGAAATTAATAAAGGTAATATTTTATTATGAATATTTCGGCTAAATTAAAAGCTAGAGGTCCCTGGAAAATGAGAAACGCAGAGTTTAATTCTTTAATTAAACCATAATATTTTTGAGATAATTACTCAAATATTATTGGCGCATGCGCATTTCCGATTATGTCATGTGATGTTTCCCCCTCTCTGCAGAAGCTAGTTGTTGATCTTTATTCTAGTAATATATGTTTTGATTTAATATTTAATCGTAGTAATAATTTTTCAACTACATATCGAATAAGGAGTATTATCTCCTGTCCTTTTTAAAATTGTAGGAATCCGATAATTAAAATTACTTATATTAAACACGCTGTGACGATTCTCAAGTAAACAAGCAATAATATTGCCCCCAAATGGGAACTTACTTGAAATTTTCATGAAGTATTACATAAAAAGTATTTTTATTTTTATTTATTACTAGGCAGGGCGTTTTTCTTCCCGATTTATTGCACTCATAAACCAGATGAAATCAGTGGTGCGAATATCATAGGCATGAACATTGCTGTTTATAAATGGATGCAGTTGCCACTTGAATAGGATTCTTCCAAATCAGACCTCGGAAAATATTTCACTAAAATTGAATATTGACACGTTGTGAATGTGCAACACCAAATGAACGCTGAAAGACTGGCGAATATCTCACTAAAATGAACCATAAAGGAAATCTTCAAATGATGTTGAATTTAATTATGCAACTGTGTTATGTCGAAGCAACATAAAAAGGAGCATTTGTAACATAGTGTTTACACTGTAGTTTGCCATCAGATTGGCTCCAGAGTGAAACTCCTGGATTATTTTGCATTCAAATATTCCATTTAAAGAAGAAGCTGTAGCAGCTTTCGTTGTTGTCTGTGAAAAGTTACTCGAAAAATCCATCATGCTTTTGGAATATTTTTCTCATATGCACTCACAGTGCATTGAATAGTAAGTAAATAGTAACATTATCTTCCAGGAAAGTGTCTTGTATAACTAACTTTTCTCTTTAAGGAGTAACTTTTACAGAATCAACAGGATAAATAATATACTAGATATTGTTCTGAATGTCAATCTTATACATGCTAAACAAATTCTGAAAGTTGGAAATCCTATCCTTCTTACGGGTAATAAATCCGTCATCTAATGGAAAAATACGATTTTGTGTTTGGTTGTGAACTGAATCCCAAGTAAAAACTGCCTGTATCAACATTTCAGATAAACACAGAGGAAAACTGGATCCAAAATCAAATAGAATTAATTATTAATTATTCAAACATGGGATATCATTTAATGGATCATATGATTAGATGTATTATCGTTTCAAGAATCATTCTCTTTAATGGAAAGCAAACAATTACAGAAAAATCGACAGTGACTCTGCATCATGAAAATCAAGAAGACGATCCTTATTTGGAAGTAAGGGAGAATCAGAAACTGATATTGATATCAATTGGAAGAAACTGGAAAAGAAATAGACGATTTTTCTGTAGAAATATTAGAGAATTATTCTTTATTAGAAAATCTATAATAGAAAGAAAGATAAGCTTCATATGAGATATCAATTTAAAGAAACTTTATATACTACACATAAAAATTAAACTTACGATTCTATTAAACTTATTCCAAAAAATAATAATTTTGAGAAAAGGCCGTGTATAAAAGTAAGATTTCTGTGGATACACATAAAATAAGGGTCTTGGTTTAGTTACAACAGAAAGAAAGACAGCCAATTACTTCGAAATGGATTTTTTGAAACAGAAAGCGATGAAAGATGCAATGACCATCCTATTTAACACGGTTTTATGCAGAAAGACCTAGCTGAACACACTGAAACCTTTTTTCTACTCACCAGTATGTTATATAAAAAATTAGTTTTAGTTCTAAAACCTGAAAAAAAATCCCTTCTTAGTCATGAGTGTGAAA
Organism: Argiope bruennichi; assembly: GCF_947563725.1. Classification (NCBI taxonomy): domain Eukaryota; kingdom Metazoa; phylum Arthropoda; class Arachnida; order Araneae; family Araneidae; genus Argiope; species Argiope bruennichi. The sequence goes on from NC_079151.1 coordinate 149,418,476, forward strand.
ACAACATTTTTGAGTGGAGATGCGGATGCAGCAATATTTATGAGTCAACCGCGAAGCCATAATGATGGACAGAACGAGTGCGCAAACTTAATAATGGTTTGCATGATCTAAAATAATTTCCAGTATCACAGGAAAAAAGCATATAAATGAAATGAAAATGAAGCAATTTGCTTCTGATCCAAGTATTTTCCTTTGAAAAGAAAAAAGTAAAAAGGTATCATTTGTTTACATGTTGAGGATTTGTTAATAGTTATGCAACTGATAAGAGGCAATTGAAAGGAAGAATGCCATCCATATATTGTAAAATAAATTCGAGATGTCAAAACATGGACTATCTAATGAATATTGAGAATAATACTTTATCGTTTACTAACAGAATGCGATTTTATCTTGAAAATTATATTTTTCAAATGTAACGGCTTTTTAATATGATTAATAATAAAATCTGTTCTACACACTTTGACAGAAATATTTTCAGCAGGCGTTTCGAATTCTGAACTATTTGAAGAAATTTTCGTAAATCAATGGGTTCTGTATTCTACCTTGCTGTCACCACAAGACTATACATTTTATTTTCAAAATATTGCCTTAAAAAGAACCAACTATAGCTTCTTGGAATGGGATTTCGAGATGTACTACAAGCAATGAAAACTTCAAATGTGTCTATAAAAATTAATTTTAATATTGATTTGTATATTGATGCAATTGTATTTGACGTGGAATGTGTTACTACTTACTGAAAAACAGTGTTTACTAATGAAAACATTACAAAAAAGTTGCGTTATCTAATGTTTCGCAAATGTCCTTTCATCCGATGCTGCCAAGTGTAAAATGTCTTACCTCCGACTTTCATAGAAACTGAAATAAAAGCTTTACAGAAATCCATGCATTTATATTTTATAAATCTCTAATTCTATAGGAATGTGTTAAGGGACATTTCTATTAGTAATAGCATCTCAATGCTTGAAGGCAATCGATCTGCTATTAAAAGTGCTTTAAAATGATTGCACATATAGTAGATCCAGAACTAAAATTGGAAAGATAGATTTTAATCAACCATTTAGGGTTGAATAGTTTGGTAAGGAATAATTAGATTGCATTTTTAAGTGTTGATAATCAGATTAGAATTCCAAATGGGTGATTTGATTCAAAAACTCTTAACTGAATAAAATTTGCTTTACCCTTAACTGGGTGGGGTGAAAATGTATGATTTAAGCGGGGAGGTGCAGTCTGCGAGACCGCATTTTCTGAACACTACAATTAAATTTTCTAATAAAAGTATTAGTATAAAAATCAGCCAATATATTCTGTAGATATTTGTCTTATTATATAAATATATTTTAGATAATTTTCAAAATACATTATCCTTGAAAGTAGTAATTGCATTTGAACATACATTTTCTTCAAATCACAAGTGACAACAAATATTATTCTTAAAAAATCATATCACTTTTTTTTACTTTTTAAATATTTTTTTTATTTTTCTAGTATACAAAGGTATATAGAAAACAATATAATAGAAAATGCAACAATCAAATGAAAAATATAAAAAAAAATGACGATGCGTAAAATTGACTCTTTTTTTATCAGCATTTCTTTGCAGAACTTGTGAACATTCGTAGCACAGTTTTCGAGGGCATTTTAAATATACAGGTTAAGTACTAATGTTAAGTACTTATGTTCAGTAAAAATCACCCTGTAAAATCAGTAGATATTTCTCTTGGTATATTAATATATTTTAGAAATTTTTCGAAGTACATTATCACTAGAAAAATTAATTATATTTGAACATAAGTATAAAAATTAATCGAATGCGAACTTTCTTGGATAAAAAATCTTCTGCACAGTTTTCCTCTTCACTAAAATCACTTTTTGCTCCATTCTGTAGTCTCTGGGGCTCTACTTCATAACGGGGATTAGTATATCGGATGATATTTCGAGGAACACGTTGTCAAAATAACTGCTAAGTCTTATACAATACTGGAACACTAAAAGGGACATCGCGCAAAGAAATAGCTGTGATATTAAAAAAAGCACCCCCTGAAACCGATTGAAAAAGTGCACGTCTAGTGAAGCTAACGAAATAGGATACTACAGGGTTAATTCATTCGAAAAAATAGAACAGGGGTAACCGAAAGTAGAGGCCTGAGATGCCACACATCCAGTTAAGGGTTAAATTACTATGTGTATATTATTTATGGATGCGCGATTAAGGGGAAATGTTGGAATTTAGTATTCATTTAGCTTTACTGCGATTGATAAATTTCTATTTGATGTACATACTGAAATGTAATTCCTCTCCAGCATGTATATATAATAATGTAATTAAAATTATTCTACCTTTCACATATAAATTTTGATTACATAAAATAATGAAGGTTATAAAGCATTAACTTTAAAATATGTTAGTTTTTGCATGTGCACAGAACAAAATCTGCCTCGATGTTGGTGCATTTCTACTCCCGCCGAATACTATTATAAATAGGATTTGAAATATTTTTTTTTTAAATTTATATTAATTAGAACAAAAAAGTATATTTGATATAAAAACTGAAAGGTTTCTTTTTTTTTATTTTAAATTTTTATTATTATTATTATTAAGACAACTGTTGTAGAAAATTCTTTTACAAGATGAATTAACATTAATCGTATTTGCACAAGATATTGAAAGGAATTTCTATGATGTTCTGAACAATGGCCATCGTTGTCAAAAGTGTATAACTTAAAAATTCTATTTGACATTTTATAAAGTCACCAAAAATTATTGCTAAAGATGTGTGGAAACAAAATGGACGAGTTCAGTAGAAGCCTTAATATGCTATGAAATATGTATTTTATAATCAGTAATCCAGAAACAATCGAAAATAATATGAAAATGCTAAATGTAAAAATATCAAGAATGTTTTTAGCTGATTTAACATAAAAAAAACACATAATTTCATTGTCCTGTAAATGAATCCACGTAGCTAGAAATCAGGATTCAAATGATAAGCTTTATGAGAGCCAGAAAGAGAAAAATATCGATGAATCACAGAAAGAAAACAAAGAAAAAAACTATTTAATAAATCTGCAAAGACCTTACTTCAGGAGTTTCTTTACAAGTCTTTTGAATTACTTGGAAAATAATTGAACTCATTTCATGTGTTGCCCATCTCAATGGAAAAAATTTCACATCCTAAAACTTTGCCATTTCGTCACTTTAACGAGGTTTTGTCTCTCTTAATAATTCAGGATCAGTTAGTGCAACTGGAAAACAATATTGCACGTATGATAATTTTGTACAATTTAAAGTTATCTTAATGAGGTGACAAACGGCCCTATTATCTATGAAAATGCATAATCATATTTCGCAAGTTTGTCTGAACAATGCATTTTTTTCTAAATAAAATTAATAATTAAGCAGTCTCGATTACGGAAACGTTCTTAATTTCCTCATGTGTTCCGCAGAGATTATGGAGTAATCAGGAATACGTCTTTTGGAATCTGATCAGGGCAACGAACCTATTCGAAGTATTTGAAACGATGAGATAGTACCCGCGGAATATATATTTTATTTCACTCACATCACTATTTCAAATTATTTTTTTTATTATTATTTATCAGTAAAAATACATTCTATTTACCTGTCTATCTCATATAATTAAAAATAGTTTTTTAATACAATTTGAAAAAAAAAAATTACTTTAATAACTGACAGAAAAAGTTGGAAAATGAGCTTTATAAAGTCAGAAATAATTTAATATTAAGGCCCATAAAAGAAAATTAAAGTGAGAGACTATTATCCTATACCCAGAAGCACACATTAAAGCACTAAAAACTAATATCCAATTTAGTGGTACAAAATGCAGCCTTTGCATTAGAACGTACACCCATTTGTCACTTCAGTTTTCTTTGGCATTTACACTGTATGAACATATAAAAACGAACATAGGATTTCGGAATAGAACTTTTATTTGCTTCTCGAAAGTCTAAAGCTGGTTATTCATCTCAAATATCATTTTTATTTTATCAAATTGATGTCTCCAAAACTTGAGATATCTGGCTCACTACGATCAACACCATTAGTCATGCGGGTACAAAAATAATGGATTGTCATTATGTCGACTTCAAAATTTTCAATTAAAATGTACATATTTATTAAAAATTAAAATATGGTCGTTTCGAGATAAGTTACTTTTTTTATCTCTGAGATTTCCTCTTCCATTTGAAAATAGCCACAATTAATAGATTATTCAATCAGCAATGTTTTTACTTCTTCTTTTTTATCAATTACTTTTTTCTTTCATAAATGATGTAAAAAAAAAATTCAATTGATTATTGACAATCAGCTTTCATGCATGAAAAGTAATATATATATATATATATATACAGGATGAGTACAAATGATGGACCCTATTTTAAAAAATGATATTTTCGAAACTATATCCCAAATAACAATAAGTGATACATGAATTTAAAGAGAAGTTTCTTTATCGGTTACAAATATTCGATGTGTGCCCCTCTTGTTTTACGGCATACATCCATTCTGCAATCCAGTTCGTACAGAACATTTTGTAACATCATTCTGTCAATGGTTCTCAATGCTGCCTTCATTGAGCTCTGGCAGAGTTTTGAGTATTGGTGGTAAATAAGCGATGTCTCGTCTCGGTGATTTCTTTTTGTGGGGTTACGTCAAAGATAACAGACAAAACAAAGTGCTACAAAATGTTTGGTTTCAAGTAGTTTCGAAAATATGATTATTTTTTTTTTTAAATCGGTTCCATCATTTGTACTCACCCAGTTTTTAGATCACTTAATAGATTCTTTTTAAATGTAAATTATGAATTCAACATAAAATCCTAATATGTTGGTATGCCAGAAGTCTATCACGTTGCTTACTTTACGATCATTTCCTAAAGTATACTAAAGGAAAAAAATACATAACAATAAACATAATATTAATACCCTATGTGTATAAAATGCTAATTATATAAAAATATGGGCAAAATATACTAAAATAAACTAAATATATGAAAATCATATGTTTGTATTAAAAACTTCTGTCCATTTAGCCTTGATAAAAATTATCTAGTAATCAAAAAAAAAAAATGCAATCCATTTCTCAAGAAAGAAAAAAAAATCCAAAATTGAAATTTATTCGTAATTATTACATCATATAGATCCAAGAAATATATAAGTTAGTAATTTACTTCACATGTAAACGAATGGGAACAAAATACTTAGGAAAGTTTTGACTTGTTTTTTTTATCGTTGTCGCAATCAAAGATTTTTTTTAATTCAGAAAAAAAACAATGAAAAGCATTTTTTTATGTAATTTCTATTATAAATTCTATATTATTTATATTATAAATTCTATTAATATAATTTCTATTTTATGTATTACTATGTTCAATGTAATTTCCCATATTTTCCCACAAGTCAACGGTATCCACATCATTTCGCTGCAAATTATATCACATGAGTCTCCATGCTTTCAAAGTGAACTAAATTTCCTGAAAATAAAATATAACTAATTTCACCACATTAATTTTTAATCAGAACCTTTTATGTACATAAATACAAAAAAATAGGTATCATCTCAGCAATGCGAAAGCCAGACAGAAGCAAAAAACGAACATTTAATGTAACATTCTCTCTTTTCCCTCTGCTCTTCTCAGCATTTATGGAGCATAATAAATGATAGAAGGCCGCTTTGAATCCAATAAAATATTCATGAATTCCTCAAGATTCCTCCACCACATTTTTCCATTTTGACGATATCTTTGTTATTTTCTCACCAAAAACGAGTTTTTTTCAGTTCTTTTTCTTCAAAGAATAGCATATAAAAAAAACTACTCTTTCCCATGTTTGAAAGAAAAAAGTGATTACTAATTCCAAAATGTTATATCGGAAAATCTGACTGCAATTATCATTGTCACATTTTTTTTGTATTGGCGTAATTCAGCATTTATCTGCTTACTGTTTATTGGTGATGGATGAGAGAATCCTCAGCACAAACGGAAAGATAAATTTTTTTCCGAACAGAGTTAGCTGATTATGTATTGTTAACCTGGTTTCTTCTGCAGTTTTTCAATATCGCATTCGCTTTGGCAAAAAACAATAACTTTGCTCAATCTTCTGACTATGCTAAAATAGTGATCTCAGATTTTTAAAAAAAATCGATTTTTTTTTAAATGTCTAATAATAAAATCCCAACATTCTTTTAACTCCATGCACTCCCATTTTTCTAGATCGTTTTTTTTTAATCCTAAGTAAGGTAGAATTAAATATAAAGCAATTTCAATAATATTCAGCAAATAAAAGTGAAATTGAAAATAGTGACATTTAAACCGGAAATAGAGGACTTTTGTTATTTTTTCGATAAAATATTCTAAAAAATATTTGAAATGTTTTTATTAAATTTTCAATCTACACAACAATAGCCTACTTGTCATTTCAATTGTTTTTATTAAACTTTGTCTCCGAGCCTAATCGGAGTCTTAATGTTTTATATTCTTCTTTTAATTACTCTTAGTGGGAAGAAATGAAACATTTTTAGATTTCATACAATATACATCATCTCGTATGAAATTCAAAATATAAATGGCTTAAATTCTCCCATTTTTACATTAAAACCAATCTGAATAAAGCAATTGTTACTAAATATGTAAAAAATTAATTTGTAAAAAAAAAACCATCTTTACAGACTTTAATGCATGAAAAATGTATTCAAATTCAAACAGACTGTCATTAAAAAAAAAAAAGACCGGAAATAGTATCCTTATATTGGCCCTTTATGTATTTTAAAGTGAAATAAAAAGAATGAAAATAGTGTATATGTTGGTAATTATAATGCAATCAATCCATTAGGTTGTGATGTGAGTAAGTCAGCGTTTCTCAACCTTACAGTATTCGTGGCCCAGTTTTCAATCATAATTTTCATCGCGCCCCCCACTTACAACAAAATGTATACAACAATAATGTATGTTGAGTATTTTGGATTCTGTTTTTAAATTCTTTTTAACTAACTGCCAAAACAAGAGTAAAAGCGAGCCAACGTTGGCAAGAAACCATATCTTGCATTTTGGACAAGCGGGCGGTGAAGCGAATGAAAACGGAGAAAATTTAAATATTATATTTGAAAGGAAAGCCAAACAGGGAGATAACGTAAAAGAATATGAAAGTTGGAAAATTCGTAAATGAAAGTTCCTAGACTGGGTTTGCTAAATTTAGAAATTGGGAATACGTTTTTTCGAACAATAAAATAAATAAAACAGAAGCATGAAAAAACAAAAGTGAAAAAATTAAGCAATATTTGTGGAAGGGAATCCACACGACCGATGCCGTTTTGAGCATGCACGGAGCAAATGTTTTCTCATAGAAAGAAAGAAAATGTTCGATAACACAAGTTTCAATTCCAGCCAGTTTAATTCGAGTCGATCCTTTTATAGCTATCGAAACTATCGTGAATGTGTATGTTATATATGTTTTCGTGTTAATTGCAATTCACCATATTAAATATTCACGACAGCAGGTTTATGCAGACTCATGAATAAATTTTTAAGCGGAAGTAAGCAAGCATTAGACGATAGTCAAGCATCAACAAGTACACAGACGAGCGTGGTTCCGAAAATAAAATCAATTAAATATACTCAAGAATAATTAAATTTTGGGTTTAGCAGTACTGAAGTAAATGGAGAAGAAAAGCCTCTGTATATCATTTGCTCAAAAATGTTAGCAGCAAATAGCATGAAACCTAATAAACTTAAACGACATTTGGAAACGCTTCATAGTGAGTACGTCAAAAAACCCGGTAATTTTTTAATTTTAATTCGAATTCTTCGAATTAAAATTAAAATCATATAAAAAGCAAAAATTATTTTTTAAAGAAACTTTGTCTGTGAATAAAAAAGCTTTAATTGCATCTTACAAAGTTCATATAAAATAGCCAGATGTTAAACAAAACAAAACAAAAAACAAAACTCACACCATTGGTGAAGAGCTTATTTTGCCAACAACAATTGAGATTGTAGAAACTATGTTTGGAGATAATTTTTCAAAACAGTCCATATCTCTTTCAATGATACTGTTGCTCGTCGAATTGGTGATATAGCTGAAGATGTACAGTGTCAGATTTTCTCGAAGTTGCGTGACAAATTGTTTTCAATACAGCTTGACGAAGCAACAGATAGTAATAAAGATGCTCATTTAATTACTATGTTCGGATTTGTGATAATATGTCAGTAGTAGAAGAACTACTTTTCTGCAAACCAATAGAACTCAAAACATCAGCGCTCGCATTATTTGCTATTTTAAATGATTTTATGAACGTGGCAAATAGAATGGAAAAATTGCGTCGGAATATGCACCTATGGTGCTCGTTCAATGTCCGGAAGATTCCAAGGTATACAAGCACTTGTAGAACAAAAATCACCTCAGTGCACACAGTGCATGATCAACAGAGAAGCTTTGGCTTCGAAAGAAATGAGTCCTTGTTTGAATATTGTGTTAAATACGGTTGTAACCGTAGTAAATTATATAAAAATGAGACCCCTGAGATCAAGAATCTTTTCCGCATTTTGTAAAGGTTCAGTACATTCAGCATTACTATTTTATTGCGAGGCAAGATGGTCATCAGGTGTTAATTTTTGAAACATGTTTATGAATTTGTTAAAAGATGAAATTGCCCTTTTCCTAGAAGAAAACAGACAGGAGGTTGAGGATTTTCGAGAGGGTTTATTTGTAATTAAATTGACGTACTTGGTCGACATATTCGAGAATAATAATAACTTGAATTCTTTAACTAATAAACAATAATAATAACTTAAATAACTTGAAACTTCAACTCCAAGGATCAAATGCACATATGTTGGATACGAGTGATAAAGTTAATGCTTTTTGTAGAAAATTGGAAATGTGGAGCAGAAATTTCAAACAAAAAAAAACTAATAATGTTTGTAAATGTGGATGATTGTACTAAAACTTACAAGGCTGAAGAAGAACATGTAAAAGTTGTTTTGTAACCATTGAAAAATCATTTAGCCATTCTGGCAAAGAATTTTAAGAAGTATGTTCATGCTGACGACAAACTGATAGCAAGTTACGAGTGGATTAGAGATCCATTTCATAAGACTTCCGAAGGACTCTCAATTGATGAGGGAAAAAAATTCATAGACTTCACGACAAGTGGCGAAATTAAAAGACAATTCCCTAATAAATCACTATTTGAATTTTGGGCAGGAGTAAGGATGATTTTTCTGCACTAAAAACAAGGACATTTCACATTCTATTACCATTCAACATCCTACCTTTGTGAAACTGGATTTTCTGCTGTGGCTCCTTTGAAGACAAAATATAGAAACAGACTGAGAGTGGTTATTTCTAATAATAAGCCTTCCTTCGAAAAACAATTCTCTGCAAGACAGGCCCAAGGAAGTCACTAATAATTATTAAATTTGTTTTTAATGTAGTATGTTTTGATTAAGTAAATTAAGATTTAGTAAGTTGTTTTACTTTAATAATTTATTAAATATGTCGAAATGTATTTTGTTTTCTATGTGTATGTGTGCTTTCCTTTCAGTCAGTTAATCAATTTTTTAAAATAATATTTTGTCTTGGATATACTTGCGCCCCCCCCCCTAAGGGGGGCGCGCCCCACAGGTTGTGAATCGCTGGAGTAAGTGATATTGAACTTTGGCGTATCAAATGGCGCTTTCTCCTAATAAGAGATGCTTACGCTTGAATCAGTGGTGGCCAATTCTTAATCGGGTAAAAATAGCTTCGGGACTTCTGGGAGAACTAGACCAACCGTTAAAGAGATGTTTGATGGGATGAAGTTAGTTTGATGCTTTGAAATAACACACATTTCGCAGTTGGTTAGAATGAGTGTTCTTAACTTGTTTTTTAATGTTTCCAAAAGTGTAGGGAAATTTTAAAACACAATTGACACATTTTTCTTATTCTTCAGCAAGTCACTTGTCGGATACGTCAACATAAGAGTGGACCCAGCAAAGAAGAATACAGAATCTCTTGCTGCCATATAATTCAAGAATACTATGCATCAATGAATGACTGAAACGGTAGAGTGATGTCAAGTATTCTAAAAAAATGATAAGTCTGAATAAATAAAATAATTATCCCAAGGCCTCGCAGAAATGTGCGAGAGTGCGAGGGAGATGGGCGAAACTTCTTCAGTTAAGACAGACGATGTTGTGTTTCATTTTATCAAGTGTCACCATAAATTCAAGTGAAACACACGGTGATTAAGAACTGTTCAGCCGTTTTGCGGATGAATAACAACCTGAAATACGGACTGCTCAGACCATTCCTAGCAAAATAATTCTTTTGTGAACTATTTCTTTTTACAAAATAAAAGCATTATGAAGAAATTATCTTTCGTTCATAACGAAAGAATTTCCATATAAAAAGAGTGTGTATAACTGAAAACGGATAAATTCAATCAGATTTTTAAGACAAAAACTTTCTTAAGATATTTTTTTTTTTACATTAAAGCTTGAAATAATTTTATTTTTATTTATTTATTTATAGTTTGAAATAAGTCTTTCGAAAACGTGTGTCTTGTAGATAAGAGATCCATTTATGATAAAAAACTGTGAATGATTTCAGAACAAATTATCTTTACAAAACGAAACAATAATACAATTATTGAGAAATAACTATACTTCATTTATATGAAATGTCCTTCACAGATATTATCTTGCACTGTTTTTTTGTTATAAATATATATTTGTAAGACTTAATGATTATTTATACAAGTAGTACCATGCCTGAATAAAATAGCAAATTATTAATTTGCAATTCTCTAAATATCTCTTTCAAAATAGATGTAAAGAATTTAATTTTAAATGTTCCAACTGCACCGTTAAACTTAAGAGCTTATCTGGAATAAACACAGATATATCGATTATTACTGCACGGGCATTATGCACAAATAGACATAATGCATTCCTGAATGGATGGTAATATTGTTCCATTGCACCAGTGCTTATTAATCTGAACCACGTTTGTTAGCTTTTCCGTATCATTCAAATCTGAGATAAGTTGGAATGTTTCATTTGGTAACAATTTATGGATTGGAACCTTGATCTGTATCTACGTAATCGTAAAACAATCAAAAATGGTGAAAACAAAGATCTCCTTTTGAAAACAATATTTTAATTTTTTTTTATATAATTGATTTGATTGTAAATAACTGAATAAAAAATGATAACGGAAAAATAATTTTTAAGAGAATGAATACTTTTGCACCCATTCACTTCAACAATGCCATCAGCTTTTTCCGAATATTTATTTGACAGTATCTCTTAAATGTATTTTGACTCAAGTACTTAGGTAGGTCAGTTATTTGGTATTATAACTTCTGTATCCTTTTTAGCATAGATATGCTTGGTGCGATGCTTTTCAAAGGTCCGTTTTAAATAATGAGCCTTATTGAAGGTCCTTGCCGCTCTTGGCGATTGTTTGATCAGCTGGGGATATTGATTGCGTTTAATTTCAATAAAGTCGCTTTGATATTTCAGGTAAGGGGATCCGTCAAATTGTCAGACATTAAAGCCGTATTATTTAATAACCTTATATCTGTTCCGCTCATTGTGCATTTAAAACAACTTAACAGCAAATCCCTTGACATCAAAGTGCTATTAAAAACTTTAGTCAGCTTTCTTTTAACTTTCGAAATACTCTATAATCTCACTTTCTTATTTCTGATGTAAAATACGCAGATATTAAATAGAAATTCCCAGAAATCGAATACATTACGAAATTAAATATATGCTGAAAGAATGGAAAAAAATTGGATTTCAGTTACATCAATGAAAGTAAGTATTGTTGTAAAATATGTTTTAAAATACATTTAAAAGTTAATTAAATCTAAGCGAATGAATTTTACTACAACTAAATTGGATTAATTAAAAAGATAATTTCTTAGATTTTAAATGGTAGAAACTATTTTGTATGGAGATATATTCGAAAGTCATGTCGAAAACATCAAAATATTGTTTCATTTTTAATTAAAGGAAATTCTAATTAAAATTTCTCTAAGATGCACATTTTTCCCTCCAAAGTGTGTCTACGCTCAATTCGGTAGTTCCGTATCAAGTGGTCAAAACATGCATACACCTTCTTCATTATTATCGGTAGAGATTTAAAAATGTTTATCACGTGGTCCAAACATTTGATGAAGTGGCAACTCTCTATTTAGCACAGGTATAAACAAAAATATATTGAGTAAGCTTTTTTCCCTTAGACTTCTCTGACTTTGGATCCCCATTTCCTTAAATTTCAAGTGATAAATGAATGTGCACAAAAAATATTCTTATCAGTGGCACCTCACATCGAAGATCACGAGGGATCTTTAAGTTTTACATTGAGGCATATCTTATGAATATAAGTTTCTTTGTGCTAATGGATGATGTTACTGTTTGGACTCGACTGAATATGAAAACAAAGAGAAGGCTTGCGGATGAGTTTTGGTTTGTTAACATTAGATTATCTACGTGGGGACACAAATGAAATCTTAAAACTCAACGAATTAATAAATCATCTATATGAATGAGCAGAAGCAACGATTTGGGTTGGCATCATCTCAGACGAATGCGCATCATTTATGCGCTTAAAAAATCCATGTTCATGAAAGATAATAGATATAAAAAAGGCTCTAAAATCGCAAATTTTATTTTATAGTATTTATCTGGGATATTTGAAGTTGAAATATTTTCATGTCTAATATTGTTAATGCGAAAACTCCTTTCTCATAGAATATATGAAATATACATTAAGTTCTTCCATCGTCAGAAACACGTTTTACTTAAAATAAGGTTATCAACCGAATCAGATAATTTTTTAGAACGGTCGGAAGCTAATTTTCTAACGTCTCTCTATCCCTCTCAACTACAATGTTCTAAACTCTTAGAATAGGTGGGGAAAGGTGTTAGAAGAGGATCCTAGGAACGGGTGTCAATACATATCTTTAATTTGAAATTGCCTGATTCATGCAACTAGTTATTAACTCCTGAAAAATGAATGAAAATTGAAAACATTATTATAATATTAAGAAATTTATAATAAAATGGAAAATGCTATATTTAAAATGGCAAAAATTTTAAGATGACATTAAAAATGTGAAATAATTAGCTTTAAAATTATTTTGAAAAAAAAAATCATAATTTGGTCAATTTCTACTTATTCAAATATTTCTATAAATAATGCATATTGAAAACCGACAGTATTTTTTCTCTTAAATAATAAGTGAGCAAAGCTCGTTGAATTCAATCTTGTTGTTTATGTGGTGATGTGGTACATGGCTATAATGATCTTTATTCACATAAAGATATTTTAGATTTTAGAAAATAACGGTAAAAAAATTTTCACGTTACATGTGAAACATGAATTTCTTTTTCAATTAAAAGAATATTAGTGTGTTAACTGAATTGCTTTGAATACTTAAAATTTAAAAGTAAAGATATTCGTACAATTACATTAAAAAAATTCAGAAAAAATGTATCAAAATTGTTGCTTGGTAGATCCGTAAATTCAATTGGAATAATGTAGCTTATTATACCTGAGAGTTTTTTATTGTTAACATATTCAATCTTTAACTAGTCTAATTATTTGTAATGATATTGAAATAAAATTTTGGATATTAAGCATTGTTTTTAACTGATGCATGAAGGGAAAGTTATTTCTGTTTCAGTTCTTAATTGAACCATTAATGCCGATTCCAGCTTTTGTGCCTCCAAAGATCTGGATTTAAAAAACCTGATTTTTTTTGTTGTATCAAAATTTAACTAAATCACCAGCAAACGTTTTTTTTTTCATTCCTGCTAAATAAAATAATACGGTTAGACAACTAACTAACTAAAAGAACAGCTTCTTTAAATAAAAATATGTAAAGAAATGCAATCAACCAAAATATAATATGTTCTAATGAAAATAAATTGAATAAAGAATATTTTTATTGGAATGAATTAGTGAATAAGAATTCATTCCATTTATGGTTTATCATTTAAGTAATAACAATTTGACAGTGATTTACTGTTATCATCTTGAATTGTTACTTTTAAAATTAGCATATATCAAAAAATTAACAAAAAAATTGGTTTTTAAACATGTATCAATCAATAGGCTATATGTTTACATAAGTCATAAAGCTTTGTTCATTTTCGTTAGTATCTCAAAGCCAGAGAATAGTCATTGTGTTTGCATTTTCTAAATCCTCAGAATGAGCATTTCCAAAAATTTCTCCCAAATCAAGATGCACAAAGTATCATCAATAATCGAATAATCAAATAATCATCAGTCAACTCTATCCGAATACTAAAAGTTTTTGTCTGTATTATGGATTCGGCAGTTTATCCTGCTGTCTTCTTCCTCGAAAGCAATTGTGTGTACTTTTGTGATTACAGAGAGAATTCAATGGCACAAATATTGGAAGGTAAGAATGTTTTATGAGACTGAGCATGATGAAATAAAATCCAATTATGATCTCAGCTTGCAGAAAAGGGAGTGCTAAGAGCAGTTGTGTTGATTGATTAAAGGAAGAATTTTACTTTTATTCCCGGATGACAGAATGCGCATGACTCTATCTTCAGTGTGATGCATAGCAATTACGATATGTAGACATCTTTGAGATTTATTTGATTCACAAATCCTTTTCTTCAAAAGAAAACTGAAAGAATGAATTCAACTCAATTGTTCTTTAATGCATTCCATTGTATCAAAGAATATCACTACAGAGTGAGTTGATTTCATACTGACATGAAGTAAGTCCAGTCCAAAATCATTTTGGATTCCGAAGGTCATATTTTTCTCGGAGATACGTCATTGTACAATGTGAGTCAAAAGCTTTTATATATTTTGTTGAATGAGCAGTTTCGAATCATATGATTGTAATTCACAGAAATTAATTTTGTTACTATTAGATCATACATGTTATTTTTCTATAAAATCCGTCATCATTATTATGAGAACTATTTAAAAATATGTTTGAGAAATGAAAGGATATTACATGAATCATATTAAAAATTTTAATTCATTCCGAAATTTTCAACAAAAATAGAAAAATATTTCCTTTTTAAAGGTTTTGAAGCAGATCCATAAACATTAAGAATTTTAAGCTGAAAAAAAAATATTGTGCGCTTAGCAATTGTCATAAAAGAGATAAATTGTTTTTTAGAGCACTGTCGAATAATTATTGATAATATATTGTTGATGACTGCATAGTTCTTTTTGTATTCTAATTTTCATTATCAAAATATGGCTGAACTAAGATTCATTGATGTCATTTCGCATTCTAAGCCTTTTTCCGATTAACCAATAGTTATAACCATCTATCAAGCATATTTTGATGCCTTTAAGCTAATTATGGTAGGGAATCTTTATATATAAGAATATAGGCTATTTTGATTGAAATGCTTGCGTAGACTCAAATACTTCTGAGTGTTCATATTGCTTATAATGCTTTTAAAGCATCAGGCTTTGAAATATTAGTCAATGAAATCGGTCAAATCATGATAAATATACTATTATGGTTGAATAATATACTTAAGTGAAGGACATTTAATAAATTTCAACATATTCAAAGTGCAAGATATTAAAAAAAATAATTTCATAGAAAATAACTTTTCTAAAGTGGTCCTGGGTTATTAACATGAAGTAAAATTCAAAATTCAAATATGTTCTGATAGAGCTTAGAATTTTAATATAATTTGAAATATTAAGAAATTAATAATGTAATATATATTTTTATTTTAAGATGTAGGGTGTTCTTTTGCACCAGATCTATTGAATTTATATTTCTGCGAAAAACATAAATTATAAAACATATTATAATATAGAAATTATCTATGCAAATATTATACGAACTGTTTTTCCTACTAACAGTGTTTATGCTCCAGGTATAAATCTTCGTTTGATGCAGTTTAAATTACGCGATCTTCGAAGGCTTAGTTTTTTTTAAGAAAAAGCACGCTGATTATTGCTTTTGTCGGAACAAATATCACGCTCAAAAATACTTTTGAAGACACAGGCTTAATGCTTAAGCAGCGAAGGAACATTTAACCGAAGGATATATATATATATATATATTTTTTCCATCCGCGCAATGACTTTTCTCATCCACCTTGGCTAAGTGGAATGAAATGCAAATGTTCAGTTATGTCTGATATAAAAAAGTGTAGCAATGGTAATGGTAGTAAAGTTTATTCGTAATAATATTTCAGAATTAGGAAACATTCTTCCAGGAAGGATAAAAAAGTCCATTTTCAGTCGTCCTCATTCTTTGAAGAAAAATAACTGAAAGGATCTCATTCTTGGCAGAAAAATAACAAGGAATAAAAAAAGATATTCGAAATACTTAAGGGGGCTGGGGGAATCTCTATGACTTCATGAATATTTCATTGGATTCAAAGTGGCCCTCTGTCACTTTTGATGCTTTCATACATGTTACAGAAGCTGGAAGGAAGGTGGACGTAGCATAAAAGGCTTGTAGGAAAATATGCAAAAAAAAAAGAGGTTCTTGTTCTCATTTTTTTGTTAATGCGGTGAGAAAAGCAGTATTTTATATACTAATTTTTTGGGAGATTTGGATAGGAGAGGGGAGGGATATTTGGAAAACAAATTCTGTGGTGAAATGCATCGAGAATCATTTTTGAAAGAAAATCGCAAATGACGTGAAGTGAAGAAACGAGATGCATTTTTCGATAAGGTGGAGCTTTCAGAATCTAATTTTTTGATTTAATATTCATAACAATACGAAAGCCATATTTATTTTAATATTTTTTTAAATGCTTTGATATTTAATTTTTAATCTTTATATGTTGGAGTATTTGAGGTTTCACTTTTCTGACTTATTCAGTTTTTTTTTTTTTCACCAAAGAAGAAAAATCTTTAAATACATATCCCATGATTGTATTTTCTCTGTAGAGAAATAATAGAAAGCTCTTTGCCTCTGGTGCTATATTCTTTATTTTAATAAACTATTTTATAACAAAGAATGAAATTTCATTTATTATTATTACGGCACTCGTGGTTAAAAATCAGAAAATTACATTACATTAGCAAAAATATATAATCTACCCCCCCCCCCCCAATGATAAAAATATAAATGCACCTTCCTTATAATAAACTATTTTTCTGTCTCATCATTTTTATAAAATCGATAGTTGATAAATATGAAGAAGTTATATATTCTAGTTATCAGCAATTGTAATAGCCTACAAATGCTAAGTGGTTAAGTGATGCTCAGTTAACTGATTAAACGTTCCATGATACAAAATCTGTAATACTTGCAAAGATGCTTTAATAAGTGTTTCGGTTGTTACTTTAGGAAAAGGGGTATGTGAATATTAGTTACATCGTTAGCAAATGAATGCAACGGTGACATATGGAATTTGAAGTAAAGTGTGGAAACATTGCATTCATTTCACTGCAGTGAACAGATGAGTGCGAAACTTTATTATAATTTTCATTATTCTGTATTAGTTTTGTGAAAATTATTCGAGTCTTTTCGGTCACAATCGAGGTATGTTTTTTTTTTTGTATCTTTAAAATTTTCTTATACCATTAAGGGTTAAATATTATATGACATCTTTATAAAATATTGTTAAACTGAATAGACTTTACCGATGATTTCCATCAGAACGAGAATATTCACTCGGTATTCAAGGCAATGAGAGTATCGAATTTATTCCTCTGAGCATAGGTGGGACGCTCTATGAAGGTTTATTGTACGGTAGTCACTTTTGGGAAATCCAAGCTTAAAAATCATGGATTTGGTGTGGGAGGGGGCGGAACGGGATTTTATAAGTCATCTGAAATAATAACAATAAAATCGCTTTCAATAAATGTTCACTCTATAAAGTTTCTTACATTGTGCCAGGTGGCTATATTCCTTATTATTTAAGCAAATCTTAAAATATTCGATTTTCATCAGGTTTGTATTTCAGAAAAAAAGAAAAAAAAAAAAACTTTTACTCTTTTTTTTTTTTTTTTTTTTTTCTTCTTCTTCCTTTTTTTTATTTTTATTGACATACTTTTTAGGATACTTGAACAAAATTCCTTAAATTTGGCGAAATTTATTTAAAATATCTCTTTAAATCTATTGTTTTATATCTATAGCATAACTAATTATCTTACGAAGTGTTAAAAAAGCAGGCATAGCAAATGAAATAGACAGTACGATATAACTTCATATTCAAATTTATAAAGGGAATAAATGATTGAAATTATTATTTTTTATTACTAATTTTCTTTTCATCGAAACAGAGTTAAACTATTCCGCATTTCGAAACTGTTAATTTTTTGAAAAGCTAACAGTGCACGACAAAGCGCCCTAGTTTTCTATGCGCTTTAATACCAACAACAGCGAGACCGAAATTAGCAGGCATTCAGCGATGTCACTGAAGGAATGACCGCATATTCAGCATTTTCACTAGTTATCCTTGATTGCATCTTTCATGAATACAACGAATTTTTCAAGTGGCTGTCCACTGGAAAAAAATGGATTAAAATTTTTAAAATCGGGATATTTAAATCCTTGTTGATGGCATGAAAGTAGCTCGAAGTAGTGATTAAATACTGATTAAAGATTTCCTCCAGGAATATAAAAAATGAACCGTGTATAACCATGAGGTTTGTAATATATATTCGATGCAATAAAGATGCCGTTCAAAATTTCAATATACCGATTTCAGTTATATGTATTCCAGACTAAAATGGGCACGATGATGGGTCTGCTAATTGCCCGTCCAATAATATTTCCACGAAACCATGGAAATGTTCTTCCTACTTACTGTGATCAAAGCCTTTGAAGTGCATCCGTCGTTGCTATTCAACTTTAAATCAAAAAACTAAATCGTCATTTTTTAAATGATTTCTTACATTATTATTCTCTAAGGCAGCGTTTCTCAACCTTTCAGTATTCGTGACCCAGTTTTCAAACATAACTTTCATCGCGCCCCCTCTTACAATAAAATGTATACAACAATAATGTACATTGAGTATTTTGGATTCTGTTTTTAAATTATTTTTAATTAACTGCCAAAACAAGAGTAAAATCGAGCCAACGTTGGCGAGAAACCACATCTTGCATTTTGGACAAGCGGACAGTGAACAGATGAAGCGAATGAAAGCGGAGAAAATTTAAATATTATATTTGAAATGAAAGCCAAATAGGGAGATAACGTTAAAAGAATATGAAAGTAGAAAAATTCATCAATGAAAGTTAACCTAGATGGGGTGAGCTAAATTTAGAAACGGGGAATACATTTTTTCGAATAATAAAAGAAATAAAACAGAAGCATGACAAAACGAAAGTGAAAAAATAGGAATGTTTGTGCAAGAGAATCCATACGACCGAGGCCGTCTCGAGCATGCGCGGAGTAAATGTTTTCTCATAAGAAGAAGGAAAATATTCGATACGCAAGTTTCATATCCAGCCAGTCTCATTTCAAGTCGATCCTTTTATTGTTATCGAATCAATTGTGAATTTGTATGTTATATATGTTTTCGTGTTAATTGCAATTCACCATATAAAATATTCACGGCAGCAGATGTATGCAGACTCATGAATAAATTTTTAACCGGAAGTAAGCAAGCATTAGACGACAAGAACACAACAAGCGTAGTTCCGAAAATAAAATCAAGGAAATATTTTCAAGAATACTTAAATTTTGGGTTTACCAGTACTGAAGTAAATGAAGAAAAAAGGCCCCTACGTATCATTTGCTCAAAATTGTTGGCCTCAAGCAGCATGAAGCCTAATAATCTTAAACGACATTCGGAAACGCTTCATCGTGAGTACGTCAACAAACCCAGAGAATTCTTCGAATTAAAATTAAAATAATATAACAAGCAATAACAATCATAACAATTTGCGTGACAAATTGTTTTTAATGCAGCTTGACGAAGCAACAGATAGTAATAAAGATGCTCATTTAATTACCATGTTCGAATTTGTGGTAATATGTCAGTAGTAGAACTACTTTTCTGCAAACCAATAGAACTCAAAACATCAGCACTCGCATTATTTGCTATTTTAAATGATTTTATGAACGAGGTCAACATAGAATGGAAAAATTGCGTCGGAATAGGCACCGATGGTGCTCGTTCAATGTCCGAAAGATTCCAAGATATACGAACACTTTTAAAACACAGAGAATCCACAAAGAAAATTTGACTTCGAAAGAAATGAATCCTGGTTTGAATATTGTGTTAACTACAGTTGAACCGTAGTAAATTATATAAAAATGAGACACCTGAAATCGAGAATCTTTTATTCACTTTGTGAAGACATGGGTTCAGTACATTCAGCGTTACTATTTTATTGCGAGGCAAGATGGTCATCACGTGGGAAATTTTTGCAACGTGTTTATGAATTAAGAGAAGAAATCGCCATTTCCTAGAAGAAGAAAATAGACAGGAGGCCGAGAATTTTCGCGATAGTTTGTGATGAAATTGAGGTAATTGGTCGACATATTCGAGAACTGAGACTGGCTATTTCTAATATTAAGCCTTCCTTCGAAAAACTTTGCTCTGCAAGACAGGCCCAAAGAAGTCACTAATAATTATTAAGTTTGTTTATAATTTAGTATGTTTTGATTAAGTAAGTTGTTTTACTTCAATAAGTTATAAAATATGTCGAAATGTATTTTGCTTTCTATGTGTATGTGTGCTTTCCTTTCAGACATAATATTTTCTCTTTTAAATAATATTTTCTCTTGAATATTCTCGCGCCTCCCTTCTAGTGTGCTCGCGCCCCCCTAGGGGGGCGCGCCCCACAGGTTGAGAATCGCTGCTCTAAATATAGTTTAAATTTCATATTTTGATTACTATTCCCCTTCAAAAACGACTATGGCTTTAATAAAAACACCTAACACTTTAAATGCAATGCAAGAAAGCTTAAAGTAATATCATAAAGATATTTTTGTTTTTCTTTCTTTTTACCTTTATAGCTCGAGAAATTCTATTCAACCACTTTGTTGAAAATGAAGATAACCTATTCATAGTTGCAAGCTAAAGGATATATTCATCTTCCTAAGTCTTATTTTTGAAATTCTTTTGATGCCAAATTTGTTTCAGCTATTTTTTCTCTTTTTTTTATATATAAAGTGAAAAAAAAAGATATATAGAATCATCTTGATGGATTCGCCATGTCATGTGCAATAGGCACCCGTGCCAACAAAACTTTGTATCTACAGTTCGCCTCTGTTTCTTTTTCTCCTTCATTCTGTTTTTTCCCCACAAAGGGTGCTTTTAAATCTTTCAGATGTTTATATTCATTTCGGGTGGAAAATATGTTTTTCTGGCGGCTCCTTCCGGAGCGCTGCGTGTCTAAAATTCCATAAAGATCGGATTGTTTCAGTCCAGAGCGAAGTAAATGTGTGTTACGCACGCCAGTATAATACATTTTCTTGGACTAAATACAATTTTTGATATAAGAATCACACAACCTTACGATAGTACAAAATTTATTTCATTTTACCAAAAAAAATTGAATAGAAAATATAACCAAGCTTTCTGTAAGATATTTCTGTCTGATAATAGGTGATAAATGTTTCAGAAAAAGAATACTTTTCTGCCAAATCAGAATTTCATTCCAGTTATATTAAATAATTTCTGCGAAACAATTTAGAATGTGTTTCAGTAAGGATATTATTTTAGCAAAATTCTAATCACCAAAAAATTAAATTTTAGCAAAAATCATGGGAATATTTGGCCAGTATTCATATTCGTAATAGTCTTTCTTATTAGCAATTCATGTGATCACGAAACTTTTGTATAACTGCAAAAAGAATCACTTAATCGATAGAAAATTTGAGAAATAAAATCTCAATAATATTGTAATAGATTGTCGTATATCGTTTTTTCTCAAAGGAATATTTTTACGGAAAAAAACAAACATTTATAATACCCTTAAGGAAAATGATTTAAATATATACCATACTAAATGAATTCGATTTTGTTGGATATTAAGACTCTGTAAAAAAATTATAAATAATGACTGATTTGACTTTTCTACTACAGCTTTGGTGTATAATTTTTCTAAAAACCAGATCTTTAGAAATTATTAAGAGATTAAAAGGCGAGAATCTATCGAATTTTTTAAGATATTAAATTTTTAAAACCCTTTAAAATAATAATAGGCATTGTGTAATGAAAAGTTGTCTGAAATTTGGAACAAAAATTCTAGTATTTATAAAAAAGCAATAATAAAAAATAACAAAAAAAAATTCTAAGATCATGACTTGATGCTTAATGATGTGTTCCAAAAAAAAAAACTGCTCATGATTCCATAATGAGCTGCCAATGTATCTTTAATTATGATGAGTTAATCAATAATGGTTGAGATGCTGAACACAACAAATATTCATATGCAATTAGTTGCCAATGAAATAATGAAGCAAGGCAGCATCACTGATTACTATGCTCTTGGAAATAATTGAAGTTAATTAATGAAACTATATTTATAATTTGAATAACTGTGCAAAAGTGATTTTTCTGTATTCAAATTAAAAAATTCCAATTCCAATTGAAAAATAACATCTAGCTTGGAGTCAAGGTTGTCATCAAAACTATTCTTAAATATCAATGAATTCAATCGAACATATAAATAATCGTTTTATATGTAAAAAAAAAAAAATCTTCTAAAATTCAAAAATGTCTTTAAAATATTGCATAATTTTAAAGTGTGAAATTGTGCGTTGTGAAATTCCCAAGGAAATTGTGTGTTGTTTCAATTTCGGCACTTTTCAAAAGATATTTTCCATACAATTTAATTATAATTTTCCATCTACCTTTGAAGGAATTTATAAATTTATAATTATACATTTATAAGTTTTTAAATCACATGCCTTTTTATCAGTACAAAAAAATAAATTTTTTGTTTGAGTTATTTTTTGCTGTTTAGTTCAATTGATATATTGAATACTATATTCGAAAAAAAAAATCATGCATATTTTTTACTTCTCAAGGAATGTAAAAACACAAATTATATATTAATTTTGATAAAATGAATCTTATTACTCTTATGTAGTTAATATTTAATTCGTAGCACTGTAATAAATAAACAGAAACGAACATATAAACTAATGAAAAACAATCAAATTCTGTCACTTCAAATCCTAAGGGACAGCTACGCGGGATTACATAAGATATCTTCAATTTTATCAATTTTTTTCCGTCGTTAAGCTTGTCCGAAATTAGAAAATTCTCCACAGTATAAAGATACGAAATAAAATTTTTAATTTATTCTGGCTTATCTTATTGTACAACAAATTTGCGTTGTACAATAAGATACTCGAATTCATTTGATATGAAAATCTTGCAAATTGAGCTTCCGTAACAGATGTTTGATCGTCTGATTGCCATCTGATAAAAATTTGAAATGATTCGATCTTTCCGAAAATAATTATGCGATTTCGAAGTGTAGTTTCTACGTACTGACATGAATATAGAAAAAAAAATAATAAAATATTTCATAAGATTATTTTTTGTAAAACCGTATCCTAAAGCAGATAAAAGAAGTCCGTATTCCCAAGGAAAGTATACTTCAAAAGTTCGAGTGCCTATTTTCGCAAAACACATTTTTATTGCCCATCATTTCACCCAACAACAAAAGGTACAATAGAAATATCAGGAAATAGAAATCCCACACCGTCTGGGTTGCATCAGAAAAGGTTTAAAGGAATTCGGGAGAGATTTGACATGAGATGAGATATCCCGACGACAGGACAGCTATTCAATGGATCTGTTTACTGCAGCTGGAAGAAAAGCAGATCTGGAGTGTGTTTTTCATTCCATTTATCTAAATCTTGTTGATAAAAGCTTAAAAAAAATGGATTCCATCAAATAAATATACTATTCTTAACTTGAAGAGATTTCAACTATGGATTGATAATAAGTAATAAGTGTTCTATTTCATTAAAGGAGCTTAAATTGCTTCAAGAAGAAAACAATATAAATACCTTGCTTTCAAGTTTATGAAGACTTAATATTACATGCAAAGTTATTAGATTACTTACGCAATTTCTTTAAAAAAAACATGCATGAGTAAATGTGCTTTTTTCATTTTGGATTCTTTAATTCATTATCACAAACATAATGTAATACAATTTTTCTCAAATCTAAAAACTAGCATTAATAATCAGATGAGAAAAATGTATTTATGTTCATCAGTTAATATACAACAAAGTTCTAATAGTATTTAAATATTGCATGGCCATGGATAGTATGGAACTGTACAAAATCTTAAAACATAAGCATTCCAAAAACTAAATGATAAGCCAGTTGTAAAATTTCATTTTTATAAAAATTAAAACCGATCCAGTTTAATAAATAAAATGCAAATATCAGAAAAGCAAAAAAAAAAAAAAAAAGGAAAAGGAAAACAAATAATAAGATTAAAAAAAAAAGAAAAGAAAAGGAATACAAATAATAAGATTTCCAGGGAAAAAAACCTTTTCTGGGTATTCATATTTAAAAAAAGCAAACTTCGATTGAATAAATTCACTTCATTTCTTAGATTTAAACTCAACCAAAATAGTGAAATTAGGTCTCGTCTTTCAGATTCTTCCAATTACAGGTTTCTGTGGGCAAAAATTTGACAAAATTTTTTAAAAAAATTTTCAGATATGTATTAGAGAGTGCAACTTATCTAAACTGGCATAAGAAACACATTTTAGCTACAGAAACCTGTAATTGGAAGTATCTGAAAGACGAGATATCTCGTCGGTAGTGTTGATTGTGTTAAATTCAATGAATAAGTAATCCATATATTTCAATATCGAAATACACCTCGATTTTTAATTCGCTGATAATGCAGAACCTGGGGAAATTTCAGAACATATGTTTTTAATATCTTTACGTTAAACGCGATCAGTATTCAAGAGTAAAATTCGTGAACTACATGTTAAGAAGTCTCGAGAGAAGTTGCGATGCTGATCGTTGCCAGAAAAGGCACTCCTGCATTGAGATATTCATTTTCTTAACATTATCTTTCTGCTATATCCACTAGTAAAGGTAAAGAAAATACAGCTGTGTGATATTTGAGAATGGAAAGGCCATTTCCTTGGATGCAATTTGCATTTTCTTATACGAACCGCCGACATTAAAATGACTTGCAAACTGGGGACGAATTGAAAGCGGAGATTCACGTTAGTGTAAAATGTGGAGCCAAAGTTGCAAAAGATGCGTTCTGGGAATTCATAAAATAAAGATGAATGAACATTTTTAGAGGAGATGGTAAGGTTAGAAATTTTTTCTGGAATAAATATAATATTTTTTTCTTATAAATCTTAGGTTCTTTTGCAAAAAATGAATATTTTTGCCTGATGTATAGGGAAAAAATAAGAAAATTGAGAGTGTCTTTATTAGAATATAAATGTCAAAATTTGGTTCATTTATTCTTTAGGATTATAACAAAGCGATATTCTTTAAAAAAACTAATTTAAAAAAATGCATTGCAACGAATTATAAACATTAAACAATGCAAATTAAAACATATATATTTGGCAAACAATTGATTTCCAACGATTTTGCTATATAAATAAATATAATGAGATAGAAATATTTGTCATTTCATTAAGTGCCTTTTATATGAAAAAACTCAACAATTTTGCCAAATAATTATTTTTAAGAAATTGTAAAGCAAAACAGAGGATTTCAAGATTATTCTGGATACTGTGTTTTAGATGTCTGGATACTATGTTATGTCTGGACATTCGCATTTCATGAAATTTCAAATTAAACACGATTACGATAAAAACTACTCAGTTGAGTATTATAGTAAAACCACCACGAGCGTATAAAGGAATAACCGATGGAATAGCGATGCGGTTTCTCACTTTCTTAAGTTCTCGAGCTTGGATTCCTTTCTTTCTAATGACGAGTTGCATTTTGTAGAATATATCTTGTCCTTAAGGAAGAATGGATGGCCTTGGTCTCTAATGTATTTAAAAGCTTCAAGAATCTCAAATTTCAAAAAGTTCCCTGATGTCAAAGCAGGACGGAAGGGGGGGGGGAGGCAACTGTATCCCTAAATTAAGATGCTTATATAAACTATGACCTTTGAGAATATGTTTAAATCAGGTTTTGTTTCAAAAATAAAAGAAATAATGATGATAAAATTACAGTGCTTATATTTAAAATCACTATCTTGTTAGCTGTATTCGAAGAACCTTAATATTAAAATAATAAAAGTTTTGTATTTTAAATAAGAGAGTTTAGCGAAAGCTTCTTGAGAAAAATATAGAGCTTTGCATTCGGAGCTATGTTTACCTTATGAAATGAAGTCAACATTCAATTTTGAAATTTCTCAAGATCATTGTGGAATGAATTTTGTATCGAAATAAAATGATGAGAAAGATCGGTGAATACTGGAGCCATTGTGAATAACAGGCAGCATTTGGGCTTCAGCAGTGAGGATTCAGTCTATAAAATATTCGCATTCCCAAACATTTTATTCCTTTGTGATCACTCTATCGAATGTTCAACTTTCGAGAGTTTAGGTGCCTGCTGTGACATGTTCCTTATTATCTCGTCACAATTCAAAATCAAAAGTATCTTCTCAAAGTATCTCCAGAATGAATCAAAGTGCTCTTTAAACTTTTTTATGTAAGTGGCTAAATCTTTTCTAAAGTAAATGTATTGATCTGTGTGTTTTTAATTTTTTTATTTCAATTTTTTTATTCATTTTCTTATTCTTTTCCTTGGCAACCATAGTTTTGCATAACAGCTCAGGCGCCTTTCTTTCATCTTTTTTCCAATTATATTTAAATATATTCTATGACTAATAATAATGACAATAATTCACAAATGATTTAAAAGGAAATATTTAATATGAAATGTTAAAAACAAATTAAGATATTGTGAAAAAAATATTTAATCAGCACAACTCATAACTCTTACGTAATGACATTTAATACGGCACTCCACCCCAACACCGTGCACGAAGCACATCGTTGGCTCTTACGAAATGACAGTAAGTATTTCTACATTGTGAATATTAAAATAAGTTTTAGGTTTTTATAATCCTTACTTCATTACAAATATAAGAATCTTTTTTGTCCCATTAACGTAAACTAATGTCACGAAATAGACTTTGAAACTCAGAATCGCAGATTCTAAAGAATATTCCATCGATGATCCATCAAATATTCGGAGATTCACATCCTCCCAAAAGACTGTTGTATATCACGTGACAGGTTGATGCCAATTAAAAATCGTTTTCGTCATCTGTCTGGATTCCAAAATTACGATATCCAGCATGTAATTGCGATAAACGGCTAGCTCCAATGCTTAATATTTCATATTTAATTCTTGATTATTAGTGGCATCAAAATCCGCCATGTTAATGATTCTTAAATCATCCATCGAAATGCGTGACAGACTCAGGTAACTTAAATCAAGTCTTCCTCTAGAATAAATCTAAACCATATGCGCTGGGCATTATCAGTGAGTAAACTATTCATCTTAGTGTCCTCAGTGTATCTATTCTTCCATTCGTTACTTCAAAAGCCTTAATGCATCCACTGATTCTTTTAGAAAATGACGCTGAAAGACATTTGCCATTTCCCTTTTAACGTCTTTTCTCCCCAAAATGTTTCAATACATCCTTAACCAAAGGTTTGAAGAACTTCTCGGCTGCTTAATGTTCGATTCTATGGGCTACCAGAATACCCCTCACTGAATTGTAGGTAATTTTAGAAGTTGCCGTCTTTACATCACATCGTAAGAAGGAAGTAATCCTACACAAACATTGGAAACAAAGGGACTTAAAAGCCCTGCATTAGTCACAGTTATCTAATATTTCAAATAAATAATAAATTCAACATGTGGATGGAGATAAAATTATCTGTTTAACAGGTTTTTATTCATTTGTCGTCTTATTTATTTCATATAATACTACGCATTATACATCAAAATTTTTAATTTTTTCTAAGAGGGTTAGAAACATTGATGAAAGCAATAACTGAGTGTTTTGAGGTTGCTGGGTTCTTTGTATGTGCTGATAATTATTTAAATAATCAAAAATAAACTGGCTTTTTCTTAAAACGGACAGTTGACATCATTTTTCTTATCGGAGAAGTATTCTTCCTCCATTTCTATAGATCTCTAATAGTTGCAATATATAACATAATTAAACAGAATGGCAAATGATTAAATAAAATGGCATCAAAGTAGAGTAAATAAGGGAGAATGAAATATACCATCAATTAGTCGATCGAAATAATAAATGTGAGCATTTTATATTGTGCTCCTAAAAATCATATGTGAAATAATTAGAGAAAACTGACAGAACGAAGCATTTTCTGTAAATGCAGATCTTTACGTGTAATAAGGAAGAAGTGTGTGTGTGAGTATAGCCGTTCTACAAGGTAGACCGCTTGATCGAGAGCTACTAAACTTGACACATACGTACATCGGAGGGTGAAAATACGCACCTCGGGGCCACTTTTTAGAAATTTCAATTAATTAAAAATTAAACGAAGTTTTGGTATCTTTTCACGATAACTTCTGAAAATATTATAGAACGAAAATAAATTGTACAACATTTTAAAGTTCAAAAAATATATTTTTAATGGTAACAATGTTTTAACCTATAAATTAAGTTTCTATCTTTAATAAATTAAAAATATTTTAACTACTTTTTCCCACAATTTATTTCGCATAAGATAATATGATTTTACCTGTAAGAGTCCGTTACGTTCGGAAAAAAGTAGTTTTTATCACCGAGTTGCCATCAGAGTGACAAAAGCTCAAATTAAAAATAAAGTTAACTATTACTGAAAATTAAAAGAAAGGTGTAATTTTCTATATCAAATGAAATAGATATGAACTATAATATTTTTGTAAAAATATAGATGTAAAAAATTTTGAATATATATATATATATATGCATATTATTAATTCAATAAATCAGTTTTATTTAATATAAATGTGGTTTAATATATATGCAGGATATCCGCTCTAATCAGGGCCAAAACAGCTAATTTGTAAATCGTTATAATAAACCCACGTATTCTAACAAAATGATCAAAAAGAATCTATTGTTGTTACTTATGGCACTTGCCATAGACAAGCCCGATGACGAAGTCAGCGATTTAAGCCCAGTTTTTGCAGTAGCTTCTGAGGGTAAATGCCCCTGAGCACCCGAACGCAGAAGTCTGACTTCCACCTCATATGAAGATGACATGCCCAACCCCTTTTTAGAGGGGGGCTCATTCACACACTTCACGGAGAGAACTCAGAGTGGAGAGCAAACATGCCCGAACACGGGATGTCCAGATCACGGGGAAGATGTGCTACCCCAGGACGTCGGCATCTAAATAATTTCATTGAATTACGAATTTTAAGGAATAAATGAATCATGAATTACTAATTTTAATTTTTTAGACAGATAGTTTGTCCCCTGAATCATATTTAACAGAATTTTCTTGGGAAATTAATACTTCAGATAAGAGTTGCACTCCAATCAACTAAATCAATAACAACCGAAAATATATCGTACAAAAATAAATTTTACGTAGATTTAAAATATATATATATATATATATATATATATATATATATATATATATATATATATATATATATATATATATATTCCAATAACAGATAACGTTGTCCTAAATATTTCGAACCATTTTCATTGTTACTTCAATTATCTGATCGCGTTATTTTCTTTGTTATTGAAAGATGAAAAATAAGATTTCTTATTAATATCTGAGTAGTTTACGAAACAAAAAGTGAATTTATCATACCGCTAAATTTATAAGATAAATAAACTGGACATTTTCGTTTTTAATAGCCCCATAATGCAAAGGATTGCCAGAGCATTTCGGTTACAAAAGTCTGAAGCATTTATGTTATGTCACGGAATAAATAATTGATTCCATTTTTAATTAATAATTAGATTAAAAGTTAAGATAACTAATAAATAATAATAAAGTAATTAATACTTTTAACTCAATTTTTGTTCAATTAAGCTTTTGAATTTTGGTAATTTCAAGTCTTATCTACTTATAGCTCTAAAAACAAAATTTATTTCTTTCAATAAATTTTAAAATAATTGCTCTATATGTGTAATCAGATTTGAATATAAACATAAAAATTTTTCGATGTTACTATAATTACCACAAAAGATGCATCTTATAGGGAAAAACTAGCCTGCCATAGTTTTTTTCTGGAAGGGCAGATAGAAAATGATAAGATTAATAATAACAATAATAAGAAGAATTATTTGCAAAATCTGTCTTGAAGTTGTCACAATTAATCTTACGTAAATTAAGTATATAGCAAAATATCAATTATAAAGACATTTTAATTCTAAAAGTAAACTTAGAAATCAAAATAAAAAATTCAGAAACATATACTGTTGGTTGAATAATTTTAGTTTGAAAGTTCCTTAAAGAATGAAAATAAGATGCCTCTAGTAAGTTATATTTCTTATGCATTTTAATAATCACGTTGATATAGGAAGTACCTAATATAATATAATATATGCATTATTAAAAGTCCAACTGATATTTAATAAAATGTAGATTTACTGAAAATGGCGATATTTTCGGAATCAAATTTCATGATTATTTTGAATTTATTAAGTTATTGAATTGATAATATTTTGTCCCTGCTGAAATTACTTTATAAAAGCAAATTAAATATGTACATGAGAAAGAAAATAATCAAGCAACTCTTCAAGATGGTGAACGAAGCAAAAATTCCTAATTTAAGTATTTTCTTTCAGGATCCCCCAAAGTAATAACAATAAGAAATTCTTACAAATCTTCTCCGTTAAAAGCTGAAATAAATTAAAAGTCTGAAATTTTCTCCAGTGAACACATACTTCTTTCTTATAATAGAAAATGTAATTGATTTGTTATGAATTCTTAAGATACTGGATTAAATGCTATATCCCTAATATTCTAACCCTGCTGGGATAAAATTTGTCATTTCTCTCAAGAAATTATAATGATTTTTCATCACTATGTAAAATGCTGAGATGAATTTTTTCTATTTGTCTGGAGAATTCCGTCAATTACCATGAAACTCCTTTCTTTACTGAAACGATGGGATGTATAATACGACAAAGCTTTTCTTCCTCGAAATGTTTTTCTTATCCAATAAAGATATTTGAATATATACTGAAATATATTTTCAAGAAATTCAATTTATATTCCACAAAACTATAATGAATAAAAATGTTGTAAATTTCTTTAAAAATACTAAATTTTAAGAAGATGTGCATTTATTATGAATATTATTCTCTAGAGGTTTAAAGTGAGATAAAAAGCCTTAACATATTTGCGCAGTCCGAAACAACCTAATATTTCATTGATTTCGAACTCATGATTGCGTTTTCGTAGCCATCTGAAATTTAAACCCCCGCTCTTTTTGTTTCTCAAAGAATTGCTGTTTCTATCTTTATATAAAATATCTGAGTTTGTGTATGTGTCTATGCGTGTGCATGCTTGTGTGCGTGCGTGTTTATGTATGCGTTAGTGTATGTGTCTGTGAGTTTTGGAGAACAACAGATTGGATGAATGAATCCCGAATGACCAAATTTTGAGCTTATATATTTTGGAGGGTGAGAATGTGCAATTTAGAGTAATTTTAAAACCTTAAATTAAATTTAATTCATTAAAATGGAACTGTATTATTACACAAAACACATTTTGCATCATTTTAAAATCTAAAAACCTATTTTTTTTAATAATGCTAATTTGGTTATGTAAAATTTATTGAATTTTATCAATTTTTTAAACTTATTTTTTCATAATTTAAAATAATCGATCTTATTTTTGCTTTGAAATGAATACTATTTTCATTATATATTTCATTGCTGATTTTCGAACATTATTAACGCTGAAAAAGAAAGATTGTATTTAATGCAGCGATTCTCAACCTGTGTGGGGGGGGGGCCTTAGGGGGGCGTGAGCACACTAGAAAGGGGGCGCGATAATATCCAAGAGAAAATATTATTTAAAAAATTGATTACCTGACTGAAAGGAAAGCACACATACACATAGAAATCAAAATGCATTTCGACATATTTAATAACTTATTAAAGTAAAACAGCTTACTAAATAAACTTATTTAATCAAAACATGTTAAATTAAAAACAAATTTAATAATTATTAGTGACTTCCTTGGGCCTGGACGGCAAAGCAACGGTTTTCGAAGGAATGCTTAATATTAGAAATATTAATCATTCCTTAACTGATAATAAAATATTATCAGTTCTATTTCGAGATCTATATTTTGTCTTCAAAGAAGCCACAGCAAAAAATCCAGTTTCACAAATGGTAATAGAATGCAGAATGCCCTTGTTTTTAGTGCAGAAAAATCATCCACTACTCCTGGCCAAAATTCAAATCGTGATTTATTACTAAATTGACTTTTAGTTTCGCCACTTGTGAAGTCTATGAATTTTTCTTCCTCAGCAATTGAGAGTCCTTCGGGAGTCTTATGAATGGATCCCTAACCCACTCGTAACTTGCTATCAGTTTGTCGTCAGCAAGAAATACTTTTTAAAAGTCTTTGCCAGCATGGCTAAATGACTTTCAATTGTTACAAAAACAACTTTTACATGTTCTTCTTTAGCCTTGTAAGTTTTAGTACAGTCATCCACATTTGCAAACATTATTAGGTTTTTTTACTTGAAATTTCTGCTCCACATTTCCAATTTTCTACAAAAAGCATTAACTTTATCACTCGTATCCAGCATATGTGCATTTGCTCCTTAGAGTTGAAGATTCAAGTTATTTAATTTCTCGAATATGTCGACCAAGTAGCTCAATTTCATCACAAATAAACCATCGCGAAAATTCTCGGCCTCCGGTTGTTTTCTTCTTCTAGGAAAATGGCGATTTCTTCTCTTAATTCATAAACACGTCGCAAAAATTTCTCACGTGATAACCATCTTGCCAGGCAATAAAATAGTAACGCTGAATATAATGAACCCATGACTTTACAAAGTGCAGAAAAGATTCTCGATTTCAGGGGTCTCATTTTCCTATAATTTACTACGATTACAACCGTAGTTAACACAATATTCAGACAAGGATTCATTTCTTTCGAAGCCAAAGCTTCTCTGTGGATCATGCAATGTGTCCAGATGCACTGAGACGATTTTTGTTTTATAAGTGCTTGTATAACTTGGAATCGTCCGGACATTGAACGAGCACCATCGGTGCATATTCCGACGCAATTTTTCCATTCTATGTTTTCCTCGTTCATAAAATCATTTAAAATAGCAAATAATGCTGCTGTTTTAATTTCTATTGGTTTGTAGAAAAACATTTCTTCTACTACTGACATATTATCACAAAATCGAACATAGGCAATTAAATGAGCATCTTTATTACTATCTGTTGCTTCATCAAGCTGTATTAAAAACAATTTGTCACGCAACTTCGAGAAAAGCTGACACTGTACATCTTCAGCTATATCACCAATTCGACAAGCAACAGTATCCTTTGAAAGAGGTATGGACGGCAATTGTTTTGAAAAATTATCTTCAACTTTGTTTCTACAATCTCAATTGCTACTGGCAAAATAAGCTCTTCACCAATGGTGTGAGGTTTTTTTTTATATCATTTTTTTTATATCATTATATTTTATATGAAACTTTGTGAGATGCAATTAAAGCTTTTTTATTCACAGAAAAAGTTTCTTTAAAAATGATTTTTGCTTTTCATATGATTTTAATTCGAAGAATTCTCTGGGTTTGTTGACGTACTCACTAAGGAGCGCGTTTCCAATCCTTTCCATGTCATTTAAGCTTATTAGGTTTCATGCTGTCTAAGAGCAACATTTTTGAGCAAATGATACTCAGGGGAATTTCTTCTTTATTTACTTCAGTGCTAGTAAACCCAAAATTTAAGTATTCTTGCGAATATTTTCTTGATTTTATTTTTGGAACCAATCTCATCTGTGTACTTGTTGATGCTTGACTACCATATAATGCTAGCTTACTTCCGCTTAAAAATGTATCCATGAGTTTGCATAATCTGCTGCCGTGAATGTTTAATACGGTGAAATGAAATTAACACAAAAACATATATAACATACACATTCACGATAGATTCGATAACGGTAGGAGGATCGATTCGAATGAGTTTGGCTGGAATTGAAACTTGTGTTATAGAACATTTTCTTTCTTCCTATGAGAAAACATTTACTCTGCACATGATCGGTCGTGTGGATTCCCTTCCTCAAATATTACTTTTTTTTCTTCTTTTGATTAGTCATGCTTTTATTTTATTTCTTTTATTATTCGAAAAAATGTATTCCCAGTTTCTAAATTTAGCTCACCCCGTCTAGGTTAACTTTCATTAACGAATTTTCTACTTTCATATTCTTTTAACGTTATCTCCCTGTTTGGCTTTCATTTCAAATATAATATTTAAATTCTCTCCGCTTTCATTCGCTTCATCTATTGATCGCCCTCTTTGCAAAATGCCAGATGTGATTTCCCGTCAACGTTGACTCGCTTTTACTCTTGTTTTGGCAGTTAATTAAAAATAATTTAAAAACAGAATCCAAAAGACTCAATATACATTATTGTTGTATACATTACATTGTAAGGGGGGCGCGATGAAAATTATGATTGAAAATTGGGCAGCGAATACTGAAAGGTTAAGAAACGCTGATTTTATGTATATATGATTTATATGATAAATATTTAGAGACGTTAGGATGCAGGAAAAAAAAGGAAGATATAGGAATAAGACAATTATGTTTTTAAAGCAATGAGATGTTAGGGGACTTCACTCTGTTAAAATCAGCTATGTACACAACTATAGATCAGATATAACAGATTAAATTAACCCGATTTTAATGAAAAAGATAATTTAATGCTTAAATTTTTTTTTTTTCATTCAATCATGGACAGAAATGAACTGCTAAAGATTTCATTGGAACAGAATCAGTATTGCTGTTGAACCTCTTGGTGTCAAAGACAGTTAATCAATATTGAAAACAAATGTGTCTGTGTCTATGGGAGGTCTATAAATAAGATTGTTTGTGCTTGATCTGCCATTCAAAGTTTAGGGTATAAACCGAGCTTTAATCAATTAAAAATTCAAAAATAGAGGACTATTTTTTGACAACTTTCAGAAATATTCTCATATAAAAATGATTTTTACACCATACTAAAATTCGTTTTTTTCTTTCATTTTGTTAATGACTGCAATTTGTACGAACTCTGCTTTTTTTATGTTCAAGTACTTCATGACGATGCATAAGTTTTGTTTTGCACTGTTTTTTTTTTATTTGTAATGTTTGACTTTTTTTTAAATATACAAATAATTTTCAATAATACCTTTTTAGTTACGAAAAAATTTAAATAGTTTTCCTTGTTTCTACATGCATTTTTTTTCCATTTGAAGTTTCTCACTTCTTAAAATTAAGAAAGGAAAATTATGCAACTATTTTTTACATTTTTATTCAGCATGTTTAAACTGAATTATTAATTGTAATTAACGCGTCAGGTATGTTCATACAATCCAATCTATTAGTCTTGCTATTTTAATGTTAAAATTAATTGTGCATTCCTCGGGAAGATAAGGAAAAGTAGGAAATAATATCGGACTGTTACGATTTTCATTGAAATAAAAATATATATATATATATATCAGGGCCTCATTATATATATATATATATATATATATATATATATATATATATATATATATATATACTATAATAGGAAAATCAAAAAAACCAAATAAAAATTAAACTAAAAATATATATAAAAAAGAATACGGCCTGAAGACATTTTCAAGGGTCACCCTCAGGCAGGGATTCAAAGAAAGGGATTTTTTCTGTGAAATAAATGCAGACATTAGTCTAATAATGATTCCTCGTGACCCGAAAATACCCTGAAATTAGGCCCAAGAGATATACCATTTTAACAGAAAGGAAAATACAAAACAACAAAATAGAAGAAAATAGCCACTACTAAGTAAAAATACAATAACAAAAATAACAATAAAAATAGCACTAAAGGAAAAACGAAAAGGCAAGTACATACCATCAGCAGTCAAGGAAATTTTAAGCTATCGATTGTGATTCTCGCTTTTTAAAAACACTAACGGTAAATTAGGTGCCTACAATTAAGCCAAAGGATTAATCCCAAACCATACCTTGTTTAATTAAAAAATTGACATTACAGTAATTTCTAGGAAATTCATTTTTAATTAAATTTTTAATGAGGTTGTTTGATGCTTCAATATAGGAATTTTTATTATTGCAAACCCTTTTGATCCTGTTAACTTGTGAGAAAATTAGATTTTTGAAAATTTTAGAGTTTAAATTGGAATGGTAGTTTTTATATATATATATATATATATATATATATATATATATATATATATATATATATATATATATATATATATATATATATATATATATTTGGTTTAATTTTTATTTTTTATTTTCCTATTAACTTGATTTTAATACTTTTGTATCAATTCATCTGTGTTTTAGAAGTGGCTGCAGTTGCGCTCTCTAAATACTATGAAGATTTTGTTCCTTTTCCTTTTTTGGTTTTAGTTTGAATAGGTAATAATTTTTAGTTGCGATTTCGAAACTGTTTTGTTTCGTTTTCATTTTAGTTTCGTTTTCAAACTATTTCTTACTTTAGATTGGTTATATATATATTTATATTTGTTTTATCTTTACCCTTTTCTAATACGAGTCTAACGTAAACGTATCGTCGTTTGCAACACTTGCGAAAAGTGATGATGATGATGCAAGGTTGCGTGTGCGAGAATGTTTTACTTTTCAGCAAATATTAAATACAAATAACATTTCTTAGGTCCTCCCTTTGTTTTGTAAAGCGTTCTTTTTTTAATTTTCTAAACACCTTTCTTATTTTGTTTTTAAGAGTTTCCTAACATTTTAGCAAAACCGTCAAATTGGACCGGCATTCTTCTTATGGCTACAATATTTTCGATCAGCATTAAAAATGTTAAAAATACTAGATAGTGGCGTGGATATCGTTATGGATAAGGCATCTAAAAGAAATCTTAATCAAAAGATTTATTATTTAAATAATTGCATTAAAAGGGATAACATATTTTATCCATGTAAATGCGATTTATGGAGTAATATATACGATACAGCATTTCATACGTGTAGTCAGTGAGAGATATTTACATTTAGATGTCATCAATTTAATGTCTTAACTAATAAACCCTATTTCAGTTTAAAGTAATTGATAAACTATATGTTGGCTGTAACGTACAATAAACTTATATTATAATAGATAAAAGATATAGCTTATCTCAATTTTTTTTGTATAATTAGAAGTTATCTCGTTTGACAGTTGTTTCAATTAAAAAATCCCAAAATGTTCATATTTACTATAAATATTTTCAAATTAGAATAAAGATGGAAACCTGCTTTTCCTTAACCGCCTGAGAATCTTTTAGTGAAATATGGCTAAAACGGATCCATCATTGCTTATTAAAAAAGTAAATTTGAAAAAAAAAATTTGATTAAAAAATTATTGCTACATCAACAAGGAAATTCTTCTGGAATTGTGATTAAATTGGAAATACTTGATTTTTAGATTCTACTGAAAGATCGGTATTTTAGAAGATCTTTTTCTAACAAGAGTTTAACTATTTGTACTGAATGAAAATATTAATTTTCACTAGTCATACTTACATATCACTTTTATTACATATATTTACATGACGTCTGGGATCTCTTTCAAGGAATATATTAAATATATATGCTGTTAAAGTAGTAGCTTGAATCAGAAATAATATCTAATAAAAATTAAATAAAGCTTATAAAAGTAACACGATCATTAAAACTTATAGCATTGAATGTATAAATGTTTTTATTTAATTTTTTGTGAATTTAAAGATTGTTTTTATGGGACAATGGATTTCGAACTTATGGCATTTTCAAATATTAAACGGTAAAACAGGAAATCCAAAAATAGAAATGGCATTTCCATAAAGAAATAATGATTAAATGGAATATATTTTTAACTTTTTTTTTTTTTTACTTTTAAAGGAATTTTACTTATTCAATTTGAGACTCATTAGTTGTCTAATGAATATGTTTAATTATTTTTGAAAATATTTTATAAGTAATGTTTTTATTACTCTAACCATTTCATCGAATTTTGATGTTTTTTAGATTAAAAATAGGTTAAGTAGTTTTTAAAGATTATTTTCTTCATTTAGATGAGCCACGCTAATGCCAAAAATAAGGTATGTCCAAGTAATTTTTCGTTTAACAAAAAACGCACACACCATTTCTTATGATTTATAGCTTAGATATTTGGAACATAATTATGCAAATTTTGTCTTGACACCATTCAAGAACATAAAAGTTAATGAATAAGTTATTTAAACAGAATTGTTCAAAAGATCAATTAGTTGCTTAGGTCCAAGTCAAAAATATCCATAATAATAAAAGCATCTTATCTCTCGAGCGCGAATATCTGAAACATCATGAATACAAAATGAGAATTTTTATGAACACACTCTAATTAGAGCGTGTTTACCTTGGGGAGGGATAAAAATATAGAAAAAAAATGCTCATTGAAAATGGAAAGTTTCGAACAAGGAAATGGAATGCATGCCATTAATAGAGTCAGTAATCAAAGAGTAAAAAAAAAAATCTTGAGTGAAAAATGTTTGCTCAAAATGGAGGGATGTCGCTTCTTAGTCAACAAATGGGAAAGGTAGGCTTAATTCAGATTAATATTCCCTCGGGTGATTTTAAACTTAATCAAGCTCAAAGCAGTTTAATTTGATTAAGTTTTGAAACGTAAGTGCCTTTCACAATCGTCCATGTTTTTCGATGGTTATAATGCATTAGTTTCTCTTAAAGAACGCCACTGCAACAGAGAGAAATTATGGAATTTCAATCGCTGTGGTTGCAAATATTTTAGAAATAGTTTAATTGGAATGCACTTAAATTATTTGATTAATTTTCTGAAAGCACGTTTTTTTTCAAATTCCATTGTTCCTCAAAAGATTTGATAACGTCTAAGTTTTCTAATCTCAAGA
Source organism: Argiope bruennichi (assembly GCF_947563725.1). NCBI lineage: Eukaryota > Metazoa > Arthropoda > Arachnida > Araneae > Araneidae > Argiope > Argiope bruennichi. Next base: position 149,457,508 of record NC_079151.1, read on the forward strand.
ATTCAATGCTGCACGATGAATTGTGAAGAAGAGAAAATAACTTTATTTTTACACATATTTGCTTAACTCGGCTTCTTTCATCTTTTCAAAGACTCAATTTTTTAAAATCAGTATTTTTGCTCATTTTCAATAGTCTAGAGTTCAGAAATTTTGTACAATGTCTGAAAATTGAATTATAATATACTTCTTTAAAGTTTTCAGAAATCAGTATAATTTTAATTTAATAAAAGAACAATCTACTAATGAATTGAACAAATAAAAAAATAATAATGAATAATAAATTTAAGCAATTATTTAAATAACTAATTATTGTAAACAAACAGACAAGTAGAAAATTATAAAAAGAAAAAGAAACAATTCATAATAATATACTTTTCTTTACTTTATTTAATTTAACCTTAAGAATGCATAGTCAAATTTCGTAAAAGATGTAAAAATCGTATTTGTTCCTTGGTAAATAGTATTCATTATTATTAAGAAAATAATCAAAATTATAATATGAAAATTAATGGTAAGAAGCTATTAGTGCGAAGTGTAATTTTGAGTAGTTTTATGATATTTTTGTTCATGTCATGCAAGAATCTTTTGTTACATTGACCTCATTCATAATCTGCTTGTATTTATCTACTAGTTGGCTTTGGCAGCCAGCCATTATTAATTCGTACTATAATTTTAAATTAAATACTTTACGTAATTTAGTCTGTTAATATCTTTTTCAGTAAAATATTTTTAAACTTCAAATTTCGATAGTCATGTATTTCATTAATATTATTATGTAGGCCTTAAGATGCTCTATTCCTGTGCTATTGTATCTCTCTTATTCTTGGTCAGTTCCTATAAAATTGCAAATTTAAATTAAAGTAGAAATGATTAAACTCCAGTTTATATAAAAAACATTTTTTTACTGAAGTCATTTTTTAAAAATATGACAGCTGAAAGAAGTCGTTCGGGATTGAAATCCATTCCATGCACTACATAATTATTTTCAAAATTTATATAATATCTCAAAGAATTATTCAACAAAACTTTTTCTGATTGATCATAAAATTCAGTTTTTAGTTTAATTTTTAAACATTTTTTTTATTTCAAACGAATTTAAATGAGTTAATAATAATTTTTTATTTCTATAAGTAAATTTCAAAAAATTATGATTTGTACTATAAATATATTTCAAAAATGATGGTTTAAATTTTATACAGTCTTTTGGTTCTTAGGAAGGGCATTCTGAGAAAAATTCTTGGCATTGCTAGTTTTAAATAAATAAATAGACGTTTATAGCTTCTGAAATGAAATCTGACCATTTTATGATGTTTTGAATATTACAATTTTAGAGCAATCAACGTTTTCATAAACTTAAGTCAATCAAATTTGAGAAACCTGGGGAATAATCTATGAGACGACCCATGAAATGGTATGAAATTGCTCATTTTTATGGAATAGTGATATTAAATTTTTATGAATAATTCATTTTTAGTGATTGATTATTGGATTCTTTTTATTTTAAATATTAGTAACTCAAGAATAATATGTTAAATATGATTCACAGGGCATAAGATTTTTATAAAAATTTAAAATTCGTAATTCATCAGAGCATTTATTGCCCGAATTAGCTTAAAACATAATTATTTACTTCATATGGATAATTTTGTAAGCATAGGTATGTTTATTATTAAAGGTTTAAACTTAGCCGTCGGGCTCTGATTAGTGTGGATTTTCTGAATATATCAAAACCTGTTTGCATTAAAAATACTGAATTATTGAATTAATAATATATATATATATATATATATATTTAAAAGATCATGGAAATTTTTTTCTTGCATTTGCTTTTTAGAAAATATTTTTCATATTTGTTTCATTTCATATATACAGATGCTGAAAATAACAATTTCGTATGTTTAATTTGCAAAAATAGTTAACTCATTTTTTAATTTGACTTTTAAATTTTGTCAATTAAAATTTAATTAAATAACTCTTTTCAATGTGAGGCAACACGTTGATTAAAGCCATTTTTTCCTATGCACGCGGAAAGTGCTTGTACAGGTTAAATTTCATTTTTATTTTGAGGGAAAAAAATAGTGCAAAAATATGGACAAAATATTTTTTTTTTAAAAAAAATCATTAATATAGAAACTTGACTTATAGCTTAAAATATTGGTGTCATTAAAGGATAAGTTTTTGGAACTTAGTATAAAAACAGTTTTAGTGAGATAATATTTTCGGAAGTTACAGCAACAAACCGCGAAAATTAATTAATTTCTACTTCATTAAAATTCGAATTAAAAATTCAAAAAAAAATTCCGATATCCATATTACTGTCCTCCAATGCATAGTGCAATGTGATTTCTAATATATTCAATGTAAAAGAGAAAAGTGTAGTTACACACATTATTTTCTTTTCCTCGAGCGAAACTCCAAAATAAATGAAGGCGAAGAATTTTTGATACGTGTCGATTAATAATATTTTGAATTCCATGATAAAAATATCATTCGTATCAAATACCATTGAATTTGATTTAAATTTTTACAAAGCATATATAGATCTATCGAGTTAAATCAGTTAAACTCAAAGTGGATTTCACTAGAAATTCATCGTTTAGAAAAAATCATAAATATATCGTTTCCAAAAAAAAAAAAAAAAAAAAAAAGAGAGAGAGAGAGAGAGAGAATTATTATCGCATTTTTACAAAATTTTTGTCGATGGAAATGAGAGATGAGGTTGCTTCCCATTGATAAACTAATTAAGTTAATAAACTATCCCGAAATTTTTCTATTACAGAAACCGAGAGTATTCAATAATTCGATCCGGCAGACTGTTTTTTTTTATGTATGTGCGTAAATCTTTGTTCCGAAATTCCAAGCAGTTTTGAAATCTACTTACTTTTGTTCAAATCTCTACCCATAAACAACCAACACACCAGGAGCCGTATATAAACCTATGCCTGTTAATAGCAAAAAAGAAAAAAGAAAAGATTTTTTTCTCATTATTTTGTTCACAGGAATTTCTCAAGAATAAACAATTCTATTCAGATCTACGCTTAACTTGTGATTTTACGAATTATTTTACACAAAACGACTGAAAAAATATCTATGACGCTAAAATAGACTAGTTAAGTAGCAAGTTTTTTTTTTTTTTTTTTTTTTTACTAGAAAGAGGTATAAAGTAAAAAAAAAACTTCTAGTTTAGTGGTTTATCATATTATTTACTTAAAATTTTGCAGATAGTTTAAGAAATATATTATCTAGTTCCTGAACTAAAATAAAGATGTATTTCTATTTATTCTTTAAATACTTGTGCTGAACTGATAAATAGCCCACAATTTAATTTTTTTTAAATATCGCAAAGCATTAAAACAACTGTAAAGTATTTATAAATAATTATAATATTTATTTTCTTGTTCAGGAACTGTAGAACTTATTAAGAAATTATGATACCAAATTTGAACAAAAACTATGTTATGTTGTTTCAATTTAAAATGTTTTCCATAAGAAAATTTTAACATATTCTATATTATAAAAATTAAAATTTAAAAATGCAAACTAGTATGAAATTTAATGCAAATGCAAACATAAAAATGTGTAACTTTCCAAAAATAGACTTAGAAACAAACAAAAAAAAAGAAAAAAAAAGAGAAATTTGAATAAAGAAATTTTTTCAAACATTAAGAATATTAAATAAAAAAATATTCATAAATTCGCAAAAAATTGACTTTTTAACATTGTTACCTACTTTAAGTTTTGAAGTGTTTCTATTCCTTTTCAAATCATTTCATCAATTAATATCTTTAGTTGATCACAACTCTAATCGCAGTTTTCAAGTAATTTAAAACTAGTCAGAAATGGAGGGGAAACTCATGATAATTCTTATGAATTTTATAGATCTGATAGGGACTGCGTTCCGCAATCTGTTTTGGAAGCGGTTAAAAACTTCAGAAGTGACACGAAGAAAATACAAGTATATTGTGTGTAGACACTGAGTATTTTATTGCCATACATTATATTATTTATTTTTTATTTCACGGAACAGAACCATCAAAGAGTAAGATTTCAGCACCTACACTAGGACGAGGGTCCTGCAGATGATGAAGAATGATCTAGATGACGCTTTAAAAAAATAAATTTCAAAAACTTTTAAAATTGGATTAAATATTCGTTAGGGTTTTCAGGCTTTCAGGTATCAGTAATGTTTTTTTTTTATTTCTTAAAAAAAAATTATGAAATTTAAATTTTTAATTTAAATCTATAATAATTGTTATTTTAATAATGTTTAGATAAAATAGTATTGATCAGTCAAATATAAAATTTTTTAATTAAATCAGTGAATGGTTACTCCAGAAGGTTTTATCTACGAATTGGCATTCAAATTTGTTTGCCGAGTAAAGTGATTACTATAAGAGCCGTTCATGGCACAGAGAGCTGGCCATGATAGTCCTGGCTCACTGAGATGCCTAGCCCCCCATGATAGAGCTGGCCCACAGGCACCTCGCACATCTGCCGATAGACATTCTCATTTTTTTTCACGTTTACTCGGAATGTTTATAACTCGCTCTAAGCACGATATTTCTTTCTGTCTAGATATTATTTAATATTATTAATTTTGTCTGACTCTTTGTCAATATTCTTAAATAATACGCATCCTATACAATAAATACACCGTTTAAATCTCAGCCGTCAGAAACTATTTTTGGATCATTTTTAAAATACAAAAACGGGGTTGTTTGGCAATATTTTTAAACTATCTCAAACGTCTTGCGCTTTTATTTTTTATGTTTATTGACATGCCTAGTTTTAGATTGTTATATCTCATAGGAATTATAATATTTTTCTGGCCTTAATTTTTTGCAGCATTGCGTAGTAAGGAAGAAACCACATGCGGCCAGCAGGCGTTCTATTCCGTGCTTGAATAGCATGTGATTTCAATCGACCCAAATTTCTAATGACCTAAAATGCCTGCTCAAATACGTTTTTAGCGTTTGGGTTAATTGTACAGGATAGCAATTAACTGATAACAGTTAATTTTGAAACTTTAGTTTCATCACCAAGAAGAAAACATTCGTTTACCTGTCTGAAATTACTTATATTATTTAATTCTTCTTCAAAATTAATCAACCTATCTACTTCATGTATTCTGTAATAATAAGTTATTTTGTACCATTATCTATTGAATCTTTTGTAAGTTTTCTCATCGGAGCAAGCTGAAATCTCTTAAGCAGATTGAGACGAAAGGGAAGAACGCAGATATTCCTTATAATAGAAAAAAATCCGTATCAGTTTATTTAGTTTACCGAAAAAAGGAATTTCAATGGATTCTCTTGAATCAACTGATCTTTTTAATAAATCTTGTTCTTCATTTGTTGCTTTTAAAACGAATGACAAGTCTGTAACATTAGTTGTCTTCATGAAACGCATGTTAGGAATCGTTCTATTCAATTGGGTGCTTAAACAAGGGAATTTGCAGATACTATTTTAGACAAAACAAAAAGAAGAGAACAAAGTCGAGGAAAAGAAAAAAAAAATCAAAGTTTGTTAAAGCGATTGATTGGACTTGACATCTTATATTCCAAACACGAAACGGAATAAAAGTAATTTGCCCTGCCGGATGGAGAAAAGAGGAATGGGGTGGGGTGTTCTTGCTTGGCTCGGATATCAGGTTTAGGATAAGAAAGAATGAGGCGACAGTAGGTTTCGTTGAATTGAGGAAATCAAAGGAGTTGGCATCTTTCATCTTTCTATGAGGTGATAAATAAAGTATGGTAAACTAAGTACATGCACAAATACACAGAAAAATTATAAACATCTCATAAAATGGAAAAAAAAAATGAAAAAATCTTTCAGTTTTTTTTTTAATGTCAAATTATGATAAAATAATTTAGACAAAAATATGCACCAGGATAAAAAAAAAAGTACTTAAATTTCTTAGTATGCTGTATTAAAGATCAGATAACTCAGAAATATTGTTAGAATGAATTATTTTTGAAAACATTTAGAACAATTTATAAAGATGAACTTTTAGAACCTTTCATACTTTTAGAACAATAAATTCGGATAAAATAAATATAGGTACTAAAAATTTTTAAAAATAACTGGCTAAAAGAGGTGTAATAGTTGAATGCAAATCTTCAAAAGATGTGTATACCATAAACAAAGAAAAATTAACATAAAACTATCAGAAAACTTTAAATCTCTTAAGCCAACTAAGAAAAAGCCAAAACATCATTTATGATGTTGAACACTAACCTGTCAAACGAAGAATTTATAGAAAATAAAATAATTCATCAACTGAAGGAGTCAACGAATTTTTCAAATTGAAAAGTAAAAAGTAAATAAATATCTTGGTGATGGAAGTTTCTACTAAAGTATACCATGATTTAATCAAACAAAAAAATATGGAATGGATGTCTTTGATAAAATATTTAGTCTTACCAAATGTTATAAGTGTAATAGTTTAGGACTATGAACTTGAATTGAACAAATAAAGAAAATTGCTCACAATGTGGGTGTGATAAGCATAAAAATGTAGAACGCAAAAATGAAATTTCTTGCATTAAGTACTTAGAAGATAATGAAAAATACCAGCTCAATCGCCCAACAAGTCATGAAGCAACATATCAATCGTACCCCTGTTTTGAATTTGAAATTGAGCTATTTATAAAGAAAACTGACTATGAATACTGACATCATTCAAGAAACAAAATTTGTTCAGTTAAACCTTTACCATGCCACAGCAACACATTTCTTTTCAATTCAGAGATAATTGGATCAAAATGTCGGTATTGTTTGCTTTCTAGAAATTTACTGGATTGATTCAAGAGTTGTAGGATTCTCAAATCGAGCAATTGGTTTCGTCCCTGAGAGATGTTAAGCATAATTTAGGCTTTGTGATCCTAATAGAAATAATGAAGATTTATTCAGCTTGTAGTGTTTCTAGACTACTTATCAAAATTCGCCAGAAAATATTCTTTTGATTTCTGTTAACAGCCTTTCAAAAGAATATATAAATATTACTTTAAATGAGCTTGAAGAATGTGCGAGGTTTCCACACGAGAAGTTCTTATTGTTGGAGATTTCAATTCAAAAAGTGTGTCATGGGGAAGAAAAATTCAGGCTGTCAGAGGAAAAAAATAAAACTCCCACTTTTCAAAAAGGCTTGGCATTTGTTAATAAAGAAAGCATTATTCCAAATCTCTAAGCTGCTCAAAATAAATCATGGATTAATATCACAATTAGAGATCCAATTTTACTGGATTAAATATTTAAATTTAAAGTAGATTTTGAATTTATGTATTGATCATGATTGCATTGTCTTTAAAAAAATACTGATATCAAAAAATTTAGAAAAAAAAATTATTAATGAAGAAATAGCCACCATGAGTTGGGATCAGAATGATGATATTGATCAATTTACAGAAATTTCACAAGGAAAATTTGTTATGCATGTAATAATAGCAGGTGTATAGCTAAAAAAAGTTGTCCAGAACAATTATAATAAGGAAAAATTTAGAAATTATGTTAGAACAGCTAAAAATAAAATATATATTGCATAGAATTTAGAAAATATGTCAAAATGAAATTAAAAAAAATATATAAATAATTAACGAATTTAAATGCAATGCTTCAAAAAGAGATGTCTGACTTTTCCATTTGACAAAATAACATTGAAAGCCTTTTGGGGTTCATTTTAATATTTCAAAAAATCCTGGCAGAAGAACGTTTCAGCTCAGTTTCATTAAAAAAGGAGATGGTAAAAAAAGTTTTACTGGAGCTTTTGAATTTTCATTTTTCGGTTGATGATGTGAAGGATAATTCCATTCTGAGCAACATTTCTGAAAACTGTAGAGCACCTCCAAATGCAATTGAAGATAACAAATCTGAAATTGCAATAGATAGTATCAATAATAAAAATTCCGAGAGAATGATGGTCTTAATGGGAATATTACTGGGAAATGTTCCTAATTAATAAACAGTTTCTTACAGCATTTTGTAATAAATGTTTTGAAAAACTTTTTCAAAAAAAAATGTAAAATAGCAGATTTAGGGTTCTTTACCAAGAAAGATAAAGCGGATCCAGAAATGTTTCGTCCGATTTCATTGTTGTATGCACTACAGAAAGATCTGGACACAAGTAAACAAGCAGAGAAGTTTTCCATCTTCCGAAAAACAAATAGGCAATCACCAATTTAGTTTCACTCCCGGCAGAAGTGTGCAAGAAGCAATTATCCTTCTCAAAGGATTGCTTCTCATTCGGAAGTCAACAGAGCAAACGCAGTATACTAATTTTATTTTGTGTGAAAAAAAATGCAATTAGAAGGGTGTGGTGAATCATTATTCTTCAAAATTAAAAAAAATATGAAATATCCAAAAAAATATTTTTTCTATTATTGGCGAGCTTTTGAATGTCAGGTATGTTTCTGTCTCCTACCATAATATGAAATATTTCCATAAATTTATAATAGCCTACCCACAGGGCTCAAATTCCGGACCTCTATTGTGGCTACTGGTTATAAATAATGCTTTATAATTGAATTGCTTAGCGATACAAAGATACCGGCATATGTGGATGATATATATTTGTTTTGGGTTGCATCAGGGAAGCATATAATAGAAACTAAAGTAAAAGAGCCTCTTAAAAAACTGGAAAGTTTGAAAAAGAATGTAAAATTAGAATTTGCACAAGAAAAGACAAAACTTATCACGTTAAGGAAAAAAAAGGAACACTACTTCATCCTCCATATTGTTCTTTCAATGATAACTCAATAAAACTCACTCTACAACTTAAAATATCAGGAGTTATACTGGATGGCAACATAATGGTCAAGCACATATTAACACAGAAAGAATGTGCAAAATTCTTAAAAGATTAACAATAGCCAAAATTCTAGAACGGCTCTCCAGGAAAGTTCTTAAAGTGCTCCAAGTAAGAGCTCTTGAAAGAATCCTCATTTGTGCTTCTTCTTCTAGGGTCTGTATGTAAAGTTCAGTAAATCGTAATTATTTAAAGAAAAGTACTTTGAACTGTAGCGGGAGCATTTAGGACCACTTCAACGATTCAAATCATTTATGAAATAGAAACAATAGATTTTACTTGTGAATCGGAATCAACAACGTTTAAGGCAAAACTTAATGTATGTGTTAATAACTTTTTAGAAATATATTCTGATTTCACAAAAATGGAAAATATACATGTACATTAAAACTTAGGTGGATATTCTGGCTAGGAAGACTTGAAATCTATTAAGATGACCAATTAGGAATTTCTTAGCCAAGAGTAGGACAGCGTGAAATGAAATTCTCTGAAAGGCCATGCCCTATAAGGGACTTTTGCGCTAATAAAAAATAAATCTAAATGTGAAGCTTTTAACCCTTAACTGGAGAGGTGAAATTTTAGGACTTAATTGGGGAGGTGCTGTCAACGAGACCGCATTTCATTTACACTCAAATTAAAATTTCTAATGAATGCATTAGTATAAAAAACTGCCAATATATTTTGCAAATATTTTTCTTGATATATAGATATGTTTTAGAAATTTTCTAAAATATATCATCATTGAAAGAAGTAAATGCGTTGGAACATACACTTTCTTCTCAAATTACATGTTACAATAAATAGTATTCTTGAAGAAGCATATTACTTTTTACTTTTTAAATCATATTTATTTTTACAGTATATGAAGCTATATAGAAGACAATATAATGAAAAATTCAACAATTATATGAAAAATAAAAAATAAAAATGACAATGGGTAAAATTGGCCCTTTTTTTATCGGCTTGTGTGACTTGCATAGCACGGGTTTCTAGGGTATTTTAAACATACAAGTTAAGAACTAGTATAAAAATCAATCTATAAATTCTTTATATATATCTCTTGGTATATTAATATATTTTATGAATTTTTCAAAATACATTATCACTAGAAAAATTAATTATGTTTGAACATACATATCAAAATCAGTTGAATGTGAACTTTCATCGAAAAACTCTTCTGTACAATTATCCTTATCACTAAAATCAATTTATTCTTCATTTAAAAGTGTCTGGAGCACTGCTTCATAATAGGATCAGTAAACTGAATGATATTTAGGGGCCCAAGTTTTAGCGCCCTCTGCTAAGCCTTGTTTATCACTGGGACACTAATAGGTAGAAACGGTCTTAGGGACCGCACTAGGGAGAAATAACTGAATTATTTTTAAAACATCTGCTGAAATCGCTTGAAAAAGTGCACGTGTATTCAAGGTCATAAAACAGGAAGCTACAGGGTCAACTCATTCAATTGAGCTAAAAATAGAATAGGGGTGACATAAAATCCATCACTAGCGGTCTCAAAGACCGCATGTCCCCATTTAAGGGTTAATTTAATATATTTTATTAAAATATCGTTTAATTAAAAAATATATATAATATAAAACTAAGCGAATATTTCTTAGATATTTCTTTTAAATTCGAACTTTACTGCCTTTATTTTAGCAAAAAAAGAAATAACTTGTTAGATTTTTGACAATTCCCTACCTGATTAACAATCACTTTCATTTGAAAATAAAACTTTCACTTTTTAATAAAGTCTGAAAAATGTATTTGCTCAAAGAATTATTACAATAATTAATATCTCAGTAATGAGTATGTTTTTAGTATGCACACATTAATATCATTTCTTAATTACATCAAAAAATGCCACGAGGAAAAATTAATGTTTGTAATATTAACTTTCTCGTGGTGGAAGAAGGTAACCATTTTTATTCGGAAAGGTAAGCATTTCTTTAAAATTGTAAGAAGTTAAATTAAATAACTGGTAGTTAATCGTTATAATAAACATCTTTCCATATTTTGCTACCAATTGTCAGTGCAGACAGAGGATGTCAAAGGAATAACGTTGATACCAATCCACTGAAGAGTTATTCATATTCGGAGACTTTATATTAAGAGAAAGAGGGGTGTTGAGAAAGAAATATTGCGTATTATAAAGAGAAATACGATTATATTGATTGATTCCATATGATCATATATGACTATCCATATATGATCATATCATATAATGTATATATTATATATAATCCATATATGACTATATTATTTTTCCAAACAAATACTCGTAAAAGAGAGTTCTGCTTCAAATATCCCTAAGTTGAAATTGCTGATAATAAGAGATCAGGAATTGCGAAATTTCACAAACGTCAAATACAGCTGTTAGCATCTATTTTTAAGTCTTTAAATACACTTATAGAAACAATAAACAAAATAATAAACCAAGATTTAACAACTGAAAATAAAAACTTACAAAATGTTCATCGACCATTGTAAAGACATATGACCGAATGCAGAACAGTTTGAAGAATTTTGTATGAAAGATTTTTAATAGAAGATAAGTGAAGATACACAGAGACCCATGTTGAAGCATAAGTTACCTAAATGACTAAAAAAAGATAAGTCTATTTTCTATCGAAAACGAAAAAAAAAAAAAAAAAAATGTTGAAAATTCGGGTTTCCTCAATTCAAAGAGATTTATGATTCTGAAAGGACTCTCAATGGGAAATTAGAAGTCAGAAGAGCGATAAAATGTGTTGAAATCATCAAGAAAAGATTTTAAAAAATATCATCTTGATGAATTTTTAAAAGTCATCAAGAGTTTTACGCTCGATATTTACAGAAGAAATTCCATTTCTTTATCCCATTGATATTCAAAGCGGAAAACTTCATCATAACAAAGATGTAAATAATAATATATCGGAAAGTACACCGTATTCATTGAAAGAAAGAAAACTGATGCAGATACTGCATATATCTTTTTAAACTTATTTCTGCAAAGTTTCCTGATGCTCCACCAATGTATTATTATACCTCCGATCTTTTGAAAAGAGCTCTCTGTAAATGTAAGCCATATCGAAAATTTTACGAAAAGCCCTTGTCTCAGACTTATAATCCAGAAAACTGGTTATCAGATTCAATATTTAAAACAATAACTTTTAAATTTAAATGAATTAAACAATTTCCAGAAACTTATAAAAACTTCTAAAATTTTATAAAGACTTTTGTGATGTAAGGAAATAGAGATTATCAACGGCATTACTGAGAAATATTAAAAACAAACATGATTTTCATTCTTCAGCATTCAATAATGTAAGTACTCGCACGGAAATATTTTTCAGACAATGAAAGAAGCTCACATTTCATTGCACCAATGCAGAACCTTGCTGGAAATATTTCCTGAAAAATAATCACAAAATTCCCAAAATCAAAGAGAAAAAAACTGCTTGAATTTTAATTGATATTATTGAAAATATAAATTTTTGGTCTTAACACTATGAATAATATTATTACTATGAATAATAAGTACTTTCAGATTTTGCGCTATAAGAAGTCAAATTTTAGCTTAATTTTTAATTAGAACAAATCACGTTGTCTTGCAAATTTTCACTCACAATATACAAAACTTGTTAGTTCTAGGTTCTAAGGTTTATTTTGTAGAGCAAAAAATATACATATTCGATTTTATTAGTAGTAAATTTAAGTATTATTTTTCAGAAATTCACTCTGCAAGTTTAAAAAATTAAATGCAAAATAAAAATATGAGCATTACATTATAATATCAGTATATATGTAATAAATCTTTTTTTAAAATAGATTAATTTATAAAAATCAAGATTCTTTTTTCCTTAAATGATATATATTTCTTTAATTTATGAGCAATGGAAGTCAATTTTTCTTCGGGATCCTGTTAAAGCTGGAAAACTTGAGAATCATTTCTGTTTCAGAATGACTTCAGCTAGGTAATGCAGAATTAAATTTTAGCCCATAATTGAAATTTTGAGATTTCTCGATAACTCCCTTTACTTGCTTATGAATTTTTAATAATTGTCATAGAGGTGAAGCATATAATGTTTTAACCAAAATAATTATCATGGTCAACAGTTTTTGTAAAACAATTTGGAAAATGATTACAAATAAAAATATTTTTTGATCTATTCATCTCGACATTCAAGGTAATTCAAGAGGTCTCTGCTCTTAATTTTCACTTACAAACGAAGCTAATGATGAAACAGACGAAGAATAATGATAAAAGACGCATGTAGCAATAAAACATCATGACAATCCATTCTATCTTCATGTGGATAAAACAGTAAACCAAATCTGAAGAAAAATCAATTTATTAAGTTTATGAGGGACTTAAACAACTATGAAAATGATATTTAGAAATAGTATAGAAGTCTTAACTTTATCAAACTACTTTTTCTAAATACCCGGATTCATAGACAAATTACAAATGCGAAACACTGGCGAAATTTAAAAATTATTTTGCTACCAAAAATCTATAACCATCCATATTCCAAACACCTTTACAACTGGAATCTAAGAACTTTCATGATTTTTATACATGAAACTTTCATGCCATCCTATTTCATGTGATATTATTATAAATAAAAGAATTTTTCTAGTTCAAGAGAAATTTGGACGCATCATCGATAGAAACAGAAACTCTTAACTGAACTCTGACTTCAACTTCAGCTTACAATTTTGTCAAGCGCAAGAAGAAAAAAATTAAATAGGAAATGTGGTATTGTGTGAAGTTTATAAGTACACTATAGTAGAAAATAGTTCATATATCCTTAGTAAAGAGATATTTAAAAAAAAAAAGAACGCATTCTTTTTTTATTATTAAAGCCCTTACGCTTTCACAAGGATATATGAAACTGCCAAACATTATTGAAATTGGTTACTTTTTCTCCTAATACTCGTACTCGCTATATTATGAATTGAGACCATCATAGCTTTTAAAGAAAACTCATTTCTTATTTTAATTGTTCATTTTAGGGCTAATGGGAAGTTCCAGAGTGCCTTAATGTGAGGAGTTTGACGAAGTATCAAAAATTGTGTTATTACTTTGTAAGAGATTAGAAGATAATATTTTACGATTCCCTTTACAGCAGGTAGAATTAATATTCCTGTTAGTAATATTCAAATGACTACTACATTCGAAACCGCAGGTTAATTTTTTAAAAAAATTCTCAGATAGTTTAGTCCAACTGGTGAAGTAATATCGTAATTATTTAATTTTACACAGATGTTTAAATTTGGGAGCTAAGAAAAAAATATTTATCTCTCTATCACTTGTACCTCTCATAAAAAAATATTGTGTTATCTAATTAGCTGCTGAATTTTTGCCAAATAGAAACTTTTTATCGGCAAAATCCTTCCTTCAAGATTTCACAAACAAAGAAATGAAGTGGAATCAGTTGCAACAAATGATTGTCTCCGTCTTTACAATTTAAAGTTTAATCGTCATTCAGATTCATAAGAGTTATTTTTTTTATTAAAGATGACATAAATCGTGTGTCTGATTCTGTTGACTGAATTTCTGTCCCCTCAAAGCTTTGGTAGCGGAAACATGTTAGTCCCCAGCTTATAGATTTGCAATTATAGTACCCACAAAATAGATTGAAGAAAAATGGCTTATATTACAATCCTTTCAGAAAAATGATTCTCTCCAGAATATTCTCTAAATATAAATGTATCCATTCCTCTTTATATGACGATACCCGTAACGACCGTTTTTAGATTCAGGTATAAAACTTTACGCCTACCTGAATCTCCTTTCCAGAGCGTCGCAAATAATTTAATGTCGGCAGAAAAAGACGTGTACTAGAATTCCAAGTGTATCTAAGGAATCTTCTTTTCCTTACTCCCCAACAAATGCATGCTACTGAAGATTGAAAACTTTTATTAGTGTCTGTGGCAAAGTGAGGAGCTATTTTTATAGCAGTTTACTTCGTGAATTCTCTTGGCACTTAGTAGTATGTATTTGTGTCATTTTGCTCTTGGATATTGAATATACGTTTTTTTTTTCTTTTTGTCGATTGCAAAAGTACAATATGCAAAACAGTTTAATACGATTACTAATGGTTTTCTTAAAATCTAGTTTTATAATATTACTTGTTTTTAATGTACAGGAAAATTTACAAAATTGACTATGTAGTAAAAATAAGGTAGGACTTTAACGATTCAGTTTATTAAAATCATGTCCAAACATCAATCCCCCCCCACACATTATATTTTATTTCCAATTATTTTTGATGGTAAATACTGTAATGAAAAAAATATTTCATGCATCATTACATTATTTCATAAATATATTATATGTTTCACAAAGGCGCATTCCTTACTTTACGTTTTCTCTCTCTATAAGTTATTATTATATTTAACCTTTGAAATAGGAATTTAAATTTTAGGTATTGTAATCTATATTTTTGTAGAGTAGCAAGTGATAGTTTTTAACAAATTCCGGTCTATTTAAAGAATGAAGATTTTTTACTTAAATTATTATTACAACCTGAACAACCTAACTCAAGTGCCGGTCATTTTGATGCTTTTTTCAATAGATTTGCATAATCTGTCGAAAGTATGGTGCAGCTGAAATGTGGTACATGTGGTAGAAATGGGTTTAAACAGATTGCATTGGGTTCCACTTAGTAGAGATTTCTCATTGGCAATTTTTGTCAGGTAAAATAGTTTTATTAATGACAATACAAATGTAATCGATCTCTTAAATAATATTTAGGGTATTAAGTTATTACATTAATAGAAACAATTATGCAATAAAATTATGTCAATTAAAATTATATTCACTGTCCCAGGTTTCATCTGAAATTCATTATTCACAGTTTAAAAGAATTACGTTTCGAATAAGAGTAATCATGCATCTCCGTATCAAGTTTTTAAAGATTCTCTTTAAGATCATGTACACATTTTTTTTTATGCTTTGTCTTTATCTAATGCGTATGGATATGTAAAACTAAATAAGATCCTTATTTAAACATTTATATTTTATGAAATATCTGAAGTATTAATTTTTCCTTAAGGTGGCATGAGCCCACCCCTATTAAATGGCTGAAAGATATATTTTTTTTTATTCTAATACTAGCACATCATTGCCCATTAAGTAAGGGGAAAATACAAAATGCTCATTTTTTTCTCACAAAAGTAAATTGTTTGTCACCATCACGGACTCATATAATTGCTAAAATTGTGACGTCTGACGTGTTGTCGACTGATTTCAGATTACCAAAATATTTTGAATCACATAACATGTAAGATAAAAAAAATTAAAAACATGTTTAAAGTTACAAACAGAATTGAACGTGAAAAGGAACGAATTATATTCTGCATTTGTTATGCAGATAAATTATGTTTTGTTTCTTCAGATCAATGAAGTTATGGACTGAATAGTGTCTTATATGAATCGAAGAACATATGTGGAGGAATTTAGCAGATGAAATATTACTTGCGAATAGTTGAATAAAATAGTACTTGTTAATATTGCAGCATCATCTTCTCATCAATGCTTTACGGAATTCAGTTCGTCAGTCTTAGCAGAATATTGTATATTAATAAAACAATGAATGTCATAAAGAATAATGAGAATTGATTCTATGATAAATCCATTAGAAGAAAATGGAAGAAATATGCACTCTTTTTCCTTCTACTTAATTACAAGGATGTAAACACTACTCCATTTATGAGTCATTCAAACTTCATTTTTTATGAATCTCCTGACGGCTTTCTTTCAAGAAATCCCCTTTTGTCGGCAGTAAAAGCTCCATGCCATTTGTCATAAGCTCTTCCTATCTTTTGGCACTTCCGAGAGCATTCGACGCGTGCCATATTTTGATTACGATCGTATAGGAAAAGCACCTAAGTATTCCAGTCTAAAAGGTTTAAGATGATTTAGAGAATTTCGTTGAAAATAATTTGATATTTTGCCACCATGGTGAAATTATTTAAATATATATATATATATATATATATATATATATATATATATATATATATATATATATATATATATATATATATATATATATTACACTTCACTAAATGAAAATTAAATATATTATGTAAAATTTTATATTCGAATCATTTTAACACATTAACTCACGAACAACATTCAACAAAACATATAATGAAAATAAAATGTCTGATTTTACCCAAACCTGGTTTAGACAACGTAGATAGTTTCCAAAGCTTCAACTTGCATATATGTTTGAATATATACATATTTAAAAAAAAATTGTTATAAAAACCTTTCAGCAACTTGAATAGTAGGTGAATGTTGTCTTCCATACCGTATTTTTGAAATGAAAAGCTTTTATGTTGCCAATTGCAGTCATGTTTGAAAATGAGATGAAGAAGAAAGGGCACGGAAAATATGATTTAGATTTTCAGCTTTGACATGACTCAAACTGCTAAATATTCAGATCTCTTCTTATAGCAAAGCACCCCAAGCAGAGTTTTACCAAGACATCCATTGATTCACAATTACTCCTCAGATGATGAGATGTCAGAATTTTACAGATAAGATACCACATCGATGAGGAAAGCACTGTCCGCATATGTGTATGTTAAACCAAGAGTGTTATGTCTTTCTTGCATGTTGACATAAAAGAAAAAGGTGTATTCGATAAAACTTCCTAGGCTTAATCATTACGATTGGTAGACCAGAAGTGATTTGAGAATACCTAAAAATAGTTAAAGTTAAAATCAAAATGTATGGAACAAACTAATTAAAAATACTAGAAAATATTAAATGGTCCAAATTAGAAAAAAAATCAATCATATAAAATTAATTATTACTATAATTTAATAAATGTGAATTAAAATGACCATTATCAAAAATAAATTCAAATCAGGATTTTTTTTTCTCTGCGAGGAGCCAGAATTTCGTCCAAAAATTGACCCATTGTTATCCAAAAATCTCAAGAAAGAATTGATTTACAAAATAAAAATGCCATAAAATGTGAAAAAAATTAAGACATTTAAACATCAAACCTAGAAAAACAAAAATTAAATGCAAAATTATAAGTTTATTAAAGCACCAAATAGTAAGAAATTCTAACAACTCATTTTTAATTCTCTACAAACAATTTAGCTGGAAAGACCAAGAAATTGAAGTTCCGGAAAATCTATAAATAAAATATAAAATACACATACAGCAATGCATAAAATTCAAAGTTCAAATCTAGATAAGCAAGCATGGAATTAGAAAATTACAAATATAGTAAAATAGTAAATATTTAGTCATTCAAATAGTCAACACTGATACTTAGTACTCTGCATAACCTGTAATATTTAAACATTTAATATACGCATTTTTGATCAATTAAAATGGCACATAAATATTCACAAATGCTAAAAAGATATAGAATATTTAATGACACTTACGAATGTTTTCATTAATAGAAAGAAACAAAAATTTGAGCTTTAGAAATGTTTGCCTTTGCAAATTGTGTTTCTTTGCTAAAATTTCAAAGAAAGAACTAGAAATGATGTGTATCGAAGATCATTTAAATATAAATAATAATGGCTACATTAAAGTAAAACAGTTTCTAACCTAGCTTTCTTTTTATTCAAACATTCTTCCTACACAATTTAAGGGATTTATATGGTTTGTCAATTCTTAAGCGTTTTTATTGCCGGAATTTTGCCTTTTTCTTAATATAACCTATTTTATTTTTCAGTGTGTTGAAGATAGATTATTATCAAAACCAATCGAGGCATTCAGGAAGTTAAGATAAGGAATTTGTTTGCATTACAAAAAAAGCACGCGAGACTCTCGTTAAACAGAGATTGTTTCGATTATTAGCGCTATGTATGATTAGTTTCTTTTAAAAATCTCATTAATGGTATTTTTCAAACAGAGCAACAGTATGGTAAAACCTTTTATGGGCGTTGTCTTAATACTTGACTTTGAAACACCCAATTACTTTTTTCTTTGAAACACCCAATTTAAAATAAAGAAATCTTAACAAAACATCACAGAAAAGAATTTTTATATAATTTTCATAAAATTAAAGAATCATTATAGAATGACACAAGATAATCACTATAAGAATATAATTACTATTATGTGTTATAAAAAACCGATATGTTTTTCTTTTTCTTAGTTTAGTTATATGCTGAAATGTGTAAAGATAACCCGAATTCGAATACATTATGGCTGCTTCTTACTTTAACAAACGAGTTCATGTGAAATTTTACTCGTGTCATGGATCATTGCATTTGAATGGCTTGACCGATATTTTTGATTTCCTTCATAAAACTACTGTAACATTTAATTTTCATTGTTTTTAAGGCTTCTTGTTTAATAATGGATTTTTTTTCAATTTAAAGCAATATTATATCTTAAATGAGGTGGGGATTAAGAATCAGATTTACCTAACTCACATTCTCAAGTTATCACAGGAATTGATAAAGAAACACAACTTCCACTATAATTAATATCACAAGTTTTGAATTTTACTTTGAATTTTTTTTACTATGAATGGCAGTGCAAATGAAATGAAAGAGCAGGGCAATTCACCTTCCATTTGCGAACACAAAAATGTAACATGGTAATGAGTCTTGCGTCTTCTCATGCATTTGTATGAAGTTTTCCTTCTAATTTAAAAAGCTTGTAAAATTCAATAATTGTTAACAAAAACTATTTCAATCTTGATTCAACTTCAAATATCACTATGCATAGATAATAAATATTCGTTTTCTGACAATAAAGTTTGCACAGTACCTGCAGTTTATTAGATTTTGAGCCATTTATATGTGCAAATAAAATAAAATAGTGATTTGAAACCCATATATAATGGGAGGAATCTATAAATATCCAGAGAAAAATCGATTGAGTAAGTTTTATTCCTTTACCTCTTATAAAAGTATTATTTATCAAAATTCATTTTCTAATAGTTGTGTTTCATGTTATTTACGCATCTTTTTTCATTATCAATATCTAGAAAGTGAAGTATAACATGATTAGTTTATTCATTGCTTTAACAGAATGATTCTTGTGTTTGTCATTCTAAAATATATTTTCTGAAACAGGAACAAAATCCGAAGTCATTAGAAAGTTCTTATCTCTTTTTAATGCATTTCCCGCCCTGATTCGTACACATGGATAGCTCAGTTCAAAACGAGACACCCTATTTCAAACACGTCTCGCCAATCGATTCCAGCCAATCATTCATCGATGTATTTATTTAGAAGAAATGTCGACGGACAGTTTTCAGTTAATGGACGACGTAATGTGATCTATAAACCCCTAAAATAGCGAGTGGAACGAAATGAATTATTCAGTTCTCCATTTAAACTAAAATATGATTCTTCATCTGAGCAATGCGAAGTGGAGCTTTACTATTAATATTTATGTTTCGTTCAGACTAATGGTGCTGAGCTGAGGTAGCTTGTTTTCTTTTTAATGCTTGTTTGCAGCAGATTCCTGTTTTATGCTTGTTTGAAAATATTTTCTCATGAAGAATTTTTATTGTAACCTCTCTTCGACGGAATGTTCTCTCCCGTGTCAGCAATAAATGATCTTAATCAGAAAATTCGATATTGCAATGAGAATAAAAGTGTACATAAAAATAGTGAATTTGTTTGTAATCTTTATTATTACGTACTGTTATTTTACTTAATCTGTTTTATGTTTACAAAGATGGATTTTTTTCACTGAATTCCTGACCTTCTAGGTTTTTAAATTTCGACCTATTTTACATTTTCGGTGACAGTGAACAGTATCAATACTTATAAAATTTCAGCACATGAATTTCTATCCACATTAATAGCAATAATGATATGAATGTAAGAAAAAATAATTTTAAGACGTTTATGGCATTGATGATAATGAGGTCCATGTAAAATATTGACTAAATATATCTAAACTGAAAAATCTTTTAGCCTGTTCGGTGTTGTGAAATGATTGTATGGTGGCGCCCCCAAAGTGAAGCGAAAATAATTCTGTAACGCGAGAGTGACGGTGTAGAGAGAGAGAGTGTGTGGAAAGCACGCGAATAAAATGGAGTTGTTCTAAAGTCTCTGCCATCTGATTTGTGTTGTGAATTATATTAAATGTGTGCGTAGAATTGGCGAAATAACAGAGCCCATTAAAACATTTTATTTCAAATTTTTTTATTCGTTTTATTTTATACATTCGGAATATATGAAGATTTAAATGGAAATTATGGAGATGATACAAGAAAATGCTTGTGCTATTTTAATGTTTTTCAAAGATGTGTATTTCTCACATGCTTCGTGGATTTATTATTCTTTATATTTTATCTCTTCGAGCTAATTAACCAATTATATATATATATATATATATATATATATATATATATATATATATAGGGAATTATATAAGGAATGTGAAGGTTAATTTTTAAATGATTAAAAGTCTCCATATAATAATCTAACGAATTCAGAAATTCTGCATTCGATAGATTTTTCAATTATTTCCTCTATCGTTATATTTTCCTAACCCAAAAACGTTTGCGTAATCAATTGCAACTAAAATTTGCTAGCATTTATATTTCATAATTTTTAGGAAATAAATTTCTTTGCACTGACAACAGTTTAAATGCATCCAAATAAGTTCAGTGAGGAGAATTTCAGTTTGCTTTCTGTATTCAGTATTTCGATAAAGAAACTCCTATCTTTCCTGAGCTGTTTGTAAATAAGACGGACCCACGACACAAATATGCTAGAACAAGGGTAAAAAGGAACTACAGCATCATAAAGAAAATCCAAACAGGACCTGAACAAACTTGTTCACACCAAGATCTTCTGAATGCATTAAAAACAAAAACCCATCTCCAGAAAAAGATCTTCTATTATTTCGATGATCATCTGCACAGCCTTATTAAATCATAAATTATTTATATAGAAAAAATAAGTGAACCTAAAAAAATGTCAGGAATACAAATACATAGGCAACAGAAGGTAAATGAAATAGAACTAACAGAAGAAATAATTGAATATCTAATGGATAGAACTAATAAAATCGACAGCAGAAAAAAGATTTTAAATTGAATATCAAGATATATTTAGATAAATTTAAATTAAAAATAAAGAAAAACTAAATAAATAATGTGAGAGAAAATGAGTGGGAAATGAAATAAAAAACAGAGGCAAGATAAGTATTAGTCCAAAGCGATCCTAAGAAAAGAATGTAATGTTGCTTTCAATGAGGATAAACGCAAAGCCAGATGAAGAATGAGCGAGGCTGAATTCAATTCGGTTCAATTCAATTGTTATGGTTTGGTGGACCATTTCTGTATCGTGTGTAAGAGTGGGGGATTTAAAGAGCGGACTGAACATAAAATTTATGAATTCTTACGGGCTTTCCACCGTAAAATGTTCTTAATTTCTAACCGGAAACATCTTAGATTATGTTCTATGTGTCCGCAGAAGCATGTTGCTGGTTTATTAAAAAGGCGTACCTGATATTTTTTGAAGAGGTGTGCCTGATTCGAAAATTCCTTGAATGGCATTGATTTCATTGATATTAAAATATCTTCCCAATCCTGTTGTTTTCAATTTCATTAACATTTTTATTCGTTTTTTTAATCTTTCTCTTATTCTAGTTTTCTATTTTGTAATTATTGTGATAAATGTTACTTTTTAGTTGGATTTTTGTATGCGTAAAAGAGGAATGTATTTGATATTTTGGAGAATTCAGTTGGCTTCCTTTATTTTCTTAGTATTATCTAACTCAAAATATTGCGATTTTGTTGTTGTAATCAGTGATATACAAAACATCGTTTGAAAGTTAGCGTTTCAAATTAATAAAAAGTTAGCAACTTGATTGAAGTTAGACGATTTTCCTGTTGAAGACAGAAGAGCCAGAGCAGTACATTTTCAATAAAGAAAAAAAAATGTGTCTTGTGAGTTGAAATGATAAATCCAACTCATATTGAATTTTCGCGAACAAACTAACAATAATGATTTACTTACCAGAAAGTATTGATAACTGATTCATTTTATGAAAATTTTTATGCATGAAAAAGCTTTTTTTTATGAAAAAAAAATTAGCAAATTTCTATATTAATTTTTTTTTCTAAACTAAGAAAACTAAATTTCTGTTTTAGCAGCGCTAATTGACAATAAATTGAAAGTCAAAGGGTTAAGATGAGATTCAATAAACATTTATGAATCTGGATAAATAATGTGTTGGGACTGTAATGCAGTACAAGAATTTCAGTACCGATGATGTATAGCACACGATCCCATATTGATGAACTGTGCTCCATAAACAGATAGGCGCACTTAAAAGACGGCAGAAAAAAAATACATTGATTGATTACCATAACACGTGGAATTGTAAAAACATTGAATGTATTATAACAGAAGAATGTCTTATTTTAATGTCTCATACACACGTTCATATTTGATTGTTACCCTCTTTAGGAAATAGGGATGAAAATAAAGCAACTTAGTAGCACTTCTCTGGGTCAAAACAAAAGCGCAATGATTGTACAAACAAGCACTGAAATTGAGCCTCTTGACACCTTTTACACTGGAAATATATGAAATTATTCTAAAATATTACTGTGAATGAAAATTTAAACACTGAAATAAAAATAATCAAAAGTAACATTAAAACAAATTGTGTAAAAATTAATTTAGAGTACGAATGAAAAAAAAATACAATGAATTTTTTTATCTTTGACATACACAAAAGCAAACGTTACTTTCAAAATCATAATGCTCAAACACATTAAAAAAATTCCCCATGCAGAAAAATTAATAACGAAAAACAGCCGCTCAATTCTTTTTTGTGTCTCTCAAAATGGTCATGACTGAACATAATACTCAAATCATATTCCCAATCTGTAGATCTAAGGACAAACAACAAATGAGAAGAGAAAAACAAACTCGTGTTTCATGAAATCCTTCGACTCTATTATGTATTTTTTTTTCATTTGAAGAAAGCTCAGGATTAAAACTATTGAAGCAATCTTTGTAGAGACCAAATGATTATTTATTGATAAATTCTATCATGCTCTGTTTAGGAAAATGGAATTCACGGTTTTAGGGATGGTTTGACTGGAGAGGCTTCTGGGCGCGACACTCCGATGCCATTACTGTATTAGATTAGGTAAGGGTTTCTCCTGCTATGCCAGGAGATAGCGATAATGCACTCTGCGGCGTATTCAACTGCTGTTAGAATACGTCTACATGCGAAGAAGATTTTTTTCTGCAAGCCCAAATCCTTTGAGGTAGGCAGGGAGAGGGATATGTCTGGAAAGAGAATGATATCTTCCAGAGCCCAATTCGTTGGATATAAACTGGCTTTTCAGATAATGTTAAAGACATTTTTCTTTACTCCAAGTGATCAAATGAAAATAATAGCCATATTTTATTTCTTCAATTTGGTTTACAAATCAAATAATGAATAACTAATCATGAAATCTCGCAAGAATCTAAATAAAACCCAAAGAGTACAAATATCATCTAGGACAGTATACAAACGACTCTTTTAAACTGGGAACACTTAGAAATAATGATAGATAAACAATAAAGTGCACAGATGAAAAGTAATCAAATGAAAATAAGAAGTTTATTTAGTTAAAGAATGTTTGATTACATAGCAATACGCATTTTTTCAACATATATAAATTGAAGCAAATCAAATCTCGATTAAAACCCATGCAACTTTAAAAATCTTTCTTAATTACACACATGAGAATGTACTTATAATTCAATTTATGCTGCACTAATGAAATTGCTATGAAACTTCAATATCTTTTACGTTGCCCACTTAGTTCATAAAACTCGCATAAAAAAAATTTATGGTCACATCCAAACATGAACATATAACTATATATTTGCATATGTGCGTATCTACTTCAAGATAAAAATCACTTACAAGAGCACAAATAGCATTCTAAGATTCTATTTTTTCCTTTCAATCATATATATTATTTATAAATTAAATTTTTTAATACTCATTTGGATCAGAATTATTGGGAGTCTGCGAGATTGGAATTTAACCATAAAAGTGTAAAGAGAAATGTAGTCCTAGGTGCGAGACGAGGCAACGTTATGACCTAGTCTTAGTCCTTATCTAGCCCTTACTTTATGCCATAATGGGACAATATTATGGCTACCAGTAAGGTGGGTGCATAACAGCTGAGTTTCATCAGAGTAATTCTGTTCAGGCACACAGGTGAAGCTCCTGACTGGCTTCATGGAATTGATGACATATGGAATGCATTAAGTCGAAAAATTAATAAATTTCTGATTCGATCTAAATGTGGTTTTATCGCTGTAACATCAAGTGATTTCGAGAATGTGGTGCCATTAAAATTCTATTATGATACTAAGAATTTTTAGCTTTCAAAGCAAGAAGTATCAAGCAAAGTTTAATCGTGAATTTAAGGCCTTTCAGTTACAATCTGACTAATTCTAGAAATATATCCTTCATCAGTGTTGCATGGTGAATCTACAAAAAACTTTGACAATCTCAATCACAGTTCCATGCAAAAACACCTTGTTGCTGAGAAAAAAGAATTGTAGAAATGATTCAAGAAGGCTGATACATTAGACCATTAGAGCTTCTTTAGGGGGAAAAAAGCAAAAGACAACTGGTCGAATCCACAGCAACCTTTTTAGATGAACAATCCTCTCTCACTGGTTAGCAACAGGAAATGGTCACCTTGCAAATCAGTAATTCGGTATCCTGGTCCAGATGCTATGGGTTTTCCTTAAGGAATGAGTGTTGTTGTCATTGTTTCTAATGGTACACTTGTCAAAGACAAGCTCGCTGACGAAATCAGCTGTTTTAAGCCGAGAGAGCGCTTCTTGTTTTTCAGTAGAGACGTCAAGAGTACGTCATAGCTACTCACGCGTCACAACCCTTTTTATGGGGCGGACTTCATTCATGCATTGCATTCTCTCATCCGCAGATCGTAATTTAGACCTGAACCAGAGAACGATCAGCTCTGATCCAGTACCCCCAGTGTTATTGCGACTTGGAGGAATTTGTGGCCACAACAGATTTATACGTGCACCAGCCACCACATACAAATTAAGGAATGAATGGAATTTTAAATAATTCTGCCAACAAAGTGGATTCCATTTGCTTCAAACTCTTTTAAAAAAACAAGCAAAACAAACTGGACACAGAACACCAATCACTAACCGCAATTTATAATTCATAGCGCATAGGAAACATGCCAAAATGTAGTAATTTCCTATTTCTTTAATATATATATATATATATATCTGTTATATACTTTTTATATAAATATTATATTTTATTCGCTTTGTGATTGGTTGCTAGTAAGTCGCCTGACACATGACTTTTGAAGATTATTTTGCTAGCATTGTTTGAAATATTTAAATGAAAATTTATTTATATTCCACTTGAAAGTAAAATAGTGCCAAAAAAGGAAAAATAAAGCTTAATTAACAGTAAACGTATTTAAAACTATATTTTTTTAAAATCTTACTGTAATACACATCGTCCGTGGCAACATTAATGGATAGCTTTCTGTGTTGTTTACTTTTTTCGCGTAACGGAAAGTTTTCCTCTCTCGGCTAGCAATGCACGTGTTAACACTGCTTTGTTTTCATAAGGTAATGGGGCATCCAGCGATGGTTCTCTGTTTTTTATCAGAAAGTCTCAGCGCTATATTTTGCACGTTGATGTGTTGGCGGGTCACAGTACCACGTATATGAACTGTGCTCATATACCACAAAAAAACGGGTTCACTTTATGGTGGGACTAGCTTTCTCTATGACCTTCAATAAATCACAAGGTCAAAGTATTCAAGATTAAAGTGCAATATGTTCATGTGGTCAGTTGAATGTAGCATTTTCTTGAGTGAAATCTACAGCTCGATTTAGAATCTTGGATGAAGTAGGCATTATCAAAAATATTGTTCTTTATTTTATAAAATATCATCCTTTCATTAACATCATATTTAACGAACTAACTAATTAATTAATTTCTTATCAGTTCCTAATTAATATCATACCTAAGAACACATAATTTATTATATTACATAGGTAAATTTTGTTTTTTGTGTCAGGATAAATCGTGATACCTATAAATACATATAAAATTTTACGGTCACCTTATACCAGTAAATTCTAAATGATGTCCAATTTGTTAAGTTAAAACACGTCAGCCTTTGAAGTTGCTCTAGATAGTATTTACATCACTCAGATTATTGAATACATGAAGAAATCTTGAAATATTTAACATTCCGTTTTAAATATTCTTTCACGCTTAAAAAAATGAAAGATGTGAAGATTTTTTTTATACAGGGGAATAACACCATACATCATCATCTTTTTGGTTCATTAACTTTAACGAAGATATTTCATATGATACCGAAATTCTATAATAAACGTAAATGCAATTTGGCAGGCAATTCAACATTTAATTTCAAATTACCAGATTCTGTGCAGTACCATGAAGTTGAATTAGCTTCTGACGCGTGCACCATGTTTTTTAAATTTCAATATGATGAGCACTTAAGTATTTCAATGTTAGTACAATAATTTTTTTTTGTTATATGAATAATGATTCAAAGACATTTTTCTTCTAAATGCAAATATTAAAAATAATCCTTTGTTTTGATTTCTTATTGGGATTTTATTTACTTTGAGATAAAATGAATCCAAAATATCATAAATCCAATTGCTACGCAAATATCCAATCGAAACGAACAATTTAAACAATCAGAAGTATTAGACGTTTTGATTTATAAATTGTTTAAGTATTATCATGTATCATAAACATGGTTTATTAAATAAATATTTTACATTTTTTTTTAATTCGTCAAAGTTAATTGACATTTCAGTTGGTTGCTTTCACATGAGAAAACACTTTAATCTGTTTTGCTCTTTGAATCATTCACCATTTATATCGATCACGTTGAAAGCATTTATTTTACACTGACATATAATAAATGTAAGAAGATATATTATTATCTAAAGCTTTATTAAATCAGATTAGTCCTCTTTCACTTTTAGACTTAGAAAAAAGAAATTCCATCTGTTTTATAATTCATAATCTTTTATCAGTTTCATTTAAGAAATATTTCATTTTCCATTCATTCTTGGATAGAAATATTAGACCAATGAATAACAATTCAAGAGTTATGTAATGCGTTTTCCCATTTCAAATTGCATTCTCATTAAATGTAGGGAAATGAATTCATTTGGATCCTAATTTCAATTGCAGAGATGAGCAAATAATATCATCAAAACGTCATTTTCTCCAAGATGGCGATAACACAATATCTAATTTAAAGCCGTCTTCAAATGTATAAGCAGAAAAATTCAACTTCTGACTTCATGATTTAATCTCATATTAATATCGGTTATAGTAGCAAGTTTAATATCATATAAATTTTAATTTCAACTTATTATTCCTCGCCCACAAAAAATTTATGCATTTATTGTTGTTGTTGTCGTGTCTATGCATACAGTGTTAGTGCAAAAGATTAGAATCCTCCAAAAGCATTGGTGACAAGATCTGCAATTTCTGGAGCCCGATGGCTAGGGAGTATTTTGATTGAGGGGTGCTCCAAGTTGAAAGAGGGAACCGATAATGGTCTAACAGTCAAAAACATGATCTGTTGGTTTACTTTTGGGTGGTAGGAGGGAAACAAAATAGCTCCCGCTGACCAACAGGGAGAAGTCCAACCTTTCCGGAGGCAATGGCACCCCTCTTCTATGAATAGCGTAATATGCATTTATTAAAAGTATTACATTAAAGCAATTCAATTTTTAAAAAAAGTTTACTGTAAAGGCAAAATTATTATTCGTATTAGAATAAATAAAAACTGTGATTTATTTATTTATTTCGAACATTTTAAGATAACAATATTAATTCTATATAAATATTCTAATATAGACAGAGATATATCTCTTACTATATTTGGGCAATAATGTGACAAGGAAATTCTCGTCTTTTTGTAGATGTTCATTTCTTTAAATTATATTTCTAGATTCAGGTAGCGTGACTGCGATGAAAATACTGCTCGCAACTATGACTCACAACTATGACTGTAGGGGAGATCGAGCTGAGATAATTATGTTAACAACTGAGCTTTTTTCATGTTTTTGTGATTAATTTCTGTTTTTTGCTTCTAGATATCGATACAATGGCTATCCAGGTAGATACATTTTTATTTAGGTAAATTTTATCTAGTTATTTATTTAGATAAATTTTATCTATTTAGATCAATTTTTATCTTCATATAATTTATGTTATTGTAAAAAGATAATTCAAAAATGCCCTGATGACTTTGATCTCAAAGTAAAATGACAATATTGATAAAAGTTACTATATCTTTAGTCTTATAAGATAGAATACACTAATTAATTAAACATTGTTACGTTCATTTTTCTAGAATAGTATGTATGAAAGTGTTATTGTGTTTCAAACTCTAGCTTATAGTAAAATTATATATTTCAAAATCTATATGTTTTTTTTATCAAAAAATAAACTAAAATGTCAATCCTTCTACTACTCTGATAAGGAAGTAAAAATAGATCTTACAACATATAGGAACTACATTATGCTTTCTTAAGAAGTTTCAGTTTAATTCAGTTATTAATATGAATTAGAATTCAGTTTCAGTTATGAATAATAGAAAACAAATTTCAGTAACAGCTGCCTTTCATATCATTCCAAGTTTCTTTCTTTAGTGTTTTAAATATTCTTGATACACCTTATGCATTTCCTAAGAAAATATTCGAAAGGTAAGGAAACTAAAATATTATCTGTAATTATCCGTAACTTGGAGTAAGATTTGAAAAAAGTTTATGATTCATTTTGATCCAGAAGATTTCACAGAATATAAAAACTGTATATTGCCAAACAAATAAAGTAATAAATAAGAACCAATTGTGGTAAAATGACGCAGTCATCAACTTACTTCATTTAATTCCCATTGATTGGAAATGTTAAAAAATCTTTGATATTTAATAGAGTTAATAAAAATAAGAACATAATAAGTAATAACCATAAAGAGTTTATCCTACAAGATAGATCATGTGTAACAAAGATAAATATATTATCAGCTAATAAACGACATCATGTGTTATACTCCTTGAATATTGCAGCAAGTTTTTCAAAATACAAACTAATCCTAATCAAACAAGAAATTGTCGGTAGCGGCTTCATTGCGAGAATTTTTACTATTTATCTGCGAGAAGTGCTATTAATATCCTTAAATCGGTGGAGTTTCAGTACTAGAAGAACTGGGTCATTCATTGCCTTGTTCCACTCGCCAATTTGGTACGGTCTCCCCTACGTTAAAATACGATGCAAACTTACTGATTCTGACTCTCGTCAAATTTGTCAGTTGAAGAGAAATTGTCACATAAAGAGTTTCTCCATAAGGAATGTTTCAAGCAGCATTTTGAGAGCTACATACCCGGAATTCAAAGTTTAAAGTAAATGCCTTAGAGCTCTAAAATATTCGCAGTTATAATACTGTTTCTGACATATTTTCATATCCATTTTTAAAACAACAAAAAAATCATTTCCCCATATTTAAATATAGAATTTTTTTTAAATGTCTTTTTTTTTCAGATGAGTTCATTCCTATTAATTCCAATATTATTATTTTGAACAGATTCAGTGTTTGAATTGACTGATAACAAAGTCAAAAAAATTATCTTAAACTTTAAAAACCATAATTACACATTTTAAGACATATAAGGCTGCATTTCTCGGTAGATAAGAATAAAATTCCGTTTTTAATATCGATCTTATTAGTAAAAATGTCAAAAATAAAAATAAACGCAAAAACTTTATTACTCGAACTTATAGTTCAAAATATTTTGATTGTAATAATGTTTATCTGCTATTTTGAGTATAAATTCCAAAACAAATAAAAAAAGGAGTTTTTTTTTTAAAGAAGGGATCACTATTCTTTAAAGTAAATCATCTAAACAATTTTATTTCCATTTTTGAATTCAGACAGTCAAGGTAAACTCTTGTATCATTTAGTAATTATGTTTTTACGATATATTTTGTGATTAGTTCTCAATGATAAGACAGACAATGTTTGCATTCAAGGAATCCCTTCACTCATACCAGACATAGACAGACACACCAGATTAATCTTAGAATCAATTTTATTTTCATCTTAATCTATGAATACAAGTCGATTAATCCTCGAAGTAATTTTGGAAAAATGACAAATAATTGAAAGATTATGCGCAGTTTCAATTATAATTCTCATTTAATCGAAGAAGAAGGGAAATAAATTTATTTGATGTTCAAATTCAGTTGAGGAGATGAATTAACAGTATCATTAAAGAGTCATTTTCTTAAAGCAAACTTCATGTTTAAAATTACCTTCAAGACGTACATGCAGGCAAAATTAAACTAGGTAGAGAATAAAGATCATAATATTACTCTCCAAGATTTGGAATAAAAAGCAAATTTAATTTTAGTAGAATTTTTTTACTTCCCAGTTATTGCTCTTTTTACCAGAATATTCAACTAAATACTTATTTGCTGAAAAGATTACATTAACGGAATGCAATTTAAAGAAAATGAGGTTCTAAAATTTACCTTGAAGACAGGTTTTCATTTTGGTATATCTAGAACTTCTTCATTTCTTTTCATTACCTTTTCTCATATATTTTGAAATTTAAATGGCTTTCATACAGAAAATCCATTTAGAGTAATTGCTATCTGAAATTCTAAAGTAAATGCAAGTAACCGTGCATCGAAAGATAATCAAATAAAATACTTCAAATCCGAGGCATAGACATGAAAATGCAAAATTTTCAATTACAAAACCGTTGAATGGATGCAAACTACAAAATAAATTACTATTTAATGATAAGAAAATGGTTTACTTCAAATCGGAGAACCAAAACTAAAATTATGCATGCATCTTTTACGTAATATTTATATCCTTGAAATATTTTCATAATAAAAATAACCACATTTGTTACATATTCTGTACTAGAAGTTAACAAAAAAGTTCTTTCAATATTTTTCTCTTTCATATTAACATTATTAACAAAGTATCTTAAAATTTAATCACTTAAAATATCACTTCATCCCTAAAAATGGTAAAAATATTTAACTTTTAATGAATAATTTTAAAGTAAACTATACAGAATTGTAGCCTATTTCAGTAAATTACACACTTTTAAAGGTGAGGCGAAAATTCTTGAAAAAATAATTCAAACCCCAAAATTAGTTTTAAGAAAATTCTTGGAAAATATCTGGTAAAATTGACAATAATTTGCTATTAAAGCTAATAAAATGAATCATCCAAAATTGTAGCATGCATACTATTGCAATTATACTAATTTCTTTTGAATATGTTTTGTATTAGTTCTTGTGAATAATTCATTAGAAATTCAGACCAATTGTTGCCCTTAAGTCCAGATATGCCTAAACACATTATATCCTTAACTATTCTTATGGTGTTCAATGCTCCAATAGTTAATAAAGTTTCCATGTTCATTTTCTGATTCCATATCAGAAGCACTAAAAGCTATTATTAAAAAAATTGATTTTCTGTGTTAAGAATTTGATCAATTGAGGATGGAAAACACAGCAGAAACAAACAAAGAATCATACCCCATAATATTCGGGTAAATTTCGGGTAATATTCTGTTTTGAAATAGCTATCCAGTTTTATGCTTAGAATAAATTCAGGAATGTTATTGAGAACCTTCTGTATTTCTATCTATACAAAACATTAAAAAAAATCAGGAATGACAATACCAGAAACGTGTCAGGAAAGTTCATTCCAATTTATTATACTCAATAATCTATTCACCTGTAGCGGTGTGTATCGGTCATCCTTATATGAGAATGTCCGACTCCCTCAAAATATCCTGTGTGCAACTGGAAGAGTCTAATTCTGATCAATCAATAAATAACGAATAGGTTGTATCCTGAAAAAAATTAAAAATAGAAAATCGATAAAAAGGGCCACTGTATCACATATTCCTCAAAAGTAACTTTTAGTCTAAAAGAAAAATATCACAACTTTAGGAATTACTATTATTGATGGTTTCATTTGCTCATAGTGTACTTTACAAATTTCTTTAAACTATACAATTAAAAACTATTTCAAAATTGAAACATTTTTACAAGACTTATCTTATTATTATTTTTTCATTTTATAAAATCAAATCTATTTTTGTAATACGAGAAATGGAATTTAAAAAGAAATTTGTTTCAGAAGAAAGACAATATTAATCAGTATTCAAATATTTTATAAAATTTATCCTAATAGAAAATAAAATCATGTTTATTATTGGAATGTTGTAATTGCAGATATGAAGTGACATTTTGCTTCCTATTTCGCAAAGCATTTTATGCCCAATTATTTAATATCTTTGTTATCTTGTTGTTTGAAATCCGAGACTTGATTAATAACTTCTGGAATGTATTTTACAATTCTATTTAATGCTTGTCAGTTTGAAGGAATTTTTTTTTCTGTGACTAATAACTTTGTAGACTGCCAGTCAGAAGATATATGCCGCTGTTAGTAACAAAATTAACAATTGGTGGTTTGAGGACCTTCTTTGTTCTTGAGTCTTCTTGTATCGGAGATTTAGAAACCTTTCGAACAATTAAATTGATCCATTAGATGGACTAGTATATGTTGTTGCTGCACCATTTATAACTTTTCTCATCAATACAATTCCCTTTTATAAATTTTAGTATTGATAATGCTAAGTTTTCAATAGCAACTTTCAGAAATAGCGTTCTCCCAAATATGTTTTTATATTCTTCAACCAAAGATATGTCTTGTTTCGTACAACTACTATGAAATATTTACCATTATTTTTCATTTTCTTCGGCATTCGAAATAGACAGCAGTTATTTTTCGAGTTGAATTAATTCTTTAGCATTACTTCACCTTTTCATGAAAAAGCATCGATTTTACTACTGACTGATTTTCTAGCCATTCATTGTTAAATTCTGCAAAAGAGCATTATGTAGATGAACTCCTGGTAATCTTGGAATTATTTTCCAGTCACATGCTCAAGCGGAAGAATGCAAATTTTCTGGCATTGCCTTCCAACGCAGCGGAAGAGAGACATGAAATTTACCTGAGTGCGGTTACTCCTCATTTCACAAAATGAATTTTTCTTTATTTCAAAAAACTATTTTAATATAGATTATCAAAGAAAAAATTAAATTAATCTAATAATGAGTTGAAAATGCAAAAATATACGTGTTTAGAGAAAGAGAATAAGGTTTTCATTTAGAATCCAGCAGACCTAAATTTTAGATGGCAGCTACTATTTTTCTGCTGTTAATTAACAATTTATAAACATTTGCATTTAGTAATAAAAATTGAGTTCAGTTTGTTTATCTACGATTATGATATTTCATTGCGTATCATTCACGTATTTTAAAAATCATTTAATAATTTCCTTTAATTTTAAATTTATTTAAGTTTATTTTTATTACTTCAAAAACAGGCTTTATATAAAATAAAGAATGCTATAGCTTCATTGAATATGTTTGAATTTGGAAATATGAGTTATTGTAATAAAAAATAGACTAGAAGTAAATTAAACCATCAATAACAGCTCCTTGTTTAGCAAATAACAGGCAATGTTTCAATGAATCCCGAAGATCTAAATTTTACATGGGAGAGATGTAGTTTATTTTCTGTTAATTAGTATTCTTAATATCCGCTTTTACACGGAAAAACAATTTGGTGTCCGTATATATATATATATATATATAATTTAAAAAATAGAAAATTTCAAACCTTAGACTGATTTCAGGATAGTTAAATATTTTTTTAATCTGAGTCACAATTGTTTTGGTAAGTATGCAGCCCTAATAATTGTTTTTTATGAAATTCTTATTTTAAATTTTAAAAAAGTGATTCGCAATAATAAATACTAATCATTAATCTTTTTAAAGAAATAATGAAATTCGTTTATGTCAATCAAAAGTTTGATTTTTTGAAGATCATCTCGTATATAAAACAATACATATGTCTTTGGAATTTCTGTCTGCCACTCGGCTATATTGAATTCTCTCATGTTACTACCATTCAATACACGTATCAATGTTATTTAATATTCGGGCACCACTAAAATCTAATATAAAAAGACTTTTACTACTACTTCTGTCGTCATTTTACTAGCAATTTTTTTTAATTCTGAAAATATAATTGTTTTTATTTAATTTAGTACTTTCTTTTTCTCAGAAGATTTTAAACAATGAGAGTAATTCTGTAAACAATGAGTAGATGCCAATGAATTATATTTAGCCAAGCATACATTGTGTAGAATATAATTGACGAATATATGTTACACAAATGCAAAATGTGATGGTTTAAAGAAGTAACATTTCAGTGTCTTTTATTTTAACTGTGTCTATCTTCTGACATTAGAAGCTTTACAGTATCTTCTCAGTTAATTACGATAGAATCAATAAATGCACTCATAATAAAAATATGTTCATATTTCATTTCGTCAAGTTTAATAAAATATCCATGACGCACTAACATTTTACCATGAAAAAGGAATTTATACTCATTTACGACTAAAACTGACATTATATGTATTTTTGATAATTAATATTATGAAATATTAGATTGCTTGAACTTTTGTCTCCTAGCAGATATATTTAACAATTCATGGCAATTCCTAAAAGCTCTAGCTTGCTCTGAAGGAAAAATATTTTTTATTTGAAATGCTAGTGCTTCAAGAATAGCTTACTAAATATTGTCACGAAGATGCTTGGAATCATATTGCAAAATTTATTAGTACAAATAAATTCATTGTATGATAAACAGAAAACATTTCCACAGTTTGTGGAATTTAGCATTTATAACAATAAGGTATATTCTAAAATCATCCCGGAATTTATAGGAAGGTATAGAATATTATTCAATAGAAATAAAAACATAAATGAAAAAACATATCGGCAACAGTTTGATTATACCATTTTTGCCAGTCAATTTACTTGAATGTTGTAGAATGACGTATTAAAATGATTAATAGTGCAAAGTTCTTCGACGGTCGAAATTTGTCTAATATGAAGCATGGTGACATCATCAATGATAAAATTATTCAAAGATCTCAATGACTAAGTAAAATTTCCTCCAACAACAGTTTCTAAATTTCTACTTCAGTTGTAAAAATGAATTATTTAATGCGTTAAATGTCAGCTAGTCTGCACAGATGATGATCCATTGTTCCGAAGTGCAGATTGCAAATTCACTCAAAGAAATCGATCAAAAAGCCGTGAAAAATGGCTAACGCTGATGAAATGGGAACCAAGCATCTAGTTTGTCCATGATAAATGGATTTTCGCCTTTTGCATTCTCAGCAGTGTTTCATTATAATACCAACCAGCAAAATCTTTTAGGAGATCTATCATTCGTTTTTGTGTAAATAGAACTAACGGTGTAATAATATGGTAAAAATATCCGACTATTCGGAGATGTTTAGAAATGAGTAACAATCAATTCCTTCTTTCAAGTTGGATCAAAATTCTATTTTTTTTTTCTCTCAAAAAAGATTAACTTTTAGCGGAAATATCTTTTTAGTTGTGGGTGGAGTGATTTAAACAAAGGTCATTTTCTTTCAAGTCTAGAAGCTTCTTCTACTGAAATTATGTTGTTTATGGTTAAAAAGGACGTCTAAGATCAATCACTTTATAGTTTTGTCATTTTCACGTTTGTTTTTTCTACTACACTGATGTCCAAACTTAAGGTCACAAACATAAACTCTGCGTCAAAGGAAAAACTATTCACTGTGTTTCCACGAAATTTGGCACAGAGATACACTACAATGGAAGAAAGAAGACAGACACATAACAACATGAAAAATATTTTAATTGGGAATTAAGAAACAGGTTATACCAAAATGTGTTACATTATGAATCAGAGATAAAGCATTTATCTCGGGGAAAGCTTGCCTCATATGGAGTATGACCACCGTGCACTGCTATACAGGTTTCACAACGAGCTTTCATACTGTTTATGAGGGTGCCAATAAATGCTTGGGGCAACAAGCCCATTCTTCCAAAAGCGCGGCTTTTAACGCTTGGAGGGTATTAGGAGGGGGGTTATGCTGTGCAATGGCTCTTCCGAGACCATCCCAAACATGTTCAACAGGATTGGGATCCGGAGACCTCGATTGCCAGTCCATACGTCGAATATCCTCTTCCTCAAGAAAATCATCAACGATATGGGCTTTGTGTGGACGCGCGTTATAGTCCATAAACATGAAGTCTGGGCCAAATGCATCCCGGAACAACCTCACAAAGGCTTCAAGGATCTCATCCCAATAAAGATGGGCATTGACAGTACCCGCATCGAAGACGTGCAGTGATGTACGACTGCCCAGCATTATGTCACCCCAGACAAGGATTCCTCTGTCACCAAATCTGCTCGATTTCTTTTACGTAGGAGGGATGATTGTGAGCTCCTCGCTCTTTCCAGATGAAGATTCGACGAGTGTCACTCTGTGTGGTAAATTTCGACTCTTCACTAAAAAGAACATGCCCCCATTCTTGCTGTGCCCAAGACTGATGTGTTCGGCACCAGAAGAACCGGGCCTTTCTGTTGGATGCAGTCAAAGAGACGCACTCAACTGGTCGCCGGACATAAAGGGCCCTCTCTGCTAGACGTCTGTATACTGTTTGTCTGGAAATTCTTATTCCAGACGCAGCAGCAAGGTCACGAGCAAGTTGAGGAGCCGTTGTCAGCCTATGCCGTCGTGCGCGTAGTACCAGATAGCGATCCTGTGCAGGCGTCGTTGCTCTGTGACAGCCTTGGCCGGCTTTCCTGGTTACAGTACCACTTGTTTGGAATTGATTCCACAACCTGAATACCACTTTCGGCGCCACTTGTAACCATCCAGCCACCTCCGTTTGAGACTGCCCAGCTTCAAGCCTGCCAAAGGCTCTCCATCTCAAGGAATCGTCTAAACGATTATGAGAACTCATTCTCACTGGAAACAGGTTACATCTTTTGTTTTAATGCAATATTCACAAAATTACAGGCAAAACTCCCAGATGCTTAAACGGTCTAATTTAAGTAGTTCCTCAAAAAATAATGCTAAACAACATTTTTTTCCCCCAACAAAGGTTAATATCGTGATACCGGTCCTTCACAATATACAAAATATAATTTGTTTAAATTTTACTGGTAGCTATTTAGAATTACTTTGAAAAACATTTTTGTGACCTTAATTTTGGACATGAGTGTATATACGTGATGAAAATAATCATCATTTTACAAGTAACATTGATTACATAAAAAAAATTCCTGAGGGATGCATGAGACTCAAAAATTTACTTACTACCGAGAATGAGAGCAAAACCATTACAAAAATAAAGTGCGAATGCACAAAAACCTTTTAAATGTCCTTATGATTTTTGTTTCCAATACTCTAGAGTAATTCTTTTGTGCATTAATGAAAGTTTTAGAGGCGACTGTTACAAATTTTTCTGCTCCATTTCTTATAGGCAAGAGATGGAGCAGAACGGCAAGAAGAGAATTTCTATCATATCTTCATAATTTTGGATTAAAAATAAATTAGATGTTTTTATTATTAAAATATTCTACCTCTTTTGAACCCAAGTTGCATTCCGCGTCACCTTGTACTAGCATATGTGAAAGTTTCACTAAATATCAAAATCGTTTGAGAAATCATCGAAATTGTGATCAAAGTCCAAACAAACCTCCCGTTCACTTTCACCACCCTTTCACTTTCTTTGGAATAGGATCTTTCATTTTCTCGTGGTATGATCGGACACTATATTGTGATGAAAGAAAAACGAGCATTTTCATTTCTTGCAGACGAACTGCTTTAAATAGGGAACAAAGCTACCTATGGATTCCAAAGCAGTACTTAATTGGATGAGTGCGGAAACTGTTATATTACGTGAGAGCAATGGCATTATTCAGCGCTAAACCGTGCAAGAAATTATCCATCATTCTTTCAAAGATTACTGGTGCATTGTAGAACAGGACAGACATGAAATGAATTCGATTAATTGCAATAGAGTAGTGAACCTTGGAATCCACTTCGTATATGTCTATCTGTTTGTAACCACATCAGAGGTTCATAAAAGAAAAGAACTTGCGGCCCTTCAAGCAGTGTAGAGAGCTATTGATATGAGAAAAAATACCACGGTTTTATTAAATTATCGATAGTCTAAAATAAACACGAAAGCCTTTTTTTTCTTTCAAATTAATGAACAATATAAGCCATACATTTCTGAGTATAAGGAATACCATGTCTGACACCTCTGCTTTAACTATCATCAGTAAGATATTTGGTAATCTTTTATGTTTAAGTGGGCAAATTTTCTTTTTCTTTCAATATTCGATGTAATTCCACTTTTTGTTTAAAAAAATACTGGATGTTTTAGAAAATTATTTAACAAAAAATGCCTTTCAACCAATGTAGTTCTTTTTCTTCTTTAAATATCGTGAAATTAACATCCGATCAAAATCCAAAGACAATCAGAATGTAAAACAGGGTGCTTATTCCCGAACGTTGTGCTTTGTATTTTAACTAGTCCTCACTTTGTCCTATACTTTTAACTATCACTAAAAAATCGATTTAGTCCAATTTAAATGGCTTCACATGACATTCGAACATTGCCATGATTCACATAGCATTATTTTGGGGTACAGGTATATCCTTTCAGTCTATATGTTGAGCTCATTGTGGTCTTTTTGCTTTTTCTTAGAGTCTTCTCTAAACTCACTTCATAAGACGTATGGACCTCATAACTGCAAATATGTTGGAGACAGAAAACTGCCTTGACATCTTCCATCATTGCGTTTCTCTTTTTTTAGAGAAATACACCCAGATTCTGTCGTTACTCCTCTTAAACTTTGCTTTAATACAGACTGCGACTGAAAGATTTGCATCCTGCACTCTCGAGAGTTAATCAGGAGTCTTAAAGTGCAGTGCTACAATAAACCAGATTTATGTGTTCTAAGCTACACATAACACAAGATAGGCCATAGATAGTGGGATTCAGAATGTATACAATATTTAGAATAATTATCCAGAATTTTAGAGATAGATCAAAAATTGTTTAAAAAATATTTAAATATTAAGCAACAATTTGGATAAAAATGTTCATTCTTAAATTAGATTACCATGGATGATGTGCTATCCGTTGAAAAGTTGATCAGTCATTCGATGCTCTTACCAACTTGGACACGGAAATTGTTAAGCATTTTTCTTTCTTTCTAAAAGAAGAAATTACAACAAATAGGAGCAGAGGATACAATAAAAATGTAAGCATTGCATTTTTTTCAGAAGTATATTTATTAACGCAATCAATATTTGGTATAATTATGTATGTAATTTGGAACATTTTCAAATTGCATGTACATATCTAACTTCATCTGCTTAAAACTCAACAATTGGACCATGATGAAATGAAAGCCTCAAGTATTAATCATGCTTTTAATGCTCAGAATTTCAAATGAACACAATTGTGTATCTACAAATTATATTATTTTAATAGAAATTCATTATTCCATTTTAAAGCAGAATCTGGTTTCAGAATAACTAATAACAACTAAATAATAATCAGTCGTGGGTAGGGTAAAATTGCGGTCCAGAGTGTTGTGTGTGTTACCACACGTTGATGTGATTGAGTAGGAATTTGAAATCAATTTCTGGATCAGGGTTTTAATCGCCATCCGTCCATCTGTCAATTCTTATCACCATCTGTTAAAATTCCTCTCAGGCTAAGTACTTGCATTTCTCTCAAAGTAGAACGAAAATGTATTTATTTCGTGAAGAAGATGAAGACAAAATATTAAACTAGCATAGAGTACGACATAAACATCATCAATAATTCTCAACATTGGAATATTAAATATTCCGAATTTGAATAATATCTCAGAAGTTCCAATACTTTCATTTCAAATGCAAATAAAAAGCATTTATATTCTTGCAGATTTATATAAATGTTTGTAACTGGAACAAATGGCTTAGTTTTTCTTAGTAAGTATAAAATCTGAGGCTATAAATATTTGACTGCAGAATTTCTGGGGTTCCTGTCTTAAAATCTTAGAGCTTATAAACTTTTCGTGGAATTATATTTCTGATACCTTTTCTCGGAATTCAGATTCATGTGCTTAAAATATTCAACAAAATTCCTCATATTTAATAAAAAAAAGGCAAATAGAAGAAATCCTCGGGGCATCGAAAACAAATATTTAAAATAATATACCGATAGCGGAAAGATGATAGTATTTTTGAGAATGTTTAATACTTTCTTGGAAGGAAAATTCATGCATAGTTCAATAGCATTTCAAGAAGGAGGAATATTGAAAAGATCCTTTGCAATCTTTTTCCAAGAAAATTCGTTTTATGCACTGCACCTACAGTAAGATCTACTTTTCTACAAATTGTTCAATTTTGTTTTATTCTTTAATATGATACATACAGTTGCCTCATAACATCGATTTACTTGAAGTCACAATAACTTAGTTTACATGGTTGACTCCTTATGCCATCTTATATTTTATTGCGCAATCTTCTTTGTATGCAATGAGGCAACATTGTTTTCCTAGAAATATTGAAAGATAAGAAAGTAAAGCATTTAAAAAAACCTGCATTGTTAAGTAGTACTTAATAAATGTTATTTTCTTTGCAAGCATTGTACTAAGTATTCGCGATGAATTTAACTTACCACTATTCCTGATCGTATCATCGGTGCTAACTGGGCATTTCATGGTTCGTTCCTAAAATAATTTATAGTTTGGTTGACTAAATAATAGATTGGATTATTCAATATTTATAAGCAACATTTCCAAAATAAATCATTGTGCATTTCTGTTCAACCATCAACTTCCAGCATGAGATAAGACCTTTCGAATTGCATTTGGAAGCAAATGCATAGTTGAAAACAATCTATCTAATGTATTAAAATATGAGTATTTTCATTAAACATCATAGCAAACACTATTTTAACGCCTTTTCTCGAAATTAATTTTGTAGCACATGCTGTTTCTTTTAATTCAGAAAACTGAATCTGAAGTTAGTATAGAAATTATACCCAGTTACTAATATGTAAGATCTGCAATAGTAAAAGCGAAATTCTTAAACTAGTCAAGTCTTTTAAGTCTCCTTCTAAGGCAGATGATCTCTTTTTAAGAAAAAGGAAGTTAATTCGTGACTCGTGAAGCTATAAAAAACTTATTGGTTGAATAAAGTATGATTAAATATCAAAGTAGTGTGGAATATTTTTCTTCACAACTAGATAAATGGCATCGACATCCTTATAAATTTGATATTTCTCTGATACACAATTTAAAAGGCCGAGTCCCACCGACCACGATATATTATTGCTTTGCACTTTTTTATGGCAAAAATGCATTTAAATGTCAAATAATCATTTTTTTTCATTTTTAAGCATAAACCGGTTTTGGAGTCATTGCAATTTTTTTTCATACTCATTAAACATATAACTTTATGGCAGAATGAGCCATAATTAAAATCATTAGGTTCTGTATTTCGAAACTTAAAAAAAATATTTCTAAAATATATTTCTTCTTTGTTTCAACAAATAATGGCGCTATCTTTTCACATAGCTAAGTTGAGAATTTTAGAACTTTTATTTTTTTCTTATTTTTTTTTTTTTTTTTTTTTTTACAAGCACCACATTTTTAAGTAAAAACAGGACTTATAATCTATACAAATAGGGAATATAGGAGACTCACAACTATTATTACTTACTTGAAAGATTTATTTTTATTTCAGAATATCACAATTTAAAAAAAATATACTCATTAAACTTCATAGAAGAATAATTTACTATTGTAAGGTTGCTTTAAAATTTTTTAAAAATTATTTTGAACTACATAAATTCATTTCTGATGAAAGAAAAATACTTATTTTTATACAAAACATTTGATTTTATGAATCTTGACTGTTGCATTTACACAAAAATACAAACTCAGTTTATTGTTATAAAACTTTATTCAATGTCATTAATTATGAGACTGGTCAATCAATGCATGAAAAAAGTAATTATATATATATATATATATATATTATCATACTGATAAAAATTATTATTAATCAGATTTTTTACACTCTTAAAAAGCCGAATCTGATGAAGAAAATGAATTCTATTCTCTTTAATAATGTCCTCTGAAGAAAATTTAACTTCCTCTTCACCGAATAAAAGAATCAACTATTTTTCTTTCTTTTATCATTGATGTAAATGCATCATTACAAAAGTCTACAAAAACTTTTATGATATACATATGGACCCTATTTTAATAATAATAATAATAATAAAACTGTACTTTCTTAAACAGTAGTTGTTCAAAACTGTAGTTTTGAGATTTCATTTATTTAAACATTTGATACATTATAAAAAAATAGTAAAAAATAGTCCACTCGTCTGTAACTTTAATGGGAGATTTACTGATTATTAGATAAATGTTTTGAATTATTAAATAATTTATTGGAATTTAAAATTGTCCTCTGTGGCCCATCAAAAGTTACTTTTGTGGAATTTCTTTTTATGAATTTTACCTGGAAAATCATTTGTTTACTTTTTTACATTGCTTGGGTCGCGGATTGTTATGAGCCATTTCTGGATATCTGACTGGCATTCCAATCCCAGCAATAAGAAGAAATCAATAAATCTTTTTAATGCTTCATCACATCTGTTGAAAGTTATGAAGTATATATATATATAAAATCTTAAAATCAATTAATTAATTTTTGGACGGCCACTTTTACCTTAATGACGCGATGATGATTTTATTAAAATGAAAAAATTAAAAAGATTACACAAATTAGCTAAGAAAGGACAAATTCGTGATAATAAAATTGTTGTGCCAATCAATTGCCAAAACTTAGGAAATCATCTGTTGCAAAATCTATAGCGCCCAAAGTGAAGCATCGATTGATTAGTGATTTCATTGATTCAGATTTTTATTCATTCAAATGTTTTATCATATTAAATACTTATAAAATTTTATTATCAGTATCATCATTATTTTTATGCTATTATCATATTAAATACTTATAAAATTTTAAATATTTTGAATCAATACTTGTCTCACCAAGTATTAATTAAAAATTAATAATTTTCTTAAATAATTTTATTTTTTCTGAGATATGGCAATATAACTGAGTCTATATCCATAAAAGTCAACCAAAATCCCACACAAAGTGTTTTGCTTAATTTCATTTTCAGAATTACTCCTTTTCATTACTTTAATAATTATTTTATATTAGTTTACTTATCTTTGTGT
The DNA here is from genome assembly GCF_947563725.1 of Argiope bruennichi. Lineage (NCBI taxonomy): Eukaryota > Metazoa > Arthropoda > Arachnida > Araneae > Araneidae > Argiope > Argiope bruennichi. The sequence goes on from NC_079151.1 coordinate 149,501,548, forward strand.
CTCATTCAACAAAACATTTCTTGAGAAGCGCTTACTACATTTTTGACAATAATCAAATCACAGAAAATTAAGCATCATGTTAGAAAATGAAGTATTTCTTTCGCTTAACAAATGATATTCTGCAACGAAATTTATCCTGCATGCGCACACTGTAGGCATTTTCAAACCGTGTGATTCGACTCCTTTCCAAGTGGGTTAGACTGGAATTGAATACCTGTTTCCAAGTGGATTAGAATACCCGTTTTCTTCACTATCTTTCTAAATCCCTTTGTCAGTAAGAAGCACTTTGTTGCACGTCACAAGGAATTGCCAAGCAGAATTTCTCTTGCAGCATGAATTTTGGAATAATTGAATAAAAGGAATGATAAAAGAAAAATTAATCCGGCAAAATGGTAAACATAGTTGACTTACTCTTGTGCCCGATATCTCCGGAGACCTTCTGGAATATGTGATCAAATAAATTCGTTTCTTTCGAAAATTGCTTTATTTCAAAGTACCACATGGAGCACATAAAGACAACTGTTTTTTCTCATTTTATATACGTAGTATAAAGATATTAAATTATATTTTCTGTGAAATGAAGCGAATCATTTAGCTGTTGAATAAGTTAAACATGTGTTTCAGAAAAGTAGATTTTTGAATGCTTATTAGATAGATTTTCTTAAAACAAATAGGATATACCAAATTCCTCTTACTATTATTTGCATTTCAAATGGACATTTTAACTTCAAAAAATGCGATATTCTTTATAATTTTCTTATAAATGGATTTCCAAAATTGAAAATGAAAGGAAAATATTTCTGTTAATATTTTATACGATGCTAACTCTTTTTGTAGTCATTTTTTATTTTCAGCATCTTCACTTGAAATAAATTTAATCAATAGCGTTTCTTGATAGTGATTACAAATGAATATCCAAGATTAGGCTATTAAGAGAAAGTAAAATAAATTTCAACCTTGTTGTCCATTGGAAATTAGAAATAGCAGTTGAAAGTTTAAATTCAACAGAATTATAAATGCTCATTGTAAGTCCCTCCAAATATTTGAATGATATCAAAGCGATACGACAACCCATCCCATATTTTGCATAATGCATCTATACTATGACACTTTCAAAGTCTGCGAATATGCATGTTTTGTGTTAAAAAAAAATCAAATATTATCACACAAGTCTACATATTTCACACTAAGCACGCAGAAAATATTGTGAGATGAATCGTCGTAACACTTCGATATCCTTCACATTTCTGGAGAGGCTCATATTGAACTTTTATAGCTGTATTCAATTCAAACGTTCAACTGCTATTTTTGATTTCCGATGAACAAGAAGGTTGTACTTTGTTTTGTTTCCTTTTAACAGACTCGAAAATTTTCATTGATGAAGGCCCTGCATTCCTTGCATTTTGATATGAAACAGAAATGCTGTAGTATTCAAAATCATTGCAAATATTTTTTTCTGGAATATGCATATAAAAAAAAACCCTGAGATAGAAGAAATAATTCTATTATTGCATTAAGATTTTATAAATAATTTTCCAGGAATTTTTCTTCGGATTCCTTTTTTCTATCATCAACAAACAAAAACTTTCTCTTCCCAAATACAGACATGTGTAGAACAGAACAAAGGAGTATTGAATAAAAATATAAAAAAATGAAATTAAGTATTTTTTTACAAAATTTTAATGAGATTTTCTAAATTAAGAGTATAATTTTTATTCAAATACTTGAAAGCTGACAACCATTCGAGATAAATTTACTTTCGCGAGATTATATTTCATGTAGGCATCTCCCATTTTAAAATTGAGACCTACATTTTGAAGACTCAATTGAAAAGTTTTTTTAGAACTACATTATTCATTCAAAATTATTTACCAATAAAACCAAGCAAATCATCTAGATCAAACTATCCATCCATTTTAGTTCTGTTTATTTAAGCAATTTAATCAAGATAAAAATAGGATAATTGATCATTGCTTCATTAACTGTGCAAACAATGCAGAGGAGTAACATTCGTAAAGGACTTCCATACGCAATAGGAATGAAAGTAAATTTAAGAACGTAAAAACAATGGATACTATTGATACTATTATTGGAGCTATTTAAGAATGAGTTTAATAGTTATTTAATAATAAATTTAATGAGTGGAAACTTTTTATAAATCTAACCTTGTAACATTTAAAAAAAATTATATATCATTTATAAATAAAATATTTAAATTATATATCATTTACAATATTTGGATTATGGTTCAAAATCATCAGTTTTCTCAGATATTTTACTGGAAAAAAGTCTTAAAGTCCGTAGCCCTGACAAATTTCTATTAAACTTCCATCCATGAATATCCCTTTTAACCTAAAAGGAAATGGCCATTTTTTTAAAGATTTTAGCTTGGTAATAGTGGGAAAATTTTCCTTTTAGGTTCAAAAATAATTTTTTTTAAAAATGGTTGCAATACAACAATATCTTGAGGTGCTGCAAAGAGCTTAAAATTTGTAAAAAAACTGAAAAAGTTGACAAATGTAAAAATGGATCTTTAAAAAATTTGTTTAGATTTTAATTTGGTTATATTGGGAAAAATTTGCCTTTTAGGACAAAGAAGAGTTTTGAAAAATTTGGTTGCAATACAACAAAATCTTAAGGTTCCACAAAAAAATTACATCTTGTAAAAAAAATAAAATTATAAGCTTTGAGAAAATATTTTTCTGACTTTTCCTTACGTATAATGTTACAAAGGCTTTCAATACATGCATAAGCATTACAACTAAATAATTATTAATTACAAAATAAGATAATAGTAATAAAATATTTTTTAATATCAAATTTTATGTTTCTTACATTTGTAACCTCAAAGATTACCAATGTTTCAGCTGCAAAATGTTTGTTTCTATTTCATTGCCACATTTAATTGTATTTTTTTGGTATTCACTTCGGCATATTCACACGTGAATGAAATTTTTCTCTTGTGCATCCTTCTCTTTTGATTAAACCATAGACAGTTTAAGCCGATTCGATCTCTAGTTTCACAGATCTTTCTACTGCTGTCATGTGACAAGTAAACTGGGGAAGGTCGATAAGTGGGTCCACTATACTATTTGGATCAACTTCGTATGCCTTTCTTATAAATATAATATTACCAGTTAAATTTAATATCAATATTACTTCAATGGTTATAAGTAATATTGATACCTGGTTAGCTGCCAAAAGCGCTTTGAGGAAGAAAGAAGCAATTAAAAGTAAATAAATACAAAAAATAGTTAAGTCTAATCAAGAACGGACAAAAAATACTAGTGTTTCAGAAACGACTACTGCCGACAATGACAACGCTGAAAATCTACTGTGTTCTTAACAAAAAGAGGCAAACCAACCGGATCCTTCAAATATATCTTAAGATTTTGGTTGAATGCCTTATGATAGTGTATGTGTTTGTGTGGTTTAATATAAAGTTAAAACCTACATATTCTTATGATTCCAAATATCTCTTTAATTTTATCTCATATTCAAAATATCTCTTTGACGATCTCAAGAACATTGTTATTCAAAGTAATGGATATTTTGCTGCTCCAGAAAATATCATTTGTCCATGATAAGTCTTAAACGTAAAATTCAACGAGAAGATGTACGACGTGTTTTAAAAGCAAGAATAGAAAGTAGAGGCGGATGCATGTGGTTTGAAAATCCAAAGATAAACTTCTATGCAAAGGCTTACATCGACATGATCTCATGGCTTGAAAATGATGTAATTGAATTTCTTAAAATATGTTTCCAGAGACTCGCTCAAACTGTTACATACTTGACTCACAGAAGGATCCTTCTCTGAAGCAATTTTGTTATGTCAAATATAATAATAGTACTTCTTAACAGATTCGTAAATTGGCATATCAATTTCAAGCAAATCACTAAATTTCCCAAAAATAGGATATTCCGACATTTGTCCTTTCTTCACTAATTTAGTTTGAGCCGTTTTACTCACAACAAAGTACACAAGCACACAAAATAATAAATCACTTAAGTTAATAAGTTACACAATAGAAGTAACGTAGATGCCAACTCAAATGAACTCGGTAAAGTTGCTGACCTGACACCAGCTCTGTGCTGCTCACCACACGCAGAAAAATCTCAGGCTCCCCTCAACAACATCCGCTCCGGCGATGACTCAGAGTCCTGAATTACATACCAATGCAATATTTCTATGCTTCTATGCTTTATATTTCTATTCATATTATAACGCCCATTTAAAACTTTTTATTTCATAATCGTGAAATGCAAACATCTTTGAAAAAGTTCCAAAAAGAGTGTTTTTATAAAATTTTTACATCCTAGGAGCATCTCAAGATTTACTCCAATATTTTTTCATATTATTAATTTATCTTATCTACACCAAAGTGCACATTTTTGGATCTATTACAAATTAAAAATCAAAAGTTGATTATTTTTTTAAACTTTAAGACGTAGCAAAAATTTCAATTTTATGAAACCTTGTGGCACCTAAAAATATACTCCAATTTTTTCAGATTTTTAATTGATCTTATCTGCACTAAAATGCAACATTTCCTCGTTATTGCAAATTAAAAATCAGCAGTTGTTTTTTTCGTTCCAGCCTAATCTACATGTCATGCTAACAAAAAAAAAATTGATCCACCATAAAATAATTCAATATTTTCTTTATTTTTAATATTATCAAAGTTTTTGGTTTGCATCTTAAAAATTTTTTAAATGTCTCCGTACCCTGAAAAAATTTTCCCACAATTTTGACAAAATGTACTTTGTACTGCTAATTGGATGCAATGTGTTCAGAAATTTATAATTTAAAAATGTTTTTCATCACTAATATAAAGCTTTTTCTTTTAGTTTTAGTTTTCCTTAAAAGTTACTCGTAATCATGTGATTTTTCTGATTTTTTTTTAAATTTATTTTTGAAGGATTCTTATAATGAGCTTTGTTGAATTAGGAATAGGATTTTTCTCTTAATTATTTGTAAAGAAAAAATTCTCATTTATAGGTTTTTATTTGCTATTATAAAAAACCTTTTGAATCAATATTTTTGCAAATCGATTTTATTTCTATTAAGGCTATGTTTGTAAATTTATTACAGAAATTTCAAGTAATTGAAATAAAACGTTTTTGAGTTTTAACAATTTACAGTAGATTTGTTTTCAAAAAAACCATCCCGATGATTAAAGGACTTAAAGATTCAAACACTTCAATATTATGATTAAGGCATGTTATATGAAATAAGATATTTTTTCCAACAATAATTAAATGTTCATAAGTGGAAAAGCAGCATTTAATAAAATTATATATTTTTCTCTAGTTAATAGTGGCTTCAATTAAATTTAGCTGCCCTTTAAAAAATGTTGAAATTCTTTTTTATATTGTTACTTTTTTCTATTGTTACTTTTATAGTCAATATATTAAGTAACCCATCCTCAATGCCTTTCATAAAATACTTATTATTACCTTGAAAGGAGTAATAAGCATTTAAATAAAATATAAATCGAATCCTCATCATAAAAAGAGCAAAGTTTTCAGAAAGAAACAGTTGAATAAAAATGAATTTAAAATAACCTATACAATTTCCTAATCCCAATTTTATTTCATAAGAAACAAACTATACTTTAAAAGGCAATTGAAAAAATTTCCTTTTTTGAATTTAAAATTTTCTGTTAAACATCCTCAGAGATTCAATAATTTCAGTTTCTAACAAATTCAACAGATACATTGAAAACTACTATTGAAATTATTTTATTTGGAAAATTCTATTGACGTGTCCAATATCTCTTTCCATTCGTGATACATCTTTATGTTAGTTCTAAACATTTTGAAATCTATCGGAATTGCAGTAAGCAATAAGCCGCGTTAGAGTCTTAAAAAGTGTATTTTTTGTTTAAAAAAAGTCCACACTGAATGAGTGGAAATTAACAGAAAAAAATAGTTAATCCAAATTATAAACAAACATGAATAAATGATACCGTTTAAAAATGTTTGGATTTTCTACAAGACAAAAATAAAATTTGATGATTTATTATCAAAAATCTGAAGAAAGCAGTTGAAAGGGATATAGACCTTGAAAATGTGCCTTTGCGACTTTATAGCTCGCAAAATAGTTATTTTCTTTTGAAATACACAAAAGGAATTCAATTAAAGGTTAAAAGATAATTTTAGCTGAAATTTCAAAAATCTATCTTCCCTTAATAAAACTTTGAATCATTTTAGAGGACGTAAATTTTACATAATTCCTAAATTTTACAAAAAAAAAAAAAAAAAATATGAATCTGAAATTTTCTTGTAAAATGTGCAATAGATTCAAATGGTTATTTTCTTCTATAATCAGGATTTTATTAAATTTTATATTTAATAATGAAGATGGCAATTTGGATGCAAAAAAGCATAAATTATATTTTGACGGTGGTGAAAAGTGTGGAAACGCACACACACATTAAAAAAAAAATCTATAATCACAATTATATATTATGTCTCTCCGATTTGTGTCGTAGTCTAGACACAAAGTAATTAAAAACGTCGATGTTGTTAAAATGTGTATTTGTTAAAAATGTGTATTAAATGCTTCATTTTGCAACGCTATTGCTTTCATGCGAGTTGAAAATATCTTATTAATCGTTACTTTTTTTATGATGTTCCAAAAGCAACAATTCAATTAGGGAAATTGAATATACACTTATGCCTAATGTTTCCTCCTGTCAACATATTTCGTACAATCAGTATTTAAAACAAATGTATAATAGTAATGTCATATATAATACACATCAATCGGCATCTCATTACACCAATTTATTTTAGATTTATCACACTTGGAAAAACCCTAATAAGCATGATATATAATCGCCAGAAATACGATTTTGATTCATATGAAAATTGTAACATTTTATCAAATGTTGAAATTTTGATTATTTTGAAAATTGCATATATTTCCTGTAATCAAAGTATATTTTTTTCTCATTGTGCTACTTTCTTTAAGTAGTAAAAGGAATAATAAACAAGAATCTTTTGAAATAAGAGAAACACTTTTAAATTATATTTTTGATATATGTATTTATATATAAAATCGGTAAAGCATTGAAACTGGTACAGAACGCAATTTTAAAGTCACAGATTTGTAAGAATGTATTCATCTGTTCAAAATGTGTTCATTTTTTTAATAATATAGTCTTATTTGTTCAGTAATTTATAATTATTACAATATATATATATATATATATATATTGAACAGATGAATACATTCTTACAACTCGGTGACTTTAAAATTGCATTCTTTACCAGTTTCAATATCAAAATATTATTATGGATCTAAAAACAAAATATTAATAATCATTCATTTAATGAGTTTCGTGAAATATGGAAAATTTTCTAATACTGCAATATTTAAAAGCCTTCATCAGTAAGAATATAATTTAGCTTTCGATTTGTTATCCTCTTAAATTCGCCAAATAACGACATCATTTATGATATTCAATGCTCTCAGTTGTTATCTGAGATTTCTAAAGGATTAATAAATCAGTAACTCTTTCAAAATCATGTATGCTTTGAATTTCAATACGTGTTTTCCCAATCCCGCTTGTAAATACTTGGCGTTTAAAATGATTACTCTAAATACAGCGCAGGAAACTGATTTGCAGTCCACAGCAGGAAACAGAGCTAATAGGAATAATGCAACCATTAACGTATTGAAGCGAAATTCTGAACTGTTTGATTAGCATGGAGTTGGGCAAATAGGAAATTTGTCAGTGAATATCGTGTAGGAATTAATAATAGCAACTACGCTCCATGAATTGTGAATAGAATTCAAAGCATGAGTGAAGTAATCATTTTACATCATACTTAATTTGTTTAATAGAAGTAAAAAAAAAGCATCCACTGGGAACTATTATCATTAAAAATAATAAAACAATGGTGTTGTTTTAATCTGTTAGATTTCTTTTTGTTTTGAGTAAATGATTTGTAATATAAAAATATAGGTTTATATAACAGAAGGAAAATGGAATTTCTGAGCAATAATTACAAATATTATATGTTATTGAAACGATACTTAATTATTGTAAGGTCATATATTATGAAACATTAGAAAATTGACATTGATTTTCTTCAAAAAACAAATCTTTTAAAGAATAATTTCAGTATCACAATTTTATAGCAGAACTATTTTTAACGTATGTGTATGCATGTAGTTAACGTATGTATTAAAAGAGTAAGTAAAGAAATCAACTAAATCAAATTCGATATATTAAATAAAAATAGCCTAATCATAGATAGCATAAACATAGTATTATTAAATAGTCATAGTATTTCTATATTTACTCGCAGAATCTGATGTGAATTTACTCTCAATATTCTCCAAGCACTTCTAAAAAAAGACTGCCGAAAATTGTTATTAAATTCTTAAGCTTATTCTTATTCTTTTATTTAATATTTTGTGCTGTCATAATTAAAATTTAACTTTCAAAGAATAATCAAAGTAATAATTAGATTCATCATTAAATATCATCGATCATAAATAACTTGAATAAACGATAAGACGACATGAATTGCAACATTTGGAACAAAATCTCAGCACATCTATAAAAACAAATATAAAGAAAAATATATTTGAATGAATTTTTGAATATTTTTAACTTCAGAGCAAAGGCATAAATTATTTATAAATTTAAAATGACTTCAAAAATCCCTTATTTTTCTAAAGTTTATGATACCGTTTGAAACATCGTAAATCATGACGATGACATTTTCATTATTATTCATTTTTAAACTCAAGGATATGTTTATAGTCTCTGAACAATAATCTTGCTTTCCACTCTTTGACAACTTACTGTTTTAGACAACTTTATAACCAACACAGAAAGAATGAGCTGAAATAAAAAAAAACATGAATGATGACCCTTTGAATTTTTTAGACCTTCAGCTAATGGTGACATAGAGGAAGAAAATCCTCAGCCATCTTCCATTCGCCTTAAATTTAGAAGTGTCGTATAAAAGAATTCATTTTTAAGTTTAAAAGACATTAGTTTATTGCATTCCTTTGTTGACGGTTTTCATTATAAATTACTCAGAGTTAATTTATAAAAATGTATAATTCCACAAAAAAATGCATTATATTTCTTTTCATTCAATTTTAAGGCCAATTTGATTAAATGCCTATAAATTAAATTGTATCTGAACAGAACTATATGATGCTTCATAAAATGTAATGGCGTTACTTTTGTTGGCATATAAACTATTGTGCATAAGCTTTCATTTTCATACTCAAATAGGCTTGTTGTGACAATGAAATGGCATTAATATTTTATGTTATATTTTCAATTTCAGTGTTATATCTTCAATTTATATATTTCGTTCATCTTTAATGAACACTGTATGATTTCAGATTTAATAAAATATGATTCTTAAAGCAAATAACTGCCCTTGAATTAGGTGTAAATAATGTTATTTCCGGCATTTAACTCAAAGAAAAGTCTACTATTTAAAACATTGATTTATTTGAATTGCGGCATAGATATGTTAAAGATTATAGATATTATTCGATTTTACACAGCTACAATATATGTAATATCAATTATTGCACGTACCAAAATATTTTTCTTACTGCCATAAAATAAAAAAGATTCTACAATATTACAATTCTTTTCTTTATAAATTCCATTCACATATCTATATATAGAAAAGTGAAGGCAGCATAATAAGCAGTTACTTTAAAAAGTGAAATATCACACAGAAAGATTTCAGAAGTTGGACCTCTTAAACGTCTTTTAATATACCGTTATAGAGATAATTTTTGTAATAGCTAACTTTAAAAGAAAAATTGCATTATCATTTCAATGAAGGAAACTAGACTAATAACAGGACTTAAATAAAGTATTTTATCACATTTTAAATTCACATTAGAACACAAAGATAGACACCATTCCTGACATTTTATGCTAAGAATAATTTCTCCTTCTTTTTTTCACAAGTAATACAATTTTATAGGGTCTGAGGTATGTATTTAGCCCTTTATGCGTTTCTCTCTCTCTCTCTCTCCATTTAATTTTTCTCATCTTTAATTCATCCCATTCACATGTTATAAAGACATTAGAAATTATATCTCACTTGTGGGCATTTTTTCCAGTTTTCGGTCATAATTTATCTTGTTTAGGCTTTGAGCAATTTTAATAAACAGTAATAGCAAATCTTGCAAATTGTAGTCAAAGTAAGGCATTTTTTGTAGATATGCAAATATATTTTGCTCTATACTTTGCAAGAACGCAAGTGTTGCTAGTGCTTTGTTAAAAGGCTTAATTATCGATTTTTAAAATCAAACACATTTTCTAAAACTGCACTAACGTAACTCAGTTCCAAAAAATGATTTCCTAAACCATATTTATATAGCTGCATCATTAGTTGCTAATTTTACAACCCATAAATTTAATAAACTTAAAGACGCTTCATCGGTCTAATTTAGTAAACAATTCATATTTAGAAGTTCTGCATTTTTGTATTAAGATTTCATTAAAAGAGAATCTACTCACAAAATTTAATTGTAATTTTTTCCACTGTTCCATTTATCTTTTTAATTTAATATTAATGCGTGGCAGAATATGAATATACAAATTTCCTGCTAATATCCTGTCAATAAAATTTTCATTCCAACAAATTTCTAAATCATGGATAGTAATAAATTCCCCAAGGGAAGAATCACTTTTCTCTCACCAATTATTTGCATACATTTAAATCCACACATTCGAAATATATTCTTATATACTGTCTAACATTCAATTAAATGATATAATCTTACTTTTTCTCATCTACTCCAGATATTGGTAGGAGGTCTGTTTTCGACAAAAGGCATCATTTTATAAAGGCTGCTGTTCTTCATAAAAGAATTGCTTTTCTCAAAAAGAAGTTGGAAAAAGCAATGGAACTTCGCAGCGAGTAGTCAACCAATGCTTGAGTGCTTAGTCCCTCCAAAAAAGAATCCCATTCAAACGGATTCATCTCTTTGCTTTCTTTTTGGTTATTTTTTCTTTGGACATGATGTCTCGCAGTGGCTTCTTTGCCGACATCTATTCACTCGAATCCGTCTATGAGGCTGTCTGACGAGCAAGACCGCTTTGGAATGAAAAAGGACTTCTTGTTATCTCATCTCGGATTTTACAAACTGATTTGTTTGACATTTCTTTCAGAGGGATATGAGACAAAATTCTCAACCGCTGTTCATTTTGAGAATCGTTAAAAAATTATCCATGCAAGGAAAAATCGCATTAGTCAAGGAACCATGTTGAACCCCAGAAAGGATCTATAAAATGTTGCCTTGTGATGGAGGATCCACTGCATATTCTTAGCCATGGTGAGGAGAATTGAATACCGATAATCACGAGTAATACATACCCACCGACCAGTTCTGACCAGTCGGTCACATGATGTCTTGAGTTTGTTCCGGGAGAAGCAGGTAAATTCTTTTACATTCACGAAATATGAAACTCTTTGATCATATAGTACATTTGTAATAAAATATTAATAATTTGCTAATAGAGCAAGCCCGAACGATGTCCGTTTCTCTTTCTTTCATCTCCCATAAGTGATGAATTACTTTCGGTATTGTCGAAAGTAATAAGAAATTATATTTCTAAGAAATGAAGTTAAATTACTCAATGCATATAAATTATTTTGCATTGGATGCAAGACTGGATCAACGCTGCAATCCATGCGAAGTTTTAATGTTTTAGACATAAATTTTATATAATTTATTTAATTTAACGGGAATTGAGATCTCTATGAATGAGTTTAAACTCTCAAACTTTAACTTGCTGCTGATTTTCTATTCATCATAGTAGATTGGAGATTATCTGAGAAACGGGATTGCTGGCAACAAAACTAATATATTGGGATACTCTCGAATCAAACCCAACTTTCGTCTCAGTAGTAACTAATTTCAAAATAATAATCTCTTCATCTCATTAGTTTTTATGTTTGGCTTAAAAAGTATATAAATACTAACATAAAATGGATGTACTTAGTCAAAAATGGATAGGAAATTGTTACCTTTGGTATTGAATTCAAAATAGATGACATTATTTGTTGAGAAAAAGTACTATGTAAACAGAAATAAGGAGCGAATGACTTTAGAATAGTATCTTTGAAGTCTTTTCAAGTTTACAATTATTCGTTATGGAATTCTGGCTGAGTATACATTTTTCTCTTTGTTGCTCTTAGCGGATAATATCTGAAACGTAACTTAATGGATGCGTATATAATTTGAATTGTCATATTTACCACAAAATGGCAATTTTTGATAAATAAGAGGAAATCTTATGTCTTACTAAACTTATGGCGAAAGTATGTTAAGCATTTCTGGTTATTGCGTATATTTATCTCAGGAATACAGACTCATACGTTGAAGATTTCTTATGGTAGATAGAGAATTCTCATTTAAAAATTATTTTAGAAATCAAATTATGCAATGATCTGATCATAAACATTAATGAAAGTAATCCTTTGGTTTTTCATCACTATGATTTTCAAATTTGTTATCAATTATCTAATTTATTTCAAACACAGAATAAATTTTTAAGTACTTAAAAACAGGTTAATATCTTTCCTCAGAATATACCTTATTTGGGGGGCAATGCTCAAAATAAATATGATTCTTTGTTAACTAAGAGAAGTCACTGAGTAGCAAAACTATACAGTTATTCGTTGAAAGCAAATAAGTTATAAACTGATTTTACGTCAAAAATAATAATTTTATTTGATTTCAAACCTTAACCATTTAAAAAACATTTTTCACCAGTAAAATGAAATTGGAATGACTGCACATTTTCTTATAACCAAGTAAACTAAATGAAATGAGGAATATTTATCTTTTGTATATTTTAGATTAAGATTATCCATCCAAATTTACTATGAAATTGTCTAACAGAGTAATTGACACGAGAAAAAATGTGAAACTTTCGTTATTTATTTCATATAATATGTGAAATAAATATAAAAAAGACAACATTTCAGAAATGATTCAAGCTCAACTCCTTCATTTATCTCTTTTGCTCCCGTAATAGTTGGGAGAGAGAATTTCTCTGAGAAATAACAAATGGAGCGAGTTTCGGTTTGTTACCTTTCCTAATTTAGAAACTATCTTTGCGCTTATTGATGAACAACTGAGGGAAGAAACAGGATTGCGTGAGAGAAGAAGGATTTTGGATAAACATTTTTATAAAATATTTCCCGACTGGATGCTTTGATCGCCAATTTAGTATTTTGTTAAGTAAAAATTGCTTAATGGGTTGCGGTGATTCATTATGCTGAGGCAAAATCAGTTTCAAAGAATTTCTCTTCGTCATGAATAAATCCATGAGAGCTTGAAAATTTTAATGAAAGATATTATTGTGGCTTAGTTTAAATGATTTAGGAATTCTGTTGTCCAAGTGTCATCTAAAAGGTGATAGAATGTGATTGAAGAAAATTACGAAACGCTCCTTCAAAATGGGACTTTTGTGAGATTGGATTATCTTTTCATTTGATTTAATAACAATGCATAAAGTGAGAGTTTATTATTCAAATCGAAGAACAAAAGATTTGTTCTTTTCACTATTTAAATGTTATACTTAAAGAATAATATTAAAACCTTTTAGACAAGCACCAATAACTAAAATAAGCAGGAAGAAATATGAAATATATTTGCTTTTCACAATCACAATTTGAATCATTAGGAATTACAAAAATAATCATGGTCTTTCTTTTTCTGTCTTCTCCTCCAACTGAAGAGAGCCAGGAAAAAGCATCGCGTTCTCGGCTTCTTCGTCATTTGATGATTTAGCGCGTTGCTGAATGAACATGCAAGAACTAAATTATACACTACATGATCGGATTACCAGGCGTTCGCTGCTTGTTAGGATCGAAAGTAAAGTAGGCTAAAAGGATAAAAAAAAAATTTAAAAAAGCAGACAGAAAAAGGATAAAAAAAAATTAAAAAAAAGCAGGCAGAAAAATGATAAAGAAGAAATGAAACAAAAATTGCGATCTTATTTTCAGTGTTTAAATTAAATACCACTTCGTTTTATCCTCAGCAATCTACGTTAAGTTCGGCTCAAATTTTCAGATTTCATAGAAGGTTTGGTTGCTTTCTATGATCCGAAAATCTTTGTTTGGGGTTTATCCTTCTTATAAATATTTAGTTAAAATGAGAGTAAATATTTCTCCGAGCACTTTTAAATGACCTTTTTCAAACGGTATTCCAGTGGTTATTTTAATGTGTGCAAATAACTGTTCTTCACAGTAATTTAAGAATTCTATAGAAGTAATTTTGTGCATGATCATTTTTCAGAATTGCCAAGTGTGGTTTGTTGCAATGCGTACTTCTGCTATAGATGTCCAGCACATCTATAGCAGAAGTACGCATTACAGGATAGATCCAAACAAGATTGGAAAATGTGTAAATAATTATGAAAAAGTTTACAACACTTTGTCGATGGTAAATGGCATAAAAATGTAGGAATGGTAGTAAAGATTCCAAAACATAATTTATTCCTTTTATTGTGAATCGAAGCGATTTTATAAAAATCTACATAGAACTATTTTCATCTAAATTGTTTATAGGGCCTCTAAAAGTTTCACATCTTAGTGTAGTTCGAATATCTTTTAATACATCGATAACGGCGTAAATTTCTAATTCGTAGCTGCTATATTGCTTTTGTTGAGACTTAGGTTGAAGTAATGGACGGTGTGGCATTGTCCTTAATCACAGTGTTAGTTCTGTTCAAATTTATAGGACAGCGCTAAATCCCCTGAAATTTTCACCAGTTTGAAATTTTAAAGAAGTTTGGAAGGAAATGTGAAGAACCAAATTTGGTAAAACAGTTTTTATAATTTTTCTGAATGTTTTTTTAAATTTTTGCTTGAAGAACGCCATTTAATATCCTGGATACAAAAACAAATTACGGAATACATGTTGAAAAATTTATCTGTTAAATGAAAAAGCTTTGAACTTATTTAGGAATTTCAGACTATGAAAATTTTTGAGGAGTCTGTGTTTTCGATGTTAGAATTTGATCGTTCCATCTTAATTATATCTTCAAGAAATTATATTTTTCTAATTCAAGACTAATTGAGAATTTTGTTTCAGTTTTAAGATTGTTTAAATTTGAGTTTTAAGACTGTTTAAGATAATTCTTATAAAATGTAATATCGTTATAGCGAATAAAATTTCCAAATAGAGTATAAATAAATCATTGACAAACACTGGTTAAACGATCTGAATGAGACACATGAGAATTTGTATTGTTCTTCAAGAATCATGAAAGAGGTATATTTTATGTTACTTGAGTCCACATACATAAAAATATCCGGTTTATAAGATCAAGAATAGTGAAAACTTTAGATTTTTCAAGCTTATCTAAAACCTGAACTATCAAAGTAAGAAGTATTTTTCTTTTTTCTGTCAACTTTACGGTGATCTACACTAACTTTATCGTCCCTTTTTTTCCTTTTTACATAAAACTGTCGTTGTGGTGAAATCCGAATAAATTGCTTAATTTAAATTCATCGTTCAACCAATCTAAAATTTAGTTACAGTAAATTTTGTTCTACCGAAAGGAGTCGACGTGAAAGATGCTTAATTTAATTGCCACCATTTAATAAATAATATAGTAATAAAAAAATGAGTGTATTTAACTATATGAAATTAGCAAGAATATTTTTTTTGGTATTCCTTTGCCAATCTCATATTTCAAAATATGTGTATGATCGAGCTTACCAAAATGCCGTCATTATTATTTGTACACAATAATAATGGGTCGCCGTCTTTATCGTGCATATACTAAGTTAGCTGTAAAATGTCAATGGTATTATTGCTTCAAAGGGAATCGTATAAACATTAAATGCATGAATTTTAGCAGTTAAAGCAATATTTTAAATTCTAATGGAATCTGGAGGAAACCGAATGAGATTCACTTGATCTCCGTCAATTCCTGAAACAGTCAATTGAAAGAGATAAAATGATAAATAACCTATCATTTTAAATATTATCTCATTAATAAAAGTAGCCTTTCAACAAGTATCATATTGTGTTGAATTCTAGAAAGAGTATTTGACGTAGCCAGGGATTCTGAGCAATAAAATGAAAAGAAAATTGAATTAAAATAAGCAGGAAAATGTATTAAGTACTTTGCCTGCTTTCACAATAATAAATTAAATCACCAAGTATCTTTATTTCTGATACCTGACAAATTGATTATTTCTGGTACCTGGTGGCTATTTTGGTATTATTTTGTACCGAACTACTGAAATTACCTTTCTACAAATTTCTTGCGTAAACCCGAAGCACTTGTGTTGTTGCTTTTATTTTCTCGGGGAATTTTTTTAATTTGTTTTCGTGCTTGGGGGGTTATTAATAAACTGACATGAATTTTAGTATAAATACATCAGAACCAAATAGTTAGATTCTGTCATTCAAAGCAACGATAGTAATTGTAACTAGTTACATTTCGATGATGTTCATATCTTTCTCTAAGCTCTGACTTATGAACAGAAATAGGAAATTCTTACATTTGGGTGTTAGGTTATTTCTAATCTTAATCGTTTTCGCACTCCTTTTATCACCCTCGGCAATATCACAATCAAATCAACCTTTTTATTTCAGAGTTACACTGATAGACACATTATTCAAACGGAAAGTGTGGCTTTAGTGGTAAAAAAAAAATAAAAAGATGGACCAATTAAATGTGTTGGAACTCCCGAAAGATCTTTATAAATTTAGATGTGCTTTAAAAAACGCCTTCAATCACCTGAAGATGAATTTAAAAACCAAGCAACATTTTTATGAATAATACATATTGCAAATATAGTAAAAGATAATAAAAAGATGACATTTAAATTTTCAATTAGAAATAATTTAAATTATTTATTTTCTTTAAAATATCAAGCATGGTTTTACCGTTGTCTGAAGGTATATCCAACATAAATCAAACATGGTATAATGCACACTATTCAGTTGCATCGGTTTCAATTATCAAGATTTATTAGCAGTTTTTTCTTTAAATTATCTCCATTGGAGGATTTATAATTAATTATATAATTATTAACACAAGGAGAATTAAAAAAATTGATATAAATAAAGATTACATAAGAAATGACTCCATTTAATGATTTCACAAGGATCAAATTCTTTAAATTTTAAAGCTATGTAATTATATAATATATTTATATAAATAAAGGAAATCAATTATTTATATTGAAGTTTCTTAAAATGTTTAAAACATAAATTTTTCGACAAGCAGTAACTATTATTTAAATAAAGATATTTCCTATAACATTTTAAATAAATTTGCATCTACTTTTTGAATAATAATGTGGGTGATAATACTCCTATTATAATGCGTCTACTCGATTAAAATGGTAATCAAATATTTACTTAAATACATAAAAAAGTCTATATGAATGCATGTAATAAAAATTCATAAAATCCATTTCAAAGAGGTAAGAAAACATTAAATTAAGCCTACATTATGCCTTATACCCAGTCTTCCCACAATTATAAATCACTTTAAGTTGCCCGTGAACTTTAAATAGTCGGATCTATCTCAAATTATGCTTGAAAAATCTATTTCCATAAACCATTTTCTATAAAATGTGCAGGCAGATGGATGAATGAGGGAAAGTTAAGGCGTTTAATAAATTTATTTTCTTTCGGTATGTACATCGTTCAGTATAATGCGTTTAAAAGATGCGTGAATTTATTGAGAAAGAGATGTGATCTTTTTAATGGTAGAAATTGTCTTTCATTTATAAGAACTGGTAGTTTGAATCATAAATTCACGATACGCTTTCAAACGAAGTTAGTGCTGAATTCTTAGTAATGGGTATGGAGCAAAAAAGAATTTTATCGAAATATTCATTGGAGTAAAATTTATTATTTTTTAAATCAATTCATATTTCTAGTAATCTTACCCATTATAAAATGTATTATGTGCAATAAAGCGTGTTGTTAAAAGCATAATTTATTGCAGGTAATTACAATTTATTTATTGAATAAAAATGAACTATGTTCGTATTGTCTGAGTAGTTGTCTATTTAAGTGATTTACTACACCAAATAAATTATACATACATATATAAAAACATGTTTAGCAATTGTTTGGCCGAAGAGAAGAAGAAATTTTTAAATTTTACCACATTGATTCCTTTTATCACTTGCGACATATTACGATGAAGGAAGAAGCGATGATAAGGACGCCCGTTTACATCACGATACAAAAACAGAAGATATAAGATATATAAAAAAAAATTCGTTCAATGGTTTTTACTATGAGATTTTAATAGATATTTTTTTTTGACACTGTGTAGTCTTAAGAAAAGGAAATTTGCATATCTTTAAAAGAATATTGCAAGCACTGAGGATTTTTATCCCTTCCCTCGGAGCGTGAGAAAAATTAATAATTGAATAATTAATTAGATAATAAAGGATTCAATTAAATGCGCGTGAATAATTAATTAAATAAAAATGGAATTGGATTAGGATACAAGGGAACATTTTAGAAGGAAGTTGATACGGTTTAAATTAAGATAAAAATTGGGAAATTGATTAGGATTTAAATTAGATTTTAAAATATCATTATATATAACTTGAATGAAAAGTAATCCCCTTTCCGAATTTCCAGATGTTTCAGATAATATTTTCTTGATTTCAGGACGCCTCAAATCTTTCACCTAAAAGTACGTCAAGATCTGAATAATGTTATCAATTTTGTCAAGATTTTTGATTGATTAGATGTGCATGGTCTTTAAATTTTCCTCCGAAATTTTTTGAAGCATGCTCTTTTGAATTATCTTAACTTTTGAACTACGCTGACTCTCATCTTCCTAATTTAAACATCAGACCATTGAGAAGATATTTCATTTATGAATTCGAATTTGATAGACATATATTACTTCAAAATGAAGAAATCAGTATTTCAATGGTGAATGTTTGACAAGATCGGTTTCGAACTTGAAAAGCGAACTTAAAAGGCGTGATCACATTCCGAACCTTTATCATAAGGTCGAAACCATTGACGTTTCCTTGTAATGTAATCATGGTTGTAGCACATTCTTTAAACAGTTCCATTATATATATATATATATTTAAGATTACAAGAATAAATCAATTAGCTGAGCTTAGCACTCTTAACTTTAAAAAAAACATATTTGCAATTATTTGACTTAAATTCAGAAGACCTGGATTTCATGTGTGGACTTTCAACTTTATAGCGAAGAATAGAGTCTATAACTATATTTCAAGAATCAGAAAAGTGTGGTAAACTTCACAAAGTTAGTTCAAGGAATGATACTAAATTTGTTTCCAAAAGGATAGTTACGAAATAAAAATTTTAAATGCATTCAATATATTGTTTAACAACATTTTAATAAGATTTATTAAGTCAGCAGAATATATAGCTACAGAAAATAGCTAATCCATTTAAACACATTTCTTTTCAGAATTTGTTTTTAATATAAAATTGAAAATAACATAAAAGAAACCTTTATTTATGGAATTGAAATTTGATTTATACAAAAGCAAAATAAAATGCGTTGTTTTAATGTATAAAACTGTTAGAAAGCTATTTATTTCAAACAACGACACAATTTATACGAAACATTCCATAAATCATTTGCTTTCTTAATAAGCGCATAAAGGGATTAGTTCTCTTTGTTTATTTAAACTTTATTTACAACTGCTGAATACTACTTTAATAACACATTTCAAGAAGTCTTAAAATTGCAATTCTCTTTTGTGTCTGTTTAGTTCTTAATTTTAAGAAAATAATTTGCCTTATTTTCATCATACTAAATTCAACTAGTCATACTAACTTTTTTTTCTTTTCTTTTTGCGTCGAAGGCAGCATAGAGCATAAAGGGCTCCGTTGGCAAAGAAAGGAAATATCTCCCGGGCAACATAATGCCTGGCGACTTTATAATTGAGAAAGTTCTATGTATTCAATTAAAGGAAACGCTTTCTTCTCGATATTCTAAAACGTATAGAATACTCCATTCGATTTAAAGACTAAAACGTATTTAGAAAACTGGTTTGGGGAATAATGAAGACTAAATTTTTTATCCTGCAGCTACTGGGGAATAAAATAATACTTTTGACGATGAAAAAAAAAGCTGCTTGATGTTTTCTTTTTATTTCTTACGTGAGAAATTATTGGAGATATTTTTAATGCATTCTGAGTGAATTCGAATGAATTAAATAAATTTTAAATGATTTTTGCAGATTACAAAATGAACTCTTAGAATTGGATAAAGTATATATGTTTATCCAATGTTCTTTAAACATATATACTTTAATCTTATATTCGTACTACAGGCAAATCTTTACTGATATCACAGTTATTAACTTTATTGTAATTAAAGTAATTGCATCGCGATCATAAATAAAACAAAATATTTATATATGTTTTCAGTCTAAAATATGCATGCAAAACAATGCCACCGTAGCAGTGCTAGTGGCGTACTAAGAGATAATAATTTATGAATTGAAAGAGTAAAACTTTACTATTAGAATGATTTCCGTTTTATTTCGTATAAAAAATGGATCTGAGCAAAGTAATTATGTAAAAAGTTGACCATTTTTAATAAATTCACTGTTTGATGTAAATTGTCTGCCTTTGCATATATTATTATAATACGGGCTTTTTTTGCTTTGTACCTGAATGAGTATACTTAATTTTAATATAATAAATTCATATTATTTTTGCAAACAATTTACATTGCATTTAAACAATTTACAAATTTTCTACGTTTAAAGCAAAAACTAATTCACTGTTTGCAAAGAATATTTTATAAAAACTGCTCTGACACATGTAGACCACGCACTCCTTTAAGCTCGACAAACCAAATGACACTGGTACTGAGAGAACTGAAAAGAGGAGCTCTCTCAGCGTTGAATCCATCAAAGCGCAGATACCAGAGAGCAGGCATAGAGATGGATGAAAGGTAAGTGATCACAATATGAAGCAACTAGTTGGCATGTTGATTAAAATTTTTCAAAATAAGAAAAAAAATCATAGAAATGCCAGATTAAAAGCATTGAAAAGCAATTTTCTGGAGAGCAAGAAATATTTGGAAAGTTTGAATAAAATGAAATAAACTTCATTACTTTTTTTCTTGCACCACTCGTTAACTTGACCGGTTCTTTTCTCTAATGCAAAATTTATTAGATTTATTTATACTGCTGAATTCTAGTTTTAGAATGTCCAAATCAACAGAAATTTCTCAACGTTTTCTTCAAGTGTTTGTATTAAATTACGAACAAAAAATTCATGTAATTTTTAAAATATTATTCTTCGTTCAACTGTGAAACTTATTTTGTTGTGAATGTCACAAATGAAACATTATTAGATTGAATTCTGAAGAATTCAGTAACATTTATGCTTATCGTATTCAAGGATCTTGTACTAATATATAATAAAACAAATACAATAAAATGATTTTCTTTTATTCCCATAAATGACGCGGTTAAACATCTTTATTTATGGGATTTTAACTTATTTGTAACAAATTTGTATAAATACAAATATGAATCTAGAAGCAGAGTATGAAAATGTATAAGCAATCAGAATGCATTATACGTTCGATAATTTTTTTGAAAAAGTTATGTTCATTTGTTGGCAAAATATCAAAGGATTTTTGCCAAGAAGTTATTAAATAAGATATTCAGATTATTACCATTCTAACTAAAAATTGTAGTTTATTTACTGTGGTACGTCTGTACCCGATTTCGAGAATTTTTTTAAAATCTCTACTACTCTATAAATCATAATTGTTTTACTCACAATTAGATGACGTATTATATTCTAATGATTTATTTTGTTCCCTACTGTTTCAAAATTTATGAGTCTTTAGCAAATCGAATTGAATTGCACAGTTATTACTTTCATTAAGGTATGAGCCTACCTTCGAAGACATTTTTTTAAATATTTAAATTTTTAATAAACAAAAGATGTTTTTATTTAAAACGGGACATAAAACTTTAAATTTAAATGCAATTTGTATGAAATTATTATTAATTTTTGAAATATTGGTAAATTTTAGTCACATTTTAGCGAAAAATTACGCTTACGGTAAACTTTCTACTATAAATTCTAATAAATATATTTCAATAATGTGTATACACTAAATTAATAACACCCTTATCTGTATTATGAAATAAAAGATTTGCAAAATTTTGAAAAGTTTTTGAACTATTTGAAATTTTGTGTCAAAACTCATTTTTTGAAAAAAAAAGACACATGTTTTTTTTCCCAAAAAAAGCAATAAAATAAAAAAAAAATGAAGATGGAAATTAGATTTTAGTTCATAACACAGATAAAATAGATTTAAACATTTTCTCAAATTTTCAAATCAATATCTTAAAAAGATGTGTTTTGGTTATGTTTAGCGTAAAGCAAAATATTGAAAAACACATTTAAAGATTTTAATGCGCCATAAAAAAAATTTTACTCCTTTTTTATTCTTAAAATTCACCATATTTGTTGGCCAAACCCTCTTTAACCTCATTTTTAACTTTTTTTTTTATTTATTTTTTAGCTTTTAGCTTTTTTCTGGTCAGTTTAGTGAAGGGTAATGATTGACGTTCCGATTTCTTAATGCGCTCATCATCGATTCTCATATAGATTTTTAAAGTCAGAGGATTTATTGGAATTTCCAAATGATAAAAAATAGGTAAAAGTCCTATATAGCCAGAATTAAACAATATGGCTGCCATATATGCACCCAAAAACAAAGTTTCTTCTTCCACAAAATGATCTTTAGGTAATATTGACCCCAAGATGTTGTTGAAACTTTCATTATTGTTCTGTAGCATACCATGCAAACATTTTTTTAATAACTCTCAATTACAGAGTTCTAAATATGTTGATTTTACTACTTTCATGACAGAACTAAGAAGACCTGGTGATTTTTCTGAATATTCTGTTCCGTTGCCCATGGCTTGCTGATATCGAAAGCAGCTGTCATTCCCTTCTTGACACTGCCTATGCATTAAATTTCTACTTTTAGAACAGCAGTGAAAGAAAGCAGCTATAACAGCAGATTGCATTTTCCCAATATCTCCAACATTACTACGGATAGCATCCTAAGCAGCAAGAGAAGTCGCTAAACGATTGGCCAAGCATCGCAGCCATCTGATATACGCCGCCCGTATTTTGCCAATGTCACCTTTGCATTGGCGCGACATCGGATTTTGACCATATTTTTTTCTGTCGCCTTTGAAGATCGCTTTTTCATCGGGGCGAACTCCTACGGCGACTTAGTGAAAAAGACCGGCTCAAAGCAATCGGCCCATAGTCGCCTCGATGTCGGGAAAGTTGTTTTTCCTAGGTGGCGCTATGCGAACATATTTTAGAAATTTCCCATGAATCACCTGGCGTGTATTGGATTTTGAAATTCAACCAGCAACGCATACTGTCATTTCAAGAAAATTGGTAAGTGTAAAGTTTTTATTATATATTTGTAAATAATATATTATTTATTCTAAATAGTGAATAAAAAAGATTATTTTTGTTGAAGCCGTTCGAATTCGTTGCTTACCTGAAACATGGAGTTGCACGTGATATTATTAGCGTTAGGCGTAAGCGACCATTATCATTTCTTTTCTTGTTTGTATTCTTTTCAAGTGATTTTATTTCCTATCTTTTTTTTGTGTGTGTGTCTGTTCTTAAATTATTGCAGATATTTTTCCATTTCATTTACAATGCCTTTCCTTTTGTTAACAACAATTTCTAATGAAAAAAGTTTTTTAAAAAATATTAAATTGCGTTCTTATGTTTTGATTTTGCAATAACATTTGTGTTATTATTTTTATTTCGACATAAGGCTAAAAAAATAGATTAGCAGAATATATTTATTGTAAATTTCAAAAAAAAAAAAAAAAAAAATCTTTAAAACTTGCAATTATGTAGTTATATTTGAATACTCTTATGTGAATAGTTTATAATTATTTCACCTTTCATAAAATAGTAACATAAATTTTACACCCATTAGTTTATATTATTTTTCTCTATTGTCCTAAACATTATTATAATATTTGCCTATATAGTTCATTATCAGATTGAAAACATTATCAAGCTTATGAAGTTCTATATATCTATTTTACTCCTTAATTACATATCTCCAATTGTCAACAAATATTTTATTTGTACTTTTAAAAGAAGTGAAAGCTCAATCATTATTCTAATTAAGGAATATGTTTTTTAGGTTCATCAAATCTGCAAAAAGAAGCTCTTTTGCTTGTTAATTACTCATCTCCAATTGTCAACAAATGTTTTATTTGTACTTTTAAATAAAGCGAAATCTCAATTACTATTATAATTGTTTTCTAGGTTCAGCAAAAAGGAAAAATGAAATGTATAAATAAATGTATAATTTTTTATATGTAGCTGAAGATTCAGTTATACATATATATAATATTTATATAAATGTGTGTGGATTTTTAGAAATTTCAAACTCTTCAAGTATTACATAATAAATAAAGTTTAAATAAATTTTTTATAAATTACTTTGTGTCAATATTATTTATTCTTCTAAATTATAAGTCATAGTTTCAGGATTTTGCTTGGGTGTATAAGTCATTACAGAAAATTCAGTAAAAAATTTCAAGTAAATTATTATTTTACTTTGTATTTCTAAAATATTATTTAATGAAGGTCTTTGTAAATAAATTGTTTTGCATAGTTGTTTTTCTTTTCTCCTAAAAATAAAGAGGGGAAAATAATAATTAAAAAAATATTTGTCTAAAGAAATTTTGTATAATTGAAAGTAGTGTTTACATTTTTAGGTATGGAGTTTTTGTGAAATATTCAGAGTTAATCATAGATCAAATTTGGTTCTTGTGCCATTAAACAAAACCATACTAATCATAGATTTTTAAAAAAATTAGAAATTTGAAGTAAATTGTTAATTTGTGCTTGTAAAATGTTATCAATTAGACATTAGCTAACACTAACATTTGTAATGAGGTATAAAATTTCTACACCATAAAGTAACTTTGTAAGTTAATAATAAATAAGATTTCGCATAAGTGAAAGAAGTGTTGTATTTTTGTGCATGGAATTTTTGTGAAACATATTTTTCAAATATTCAGAGTTAATCATAGATCAAATTTGGTTATTTTGCCACAAATCTAAACCTCACTAAACATAAATTATGAAAATATTAGAAATTTGAAGTAAGTTATTAAATAAGAATTAAGTTTGTGCTTGTAAATTGTTGTTTATTGAATATTAGCTAACACTAACATTTATAATGAGGTTTAAAATTAATGCAATATGAAGTAACTCTGTAAATTAATAGTAAATAAAATTTCCTATAATGGGAAGAAGTGTTCCATGTTTGGGTATGGAATTTTTGTGAAATATTCAGTGTTAATCCTTAATTAAATTTGGTTCTTGTGCTACAAAACCAAACAACTAAATATAGATCAAGAAAATATTAGAAATTTGAAGTAAATTATTAATTTGTGCTTGTAAAATGTTGTATGTTGGACATCAACCGACACTAACATTTATAATGTGTAAAATTTCTACAACTTGAAAAAACTTTGCATGTTAATAGTAAATATAAGGAATTTTGTAGAATTGAAAGAAGTGCTGCATTTTTGTGTATGGAATTTTTGAGAAATATTCAGTGTTAATCAAAGATCAAATTTAATTCTTGTGCCATAAAACCAAACTAATCATAGATAATAAAAAAATATTAGAAATTTGAAGTAAATTATTATTTTGTGCTTGTAAAATGTTATCTATTGGACATTAGCTAACACTAAAATTTATAATGAGGTATAAAATTTTTTCATGAAGTAATTTTGTAAAATCAATAGTAAATAGAATCAGTAAAATTTAAAGAAGCGTTACATTTTTGTATATGGAATTTTTATGAAACATATTTGTAAAATATTCGGGGTTTAACATTGATCAAATTTTGTTATTTTGCTACGAATCTAAACCTCACTAAACATAAATTATGAAAATATTAGAAATTTGAAGTAACTTATTAATTTGTGCTTGTAAAATATTTTCTATTGAAGAAACATATAATAGGAATTATATAATTTAGTGTTTTAAACTATTTTTAACAAATGCATTAAATTTTAGGGTGTTAAAATAGGAATTTGTGTTTTATTCATTATTCTTTAGGAATTATTTGTTTATTGCTCACATTAAGCAATATAAAAGTGGGTATAGTAAAAAAAAAATATTTTTTTAATAAGAATTATATATTTTTCTGTTTCGAATTTTTATAAAATAGCTTTTAAAAACAAATGATATAGGCAATATATATAATACATCTACTTTTAAATTTCTAATATCAGTTAAAATCATACTGATTAATTATATAATTGAAACTATGATTATGTTAACATTTCTTCCCATGCATTAAACAATGAAAATAAATAGGAAATATCAATGAAGGAAATAAATCTTATATGTAGATAGATGTTCAGGGGATCAAATTTAAAATTATTTCAGATAATTTTAACATTTGTTTATTTTTTTTAAAGAGCAGTAAAAAAATGTCATTTAAACATTTTATAGGGTAAGATTGTGGTAAAATCTATGCTATAATAATAGTTAAAAAAAAGTTGGAAGAATCGTTAGAATGACATTTTCCATGAATTTTTATCGAAAACAAGTATTTTATGGAATTTTAAATTTATCAAAATAAATAACAAACACTACTATTAATAGGTAAAAAAGAAAAGTAAACTATTCAAAATATCTCGTATTTTCAGTCTTTTGACAAATTTTTTTAAGTATGATAGTTTTAAATATTATGACACTAGTTTCTAGAGTTTGAGAAAATTGAATAACCATTAAACTAATATTTCAATTTGACACCAGCAAGTGTTCAGAAATAAATTGCCTATTGATTGGCATTTGGTTGCCCATTGCTAAAATACATGGGGAAATGATTGGTATTGGGTCGCCCATTGCTAAAACACATGGGGAAATGATTGGTATTGGGTCGCCCATTGCTAAAACACATGGGGAAATGATTGGTATTGGGTCGCCGATTGTTAAAACACATGGGGAAATGATTGGTATTGGGTCGCCGATTGTTAAAACACATGGGGAAATGATTGGTATTGGGTCGCCCATTGATAAAACACATGGGGAAATGATTGGTATTGGGTCGCCCATTGATAAAACACATGGGGAAATGATTGGTATTGGGTCGCCCATTGCTAAAACACATGGGGAAATGATTGGTATTGGGTCGCCGATTGTTAAAACACATGGGGAAATGATTGGTATTGGGTCGCCCATTGATAAAACACATGGGGAAATGATTGGTATTGGGTCGCCCATTGCTAAAACACATGGGGAAATGATTGGTATTGGGTCGCCCATTGCTAAAACACATGGGGATATGATTGGTATTGGGTCGCCGATTGTTAAAACACATGGGGAAATGATTGGTATTGGGTCGCCGATTGTTAAAACACATGGGGAAATGATTGGTATTGGGTCGCCCATTGATAAAAGTCGCGAAATGCTTGGTATAACGTCGCCCGTGATAATAACAAGTCGCCAAAGGATCGGCAAATTCGTCGAAAACAAGTTGGGGCGACCATCGCGCGGCGTACCGCCGGGGGACATGACCAATGTCGGGGCGAGATCGCCTCCGATCTCGCCCCAATCTCGCTCGTTCCGTGGGGCGATACTTGGCCAATGGTTGGCCAACGCTCTTTTGCTGCTTGGGATAGTTCCATAGTAATTCTGAAGTTTATCAAAAAATTTATCAGTTCATTTTCCTTTTCCACCGAGTCCTTTGTTCTTCATTTTTAATTTCCTAAGTCGTGACCCTACTCTTTTTTGAACGTGCCCTATACATTCAATTTTTGTAACTGTATGTTTTCTATTGACATCCTTTACTTTCAGAAATGCCTTAGAGTCACCATCACCAAAATATTCGGTGTATTTTAACTCTCGTTTCAATACTGACCTTTCAAAAATTCTGTAAGCCCCAAAAGCTTCCATATTTCCTGATGATCCCTTGTATAAAAAGAATTATGCTAAAAATTTGAACAAATCGATTGAAATCAAGAACAACGCTTGTGAATTACAAGTGTAAACAAGCTACAGACGATATTGTTAAATATTGTCGTTCAGTAACTGAAAATTGAATTTTAAAAAAATTTCTGTCAGATTTTAAAAAAAATAATTAAAAAATGAAAAAAGGAAACGTTTATTTATATTTTTAAAAAAGATTTTGGAATTTATATCGATTAAAAGTTACAAAATAGACGCGTAAATGTAGTGTTTACATTTTTGCGTCCCTTTAAACACCCACTTCCGGTTGCAAAAAATCAACATCCGGTTTATTCATTAGGTTGTAATTTTGCTTCTAATTAACGTAAAAACAAAACTGAAACAGTTCTGGAATCGTAAATGTATGGGCTATAAAATGAGCACATAATAAAATTTTCGATAATTTTCACGAAAACGTTTATTTTAGGGTAGGCACATACCTTAATAATGAAATCGATAGTTAAGTATTAAGGATACACAATACTTGAAGATTAAAAACTTGCATCACGGAAATTCCTACTCCACTTTTTTTTTTTTTTTTTTTTTTTTTTTTTTTTTAGATTTACGAAGATGAAATTCCAGATTAAATAGGGATTCTAAAATGATGGGCAAGTTGTGAGTTATTGTGGTTCGTTAAAAGAAATTCTTTAATAGGAGCTATTTCAACGCAATTCCTATCTATCCTTTCTGAATGCTATAAGGAAATTATTTCTTTAAAAATACATACGTACATTAAAACGCTATATTTCATCTCCGTAATTTTTGAAAACAATTTCATGTTTGCATAAACGAGGATGAGTGTGGCTTCAGAAGTCTTCATGAGTGTCCTTTCATACAAATACGAGCATTTTCATAATTTAGGGACGGACAAAAGATTCAGCAATAAAAATTGCTTCACTTCCACTGACCGAGAATACAAAACATTCGTAGTCTTTCTGGATGCAATCAAGAAGTAGGATCGCTGCAGTTGAAAGCAACAAAATGCTCTGATATTGAGCAGACAAATTCGAAATGCTTAGAGTTTTTTTCCCCTCCTTCCTTCCTTATATTTTTTTGTTTGACACAGATGAGTTCTCTGCAACATTACCTCTTCTTGCAATAAGCTGAGATGTTGACTTTTGCGGAATTTCACTTCATTGGTCCCCAGGCAATAGAAAAATGATTGATTTTTTCGGGCGATATTTTTCTTTACTAAAATATTGCATTTTAAATTAATAATACTTTGATAAAAATTTGAAAACAATAACATTGCTGATATTTTAAGACTTCATTGCTTATTTCTTTGCACAGCATTCTTTAAATCACCTCAACTTTCATTGTTGTGATAATTTAACATTTCAAGTGACACATGACTTGAGTCTAAGAATTGTAAAAAAGAAATATTCGATCATTAGAAATTCTTCTGTACCAAACTTTACTGAGCATGAAGTAGGCTTATGAAGATCGACGTATTTCAACAGAAAGTAAAGTAGCTAAATATCTTTGACAAATCCCTCTTCGTCTAAAGCTTCATAAGATGTGTCGGCTAATATTTTTTTAAACCGATAGAATTAGCATTTGTATAACTGGGTGTATTAAGAAGAAATGACATTTGATTTTTATCACGATATTTAATTATTTAATTCCTTATTTATCCTACGTCTTATTATATGTAGTTTCGAAATAGAAATTTGCTTAATATATTGTCTGCGATTTGTCTGTTAAAAAGCTTATCAATTATTGCAATTTAGGTATTTTAACCAATGATTGATTGTATACAAAATCATGAAACGAAAATATTAAAATTGGTATGTTTAACATTAAAACGTGGAATATTCAAGCACATAAGCTTACAGATAGCTTCGGCAAGGGGAAATTAAATATTGGAATATTTCTGAAGGTAAATGCATCAATGGTTGATTGCTAAGAAGCAATACGTTTAACAACATTTTACTTCAAATTCTTCCATTTCAGAAGCATAGTTGGATAAAATGTCAACATATCGGTCCAATTTTTTTAAGTTTTGATCAACTCTCTTCAACAGCTATTTCAATTCCATTAGGAACAAATAATCCTGGAGTTGTGTCTGTGTTCATTCCACTAGCCCTCTTATTCTTTTACGATCGAATTCACTCAATTGTGTCATATTAACATTAATTTTAATAGTATATATATATTATAATTCCGATTAATTATAATATACTAATCTGGATTATAATATATTCATTATTATGTTGTTCATATTCCTATTAATATGATATAATTAATATGAAAAAGAACGACATTATGTTGTTTGTGTACTAAGTTATGATTTTATATCGTTTGTTTTATAAAAGATTTGCCAGTAAAAACGGGGTTTTAGCTTTGTGCAGCCAAGAATTTTTGAATTGAAAACACTATTTCAATCTGTAACATTTGGTCATAAATTCAAAATAAATGGAATTTCACTTACTTCGAATTAAATTAACAGCATAAAATCTACAACATAAAATGTATTATTCAATGTAAATCATTCAGAAATGAAAGAAAGTAGCACTAAGAAATATAAATATGCAAAGCGCATTCAAACAAATATTGCTCAGAAAGATAAAATTATCTGAATATTAAAACAATAATAAAAAAAGATATGTCAAAAAAAAGTAGAATGCATCAGAGCCTTATCACTACCAAGCAATTGAGCTTTTGTAAATATCCTTCATTCACGTTCTATTCAATTATCTAATTATTTTTGAAAAAATTATAAAAATAGACGAAAAAAATACACTGAAATAATGTTGATACCACTGAAATATTACAAATTTTATTTTATGGTGACACAAGATAAATTCTTTTATAAAATTGTGAGAAAATTATTATGCCAAACCTGCAAAATTTCAATTAATTTCAAATGAATTATATATTTATTTCAAACTCTTGCAGTTGGGAAAGTGGAGAGCATTCTTGGTGTTATTTTAAATAATAAGTATGCAAAGTTCGATTGATTCCAGTTATTGCTTATGAATTGCGGGATATGCATACATGCATAGCCACAACGATTTTTATTTTTATTAAGATTGTAAGCACCTGAATTATTTCCTGGAATAATAAACATAAATTTTATAGGTTTTGTTAAAAATATAAAACATATTCGGCATAACTCAAAAAGCTGCTTCAAAATTTTACTTATCACAATAAGATTTAGAGCTGAATCTTTTATTAACTCTTTTTCCAGATTTAATCTCAAATTTAAGTTAAGAATAATAGCTCAAATGACTTAGCTGCATAGCTCAATGAACGAATAGAATTGATGTTATTTTTAAAAAATCCAAAGCCACGCGGAAATCGAACTCCAAAGTACATATAGCACCCGTAAAATGACTACACACATCTTCAAAATTCATATGCAAATTGCAGGAAGTCGCCAGATGACACCGATAGCACGTCACAATGACGAGAGTGTAAGAGAGAGATGTATGCCTAGGCGTTGTACCGACTATATTGCATCGTCTGGGCAACGTACTATGTATTAACCATCATACCAACGATGTAATATAGGTTTTTGTAAATAGTTTTTTTTTTTTTTTTTTTTTTTTGTAATTTACTCCAGAGAGCAAAAAATCGCTATATGTTTAATATCATTAAAAGAAATTGCATTTTTTTTTTTGCTATTTACCTTTTGTTTAATAAATAGGCTTTACAAATAAGTCACATTTGTTTTGCTTCTGACACTTTCTTTTCCTGAACTTGCATTATCCTTAATTTATGGACATGAGTGTAAATTGCGTATCTATCAGAATTTTAATATTAAAAAAAAATTACGCTTAGTGAACCATTAAGGAAAAAGCCTGACAAAAAAGATTTAATTTAAATATTCCACAAACAGTGATCCTAGCAAAACAGCTTACCTTCAAAGTCAGCTAAGCTAAAATGATATCATGAAAAAAAAAATGAAAATATTCAAACAAATTTCTTTAAAAATAGTAAAAAAAAAAAAAAAAAAAAAAAAATCCTTATTTAAAAATAAATGAAAAAATGTAATATATATAATTTTAATTATATTTAAAGCCTTTTTTTAATTTTTTTTTCTTTAATTACTTTAAGCCATCGATAAAAATATGAGCGTAGGATTAAAAAGAACTTTTATTTTATGTTTTGAATATAAATTTACCGACATTAAAATATGCTGAAAGAAGTACGAAAATAATTAACGAAAAAGAAAACAACTGTGGGTCATTATGTAAATATCGATGGGATTAAAATGTTCAGTGGTGAGAGTGCCTTCATAATGTTGATTAATGTAATGCATTATTTATAAAGTCAACATTGTGCAACTCAGAAAATTTGGAGACGACCTCCTGGTATCAGTTTCATTAATTATTCTACCAATTTAAGGAGACCATATTATTTCGATTTTTTTATGTACTTTCATTTTTTCCTGGCTTTTTGAACGATAATAGAATCTTGTTTTATTGTTTATTCAGCAGCTTCTTTTTTTATAACGTATTACATTCTTTAGATTATGTCTTCAAGCTGCAACTCATTCTTTTGCCGGCGAAATAAAGTGCTTCTTTTTTTCCTTACTCTCATTGTTTTATTTAACGTGATTTAGGAAGAATTATATCTTTTATTTTTCTTTCAACTTAATACAATGATGCATTCCTCTTTTCGAGAATAGTATCTCTAAAATATTTTGAATTTAACGGGAAAAAAATTTGAAAGAACGCAAAATACATTAAACGTAAAAACATATATATATATATATATATATATATATATATATATATATATATATATATATATATATATATATATATATATATATATATATATATATATATATATATATATATATATATATATATATATATATATATATATATATATATATATATATATATATATATATTTTCAATTTAAAGATAAAGCTCAATCTGCTTTGATTCAAAATTAAGTGAAAAAAAGGAAAAAAAGGAAATAATTTGTTTAAATTACCTACATTAAATGGAATCTTCTTTAATGTTTAACATTAATTACTTCGAATCTTAGGTTTAAACTTTTGAAAATTATGTAAAAATAATGGTTGGAATTCTTAGACCAATGGTTCATCTTAGACCAAATCAAAATGACTGTAATCATTGCAAATTTAAAAGTAGTTATGGAAGAAAATGCCAGGTAAATTAAATTTATGGAAGCAGATAGGGGGGGGGTGACAGAGAAAAATTTCCACGTGGATGAACCAACATAAACAAGAGCTTTTGGAATATTCGTTTCTGAAATATTGCATGCCAAAAGAAAACTGATGTCATTTTCATATTTCTTCTTCTTAGAAAATCCCACTTTATTTTGAAATTTTTTAATTCCTACACGATGAAAAGAAACTGTATACATTCGAAACGAAAAGATAACAAATTCCTTTACTTTTCCTTGTTTTGAAAATATTTCTTTTAAGAAAATAATAGTTCAGAGATGCTAAGTCTAGACTATGCGGCAGAGTTTCGAGTGTAGTTGTGGCCACTGAAGGACACAATAATCCCAAAAAGAGAGAGCTATTCCTATCCGATGGAGAATTCATTCGGTCTGGACAAAATAATGGCCTATTGGCTAATTATTGAGTTTGGAAGCGGTGATTGGGAAATTGAAAGGACTCTAGAATTATTATACTAATGCATTTGACATTTTTAAAGGATAAATACATGTCATCCTGTGTTTGTAAAATGTCTGAAAAAAATAATTGAAAGGTATAAAGGATTGATTAATTGGAACAGGCAACAACAGAATTGTGTATTTGACAAAACTGTCCAATGAGATTTCTTTAATTACTTTCATTTTGTATTTCTCAATATGAGTGGTAATTTGTTCGTATTAGAATGAAAAATCTTTAAGATGAATATATTTTAATCAAAAGTTTCAGTAGTATCTTACATTAATTTTCTGTCTTCCATGAAGAAATTTGGATACAATATCTTATGAATTTCAAAAGCATTAATCAGAGATAAAATTATTTTATCTTTTAGTATGAAGCTTTAGTTTATCAAACAGCAATCCATAAATGGGTTCTTTTGCCTTTATATTTACTAATGAACCCAGCTTTCGTCTTATGCTAACGTTTGCGTATAGCTAACCTCTCATGTTTCACGAGACTTTAAATGTATTTCATACACTTCTTTCTTTATTTTTTTACAGCCTTTTCATTGTCTTCAACTTACTGTGAGTTCTGCGGAATTGTAACGTAACTCCAAATGATGCATCCTATTGATTTATTGAACAATTGATGAATTCTAAACTTTATGAATGTATGCCATTTTGTCATTAACTTTTTGAACTGTAATTTACCAATCATGAAGAATAAAGTTCTGATTTCTTGCGATTTTGATTAGTGTGGGTATGCGCCAAATTTTCACTGTCTTAGTATTTCTTCCACTGGAAATGAAATAATTATTCGCTATGGAACTATATTAGGAATTGTCCTTTGAACGTGTCATCGAATAAATAATTAAGAATCTATAGAATGAAAGATGGTAAAGGATAATATCATCTTTAAGCAACTTATCTTGGT
Source organism: Argiope bruennichi (assembly GCF_947563725.1). Classification (NCBI taxonomy): domain Eukaryota; kingdom Metazoa; phylum Arthropoda; class Arachnida; order Araneae; family Araneidae; genus Argiope; species Argiope bruennichi. The sequence continues at coordinate 149,536,110 of NC_079151.1, forward strand.
TGTTGTTGGAACATTTCCGCCTTTTTCCCCACTAAAAAAATGCAGTTGTATTTAGTGATTCAACCGCGTATAGTGAGTAAAGAATAAAGAAGAAAGCAACCTGTGTATCATCACCAATTTTTCAATCATGAATGTAAACCGGAAGCATCTAAGGATATTTGATATTGTAAAGAATTTACTATTAAACAGGGACGATGTTTAGCCTGCCAAATAAACTAAACACATGGAGCACGAAGAGTCAAATTCTTTCTTGAAGACCAAAGGTACTTAAGAATATGTATTAAATATTTCGTCAGAAATACTCTCTCTTCTAATCTGTTCGAATAATCTTTAGTTGTTTATAGATAGGGTGTTTTAGTAGAATATAACTGAATAAGAATTAAGCTTGTATGAAAATATTACTGAATGTAAAGGATATATAGTGTGATTATGATTAAAGTTGCACGTTCAGAAAAGCTGTAAAACAGATAGATTATTCAAAATTATCTGATAATTCATCTGAATGCGCGTGAAGCAATAGAAATTTATTTTATGGAAAAAAGGCAATAGTTTAAATCACAAATAGCACTGTATTGGCCATAAAATGCATGCGCAAAAATTATTTCTTTTAAAAATATGCTATTTTTAAGACGCTGATAAAAGGTTGTGATATGCGCAGCTCACGTTACATTTGCTATACAAAAGGAGATAGGCGTGTTACTCGCCTTTCCTGTGATTCTGCTTCAGGAAGGTGACCTCTATCATTGAAGGATTGGGTCCTGTTTGTGAAGCTTTTTAAAAAAGAATAGTGACTATATGACAGTTGCATTGAAGAAATTACGTAATTAATTAAAAATTTTAAGAAGAGACTGCTGTCTCTACATTAGGTGTGAAGAAGATGATAAAAGAATTTTAAAAAATTCAGGTTCAATTGACATGAAATGTGGCAAAGGAAGGAAGGCAATCGCTTGCATAAAAACATTTCAAAATGTGCCAACAGCACTGTAAGTAGAGTTATGCTTTGTGTAAGAAGAATTTCCCGAACTTTTGACAAGCCTGTCTTCGCTATTCGTAAAGGTTTACTTCCAGCAATAATATATATTTAAAAATTACATGTGTTTAACCGCTGACCAGCAAAAACCTGAAGCTTTCTACCGGCAATTTCTTGCTCAAATGAAACTGAAAAAACATAGGCATGGAAGATTTTGTGGACAGACCAAACTAATTTTCATCTCCAAGGTTATGTCGTTACTCAAAATTACATATGGGCAAAATATGGGCAAAAGAGAATTCTTTACAATTGCAAGCAATGACTCTTCGTTTTCAAATACCACTCACTGCGTAGCGTGGTATTTTTCGGCAACATTTATACTTAGCCATTTCTTTTTCGAGGAGATTGGTTCTTCGGTTTTGTAACCTGTACAGTCAATGGGGAAATGAATGATTCTTTTATTCGCAACCAACTCATTCGAACATTTGAACAACGTGGATGGGGTGGATAGTACAGTTTTTGTCCTCACAGTCCTCACCACATTGCACCACCAGTGAAGTAATCGTTGAGCAGTAGTAAAAATTATCAATCAACCACCTGCACATCGTGATCACTTGTTATGAATTCTTCCGACTTTTAGCTGCGTGATTAACTTAAAGGTATTGCGTATAGAGGATGGTCCGACGCCAGTACTAGACTAATCAAAAATACATGCATTATGCAACATATTCACAATATCACCACTGAAATATTCCGATCTGTTGTGGAACATGATGTTTTGCGCTTTCAACTTGTGGGAGAAAATTTTGCAAGCATATTGAACAATTCTTAAATAATTCGCCGTCGACTTCTTTTTCTTAATGATTTCAATAGAAAATTAGTTATATTTCTATATCTAAGGGTTTTCGCCGAGGTAAAGTTAAAAACAAATTTTTCTCATCCACTGCAACATCCCCTTGAGGTAATGGACGGGTGTTGAACAAGGAGTACATCAATAACATGCCACCTCTTATAATTAACATCCTGTGACGATTACGGCGGAATACGCGGGTTAATTTTTGAGCCATTTGCTTTTTATTTCAAAGCAAATTATCAATGCATCAAGTTTACTTAAATAAAATACCAGACTATTCTCGCCAGTAATTCATTTCTAATAACCTTTTGAAAGTAGAAATTTAATTATAATTACCTTGAATTTAATTATAATTACCTTACAAAACATTTGACCTATATGATTTTTTTTTCATTCATTTCTCATATCACAGGAACACATCATAAAACTTCTGTTACTTTATATTAAATCGTTTAAAATTTCTTGCATTGTTATGCCTTCTCCACCTGCTATTTGAAAAGAAAATTCAGTTGCAGCAGTCTGGCTTACAGTAAGAACAAATAAATAAAAAAATAAGAAATAAAAGTAACTAATGGATGTAATGATTAATATGCAAACATATTCAAACACAAGCAATCCAGATATTTTTCGATCCCAGAAATGTATTCATTATAATGGTACAGTATAAAAATAGAAACACTTATATTTTCTATACAATTGTTTTCTTTGAACTGAAAATTAAACACTTTTATATAATTTTAGTTCAGAAGTCTCTTATTAATTTAATTCAAACATGGGATTTTGTTTTAAAAAATAGGGCATTTAGTATAGCATTAAATAATTATTTCATATGAAATTTGAAATTCCATATAAAATTCGAAACCAATGAGGCATGATTCATTTTTCCTCTAAATCTCAAGCATTTAAATACCAATTCATTTCTGTTGCTGTTGTTCTTCAAGATAACAACAATATATTTTCTTTTCTGTCTTTCATTTTTTAACTGAATTCTTTATAACTCTATTCATTTATGCTCTTCAACATAACTATAGTTTTTGAAGATTGAAATAAATACATTTCTAATAATTTGCAATTCATTTGGTTTTCATAATTTCATTTCTCCAATTTATGTAATTAATCTATAACGATTGAGTAGTATGTGTTCAATTTAACTTAATCGTGCCAAATGATAGTTTTGCCTAGTTCAGTGAAATACGGAGCAAAATGTACATATACCAACACACACTTCAATTTTAATACGGAACCTACTTACTTTGGAAGTGTAAAAAATAATTTTGTTTTCAATGAACAATCGATTTTAGTCAATTTTCATTTCTGACCGTTGCATTTCAAAATAGATATAATTATATTAGGTAGAATTTAAAGTCGTGAATTAATCCAAGGTTTATGCTCTCCATGAAATCAGGACATGTAGTAACTGCTAATTACTCTTCCAACAAATAATCAATTCCCTAACAAATTTCTAAAGTGCACAACTCCATGGTAATCAAATTGTTCGGAATTTCTCTTCACTCTGTTAATGAGCAAATTGTTCCTAACAGCGCTGTTCCGTGTAACAGACTACAAATCAGTTTCTAGTTTAATGCTTCATGATAACCAGTTTAAGAATCACAATCGGAAATAGAAACCACTAAACAGAATTTGCATATCAAGTTATTATAAAAAGCTACGAATTCATTAATCTACTTAAATTTAGGAGAGACTATTCATTAATCATTCCATTTTTTCCCATCAACAGGAATTTTTCTAACGTTCTGGTAAGAATAATATGAAATTTTCTACTTATATTGTAGTAAATGAAAATTAAATATACTCTTTCAAAATTTTTCTCAGCGTTTTTTAAAATTCATTAGATTAATTACCATTTGTATTTTGGCATAAGAAAACATTATAATTAATATGCTTTTTCTTTATCTATCTAATGAAGTCTAACTAAAAAAAAACGTGAATATGTGAACCTATTAAACAGCATGTTTCCAGTTCTTCTAATTGTCTCCCATTTTAAAAAGGCTTTACTTGTTACGATCGAGTGTTCTAAAGAGCTATATGCAACAAAGATATGTTTTATTTATTATTATTTAATCGAAATACAATTTCTAAAAGATTCATCTGTTTTACCTTTACTCTTATGGAAAAATTATTACAGTCACGAAGAAACAATATATAATTCTCAATAATTTCCTTAAACATTCCTGTGTCAGAAAAAAAATGTATTTATTTTTGCTTACGTGAACATAATAATTTAAAATGCTAATTTCGCAATGGATAAATCTCTGAAAAAGTCAACGAATTTGTTAATTTACGCCATATTTTGAACAAAGTAGGAAAATGAGTTTAAACATAATATCGATTCCTTCAGAACTACAAGGGTCCTATTTAGAAATGTTTTTATACTTAAACTACCATTGAGGGAAGAAGAAATCATAAAGTATACATTTCATTAACTTGTTTATTTATCTTCCATTTATATTCCGAAAACTGCTTTGTAAATTTTTTGCTGTTCCGCTTACATTATACACAAAATACTTGGTTGAATGGAAATATTAGCCAGATTCTTCTGTACTGCACATATTTGCTTTTACAAAGACTCATTAAAATAATCTTGAAATTGAGGAAAAATAAATATATTCAGAGGGATATCATAGCATGCATGTTATTTTGAATTAATCATATTGCATTGGAAGTTTTTTCGAATCGATGGGAATTTTCATGAGATTTAGATGCTTTGAAATATCAATAGTATAAAAATAAATCTCACATATGAAACCCTGGATTAAAACAGCTTTTATCAAAGTTATTTTACGAGGCTTATTGAATAATACTTAAGTGATCCCATTTCAATGAAATAATTTTAATAATTAGCAGGTTTGTCTGATAAAATTTCTGAATTTTATGGAAAGAACGATCACGATTTTTCTTGTCATTGATCAAGATGGTGATAAGTAAATGCTAACTGCAAGTGAGATCTAAGTAAATTTATTTAGGTTTAAATAAAGTTCATTAACATTTGTGACTAAGCAAATGATCACACGTTTATTAATAACTGATAAATCACGAATGTTAATAAACATAAATTAAATCTAAATAAAGTGATACATTTACTAAGACTTAGTTTTATTTTATATTTTAAACATAAACTTAAAAAAAATATTATAAATTCTCCATATGGCCGTATTCTCTTCTTTGAACTATGATGACTTCATACATATAATTATCAAAGTCTTTTGCGCAAATAGCTATAAAAATAATTAAAAAAAATGGTAGAAGTCTACTTTCTTTAATAAGTTTTGAATCCATTTGTTAACAATATTTACTTTCGAAATTTAAAGCATATTTTCCATTTTATATTTGTTGGCATTCGCAAAATAGAATGCATCTTAATTTTCAATATTTCTATAGCTAAACAACATTCTTAAATTATAATATATATAATTTTCTTGATTTTTTATATAAATCAATGCTTGCAGTGATGAGGTTTTGGATTTCATAAATCTTGAAATGCTGCCATTCCATCGCTATTAGTTACATTTTTTTTATATTCAATATTTTCGAATTTTCATCATAACGTATCTCCATTCTCTATTTAAATGATTTTCAGGAATAAGATATTAAATTTTTAAATTTAAAAAACTCACAACATATTTAATATATATGTAAAAGTACATATTTAATATATATGACTGGTTTGAACTATTATTAGAATTCATTTAAATAACAAAAACGCATTTTATACATTATTTTTAAACATTCAAGTAGTTTAAAAGCGACTGCTACCTTCATGGAAGCTGCAACATTTCCAAAAAAGAAATACATTTTCCTTTTGGACCCCTTTTGAAATGGCATCCTCACTGCAGAAGCCAAGAATAAATCAAAGGATATAAAAGTTGTCGGGGAATATAAGACGTCGATCGCCGTGATATTTCAAAGCGTTTGACCAGTTCGAATTCCTTATTTATTCTGACAGATTCCTTCTGGAGAGTTTTCAACCCCCTTTAACTCATCCACCATGAGTTGAAAGGGTTCTGCTTTTATTAAACAGGCAAAGTCTCTTTTTCGAGGCTACCTTGAGACGTAATGAAAGCAGAGTGGTCAGGAGTCAGGAAACATAGGACTTCAGGGGACATTTATTCTAAACACTTCTACGGCGACTAAAAATAATATCATTTTCCCCAGTTACTCTGAAGTTAGAAATTCATGAGAAATAAAATGAGAAAAAAGATGCTATAAAATATATTAATATCTTCTTGTGCGTCATAAGCATTAGAGAGCATAAGAGAAGCGAAAATCGATTGGTTTTCATTGTTTTCTGAATTTCAAAATTTCTCTTAATGTCAACACTCTATTATGGCCACTGTGATAATTCGATTTGTCTACAATTGAGAATACGTAGAGCATTAATCTCAAATAACTTCAAAACTCTTTTTTTTACTTTTTAAAACATTTTTAATGGTGCTCAAAATAATATCTGTAATCAAAGTAATTAAACATCTATCTAACATCTATGCAACTCAATTGGCAACCACGTTACATTCGCAGCAAAATATGCTTTTTCATTTTAATTGAATTGAAACTATTCATTTCTAATGTAATCTTTTTTACTTTTCGTTATTTTGAAATTTAGAAATGAGAAAATCCCCCTGTAATAGCAAGATTTTGTTAAACAATCTATCTAAAGAGTGAAAACTTGCTCAAAAATATTTTAAATATGTAACCAAAAAGAGTGACAGAATTTTATTCCAAATATATATTCTATATGTATATTCTATATGTAGTATCAAGATATATATCACTATTTATAATAAAAATATTTATATAACTATTATTTCATTCATTCAGAATTTCAAACTATATTGTACATATATTCTATATTATTTTTGTCAGTAGAGAAAGCTGGTGCATTTACTCTGTTTAGGACCAATACCGGGCAAGAACAAAAAGAGCTATGATTAAAATATTTGCTAAAACTAAATAAATAATATTTAATGCAAGGAAAATGTAAAAGTAAATATTAAGCAATGGCAATATATATATCATATTATTTATTTTATATAGTATAAAATAAATAATAATATATATAATTTATATTCTAGAAATTATTCAATTCTGTAGGAAAGAGGATCCCACAATTCTATAATTGATGGCAAAAGATCGATTCCTTTTTAAGTACTTCTTCAATAAATCACACTGAGGAGATATAAATGAAGAAACATTCAGAGAAATCATAATTAATGCAGAGTTTAATCAATTTGTGCATTTTTTTAATGTCTGATGAACATGATGAATGCCAGCGCCATCCAAGAGGTTGATGGCATTGTTATTTAGTAACTGATATTTGGAAAGTTAATTGTAGGAAAGTTCTTGAGGGGTTAGTTTAGTTTAGTTTAGTTTAGTTATATTAACTTCCCGTTGAAAAACAACACGAGGGCTATTTTGGGACGGACCTCGTAATTTTGAACCGTGGTCAGATGACAAGAACGACACCTGGTTCTTGAGGGGAAAATAGTGTCAAGTATTTGGTTGATAAAGTCACACGATTGTTTGGAGACAGTGAGTTTAAGGTGTTACATCTCCAGACGAATGGCAAAGGGAAAGCTTTTTATTTTCCAAAAGTGTAATGAAACTTTATTCAGTGTATAAGATATTGTATAAACGATTAATTCTTATCATAATGAAATGTGAGAATATTTACCATTTCAGATGAGATTGTTAAAAAAATTTTTAGCTTTTGAGATTTGTGAATTTCAGGTACTCCAACTCTTTTGATTCAAATACTATTGAGTATCTTTCTTTACGATAAACAATTGATGCTAACGTATAAAGCGTTTCCGTATTTTTAATGCTTCTTTGGGATTTCGAATCGAATTAAAACAGTTAGGGTACCCTTTTCTCCTGTTTAACTTTGTTAACCCAGGTATTTTTTATTTCAATAGTTAACATATAAATAGTTTGGAAATTGTCATCTTTCCATCAAGAGATATCGACCAATTGTTTAAGAGGGTTCTGAATATTTCTGCACATTGTCTGTAGATATAAAATGAAATATTTTTATTTGTGTTAGAAAAATTTATCCCACTTAAAAAAGTGAACTTATAATTGTGATTCAATGCTACTCAATATTCAGAATTTAAACTCTAGAATCTTTTTATTTAATGTTTCGTATCGATCTGAATTGTTTTTAGGGCATATTTACCAGAAGTATAACTTCTATGCATTGAAAGAAACAATTCTGCTCTGTTTGAAAGAAAAAATTATTGACGTTAAATAATATGTGTAGTCATTATTCGAACATTTTTCTCCATTTTAAAACAAGTACAATCAAAATACTTTCATTGATAGATCTTAAATTCTTTATTTTCTATATAAATTACAATTTTTTTTCACTGATCCAGTTAGCGAAGAAATAAAATTTCACTCAGAAAACGTCTTTTTTCTTCCTTTATAAGCAAGTTTCAAACTTCAGTTTGAATTTGGAATTGAAATCGGGTTGAATTGTTAAAATCAAGAATTATGTAAATTTATATTTAAAAATTTTTATGCGGATTAAAAAAAATCGGTAAAAATTTGTTAATTCTCATGTTGCAACAGGTTGCAAATTAGGATTATTTGCTTGCTTGATCTGTCGGAAAATCTGAGTAAAAGAAATATTTTTTATTTAAATAATTTGTGCAAAATGAGTTTAATAATTAATTTTGTCAACAGCCTAGAAAGATTTAAGATTGATGTTGGGTTTCTCGCTAAGCAAGAAAAAAATCGTACCAATCTTCCAAAAACTCTATAAAATCTCCCCGTCTCAGATGACAAGGTATGATAGGAAAAATCATCCTTAGAAAAATTCAAATTTGATGTAAGGACCTTAATCTTGATGGGTATCTGCTTCTCGAAAATTTGAATTTTAGGCACTTATCATTTATATTTTTAGAAATTGACAAAAAAATAATGAGAGCGATTTATGCAGTTTTAAATGGTTTAAGATTACATTTTTTATTAATGTACTTATAATTTCCTTTTAGTAGAAGAAATCCATATGCTGAAAAAAAATTGTATTTTTGAGGCATTGTGACGAGAGACAGAAACCAGCAGAAATCACGCTGTGATCACAAAGGAATCTTAATTTGATTCCTCGGGTTGGACACGGAATTAGAAGGGGACGGTACGCTTTGAGGACTTTTATAAAATTAAATTTTAATTAGACACCCTATGGGATCAGCTGTTTGCTGATCTAATTCCTCAAGATCTTCGGTCCAGATAAAAAGTCTCCTGAATGATCTGATTCCAATTACCTGAATAATGCTTATAAAAGTTATCTTTCTCTCTCTGTGTTTGTTTACACTATACGCATATCTATGTACGTTCTTCAGTTGAGTAACCTTGAACGAACTCATAAATTTTTAATATTATTTGTATGATGCACATCACTTGCTAATATATATTTTTTTTCTATAATATTGAAGATAAAAGAATGTGCTGGGTATTGAATAAAACTAATATAGGATGCCAATCAAATCCATCAACAACCCAGATAGATGAAAAAAGCAATAGCAAAACTTGAAATTGCGGAGGAACCATAATCTCTCATCAGAATTCTATTGGTAGCATTTTATAGATTAAACCTACCTCGTTCGGTTTGACAAGCTCTCTCGTATGTTCATGTGTCCAGAGATTAACAGCAGTTTATCTTATACTTCTTAAAAATTGATCAGACATTGATTTTGAAAAATTAGCCACTTTAATAATAAACTAAATTTTAAATTAGCATGTCATTTTCCGACATTCGGAGAAAGACTTAACAAAATCAATTATTAATATCCTATGTAGCAATTATTGTTTGATTAAAACAATGCTATAAATTAATTCAAACATTTATTCTGCTTTAAATTGCAATAATATATAGATTTTTGTGCAGATGAGACACATTTAAAAAAAGATATTTAGTCCATTTCACTGAGAAAATGTTTAAAGAAGTTGTATTCGAAAAAACAAACACTTTTAAAGAGGAAGAATTCGTTTAGTTGCCTTTTTCCACAAGGATTTATGAAGAAACCGGCAGCGTTTTCTACTTTGTCATATAAATTGATAAAGTGTTTATTACTGACAAAGAAGCTTAGGAAAGGGAGAGAGTATAAATTGGAGTTCGGCTCAATTTCAACCAGTTTTGAAAGGATCATTTGCAAATTTTTCTCTGTTATAGTAATGTTCTTTTCTTTTAGGATTTAAATTTGTTGATTCTTTAATATAATCTATTTATTCTTTAATATTCTTTATAATAATATAATATATTTTTTATTCTTTCATATTTTTTATTCTTTATATATTTATTATTTTAATTGATTTGTATTTTAATAATAATTTAGCTTAAATGGAAACGTACTGTTTTAACCGCTATATAAAGTTATGGAAATGTTTTACAAAAATTCTTGAAGGAAACTTATTTCAATACATCTAAAATTTATTTTGGAAATACGATAGAAAAAAGGAAGAATATTTTTTCTAATTTTTGAAATTCATAATTTTTATGAAACTAAAATAACTATTCTTGAGTGTGAAAATCATTATATATCATTATTTGGGAACTAGTTCATTTTATACTATAAAACTAAGTAAAAATTTTATTTTATAATAAAGAAATGTTTTATTTCTTGTGATTTTGTTATAAGTGAAATAATCAGCAATCATTATTCACGGCATTCATTCGTTATTTCTTTTTTAACATCATTATTTTGAACTACAATCTGTCTGTCAATTATTTAGAGGATTCTAGAAATAAGTTTAACATTAATAAGACGATTTTCATGACTAGGTGGTCCACCCTGTTGACTAGCTGCATTTATGTCGATTAAAAGCATAATTTTTTTAAAAAATTATTTTACAAGTCTAAAATGGAGACATACTTAAGAGTCCAATCTCCATGGCCTTCCCGTTGTTCTATTTAAATGTATATAAATTTACCTAATGTATTCAGATTCCATGATATTATGGTGGTAATAATCTGACTTTCAATTTCCGTGGGCCATAACTTTTATTTATCTTATAAAACTACGTATATATTAAACTGAATCTGTTTTTTCGATAAAATAAAATCATGCGACAAAATAATTGTTGAAATAATGGCATTTGCTTGAATTTCAGAACAACAAAAAATTCTATGTTGAAAATTAAGCAAAAATATTTTTAAAAAGGATCAACATTCACAAAAAATTTGTTTCAAAATTACATTGGAATTATTGAAAAAACAATATTCGCATTATAAAAGGATTTTTTAAAATTAGTGAGGAAATAATTTCAGAAGTTATCGCAAGAAATATCACAATTTAATTAATTAACATTTATAAAATTGAAAGGTGCACATTTCTACCATTAAAGGTAGTGCAAAATAAAGCAGCTTCATGTCAAAACAGATACAAATTATCCTTCAATATAAAGGTAGAGATCCTCAGCTTTAGATAAAATCAGAGATGACTGCAACGCTGAATAATTTATGCAACTCCAGGTATGCAATATCCCATGGCTCAAGATGCAACGTGCACTTGCTGGAACACTGACAGGCATTTGAAATATTATTATTATTATTTTTAAGTTAGTCGAGTGTACTCTTTTGTGAAATCATTTTTGACTTGGCACACATTTTATTGTACTGCTTTAGAAGCTCACATGTTTACTTTTTTAGGACCTCTGACATTCAAAGTTTCTTTAATATTTAATGAAATATTCAAGAACTAACATTTGAATCTTGAATTCTTATATTACCGTATCAGCTGTTAATAGAAAAAAATGCCTGAATTAAAATCCTGACGAAAGTTGTAAGAGGCAAAATATCTGTATTTAGGAAGTGCAAAAATAAAGGAAATTATCTGTTGATGCATTCTGAAACGCGTGAACTCGAATGAGATGTGATAAAATAGATAATAATGCAATAAAAACAAGCAAGCATGTGTTATGAAATAAAATTTTATTCAATTAACTAAAATGAATGAAAGAAAAAAAGGCAACCATTTTCCAGTTAGACGCAATATGAGACAAAATTAGAAAAAAAAATGAGACACAACTAGGTCGAAATATTAATGAAATTGCATCAATTAAAAAATCAATGTATAATGGTAAATAATTGTTTTTATTCTTTATATTAAAAACAAAGATGAAAAATTAGAAGAAAATAATAATTTTAGTATTGGCAAATTGCTCGTATGATAGCTGCGATTTAACAATGAAAGATGTTTAACATTTCATAAAAAAAAGACAGAAAAGAAAGAAATGTTTCGAATTTTGCTTAAATTGGCTTTAAAAAGGTAATTAAAAGAAAAGTAAGGTAATTAAAGGAAAAATTATATGGAAATGATTTCTGCACCACTGAAAAGTCTAAAGTCTTTCAATGCATAGTCTAAAACGATGTTAATTTTTTTTTTTTGATGATGATTTGTTTCGAAGTATGGAAGTAGAAAAGTGAAGTCTTTTCACTCCTGTTTTATCCCCTTTCAAAGAATTTAGATTTCTTAACAGTTTACTTAATATTTTCTAAATGGAAGACAAAGATGCGTTTCAAATATTTTTATAGTTCGTCTAAGGGTGTGGAATCAATTTATGGCTCTAAAAAGCAGGCAGAGCAGTCAAAAAGGACATCAAACAAATTACTTTCAATAATAAATTTAATTTATTTAAACAATTTTGAAATTACAATAGGATTTATCTATATTTAGAACACTTAAAACGTAGAATGTAATACCGTTTCTATTGAAATAACTATTTGAGTTCTTGCATGATATAAATCATGCTAGCATAACTGGATTATTTACATCTAAAAAATTCTTCCTGAAGAGCAGTTTTTTTTTTTTTTTTGCTACTTGCAAATGTCGTCTGGAATATTTATTATTCATTTTAAGTGATCAGAATATGTTTAGGAATCAAATCCTCTACTTACAGTTTCATTTTTTAAAAATCCTGACAATTTGAAACGATTCTTAAAAATTTTATTACATTCCCTAAAAATGTATGACTCCTAAAAAACGAGCACTTTTTTTTCTTGCATGACGTTTTTAAAACTGTACCCCCACTAGAGGAGCTCCAGAGCTAGGAATAAATCTATGGTTATAAAAGCTGACGGGAAATAAAAGGACGCCCATCGCCATGACATTTCAGAGCGCTCGTTCAGTTCAACTTCCTTATTTCTTCTGACAGATTGCTTTCAGATATTTTTCCCATCTCATCCCGGATCCATCGGAAAGAAAGGATTCTGTTCTTAAGTGGGCAGTAGCCATCTTCAGTGTCCCGTAGTGAAGGCGAATAGATCAGGAAAATGGAATGTCATGAGGGGACTTGTACAAACAGACAAATAATAGCATTGGGTTTTTTTTATAAGTAGCAGTGTTTATATTAATATGTCTTTGAAAGATCTGCATTGAATATTTAAATCTAAAGTTTATTTTCATTTGAAAAATTAAGTAAATATAAAAGACATTCTTGAAGTTATTGAAATTTAAGGATTCTAATTTCTTCCAACGAATTACAAATATTTATATCATTCTGCTGATTATGAACAGTCTGCTAATACATTTTGTGTCAATTAGATTTATAGATACGTGACTTATTTGTTGGTTAAATTGAGTTTTGTTAGAATTAATATTCGATATTCTTGTTTGATTTGAGATTGGCATATCTGTTATAAAGAACATAGGCAAAGGCAATCTGTAATTTAAAATCCAATGTTTAAACAACAGCCGAATGTGATGAAAAGTGAAAAAAGGAAAATCGTTTGTAAGTAAAAACACTTTATGTTTCTGAATCCTTTTTAAACGAGCAGTTCATATGAGTCAATCATATGTTCAAAGCACGGACGAGAGTGATCAAAGAGAAGACAAAAGGATTAGTGAATTGCATAAAGAGAGCATCTTATGCAGTCTCTTAAACAATCACAAAAATTAAATTCCAGCAAATAAAACGGCCAAATAATCGGAAAAATTCCAAAATGCCCCGATTGCTTTTAAAATGGCAAAAAAAACTATTTTATTTTTTTCCAACTATCATAAATACAAGAATCTATCCAAAATTTTGTTCTCGCCAGATATGGATATCTTATGCATAAAAAAAATGAAAAAAAAAAAAGATTACAGTCGTAATAAAATATTTTTAAAAAATCCATGCATTGAATTTACAAATTACAATCATTGATTTCTTTACTGATAAACAATATTTCATCCCCTAAATTACGACCTGACGAGTTTTTTTTTTTTCCTTAACACTCACACCATGACTTGAAGAGCCATTCATCCATCATTTTTAAGAGTAGAGGAACTCTCACAGCACGTATGTGGCGCTCGCCACGAAATACTTTTCAACCCTTGGTTTCATCTAAACGTCCCAATGTGCTTGAGTCAGGCCACCGTCCAGCGGACAAAATTCGAGCGAGTTAGAGCTCATAGAGTTAAATTGAACATGAAACATTCTTTCATTTGTTGCCAATTCTCATGAAAATACACAAGCAACATAAGATAGTTGACCATCATTGGTCAAACGTCGTCCTACAGAAGTGTATACATCTGGACGAGATCGCCTGCGACGTCGTCACGACATTGGACATGTCCCCCGACAGAACGTCGGGAGCTGCGACTTGTTTCCGACATATTTACAGATCATTTTCCGACATATATAGGCAATAGGCCGACCCAATACAATTCCTTTTCTCTTGTATTTTATCAATGGACGACCAATTGCCAATCATTAAACAATTTATTATTGAACTCTTGCCAGCGTCATACAGAAATATTGGTTTATTGGTTATTCAGTATCCTCAAACTCTATAAACTAGTGTCATAATATTTTAAACTATGGTACTTTCAAAATTTTGCCAAACGAATGAAAAGCGAAATATTTGTGTAGTTTATTTTCTTTTTTTCATATAAATAATTTTATTTGTTACTTATTTTAATAATTTTAAACTCCATAAAACACTTAATAGATTTTAAGAAAATGGCGTTTTTCATAATTTTTATTTTAACTTTTATAATTTCTTTAAATTTTAAACTAGTATTATAACATATATTTTACCATACTCTTTCTATATGTAATTTTTAAATGGCAAATGATTTTTTTACTGCTATTTAAGAAAAAATAAAGAAATGTTATATTAATCTGAAATAATTTTAGATTTGATCATCTGTACATCTGTCTATATATAAGATTTATTTCCTTCATTTATATTTCATATTTATTTTATTTCATTAATTTATTTTATTTAATGCACGGGGGAAAATGCTGAAGATATTCTTAATGTCAATGTTATAATTAATCAGTATAATTTTTCTGGTATATTATATATATATATATATATATATATATAAGAAATCAAAAATATAAGCATTATGAAATTTTAATTAAAATCTATTTCTGAAAACAAACTAAAAAAATTAAAAAATTATTTCTGAACCAAACTAAAAAAAGATACAATTGTATTTACGAAGCACTAATACTGCTACTATTAAAACACAGGTGAACTTAACCAAATTAGTAAAAATACTAAGTTAATATTAGCAACAAGAATAAAAATAACATCAAAAAAGAAAGAAATTAAGAATCCGGCCTGGAGACTTTCTCAAGGGTCACTCTCAGGCAGGGATTCAAACAAATGACGTGGGAAGCAAGAATAGAATGTGATATGAGCCTTTTTTTTTTTGTAGAGGTTTTACCAGCTACTGGTATGTTATTTCCTTTTTGCTTCAATAATTGTGTGTGAGTGATCTTTTCTAGTTTATATTATGTTATTGTAGTTTTCGCTTAAATTGTAGATTGTAATGTATTGTTTTATTTCTGTAAAAAATGGTTTATCTCTAAGGCCACAATTTCAGGGGATTTTCGGGTCACGAGGGGTCAATATTGTTGGACAAAAGTCAGACCCCTCGTAGAAAAAAAACCCTTGTTTGAATCCCTGTCTGAGGGTGACCCTTGAAAAAGTCTTCAGGCCTGATTCTTAATTTCTTTCTTTTTTATGCTATTTTTATTCTTGGTCTAATATTAACTTATATATATATATATATATATATATATATAAGGTGAAACAAATAATTATATATTCACCACTACATATTTCTTCAAAAAACAACATTTTACAGACGCATTTTAATACTTTACTTCAAATTTTGGATATTTTCTTGATCAGTGATTAACATTGAATATTTCAAATATATATTTCAAAAAAATTCCATACAGAAAAATACAAAACTTTTTGAGTTATACGAAATTTCTTTAGACAAATATTATTATTTTTAAAGTTATCATTCTCTTCCCTTTCGGAGATTAAAAAAACCTATGCAAAGCAATTTATTTATAATGGCCATCATTAAATAATATTTTACAAATATAAAGTGCACAAATAATTCATTTGGAAATTTTAACTGGATTTTCTGTAATGACTTGCGTATCTAAGCAGTATCCTGAAACTCGGACTCAAGAATAAATAATATTGTCACAAAGTCATTTATGAATAAAATTTATTTAAACTTTATTTCAATATTTGTAACGTTTATATACATTTCCCTTTTCGATCAGATTTGATGAATCTAGAAAACATATTTCCTAATTAAAATAATGATTGAGCTTTAACTACTTTTAAAAGTACAAATAAAATATATATTGGAAATTGGAGATGTGAAGTTAACGAACAAAAGTCTTGTGAAACTTCACAAGCATGATAATGTTTTCGATCTGATAACAGACAGTGCAGTAAATTTAATATAACGTTTAGGATAATAGAAGAAAAAAAAATAACTCAAACTAATGGTATTAAAATTTATCTTACTGTTTCATGAAATGTGAAATAATTATAAACTATTTATATACAAGCATTCAAGTATACCTACATAATCGCAATTTTTAAATAATTGCAAATAATTTAAGAACAGGCAAAATAAAAAGCCAAAAAGAATTAAAATTAAAATCACTTGGAAAAAAATACCAACAAGAAAAAAATTGAAGACAGCAAAGCAAATTTTCGACACTTTATGAAATATGTAAAAAAAGTAAAATTAACAGTGGATCGTTAACTTAAATATTTATTCCGCTTTAATGCCGCTTACACCTAAAGCTAATAACATCACATACAACTCCATGTTTCAGGTAATCAACAAATTCTGACTGCTTTACTAAAAATAACCTCTTTTATTCACTATTTAGAATAAATACTATACTAATTATAAATATTTAATAACAAATAGTTTTCACTTACTTACCACGTTTGTTGAAAGATAGCATGGGTTGCTCGATGAATTCCAAAATTTAATACACATCAGGTGATAAATGGGAAGTTCCTAAAATATATTCGCATAGCGCCATCTGGGAAGAGACTTTCAAGACGTCGCGTCGATTATAAGGCGATTATTTAAACGATCGTTTGCACAAAGTTGCCGTGGGAGTTCACCCCGATAAAAAAAAGGAGATCCTCAGAGGCGAGAGAAAAAAATATAGTCAGAAGCCAATATCGCACCGACGCGATATCGACGTCCCTTGAAATACGGTCGAGTTTTACCCAATCCCTGCGATCGTTGGCCAATCATTTATCGACCACTCTTGCTGCTTCGGAACGAGTTTATCCGAAATTTTGTTCTAGATAGGTAAGGATAATTTGCAAATGAAGAAGTTCATAATAATGAACGCCCATAGTGGAGTTCCTTTAGCGTCTTTTGAGGCAATCATCGAAAAGGAAAAACGACCCAGAAGTGAATCAAAAGTAAATTAAAAAAATGTCGTGTCATCACGAGAAAACAGACACCAAAAGATGTATAACCTTAAAACTTACTGCACAATTTGTGCGATAGTTCAAGATATTCACCGCTCCATGGTAAACATTTAATTCCTCGGACAACAAAAAAATTTCTAGACTCTACATTGGATAATTTCTTTAATATCAACAAGCAGAATCATTTCTTCCACATAGATCTTGAATAGTTTATAATAAAATTCTGGTTCGTCTATTTTGATGGTGTCTATTTCAAAATATATACATAATTTTGAACCACAAGTCAGATAACTTTATGATTTTGAGGCTTTGAACAGCTTTTAAACCTGTGTATCTATTTCACTTTAAAATGGTCCTTAGAAAATAGCGTACCGTAAATAACGATGCAGGTATTTTGTGTGACCACGTCTCAGATTTTGTTAAAGAAAATCTAGAACAAAGAATTTCTATCAAGTTTAAGAGATCGGTTTATTCCACAAAGTCATTTGCACTTTGCATCCGTCCTTTCCCAAATCCAATTCTCCAAATTCTTTTAATTTATTTATTTTCTGAACATTATCCTTCAATATCAATCTTTTCCGCGATCCTCTCAAGTGCAAATAATCTAGCAGTACCTTTAAAATATTGCTGCAATTCTAATAAAACAAGTTGAATATTGCATCTGAATTGCTCTTCACTGATGGACAGCTTTAATTTCTATTGTAGATTTTCTTCCTTATTTTCACATGATATATAGTAAGATTAAAATAAATACATCAATCACAAAAGACTTTGTAACTGAGTAGCGTCATTCTTATTATAAATTCTACTGCTTACCATACAGATAAATGACAGCCTTTAAAGAATAAAAAATATTAAACTTATTAAGAATTTTGTGAATTGCAATTACTAATGAATTTTATGATTTACTGCACTTTAATGAACTTTATTTCTTTAGGAAAAAATTAAATTATATATCAACTTTATTAAAGAAATATTATAGTTCGCGTCCTTTTAAATGAAATATTTTTCTGCAGTGATATGTATTTTTTTAAAATGGGTTAGATTGTAGATACAAGTATGCTTCATGATGATTGGAAAATTATTTTCAAAATGTATAAAAGTGCACGTTAAGTCCTCTAGGGTCCATTGCTTTCATAACATTTTAGTATGGAAAGATAAATTCTATCCTCTTCATTTGGATTCAAAATCCATTACAGGTCCACCCCATATCAGTCCATGCGCTACTTCAAAAAGAGAAATTGTAAAACATTAAACATATTTTTTATATAAAGAAAAAACCAAGAACATATTAAGCTAATGAAAGAAGAAGAAAAAGTTTTTAAAAATGAAACACTAATTATAATTTCTCGAAACATGTGCTATTATAATTTATTTGCAACTAATACAAATCTTTGTTTTGCCTACTTTCTTTCATTGCATGTAAAATTCAGATTTTAGAAATGCAAAAGTTCATCTATTATCTATTACAAAAAATAAATTTATATTTTATTTTAAAATGACTGTTCCTAAAATTTCCACTTCCAGTATAATAAAAAAATAAATTTTTATTTATGATAAAATATTTTTATAAATGTTGACTAATAATATATATTAACTAATGTCTGAATTAAATCTTCCGTTTGATAATTTTAAAAAATCCTGCAAGCCTTCATAATAAAATTATAATTTTTATCTAATAAGTTTCAAACATTTCTAAAAATGTAATGAGATATACGATGCAGTAATTTTTTTTTTCAAAATGAGTTATTACAAGCTCCCCATTCTTAAAAACTCTTTCCATTTCTGTCGCGAATGCGCGTGTTTGCTCTTATTTGTAAGCTTATTTCTTTACAAATAATCTGCTGCATTGAGGCAGTAACGAAACAACAAATTATCCGATCTTCTCCAGAGGCGGTCTTGCGTGCACAAAGCAATATCAAAGACGAATCGAACTGAAAAGATGTCGGCAGAGACTTCCTGGAAGAAAATTGTCAAGAAGAGAAAAGGGATGAAACCACTTCAGTCGCATTCTTGTTTGGTTTCCGAGCATCCTAGTATAGCTAGATTGCATGCTTGGAGTACCTAAGCTTGACTGTTTGCACCTTCCTTGCTAAAATTTCACAATTTTCTGTCTACAGAAAACAAAAATGTGCATGTTTTAATTACAATTTTTGAATCAAAACGGCCGCCATAATTCTGAAAGAAAAAAAAAACAATATTAGTTTCGAATGATTAATCTGAAAGGTGGGAATTATATACATTTTCTAAAGTGGCTGAATTGTGTGAAAAAAGCACGTTTGAGGGAAGAATCAGAGCTTTATATGACAATATTGTTAATATTTATCACTGCGATTAACAGTATAGAAATTCCATTTTAAAAATGAAGACAGGAAATAATTCATGAAATCAAATAGTATTGAAGTTAGCAAGAATGGTGCATTAGTGAATCGATATTCATTACGTAATATAAAATTAAGGGAAATATATTTTGCGTTTCTTATGTAACCTTGGGTTGATATTTTCTGTTTCCTAGTGTAAATATAGAAATATATTAGTTTTTTTTATTTCTTATATCTGTGTATATTTACTTGGAAAAAATAACAAATTTCTGGAATTTTTGTTGGAAGATTTGACTCTCTATTTCACAGAAATAATAAATACTATCGTGGAATTCTGTTTCTTTTTGTATAAAATGTCCGTAATAGAGATAAAATTTGTTTCTGTTTAAAATCCTATTCCAATGCTAGAAAAGAGCGTGCTTTAAAATCTCACATTCCAGTTCAAAGTCATGTCTTTCAATCCTAAAACATTTATTGAAGCTTATTTTGCTCAACATTTACTTTAGTGGGCAAAATATGTTTCTTCGATTAAAATTGAGTGAAATATATTTTATCCTTCTAAATTATGAGAGAACACCGAAAATGAATATAAATATATAGAACTTGAATCACATATCAGATAGGAATTATTCACGTTTTCATGAATGAAACGATTTAACATGTACAGCAAAATGTATTCATTTGAAGTAGGCTCATTTAATACGTCTTTTATACCTCCTGTTTTGTTCACATTAACTATTTGCATGTAATATTCGTGTTTGTATGATAACTACAGAAGCCACATACTTCGATGTTTTCAGAAGGGCTTATATTTCAATATAAATAAAAATAATCTAGGAATAAACTTCATGTAGTTAAAAAGTAACAAATGAAGTGCAAATATATGTTTAAGAATCTAAAATTTAAAAAAATGGATTAGGACATTGTTTTGAATATCTTTCATCCCTTTTATTTACAATTTGATTAAATATAGGCTACAAGAATTTTGCAAATATGATTTTCTCAATTCTCGCATAACTGATTTATATAGACTGATTGTTGTTGGATATAACATGCGTCGAGCATATTTAACACTCATTGGTAAATTAACAATTAATGTTGCTGATAAATCAATCTGTGTGGTCATAAAATTTCAATTTCATTTTGCAACTCCTCATTTTTTGGGTGATATTATCTTAACCAGAATATTTGAAACAATTAATGATTTGCGAAGTCTTTCTAGATACACCCCTTATATTTCTAATTTATTTTCCATTTTTAATGTATTTACTGTTGACTGGAGAATAAATACGTTGTATGCAGAAATTTCCCACATAAATTTAGTCAAACCTCGATTAACTAGAATCTCGCTTAACAAGTGATTATCTTAACATGAAAAAGAAAATGTAAAATAGTGATTCGCTGAATGAACGATGTTTCGAAGAACGAGTCATGAGGAGACGTCGTGATTTCACATACTGGATTGTCCTATATCATCTGTATTAATCACTCATTTGAAGAGAACATTTATACCTGATTGAAAAAATGTTGGTCTTAATAATGGAGTCCAATGCAACTTTGAGGGATTTGAAGAAGGGATTTGCGACGCCTTGATCTACGAAATTCGCAACGATTAGGGATCGAAATTAGGGACATAGCAACGATATCGATGAATTAACAGCATAACTGATCGGAGAACTTATTGGAGCTGCATTCTGTGTTACAGTAAAAAGCTGCGGAGAAAATAGGGTCAGGAGAAGAAGAAATAATAGATGCAACAACTTTCTTGTGAAATTAGGTAAACTCCGAATCTCAAGGAAACTATCGGATCGTTTGTTGAGAAACATCACTCTGATAAAGCATTAGCTGTATATGCTTCAAATTCTTTGAACGATAATTTCTACCAAATTTTATACCGGAGCCAAGGACAAATGTCTTAAGAAAATTTTCTTGTAAAAAACATAACATGCATTATAAATAAAAAATTACATATATATATAAATTAGTTTCAGTATTTCATTTCGGAATGGAATACAATGCCCTATAATCCATAGATTTCTTTGGAAGAAATTGTTTCGTTTAACAGGTGTATCGCATTACGGGAATCGAATTATGCTGGTTAAGCAAAATTCCAATCTATTGTAAAATATGATAATACACCATTCGTTTGTTATCCTTTTTCTGGCGCATGTGTACAAAAGCCGATTTTGAGTATCCAGTACTCTTTTACTGGTATTGTAATCTAAAAGTATTTCCGGTTTTTTAATTCGTTCGATTATTAATTGGTTCATCATCGTGCATTGTATGGTAGTTTTTATTATTTATTTTGGCATGTAATGCAAAGCAGTTGCATGCTTCGAAAAGTTAAAGCTTTAACGTGTGCCTCATTATTTGGCAGCAGAAAGTTTTGATTTTTCTCTCCTAATGCCAAGCACAGAAACGCAGTAATATGTCGATTTAGAAACAGGTCTAGTTTTCAGGAATTAAGGAAGTTCTCACATTCAACATTCGGGTCCCTAAGTTCGTATGTTAGATAAAGAACGACTTGCATGCCCGGACATTTTTCCTAATGTTTAGTTGGATTCTTTTCCACTAAAAATCTCTTACTTCAGAACAAATAAAGTTTTACAATAACATAAGGTTCCTATTTTTATTCTAGATTTACACTTAATTTTAGAAATCAATTAAAATAACTTATTGTTCGTATGCTGCATTAAATAAACAGCTTTTCAATGAGTTTCTAGACATTTTTTCAGCAGATATCAAGTCTATCTTTGAGTCTTCAATTTTGAGCTGAATAAAAGTTTCACTAGAATGTATTTCAGCAAATTTATTATCTTTTCATGTGGACATTCTAATATATCGTAAAAATTGTAAGTGTAGTTGAAATAAAGCAGTATCATGCCATACTAACTGGAATAATAATTTTAGACAACTTGAAATTATTTATAGAAAATATATAAATAAAAGAAAATGCTTTTCTGAGAAATTGCATGACATTTTCATTAAAAAAGTCATGACATTTCCATCAAATACCACCCTTAATTAACAAGCCTTTGAGAATCGTTTTGGATCCATTAGTTCCAAACAGAACAACAGGATTTATAAATATCTGCATTTGTAATAATTAATTATTGAGCTTTAAGTTTACTTAAAGCCGATAAGTGAACACATATATTTAATATAAATTTCAATTAGTTAAACTTGTTACACTCTGTTCAGGCATACTTTTCTTAGATTTCCATCTGTGGACTCAATGTATGTTTAACGACATGGGGCTTATGTTGTCTAGATAATGGGAAGAAATACCGCATTTCTAGCTGATATCATGATTTATTTCCATTTCACTCAAAAACTTTCTTTAAATTTTCTTTCTCAACAATTTCCAAAAATGTAAAGCAGATAGAAAATCAAGAATATCTTTCATAATGCCCAAATGAGTCTTTGAAGAAAATGGAAGCCTTGTGCTGCAAAATGAAGAATTCAAAGACTTAAATAAATTTGCGACTCAAATACTGTTTACATCCATTGATTTCAGTTACTTTCAAAACAGAACATCTCTTTCATGCTCCTATACACTTTTCAGATGGGTTGAAATTGAGCAACAGATCATCGTTTCCCTGCCTATCTAATTCCTTTGTCGGTAAAAAGTGTTTTATTGCAAGAGGAAAGGAAACGTAAAACGAATTTTCTCTTACAACTTCAATTTCAGAATAAATGAAAACGCGGGGGATCAGAGATCAAAATGGAAAACATTTCTGACTTCTCCTTTAGACCAGGACTTACTGGATTCTGTGTGAAAGGTAATCAAGTGGATTCTTTTCTTTCAAAAGTGTTTTATTTAGAATACACCAAATTCCATATACTCTTCTACAATTCAAAAAACAAGAAGAGCCCACCCATCTACTTTCATTGCATATATATAGCAGATGGTTGATTGATTGATCTTCTTAGAGGAAAAACATACAGCAAATATTGTTGGAATTTTTTAAAAATTTTTTTGAATTGTTACATTTTTTGCAATATGTTAGGCAGTAAAAAAATGAACTGTGCAAACTGAAAACGAGCACCATTTTCTTTAAACTACAATAGAATTTCAGCTTTTCACTTAAAATAAGTGTGTAAGAATATGGCTAAAATATTCAATAAAAATAACAAAAATTAATTACACCAACCCATTAGTTTCATGGTAAAACATTAAAGTAAATAATTACCCATGAGGCTGAATATAACATGGAACTCCTTTCCGATTTGGTTCAGGTAATGCCATATTTTGTTGATTAGTGCACTATTATTTCCATATAAATTTTATTACATTAAGTTCTCTCCATCTGACTGAAACAGCAGGCACTTTATTAAGAATTAAAACAATGTTCCTTTTCTAAGTCTTCAGAACTCAAAACTTCATTTTTTGCTGTAAAATAACATAAACATAATAAGAAACAAACTCGGGAAATCAAAAATGCATTCACTGATTCATTCAAATATTGGAGAAATTCCAGTGATGATTGCGAAAACAAATGATTCTTCAAATCATGATTTCAAAACTTTCTTTTCTTAGTTTCAAATCCAGAAAACTCATTTTTTTCCTATTTTGAAATTATAATAAATGCACGAACCGAATATGATACGGTGTTATTTCTTAGTGTAAGTACACAAGCACACAAGCTAAAACTTTTGCATAACGAAACAAGATGGAGCAAAAGACAATCAGTATCTGTTAATGAGTCATTGTGTAATATTTGAAGCAAATCGAGCTTTTTTGGAGTTTTTTTCAACTTTACGAAGTTTATTTATATTTAATGACATATAATATTTATATTTTTAAATGAACTTATTTATTTACCTATATATTTTTAAATAAATTTAAATACTTTTTTTTCCCAATAGTTATATTTTAACTATATAGCTTTTCTGTAGATTTTCAATATAAAACTTCCCAAACAAAAGTTTTCGAAAATGACATTAACAAATGTGGACCGAAATTTTAAAAGATATATAATCCTAAAAGCCTTCTATCATCACTAATTTTTCATTCTATGAATTCGGAATGAATAATATGTAAAATGTTTTCGGCATAACAGAGGATATGGTGGCAAAAAAAATTATGTTTTAATAATTTGTTCAAAATTTACTTTATTTTTTTGTCTGTGATTAAATATAAATTGTACAGATATTTTTATTTTTAATTTTTTTTCTCTTTCCAAGAATTAATAGGGCAATTTTTTAAATATAAATTCAAAACTATTCACTTTTTAATGCTATTCTTCTTTCAATTCTCACAAAACGCGTTCGCAAATCGTGTTATGCTGTAATGCATAGGAGGGTGAAATGCATATCAATTCTCAGCTTCTTTTCTTAACCTTCTCTTTTAAAATAGAACTGCCATTTTGTAAGCTGATAAAGCTGCGCATGCGTCAAATTTAAGCTAAATGTTGATGTCATGTACTTTTCTCATTATCGAGGTGATCTCGTAACAGTCTTTTTTTATATTTTTAATTAACTTACTGTAGCATATGCATGACTGACTGAAAACTGACTAAGAAAAGTTTTGAGACTTGGAAACTTCAAACTGAATAAATTCGAATTAAAATTCTATTGGAAAAAAAGTTAAGCAAGGGGGAAAAGCCCCGAAGGGCGCCATTGGAACTACAGGGAAATGAACTTCAGTTGATCGGAAAGTTTGCATTGAGATTATTCTGTCTATTTGCCCACGAAAACTTTGCCATATCAAATTCTGTACCATAACAGATGATTTTTGGAAATAAGTTGAAAATGGTTTTCGAATTTAACGACCCTTCTAGAAAGGTTTCCTGTTAAAGCAACAATTGCTTCGAAAAATGACCGACATGAAAATTATGTCTGATCACTTTAAAAATTTTTTTAAACTGCTCACAAATTGAAAGAAATGCAGCCCGAAATCACCATTGATCTACTATCCATTTTACTTTTGAATGCGTCCTTACGGATTATTTCGAAAATTTCAGATGTGTTTTTGAATCCAGAGACGAATTGCCTAATCCTGAAGCACTGTAAATAAAATTTCTGGAAGAATTCGAAATTCGAAAAGAAAAATAAATCCTGTATCATAGTGAGTGCTATATTCTTCAATCAAAGAGGAAACGCAACTTCCGAAAAAGAAACCAAAGAATATAAATTCAAACCAAAACAAAGGATCAAGTCAAAAATCATTCCAAAATATGAAATAAAACTATTGCTCAAATTCCGATCATAAAAATTCTGAATATCAAAAAAAAAAAAAAATTGAAAATATAAATTATTTATCTTTAAATAATAATTCATTCATGTTTGTAAAAAATAAAAAACATACGAAGTGTTTTATATTTTTAAATAGCACCATTAATAAATTTTCTCAAATCATAAGCAAAAGTTTTATTTGGATTAAAATTTAAAATTCAAAACAAACCCAAATGATTCGAATTAAAATGCAATTTGATTTCAACATCAGAAGCATCGATGAAAAAAGAAACGCATTAACTTCTATGAAAAAAAGAAAGAAAGAAACCAGAATTATTGAATCTGATGGTACTGTATTAATGACGGCAATCTGCAAAAGAGATTTTTGCTATTTAAAACGGAAATTCAAAATTGTGGCAACTGTCACGGCATTTCAAAAGAGGCATCAAAAATATTAATATCAGAACGAAAGTAATCCAAAGACATTGAAGACTTAGTTAAAGACACTTATTACAGAATGATACAAAAATAAAATTTTAGTGTTAAACATTCCGTAAAGAATTATAAAATCTGTATTTAGTAAAAAACAGGCTGTTAAAACTTTTCCAAAAGAATTTAAGTGTAAATGCAGAGAACTTTTACTATTTGTGTATTCTGTCGCCCTGGATTTATACAAATATTAATATTTGAGCTATGTATCATTTCTTCACTTTCATTATTGATATATCCAGATGCACCGTGATACATTTCTTGCAAAACCGAAGGTGAATAAGGAAAGATTTCATAACTTTAGTTGAGAGCTAAAATGAGAAGAAATAATAATAATAATAATAAAAATATATTAACCGATAAAGAATTAGAATATCGTGGTACATAAAATTAAATTTTTCTGCTAAAACAGAAAATTCCCAAATCAGAAATGGCAATGGAATTAGAAAGGGAAAATCCTGCTATTCTAATCCCACAGCAAAGCAGTAAATCGGAATGATTAAATCGCAACATTTTGGAGATTGATAGATGTTTTAAAATTCTATGTGGATCACATCTTTTTTTTTTTTTTTTTTTTGGCCACGCATAATAAATTGGGTTACTTATATCTTCAATCGTTTGTCGTCCAAAATCGTAACGGGAAGTAAATTTAAAATATCAAAAGTTATAAAAAATTCTTAAAATTAGATAAACAGCAGAAATTTAATTCTTTTTTAAAGTTTAAAAATATTCAGGTTGAATTATTCTCCAGCCAAATCATGGACGATTGAACAAGACAGAACAAGACAAAATAAAAAATATAAACACTGATGATGATTCAAAATATGGCATTTCGTCAAAATACGATGGCAATAAAATCAACGTGACATAATGAACAAGTTGAATGCATTTCATCAAACAAAAGAGGCTTTTGAGAGAAAAGGAAATGCCCATGGCGAAGTTTGGTATATACGCCATTTAATTCTCTTTTCTGAATAACTGCCCATTTTGTAATTTGTAGTTTTTAAAAAAGTGAAATTTATTATATACTTGAAAATAGCATGATTCATGCAATAAGGAGTAAAGTTATAAGAAAAATGCTTCTTCGAATCAAGGTAGAATCATTGTCGTTGTAGATATGAGGAATCTACATCGCAATATCTTCTGTTTTATTGTAATTTATACCAACGTGTGTTATACCATACTGTGCTAGAAACTTCTACATTTCAAAGATGGCATAAAGCGTAGACTGTATAGAATTAATGGATATGAGAATAATTGGTATCATGTAGGTAGCCAAGGGATTCAAAAGCATCATATTACTGACATAAATATGTGTTCCAGAAAAGCGGAAATATTCTCCGTGTTAACAAGATTATTATAAATTCGACCATTAAAATTGAGTTTATGGCTACTCTATTTTACAGAAAATGTCCTGAAAACGATACACTATCACAAGTGATGAGCATTTTGTGATTCATTTGCTAAAAATGGCATTATAAATTTAATAAATTTAGGTTTTAAAATGATGGTGAGACATATTTAAAGACATAAAACCCTTTTTATTCTCGGGTAGGTATCCTAAGAATATGGTATTAGGAACCGAGAAAACTATAATATATTTTATGAGAAACTAATATTGACCAATGCAACCAAAGTCTGATGATCATTGCAGAATAATATTCTTTGTCATTTTTATTTGTGAAATAAGTAATGAAAAAAAGGAACTTCCCATTTTCTCTTCCTTATCTTCTTTGCCAAATTAGAAAATGCTATTACATACTTCAAAACTTTATATGCATCAGAGACAAGATCGAGCTAGATGTTTACGTTATCTCATTTTCTTCTGACTAAGATTCCTTAATGATTTTGCGTTGAACGTTTTATTTCCTATTTTTAACTAGCTTACTGTCATATCTTTTTGTCATGTCGCTGTGCAAAACAAATTATTTTAACGCCTTGGAATGTTTTCTGCATTCATCCCCCAGCATCAGTTCATATTTAGGAACAGGTTGTGAGTAACGCAACTCATCATCGCAAGTCATTGTGGTTCACAAGTAACTAAATATTATAAATAATTGTTAATGTTT
Organism: Argiope bruennichi; assembly: GCF_947563725.1. Classification (NCBI taxonomy): domain Eukaryota; kingdom Metazoa; phylum Arthropoda; class Arachnida; order Araneae; family Araneidae; genus Argiope; species Argiope bruennichi. The sequence goes on from NC_079151.1 coordinate 149,564,707, forward strand.
TGTATTTGTTTAATTGTTATAATTGTTCATGTTTGTTTTGAAGTAATTGCAGCAAAAATATTTTATATATTATTTTGTGTTAAATGAAACTATTTTTCTACTGTTGCATCTGGCAACGAGGATTATGTTGTAAAAATAAATAGAACGAGTAAGATGCTCGCTGTTACTTGGATTTGACGTAGTTTGTGTAATGATTTTAATTTCTTTAAAACACTTTCAATCGTTGGTCGTAATATCCTAAAATAAGAAATGTTTATTTTATGTATCGAGCGTTTACAAACTGCACTTTAAAACGCAGTCATACGCCGATACATATATCGCATCAATACTCATACTTGTATAAGTAAGAATGTATTAGTTTAAAATTTTCTATTTGGATCATATATCATTTTTATCATGCATATACTTAGCAATAGCCCCAGTTTAGTTTGCAATAGCTAGAAATTGAAAAAAAAATTATTTTATTCTCTTACATTTAATTTATGAAATCATTCTTAATTCTAATCAAGGAAACGCATATTAATGAACTGAAATAGTTGTAAACCATTTAAATAAAATATAAGTGGAAAAATAATTTGGATTAAGCAGTTTACAGAAAAACAAATGGAATAAAAATGAGCTTTAAAAGCATTCAAACAAACTTTTTAATCGCGTTTTTCGTTTTGCATTAAAAGAAACTATTTCTTAACAAGAACTATAAATTTTGAATTGTTGAAAGTAAAATGTTGTATTTAGCATCTGATAAGGCCTTTAGAGATTCAGTTTCACTAACGAATTCTAGAGTCGAATTCAAAACTATTTTATTTGGAACTTTTGATTTTCCGTTCCCAGCACTTCTTGTCTTTAATAGAAAAATCATGCATTTCTTTTCATTGGTAATATGGCATTTCCAAATAGTTCAGTATTTAAACGAATAATAACATTAAGTTAAAGTCTTAAAATAGCTCATTTTATTTTAAATTCGGTCCAATATGGATGGGCAGAAATGAACAAAAAAATAGTATGCAGTTTTACGAGCAAACTTTAAATAAGCTATAAAAAAATCAAGAAACCGCTTTTCTTTAATGGGCAACCTGGCAAAACATAAAGCTATTTATCTGGAGAACATATCGTAAGCAGTTGAAGGTGGGGAGCAAAGCATCATCATTCAGAAATGGATAACTTCGATTTTAGGCAAACCAATTTTCTTAAAACGAAATTATTTCCATCCACCTTTTAGTACGCATAAAATGCGCTCCATTCTAATATCCAGCAGTAAGCAATAAGCCCAGTTCATTTCACTTGAAGGTTTATCAGTCATTTAATTATAAATAATGCATTTTGTTTCTACTCTGTGAACCTGATTTAGGTAGAAATTTCATAAGCAAATTGAGAGCGGACCCTTTTCGTAAGTGTAATATCGTTCCGGGATACAATTATTTACGTTAAAAGAGTGTTTAAATGGTTGAATACATTGTTTCACCAAAAATAATAGTGAATTTTTAATATAAAGTTTTTCATAATGCCTCTTTAAAAAAATTCTTTAAGAAGTTAAATAGATCTTTAAAAAAATGTATGCAAGTAAAAGCAATTTGTTTGAAAGTTTCAAATGGATTAGATATTGGATAATTTCGAAAATATGTTCTGTTTATTTGAATAGCAATAATTTTGGAATCAGTGTATGTGATAGCACTATAGTATTCCCTTCACAAACTTTCCAAATATACCTTACATTACATACACCTTAAAACTTATTCATCATTTTTTGTGCAGTCAAATATAAAATAAAAATGACATCCTCGCCTCTCAATTATCTTTTTGAAATCTATGTATTTTTATAGGGTAAAAATTTTATTACATTTCTTCGAGTTCGGAACATTTGTTCGATGCATTCTCCGGTGTTACCTCCTTACGTATTGAAATGATATCCCCAGTGAGCATTCTAGCGTCAAAAATAAATTTAAGATTATAAAAGCCGATGGGAAGACAGGGTTTCCTTTTTAGGGAGTTCATCCAGTTCGACTTTCTTATTTCTCCTGAAAGATTGCCTCCATATATCCTCGACCCTCCCATCCGATTCTTCTCCCAGCCACCTTAAGGAGAAATGATGCTCCCTAGCGAAAGCAATCCTTCATCGGTCTTCAGCGCCGTGGAGAAAACGCAGTGGTCAGGAAAATGGAAGCATAAGAGTCCATGATACTTATGTCACCCCCATTGTTTTTTATATACAGTGTGATGTATTCGGAATGGCTCCCGAGGAAAATCTATTCTTTTTATAAATGCAAAGAATAAGTAGAAAATATTTCTTTATAAAATATATTTACATGTATAAAAGTTATATAATATTTCTGTTACAAAAAAATATTTTAGAATAAATATAACGATGCGTAAGATCTTCTTATTAGGCTACAAATTATTTTTTAATTAAAGCGAGAATAATTCTCTGCAATACTTATGTATTGAAGAAAATGTTTAAATTAAAGATAACAAATTAAGAGAATAACAAATTAAAGAGAATAAATAAAATGAATGATTTTTTTTAAATATTTGCATTCAACAAGAATAACAAAATCGTGGGAAAAGTTATGAGTTTCAACTCATATCTGCATATCAATAAAGTGAGGATAATTTGAAAATGAGATTCCTATTAAGGAAAAGCTCTTAATGGCAAAGTTTCTCATTGTAAAAATTGGATTTTGGTGCCAAGTTATCACATCTCATCAAAAGAATGGTTGAATTGATTTCCCACGCGAGGTGATCACCATCATTCTTCGAATTTTAATTATATCCAAATCTAAAACACTATCATTTCGAGACAAATGAAGTCCAGTATTAAGAATAAATATATATTTACGTAAACTATAAATTAATTCATATAACAAAGCAGATTTGCATCGTTTTTTTTTACTATTTGAAGTAGACGAGATAATGGCAATGTTGCCCATCTGTACTGGTGTAATGGAGCTCGCGTGATCAGTTATAAATACTAAAAACTTGTTGATCCATTTCTTTCTACTTCAATAATGATCCGTGTGAGTTTTGACTGCTTCAATCACTTATCTTTCAGAATGCTCTAAAGCATCACGATATGTTGCTGAACGATTTCTTCGTGGATCCATGGAATTACAAGAATACACGTAGATGCCTCTGTAAATGGCTATATGCTTTTTTATTCCATTGTAAAATAATTGCGTTTCGACGGTATAGAAAAGATGTGAATAATTGAATATGTTGTAATTTAAAAGATTATTTGTCATAAATAGTTGAAATAATGCCTTGATTAATAAAAACAATGCCTTCTATCGTTGATTTTATATTCATCATGTGATATAAAAGCTCTATGGCTAATGGAATGTACTTCGCATGTTCTCCACAAATGCTTTTGTGCTTTTTGATAATTTATCCTGCATAATTTAAATAGAATTTCGAAAATCTATTTCAAACGGTGAATTGTATCGGCAAGGCTTACTTCTAATAATGTAGTCATATACACAATGCTATTCATAGTTATTTATTAAAATATGAAGACAGAAATTAGTATATTAAAATATTAAAAAAATTATTTACATATTTTATGAATCAATATAATGATGTGAATGAACCGAATGATGTGAGCACACATATAAAACCATCTTAAAAATAGCAGAAATATTGAGAGATGATAATTATCCACAAAACTTCATTAAAATTCACATATTAAAATTGAATTAAATTATTGAAAGGATTTCCTTATTTCAATTAAAGATTTTTTTTTTAAATTATGACTGTTAATTTACTAACAGATTCGAAATTCGGATCTGTTCACTTTACATTTTTCATGCGTGAGCATGAGCTGGCTTCATTTTATTTTTAAAAAATCGTTTGTTAATTCTACTTTTAGGTCATACAAATGAATTTTGATATTTTTCTTCCGAAAAACATATATATGTTTCTTATATTAAAAGAGGCATGTTTCAATCTCAAAATATAGAAAAGTCGCAAATATATTGGGACATAGCTAAATCTACAAAGATTTTTCTTACATTTCTTTTTTTTTTTCGGTTTCTGATATATTTCTTTTCCGCATAATGTTTAGTAAAATATTTATCCTTCAGTTTTAAACATACAGCTTACAATTCCTTAAAATGAAGTACTTGCTAAATAAAATTGACCAAATATGTGTGAGGGATATAGCAGTATAAAAAGTAAAATGAGTAGGAGAGCTATTCGTTTTTTCCTAATCAGTAGGGGAGCTATTTTATTAACGTAAACTAGTATCTTATTTTATTTTAACATTCTGAACTAAAATATTTAATTCATTCTAATCGAAAATATTTAGTGCCATAAATAGGTTCGATTTCATTTCACTCACATTGATTGGCATCGTTGATAATAATTTCATTTTGTTTGATATACGTGGGATTCACTCCGAATGATATGTACCGCTTGCCGTTTTACTGTTTGTCTTTTGTAGATTTTCAGTTTTAAATGAATGTGGAAAAACAGTTTGTAAATTTTATTGTGTTTAAAATGAATGCTGATAATTGGCATATGCCTATAACCTTCGCGCAAGTGCAAGCAATAAGTTGTGAAAGCTTTATCGCAGTCGGATAAACGGTACAGCAGCGCATAAAATACGAACAAACAAAAGTTCATTTTTAAATAATAGATTATACCGAAAATTGCGTTTTAAAACTTCCTACTTTACATTTGATACAGAATTTAGTTATATTAGCAGGGTAATATATTTTAACAAAACTGGATATATAGATTTTAAAATATCCTTATGGATCCGTATTATAATTGATTGATTTTACGTTATAAATATTAATATAAAACTATTTATTATTAGTTATTCATTCTTTTAAAAATATCTATAATTCTTATTCTTCCTATCGCAAATCTTTCTATCCTTCCTCCTATCTTTCTATCAGAAAACAGATTGGTGTATACTGTAAGGAATTGTAAATCGCGATGCAGTGGCTTCTAATCAAAAAATTATCGATTGTTTCCACATTAAATTGAAACATTTCTAACGAATATACGTAGAATCTCTGATTTTTTCCAATAAAACTGATTAAAATATAAGATCATATTTTTTGGTTATTGGTTAAAGATAAGTGCATTTTCTGAAGACTTTGAAAACCTTTGATTTTTGCTTTCATTGCCTTTGAAATTCATGTTTGTAAACTTTACAAAGCAGGTGTATATCAAACTTACATATATTAATTGGTTCATCTCATGAATATGTAATTTCCTTTGATATGTCATTTAATAACGTCTTCGATTTGTTATTGTAATGCTATTTGAATTCATTTAAGTATTATTTGAAGGTTTGAGATGGCTATGAAATCGTTTTTTTAATCAAATTATAAAGTGATTGTAGCTTATTGAGTGAAAAATACTAATCTAATGAGCGAATGGTGCTTTAGCAGTACATTTAAGAAAGAGGGATTCCCCTTAACCTGCAATTGAATTCATTTAATTGCAAATGGAACATGCAATTGAATTTATTGCGTGTTTCTGAAAGAAATGTAAAAAAAAAAAAAAAAAAAAAAAAAACCTTCTAAATTTAAAATTAAGTACTCACTAGCAACAAACTCTTCCGAGACAACTATGCGTGCCAGTAAATGTTATAGACGAAACAGACTGAATGGATGTCGGCAGCAAATTGTGAAAAGGCATCTCAAAGGATTTCCAAAGAGCCAAATAAACAAATCCGACAAAGGGATTGGTTCATTTCAATGGCATTCTTTTTGGGCGACTGAGCATTCAACTATTGCTGGATCACCCACTGTGAGATTTCCGTTGCTTTTTCCGCCTTCTCTGCTAACATCCGCATTTCCTTTAGACGAGAGAGAGGATTTATATTCGGTTGCCTTTTGCGGAATGAAGCAGCGCATGAGTCGTCTGGAAGAAAGTGAACCAAAACAAGTTTAGGCATCGCCACACAGTGGATGCCGGACAGTGGATAAGAATACCTTTTCTAATGGATGCATTGTTTGCTACATAACAGCTGAAGCACTTAACAGAAGCACTTCCTTTTCTTCTCATTTTAAAATAGTAGCATTTTAGGGATTATTAAAATGAAAATGTTGGACGGTTGCCATCTTATGCGATGGAAAGGGACAAACGTTTCTTTTAAATTAAAAATAAAGACGGATCAGTAAATAATTTTAGTTGAATATAATCCATCTTCTTTTTCTTTTATATCATTCTGCGTCCTTCTTTACGAACAGGCCATTACTACTACTGCCATTACTACTGAGAGATTATGCAATAGTTAGTTGTCCGTTAAAAATTTCGGAAATTTTAATTTTTCCTTTAATTGTATTTTTAAATTTAATATATATATATATATATATATATATATATATATATATATATATATATATATATATATATATATATATATATATATATATATATAATATTGATTTCGGATATAATTTGAGCTGTTTTGAGTCAAGTTATACCAAAAATACTAGTAGCATATTATTTCAACTCAATTCGGACAAGCCTTTCTAAAGATTAAGCAACATCGTTTTATATTTTACCTACATTTTATGAAGTAAGTCATTGAAATATAACTCACCGATTTTCTTCTCATAAATGGAGCATTGCAAAATTCATTCCATTTTAAATCATGGTAGATAACTAAAACAGAAAAGAAACTCAAACTGGCATAAAATATCAGATACATTCAATAAAATGGAGTTTTGTCTTCAAGCACGGAATAATGAAGTAGAATGGAAAAGGATGCTTTTATTTTTCTCTGAAAACTAAGCTTTCATTAGGTAAGTGTGTAAAAAATAAGAAATGACACAGGAAATAATTATTTTTTAATGAAATGTCTCTTTAAAAAAAATTATTTTCTCGAAAGGAAACAGTCAAAATTCCATTGAAATTTTCACAATACCTTTCGCATTTATGCATATCTTTTAAACATTTCATCCAAGTTCTTAAAATATATTTTGATTTAAAATGAACTCAATTATTTTTTAGAAATAGATCTTGATTATGCATTATTGACAGAAAATATGTGACGCATGGAATTTCGCGCATTCTTTTCTGCTAAAAAATTATAAAGTTGTGTTAAATAACAAGATGGCGACGAGATGCAAAGGATGTTCGTTCTTATCAAATATTTTAAATAAATAACGATGGAGATATAATCACCATATTTCTCTATTCTATAGAAACAATATTATATTTAATGAACGCTCTTTCTAAAGTCATTTTTAATATAATAATTTATAAATGAATTTTTGGAATTTTTGTTAACAAGGTAAAAAATTAAATATATAAAAGGAAATTTAGAAAGATGATTCCATTATTTTAATTTGAATTAGATATAATGATGCATTTATGAATTTCTGTTCACTTCAATAAACTAAACTGGTTAGCGAACGTAAAATTTTGTTTTTGTAAGATATAATTCTAATTCCTAATATTCCTTATAACCTAGTAATTTTTCTAGCATACAAAAAATCGGCAAAAAGTCTAAATTTTATTCTTAATGATTTCTTGCTATGAGAATATTATTTAATGTCACAGATTATTTTAAATTGACGAGGAAATTGAAGAATTCTTGTGCACAGAACAACAGGAAATTTTAAATGCAGTGATGTCGAAAACAATATCCTGACTCAACCATCTTATTCTTTATTCTAGTCAATCAAATATAGATCAAGTAAAGTTGTAGAAAAGTTATAGCTTTATAAAAACCCTAGTTCGAGATCCACTTCCCTCAAAGATGTGATGAGAGTGTGCGGCATTTTGTACTTTAAGCCCACCTTCAAAGTCAAACGTCCTCAAGTTGAAATGGAGTAGATTTGTAACGTGTAACTGCAAAACTGGCAATCTCTCTAAAAAAAAAAATAAAGAAAGAACGTCTGAAAAAAATAGGTTTTTCAATCACATCTAGCTTAAACGGGATTTAAGATTGCCCGGGATTCCAGAAATTTTGGGCAGTGTGTTTGGATATGTAGTTTATGACTATAAGGCATGAAAAAAAAAAAAGGAAGGATTTTTTTTTTTTTTTTTTTTTTTTTTTTTTTAGAGATGCATAGTTTGTTTTAGATATTTCAGGGTTTGCTTCGATCAGAAATTTAAATGATTAAGCCAAATTATATAAAAAATAAAAAGTATGATAATTTTTGAAAAATTTTATTGAAGTTTGGAAATATTTATCGTTACTACAACAAAACCATTCTGAAACATAAATAAAATCACATTATCATGGACACATTTTTTTAGCAGACTCAAATAAAATATTTTTTAGTTCTTTCTGTAAATTACTTTTCCGATGTTCTTGTTATTGAACTGCTGATTTCCAAAAGTTTCTGTAGATACTTAATGTGTTGACATTTTTCCAATTTAGTTCAAAGGGCTCCGTTAATACTTTTTGAACATGATCAAGTTTTAGAAGCTCCGAAATTAAGTCTGGTGTCATGGCTCTAAGTTTACTCATGAGAATTTCCTTTTCCTCCAGAATTTATTCTGTTTTAGCTCTTTCAGCATATAAAATGGATCTTTCACCAATATTTTATAAAATAAGTTATCTTTCAGGGCGAATATGATGTACCAACGGTCGGGTTGTTTCATGCAAATGTTGCAGCTTTTCTTTCAATCGTCACTGGTATGAGCTTTCCCGAACTAAAAAATGGTTCCAGTTTTCAAATGAACTTCTTTATAATAACTTGGCTCAACGATGAACTCTTTTTTTTTTTTTTTTCATTTTCTTTTCAATTTGTGAGAAATCTGTAGCGAGGAGGTAAAAAACTCCCTCTAGAAAAATGTGAAGCAAAAAAAAAGTTTTTTGTTTAATGTAATTTAGGATATTCTCTAACTCTCTTGATTACAGAAGATAATTTATAAAACTCCTGCAAGTGAGCCCTTGTAAGTAGATTAAGGGAAATATTTCAGCAAAGAATTGAATGAAAACAGTTTTCACAAATGTGATTTCATTTGTGCATTCGCAAGTAAAAATTATTGTTCCTTATATATAATTGTTTACTTTTTAACCTTCGATTTGTAATTAATTATTATAAATCTTCTCAAAATCGCTAATACGTGATGCGAACTGTATCGAATAAATATATTAATAAAATTGTTCGTATAGTTCAATTCTTAAAACATGAAAAATATTTATTATCATGGAAGACACACATTCTTGAAATGGTAGCATCTATAGGATAAAGAAAAACGATTTAAAATTTCTGCATTTCCAGGTATGAAAGTAATCAAATTGGGTAAAAATATGTAAACACACACATCTTAAATGAATCGTCGTTAGTATTCCGTTATTTTAAATGAAAAGCTTTTAAAAGTACTTTTTCGTGTTCCTCCAAACACATTTTAATTGAAATTAATAATGAGTCAATTTAATAATGTGTGAAATGACTCAATCACCCCAAGTTGGAGGCTAAATGTTTCTGAGTTTAAATACAAAATGAATTATAATGCAATCTTACTTATACTACTTACTTATATTCCTTACTTATAACCATGCTATTTTCTTTGCTCCTTTGAAGTTTAAACAAATTCGCTGCTTAATTTACAAATGCTTGTCAAGTATATTAACTTTTCGCTCATAAAATAAATTTAACGATTTTGTATTAACAGCCGTGCAGCCTATGCGGATTATATTTTTTCTTGAAGTGTATTATAATCCAACCTGAGTTAAAGTGGAGAATTAGACAGCGACATACTGCCAGTAATTTGATATGCATCCTTAATCAGGAAAATGTTGCCTTCAGTGCAACGAACTCACACAGTTTTTAGTTTTTTAAATGGAAATCAACAGCCCTGAATTCATTGCAGTTTGAAGCTGTGGAAAACAATAAGTACACTTTTCAAAGAATATGTACAATTAAAAAATTTACATTGAAACATATTTTGTGTATTTGGAAGCAAAGAATTTAGCAACCAACAAAAATATTGATAAGAAGTAATTTTATCATATTTGATAAATATGATAAATTGTTTTCTTTTCTTTTTTTTAAGTCCACTTTGCCTGTCCGATAAACTAAAAAAAAAAACCCAAAACATTTTTAGGGTTTGAATATTTTTCAAGTAAGATTTAAGAGTGCAAATTGGAACTTGAAATGCTTACAAGAAAAATTAAAAATATATATTTTTATGATACATTAATTTAAACCCAAGAAAGTTTAGAGTGAACGCTAATATTCTGAGACTAATTGCTGTTTTATATGCTTTCGGATCGATGAGTCTTACGGATACCGGATCTATATGAAATATCATCAACCTTTAGGCGTTATCTTCAAAAATACGACAAAATAATCTCCTTTATTTCCTGTTACTATCCCAAAGTGCATTTATATATATATATATATATATATATATGTGTGTGTGTGTGTGTGTGTGTGTGTGTGTGTGTGTAATGATATTTTAAACTGTTAGTTTAAACCAAATTAATTTCCAAAGCTTTATCTTAATTTAGCCCAAAGTTATTGCATTCTCTTGTTTATTGATGCAATTCCACTTTCTGTTTAATTAATTCAACTAAAACTGGGTAAAAATTACTGCGCAATCACTTCTACGTATCAAATGAAAGTGATGCCTTCGTTGCCCTTGTCAAAGGTTACGACGTGTATTGAATTGGCGTGTAGCCGGAAATTCCATGTTACATAAGACTAGTGATCATTTGTTTCGTCCCTTTTTTCTTACTTCTGCTTTTGTGCCGCACTGAGCCTTCTTGTAAATAATCATGCCTGCCTCCTGAGAGAGAATAAAACGAAATTAAAAATACAAAGTCTCTTCACTGCTATGTCTTCAAACCTGCATTCTGATTCAACCAAAAATATCTTAAAATAGGCTTAACATGTTTCGACAGATTATTTCAACCAATTCTGCTTATTTTCTAAGTGTTTGATGCATTTAAAATTAAATATTGTTATATAATCGATCTTTCGAATTCTTTCTGAAGTATTTTTGAATTAAAATAAAACAGAATAAAGGAAATTAAAAATTTCTAATCTGTAATGCGTTACCCCAACTAGCGTAGAAATTTCCACATTTGCTTTGCCTAAATTGGCGTTAAAAATTCACGCATGCGCACTGTGTTCTTATTGTCGACAATTGTATTTTCAGCGGATACGGACTTTATTTTGTTTTGGCCAGACTGATCAGGAAATCAATTAATGATACTGAACACATAACACATCAAAATTTCCACGCGTACGAAATCACCGGTATATATATATATATATATATATATATATATATATATATATATATATATATATATATATATATATATATATATATATATATATATATATAAAATGATATTTTAAACTCTAATTTCACTTCTAATTAATTCCCAAAGTTTTATCGTAATTCAGCTCATATTAACTTCATTTTAAAATATTCTCTTATTTCTTGATCTAATTCCACTTTTTCTATTTAATTAATTCGAGAGAAAATTTGTAAAATGCTTAGGTCGGCTATTAACACGCTCTGCGTGAAGGGATAGAAAAATGTCCAGTAAGCACATTCTTTTAAAAACGATCCCTGTGTTTCACTTACTTGTGATTGACATACGTCAGATATCCATATCAAAATCTTAATAATATATTAGTACTGTGGAAAAAATATTTTAACTATTAATATCTCATTTTACATAAGACAAGGGATAATTTCTTTCTTTCTCTTCCCTCTCTTCTTGTCTAATATGTTGGTGTTAGCGGACGTGTCTTGTCCGCGGCTACTTCTACTTGTAAATAAATCATGCCTTCCCGGGAGAGAATAAAACGAACTTAAAAATCCAAAGTCTCTTCACTGCTTGTTGCACCTGCATTCTGCTTTTCATAAGAAATTAAATGCTTACTTTATAAAGAGTCGACAAGGATAGTTTCCTGTGCAAAATTGTCAAATGAATTTAAAGAATTAAAATTAAATCCATAGGTAAGGCTTCGACGTTGCAATGCGTCTACGCAGCTCGCCTTGCACCAAAGTTGGTTCCGTACTGGCTCGGCCGCTTGCTTCGATCCCGGTCCGCCGGCTGCACTGTTTCCCGGCCAACCTTGGCTCCTTAGGCGAACCAGATTTCGAAAATATCACTTGTGTATAATATAATCATCACAATTGTCTTGGCTCATTTGTCCAGTGCTCAAAATTACCTTTTAGGATTCATCAAAAATTTATTAGTGCTAAAAAATAAACAAAGTCTCCAACAACTGATTCAATGGGTAAAAGTCAAGATTTATATTCTGTGCTTTTGATTTTATTTTGAATTACATTTTTCAATTACAACATAATTTTCATATTATTATTTAAAATATTATGAAGTTTTTAAATTATTTTCAAATCTATAATTTTTAATTTATACATAATATTTAAGTTTGTTGCATTTGAAATATATGTATAGGCTATTAAAACGAATAAAGATGATTTCTCCAAATAAATTAAATTTATCTTTAAATGAAAGAAAATATAAATAAAGGCCATGACACATGATATCAGAGAAATTTAGTGAGTACATCAGAGAAAATTTGTTACACCTCTAATTGTAATTAAAATATATTCTGGTATTTATTGTGCCAGAATGCTTTTATGTTTTAATATGCATACAGACATTGTGAATAAAAAAAAAGTAACAAACCAAGGGTTTTATATAGTGCATAATGACACGTGATGATTAGAATAATGTAGTAAATGCCTCAGGGAAATTTTTACACCTCTGACAGTCAATAAGCTACCTTCTATTATCACTGTGTCAAAATACTTATTTCCAAATACAAATGTATTTTTTTCTCAGTTACCAAATATTTGTTAGATATTTTATTTTCCAAATATTTATTATAAGAGTAATTTGAATCTTGTCTTTGTTACATTCATTTTCAAGTATTTTGTTTGAAATCTTTTAATCTTGCAATTATTGTTATTTTTAGTTTCAAGTATTTTATCTGAATCTTCCAATTATTATTTTCATTTCCAAGTTTTTTTTTATTTGAAAGTCTTTCATTCTTAAATCTCTTGTTTTTTATTTATTGTCCAAATACTTTATTTAAAATCATAAATATAATGATGCTTCATTTGGGTAAAATCACAGCAATATTGATATTATATTTAATAATTTAGTGATTAATTTCTAATTTAATAACCTTGTTGAGTCAGATTTCCCAATATTTAAGAATAATATACCATTGAATATCCTCACCAAATTAAATTCAATTGCTAAGTTACTACAGAAAAAAGGGTCAAAATAACTCTGTGCAAATATATAATTTAAATTTTAATATTTTGTGGTTATTATTGATGATTATTTTGGTTTATATAATATTTTCACAGGTATAATTCTTGGTCTTTTTATGCTTCTAATGTAATATGATGAATGAGATTACTGTATTATGTAAAGGTAAAGGAAACTTAGGTGTTACTTTCAATACGTTTTTAAATTTAACCTCTTACTTGGATACCACTGTTGGGTATGGTTGTGTGTCAAAGGGCACTGACGCACTTCCACGTCTGGCGGAGAGGGGGGGGGGAATTGTAATTATATTTCAATTTTAATTAATTCCCAAAGTTTTATCGTAATTCAGTTCATATTAACTTCATTCTAAAATATTCTCTTATTTTCTGATCTAATTCCACTTTTTCTATTTAATTAATTCGAGAGAAGCTTTGTAAAATGCTTAGGTCGGCAATTAACACGCTCTGCGAGAAGGTATAGAAAATGTCCAGTAAGCACAAAAGATCCCTGTGTTTCCCTTACTTGTGATTGACATGCGTCAGATATCCATATAAGAATCTTAATAATATATCAGTACTGTGGAAATAATATTTTAACTATTAATATCTCATTTTATATAAGACAAGGGATAATTTATTTCTCGATCTTCCCTCTCCTCTTGTGTAATATGTTGTTGTGAGCGGACGTGCCTTGTCCACGCCTACTTCTACTTGTAAATAAATTATGCTTTTCTGGGAGAGAATAAAACGAACTTAAAACTGCAAAGTCTCTGCACTGTTTATTGCACCTGCATTCTGCTTTTCATAAGAAATTAAATGCTTACATCATATATATATATATACATATATATATATATATATATATATATATATATATATATATATATATATATATATATATATATATATATATATATATATATATATATATATATATATATATATATATATATATATATATATATATATATATATATATATATTCGCAAATAACCTTTCTTATTTTATAGAATTAAAGAAGTGTATAAGGGAGTTTTTGCATTTGAGGAGAAAGAACTCTTTTGATTCTATTTTCCACAAAATCCCGCAAGCAAATGGATCCTTGAGCAGAAGCTTGCCAGGTTTCTTATTTTGCAAAATAAATTGATCTTCGATCGGTTGCGACATACATTTATTCCTGAACTGAAATTGCAAGAAAAAAATTTGCTTGGTGATTCCAGATCCTCTGAGACGAAATGCTTCTATTCAATTTCGGCCCACGTTGATAGAGTTGTGGGTGGAACAAAAGTGGAATCGCTTGTTTCGGAAACAACCAGAATGATTGAATACACACATTTCTCCATTTAAGTACTCAGGCTTTTTCTTTTTGAGCATGAAACTGCCATTCATTTCGTTGATTTTAATTAAAATAACGAATTAAATGTAGACTGCACAATTTGATTTAAAGTTGACTTTAAATACATCTCTGGTATATTTGTTCTAATTGGGAGTTACTCGTAGTATGACTTAAATTAACGGAATAACAGAGTTCAATTTAGCTACATTAGTCTATAGTTTAGAATGATTGTTTACTAAATCACATAAAATTTATTAAAAATATTAATGATTTTTGCATATGTCTTTTAATTTTTCTATAGAAGCAAAAAGAACGGTTACAGCTATATTAATATTTGAAAAGGAAATACTAAAATTTTAAAAATCGGTTAAATGATAAAAATTAATATTTTCAAATGTTAAAATCGACTAAGCGAGTATACAAAATATGGTACATAGAAGGCAAACAGCAGCGCTTTTTCTGATATTATTCAGTATTTTAAAATGCCCTACCGTTTTAAGGACCAGAGATTTTACTTTTATATCTATGGCACAAGATTCTTTTCTCAGACATATCCCTTTCATAATAATTACTTTCATGAATTTTTGACATATACAGAAACGTCCGCTTATGAGATTGCATTAAATATCTAACAAAAATTATTAAATAAAAAATTTCCTTTGTCTGTGGATATAAACTATATATTTGGATAAACGAAAACATTTTAATTTAACATGAATAAGCATAAAAAAAATTTGATATTGAATATTTTTTTAACAAATTATATAGAGTTACCAAGATTTATTGTTTTAATATGTAAGTAAGCTTTATTTGAAATTGAAATTTTGCCTGTTGGAAAAATTAGATTTTCTTTTCGATTTCTAATTAGGGAAAAAATTAAATTCGTCAATAAATAAAAAATGCATATTTTGGATCAGAATTTTCTCCCACTATTGAAAAAGTTCATTCTTGACAGACCTATATTTTATCAGTTTCATAATTGAGTGTTTAAATGCACAGCTGCTTTTATAAATATCAGTCGTGCAACATCATACATTCTGGTAAAATTTCTTCAATATTGAGCAAAGGTCAAATGGAGCACATTATTCAGCAGCAGCAGAGCCGCGTTACTAACTCACAGGTTACCCTGAGTAGTTCACCAAATGGCTGACGGCTCATAAGGTAGCTCTGGTTTTATGGTTTCCTAAGTCCTTATCATTTTTCCTAGATGTGATTTCATCTAAACGACACGAACATGTCATCAAGAGCAGCGTTATCTGGTGGACTAACCAGCACATCCCCAGAGAAGGAATGGGAAAAAGTAAGAATATACTTAGTATTTCTTTTGTGCCTCTACACATACGAAGCATTATCGATTTGACTAAAACCATTCAGAATCTTCCAAAATGAGGCGCAGTTGGTTGAATGAAGTGGAAGTCGATTTCTGATTGACGCAAATAGAGTACCATGACTTCGTTCTAGTTGTCAGACACAAGGAATAGATGAAAACCATGCAACATATTTACCTATTTTTCCCACCCTTGCAGCTGGTATCTGAATCGCAGTGTATATGACGAGGTATAGCGCGACACCCACTAAATCCTTTCAGCAACACGATTTCAATTCGTTCGCCCTCGAAGTTGTGCAGGTAAACACAGCAATTTAAGTCTGGGACGTGTTGGCGTGAGGGTCATTGGGGGGCTTAATCAATTCCAGCGTTAGAAACGGAATGGCTAGAACTGTGCAGATTTATTTATTGTTGTTTATTCCGCTTTCGTGTTCCAGATCGAATGGAAATAAGGCATTTTTTAACTATTCTTTTAGAGAAAGTTTAATGCAAATTATCCAATATTTTTATTTATAATATTAGATAATAAGAAGTAGCCAGCAAATAAATAACGTGAAATTTTTTGCATATCTTTTAACAAATTGGATGTTTTGCTGACAAGACATTTTGGTGCTTTGATTTAAATGGTAAAAGGGAATTTTGCAAATGATTCGTATTTGCAAAGTACCTTCTTTAACAAAGAAATGTATTTAAAGGGAGTAAAGAACTTCCATAATTAAGAATACCAGTTGAAAGATATGCACACACACACACACACACACACACACACACACACACACACACACACACACACACACACACACACACACACACACACACACACACACACACACACACACACACAAAAGAGAGCATTGCTCAACAGTAGGCGCGGGATTGAAGCCATTTTTAAAGGATTCACTCTGGAAAGGAAAGCCACTCTCACTTTCCAGAATAGTTCAAAACATTTGAAACATACAACTTCAATTTTTACTTTTTCATATAAAATTATAGATAAAGTATTCTAATAGTCTAAAAATTCGAATTCGCGATTTCCACGTTTCAGACTGAGTTTGAAAAATGCATTTATGTGCTAGTGTCTATCTGCCTGTGAACACGATAACTCAAGAATACTTTGAGCTAGATGGACGAAACTTACCCCTGAGGCAAATTTGTAAACTTCTATCAAATTCTGAATTCAATTCAATGAGAGGTGTTCTGGCTAACCGCCTGTGTCAATACACTTCTCAACTCAACTCAATGACTTCTAAACGTAAAAGAAATGGATGATTAAAATTTGATTAGCTTTAGCCTCTAAAATGCGAATTATTAACACATTTTGTATAAAATCCATCAAAAGTTTGATCACCTGTCTATACTTTTACATGTTGGTAAACTCAATAAATCATAAACATTTTAACATAATCAGTGAAATTTGGTATGCCATTTTATGATTACACCTGTAGTTTCTTGTCAGAAGCATATGCATTTTCATATGAATCCATCTTCATACAATATATTCATAAACACGTTAGAATTAAATCTAAGATCTATATTTTGGAATGATAATGATATGTCGTGAATTCTGTAGAAGGCAGCCCAAGGTCCACGATTTCTTGCTGAGAACAGTGAGAAGAAGTTTAATGGACAACACGTGAGATGAGTTTGGGGAGATCACTTCAGCTTCTTGCCATTGCATTGGGCAAAATAGAGGAGTGATAGTCAAGTTCTACATTCAGGCTCAAATCTGAAGCTCCCTCGACTCCTTATCCTTGCTCAATTCCCTTATCAGCAAAATGAATTTCCAACGTATGCCTTGATGGAAGTATACTCCATCACTGAATAATTTAATCACAAATGTAAGAGAAAGATTTTTCTTTAACAGTTTCTTATTTGATGATGCTGGAAACACATAGAATAAAGACCTTTTTTCTACAAAAAAATTTCTTTTTTGGCCTGCGAGGAAAAGGATTATGAAGTTTTTACAGCAAAACAATTTGTAATCATCCCTATAATTAGCCTGTGATTATTCTGATGATTTTTTCAGGAATTCGCTGCTTCGGGTCATCACTACTTACATGTGCAAAATTCTCCAAAGAAGCACTTTTACCTATGCAATTCTTTAAAAAATTTCGAAGGAAGAAAACTTTGTCTTCAATGTTTCTTTGCACTCAAAATCTTCGTGTTTCTGATCTTATGAAATCTTATCTCTTGCATCTTATGAAATAGTATGTAGATAGACCAACGTATCCTTAAAGTTGCATCTTCGCGCAATGATTTCAATACCTGAATCTTAGCATCTGACGTATCGGCAATTCACCGTAAATTGTAATGCGATTCCTGATTGCCACATGCCACATGCCATTTAATAATGCCACAAATTTGTTCTATGTTCAATAAAGTGTGACATTCATTTTCTCCAAATTTTAACTATTTTAGATATTGGGATGTGTTCGATAATGGAGGCTAGTCAAGGCTTCTGTCGAAAATTCCTTTAAATACTGAAATATTTTATGAACGAAATATTGCGATGGAGTATGTACAGTTATAATACTCTAACTCGTATAACTTACTGCTAATTCGTGGTAAATTAAAATTTGTTGTCTTCGAGTGTACTATTTTCATTCTACTAGATCCATTAAACCTGTGCTTTCCCGGGTATCTATTAGATTTATGGTATGAAAATCATCTTAAAGTGCTTTTTCGGGGAATATGATATCATATTTGTTGAAATCTTCATCAATAAGGGATAGTCTTTGAATTCTATTCATCAGTCCATTAGTGTAGAATTCGAAGACCTAATTTGTTGGCATTACAGTTCTTTTTTTTTAGTTTTATTTATTTATTTATTAAAGCGTGGCCGCTCATGCAAAATGATTGATCAGCCATTTCTGACAAGAAACTTTTAAAACAAAACAGAAAATCAAAACTGTTGCGAACGTGATTACATATAATATTTTAGTTGTACAGTTGGCATTACCTATTTTAAAATTAGTTTATTTTTGAGAAGAATAAATAGATATTTTGATACATGTCAGTCTTATTTAATACCTACAAAGTTAATAAAAACCAAGAGAGAAAAAAAAAGTTATCGATGCTTCCTTTTTTTTTTATGTCAGTGGACATTAAAAAAACTCCTCACGAATCTTCTTCTGATTTTAATTTGATATGTGTAATACTAATAGCAACTTATTTAGAGACAAAGTAAGAAAATAAAAAAAAAATAACAGAAATAAGAATTTTTTTTAACTAATAATGCAGAATTCTAAAAATATATTTTTTGCAACGCATATAAACTTACTCCGAACTGTAATTTTGCCATTTCTAGTTGTTTTTAAAGAATTTGAAACTCTTCTTCTGATTAAGAAGCAAGTTAAAATGCGTCAATAAGTAAAGTAGTTTCTTTGGTTCAAAGATACATACTTAAAGTCTAAAGAACCATAATAAAATTCGTTTACTGTAAACATTATAATGTTTATTCAATTATTTAGTACTAACAACATCATTTAATTTCATCGAACATTTTTCTTACTTATGAAGTATTACAGGAAATGAAAAAAAACATGTCATTCACTTTATAAAACTGTTCAAAATCTTCAATCAGACAATTAATAGTTTCGGAAATGCTTGTGTATTGGAACGATTTGAATGGAGAATAAAAACAAGTATGAAATATTACGATACATTTGTTTAATATATAAATTTAGAATTATAATATATTACGATAAAAATATTGCGCACATGTTTTCTTTTTTATAAAAAAAGCTTAAAGAATAATTATAACCTTAGCAATCCAATAAAAGAAGAGTCAAAGAACTGGCTAGTGAAGTTCAGTTTCTCTTATGTTCCATTCTTTTCATCATATAGGAAGCATTAGACAGCAAAGACATGAAGCGTCAAATATATTATATTATTGAAACAATTCTGAAGGAGCGAATTATTAATTTGGTTCCCTGTCTGAACTCCTATAAGCGATAAAGAATAGAGATGAAAAAAGCATGCCATTTTTTATTGATTTTATAGAAATCTCGCCTTTTGCTTTAACAGCGGAATGATGTCTGTTGCGGTTGGTGGAAAGCGCTTGCAGCAAGAATTGTTAGGTAATTGATAACAAGTAAGTACTCAGTGTTTCTACATAATTAGCGGAACATTTTGCGATCTATTTTAGAAATGAATGCATCTTTTCTATTCAGTCTATGATACACGACAATTTGGCTTGAATTATCAGAGTTCAATTGACTTGAAGGGTCAAAACAGTTTTTTGCAGTCTTTGTTTTGAAAATAAGTTCTAATGCCGGGTGGATCGGCACAGGTGTTATACTTACTATAAATATGCCATCGTGCATCCCCCTTACAGTACCTCGACAAACCTGTGATTTCTATAGATGTTAATGCTCTGAAGTGAAAGGAAAGGAAAACTCAGAGATTTAATCGGCCCCCTACTTTTGATTGATTCGAAATAATATATTTATGTGTGTTGCATTTGAGAATGAATATCACTTTATATATTAAGTTTCTTAGAAATATGGATGCAATATGTTTTATGCTCAGTTATGTCAAATTAATTTCTTAATTTGCCTTTGGTTATATAGGGAAATAATATAGAAGGACAAATAGAATATTTAAATAAAAATACAAAGTATCTGAATAATAATATGCACATTTTTTTTTTTAAAAATCATCCAAGATGAAATTTTCAAATAATACATCATGGGATAAATAGCACACAAAAATGATAACTATTTATAAAATTTGTGACTGAAACATTTTGAAATCGAGTATATCATATATGCAACTAATTTGAAATATGTATATAAAATGCAATACAAATATTTTTAAATGATTCATTCTCGAAGTTCCTGTTTAAAATTTTGCATTTAGCAGGTATTTCATTTTGAATTTTTTAAAACTTAATTTGAAAGACAATACAGTTGCTTGCATTAAGTATTTAAAAAATAACGATTTTTTTTCTTAATAGGTAGTTTTTTGTTCATTTCATTCATGGTATATCAGTTTCTTTGACGGAGAAAATAAACGCAACATTTTATTCAGCTCGAAAAATTAAAAAAAGCAAAGAAAGACAATTTTTCTTCCTAAATTACCTTAAAGAAAAACTACACGAGAAAAAAAATAGGTAATTCCCTTTGTTGACTAAGAAAAAGCTTCATGCAGTCGGTGTAATGTGATAAAAAAGAGTGCCATTTGTTTAAAGAACAAGGCTAATAAATTGACAATAAAGCGAAATTCTATTAGCGTTCAAAAAAAAAAAAAAACGCAAGAAAAAATGTCGACTGTTAAAGTGTCTTGAAATTGGTAGCATTATTAATGGAACTCATGCCACGAGGTCACGTGTGCAAATGAACTAAATTTCGCATCGTTGTCTTCATTAATAAAATGCTGCATTAATCAATTCTCTAAACACTCCTATGCATTTAAAACTTCGGCCGCATCACCAACATTCGGTCCTTTTTTAGTTAATTTCCTTAGATTCACATTGCTGTCAGTTAGTATATTAGTAATTTATATTCGGAATTGAGATGAATTATTTATAACATTAAACTTTCGCTTTCCTTTTCTATTTCATTTGGTTTTTGACAAAAGCATGGATTATAGTACTTCAGTGCTTTGAAGTACTATAAGTAAACAAATGACTCAAATTCAGCAAATCTTTATTTTTCATTTGCTTATTATTTTCATTTGCTTATTATTTTCATTTGCTTATAATTTTCATTTGTTTATTTAATTGCTTATTATTTTCATTTGCTGATTTAATTGCTTATTATTTTCAGTTGTCTTATTACTGCTTATTTTTGTCCTCTTACTTTAATATTGTTCTGACTTTTATGGCAGCTTTTTTTACTAAAATTCATCGTCACAACGGAGCCTTTTAATTCCAATTCGTCTCAAATTCTCTTTTTATTGATTTCTATGTTTTCCTATGATCATAACATTGGAATATCGTATCTAACATGAATTAATCATGATAAATTTGAATCAAAGACTAAAACTATAAAACATTGATTTCATTATGTTTTTTTTAAATACGTCCATAATTAACATGAATATTTGTTATGGCCCTTAATTAATTGTAAGACTTTTATTATTGCATAATTTATGTCTTACAGAAAACAATTTAAACAGAAAAGAATAGAACAGAATGTACAGAATTATTCAAATAGAAAATGAATAAAACAATTTTTTATTTAAAAGAGCATCTTTGAAAGTACTAGATGGAAATTAAAGGTTTGTTTTGTTTTATTATAAAGTTATTATATTCAAAAAGGTTCTTAAACTTTTTTTACTAAAAACACTTATTGATTTAAGTAGATTCCCACTTTTTTGAAAACGTCAGTATAAATCTTACTATTTTATTTTCTAAAACTATTTACATTTTTACTTATTAATTTTGTTTTAAGTATTAAAAAAACCAATTATTTAAAAAAAAATACTGCTCTTTAATCTTTAAGTTTCCCCATATTTAAACTTTAACTTCATTTTTCTATATTCTGTTTTTTTTTTCCAGGAAAAGGAGCGCTAGCGTGTTGAAGGGGCTAGCTTTGCAACTCTAATTTTGCCGAAATTAACATAAACTGACAAAATATCTTTTATCAAATGCAAAGGCTTATAAAAATCAAGAAAAAATATTGCAATAGTGGCAATATTTACGAAAAACTAAAATTTGGCGACTTCTCGTAGTATTCGTGCATTGAAAGAAATGCAAATTTTTGTAGGTACTTTGTGAGCTGTATGACTGACGTCATCTTGTGTGTAATTTAAATGCACTTCGGTGGAATTTTTAATGCAATAAGAAACTTGAAATTCCGTTATGGGTCGTAAAAGTAAAGAAACGAGTGTTTCAGAATGGAGAACGGATTTCGAAGCTTCAAAATAATAGTAAATCATATAACGAAATCTCTGTTTTCATCTATAGACCTCATTCAACTGTGCAATCAATCACGCAAAAGTTTGCCGCCATTGGAAAAGGTGAAACAGTGTACTTTTCTGGGTGACCGTGTAAACTGAATCCTCTGACAGGGGGTTTCTGGCATGTTCCTTGAAGAGGATACCAAAGTAAATTCTCCAAAACTAACGTCAGAATTTAAAAACATGGGGACTTCAGTTTCCGTAAGTACTGTTTAAAATGATGCAGGAAACAATGCTTGTCATGTTGCGGGACGAAAATCCTTTGTGAGTGGAAAGAATCGAAAGCTGCGATTAGTTCTTGCCAAGAAACACGTGAATAAAAGCCCATATTTCTGAAAAAAATATTATTTTTTCAAACGAAAGTAAATTCAACATTTGTGTGAATGATGGGAGACGACTGGTATGAATGAAGCGCGACATTGAAATGAATCCTAAAAATGCCAACAGTGAAACATAGAGGTGAAAGCCTTTTTGTTTGGGCTGTGTGAGTGCTTTCTGTATTTGTAAATTAGTCTTCATTAAAGGCATAATGAGTCATAAACTAAATATTGACATTTTGAAAAAAAAATGTTTCCTAACGCAAGAAAAAATAGGCTTGAATGATTATTATGTCTTTTCGGAATTGATAAATTATTCTTCGTTAAAATCATAAGGAGTGATAAATTTTATATTGACACTTTGAAAAAAAAATGGGTCCTAACACAACAAAAATGGGCTTTAATGGTAATTACGGTTTCATGAATGATAATGATTCCAAGCATGTACTCCTAAGCACAAGACTCTAGATATTATATTACATCCTAAAGTTCATGGAATGTCCTCGCCGGACCTTAGTTAAGGAAGTTACCGGACCTTCACCCCATTGAATATTAATAGGTCAATCTTGAGTTTCAGACGCATTTCTAATAAAAATGACGGTATTAACTCTTAAGGAAGAATGAGGCTCCATAGCTTGCTCAGTAACATCAAATTTTGTGGAATCTATGCCAAGGAGACTCAAGGCAGTTATTCTCGCTAAAAATTACTCTACAAGATATTATTTGAAATATTATGAATGTATTGACCAATATATGCATGATGTATTAATACTTTTACATCTCAAGATGATGGATCGTTTTAAATTTATAAATATTTATTCATGTATAAAATTACTTTCCTGTAAATTTCACATGGAAATATTTAAAGTATGTTCCCGTGTACATTTATAATTACTTAAAGGAGAATTTATATATATAAATTTTATCAATGGGTTGCTTTTCTATTAATGCTCTTACTGTTAAATATTTTGTACACTCACTGTATGACTGACTAAAATTAGATCTCTTCTTGTGCACTTCTGAGATTTTTGTGAAACCTTAGAGGAAAAATAACTTGGGGGAAAAATCTTTTTGCGCTTCTCACTTGGTCAGGTGATCGCATGAGTTGACAATATAGGGCAACAATGTACTTTAAATTAAACAAATAATTGTGCATAATTTAACTTCAATAAGACTATTTTTATGAAAGTTTCTAAACTAACACGTTTTATGAAAAATATGACTTTAAATATGTTTTTAAAAATACTTCAAAGCTATTGGAGAACAAGTATTTCCACTAGAAGTTGTTGGAAAGTAAATTTCTAGTGTATCTGCTAATTAAACGGTCCGATCTAATAGGGAAATAAACACTTCATTGTATCGATACAATTGAAGGAAAACTTTGCAGAATAGAGCTTCACTAAGTCTAGCTTGAAAGACATAGGAATCTGTGAGAAGAATTTTTTTGTAGACACGAAAAGGGTTAGGAGATATCCTGCTATCAATCCCTGAGCTTTTGAGGTGACATTATCTCCTGCGCCCAGTGAAAATCCACAGCCATTCCTCATTCCGACTATCTGCTTTAGTCTTAGGAGGAAAAATGTAAGGTGATATTTAACACTGCCCGAATTATTAAAATATACATTTGGGATGAATAAATATGCAATTGAGGACAGATTCTGTCTTTCTTAAAATTTTCTTGCTTATTGGACATTTAAAACATGACATTTTCTTTCATTTCATCATGTCAATTATTATTTAAAAATTAATAGTTTGCTCTCTAAAATAGAATAGGGTTTGGTTTTGTACAACCAATTATTTAACCAAATGCCAATTATTTTGTCACGATTATTTAAAATAGGCCTCTATAAGATGTCTATAAAACTAAAAAAAAATATTTTTAATGGTAAAAGTTTACTTAGGCCTCGTACCATAAACGAATACTTTAACTGTGATAGTCAGTTTATGAAAGTGATATACATTATCTATACTTATAATAAAGCTCAGTGTGTGTGTGTGTGTGTGTGTGTGTGTGTGTGTTGGCGCTCTACAAGCC
This sequence comes from Argiope bruennichi, assembly GCF_947563725.1. NCBI lineage: Eukaryota > Metazoa > Arthropoda > Arachnida > Araneae > Araneidae > Argiope > Argiope bruennichi. The sequence goes on from NC_079151.1 coordinate 149,589,801, forward strand.
AGGTCATTTGACATACAACTATCAAATTTGGTACATGTATACCTTAGAGGTCGGGAATGTGCACCTGGGGTCCCTTTTTTTGAAATTTTAATTAGAATTTTAATTATTAATTAAAAAATAACTTTCCCGCCAAAAAAATCTTCTATTTCCCCAACCGCCAAATGAGTAAGGCTTCAGATTCTTTTTTTCTCCCAACAGTAACGAGGCTAATGTTAACGCTTTTCGGCGGATTATTTCAAACGATTCTGTTTATTTTCTTAATGTTTTATGCATTTAAAATTAAACATTGTTAATTAATCCATGTTTCAGATTCATTCTGAAGTACTTTTGAATTAAAATAACACAGAATAAAGGAAATTAAAAATGTATAATCTGCATAGCATTACCCCAACTGGCGTAGAAAAATTCACGCATTTGCGTTACCTAACTGGCGAAGAAAATTCACGCATGCGCATTGTTCTGATTGTTGTCATGAAAACCACTATCAACGGATGATTTAAATTATTTTTAGGTTAGTTGCATGCTTTTGTAAGTAAATTGTATTTATGTTATATATTTTTTGTATATGCTTATAGTTTTAAGTACATCGTTTTTTAAGTAGTTTTTTTTTAACCTGTTTTCAATGATTGAAATTATTTTTAGATTAGTTGCATGCATTTGTAATTAAATTGTATTTATGTTAGTTATATATATTTTTTGTATATGCTTATAGATTTAAGTACATCGTTTTAGACCGATTATTTTAAACGATTCATTTTATTTCCTTAGTGTTTGATGCATTTAAAATGAAACATTGTTCATGAATCGATCTGTTCATGATGAATCTGAGAAAATTATGTTGACAAATTCTTGAGATATTACATAAATTAAGAAAGATATTCTTTAGTGCCCATAAAGTTTAAACGCTCAGTGACTCTATTATCAGTAATCATATTATTAAAAAAAATGCTTTGTTTCAGTAAAAAATATTATTATATTAATTGCAGATTAATCATTTACCCTTTAATTTAAAGCATAAATTCTACGAGGGGTAACAGGAAATGAGAGAGATACATATCACGTTATGACTGAAGGCCTTTATAATATTATGAGTGAATTATTTGACTATCAAAATTTGAAGTTATAAAATATTTTGCTGAAGAATCTATTAAAGTTGGAATTGCATAAAATATTTCATTATTAAAATTTTAACGAACATTAAGATTGGCGAACCGGCTGGTTGCCAAAGGCGGCTAGTATATGAAATACAAGCGCGCAGACAGAGATAAATAATCTCTAACTGCAATTTTCCAACATGTATTATGATCTTATTTCATTAAATAATACTTCGTGATCCCATTTAATAATGAAAATTGTTATATTATTTTTGGTTAATTTTCCGTGTCAAATTTAAAAGTTCTTCTCATTACCATTTCAGGTTATCTGAAAAAAAGGATTTTGCGATTTATAAAGGCATCCAGTTTATTATAAAACCCAAAAAGAAGGACATTAACCCTTTACTGTGGACGTGCTGAGACCGCTAGCGATGGATTTTCAGTCACCCCTATTCTATTTTTAGCTCAATTGAATGTATTACCCTGTAACTTCCTGTTCTGTGACCTTCAATCGATTTCAGTTGATACTTTTTAAAATAATTTAGTTATTTCTTTGAGCGCGGTCTCTAAGACCGCATCTCCCTGTAGTGCCCCAGTGATAAAAAAGGCTTAGCAGATGGCGCAAAAATTTGGCCCCGAAATATCATCTAGTTTAGATCCAATTAGGAAGCAGTGCTCCAGACACTTTTAAACAAAGCAGAAAGTGATTTTAGTGATAAGGATAACTGTACAGAAGAGTTTTTCGATGAAAGTTCGCATTCAACTGATTCTGATATGTATGTTCAAACATAATTAATTTTTCTAGTGATAATGTATTTGTGTATGATTTATAAAATATATTAATATACCAAGATATATATATATATATATATGTGTGTGTGTGTGTGTGTATAGTGATTTTGAAAGTCACACAAACCGATAAAAAAACGCCCATTGTCAATTTTTTTTTCTTTTTTTTTTTTTACTTTTTATATAATTGTTGAATTTTACATTATATTGTCTTCTATACACCTTCATATACTGTAAAAATAAATATGATTTAAACAGTAAAAAGTAATATGTTTTTTCAAGAATATTATTTATTGTAACATGTAATTTGAGAAAAAAAATGTATGTTCCAACGCATTTACTTTTTTCAATGGCAATATATTTTGAAAAAATTTCTAAAACATATCTATATATCAAGAAAAATATCGTCAAAATATATTAGCAATTTTTCATACTAATATATTCAAAAAAAATTTAATTTGAGTGGAAATGAAATGCGGTCTCGTAGATTGCACCTCCGCAGTTAAAAGTTAAAAACCCTGAAGAAATACAGCGTAACTTCTAGAAAATACATTTTAAATTAAGAAAAAAAATATTTTAAATAAAGAACTTTTGTCTTGAATTTAAAAAATCGTTCTTAATAAAAGGATGTCTGTAAATAAAAATCGAAACATGATTATGTAAATTGAAATTAAAAAAGAAAAAAAAATCTTTTTACCAAAGTTATTGAAATTTGTGTTACCATAAAAAAGTAGCAAAGTTTTTAACTGTTTACTTCTAATTGCTCTGCAAAAGGTTAACCACTATTTCAAAACCTGGTAAAGGAAAACACGTATTCCAAAAGACATTTCAGCCAGAATGCTGAATTAAATTTTAAAAGAAAAAAAAAGACTGAATAACAGTTTTATAGCTTACGTTAAGGAGCTTAATGTGGGAAAATGTTTTAATTTTTTATGTAGATTCCTTGTAGGAAGATTACCTATTGCAATGGTTCTCATGACAAGATTTCTAAGAAAAATGCTTCAGGTTTTCACTGATCATAGATCCTAGAACCAAAAAGAAATCTTTATTCAAGTGTGTGTGAGAAATCTCTGATCTAAATTAGCGAAGCGAATGTAAATCTTACTCTGCAAGGGGAGTCCAACAATTTCAAGGTTTTTTCCCCCTTTTAATACAATGAAGAACATTTACAGGCATAACAAAAACTAAGTATAATAAAAGAGTATAAAATATTAAAAAAAATAACTAAGAAACATTAAAATCGTAAACTTATGCAAAAGAGTGGAATATATATGTATATGTAATGACATTTTAAATAAATTAAAAAATAACTTTAGATGGGTCAAATGTTTAAAATTACATCCGTACAATCGGATCGAGAAATAAAACTTCAATGCTAGATCGGAAAAAATGAGAATCAAGTTTCGTTTCCGCCGACAATCTTCCTGTACGGGGTATCTGATCATTTAATCTCATGTCCATGGTAAGTACCGTCTGAAACGTTGCTTTCGACAACTGACATTGGTCTATCAAGGGAGTGCGTGAATATATGCACTCGTATATCTTCAAAATTGTTAATATTAATCCACAAGAATAAACATTTGAATATGTGTTTTGATTAATATTTGAAACTCAAACACATACGAAACATTGAACACATATCACATTAACATATTTTATCTGTGAATTAGTATATAGATAAGTATTTTTTACACTAAGCGATGAATTGTAACTTTATTTGGAGAATAATTGTATTTGTGCAAATTGCCATCAATTTTTGCAGCGGTTGCCTGGTATCTGCGCAGTCTTATGTGTTGTGCATTGAGAGAATTTGAAATTTTTAATTTACCAAAAAGCATAAATTGCTTGAATTTCTCCTGTATTTAGTTATATGCTCATATGTAAGTTTTTAAATTTGTCTTTTTTTAATTTGCGTGGTTTAAATAAAACACTTCCTGATGATTAAATTCTGGCAAATTGTGGCTTCTTATTTTCATCGTTATCCAATTAAGGATTAAAAAAAAATTGATTAAGCAAATTTCAGAAATAATGATGCAACCAAATTAAAATCTGGCATTTTTTTTCCATGCCACCTTCAGAATCCAAAAAATATGTCATTTCTAATACCTTTTCTAAATAATCCTGTAATTAATAAAAAGGAAAAACACAATTATTTTTATCATGCATTCTAAAGTTAAACATTAGAAAAAAAAATTAATTCCAATTATTCAAGAGCTGGATTTTCGTTAGAATTTGTAGACAGAAATAATATTATGTATTCATAAAAACCACTCGCTCTTCCAAATGAAGAAATAAATATATAAAATAAAATAAAAAATAAAAATCCTGATGTATGGAATAAACAACTAAACACGATTGCTCCTTCTCGTATTCAATATCAATTACACAGTCCCTATCTCTATCAATGTATATTCATTTGGGGGTGTCTCTATTTGATGTAATGTAACATTTCATAGGAATCAAAATTTACATTATCCATTTATTTCAATTAGCATTTTTTCTTTTTCTTTTAAAAAAATGACAACTTGTGCATTGTTCCTTTTGAACTTACGAAGTTCCGAAAAGTAATTTTTCTCATTTCACTTTGTTTCATTCAGATTTCTTTAAACTGCTTTCACTTCAAGAATTTCCTTCGTTAAAAAATATCGAACTTGTAGGATTTTTTGATTTTTTTCATTTTTTGAGACGTCATGGATTTGAATTCTTCTGTTTCTTTTTTTTTTGTTTGAAAAATAAACCAATAAGAAAGAGTTGCATTGTGAAATGGCAAAAGGTGAAAAAAAAAGTAAAACCTTCACGTTATATCTTATTTCCTGAGGTTTTTCTTTTTACTTCTTTCAAACTCTAGGTAACAGTTTGCGGAAGTTTCAAATGAGAAACGAATTTGTTAGAATTGTATTTCTTATCTTTAAAGTATTAAGTAACAAGCCATCTGGTCTTTTTACAGCTTAATTTATAAAAAAATAATAACTCAGGAAGTTTAAATAATATTTGGAGCATCCATTTTTCAGATAGTTCCAAGGAACTTTAAAACATTTCGCAGAATGTTTTCTACTGGCTTCCATTTTTCTTTATTATCGTAGAAGGAGTCAATCAAAGACAGTTAGAATAAATCACATAGTCCAGAACGACATTTTACAATTAGAAATAAATTAGAAAAAAAAATTTCTTAAATGATCATGGCATTTAGCATAATTTTATGGTTCATGCATATGGTTTATAGTATATCTAAATGTAAAATAATACAGAATCAAAAGAGGAATTACAAATAAACATACAAAAGAAAAAAAAGGAATAAATAAATAAAAATCGAAAGTGAAATAAGAAACTTTCCGACTTTGTCTTTCAATATTTAATTAAGGACATTAAGATGTAAATGAACGATTGCATATCACAAAGACTGGCGCAAATACAAGATCCATAAGGCAAGCAAAGCTTGCAAGGTCTAATATAAAACATGAAAATGCAACTTTTGACCAGAATTGAAGGGTTTCAAATAATAATATATGCCCATTATAATTTTTCCGGCCATCTTTAAAAAAGAAAGTAACTCATTTGACTTCTTTTTTAATGCACATGAAGGCAATTTATACAGCCTCATTTCTATTATAATTTTTTAATTTTCTTCATCTTTTACCCTCTTACAACAGTTTTACAGTATCTTACTTTACAAGGACTGCAGGCGTCTAAGTTTCTCTACTTTATGCATACCGCAAGCCTCAGTAAACTCTTTCACCCAAACTTTTCTCTTTCAGTATATATAAATGCATGCCTGTGTGTTATTGTGAAAGAACGTAATTAGAGCATACCGATTTTACTTAATTTCTGTATTTTACTTCGATACACTTCTACGCTCCCAAGTATCCGGCTCGCGACTATATGGCTGCCGTATTCCTACGTGTTGTGCAAAATACAAGTTGTGAAAAAGCAACATTCTGCTCGATATTCATTGTACCAATTGAAGAAAAGCATCAGAAAGACAACAATTTGCTAAGAAAAGACCTTCTAATTCTTGACAACGCCCCTTCGGATCCGGTCACTGATGAACTTGCAGATACGGCCATGAATAATGAAAACTACTTAACCACTTTGAAAAAGATTGACGTGCTAGATATCATAAGGTTGTCGTCTTAAGCGCTGGAAAAAATTCCAAACATCTCACATGCAAGGTCTTGGAATATTTTTTGGACTATGAAGATGCACATTTCGACCCTGCACCAATGTGCGAAACCGAGATGAATGATGAAAACGCTAAATTTGTTTGCATTGCTGGAATAAAGATCCGTTCTGTGAGTGTATCACTGCAAGGATGGCAAACGATGAAGTTCATGAAATAACTGGTAAAGAATTTTAGAAAGGATGAAACTAGGAGAAGTAATAAAAGTAGAGGAACGCTTAGATGATAGGGAAAATCTCATCTCACATTCGGAAAGGCCCAAGAGGATTGAGGCTGCATTGCAGTATATCAGTCAGCAGGAGAAAGCGTCACATCATCGTTTGAGTAAGTATAGAAAAATTGCGTCACGGATGAGAGCTAAATTTCAGAAGCAGTAATCTATTAAGGACTTTTTTAAAAACTAAGAAGTTTTTACTCTTATCTCAGGGTTACCTTTTCGTACATGTGTAATCATTTATCAGTGAAAAATAAATTCAGTTTGAGTCACTTTTCTTAAGATTTAGGCCACAATTTACGTTAATGTTTTGTTTGCGCTTTCTGCACTTAAATTATGCATCACAAAATTTAAGTTAAAATGTGAACAATTTGTATCTTTTATCTTACTTTTTCTCTAGCAAATTCTTGAAGTGTGCAGTGCAATATATAAACATACATAAAATATCTGTACAGAGCTATCTGCTTTAACTCGATAGGTTACCTACAACTGCTTCTAGGATTCACCGGATGGTGGCTGCTTTCACATTCTATGTGGCTTAAGTTAAATTGAGGGCTTGGTACTCAATAAGGAGTGAGAAAATACGTATTATAACAATGAGTTTTCGTTCAAAAACTTCGTCTTCTGTTATCTGTGTATAGAGAAATGAGTTCATAGAACTCCGCCATATCCGGCTTTTCTGTTATCCAGCCAGCCTTTCTATCACATTATGCCGGATACTCGGGAGTGTATTGTATATATATATATATATATATATATATATATATATATATATATATATATATATATATATACTTTCTACCAATAAGTATTTGTACATCCATGCAAATAAGGATATATACAGTCCTGATCTCCGTCATACCGTCTGTACTTAAATGCCATGTAAGAAAGATCATGGGTATTAACCATATACAAGATGCCATGAAATTCATGAACTCGAGAAAATCGTAATTGTTGGATATCATAGAAATGGCCGATCTTCAAGTGACACATCAAGCGAGTTAAATATTCCAAAATCGACATTGTATTTTGCGATTAAGAAGGTCAGTAGTGTCCAAAGAAATTCGGAAAAACCGCACAAAAACGATGGTCTACATACTCCAGGGTTTTCACAAACATCTAGGACCGTTGTTTCGATAAGTACCATTCACAAGGAAACGAATTTTCTTGGTTTACATGGTCGTGCTGCCACCTATAAGCCTTTAATTACAAAATCCAACCCCGCTGCATGATTGAAGGGTTGCAAGGTACGTTGAAATTGGACCGCAGATGAGTGGAAACGGGGTTCTCTGGAGTGATGACTCAAGATTCAATCTCTACCAGTCGTATGGCAGAGTCTCGGTTTGGAGCATGCATAAAAAACGCCTTTTGCTAATCTGAGATATGAAAAAGAGATATAAGTTAATAAAATTATATTTTATTAAAATTGCAAATCTTGGAAATAGTATCTTGAAACTTTGTGTGGATAGATTAATATAACAGAACTAACTTTAAGAAGTGGTAAAGTTCTAACGAAAGCTTTCACACTTTGGCTTCCGTATAAAAATTTAATTACTTCAATATTTTGTTGCTGAATCTTCAAAGAAGCCAAGAGTGTTTATATAATTACTGATTTTTTAATGCAAATTTGTAATTGGAATTATATATAGTATTAAGCTGGCTAAGTTTAAAATTGTAATTAAATAAAGAACATTTTCTTCATAAAGAAGAATATAATTGCGACAAACAGCTATTATTGAAATTAATATTATCTTTTCAGTGCTCCTATCCATAAATTATAGAATTTCTTTTCCTTTTTTAAAACTATTTTTTTTTCTTTACTTGCCACCCATTACTCTTTAATGAAGCTAGATGATTTGAACTCTCTCACTTTAAAATTTTGGTTACAGCTGCTATGTGACAAGATTTTACCTACATCTTCGAAGGTACACAGAATCCCAATACAGCTGCTCGTGAGCAAATGCTAAATGTATCAAGAAGCTCGAGTATTTGCAGGAAAAGATTGTTCTTTCAATCTTGACAAATTAATGATCAAAGGGATGATATTTTAAGATAAGAAAATGTTATAGAGATGATTTTATCCTCACACATATGTGGTGTCCAGACACTCAGCAATAAAAAAAGGAATAGAGAGAGGACAAACTACTACATAAGACATTTACATTTACTACATTTTAATATTAAAGTTAGTGACCTGAAATTTGGATAAGGAAATGAGCTTGCTATGATTTTATCAAAAAAAAAAATGTTGATGATATTTTTTTTATCATAGTAACATACATATACATGCGATGCGCGGAAGTTGGTATAAAAAATGCAATGCACCAAAATAATCAAAACAGACAGTTGTTCATTCTGTTATAACATGGAATAATAGCATGGCATTCTAAGTGCATGGACGTGGCTACATTAATGCCAGGAACTGTGTGATTCATCCATTAGTTCCAGAAGCCTTCACCTTAAGTTAATATATTATTTTACACATATAATCGTTAATGCCCCACTTTAATAAATTTCGATAGCAATCACATTTAGAACATTATATTACTGAATTTGATGGTAACCATTACTTCTGAAAACAAAAACCTTTGTGCTTCAACTTACTAATGTTTGAAGGAGTTCATCTTAGGATATTTTCGTATTATTTTGCAGATAAAACAAATTTGTATAGTTACAAAAGAAACATCGCTTCGTTTATCATGCACTATCAGATAAATACAACTTAAAAATTCAATTTATTCAATTAATTTTTGAAAATTCAAAATAAATGTTAATCTAACTAATCAACAATGAAGATTATTGTTATTAAACCTAAACCTGAAACAAAAGATTGTATGAGAAAGAGAGCATTTCAGAAAGTTGATATACGCGATTAGGAAAAGACTTGATTATCTCCAAAGTGGAATGAAATCTTCCTGGCTTACACAAAATGAATAATGTCCATCCATATTAAGAAGGTGTATATGGAAAGTATGATTAAAATCTCTTCATTTCAATCGAATCTAAATTCTAGGTGTGTAGGAGGACAACAATATTTCGCGTAAAATCAAAGGATACCAGGCTACAAATTTCCTCCTGTTTTCTGAAAGCATGGGAATCATTTATCATAACCTGACATCATAATACTGAACTTCAAGAATAAATAAGGACAGTCAGAAGAAGAGGCTCGGGCACAGACAAAAGTTATATTTAAGATAATTAATATATAAATACTGACATTTTAAACTCTTAATTTAATTCAAATTAATTTCCAAAACTTTACCGTAATTCAGCCCTTCCTAACTTCATTCTAAAATATTCTCTTATTTCATGATCCAATTCCACTTTCCGTTTAATTAATCCCTTTGTAAAAATAATACGCCATCAGTACTACGTATCAAATGAAAGTGATACTTTTGCCCTTGTATAAGGTCACTCCAGCGGCACGTGGCCGGAAATCCTATGCTATATAAGGCGAGAGATCATTTGTTTATATATATATATATATATATATATATATATATATATATATATGAATTTATATGAAAGGAATTGTGATTTTAATGAAGTTTTGATTTACATGCGTTACGAAGAAATAACAGAAGGACATATTTATATGCGTTTGAATCCACTAAATATCTGAATATGCTTCTTTAATAAATACCTTATGGCATGAATATTCAGTTTCAAATTATTTCTGTTTTAATTAGCTGAGTAATTCCAATTATCTAGCCTTGAAACTTTAATTAAGATTAAATTCATCCGAATAAAGGTAGTCAAATCTCCCTAATTGCCAAAGGAGTTGGAAGTGAACATTTCAATATTTTCTCGCTTCTTACGGACTTCTAATTAAAATTTTTCATCATGCTTTAAAGGTTAGTAAATGCATTTTAATTTGCTTTAACTGAATTTATTCCCTCAGGAATTTTTGAAACCCTAAACCACGAATTAATCCGAAAAAGTCTTTGAATTCTTTATTTTGTTTTATTCCCAGAAAAAAGAGAATATTGATATTGCTGCAAATATATGAATAAATTTAGGGGCTTAATTGGAATTGAAGGTACTCGCTTGAAATATTCCTAATATAAAACTTTTGTTAAATTACCTGGATACTTTTCAGTTTTGATTAATTTTAAAACGTATATGAACTGGAACACTTTTCTTTTAAATATAAAAACAAATTGATTCTAAATTGAGGCAGTTCAGACACACCACAAATTAAATTGTGTAAAAGGGGCAAAGATTATAAAGTTTCATTTCCTTGGACACTTCTGTTTGAAACCCAAACATTTACAGAAAACACATGTTTATGAGAACTTATTTTAATTTATTGCTTAGTCTTGGAATCTAGAAACAGTAAACATTTTAAATGAATGACTTGCACAACAATTACTGTGCAAAATAAATAAAATATCAAATAATAATATTTTTAACCTATGAAATAATTTCAATGAGTAAAATTAGTATATACTACAAAAAAAATAGTTTTCACAAAATAAAATACAATGATTTCTTCAATAGAAAACAAACTGAAAATACTAATACTTATTTCCGCTGCATATAGTTATTCTTCTTAACTGCGTAGTTATAAGAAAGAAAAACTAAACTTTCACAATTCGAGCAACTATTCCTGTACTTACATAAGGCATTAAAAATAATTTCTGGTTCTTAATATCGAACTGAATATTCTAAAATTTTTACATAGTTTCGCAGAAAGAATTCCCTATGTTTGAAAATGTGCTCTAGATTGTTAAGCCGGCTGAAATTTCTAGGTAAGCATTTCCACTTTTTTATCATTGAAATAAGATTAAAGGATAGCGTTTTCTTTCTTTTTTTTTAAAAAAAATGTTGTTTTCTAAAAGCATTGAACATTTTATATGTTGCAACGTATTTGTTGTAAACAAGATTAAACGGTTCGGTGCGATGGGAATATCGGGAGACGAAATGCAAATTCTTGGGCAACTTAAGTGCATTATTCCTTTTAATATATAACTTTGAGCATTAATTGAAATTTTTGCAATTGTGGGAATCATTTTTTAAAGGTTACATGATTTTCATCGACTTAAATTCTTCATAAATTTGTGTAAAAACTATTTATGAATAATTTTACTGCGGTTCTGAATTAAATCATAATGTTCTAAAATTAAAAAAAATTGATATTCTTCCAATATTCTTCCTCAAAAAAGTGTTGAAAAACAAACGGGGATTGACATTTATCTATTCTCAAAATTTCATGAGCGTCATTTTTTTTTATTTCCTCTTTTTTCTTGCAAAACAATGTAGCAAAATAAACTTCTTTTGTCAGTTTTTTAAAAATGTAATTTTCTATTTAAAAAATGAAGTGCAAAATGTTTTTAACAAATTAATTTAGACATATTATTCTAAGAAAAATTATACACATATACAAGGCCAGAATGCGGAAAGTTATTTTTTTTTCATAAATTATATTAAGTAAAACATAAGAAAAAATGCAGGAATATTCATATCACATAAGGCAAAGTTATATCTTTATATTATGATGCATCAAAAGAATTCATATTTATCACAAAAAGAAACTTATGTAACAGGAATGACAAAAAAATCTGTTATCTTTCACAGAGTGTGAAGAATAAGTAAGACATATTCCACAAAAAAAATAATAAATAAATAAAGTTCTCTATATTACTTGCATAATTAATGAATGAAATACCATAAGGTTTCAAGAGTGAATAAAAGGATTTTTATCGGGATCGCTTCATTGATAATTCATTTAATGAATCAACATTTTAAAATGATGACATTTGTTAAAAAATTTTAATGTATGGCTATTTTTATGAAGCTACAAATTATTCTGATTTAAACTTTTTTAGATTTTACTTACTTTTCTTTAACATAAGAAAACAGGATATTCAAAAAGAAAGATTACCGTTTTTTTTTTCTTTTATGTCTAGGTGAAGGAATAAATGATTTCATTTCCATAGTGCGTTTTGGATATAATATTTAAGAACTTTCTTTTATTTTTTTGCATTATTTTGAAGACATTATTTGAGACATATATAATTACATTAACAATTTTAATTTACATTTAATGGCATTTACATACGGTTTTAAGCTTTAGTGCTCTCAAATAAAGGTAAAATATAGGGAAAGTGAGAAAAAAGAGATTTAATTAGCATCGTATTTTAATAATTTATACCTTACTTACATTGCTGAAATGAGAGGTATGAAGATGCGTATGTTCTAGAATGCTCTTACATATTTCTATATGAAATACCTAGAATACATATAAAATCCCAATACCAGACATGGATTACGTCGACACAGAATGGATGGTATAAATGATTCAACAAAAAGTAAATAAGGAAAATAAACGATAGAAGAGCTTAAAGGCAAATATTAATGTTCTAATAATTCCTTTTATAAATTTTTATAATCACTTCAGAATTTTTATTTTTTATTTGAGAAAAATACTGGAGCACATATGTATCTTAGTCTATTCCAAAGTATATTTCAAAAACACAAGAGAGTATTTAATCTGAAGGGGCATTTCCACTCCTCAGAAAAAAAAATGAACAGTTAGAGTGAGGAATGGCCAAATGGAGATCATGTTACCGTGAGAGTTTTCTGGGTGATCATAGAACAGCGAATCCTTAAATGCATTTCTTTCAGTATCCTAACTTCTCTAACAAACAAAAACAACAATAACACAAAGCTATTCTATCGGCTTTCTTTTTTGGCTTTTTTTTTTTTTTTTTTTGTTCTATGCAGCTCTAATCTTACATTTTTCTATTCTTTATATGTAAGCAGTGAAGTACTAATTCTGATATTCAGTTAAAGTTCTTTTAGTAGTCTATCAGGATTCTTAATCTTGTCTGTCATTACTTTTTAGGAATCAAAATATTCAAAGAAATTTTCTATTAGAAAATTCAATTAAAATGATTAGTTAATATATGACCTGCTTCGTACATAAAGCACTAACAAAAAGTCAAAAATTTTACAAATTCATTATAAATGGCAAATTATATTTTTTACAGAAAATTCAATTAAACTTGTAACACATTTAAATTATGCATTAATTTCTTTAATTTAGAATGGGAAATTGACAGCCGCTAGTTTTAATAAATATTACTGTGCCACCAACAAAATTTAAAAACAAACAAGTATAATTGCATTCGTTTTATGTTTCTTAAACGGCAATCTTAGCTAAGTAATGCCTGCCATTAAATTTTAAATCAATTTATTCTAAGAAACTTTATAGGAGGAATTCCTCCGTATTACATAAAATTTCCTGATTTACAATTAATAAATTTTGACATAAATTTGTGCCTACGTTAAATTTATCATGATTATAACAGATAATAAGCTCACTTAAACGTCTGGTCTATCAGCATTGAATTTGCCAGGAATCTTGAAATTCATTGATGATAGATGATTACATTTTCACAGTGCGTTTAAGTAAAATTGGAATATAAACATACAAAAAAAAAAAGGATTGATTAAAAGTTGACATTACTAGGTGAAAGAAAGAGCACTGCTTGTATGCAGTCACGGTATGGTGGGAATCTTTAATGAGTTCTGAGATTATTAAATTAATTACACATAGTTCAGAGACATTTTCTAGTTAAAGGTTATCAAATCTCACCTACTAATGCTTTGAATTTTTCTTAAGAGTATACCAACTCTTCTCCTTTTTTTCAAAATGCATATAAATCCAATTTCATATCTGGGTTAGGATAGATCTTCAAGTGAAAATTCAACTGAATTTGATTTTCGCCCTGTTAATAAAATCATATCCATTCCAAACATTCCCTGTAGGAAAAGCAATATATACAAATGATAACATATGCTCATGAAAATTCTGAACATTGGGTGTGCTCAGAAGGTCAAAAATGGAAAATAATAATGCACCTTTCATATGCATCTTCAAAGATAATTTGCTACACATACATTTCTTCTTCAAACTATATATTTTAATTTGCTTATAACCATTTGATTCTAAAGTTCAGAAGGAAATCATTGCTATTGAATTTGCAACAACATGGCTCTTAAGACAACAACATCAAGATTAATTTATTCATTGATAGACTTTCATCTTTCCAAACAATTAAAAGCTCTTGATTCAAATCTGAGTACATTCTAATGATTACGAACACAATCTATAGTGCAGGGTTGTTGCATTATACATAATGTCTTCCTGGATGAACGCCCATGCTGGAGACAAGGGAAACAAATAAAAAGACCATTCTGGAAAATTAGCCACTGTTAAAGAAGAGGTAATACATATCGTGCACCATCACTAACATACTTGCTGAATTCCAAAACGGCTCAAAAAAAGGCTGCCATACGAATTGTCACATGCTGGTCGACGAACCGAAATGCCACATGCTTATTTACTTCCCTTTCTTAAAATGTTGTAAAACGTTACAGCACATTCTTCTCATTTCAATAACGGTTGTTTTTCTTCCACTGTCACTGCTGATTGATGTCTCCAATAAGTATTTGTAAACAGATGCACAATTTGCAATTTTGATGCTTCCTACTTGCTAACTACTTTTTTTTTTTTTTTTTTTTTTTTTGCTAAAATGTCAGAATATAGAAAAATTTTTACTCCAGATGAAAATAATATGACATTATTTGATGATATTGATGAATCATATTCACATTTAAGTAACAAAAGTTATTGAATGGAAATGAAATGTCATAGATATTTGGTGAAACAAAAAACTAATATAATTCACAGAATAGCAATGGAGCGCATTGATGATGCTGAATCTTAGTTTTAATTTTGCTAGATTTTGGATCGAAATGGACCCGAACACAACAGCAACGATAATGGTTGAAAAAAATGGATATCCCGTATTTCAATAAAATAAATATTTGTTTATAATATTGGAAATAAAACATGACAAAATAAAGTACCTTTTTAGAAAAAATTATCTCAATTTAAATTAGTACTCCAAATGAATTAATTTGGTAAATATATTTTTAAATAGAAGCTACTGCCCAAATATTGTTTTCTCATTAAACATTTTTTTAAGCAAATAAGATCATTAATAATATATATTATGATAATGAGTCTCTACTTTCGGAATCTGAATGACTGATATAATTACTTAACCTTGATTCATTTTAGAGTTAAAAAAATTGAAAACCAGTTGTGAGAATGTTTTCTCTAAATAATATTAGCATAAAAATGAAATTAACTTTTTTTTACAGGAAAGCTAATCTTATTTTAAGAAACCTGCATCATTTTGTAAGGGAAGAGTATCTGTATTTATGTGACTGTTTCAATCGCAGGAGTGATTTAAATGTTTGCATAAAGAGTCTCACAAAGAAATGCTACTCGTATTGCATCTTTAAAAAAAATGTTTTGTGAAATAGTTTCTCAAGTTTACTTTATCTTATTTGGAATTACTGTTAATTATTCCTGAAAAAATTCAGGTGGAAACCCTTGGATTTTTTTTCCTAATGATAATCCCCAACGATCAGATTATTTCTGCTTCTGACCTGAAAAATAATCAAATATTAAAAATAAACGGCACAAAGAATTTTGAACTAACTCGAACAAAAGTGGAAACTATTAATTATGTGCAGTTTCAAGATATTGTCTTTTTTTAAATTTTTTTTTCTATATATATATAACTGGTCAATTCTAAATAAAGCGCAAAAATATTGAAATTTTGTTTTTGTAATACAATTATACTACATGTCTTCTTATCTTCCCGCTTATTTAATTTATTATTAAAATATCTGGAGCTAAATTTTAAACATTTTTCAGATGCTTCTTAAAGTTTTCATTGGTATTGGTTGCAACTTAATATAAAACATTTTATTCATTCATAATGTGTTATTTATCTTACTTTTAGATTTACTCCTAATACATTTGTTCACTTAAAACAACTCATTATTTGTGCCAAGTATTGTAATCGCTCGAAAGAATTATCATTTAGGGCTACTATTTGTGATAATTGATGATTTGTGAAATAGTGCAAAATAATAATATTATAAAAAATGCGATTTAAATTTAGCAATACAATGTGTTATCTGTGAAAGATACAGTTTTGTATAGAAAAAACGAATTTTGTTTTCCTTTTTAGCATTTCATTTACATTAAAAATGTATAATAATATGCAATTATTATTTTTTTTTTTTTTTGCAAACTCTTCTAAAAATAAATTATTCTATTAACTGGTTTCATCAATTGCATTTCTGGTTGGTTCAATCCGCATGAATATCAATATAAAAGGACCATCAAAAGATTAAGAGACTAGCTTTGGTTTTCAAAATTGCTTCGCTTATTTGGGTGGAAAAACAGCCTGCATCAAAAATAGCTCCTTGTAACTCAATAAAAAAGGCTGAGCATTCTTGCCATTTCTCGAATATATCTACCTTTTAAAATATTTTAATCACTTTCCACTATTCTTCTCAGATCTTTACGATGTAATTTTCCATTGTAAATTTATTATTCTTGAAACGTGTGCACCACAAAACGATCTTGTTTGACACATGGCAGCATCACTGTAAATTAGCTGTATTCTTTCTTCGTGGACGATTTGCCTAGTGTCATCCAAAATGTTAAATTCTCTTATGATATGATATTCTTATGATATTCTTTGGCATACTGAATTATATATACTGATGTTGATGCTGATTATTTTACCTGCTATATTACACTACACAGTTCACCAGACCCACCCTTCCCAATAGGCAGTAAGGAATCAGAGATTTGATGGAAAATCGGTTTTATTTTCCATTAAAATATTTTACATGCTTTACTCATAAACAGAGGAGAAATTTAATAGCAAAATCTTTTTAGGGATCCGAAATGCTGGAGAGGGAAGATGAAAATAAATTATTGACAACTGTTTCCTCAGGAAAATGCAATAATTATAAAATTAAATTATGATCAATATTAATTCCACTCATAACCAGGACTATATAGTATAAAATTACAAAGCTACAATAAGCATCATTATAAATGCAAGAACAAATCTGAACAAAAAATAAGAATGCACTCACACAGGCCCATACATACTAGCATCAACGTGGAAAAGTTCTCAGACACTAAAGAAAATAACTGATTATTCCCAAAAGTAGAAATTTAAAAGTTCCAAAATTAAAATTTAAATGAAATTTACCGAAGATCCTCATTCCAAATATGATTAATTGTGAAAACATTTGTTTAAAAACAGATCTTCTCGATTTAATTAAGAATCGCTAATCAAGGCAAAGTTTTAAATCTTAGTTCAAGATTTGAACGACGATGGCAGCAGGTGGCACCACAACCAAATCACAGAGCACGGAGATAATGACAAATGTGGCTTTGGTTGGGGGTGTCATAAAGGCTCATATACCTCCTATCAGAAAAGAAAACTGAAATACCTAAAAATTATCCATATGTTAAAAGTTTGTTTTTATATAAAACTTACAAAGTATTCAATTGGGAACAGAGTTGTAAAATTCATTTTCTATCTTAATTGGCACCATTATACATTTAAAACATAACGTTAAAACGATATTGAATTAACAAAGCCATTCACATACCAAAATAAGAAAAATCTCTAAACGAAATGTAAGTGATGTAATGATATTTAAAATCAAAATTTGAAGGCATAGCGCATCCTTAGTTCTTTATATTGCATAAATCCTCACCGATTTTCAAAGTCACTGAGAACCTAAAGAGTAGAATTTCTTAACCATACGGTTAAAACTGTTCAGAAAGTTCCCTGAAGTGTTAGCTTTTGGTTCGAGGACATTTGAGAACCGCTAAAGAACAGCGCTTTCAAAGGAATACTGCAATCACTTAAAAGAAAAGCGAGTATATTAATTTTTTAAGTTAGCTGAGAATCCTTATACAGTTAAAAAGTACAAAAGGTATTTACTATAAAACTAACATATTTGTGTTCATGCGAGTCCCGAAGCCTTTGACCAGAACTCCAGGTTCCGTTTGGTTGAACTCATAATATATTTCCCATTCATTGGATAAGTATTATTTAAATTAAAAAGTACTTAAAGGGAATTAATTAGCTGTTTCTATATTGTCAGCACTAGCCAGTTTTCCTTGGTGGTCAGCACTCAACATCGCCCCCCCCCTCACACCAGCTTTAAACACATCGTTTTTTGTTTGATTTACGAAATGGGATCTCAACTCTTCAGTGCCTCTATAGCCATCTGATTGTCTGTAAAGATATTCATTTTCTTATTATTTTCAACCGATCAATTCACTGACATGCAAATGATTGCGAGTTCCACTTAGGATGCTATATAACCATTTTAAAATTTGTACCGATATGTCTCTTTTGTGTCTTAAGTATTCACTCGGAGAACCAAACATTCACTGATCTTGCAGCCGTCCGTTTACACTACAATTGTTGCATCCTGCTGTATTTCTTTAATTTTATTTTCATGTTTGATTTCATGTATCAATGAGAATAACTAATAATTAATAAAAAAAATACTTCAAGTCATATCTATTGCTGAATAAATGCTCCCAAAGTGGCAAGACCGAATTTGAAACTTAAATGATTTATTATAAGAATTTAAGTGCAATGATAAATTCCCTATCAGGAAATATAGGGCACGGAGATAGCTCTAAAGGCACGAGACATTTTTATAAAAAGGACTGTTTATGCCACGTGGAAGCTTTTAATGGGTTCAGTTGGTAAGGCCGGCTCCAGAGGCTCATGCTATATACATATATATAAAAAAAAAAAAAAAAAAAAAAAAAAAAACCTCTGTTACAGATTTCATTCATAATGTAAAGAAAAATTGATACTTAAATTCGTTTTAGCAATTCGATTAAAATTACTTGTTAAGTAATATATTTTAGAGTGTAAGAACATAATGCATCCAGAATAAGCCAACGTCATCTCCTCTAGAACAATGAAATATTTTAGAGATTCTCGGGTGCTGATATTCCATCCCTTTGTGTTAAAAATTCGATTTTTATTGTTTACATTCTGTTCTGTCTTTTTCTATAAGTGGGCCAATGATATAAATACATGAGTTTTGAACTTGCCGACAAAGAGGCTAAATCATTTTGATGTATTATATTTCGTAAATCAACAGTATTATCCTCCAGTTCTTTCCTAGCTCTCCCAGCATTAATAAGTTCCAGATCATCTATGAAAGCTTGCACAAAATGTTTTTTTTTTCAGTATTAAAACAGGAACATTATTAATGCACAGGTTTCGTGCCACCACCGATCTGTGTGGAGATCCTTTATTGGTAATCCCAAACCACCTCCAGTATACAATCCTAAAAGAGCACTTCCCTTTCAATTAAGAAGTAAAAAATACGATTTTTATAAAAAAAAATATCTGTGCTTCATAATAATTTAAATTTTTCCATTTTATTTAAAGTTGATCTTTCATATCGAAGGATATTCAGGTTCAGAATTGAATTTTTACCTCATTCATTTTCAATGCAGTATTGTTCAGTGGCCTTTCGCAGCCCTTACCTTTCTTAAACAAATTTTGATTTTCATTTATTATTCCTCTTTAAACATTGATTTGGTATTCAAAAACTTTATGAATTTTTTTTTGCAAGAATAGAGAAAACATAGAGCGGCCAATACGTTCGCATTCGAATGGGCCTCTTCTCTTCTATTGCAAAAAATTTATTTTACCGACACTTGAGTTATAATTAAAATTGAAACAGTCAATTAAAAGCCATTTATTAAATCTTTATATGGCTGTCTAAACTTTATAGTGTGCAGTTGATATAGGCCGGGGACTTAACCCTTTCCTTAAATTAAAGATGTTAAGCTCGTTCTCATTAATTTGTTCATGATTTAACTGAGTCCAGAAATGGAGAATAAGTGTTAATTGAATCTGTATTATCCAATGGAAAGAAGTTATCCTTTGGAATGTTGTCCCTGTCTGGATGGAATGTTGGAACATTGCTCGAATTTACTAAAATATTATCGATCCTGCTGTTCTTATTAAAGGAGATTTACTGTTCTCGTTATTTTGAAAACACGACTAAATTATCCGTTACAACTTAAAAAAATGACTTCTAGGATATTATTTTCTTTGAAAAAATATTTAAAAAAAATTCTCGGTATTCTACAATCTGATCCGAAAAATAAGTCAATGCCTCAGATTTTTTTTTTTTTTTTTTTTTTTTTTTTGCATTTTTAAATATTTTTTTTTATGTAAACTCTTTGTTTTATTCCTCAAATTCATTATTCGAGAAAAGCAATCTTAGGTTATTCGATTTTGACCCTCAGGACAGCCTCTATCAATGAGTTAAAAATTACCCAGATATTTTGCTAAAGTTAAATAAAAACTCTTTGATATTTTATTTTGACATAAAATAAAAATCACTCTCAATAATTTGCAAAAGGTTGTATAAAAAAATAAATATCGATGGTCGGAAAAGGATTGTCTCTCCATCAGCTTCAATAACTAAGTTTATCAGAAATAATACTAGAAATTAGGATTTTTAAATGTTATTTGTTAGTGTGTTATAAAGTTAGTGCAGAATTTTCTATTATATCAATTCTTCTATGAATGTCTCTGTAATATAGCAATTTCATAATCAAATTCAGAAACGAATGCAATTCCGATTAGTACTTGATAGCATTTTCAATTCCTATTTTAGGAACTAATTTCCAAATTCATTATTTGTGGCATCAGTTCTAGAAACGTTGCATTGTCACCATCCTGCAATCCTAAGTTGTAAGGTTAGGATAGTTCTATGCTTAAAACTTAATGCATTCTAGCAAATTTAATAGTTTTCTCAATTATTATTCTAAAATTAGGATAATTTAATTCAGGATAATTTAAATTTATTATTAATTTCCATCTGAAAAATTACTCTCATTCATCAGAAAAAATAAATCGAAATTGCTTGCTATGGTAAAATTTAAAACCTTTAAGAAAATTTTAGGAAAAGAATTGTGACGGTTTTTCACGTGAAGAAGCAATAAAATTTCAAGCCAACTGACTTAACTAAATTGAGTTTGTACTTCTCAACAAATAATACTCATTTCCTTCTGGTGAACACCCTTTTATTTTCGGACACATTTTTTGTGCCACTTCATGTAGACTGTTACAGATTAGGACACCTTTCACAGTTGGATGCCTCGTCTCTCTCCCAGAATCGTTCTTACACACTCTACGTTCTGATACAAAAAAGGAATTAACAGAACTTTGTACTCGACAGATACGCCATCTATCGGCGTGAAGCTGTAACATACTCCCCACCTTGAAACCCCAAGGTTTCAAGAGATTACAATGTTCAATAACATAAACAATATTACAACTTTTACACAAAGCTAGTAAAAAACACACAATATACATAATAATCAACATCTTTAAGAAATAACAATCAAAACTTACAAATTTCAACATTAAATATTACAAATTAATTATGTTCCATAGGCAATACACAAATTTTAGAAATGGTTCTTTTACAAGTACTAGATTGTGTTTTAATCTTAACAACACGAATTTTCTTATCATCACCATAATAAATTTTAATTATCCTACCAATAGCCCATTTATAACAAGGCAAATTATCTTCAATTAATAACACTAAATCTCCTAATTTTACATTATTTTTCTCAAACATCCATTTAGATCTCTGTTGTAACTGACTTAAATAATTACGATGCCAAAATTTCCACATATATTGTACAAGTCTAGTTACCTTTTGCCATTTCTTGAGATGACTTTCTTTTAAATTTGTCAAATCAGGCTCATTCAAAGAGGTTAAAGACCTATTTATTAAAAAATGTGCAGGAGTAAGAACCTCGAAATCGTCCTCGTTAGCTGACAAGGTGCAAAGTGGTCGAGAATTCAAAATTCCCTCAATTTGCACAATTACCGTTAAGAACTCTTCATAAGTTAAGTTTATTCCCTTAACACTTTTTAGATGGCATTTAAATGACTTTATAGATGCCTCCCAAAGACCGCCAAAGTGTGGGGATCTAGGTGGAATAAATTTCCACTCAATACCTTCTGCACTAAATAGCCTGCCAGCTTTTCATCTGCTTTTCTAACCATTTCATGAAGTTTTTTAATTCCTCTATTAGCTCCTACAAAATTCTTAGCATTATCTGAAAATAGTTTCGCACATTTACCTCTTCGAGCCATGAATCGTTTTAAAGTCGCTATAAAGGAATCAGAAGTCAAATCTGAAACAATTTCTATATGAACAGCTTTAAAACAAAAACATACAAAAATACAAATATAAATTTTTTGTAAAGCACCTTTACGCTGAGCCTTATTTTTAATATAAAAAGGCCCACAGAAATCGGCACCAGCACAATTAAAAGCAAAATCTGGAGACACTCTTTCCTTGTGCAAATTGCCCATGATTTGAGAAGGTGCAATTGGTTGGGCTTTGAAACAAATAATACATTGATGAACGATTTTTCTGCAGCTATTACGTCCATTTAGAGGCCAAAATTTTTCTCTAACAAGATATAGCAAGGAAGAAGCACCAACATGTAAATATTTATTATGAAAATGTTCTATTATAATTAAAGATAATCTATGGCCTTTTGGCAAAATTATTTGATGCTTTTTATTAAAATTAAAATTACTATTACCCAACCGTCCTCCGACTCTTAACAATCCTTTAGAATCCAAGAAAGGATTCAAAGTTTTTAATTTACTACCAGGAGGCCCACAGTGGTGTTTTTGGAGACTACTGACGTCTTTGGTAAACTCTTGGATTTGGACATTTTTAATTAAAAATGTCTCTGCACAATTCAATTCCTCAGCATTCAGTGGACCTGTTGTCTTCACTGCTTCTTTTAGGTTCTTGACAAACCTGAAAACATAACTTAAAATACGAACAATTTTACTATAATTATTACTTATATCTAATATGCACTGTAAAAAACTAGGAATATTACAAATGGAAAGATTAATCATAGGATCATTATTCAGTTCAGAGTTCTTCGCAGTTCTTTTCACCTCAAGAAGATATTCATCATCTGAGACACCAGGATCGTCATTGAAGTTTGGACAGCTACTAGATGAAAGAAAAGACGGTCCATTCCACCAAATGTCCAACTGTTGGATCTTTGAAGGGAAAACTCCTCGTGATATCAAGTCCGCAGGATTCTCAGCAGTATTTACATAATGCCATTGGAAGTTCTTAGTATACTCTTGAATCCTAGCGACTCGATTAGCCACAAAAGTTTTCAACGATGTATATGGAGTTTTGATCCAAGCAAGCACCACAGTGGAGTCCAAGTACAAATGTACTCTATCAATGTCTAGTTGCAAGGATGACAGAACCTTAACGGTAAGCTTGGAAAGCAAATCCGCTGCACACAGCTCCAAACGTGGGATACTAATTTCTTTGATGGGAGCCACTCGAGATTTGCTGCATAAGAGTGACACCTTTATCTCACCAGACCTTGACAAAGACCTGGTGTAGACAGCACAACCGTATGCATTTTTCGAAGCATCTCCGAAGCCTATCAAGTCTACTTTCAGAACTTCAGAACATAACACATGACGATCTATGTTTACATTTTTCAATTGACTCAATTCAGAACTAAATTTTTCCCACTCTCTATTTAAGTGTAAGGGAACTTCATCGTCCCAATCAATTCTCAAAATCCACAACTTCTGCAAGAACATCTTCGCTGTGATTATCAAAGGTCCTAAGAGGCCTAAAGGATCAAACAATCTGGATATGTCCGATAGCATTGTTCTTTTTGTTGCAGGTCTCACAATTTTTTGAACACTAAAACTAAATGTATCCTTTTCAGGATTGAATTGTAATCCCAAAGTTTTTAAAGTTGCTGAGTTGGGGTTATCGAAATTGTATTCACGGTCCGACGTTGGTATATTTTGTAACAAAACAGGATTATTTGAGCTCCATTTGTGAAGCTCCATACCAGCTGATTTTAACAAATGTATTAACTGGTCTTGTAGTTCAATGGCAGAAGATAAATCCTCGGTACCACTGAGTATATCGTCGACGTAAAAATCTTTGCCAGCAGCAGCGATTAAAGGATAGTTGTTCCGCTCATCACAGCATATTTGTTTTAGTACTCTGGTCGCCAAGTAAGGAGCGCATTTGGTTCCGTAGGTAACAGTAAGCAACTTAAATACACGTAATTTCTCTTCCTTTAATTCCTTCCATAAAATACATTGTAAATCACACTGATCTGGATGTATCCACATTTGACGATACATCTTTTTTATATCGGCGGTGAAAACTATAGAATGTTTTCGAAACCTCAACAAAATAGCGAACTAATCATCTTGGACAACAGATCCTGAATACAAATTATCATTAAGCGATTGTCCAGATTACGTTGCTTCTGATGCGTTAAAAACAACGCGTAATTTTATAGTACTACTTTCTGGCCTAAAAATGCCATGATGAGGCATAATGTACCTTGGAGTTTCGCAAGTTGCCTGCATATGCCCCAAATTCTCATACTCAGTTAAAAATTCACTGTATAGTTGCTTATACTCTGGTTCTCTCTTCAAACGTTGCTAAAGTGAATTAAATCTTTTAGTAGCAATGTGTTCTGATTCGCCTAAACATGGGGGGGGTCTATTTTAAACGGCGTTTTAACGACATAGCTTCCATCGTCATTTCTGAAATGTGTTTTCATGAAATGATCTTCACATATTAAACTCTCATCATTTTGTAATTTATCCCCCTCAACATCTTCAATTTCCCAAAATGTCCTTAAATTTGCATCCAAATCTTCTATTACCAACCCACAATGAACAGTAGTTTCGTTTTCTATTGGAACACTTCCGGTAGCAACAAACCCAAACACAGTATTTTGAAAAACAATGTCTGTTCCCGGAAACCTAATTTGACCCGATCTTAAAAGTTCATAGAATATTTGGGCACCTAATAAAATATCCACATCTCCAGGTTCATTGAAACTCACATCCGCTAAATTGAAACTATCTAATTCTAGCGTATCAATGTCAAATTGTTTCGAGGGGATACAATCTGTTATATGCGGCACTTCCAATAACTCAATTCCCTTTTAAAGCTTCCGCTAACGTTCGAAATTTTTGTTTTTACGATCCAGTTAATAACAGATGATGATTGATTTAGTCCAGAAACCACAATGTTTCGTCTTTCTTTTTTCAAATTCAGTTTATCGGCTAAACGTTTTGAAATGAAATGACTCATACTACCAACATCCAGTAACACACGTGCACTCATAAACATTCCTACATTATTTTGAATCATTACATTTGCAGTACTTAATAAAACCATTTTGTTTAGATTTAAGTTGATAACTGTGAATGAATGCGTACTGTTCGCAGGTGACTCATTAGTCAGTTGTGAAGAATTATGACTAGGATTTTCAATTCGCGGAACGAATACATTTGACCTTGGATTTAATCCCGCGTTAGCATTTTGCGAGCGAGTTTCAGTTTCGCTTTGAGTATTTCCCAAGTGCAAAAGAGTGTTATGTCGTTTTTTGCAAATGGAGCAACTGGATTTTGAATAACAGTTAGCAATTTTATGGTGATTTAAACAATTAAAACATAATTGCTTATTTTTAACGACTTCTATTCTCTCATTAACAAGCATATTTTTGAACACAGGACATACATTCAGGGAATGATTTTCATTAGATTTACAAATTACACATTTCGGAGTTTTAACTTCCGATACAAATGCTTTTTGTGGACTGTATTCTTTACGATATTTTTGAGAATGGTTTACAATTTGCGGTCGTGAAAACACATTACTATCATTTTTGAATTTTGACGATACATAAATATCGCAATGCCTGGCCAAATCTGATGGCACATACCAAGATTCTCCTTGTTTTACGCCAATATGAATTTGTAGTTCAAAGATCTAATGAATCAAATATTTTTTCTGAAACCATGAGTTCACAAACTCCCTTAAAATCATTTACCTTCCTTAATTGACAATAATAATCAAAGGCTGCACTAAGTCGCGATGCAAACTGGATATAGCTTTCGTTTGGGCGTTTTTTCGCTTTACGGAAATTATTTAAAACTTCTTGTGGGTGGATTGAAATTCTTTTAAAACTAATTCCTTTAATTTGTCATACATACACAATTCATCTTCATTTAAATATATCATTAAATTGGTAACTTTTTCACCTAAGATATTTAATAGGATTTCTGATTTGAATTGTTCTAGGACATTTTTGGTTTTGAAAGCTCTTTCAAGCGATTGGAAAAATTAATTATACGACTCTGCTCGTGAAGGAACAGGAATAGTTAAAGTTTTGACACTTTTTATCAGACTTTCTAAGCTAAAATTAGAATCAGAATCGCTGTTTGTTACATTAACCTTTTGTGTTACATCTTTTTGTAAATTCGCAAGCTCAAGTTGTTTTTCTAATTGCGCGAGTTTAAGTTTTTCCAATTCTACTTTCTGTGCTTCATTTTTCTCGTAATCTTTTTTCCTATCAACTATTGACTCAACCACAGTTTTTACGAATTCATAATTATCTTTATAGATCTCGCTCTTTTCAATTAAATCTTTAATAGTAACTACTTTGGAACCTGCAGGAATATTAATTTCTAGTTCCTCGGCAACTTCAATTAATTCACTCTTTTTAAGTTTTGAAAGCCTTTTGAAAAGAGAACTCTGAATATATGCAACTCATAAAAACGAAACTAATACATAAATTTGGAAAACAAAGTATACTCACATTTACCCTGAAACCAAAACGAACATAATAATCCAATCAGTCGGATAGTCCAATCATAGGAATTTGCACTTAATATCCATTGGAGATCACTCTAACGATTCAGAAATCACTGAGAACAATATCAAGTATGCACACGCGGCAAAACAGAAACACTTGCCGGCTTCTCAAAACTCTCGATGGTTCAATACTGCGTAGTCGACGGACCACTTAATGTAATTCTCTACAAATAATACTCATTTCCTTCTGGTGAACACCATTTTATTTTCGGACACATTTTTTGTGCCACTTCATGTAGACTGTTACAGATTAGGACACCTCTCACAGTTGGATGCCTCGTCTCTCTCCCAGAATCGTTCTTACACACTCTACGTTCTGATACAAAAAAAGGAATTAACAGAACTTTGTACTCGACAGATACGCCATCTATCGGCGTGAAGCTGTAACAGAGTTTCTTGATGTCGCAGGGCAATAATCTTTTTTCAGTCATTCTAAACTTTAGTGTTCCTTTTTTATCTACATTTTTCAATAAGGTGTAGATTCGCTCCTTTTACGAAGTCAAATAAAATTAACATTTCTAGAAAAGGCAATTAAAAAAATATATTCTGTTTGATTTTCTGCTTATTTTGTGTGAAGACTAATAATAGAAAAAAAAAAGGTAATTTTATATGAATTAATAATTTTTTTTCATTCTATTTGAATTTTGGAATCTTACTATCGCATCAATTTCCTCCTATAAATTTTACATAATAGAAAATTTATATTTACAAACAGATAGAAAAAAAATATCTCATTCATAAATTTAAAACTTTTACAATTCCTGAAACAGGAATTTTTTATAAATTAAATAAAAGTATGAACAGTTTGGGTATCTGTACCTGAATATAACTCTTTGTTCTTTTGTATTTATAATGCATTTTTTACTGTCTATAAACCAGTCAATTTTCAGTTTGATTATAGTAACCGATAAAAGAAGATTTAAGAGCCGAAATGGCAAACTTGTATGACAGAATGTCAAATTTGAGCTAGAAGAAACAATGATTCAAATTTCAAGACCATCTCAGACAAATCATGTGTTTTTGTTGGTGGGTGAAACTGTGAATGATTAGCAGCGAAAAGAGATAATTAGCAAAAACACATTTAAATAGATAACAGCATTGCCTTGATGGTAGAAAAATTAGTCTGATAACACTAACATTTGAATAAATATTAGATGTATTTCAGCCAATTGTTAAGTCCATCACGAAAGTGTGTGTAATCACCGTTTAAAGCAGTTCCCGTCTCAACCACTGCCGCTAGTAATAATCATTATTTTCAATAGTGGTAAATATTTCGAATTATTTTTTTTTTCGCTTAACTGATATACTGGTCGATAAAAGAAAGGCTAATTAGTTCAGAACTTAAATTCAGTATTTTAGCTAAAACAACATTGATACAATAACAAATCCAAACAAATTTCCACTTATGCAGGGTCTGTATACAGTCAGTGCAAAAAGATTTCAAATTTGATTCAATTTCATTGAAATAATATGAAAGTCCCTTCTCCAATTTTCAAATGCATCAAAGCCATTAAACATTCAGTATAAAACTGAGTTTGTAAGGTTGGTCAAAAATTCAGAATTTAAATCAATACTTAAAGGAATATTACTTAAAAAGTAACATTTTTAGAAACACATATATTTTTTTGGTATCTTCAAAATGATTTGATCCAAGCAATAAAGTTCTAATTTCTAGTATGATTTTAATTAAGATTTGGGTAGACATGTCAGACATATTTATTACTGCGCATATCATATTCATTAAAAGGACGCTACTTCGTTATCTATTTTTAATAATATGAACGCCGAACTGAAACATATTTCTTCAATCACAAGATTACTCTAATTACTTTTTCCTGAAATTCGAGCCAAGATTAAATTTGTATAAAAAAACTTTCACGGGCGAAGTATCTTTATTTGTGAAAAAAGTTGGGGGTGAAAATTCTAATTTCATCTTACTTTTACTGACATATTGATAAATTTTTCTTAACGCATAGAATGATTATTAAATGGCCTTTAATCAGTTCCTCTCGGCTTTATTCCCGGAGGAAATTTGCTGTCAGGAATCACGAAGTTTGAAAAATTAAATAGAACTTTTGAATATGCTATTTTATTCCATCTCCAGAGAAAATTTAATTGATATTAATGTACATATGCCTGTTAAATTTAAAGCAATGCTTGAGACTGGAATTTAGATGGAAATTATAATTTCTGGAATGAATAAAAATGCTAATATACATGTAACGTAAATAAAATTAACTATGGAATATACGATTTTCCCACACTTTCTGAACTTCTGAATATATTTCTAACACGTAAACGAAATTATTATTTATGGTAAAAGAAAGAGCTGATGACTTTTTTTATAAAGTATAATTAATTGAATACTTCTTCCATTACGAATTTGAAGAAATGTGAACTTTTTAAAAAATAATTTCTGATCAAATTTTTTCACAAGTTTTGACTTGAATCATATCATTTGAAAAATGAAACACTCATATTTTCAGTGATCACTGACTTAAATTCTATACAACTGCTCTATAATTTTCATTATTTTTTTAATTGATTTTTAGACAGCAACAATGCCATGTATGATTGTAACGAAATTCCAAAATAATTTCACTGGTTTCTTTATTTAACGCATTCAATTCAGATATCGTAAGCATTTAAACACTATTTCACTGCATTGTATGATTTTTATATAATACTATTTTTTTTTTTTTTTTTTTTTGCTTTTGGGCTTTTTTTTTGGTGCAGACTTCACAATAGATAACGCCAAGAATTGATAATAAATTTTAAAAATATATTTATCAACTCTTAACGTTTTAAAAGAATTAATCCTTTTTAAAAATGTATTGCTTCTAACGGCAGGAAATCCAGTCATCATCGAGGAAGCCAGACAAATCAGAACAATTATCTGGTTAGAAAAAAATGAGGTTTTGCTGGCAGGTTATTTACAGTTTTTTTAAAAAAATTTTACAAACTTTTCCATGTAACATTTAACCCAGGCTCAACCTTTATTCAACACGAAAACACGAACACACAGAATGCAAATTAAAACTGCAAATGCCTTCACAAGAATAGCATTTTCAGTAAACAGCAACACATAAGCAGTAAATTAACATCAGACAACAGAACAAATTACTTTGAAGGAACCTTGCAGGAAGGGAGACTTCACACACCTATTCATTCCTCTCCAACGTGCGCTATTAAGCCATAGCGCCAGATAACTTTGTGCAAACTCACTTGAGTTGAACTCAACTGCCGACATTCTACTGATGCAATCCCTATTCAACACTGACTGCCTACTCGGCACAAGATGCACTACTGTCACAAAACTCACATACAAGGTACGACACAAAACTTAATACTGTTCAGTACTCGACTTAAGACACGGCAGACGACTGACTAAAGCTCTGTCTCCCGAATGTTTATAATTTCCGTGATAGGACAAAGAAGGCTCTAAATAGATTGTCACAATTATCTTTTTAATGCATCTATCACATAAATTCCTAGAGGTTCCGGAATATTGTATTTTGTCTCCAAAGTCGTCAAATTTTATCCAAAGCCGGCGATCATTGATTCAGTAACCGTTCAGTATCCGTCAGAGCTCTATGTAAAACTATCTTCCTTACAATGATATAAAGTGATGTAGGAAGAACATTACAAAGTCATAAAAATATAAATAGTGTATCATTAATTCTTTATAATTTTGTTCCTAATACAGACGCAATGTTTTTGATCTCCAATCCCCTTCTGCGTCGTTTTATCAATCTTTATTATCTTTTGTATGGTTAAATTGCTAATTGATTAAATATAAAGTGAAGGTGAAAGATAAAGAGCTTTTAATATTAACGAGTTAAGAATTAAAAAAAGGAAATCAGGTTCAAATTATTTAGTTAAAATTTTGATTTTAATGTGATATTTTTAAATTTCAATTATCGTAATCTCAAAACTAAACGAAAACAACAAATACATAATTTCAGAATAATTCTTCATATAAGTGACGTGCCTTTCTACAATGTCTGATCATTGAATTTATGATTAGTGAGATCCCTTAGAAGCATTTAAATAAATTAATTAATATTGTGCTTTGATTTAAGAATGTAAACACCAAAATATATGTCAACAAATTCAGTAAAAAAATAAATTATGCTGCAAAGTATTTTAAAAGTTTGAAAAAAATGTTTAAATTTAGAAAAATTTCATTCCTTGACAATTATGAAAATGACCGTTGGGATAACTAATTGTAAACTAATAATAATAATAAATAAAAATTAAAAAAGAAACGTTTTCATAAACAGCAATTTTTTTAAGAAAAATGCCAAGTCGTATATACACTTTCCTACATATTAAAAGTTTTTAAATCCGCAGTTCAATATATAAACGACCATTTAATACCAGATGAATAAAGAAACTTGCAGTATATTAAGCACTTTAATAAAATCTTCTATTAAACTGTAATATTACATTTGTGAATAATCCAGATCCTACGCAACCATTTTTTTTCAGATACATTGCAGATTATATTGTACATAGAGTGAAAGTAATTTAAATAAAGTTTGTCAGTCAGAACTAACTCACAAAGTTAATTATGTCATAATGTAATTTATTCCTTCTTTACACACACTAAAAATGTAAGAATGCTGATATAATTTGATAAATTATGCAACCTGTAATAGAATTTGCTCTTAATAATGCATGATATTACTTCACTTCACAAGAAAATGAAATTAAATCTGAACAGCACTCGAGCATGTCCTGAAGCTAGTAATAGTTTTCAAAAAATTCTTTTCATTAGCAATAAATGTCTTTTCTGGCGGCTTGGAGATAAAAAAGAATTTTATAGATTTCCCTCAGTTATCAGTCTAATCACTTGTTTCTGTGCACTCATTTTCAGTCTTTATTTCTAATGGAGTGTCTCTAATTTTAGATAATTGTGAAAAAAGAATTTACTTTAATTGAATAAACCAAGTTTTCTAAATTGCAAAAGAATTTTGCACTGTTTTGCCTAGGAGGTGTGTCCTTATAACTCATATTGGAACGAATGCTAATCATTGTATTTTTCAATAGAAAAACCTTTGAATCAACTCTTTTAATTTAATTTTCTAAAATTAAAGTAAGAAAGGTTCTATGATTGTGGATTCAAAAGACATGAGAGATAATTGCAAATTAACAGCACCCGAGTGTATTTAAATCTGAGAAAAGTTTTCTTTAATCAACTTTAATTCATTTCGGAAATGGTGTAGCAAATATCCCTCATAACATTTTCCTATAATCACACTTCTCTGAAAGTATCATATTCATAAAT
The DNA here is from genome assembly GCF_947563725.1 of Argiope bruennichi. NCBI lineage: Eukaryota > Metazoa > Arthropoda > Arachnida > Araneae > Araneidae > Argiope > Argiope bruennichi. The sequence continues at coordinate 149,622,020 of NC_079151.1, forward strand.
ATTAGGCGAATGTTTCATAAAAGATTTTGCATGACATTATTTTTACCATGAAACTAAAGCCCAATAGAAGTAAAAAAGTAGGAATATAAAGTAAATGGCTTCAAGCAAATAAAAATAAATAATAAATTATTTTTTCGATTAAAGACATCTTATTTCTATGAAGAATTAAGGTATCGTGATTTTAAGATTTTATATGTCTTAGTGCACTTATGCTAAAAGTATGAAAAATAGTGTTATAAAATTACTATTTAGAATTATTAAAATGATTTATAATTATTTAATCAATGATTAACGATTAATCGATTATGATTAACGATTATTTAATCAATCAATTTAAACTAATTTATTCAATAAAACTATTTTTTATCGAATAAGTGTTTCATTTTATCTAGGTCCAATATAAAGAAGTAAAAATATTAAAAAAAAAAAAAAAAAAGATCATTCTTCTTTAAAATTGCGGATAAAACTACATAAATAAAAAGAAGTGGCCATTTGTTTTGTCCAAGGAATAAATTGCTTCTAACCAATATGATACAAAAAATAATTTCGCAAGTTTTCAAAAGTAATGAATTAGCAATAAAATGAGATTTTATTAAGGCCTCAGAAAGATGGGGAAAAGTTAAGAAGTCTTAAGCAAGAAAAATAAATAATGGAGCTATTAAAGGCGCCTAAAAGTGATAATATTTTTAAATAATGCCATAAGACATCATGTTCTAATGAACTGAATTTCAAATGCATCCCCGCATTAATAGCACATTAAATTAATCAAGATTCTGAAATCACCGTCGGAAATTTAATAGCGGCAGGGTCTAACGTAATGAAGCATATATTTTTATTTTATTTACTATCGATTTTTTAGAATCCTTTCATTTAGGAAAACCGTTATTAAAAATTAAAATTAATAATCCGTTTTTAATGACAGAAGATGAAGAAAATTTCGATAAAATTACAACATTTTTTTTCCTTTATTATTATAGGTAAAGACTTAAAATTAAAAAATACAAGTGAATAAAAAAAAAATTTTTTCACTTTTATTAGATTCTTGAAGATTTCTATGTAATTTTTCTTATTTGTATGTTTTTGGTGATATTTAAGAAAATAATTTTATTTATGCATTTCTTTCCAATTTATTACTTTTAAATAGTTGAATAGTCTGGAATTTATATTTCTGAAAAACTGTACAAGTGCAAAGGTTTTTTTCAGTTGAGAACAAGCTACAATGTTATTTTTGCATTTATTAGCAATTCTCAGAAATTATTTTATGAGGAAGGAATCTTCATCGGAAAATTATGAATATCATGTTTTTAACAAGTTTCCGATTTAATGTTTTTAATAATTTCCGATTGAATTGGATGTGATTCGTATTAATTTAAGTAATGGTCGGAGAGGAGTGGCTGAAACCTCTGAAAGTAAGGAATCATGCTACGCTTTTATGCGACCAGTTTCAGAAAACTGCTCATTGAAAGGCGCATCCAAGAAACAATTTTCAGATTACAAAACAATGTTATTTCATTTATCCTTAACCCTTAACTGAGGACGTGCGGTCTGTGAGACCGCGAGCAATGGATATATCTATCACCCCTATTCTATTTTTAGCTCAATTGAATGGATTGACCCAGTAGCTTTCTGTTTTATGACCTTGAATACACGTGCATTTTTTCAACCGATTTCAGCAGATCTTTTTAAAAATAATTCAGTTATTTCTTCCAGCGCGGTTTCTAAGACCGCATCTCCCTGTTAGTGTCCCAGTGATAAACAAGGCTTGGCCGATGGCGCTAAAACTTGGGCCTCGAAATATCATCCAGTTTACTGATCCTATTACGAAGCAGAGCAGAGATAATTCTTTGTGATTATTTCCTTGGAATTTAAATTTGCGTTGTAAACAGTCTTAGTTCTTTTTATTTGTAAAATTATATTTTATCAATAAATTACATCATGTGATATGAGCAATGCGACATGCAATATAAAAAAAAAGAAGATCATTGGATTCTCATTTACCCGGCTTGACACATAGCTTCTTCAAGGGTTCATTAAAAAAGGTTTTTAAAGTTTTAAGGAAATTTCAATTAAAAAATAGTGAAAATGTTAATAATGTTCCGCAAAATCATTGAAAACCACAATTACTATAACAACAATAATAATAATAATAACACATCATTTTAAAAATCAAAGAAGGAGAAGCGGTCTCCCAAAAAATTCCACGCATATTTTCTAATGAATGTACATTATTCTCCCCATGCCATTGACGAAAATTAGTTGTGAAAGAGCCCATTAGCGTGTGCTCTTTCGCTATTAATCAATGGCACCAGAAAACCGAATGCGCAATTTGACGTCATTTTTTCCTGCCAATCGAGCATCTTATACAGGCTATAATTGCAGTCATAGAATCACAACCCAAATGCCATTCGCTTAAAACTTTGCTTTTGTGAATCTTGAGCTTTTCTTTACAGGCTTGTGAAAATACAGACCGACAGGTTGGCAAACTTTTAACGGATTTCATACAAAATTCAATAAGATTATGAATTTTAGATGCTAAACCTAACATACCAATTTTTCCATCTTCGCTTTGTGATTGTAACGTTAATTTATATTCGGGCAGTCAGACGGACTTATTTGAATGGATTTCGTTCAAAATTTGATGCAGATCTAAAACTTTGGAGTGAAGTGTATAATCAAACGCCGAGTGACGAGTTCAAAGGAAGAGATATAATTTCAAACAGATATTATTCACAGATAGATATAATTCCCAAAATGTGTTTCTCCGATTCAGAGAGATCTGAAAAGTAAAGATTTATTTTATAAAATTTATTTATTAAAGATTTATTATGAAGTTTGAATTTCTTGACGTTTTCCTTCGCTTTGTATATGAGAAAGTGATAATGGGATTCTCTCGGATATCAGATTTATTTCTGTATTTTTTTTTCTTATTTTTTTCATATTTTATTGATTTTTTTTTCTAAATTTTTTGATATTTTATTGAATGTTTTCAAAATTTTTTCCCTATGTCGTATTATTATAATTATATTGTTGTATGTGATGCCATTATTAATATGTGAGTTGTCACTCACTCGTGCTGATCCTCATCTGCTTTCAAATTACTTCTCTGCTACAGTTCAGAGAAAGCAGAGACTGGCATTTTATCAAATGACTCAAATCACAAGTATGAACCATAATAACGAATGCGTTAAATCTTTTTTTGCACGTTATTACTACTTCATCATTTATAACAAAATAAAAATAAGAAAATCGATCTAAAAAAGTCTTTGATGCTCCGAAATAAGGTTTTAAATCGGCTCTATATTTGAAATATTTCTGCCACCTGTTCTAAGTACGCACCAATAATATTCCATTGAACACTATTTTATTTCTTGCGGTTAAGACTAACGACTTACTCTAAAATATCCTTACACACCAAATGAGGGTTTTTAAATGAAGGAAATCGGCAACTTATGTATAATGAAACTTTAGATGATATTTGGATATGAAAAATAAGCAGTAAGGCTTTGAACAAGTATTCATTATGGAAGTATCCCAATTTGTAACTTTAATAACTTAATCTTGAGTTACACCTACAAGGACATTTAAAAAAAGACGACCGTTTTAAGTGAATAAATTATACAGCACATAATGAAGAAACAAATAAGAGACTCTTCTCTCAGTCATTCAGGACCCTAATTATAAAAATTTGTAACCGTAGAGAAAAGGCTTTTACTTCGGAAAAAAAAAGGAAATAATGTTCGTATACTTGATGAAGCAGAAGACAAACTTCTTACAAACTCACAAAACTTGTCTTCTTTGTCTGTAGCCTTTTTTTCTCTTCTTTCTGTTTGGTAGCTGCGGGATAAGAAATTTAATATTTTGTACTTCTAGCGGCTTCCTTCTTTCTTCATCTGGCTTTGTTGGATAACTTTCAGTCTTTATCTCGAGCAGAGTACTCTATAATTTTGAGATTATTCCGAGGAAAGAATTCCCTCTAATTGAATCAATGGAGCGTTTTAAATTACAAAGCCGGTTGACACTTTGTTGCCCAGAAGGTATTTCTTATCTCCGGAACTGGAGAGCGTGCTAATTAACAAGTTCGTAAACGAAAAAAAAAGCTCGGATTCACTCACTTTAATTTAATTTGAAGGAAATAAAGTGGGAAAATTTCTGAGACGAATAATTCAAAAGATATGAGTGCGAATGAATGAATAATTGGAATGCGTCATCACGATTTATTCATTTTAAATAAGCGAGAAGAAATAATCATTTTCAGTAGATATAAATGATCTGTGTAATCTTAATGAATAAACTATAGAATGAGCGAAATAAAAGTTAAGGTTTTAAGACATTAAACCATGGTTTTTATAGTTCTCATTGCTTCCTTTAAGATTTTGATGTTTGAATAATTTAAATGTACACACGAGTTTAATGAATTTATTTATTATAGCATTTACAAAATAATGTTAAGAGTAATCTAACTTCCGTTATTTTTATTAAATCTAGATACAACTGGATTATTATTAGATAAAAAGTGAAATATATTAGGGATATTTAAGATTATGAAAAATGAAGGTTGACGTACTAAATAAAATGAGTTAAATACTGTTTCGTTCGTTTTAAACAATTAACTCCACATTTTAAAGATTTCCTTTATAAAAGCATTTATTCTTTTAATTTTTCACCCTACTATTGCGCATGTGTAGTTGCACTGACAATCATCAAAAAGAAAATACTCAACTTCTACATTTCGAGCATTTACAAACACATTTCTGCAAAGTGGGTGTCTTTGAAAATGGATCAAAGAGACAGGACCGAGAATCTCATTAACTGCGTTTATTAACATAGCTAATTAATATCTCGGAATTACCCAATTTAAAGATTTTATAATAATTTTATTCTATATCTATTTTTCTAATAATGCATGAAGTTTCGTTCGAAAATTAGCAGTAATTCTTGAGAATAATTAGTAAAAATCTGATGTATGAAATGATATCTTATCAATTACATTTGAAAATGAAAGTAAATCTAATGTTATATTTTTGTTTAATGAAAAGATTACTTACGTCACCATATATGGACCTTCTAGAAAATCTCTTGAAAAAAATCATCATCAATGAAATAATTAAATTCTATATTCGAGAAATGTTCGAATCCGAATTCGAATAACTAACTGAATATATGTGTCTCTGAAAAGTTTTCTTTCATTTTGTTTTATTGGTTTGTTCAGGATTCTGTTCAATATTGTTAACTATTTATTATTACTTTTATGTTTTTAACTCGCCGATCTCTCCTTTAAATGTGTTTCTTAATCTTTTTTTTTCCTCTTTAAATTACTTTAAATGTGCTTCCTCTCTCTTCCTTTTATTCAATTCTTCCAATCATATTTTTTCCGGAAAATCTGTATGAGCAATGCTTATCGCCCTTTCTTATTCTAATTCTTCTCTATAGTCAAAATTTGTGAAAATGTCTTATATTTTCAAATGTTTCAAAACAATGAAGTGTCCAAACCTTGAAGATCACGTGGAGCTCGACGAATCTCTCGACTACACGTAGAAGATACTGGATATGTTTCTCTTGAACCTAAACGGCTTTTTATTTAACAATTGAAGCCATTATTTATAAATATTACAGTCTAGAAATCTGCAGAGAATGTTAATTTGTTAAAATAACATATTACCGATTTTGAAAATGAGCTAATATTTTTACAAGTAAAAGAATTAAAATAAGTAATTTTATGCATTTTTGAAATGTCATAAATGCTTAGAATTTTTTGGATTATTTAATGCTAATCATTAAAAACTATTTTAAAAGGATCGAATATTGCTATATCCAACGACTTTAATCTAAGTGAATGTAAATGAAGTATTCTACTGCCACATGCATAGTTTTAATTCGTTTTAAAACTTCTAAATAGAACTCGCTATTTACGATTTTAATACGTTTTATAAGTTCTTAATATAATTTGATAGTTATCCAAGCAGTTCTAGAAGCGAACTTTTCAAGTTTCATTCAAATTCTTCTGCTAAAAATTAATCTTTGTAATGAACTCTGGCTAAAACTACTACCGGTATCTCCAATAGCAGTAGTAGTACATCTAAATCAAAAATATATCGTCTCCTTTGCCCAAACTTATTTGTCCAGTCAAATGTTGAGATTTATCAGCTAGAATTTTAGGAGTATTGAATAAACTGATCTGTCCCATTTTCGCTATAGATATAGTTAAAAATACAGATTTTGGCCAACGATTTCTATTTCGTAATTATTATTTTCTAATGTGATGCTAGGTATTCGCAAGATATGCTTTATTCAAGGCCCACGATTTTATGTGGGGGAAGACGAATGAGATCTTTATTGGAGAGAATGCATGAATTTTGTAACAATATCTCTCACGCTTGATTCACTTTGGTATTTGATGTATTTCGTTGCATCTACGAACATAATTTTATTATCTGATCATCAAGTCATTTAACTGTAGGTTCTTAATCTTGATTAAAGATTTTCTCTGAGCAGTAGGATGAACAGCGTTTACTATCGTTTCCATTTCGCTGTTGGTTTCATTCCACAATGCAGTGCTACTCTTAACTATTAATGTAGCTTCTTTTCAGGTGTATTTTTCGGTGGTTGCTCTCATACTATGCTGCGGTTATTTTCATCCACATCGAAATCGCAGAATAGGTGGTCTTCTCCACTAAGAAGACCCTTCAATCTTTCTTCGATAATTTCTCACCAGTCTAAACAAAGAGAAGAAAAGAGCTATATTGTTCTTCTACAGAAATGGGACAAATTTATGCATGCATTAAAACGCGTACTAATTTTCCCGGCTGTCATTTCTTCTTCTTGCTTTTGTGAAGAATTCCTGGTTCGAGGACGCAACTAGTTGAAGTAATTATGATGCCAAAAACTTATTCCGAATTCAGAGAGGTTCCAAACAAAGAGAGTCGTCAAAAATCTTGAATTAGAATTTTATAACGATTGCAGTGCCTTGTCTATACCTCATGCTGTGAAAAATAAAAAGTTGCTGACTGAACATCGGTGGTAAAATATTATTTCTACTATTAGTTCCAGCGCCATCTACTTGAGTAAATATTACAACTTCAACCCTTTCTTTTACAAAGTTTTTAGATTGTATCAAAATTCACGCTTATCAATCTATTCCAACCATTAATTCTAGTGAAAAGCAATTTTTTTTTTATATTGAGAATGTAAACAAATAACGTTGCTTTTAAAACTTAGATTGCCTATCTACATAAAAGTATGTTGTATAAATACCAATAAATAAGTATCCGTAAATAAATTCAGTAGCTTTGCACAATACAGTGATATATGCTCTTGGGCCATTCAATCCACAATACAATACAATCGGTCTTTTGAAGGTGATCCTTTCCGAGTAGGGAACGTCATATTACATAAAACATGTAATTTCTGCGCTTTTATTCTGAAAGTTGAAACAGTTTTGTATTAAATCGGGGCAATTAACATCATATTTTTGAATTAAACCTTCCTATTGCAGAATAATATAACGATAACCTATTAGAAAATATTCTATTTTTATTGATCATTAAATAAAAAAAATGGAATTAGAAATTGATACTAAATGGAATTTTGTTTAACGGATTCTTTAAATGGCAAAACACGAAAATTTCATTAACATGCAATTCTTTCTAACAAAATGATTGAATTCTGGTCATCAAGATCTTACTATATTTTTTCCCCTCTTTTTTATAACCAATGCCAAGAGTGCATCACATATATAGTCATTATTGTACACATTTTAGTATCTCGCGAATTCATGACGCAAAGATTAAGTGATTCAAATTGAAAAAAAAATACTTCCATTATTGAAAAGATCAGATCTTTTTAATATAAAATCTTTTATTAAAGGCTTTTAATAACGCTCTTTAAGGGATATGTAAACCAAGAGAAAATAATTTATTACATTTTGTATCCTTCGCTCATTCATTTTTAATTCAGCAATGGTGGAAAAGGGCTTGCAGCAAAGAATTCTCCATGTCTTGTTAAAAAAGTCATTTGACTATTTAGAGTTTATGGTCTACATAAAGTGGTTTCTTGCCCACCAAGAAATCACTTCTTGCCAAAGAGAGGGCATTATGAATAGCGTAAGATCTACTTAAAAGAAAGTTTTACATTGCCTGTATAAAACTGAATTTTAGGATGAAATACGTCGTACATTGTTAGGAATTAATTGCATTCAATAACGTTCCGGCTTTCAAAATATTTTAAATGAATCTGCACAACAAGCATGCATTTATGGCTGCATTAGATTAATGAAATAGTTAACACTTTCGCTGCCACGACTCACACCCAATATTCGGGTCCTCTATCCAGTTAGATGACCCCTTCTTTGCTATCTCCTGACTGTAGTAGAGAAGGGGTCACCTAATAACATAGATGGTTTGGTACAATTACATATTATCTGTAACGCACTCTCGCCTCCTGCGGCAGTCAATGTGTTAATTTTTGAATCCTGTAAAAAGATGGTGAAATTTAAAATAAAAATGAAATTAAAATATAGCAGAACGTTTACGAATTTATGTTGCTTCCATCACCCTATTTTATCTAAGCTTATCTTTCGGTCTTATTATTCTTTTAAATTTAATATATTTTCAATTGCTCATGTAGATAGTTTAATTTCTAAAATTAATTCATTTCCTCATATATGTGTAATAAACAGGGTGTTTCATAAATGATGGGAGTAACTTTAAGAGGTGATAGTACACATCAAGACGAGTAATAGTAAATAGGAAACCAAGTATCCCAAACGTATTCCGAAGGAGATAGGCGCCATCAAAGTTTAGGGCCCAAAATTTCAAATGATGATAAAAAACGGATCGATTCATTTGCGGTTTTCGCTAAAATCATTCTTTAAATTAGTATTTTCTTTAAAAAAATTTTTAAAGACAAAGTTTAAAAAATGCCGATAGAGGGCGCTCTATACTTTGAAGTACCGAACAACTACTTTTTACCAGTATTTTTTTTTATTATTATTTTGTTAAATGTTTACTAAAGCTTAGACTTTAACTTAAATTTTGAGCACAAAATTGAAACCATCGGGAGCGGTAAAGTAGCTCAAATTTAACCGCGTTCAGGGGGTTAAATTTTAAACGCTTGTATCTAATGAGCAAAATAATAAATGATGAAGCAAACTTTAATAGGTGATAGTAAAACACCAAAACAATCAACTTTCATTATAAAATGCATGATTTGAATTCAAATGCAAACATGTTAGAACATCTTCAAATTTTATCCATGCAAGCGTTATAGCTGCAAGTTTCTAGAAGAACATGAAATTGTGATATGGGGAAGAAGAAGAACGCATATGCAAATTGTTATTAAGATTAAAGCCACTGACCCGAATGTGCAAGTGTAAATCACGGTAGAAACATAATGAAAGATGTTGCCATTCACTAATCAAGAAAAGGCTGATATGCACTTCATCTACGGAACTGCAAATGGGAATAGTGCAGAGGCGCGACGATCGTACGGAGAAAAGTTTCCCAACAGGCGGTTGCCCAATGATAAAACATTTGTGCGCTTGCACAGACAGTTGTGTGAGACAAGATCCTTTTTTGGTGCACGTTCAAATGCAGGCTGTGCGAAGTCTAACAGAACGGTTGCTTTGGAAGAAAAAATTCTGGATGTGGTGGCTGATCATCCAAATACAAGCGCGCGAGCAGTGGCTAGTCAGTCAAATTGAAGTATCGCCCTCCACGACATGGCGAGTACTAAAGGATGCAAGTATGCATCCTTTTCATGTCCAACGAGGCCAGGTACTGACTCAAAAGGATTTTCCACGTCGAATGGATTTAGCTAGCTGGTATCTGCAGAACAACACCCTAAATCCCTATTTTGGTGTAACTGTGCTTTTTACAGATGAATGTACATTTACACGCGAGGGTACATTTAACACCCACAATTCCCACCAATGGGCAGATGTAAATCCACATGCATATCAGCGACGATTTTCCATAAATGTTTGGGCAGGAATAATTGGTGACCATCTACTTAGTCCTTATCTTCTGTCAGAACGCCTGGATGGAAAAAAAATCTTACCTTTCTGCAACAGTTGCTGCCAGAAATGATGACAGATGTTCCCCCTCGTATCCGGAGAGTAATGTGGTTCCAGCAGGATGGAGCACCAGCTCATTATGCGCCAGAGGTGCGAAATTATCTAAACGCAACCTTTCCAAATCAATGGATTGGGCGAGGTGGTCCTGTCCCTTGGCCAGCGCGATCGCCCGATCTTTCATGCCTGGATTTCTTTTTGTGGGGGCACCTGAAGAGTCTTATGTATGAGACTCCTATCGAATCTGCAAAAGAACTCGTCGCCAGACTTTCGGCCGCTGCAGGGGAGGTTCGCGATACTCCTGGCGTGTTTCAGAGAATTCGTGAATCTCTTCTTCGCCGTTGTACCGCATGCATAGCCTCTAATGGTCAGTGTTTCGAACAGCTATTGTAATCATTTATAACTACTTTTTTTTATAATGTAAATGTTCTTTGTTTTCTTTTTTGTCTCTTAAAACGAAATCTCTTTCAGTGCCCTCTATCACCTTCTGGTTAAAATTACGACTATGATTTCTTTGATGAATGCTGTTTGTTTTGGTGTTTTACTATCACATATTAAAGTTTGCTTCATCATTTATTATTTTGCTCATTGGATACAAGCGTTTAAAATTTAACCCCCTGACCGCGGTTAAATTTGCGCCACTTAACCGCTCCCAATGGTTTCAATTTTGCGCTCAAAATTAAAGTCTAAGCTTTAGTAAACATTTAACAAAAAAAAAAAAAAAATACTGGTAAAAAGTAGTTGTTTGGTACTCCAAAGTCTAGAGCGCCCTCTATCGGCATTTTTTAAACTTTGTCTTTAAAACTTTTTTTTAAAGAAGACACTAATTTAAAGAATGATTTTAGCGAAAACCGCAAATGAATCCGTTTTTTATCATCATTTCAAATTTAGGACCCTAAACTTTGATGGCACCTATCTCCTTCGGAAGACGTTTGGGACACTTGGTTTCCTATTTACTATTACTCGTCTTGATGTGTACTATCACCCCTTAAAGTTACTCCCATCATTTATGAAACACCCTGTATATTTTAGAAACGAAGTTGAGAACATAGCATTATAAACGAATAATTTTTAATAGTTAACATCATGGCACTTTGATAAAGTAAGACACATCTCTATTTTTTTATTTATCCCAAATAAAAAGTTATGAATTACAACGTTATGCAGCATCGTATCATCTTTAACTTTCTAAAATAATTCAATTCGACTTATTTACATTTCACTTGCATAATAATTAAAAAAAATAGAAAAAAAATAATATTATTCTAAGAAAAGAGTAAATTCCGTTTGGAACGCATTTTCCCTTTTGGGAGGAAGGATCCATGTCTCAAGAGGAAACATTTAACAAAAAATATTAGTTTGGAGCAATAAGGCCAGGGAACTTCCTTTGTAGCAATAAATCATAAACCGGTGATTGCAATAAAAGGTAAAGGTAGTCAAGAGCTCCACTTTGCTCACAAAATACTTTATCCAAGTCTGTCACAGTTACGTTAGAACTCTTATATACTTCGAAACTTACTTTTGAATTCAAATCTTACAGTTACAAATATAATCATAATGTTGATTTGACCCTTGTAATAGCTAAAAAGTAGGCACTTAAACGTTTTTATTAAAATAAATTTTTGAATTAATGGGAATGTCTTGTCTGCGCTCACGATCTGACGCAGTTTGTGATTTCATTGACTGTGAATCATTGATCACTAAAATCCTTTGAATGAGGTGCCCTAATTAAGGAAAAATGAGAATTCATGAAAGACACTCCATCTAAAAAGAAATAACTAATAAAGAATTTATATACAGGCTGTCTATATAGGGAGAATCTTTGTGCAAAATAAAGTCACAAAAAGTCGGTTTTTATTCCGTATTCATAGCTACGTGCCTCATAGTAGAGTAAACATTTTCTTTGAGATTCAAGATATAAAAAAGTGTGAAGTAGCATTTTAAACAATTATAGCAATTTTAATCAACTAGATTCAGAAGCAAACGAGCAATAAAACGTCATTGAGAAAAGCAGAAATAATGAATAAAGCAAACATCTAGATTCATTGTTTCAATATTCTACTTTTATAATCAAATTTATTATTTTTCGTCAATGAAAAAGTGTGATATAGTGCAATACAAGCAATGTTTCAATTTAACAATCCGATGAACGTGATCGTATGGCGAAAAGTTGTGCCTGATCTAAATTTAGATGACGAAATGGAATAAAGCATTATTAATAAAATAATTCAGAGTAAAATTCAAATAAGATTCCCTAGATATAAGATAAAGGCTTCTAAAGATCGAGGCGAAATTTCTCAGTTGTCGGAAAATGCCGGATGGAACAAAATTTGACATGATAATATTCAAGATAGATGCTGATAATCTTTTTCATATGAATGTTTCGGATTTGTTGTTACACCCACCAGAATATGAAAAATATGAGACAATCAGTAACACGCAGTAGGGAGGCTAATTACCCAGAGAAATGCATCTCCGAAATGGATCTTGGCCTGATAGTGGGTTTCTTCTGGAAATATCACCGAACGGATGGGAATAGTGAATTGCAGAAGGAAACGAGTGAATGAAGTCTGTTCTCATTTAAATTCGCAGGTAGTCTAATTACCTATGTGAGGATGAGTTTTATCTTTCTCTCATCAATGGGTGAACCCAAACCCATACACTTTTCAGTCGTTTAGGAGAATTGTAATTTAAAGCCTAATCCTCTGATCGTATTTCGCATTTCTTAACTAAGATTAAGAAAATTGGAGAAATAATTTTTCTTAAGAATACAAAATTTCATTTCACTTTTAAAAATAAAAACTTTAATCTCAAATCGTTAGCACAGATTTTCTTTTATTTAAATATTCAACCAGAGAAATCCGAATATAATAGTTTATTTTACCATTTCCTTGACGCAGCATGGCCAATCGCGACTCTTAAGCCAATAAATCATACCAAACATCCAACCTTGATAGTAGACCAAGAGAATGATAATCGTATGGCTGCCATAATTGTGCCGGATCGTTTTAAATCACTTCATGAGATTTGAGAAAGCCCCCAAGCTCATTTTCAAACTTATTTCAATCACCATTTGTAAAAAGCAAGATTTTTACAATTTTTAAAATTGAGTTCCCCATTATTGGAAAAAAAATCAATAAATGCAACTTCTCAATTTTTTAATTTACACGTATTTTAAAACGTTACACTTTTAAAGGAATAATAAATAATGATGAAAACCTAATTGTTTGCTATAACCTACCTCAGCTGAAATGATCCTGGAGAAATCGTAGTGGATCTGCAATAACCATATCGGAAGCTGAAACTCTTCAAATGAAGATTATGCTGTTAATTTTGTAAAATGTAAAGATATTGCGTATCTTTAATTGCTTCCAATAAGTACCTTCTCAAATTAACGAAATTAGATAAAATGTCAAAAGAAAATAAATACAGAATTGGTTAAGTTTAGTCACATTAGCATCCATTTAGAAAGAAAAAAAAACACGACTCCTTTGCGCTTCTTAATTCTGAACCGAAGTAGATGATGAAGAAAACATCTTAGCAGTTTCAGTAAGAGTTGACTCATCTTTTAATCTGAGATTTTATTTGGCAGGCACATTCATCTTTATCATAATGAAGATAAATGTGTGCTTGCGTTTGCTTATGTGCTCGTGTGTGTATTGGCACACTACAGGCTAGGCGTTTCGATCTACAACTGCCAAACTTGGTGCATGTATATTTTGGAAGGTGGTTGGTGGGTTTGTGTTGGTTTCTGGCGCAAGAGCCATGCCTGGCTATGCTGCGCCAATCAAATGGTAAAATTATAAAAAGGTTTATAAAACAATCTTTTATTAAAAAACAAGATCAGGGGTATGAAGATAAAAATACATGAAAAATAATCAGACAAATAGGATTAGAGTCTTAAAATTTCAAACTATCATTCATAAGAATACAATATAAATAAATAATTCATTTAATCTTTTATAACACAAAAGGAGAAAAAAGATGTTAAATGCAAGTGGAAAAACCAATAGCTTTTAAAAAATTAAAAATATTTATGTGGTATTTTTCAATCACCAGGTCTTGTAATGTTAAAGATGTCGTGGTAAAAAAACGAGCACGATAAGAATTAAAAACAGGACATTCAATTAACACATGATGAACAGTAAAAGGAAATTTGAGTGGAAGGTGGAAATGTGAACCTAGGGGCAATATTTAAAATTGTGATCAGAAGTTTAACTATAAATTAAACAAAATTTCCGTTTTTACATGGTATCAAAAATATTACAGCATAAATGTGATTTTTAGATCATCTTAAATTTTTAAAAATATACATATTTTCACTGATTTCTATGATTTTGCAAAATAATTATATATATATATATATATATATATATATATATATATATATATATATATATATATATATATATATATATATATATATATTAAGTTTTTAAAAATACTTTAAACATAATTATCAGCAACAGATATAAAATATAAATATGCAATTCAACTTGTGCAAGCTCATTATGCTGTATGAACAAAATGCCTTTTATCAAGGTGTTACCATCACGCTGACAAAAGATGAAATTAAAAGGCCAAGAAGTTGATTTTCACTGCAAATTAAGCCAAGAAATTTTAATTTTTAGTGCGGGTTTGTGTGAAATAAAATAAATAAGATCTTTTCTAGAAAAATAAATGCAAGAAAATGTTTCTGTGATGTTAAAAAAAAAATCTGCATTATATTTCAATGCTATTTAAAGCAAACATCGTTTAATATATACAGCATATTTGTATTAATTAGAGTTCAGCAGCTGATTTCTATACCGTTCGTAATTGGGATACATATTTATTAAAAATGATTCAAATGAAGAAAATAATTATATGTAATTTGCATCAATAAATGTTCTGATAAATTTCAAAATTCCGATTTTCTATACAGACTCTCTGCCCAATGAGTCATATTTAATAAAATATTCTTTAGCATTTTATAAAAAAGTTTATATCTTTAAAACCAAAAGATAACATGAATTATGAAAATCTGAATCTCACTATTTTATAAAAATGCTTGATTTTAGATCTTACCTTCGGCCTTCTTGTATAAAATGCGTCAATCAGCGCCCGGATTTCTCCAGCCTGATTGGCCCAAAGTAATGGAGGCTGCTTGTGTTAAAATAATAATATTCCTGAGATTCCTCAACTGGGTCAGATTTCGTGACTGAAAATTGAAAAAGTTTTTTTTTAAACTTAAAAGTTAGAGTATCAAAAGTATTTCCCTGAACATGATTCTCAGAATGTATGAAATATAATTTCCATATTTTTTTCAGACGTATGTTTATTGACTGAAACCAAATAAATTCTTTTTATTTACGTTAATTTAAATCCTTTTCAAAGTGAAACTGAAATTTTAATTATACGAGGATCCAGAGAAATTTAAGACTTATCTTACAGAAATCAGTATGCCTTTGAGAAATTGCGTACATTAAAAAGTATATTCTGTAGTGCATATAATACACTCATGTTCAAAATTAAGGTCACAAACATAAAATCTGCAAAAAATGAAAAATTATTCACTGTGTTGCCACGAAATTTGGCACAGAGGAACACTATAATGGAATAAAGAACATAGACACATAACAACATATGGAAAATATTTTAATTGGGAATTAAAAAACAGGATATATCAAAAAGTATTACATTATGAATCAGAGATAAATCATTTATCTCAGGGAACGCCTACCTAATATGGAGTTTGACCACCGGGCACTGCTATAAAGGCTTTACAATGAGCTTTCATACTGTTTATGAGGGTGCCAATAAATACTTGGACAACAAAGCCCCTTCCAAAAGTGGGGCTTGGAACTCTTGGAGGGTATTAGGAAGGGGGTAACTCTGTGCAATGGCTCTTCTGAGACCATCCCAAACATGTTCAATAAGATTGAGATCCGGAGATATCGAGGGACAGTCCATACGCCGAATATCCTCTTCCTCAGGAAAATCATCAATGATCTGGGATCTATGTGGACTCGCGTTTATCGTCCATAAACATGAAATCTGGACCAAAAGCACCCCGGAACTACCTCACATAGGCCTAAAGGATCTCATTGCTATAGCAATGTGCATTGACAGTACCCGCATCGAAGACGTGCAGTGGTGTACGACTGCCCAACATTATGCCATCCTAGACAAGGATTCCTCTGCCACAAAATCTGTCATTTTCTTTTACGTAAGAGGGATGATATCGAGCTCCTCTCTCTCTCCAGATGAAGATTCGAAGAGTGTCACTCTGTGTGGTAATCTCGACTCATCACTGAAAAGAACACGCCCCCATTCTTGCTGTGCCCAAGACTGATGTGTTCGGTACCACAACAACCGGGCTTTTCTGCTGGATGCAGTCAAAGGGACGCACTCAACTGGTCGCCGGGCATAAAGGGACCTCTCTGTTAGACGTCTGTATACCGTGCGTCTGGAAATTCTCATTCCAGACGCAGCAGCAAGGTCACGAGCAAGTTGAAAAACCGTTGTCAGCCTTAGCCGTCGTGCGCTTAATGCCAAATAGCGATCATGTGCAGGCGTCGTTGCTTCGCGACGCCTTGGCCGGCCTTCCTGGTAGAAGTGCCACTTGTTTGGAATTGATTCTACAACCTGGATACCCCTTTCGGTGTCCCTTGCAACCAACGAACCATCAGACTGCCCAGATTCAAGCCTGCCAATTTCTCTCTATCTCAAGGAATCGTCAAAATGATTATGAGAACTCATTCACACTGGAAACAGGTTAATTTTTTCGTTTTAATGAAATATTCACAAAATTGCAGGCAAAACTCCCAGATGCCTAAACGGTCTAATTTCAGTAGTTCCTCAAAAACTAAAGCTAAACAACATTTTTTCCCACAACAAAGGTTAATATCGTGTTACCGGTCCTTCACAATATATAAAATATAATTTGTTTAAATTTTAATGGTAGCCATTTAGAATTACTTTGAAAAACATTTTTGTGACCTTCATTTTGGACATGAGTGTACTTAAAGGTTGAACGATTTTATTTTCTGCCCTGATACGATTATTGGATGTGCTGTAAAATATTTTTTCCTGGAGAAGTCCTAAATACCAAGCTGCATAAAAGAAAGATTCCCGGTGCATCAGCTGATTTATAAATACTGCCAGTCATAAGTAAAGATTAAGCAAATAGTACCTGCTATCATATTAATATTAACTAATACTTAATGAGATATCTAAATGGTTAAATGAGTTTCCCCTCTTATGAATATGAATAGTGCGCGGTTATTCTTCTTGTATCTGGTAATTAAAAGCGCTATTTTCCGATTGCTACGCAATTACTTCTAAGTGAATTAAAACTTTTCATATAAAGTCTTTAGAAATTTAAATCATTTTATCTTTCACAAGTAATATGCCGAAATTCTACTTTGGAACAAGAATCACATCATAGCAATATTTATCAGATATTCCAAAATATTTCCAGAAACATTTAAACAAAGGTCTTTGAGAAAAATCATTTTCACTACTTCCATTTTAATAGTTTTTATTCTGGACGAACGGAAATTCTTCAGGCTAAAATTGCCTCCACTTCATAATGAACCCCTGTGAAATTCTCGCTTAACAAAACCCTTAACTACCAGACAAAGAGTCCCGTCAAAGAATGTGCTGTGGAAATAATTTCCCACACAAACTTCTCCCCTCACACGCGAACCTCGTTCCTTTTCCTGAATGTTGTTCATCAATATGCGAGCGGATTGCTTCCAAGTAAAGAACGCTAAATGATCGAAACATGCTCCACTTGTTCTTTCTCACAGAACTTCCACCCCTCACTTACACAAAAGGGGAATAATGAGTTATGAAAACCTGAATAGTTTCCGAAATGCTCCTTTGAATTATTTGCCTATTTATTCATTATTGTTTTACATTGTGGAAAATTGCGTGTTCATGAAGAAAATAGCGAAGAATAAATCTTTTCAGCTTAAATGAATTGTCAAGAAGAAAAAAAAACTTTCCAATCCTTTAGGATTAATTTATTCAATAATTTTTTTCTTAAACGTTTTGATATTAAATATATTATTATTAAATTTTTAATTTGGCACAGATTAACTGTTTTTTTTTCAATTATACAAAATCCAACCTTTTTTGCATTGAAACTAGATTATTGAAATCTTACAACAATTAGATTAAAGCAATTGAACACAAAGGAACATGATCTTTAAATCAAAGCTTTTATTTCCTGGTTTATTTCATTTGATAAAACAATGCCATATCTTCCTTTTTGATGTTTTTTTATTTTATGCATGTTATTAAAGTAAATTTTTATTCAAAGTATAGTTTTAGTATTATAAGATAATTGAAAATTAGCTGTAAATTTAAAGTAAAATGAAATATTTATTTGTTTAATATTTGAAATCTTAACTTATAACAGTATGAATTAATTAAAAATATTTTTCTACGCATTGTCAAACATCTACAGATTTATAATAGACTAATATTGCTGTCACATTAATTCATGTTCAAGCGAAGATTCGGCTTAATATCATTGATTAAAAATTTGACCCTAATGTGTATTGCTTTTGAACTTTGTTTGTTTTGATAGTTTCGAAACTACGATATTCTATTTTGTCAGGACTCTCTGCACTTAATTTTTTACATGCACGCGATTGACATCGACAGAGAAGAGAGATATTGGTCGAAACTAAAGCGAATATTATAGTGATGAAGAGTATGAAATTAGGGATGCCGATTTTGTATTTACAGATGCATCATTCTTAAATTATTTTAATATCAAGATTTGTGTAATCGTATTGAATCAGAAAATATTTCTAAACTCCTAACATTAAGATTAAATGAGTAAAATTGCTTGAAAATGCATCCAAGCTTGGATATTTCGAGATAGAGAAAGTGAATTTTTATAGCGCTGTGGAAGTGACAAGGCTTCTTACATTTTTAGGATATACTAAGCTTTCTTAAAGAATTGGGAATAACATTGTATAAACTTAACAAACTATAACTAAGTGTAGAAATAACATTACGAAATAATGGCTGTCAGTTTGTAGCTTTTTTTATGGATCAGTTCCGAAATATAATATAGTTCGTCATTGTAAAGAATACGCAACAGTACAAACTGTCGTTAAGTTGTTGCAATATCACACATTACTTTCAAGTTTCAATATTACAAAAGAAATTTTAAAACATTATTCATTATAAAATTAGGAGATGGTTGTATTAAAATATATGAGAATATTTTATATTATTTTATATTACTTATTAAAAGATAATAACCGTTGTTAATAATCCATTGTAAAATAATCGTTACATATCATAGAATTTAAGATTATTTTTTAATGAATTTGTTATCAATCGCTATCTAAAAAATTATTATCTGAAAGATATTTTCAATATATGCGAATTTAGATGACAAAATATATATCAAATATATTATAGCATATACATGTAATACCTCAACATTTTGTGTGTGCTGTACTATTAATCAATCTGTTTTATACTCGGTATTTCTTTCGTCACGTAATGCCTTCTCTGGCTAATATATTCCATGTTGAGTAGGAATCGGTTGTTGCTTATTTTAACCTAATTTCAAGGATCAGAGATGTTTTTTACGATCGTCTGGATTGCGTAACTTTAATTCCTACTACCTACGTGTTTATTGTCAAGATTCTAATTTCTTTATGTGTAAATCCATTTTATATTAGAAATTATATCCTTTTTATGTCCTCAGACTTGAATAGCTTGTGTTTTTATCTTTATTATTTAGTCAGAATTTTGTGTATTTCTATAATAAAATCATGATTGTTTAATATAGTATATCTAATTTTTCCAAAGGGCATATTTTTCCGCATCCAATAAAAAATTTTTCAAATGATGATGAGGAAACAATTGATTTTAATATTTAAAGTCCAATTTCTAATTTTAGAATCAAGTATTTTTTTTAAATTTAAATGTCTTTATGTTTTAAATAAAAGGAAACCTCCATTGATGTGCAGTCAAAAATATTTTGTTAGAAATGATGTGTAAGATATAATATCCGATATATTTGTATTATATATTTGTAGACATATTTCTTTCCATTGATTTTTTTTATTGATACTTTTTTTTACCAAAAGTAGCTTTGACATAATCTTTTTTTTTATTTTATATTTATAGATTAAAAATTTAATTTCAATAAATAGATTTAAAGATTTAACTCAGTAGAATGATATTCGATATGTAAATAAACACAAGAATTTAAAATATATATCATATTTTTATTTTACTTTAAAACAACATATTTAAGTAAATTATTACTGGAGATTTGTGCAGTTCTATAGCTTCATCCAATATGGGCATAGATTTATACATATAAATTTTTTGGTCGTTGAGAGATGCTAATACAGAACCTATATCTTCCATGTTGGTATCATTATAATGTAAAAAAAATTTACATCTAGTTCAGTACATTTTCTAGTTATCATATTCACAATGCGTAGAATTACAGACGTGGAAAACTATTCTTATAAGATGTTTATTTTACTAAAGAAGATGTAAAACGTAGAAATCCATACCTCGCTATCAAAATTTTAAATTAATATCATACATTATTATTGTACACGTCGAGTGAAACACAGTATGAACTTCAAGTTAACGCATGCCAGTTTAAATTATTGGTCGAAAGAATTCTTTTACTGAATGCAAAATAAATTTATTTTTATGGCTCACTAATGATTTCATGCAAACATTTAACAAAGTTTCATTAATGGGGACAATTCTTTTACTTAAACAATATTATACTTACAAAACATTATTAATTTAAATAAACAGTATTACTTTCGTAAATAGAATTGAGTATTAAATATTTGTCTTCAAAAGTGTCATAATTGAGATAGGAACATGTATAACTTTTTAATATTATTAGATTTCCTTTCAGAGTTGATCCTTAGAAAATATTTTTTTTTTCTGAGTTGCATTTCTGTCTAATTTGAAACTGATTCAAATATTTAAATAAATTATCAAGGGTAATTATTAAGGGTTTATATATTAATTCAACTTTCAGTTGAAAACATACATAATAAGTTCCTTTGTCCCGATCCTAAGCACAATTTTATAAATAAGAAAAAATTTTTGATTCTTTTACAATTAAATTATAAAATTACAGAATTTTCATAACAGCAGTTTACACAATTCTTATGAATACATTTTTCTTATATACATTAGAATCTAAAGCCTGCTAAAAGTGAAGCAATAATAATTCACTCCTTTTACATTTTATAAGATTAAAAGGAAGCTCATTTTTATTGGAGGTCTTTCGAAATCGTTCTCTTCTCTGAATGATGTAAGTCATTCCAGGGTTTCACTGAAGTAACGAAACAATTTATAAGAAGATACGGCTTTTCAAGAAAATTTTAAATGACTTTTCTGTTTTTAAATGTTACTGCATAGAAAATATACCAAGTATCAAATTGTTTGAAGCTTTGATATATATATATATATATATATATATATATATATATATATATATATATATATATATATATATATATATATATATATATATATATATATATATATATATATATATATATATATATATATATATATATATATGTATGTATATATATATATATATATATATATATATATATATATATATATATATATATATATATATATATATATATATATATATATGAAGTGTTATGTTGTTTCAAGTCTTAAATAATCACTTTGTTATTTAATAGAAATATTTTCTTTATAAGAAAGCGTGTATAATTATTATCTCTTTTTAGAAAAAACATATTTTTCTGCTTCCACAGTAGAAAAGATATATTTTATGAAATACGAAGCAAAATAAAAAGAAGGAATTTAAGTTTTGACGAAACTATTATTTACAAAAGTAGAAGTTACGTTCTTTTAATAAATGGAACATATTTTTACTTGATTACTTTCAGAAACATTCTAATTTTTTAGGAAAAAAATAAGTTTTCAAAACCAGTTTAAGGAACGAATTCCAAGATCTTTATCATTTTGAATACACATTCATATTATTTATATTAATTTCTACACCTATTTCTGTCTATATCTATATCTGTATCTATACTTTAATAAAAATGAACTTGTTTGCAGCTCTACAGACCAGACCGTTTCACTTAGTGATAACAATTTTGACACATGTATACCTTGAAAGTTTGAAAAGTACACCCTGGAGCGATTTGTTTTAATTTTTAATTAGAATTCAATTAATAAAAAATTTAGTGGAATTTCGGCGTTTATTCGCGATATTTCACAAAAATATTATCGCATAAACTTGATTTTTGCATCATGTTAAAGTTCAAAAAATTATCATTTTAATGATACACTTGCTTTAATTTATAAGTTAAGTTTCTATTTTTATGAATTTAAAAATACATTCAATCATATTTTTGAACAATTTATTTCGAACAAGAAAAAATAAATTAACCTGCACGAGCACATTACGAGTACAAGGAAAAGGAAATGAGCTTTTATCAGTGTGTTGCATTATATTGACAAAATATCAAATTAAAAAATTTGATATTTTGATACAGCAAATTAAATCTGAAAAGTGTAATTAATATAATATATATGAAATGTGATATTTTCTTAAAAAATGAATGCGAGAAAAAGTTATCAGTGATGTTTAAAATAGCTATATTATTAATTCAATAATTTAGTTTTTTAAGACATATAAATTTTAATATATATCCACTTTAATCAAAGCCAAACAGCTAATTTCTAAAACTTATTAATTTTCGTATATCTATATCTGTATTTTCTATACTTATAATAAAGCTGAATGTGTGCGTGTGTGTTGAAATTCCACAGGCGAGATTGTTTGACCTATAGTTACCAAATTTGGTATATGTATACCTTCGAGGTCGAGAATGGATACCTTGGAACAATTTTTTTGAATTTTTAATTAGAATTTTAATTAATTAAAAATTAAGCGAAATTTCGGCGTTTTCTCACTATATTTCGGAAAATATTACAGTACAAAATTAATTTTTACACCACATTCAAGTTAAAAAAATAATCCTTTCAATGATGCTAATATTTTTATCTATTAATTAAATTTCTATTTTTAATGGGCTTTTTTTAAATAATCCTGTTTTACAACAATTTATTTTACAAAAAAAATAATATTTAAGATGCACGGGCATGTTACACGTCAATGGGAAAAAATTAGCTTTTATTAACGTGTTGTCATCACATTGGCAACAGCTCAAATAAAAAATAAAAAGGTTAAATAACATTGATAATTAAATATATAAAAGTGTCATTTTCAGCACGTGTCTATATGAAATGAAATATGATATTTTCCAAAAAATAAATACAAGGAAACATTTTCTATGATCGTTTACAATACCTATATTACTAATCCAATGCAACAGTTTTGTTTAAGCCAAAGGTGGGGTAAAATTTGCAAGATTTCTACTCTAATCGGAGCCCAACAGGTAAAACAAACCTGTACCCAACAGGTACAGGTTTGTAAACCTTTAGTAATAGACATATATCTGCAAACAAATTGGTCCAAATGAAATAAGAAATTATATTTTAAGTAAATTATGTAAATAAATGCTGATGAATTGCGAATTTTAAATTTTTACATAGATCCTCTGCCCTGTGAATCATATTTAACCAAATATTCTTGAGACACTAATATCTTAAATAAAAAGATTCGACTCTAATCAACTCAATAAATCACTAAATATGACCGATTTATAAAAATTTGAATATCAAGATTTTATAAAAAACGGGCGATTTCAGATTACTTTGTCGACCGTCTCAAAGAAGGCAATAATCTTCCTAGGTTCTTTATGAGTGATTGGCCTAGATTATAAAAATGTTGATTGTTCTAAAATTCTAATATTCAAATCATAATAAATTGGTCAGCTTTGATCACAGATACGTTTATTTATTTATTTAAAAGTTAGAGGGTCAAGAATATTTTGCAGAATGTGATTCGTTAGGGCCAAAGGACTGCCTAAAATTTAAACTTCATAATTTTCGAAATATATTTATAAACTGAAAAAAAAAACATTATTAGTGACATAATTAAAGTCCTTTTGAAAATAAAACTAAAAACTGAATTTTACGATGAATCCATGAAATTTTTGTTGAATAATTCTTTGAGATATTATAAATTATGAAAATTATTCTTTAAGTGCTCATAAGACTGCAATCCCGAGGGACGCTGCATTCAGCTCTCATATTTTACATGCTTGGTTTCAACAAAAAAAAAAATGTTTCATATTAACTATAGATTTATCATTTCCACTTTAAATTAAAGTTAAATTTACTGACGCTGATAGAAAATTAGAGAGAGATGTGAGTGCAATGAAGAGAATGGCCTAAGGCCTACATAATATTATAAGTGAATTATATGACTGTCAAAATTTGAAGTCCAAAAATATTTAACTGAAAAATTTATTATGAGACCCGGTTATATAAAATATCAACTGAACATTATTGAAAGTATTAATACTGGAGGACCTACTGGTCACCAAAGGCGGCATTCAATAAATATTCTGATGAATTACGAATTTTAAATTTTTATATAGATCCTCTGTTCTACGAGTCATGTTTAATAAAATATTCTTGAGACACTAATATTTCAAATAATAAAAGTTCCGCTAATTCGCAATTAAAATTGATTAAGTTATGAAATTTCGAATCTCTCTATTCAATAAAACCTCGTGATTTTATTTTTCCTCCGACCGTCTTGGAGAAAATACGCCAAGGAGCGTGTGAACTTTCTCCGAGAGTGATTGTCTAAAATAATGACATTCAAAGCCATTTCAAACTAAAATTTAAATCTTACGGAATCTGACAGAAGATAAGAGTAACATATAGTACAATGTATTGAATATCTTAAGACTACTATAACAGTATGAGATATCATTATCAAAATTTGAAGCTTTAAAATATTTTGCTGAAGAAGCTATTAAGAGACTAAGGTATATTAATATTTAAATGAGCATTTTAGAGAGCATTATTCCTGGTGAACCAGCTGGTCGCCAAAGGCAACTCAATTCATAATGTAAGAGCAATATTCTAAAAATTTATTATGGTTTTGAACATTAAACCTATATACAAATGTGAATATTTTACAGGTCTTCTATGTGATTTATTGAGTTCCGTTCCCATGTACACTTTCAATGCATTTGTATATTAAAAGAAATGATGAGATAAAATGATATCTTATCTTTTTGTAGTATATCAAATAATGATTCATGAGAAATATTGGAAGAATTATTTTATTTCACTAATAGTTTCTATTGGGTGATAAAATATATTTTCTTAAAAAGTCAATATATAAACATATTCAATATTCTAGCAACATCTCCATAACACATTCTAATATTGTAATAGCGTATTAGAACTGAAGTATAAGGTCTTTCGACTCAGGACCACATATCTAACTTCAGCTGTCTTCTAACCCTCCCCAAAAGAAAATAAAAATAATAAAACAACACCCATTCCTCAACCTTTTTAAGTCAAAAGTCCGCGCCTACCCAAGTGCCAATCACAAGAACACTTATGGAGCACGAATCAAAAGCAAATAATAAAGAGACGGAAAGCACAAAAAAAAGTGATAACCTTCTCAAGTGGTAGTTATAACTTCGGGAAAGACTCCTTAAATTGGTTTTCCGTTAGAGTTTCTTCAGAACTACCTGAAAGACTCGAAAAAATTCTTCACAGATATAGCGCCAACAAAAAGAAGTCCGGCCTGTAATAACGAACGAGGCTTCAAAGCACGCCGAAGAGATTAAGCCCTTTGTTCTTGCTCGAGCTTTCTTTTCCCGCTTTCCTGCCATAACGAAGCTAATGCGATTATGAATGATGAAAGTAAAGAAGAGAAGGGGGGGGGAGCGACATCTGTATGCATCTGGAGAAGTTCACGAGAGTTCATGAGGATATTAAACTTTCTTTTGTTAATTCTTCCTCTCACAAGTGAATTCTTCTGTTCTTTATAACATCCTTTCCTCGAATGAAAATGTGGACTTGTCTGAGACTTCTGCCACGGAATATTGGTACTTTATCCCTTTTCAGACAATATGCAGATTTTTGCTTTAGAATTGCTTTTATATTTTCTTTTTTGCTTATATATATATATATATATATATATACAGAATTTGATAGATGCACCGAATTTCTCTTTTGTTTATGGATGCCAACGAAATTTTTAAGACTTCATGACTTCATGAAACAGTATGTTGAAATTTTGCAACAAGACATTCATTTAATGAAATCAGAGAATATTTGTAACATAAATAACTTTTTTCTTTTGTAAATGATAGAAACCGAAATTTTCTAAATAAAAATAGTACTTTTTTTCCCTCCGTTGCACTTCTCTGAAAACAGTTTCTGAAAGTTTGTTTTTTGTTCACTTCGTTAAAATACTAGTCAAGTTACACTGCGTTTTCAATTTAAAAATAGGATTGTATTCATTTTCTTTCACATTAATTTATTCCTTGAGAATTTTGTGAGGCCTACATCGGTGGTTTGATATATACCATAAGCGCTGTTAGAATAAGAGCTAGAAGTAATGAAATATGTATTTTTATTTTCCATTATTATTATTATGTAATAATATGTGTTATTATTTTTTTCTATAAAATATTTCTTATAATTCTACAGTAGAACATACTAATGCCTTCCTATTAAAAAAATTCTTTGTCCCTTTCCGTTAGTTGAACATATTTGCATCTTGTTATGAATATCATTCATTTTTTTTCTAAGAAAATACATTGATCTATAACATTTGGCTAAAGATAATGTTAGATACTTTATATGGAATATGTTATTTAAAAAAAATCTATTGCATTTATCTACTTTTGCATTACACCGTTTCAACGAAATCTGAAATGTTGAAGTCATGATGCTTTGTTAAAATCAGCAGAATAAACATTTTGCACTTTTATTATTCAATAATACACAGTTTTCATGAAGAATTGAAGCGTTAAACTGAAATGCAATCAGAGGCATTATGAAACAGTTTAAATTTCCAGTTTGAAGTTCATGTAACAATAATGCCATGGGTAATAAAGAACAAGAATATGAAAAATTAATGTGAGAATGAACATTGTTTCCCTGTTTTCCAAAAAGAAAAAAAAAATGGAATGCGTTATTTTCAGGTAAAGCACATACAGAAAAAACATTGTTAACAGTCTATATGTAAAAATTTTATTTGCAGATGCAATGAGCTAATTGCCAATTCCTGTCCGTGAAATACAATTAAGCACAAACGGAAGTTGTCAGTTTCTAGGAAGATAAGAGTCCGTAAATAGGCTGTATGTATCGCCTTTTTGAATCCTTGTCTCATATTCTTGATTAGTAACAATAAATAAATTTTAAGTATTTACTGCAAACATAGGAAAGATAATATCGTATTCTCGATTTCGGAGTAAATAATGATCTTGTGAAAAATTTCCCTTATTTTGATAACTCAAAAATAAAAGATATATTTCTCATTAGTATATTTACTTTTTAGACTTATATAAAACCGGTTTCATCGTCTTTACATATATTTAATTGTTTGTTTTTGATTCTTTGCTAAAAAATGTGATGTAGAGTAGCTGTTTAATCTTAATATAGTGCTTTGCAGGAACTGTAACATTAGACTTTTATAGATGACTTATATTCTGTCCAATTTAATATTTCTATTATATAAATAATTGAAAAGACTTAAAAGTAAATATTTATGCCTTTCAAAACATATACAAGCGAGGAAAGATGCAGGAATATAGTTATTTTAAATGCCTTAAAAGCAATTAAATTTGAAAGAAAGTGTGCTAAATCCAATGAAGTATTGAATTTCATAGACATCATTACTTTCAAAATTAATAAGCGACAATTAAAAATCTTAATCAGATTAGTATTAAGGAAAAATAAAAAAGTAATTCATTAAAATTTCCTCAGAAATTCTTTCACTTATGGTGCTTATTAAACTGGAAATTGAATCCTTATTTAAAATTTTCTAAGAGGTCACATTTCACAGATAAAAATTAATTAACTAAAATTAATTAATTAATTAATATTTTATTAAAATTAACTAAGCAATTAATTTCATTAAAATTAATTTATTCAAAAAATAAATTTCCTTTAGTGAATTAAATCATAATCATGGAAAGGAAAGAATCATCAGTAAACTTGAAGGAGAATGAACTTTTCCCCTGGTGCCTAAATCCACACCTATTTGTTTAACCACTTTCCACTTTGTAAAAACATAAATGAGTGCAAAAATATCTTATAGATTAAAACAAAAAAGAGTTTCTTTATTGACTAACGAATCTAAGAAGAATGTTAATCGGTTCCATGGATACTGTTATGATGAGTCAAATTACAAATATTTTGTAAAGAGTAAGGTGATGGGAAACATCATAGTTTTTGTCCGAAAACGAAGGCACACAACAGTTAACTATATCGCTGTTCATTTCACCTGAATCTAGTCAATCGGACGTTTATTCAGGTACTAACGATTATTATACTAGCCTCAGTCTAAATCATCGACGCCAATTGTTCCTGTCAATAAGCCTGTCTCTTCAAACATCACAATAGAATGTACTTTAGTTTGAAGAATATGTGATATATATAATCAAGTAGGGCTGGGACAGCTTTAGAGCCAGCAGTTCTTCATACTTTTATTCAGGGAATTTTTGATCAATATAAGTTTCGCCGTAAACGAAAGGTAGTACGAAAATGAGGCATGGAATAAGAGAAAATCGCACAAATGACTGCTTTGTACTTTGATGGGTGGAGAGGAAAAACTTTAATTACATCTAAAAAGGACATAAAAAAAATAGACGAAGCATAATTGAAGACCTATTTCAATGGGAATGGAGCAAGCGTTGAAGTACTTGTATTATTTTGTACCAATGGTGATGCATGGATCACAGATTCCTTGCTTGAGTCAGAACTACTTTCTTGCGTTTGCGAAGAATTATTATGTAAAGAATTGAATCTGAGCTCAAGTATTTAGCAAACTACTGTTAAACCGCCAACTGTTAGTCTAGGATGCAGTAAATGAAAAAAATACTTTTTTTTTCCCTCGTGCGCGCAAGAGTATGTTTTATGTTTACTAAAGTTATTTGTAAATTATTTATTTAGATTCCCAATTTTTATTTTTATTCTCTATTGTTTCAAAAATATAAAAAGAAAACATTGCATCCATGTCACTTTTTTGAAAATCTTGGGACATAAATATAATCCGTCATATGTTAGTGCACTCAAAAAGGAATAATAAATTCCTAACATTTTCAAGGGAATAAAAACACGACTAGCTTTTAGTAACATGCTTGCCTTTTCAAAAGAAGTAACTATGGCTCATACATTCCACACGATAAGAAAAAAAAGAGAACAAAAATATTATTATGATTTCGAAAAAAATATCATTCATCACAAATTTTTATTGTCAGGACATTCATTTCTACCGAACAATCGTGATTTTGGAGTGGAACTATCCAGTAACTATTCAATCCGGAAACCAGTTCCTTGAATATTCCCTAGGATTACTATAAAGTAATACAAAATTGTCGAAAACATAATAAATTTTTAGTACATGAAATGAAACATGGAAATTTATTTTCAACCCAACCTCTGGAAAAAGAGGATTTAAAAAGAAAGAAAAATACTGATGGAGAAATCGTGAATTGATTAATTATATGCTGGATCAGATTTACAAGGGATGCACCATACAAAATGTTTAACAAAACTTCGATAGAATGAAATTTTGAATTTAAAGTTATCGATTTGTCAACACAACGAGGAAGGTAAATAATTCCAAATAATTTCAAAAATATAAAATTATCTTTTATGTAAGAAAAAAAGGAGATTTATTACATCTGAAAAATACAAGGATATGATGGATTTATTACCATATATACCTCCCGTTCATCATGAATTTTTTAAAATGTTAAATCTTGAATAAAATTCAAATTGATTACACCTACGTATAAACTGAAATATATAATTTCATTGAAATTCTTAATAAAACTTAATTGTTTGTTGTTATGTTATATTTTCTACTAGAATATTCTTGGTTTTGTTTCACTTTTTATCAAATGAATAAATATTTATAAAAATTTGAATAGTATTTTGATTTTATTCTTAAAAAAAAAAAGGCTGATGCACCAGAAATATTATTTCCCAATTAAATGAATGATTGCAATAATTTTTTAATTTTGAAAGTGAGGCAAGTCAATTTAGTTATAATGGAACTCTTATTCATTTTAGTCAGCACTGTAAACACTATTGAATTATAAACCTACATTATCTGTTACCACAAAATACAAAAAAATATGTCTATTAATACTTACCAATGTTTTCAAATTTATTGAAACGCAAACCTTTAAATATTTCGCAATTACTAAAAATGGACTTGCCCCATTTTCAAAATAAACGGCTCATATATTAAATTTGTATTAATAAAATTTGATCGACGATCTTATTGGTCGGATTGGATTCGACAAATCCAATACGAACATTTATGGGATTTTTAGAGTGTGACAATCGTAGCATTAAAAATAAGCTATTTAACAAAGATTCAATTGAAAGTTTACGTCATCGATAATACCGGTGAAGAAGTTCATTACCAAAAGGTCTAATGGACGATAAACTAAAATTTTAAAACAAATGCCAATATAAGAGAAATTAAAATAATTTTTAGTAGTTTATTTAAAGCTTTAAAACATATATTAAGTAGACTAAAAAACAAACAATAGATGTAAAATTAGTCGTGAATGTTATTCGAAGCAACAAATTCTTATACGTTTGGCTACCACTGCAAAAAAATATGTGGATGATTCTTCTGAAATCTAAAAGCGACTTTTCCAAGTCTGGAGTAAATATGAAATTTTGATACTTTAAACTGTTCAGAATATCGATCAATATTGAATGAAGTCATGTACTATTATATGCATTATATAATATTATTCGATATTGCAAACAATTGGTATATACTTTAATATATTGTGAGATACTTTCTGATGCTTGAGGATTTCACTTCAGCACATGTTTCACCATTTCATTAAACCTGAGGGAGTGATCTCCTCGAAATCCTCTCTTATAATCCTGTTCATGCAAGAGATCGCTTTGAAGGACATTGGCTTACAATAGTTGCGAAATATTAACTTTCGACTAGAATTTAACATTTTTACTGAATTTATCCTGTCATCCTCGGCGAGTCTTTTAGCGATTCATCTCTGGCATGTAATGAATAGTATACGAAAATCAAATTTGTACTTTAGATACATATTTCTCAGTCGTTTGAAACAAAGATTTGTCACAAAATCCCAGACCTAATTCGATTTATTTAAGTCATCGCATTTTTGAATTAACTTGTTTCTGAAAGTACAGACCGACATATAGTTCCCCTTCGTTGATTTTTTTTTCAAACTTTCGCAGGTATCTACGCTATAGCTGTTAAATTTGTATACCGAATCTTATCTATTTATCTTTCTTCGTTTTGTAGTTACCTTGTTAACTTATATTCGAACTGCTGGACAGACGGACTTCCTCAGAATAGAGTTTACTCAAAATTTGATAGAAATTTGGTATAAAGACCGTATAGAAATTTAAATCGTCTAGATCAAAGCTATTTTATCTTTGTCGCAGATAGACAGATAGGCATTTTCCAAAATATTCTTTTTTCTAACTCAAGGTGGTCTTATAAATGGAGAATTATCAATTCGAGTTTTTTGGCGATTGCTATACTTTCTCTATATTACATATGCGAGAAAGTAAAACATTTCTCATCCCAATTGTATATTTTCAATATACATCCAAAAGTAGACGTCAATTTGTATCAAGGTGAGTCAGAAATATGTATTGGAAACATTTATAGTAAAAGAATGAAACTTTTGTCATTCATCCGTTTCATGGAAATTGAACCTTCCGCCTTTATTTTTTGTGAAAGGAGCTACGGAAGTACTCAGAAGACGGAAACAACTATTCTTCCGGAAACGAATGAAATATCCGATACTGAACCAATAAAAATATTTTTTCAGAATATATAAAAGAAAAAATGAATGAATCTATATTTCGATGGAGACCCTGAGTACTTAAATTAAAATTTTTGAAACCGCAGATAATTTTTCAAAAACACTCATCTCAACAGATTTTATACAGAAAAGGCTGGAGAAGTAAGAGTTTCCATTTTAATGTTTTAAAAATTAATAGAATAAATTTTCTGTTAACTTGCAACTATAATTTTTTTGTGTGTTCTTGTAGAAAATAGGCATAAACTTGGGGATATATTGCTTTCCTGTTTAGTGTCCTATTTATATTGCTTCCCTGTTTATTGTGAGTTTCTATATACATGATCAAGCATTATGAATTATATGTATTTCTATAAAACAAACCAAAAGCTATTTAGTATGGCCATAAGGTCATTGGTTTAATATTTTTGTCCTTTAATTCATAAGTGTATAACATGCATTATCATGAAAATCTTTTAAAAAGAAATGAATTACCTTAATGAATATAAAGGTTTGTATTTCTCATTGAAATAATAAATGCATGTTAATAATTTTATCTAAAAACTGTAAAAGAAAATAATAATCACTTTAACAAAGGAATCATTATCAAAATACTCATAGAACATACTATTTTAGATGAAGATTGAAGAATGTACTTCCTGCCATTTCATACCAACTTAAAGTAATATTCATGGTAGCTATCGATAACTGTAAAATTTGATTTTCTTTATTCGCTATAAACGTAGCAGTCCATTGCTATAATACGATGAAAATTAAGTGCAAATTTATCGGCAGAGTAATAAGGACGTTATTTATACAGAGAGTGTTACGATTTTGGATAAACTATTTACACAAGAGTACGCAGAGTGGTTATAGTTAATGTAACCCTATTCAGAGTTTTAGATAGAGACCTGTCTGACAGATGCATTTCATTCAAAATTAGATTATGCATTGTGTAGGCCATAAGGAAAAGAAAACTGCAACAAATAACAATTCAAATCTTGGCTACTAGATAGGTGATTTCGTAAAGTATAGTAAAGTCGTTATATAAATTAGGCATTTTAAAACTGTCCGCACCTATTGCCGTAAAATCGCTCTTTACCATGTCTTTTGAGAAAAAAAGGCCGAGGCTTACTGGTCAACTTTTTTTTTTTTAATCAAAACCGCAGCAATGGTTTCGCAGCACTACAAGAATATCGTAGCTTGGATAGCTTGCGAAATATTGAAAAACGATTATTAATAAATTTGAAGATACAAGGAAGTTGGGTGTACTACCAAGAAGAGGACGGAAGCATAAATGAAAGTGTGGAGATACTGCTGTAGTTGAAAGAGAGTCTGGTTCCGAATATTCTTTGACGAATGTACGAACATTGTCATGATATTTGGCTCGCCTGGCTTATGTTCTATTCGAAAGATTCAGTGATACATTTTAAAGTGATATCTGGACAATGTCCACTTATCAAAAGCTACACTCTTAAACCCGGAGCAGCGCATTCATTTTGCTTATTGTTTTCCTGCCGCAACTTCCGTTGGCAGTGCATGAGGAAGTATTTTGTGGTCAAATGAGGACATTTTACTTTTAACCGAACAGGGCGCTGCATTTATTCACGCTGTTCACGATCAGCCCCTGCATTCTGGCTATTTTACTATATGATTTGGGTTTATTACTAATTTTATTTTTGGTCTCCTTTATACTCTGAGAAGATCACTTCTCAAGAACTTGGAAGGTTTTCCGTAGCGAGTAGTCATTATTGTGAGTTTTTACGGCAACAAATCATTCCTATCGTAAAGGAATGCTAATATTTATCAACTACTATCTCCATGCAAATATCTTAATTCCCCATATTGCCTGATAAATCAAGGAGCTGCTTTGCGTCCATTTGGAGATGATCTGGTTATTTCGAGATTTTTCTGTTTGCTTCGGATTTTTGCTTTTTAGACTTAAACAACTGACATTTCTGATGGTAGGTGTTCCTAAAAGATTGGAATGGAATTTGTTTGAAAAGAAAAAAAAACACTCACCTTGCTGCTGCAGTTTCTAAAGAATCCTTTCAAGTTTTTATTGAACTCGCTGTAACAGGCTTTGAACACGTGATTGACGCAATTGAATTGTGCATTGGACAGATGATGTGATTAAATAACGTTAATGAATTTCAAATTGTTTTGCTCTTTATTTGGCACTTTTCAGTTCTTGAATGAAATTTTAAATAATTATTTTCATATTTCCCTCCATTTTATGAGAAGAACACTCCTCAAGGGATTAGAAATTGCTATCTCAAGGGTTACAGGAAAATACTACAATAGTAAGTCATTCCTGTTTCACAAGAACGCGGTTCTTTAGAAACTACTGTCTTCGTACAAGATAATGCAACACCTCCTATTTCCCGACAAGCGTAGAAGATAGCATAGTGCCCATTTCATAGAGAGCTTTTGACTGCCTAGATTTCACGTTCTGTGGACTTGACTTTCTGAGACTTTTAAACGTGCGGATTCCTGAAGAAAAAAATGTCTAAGCAGAAATCATGTGGGTTTCGCCGGAATTGGAATCGAGAATAATGCGTTATGTTATTGCAATTCCTCAAGAATCACTTCTTGCTCCTGTTGATAATTCTAGAAAATAATTTGAATACATGGTTGACATAAATAGAATCAGCTTTGAGGAAACGATGTAATTAAATAAGGATTAGTGTTTCAAGGTATGGAAGGGTTTCAAATATAATATAAGAAGCGTGTAGATCTTAAACTCATAAAGCATGTTGTGATATTATACAAAAATGAGCTCATTTGTTTAGAATAAATTGCTTCGATCAATAACCAACTCTTTATGCAATCAGATACTCATCCATTCATATACCCGCACATTCACAGATGAGATTCGCTGTAGAAAGAGGCAGCACAATTCATTAGTTTTCTGAAGCTTTGGAGCATTTCTAAGCTATCCATTAGGGTTCTGTGATTTCGGCCAAAAATTGTAAAGTCGAAAGACTGAAATAATTTTTTTTTTTTTTTTACAAATTTCATTAGGGGGTTTTTCATTTGAAAAAACGAAATTGCCCTAATTAACGGATTGCGAGTACACAGCTTTCCTATGTGTCGCCCACAATGATGTTGTCCACTCGGCAAAAGGGTTGCTGTATCAGTAGTGACTCACCTTTTCATGTGTAATATATGGAACTGCATAACTGAACAGCTGATATACTTACCAAAGCAAAAACATTTATTTTAATTTTAATAATATTTGTTAAGGATGGAACATCGATTTAATTATTTTTCATTACAATTATTTTTATATTAATATTAGTTTTATGCAGCATCGGAATCTGTATCAATCTAGCTTATTGAAAACTTCAGAATGAACAAAATTGAGCGATAGTATGAATCAATAAAGCTATGCTTGTTAGAAAGATTTTTCCTTGGTGATTTTTAAATAAAATTTTCTTGAAACTATTATTTATTGTAGTTATCATCTGTTTATATATATATATATATGTGTGTGTGTGTGTGTGTGTGTGTGTGTGTGTGTGTGTGTGTGTGTGTGTGTGTGTGTGTGTGTGTGTGTGTGTGTGTGTGTGTGATTTAAATCTGCTATTATAATGGCGCATCTTTTTCGAATTATTTCAATTAAAAAATGTGTGACATACATCAGCTTGTGCCCGCATTCATTTGAACTGAGTAGATTCCTCAATGTGTTCTTTAACATCTTTGATGTTCGTACACGGGAATTTTATTGGGGAAGAAACAGTTTCGTTCAAGAACTGTCCACGACTGTTATCATTGAGCATAATTTCCAAGAACATCTTAAAAACGATCTTTAAAAATTGAATTTGGAGCTGCCATGCCAATATCAAAAGTTCATTAGTATTGATTAGATTTATCAAGGTTTCAAGCCCCAAAGCAAACTTAAATCAGCCTCACCTAATTTATTGACATAAATAAATAAAACATGAAAAATTTTCATTGCCTAGATTAGAATGCGGATGTTTTGGCGGGAACATCAACGAATGGTTGTTAATTGGAATCATTTTAAACATATTTGAAAAGATAATGGAATCATCTCATAAAATGAATTTCAGTATCTACTAGAAGCAACCATTTCTAGCACTTGTGACAAAGGTGAGAAAGTATGCAACATCTATGATAGGACTTTTGATAGGCTGAAATTTCATTTTTTCAGAGAAGACATTCTTGTTGAAGTTTCTATTGGAATCGACCATGTATGTTGAAATAAAAAAAAAAAAAAATTCTTTACCACGTTTGCATGTTAAATTGAGTCTTATTTACTCGCAATAAGAAAGGTTATATGTGACTAACATTTAATTTGCTTCAGTTTTATTTCCGATGATTGATTTCTGCTCTCCTGTTAATTTTTAAAAGGTTTCTAACACCATTTCTCTATCCAGCTATTAGCATGAGTGGAAAAAAAGTATTTTTCTACTCATCAAATTTTTACTACACCATTATTACCTATCATTTTCAGATGAATATCAAGAGTATTATCTTCCAGCTTTTTTATTCTTTGATACATTTTAGTTCTTCATTTTTCTGAAAGATGGTATTATTTTTTCTGCGATGAAAGTATGCTTTTTATTGATGCTTGCTGGTTCGCATTTAATCCTATTATCTTCTATTTAATAAAATACTGTGCATATTTTTGTAACCGTAAAACCTCAATTTTTCACATAAATTCTAAAACTTTAAGTCCTATGTGTAAACTCAAACGTAGTGCGTTTCTTTACACATAATTTTTCAGAGGCAATCAAAATAAAATGCAAAACAGATATTTGAAAGTAAAGACTACAGTCAGCATCATTTTAGATTAAAAAGAATGTTTTGAGTCGTTTTTTCCCAAAATCTATACCTTTTTACGAGTTAAAGATTTAGTATGTGTTTTTTTCACTATTTTTTTATTAATCCACATGCAAAGGGGAAACGTTTGAGCTCTTCTAAGAAACGACATTCTAAAAATGAAATTTTAGTTCCATCCTTCGTGTATTTATACTTAGGAAGAAGGAAAGGTGGCAATTTGATGTGAGAGTTCCGTTTCATTGCTTAAAGCATTCGGTCAATCGGCTTCATGCAGCCGAGGGTGAGATGGCTCAGAAGAGAATTTTTTTTT
Source organism: Argiope bruennichi (assembly GCF_947563725.1). Taxonomy (NCBI): domain Eukaryota; kingdom Metazoa; phylum Arthropoda; class Arachnida; order Araneae; family Araneidae; genus Argiope; species Argiope bruennichi. The sequence goes on from NC_079151.1 coordinate 149,659,170, forward strand.
CTTACAATAGTTTTGAGAGGAGGGGGAAATTGCTTATCGCGTTTCGTGGGTTTAGAGTAGATTTAAAATCTCCTAAACTGATTGGACCCCCCCCCCCCAACCAATCCTACATAGTGTTGATTTTCATTTAAGGGATTCAATACTGAAACTGTATCGTATAATAATTTATGTAAGATTTTGTATTCCAAACATCGAGAAAAGATTAGAATATCCATGTTACGAAATCCACGGCACTCTATTCGGAGACAATCAATACTAGAATTTATAATCACTAAATTACAATTAATTAAAGTTAAGTATCATTTTGTACTTTAATACGCGTCAAATAATATAATACAGTCCAATTATCGCCTTCGAGTATTTTTAAACCCCGTTATTTGTGTAAAAGTTTCAGAGATTAATAAACAAAGTTGGCATCATTTAGAAAATGCATTTTTCATTCATGAATATCGTTCAATACTATTCAATTGGGATTCTTTATCTGCCAATTTTTCTTTTTCATTCTTTTCAAAACTGGAAACATCTTGATTTTTTTCCCTCTGAAATATTCAAAATGGATCAGTCCTTTCTTGCATAAGTCACAAACGACCGTATGCATAGAAATATCACTTATGATTTTTTTCATTCACTTACGATTAATTCACTTTTCTCTTAGATTTAATAATATTTTTTTTTCATGAAATAGAGATTATAATTTTTAGAAGCTTTCAGATGATCTGTATTCCACCCACAAATAAGATGATATTTCAGTCAAATATACAAATAAATTGGACCATATAATTTTATTTGAGTTTCTTATATTAAAGTGCCGAGCCCATTCTAATTAAATATTAATCGCATATTCAGCTAGTTTGAGCGAATTTTTCTGCAATCATAGATTTTACTCCGATTGTAGAGATTTTACAATTAAAATTATGTTTTCTTATCTAATAAATTGCATCAATTCATTTGATATTTATTCTTAACAATGTTTATAATTATTGTAAAGATTTACTTCAAAGGATGTCGGATTAAAATAATGTTTTCTTCAAAACTTTCTCACGAAACCCTCACACGGTAGGATCGAAATAATATGTGAGGAGACTTCTTCAAAATGCTAAATTCCAATAAACCGAAATTCGTTGTAACTTTTTTTTTTATAAAAATTCCTTCCCTCAGTTCATAAAAATAATAAAGGAAGATAATGAATCCAGAAGGCATCGATATTTTCTAAATTATTTCCCTTCCATGATTTGAATAATTATTCATTCCCGCTGGACAGACAGAAAAAAATTAAATATTAGATATAAAGAGTGGAACATAAATCTTTCTTGCTCAGTTAAACAATTTTAGCAACTTGTAAATGACTTTTGATTAATTTTTCCAATCGAAATAAACTGATTTTCTACATTTAATATTTTAATTATTCATCTGAAAATAAATTCATTTCATTAAAATAAATTCATTTTGAAAAGTATTAACTGTTCTTTCATGTTGGAAATATTTGTGAACTAGAACGCTTTGTTTTTGGGGATAATTATGAAGAAAACCTTTTAAATTTTGCATAATTAGTATTTGAGGAATATGACAAATTAACGCAAAAACATTGCAAAGAATTATCACAAATCATTGACCGATTGTTATTAGCTAAAGCAAGAAGATATAAATGATGTATTTATAGGAAAATGAAAGGACTTAACCAGAATACAAATCTTTCGCATAGTGAAGTTGAAGTTTAATTGTGATGACAAAAAATGTGAACAGTTGTATAAGATAATGTGTTTAACAAAACAATTAGTTTTGCGCAGTTTCAAATCAATTATTAAAAATCTTCTCACGAAACTGTAAAGATAAATGATATTCTTTTTATTTTCATTTCGGTTAAAGTATTAAAAACTATATCAATGAACTTTTGTTTCTTTAATTTTTAATTTTTTAAAGTATAATTCTTAGAATTTTTTTATTATTTTAAAGGTCAAAAATCATAAAATTTTTTCAGCGAGTATAAAAACTTTTTCTCTCTTTCCCAGATATCTCCCATCTACTAAATAGATCTCAAAATCTTTCATCCTGAGTTACAAATTTTCACAAACTGAGGTATTTTTTTAAAAATATCTTTATATATTTATAACTTTTAAAGAATAATTAAAAAAAAATAATCAAACAATTCTAGAAAACAACGACTAATAATTTTCAAATTATAAAATCTAAAGTATATTTTTAGTTCTTGACATTCACTTATTTTTTAAATATAAAAAAATAAAAAAATATTTATTTTGAAACTAATAAATTGATTAAATAATTGATACCCGTTATTTTTCATCTAAGCTGCTTTGATATGGTACACCATTACACGTTCGTTGAAAGATTTCGGAAGTAGCTATTTACAAGTTATACTAAATTTCTATATTATATATTTTCCTCGTTAAGATTTTTGAATTATTTAGAAAGGAGATATTTTTATTGCATTATGCAAGTTTAAATGATCGTTTATGCTTTTTAGCACATAGAAATTGATTTTCAAGAGTTGAGAAAAATAAAAAAAAATAATAATTAATTTGACCTTTAGGTGTATCAGTATATTTAGGTTATCAGTTATATGGGGTGACAAATATATATGATAAGTTTCATATGAAATAACACTAATATTTCTCGTTTATTTACATTTTTAGAAATATGTCTAGTTCTTGTGATAAATTTCAGCAATATCAAGATGTGCAAAAAGAAAAATAAAAACACGAAACGCTGAATCTTTGCTGTGGCCACTTATCTAACCTGAATAGGTGGTGATACCTCATCTTTGTCACCGTACAACCCCATGAGAGTTGGTTTGTTGGGGCACCTAGCCCCAGAAGGGGCTTATTCCCGATCAAAACAAACTTCAGAGAACTTGGTGGTCTGCACATTTACATAGTCGTCTTCGTAGAGATCTGAGGCTGTAATGAGACGTAGGAAGGATTATTTCGTCTTGTCCATGAGGCAGATGGAGGGTAAGGAGGAGAGTGTCAGGACTCGATGCTATTGAATATAACTGTGTGGGAGGTGTGTGGGTATGTGGATTGGCGCGATTTGGTTGGCTGTTACATGGGTGCGCAGTTCGTGGGTATGTAGTTTGATAATGCGTTTTTAGAGAAATTTGTGGAGATTTCGGTTGAGTTTATTAAATTTAAGGGCTTAAGAAGAATTGATAACATTTAATTGGGGGGTCGAACACTATCATTAATATTTGTACCGTGTAGCTCCATGTAAGCCAAAAATATTTTTATCTATTCCCAAGGATCAAGAGAAGCCTGAAAGTTTACCGTTTTGACACCTGAGAGTTTCTGAGAAATATTACGGCAGTTGACTTCCAGAGAGTCTTTGAAAAATCAGAATCACATTGGCAACGGTGTATCGAATTCCAAGGAAACTATTTTGAAAAATTCTAATATCTGCAGGTTGGATTAATAAGTCCTTTTTAACAGTCTCATTACTTTACGGTCAATAAGCAAATGAATATCGTTATCATCTCATTTCTTCCGAGTTTAAATATTATTTTTAGCTACACTTTTTTTGTTTTTCTTTAGAGATGTAAAGAATCAAAACGTTTGTTTCTTCAAATCTTGATACAAATCATAATTAAATCCATTACTTGTTTCAGGGTAAGCATTAATTTATAAATATATTGGAACAGATGGCCCTTTTCCGATCGTTTGAGGCAAATAAGTATATTATGTCTAAATTTAACCAAAAAAAATAATTTATAAATCTCAATTATTGTTTAATTTTAGGTTCTGAGAAAAAAAAAATTATTAACACTTTTTTCCCTTGAGGGTGAAATGGTCATTGATTTCCACCTCAGCTCTAAACTGAGTAAATCTCATATGAATTGAGAGAATACTTAAATTTTATAATACTTTGTCCAGTTATAATTATCCTTTCACATACATCATCATGCGTGTATACATGGAACAGTAGTGAATATAACCATCACAAATATTTTATCTTAGACTGAAATTAAAATAGCAAGATTATATTCATAAAACCTATTGTATATAAATGGTTACATATATTAATTAAACTTCTCTAAATAAAACATATAAACGAAGTATAAAGATATTTATAAAACTTTTAAACAATTTTTCGAGATAAATTAATGAGCAAATTAATTATAGCTACTTATTACACTTTATGGAAAAAAGTTCAGCAAGTTCATTGTTTGAAAATAGTGTATTTTAGCTGGATTACAATTGAGGATTGAAAATCATGAGGCGGATCTACCTTATTCCCAATAGATTAAATATGGACATTATTTGGGCAATTTACCTTATTCTTTGAAAGGACATTTATCAACAATATTTATAATAATGGTAAGTAAACAGAACCTCGTGTATTAGTGGTTATGAATCAATTAAGATGAAATATAACTATTTCAAAATTATGACACTCTGTCTAGTAATTTACGACTGAATTTCACATTCTCTTCATAACAACCACTGTTCAGAACCTTCCTGTTATTTATATAAAACCACTACATTGCTATTTGATACTGCTGTTTTTAGGTTTAAGAAACATCGCATATAATGACATGTTTAGCATTTCCATCGTGAGCACTTCTTATTAGTATTTCCTATTTTTCTTGTTTTATAACTTGATTTTGTTGTACTATTTCATATCCTAGCTTTAACATTCCTCTTTAATGAGTAAATCTTCTTTCGTTTCAAGTTTTTTCGAACCTCATTCTCTCATTTTCTGTTGTTCCTCATCTTTTATACTACCCTCAAAAGATTGCTGTAATATATTAATTAAATTGCTGTAAAAAGTAACAATGAATTCGGAGACAGAGATAAGCAAATTAACATGCATGTCGAAGTAAACATATACTTTGCGGGCAGCACGGCCTTATTTGCAACTCATTCTCTAACTCTTAATACCCACTGGTTCAGCTGAGTAGAAAAGTAACTGTGCAATCTTTTAAATTTTCTCATACTATGTAAGCAAAAACTGAAATGTAATAGAAATTAAATTTAACCTGTGTTATCCTCGATATATTGAAGTGAGGACCAACTATTAAATAGGGCTACCAATCATCAGTTGGAAAATATCAATTGAAGTATTTATGAGTTATAACAGATAATAAACTAAGTTGGCTACACATGTTTTAGAGCAAGGGAAAATAACATTGTCTAAATAACAACAATGCTCTAGAATAGCAGGCTACAAAAACACTGGAACATTATCAACAATGTAGTAGAATAGCAGGATAAACATGTGGTACCAATAAAAATATCAGAAGATTACTCAACAAAACATTATTCAAGGAACTTTAAGTCACGAAGAAGGTGTTTGGAGATATAATAAAGAACTCCAACTCTAATGAAGGTTGGAGTTCATTCAAATATTATTCTTTCTCTCTATCGCTGATGCTTACAGGACAACCTGAGCTGCTACTTTCTAAACTCTGTTATGAAACCTTTCATTTACAAATTCATCAAGAAGCAACATTTATACGAGTTTCTCGAATAATATCTAAAAACTAATTTTAATACAATTTTCAATCCAATGGAATATGAATGCAATCATAGACATATCTTATACATTCCCAATATTGTGATCTAAAGAAAAAAAAATCCCACATTATTTTTTTTCCATATATTTAATATTTGCTTCTATTTTTTCAAGTATTGCAAATTATGGAGAAAACGCCCTTAATATCCGAGCTTCTAAATTCAAAAAGATAATGAGTTTTAAGACAGTGAGGTTTTAAATTTGTGTTTTTACTTCCGGTAAAATATTTCATTGAATCACCATTTCATTTTCAGATTTTAGGGATCCTAATACCCATTTTTCAGTCTTTAATAACAATTTTAAGCTTTCCGACTTCACCCCTTTGGATAATCGTTCCCAGAATTTTGCTAATTTTGCTTTTTAACTGGAAAGATCCAAAGAAAATCCGAAAGATTTGAAGATTTTTAATAAAATTTATTTTGATACACATGAACAACCTTTGATGTAAGAAGAAAAATGCTTTTCATAACTAGAAATTTGAAAAGAAGTTTATATGGTTCTCATAAAATAGCCTCCTTTTTAAAAATATCAGGCGGCCAAAAATTTTTTGTATACCATAACATTTAAATGTATGACAATAGTTAAACAATAATATTGGCGGACAAAATCTTGGAAAAGATTTCAATCAACTGAGAAATTCTCTTCAAAATTATAAGCAACTAAAAATTATGTGCCAAATTTTCAATACGACCATTAGACCTTGAAGCAATGGACTTTAAGGTGATCGATAAGAATTCTGGGAAAAATTCGTTGGAATTCTGCAGGCGCAAATAGAATCTCTGGAAAAGTATTAATAACCTCCAAAATTTCTGGCCTATTTTTGTAACAAATTTATCTAAAGAAATGTAACATTTTTCTCTTCCTGGTGATATCAAACTTGAGAAGAAAGTATAAGATAAATACACCTTTTATTGGAATTGGAATTTATCCTGTACCTTTTAATAGTTCTGGTTTTCCTCGATAAAGGAAAAAAACCCACCTGTATCAATTTCAGAAAGTTAAAGGCACAATGTAATGCCTTATTAAAGATCACAGCTGTAGATATTATTAAGGAATTTCAAACTCGAGTTTTTATCGCTTACAGTGTGGTTCTCTCGTAAAATAGAAAAATAATAAGATTATTACAACCAGCAAAATATGAAATGAAAATAATTTTACTTCAGGGTGGAAACAGCCATCGGATTATTTTTCGGATATATTTTGATTAATATCTTGTTGGAAGAAACAACATGCTATTCATTCCTTTGTGGAGAATATGATCGCCTTTTGATTTTCGGCATTAAAAACGGAAACGAAACATTTTGGAAATGAAAGAAAGTAATGATTTTTACTTCCAAAAGATTATTTTAAAAACTGGTAACCTTTATTTTATTGAAAAACAGCAAAAATTATTACAAAATTTGAAATCATTTTTTTCCAAAAGGGCGGAGGACGATAGGAGAAAAAGACAAGAGTGATGGTCAGCTCAGTCTATAGATTTAATCGATATATTTGTATTCCAGCGAAAAGACTAAGCCAATGAAACCATACAAGTATGTGAAAATTTTTTGCTTGGAATATGATTCTGTCTGCCTCTGTTCAAACTATGTTTGATAAAAAGTAAGCTTGTGGTAGATATCTTTTACTATGCAATTTTTTAATGTGACTTTAAAATCATATTACTTCAGATTCCTTCATTTGAAATCACAAAAAAAATGGGGGAGATGTAAAATAAGTTAAAATTAACAAATATATATAAAAATTATCTATTTATCCAGATAAAATTAATAAGAGATAAAAAGTTGCAAAAATATGGTATGAAGCTCATATAAAGTGTGTTTTCTAAATTTAAGATAAAAGATTTCAATACCGGATTATTTTCCCATCTAAATACCTCAGTAACACTTCAATACTCAGGTAAATAGAATCAATGTATTTCTGAATTTCTTTTTTTTCCAGTGAAAACAAGGGTAAAAAGACTTCATTCTGAGCAATTCAAAACTCCTTATACGCACCGAAGTGCAAAGCATACTGTTACTTATGGAACTAAATTTAAAAGCAAATAAAGATAGATTATGAAAAATAAAAATGTGGAAACAATCTGAAGTATAAGTTGAAACTTTGGAAAAGACTCAGTAAATTGGTTTTCCACTAGAGCTACCTGAAGGACTCTGAAAATTTCTTCCCAGATATTGAGAAAAAAAAAAAAGACCTAATATAGGGAACAGTCTTAAAGATATGCCCTCGAGGTTAAACTTTTTTCCCTCCTCTACTCTTCAAAATCTGCTTTCGTAACGATGCTAAAGTAAGTAGAAATTAAAAAGACTGAAGTGAATAGATGAGCAGGGAATATACTCTATACTTCTTTGCATGTGTATTGTGAAAATCAATGTTGTTCGTTTAAAATCTCACTTTGAAGTAGTAAAAGATGTTCTTCAGTGAAGTCTCTTAACTGTAATTGGAAATTTCAAATTCTTAATGGAGAAAAGAAGAGAATATGTGGTAATCATAACCATGTAAAAATATATTCTGACATTTCTCTTAAAATTCTTAAACACTTTTATGGCTAGATGAGAGAATATGTTCTTCGATTTGTTTTAATTCAATTAGTTTTTTAGATTAGTCCAATTTCATTATCAAGGACAATTTAATATGTCCTTAGAAAATCCGTTTTTTTTTCTTTTTTTTTTTTTAAATAGGGTGCAAATTTAATTCTTCATTTCTTCTCAGCCGAAACAGTTTCACATTTCTATGACGTGTTAGAAAACTTGTATCGTCCTTTTACCAATTATTTTTCATTCTTACTTTTGCATCTAAGAAGTATACAAAGAAACAATACTGCAACTGCGAAACATTTCTTCTTTGAGATTTTGACTGATCTAAATGTTTCAGAATTCTCTGAGCTAAAGCTACACATTTTTGGAATTATGTCTGCCTGCATAAAATGTTTTCTCGGAATATGTTCACATTTACAATTAACTACCAAAGAATTTTGCACCAACGCATGTTCTTTACTAAAACTACTAAAAAAAGCTGCAAAATTCAATGGATTGGTGAACAACATCAACGTTTCGAAGCTGTAGAAACTGCTTCATCTAATGAGACATTTTGTGTTTCTTTTTTATGAGAATGCTGCCAAAGAACTACAGAATTTGTTTGTATGCTATATGAATTTACTCTTCGTAAATTCATATAGTAAATTAATTCATATAGTAATTAAAATTCATATAGTAAAAATATTACAATTGCATATGTTTCTTGGACGTTCAACAAGGCAGAAAGGGCATAATAGACCGCAGAGCAAGGATATCTGCCTTTGGTTTTACCACTTAATAAATTTTCTACATTACCGTTCAAGCTCCATATTTGTTGACGATCACCATTCTTCATTTTGGTTATACGGTCTAAAGATGCATATAAGTAATCTGTCTGTAATACGGTTTCTTATCACGGATTCTGATAGGCTTTGACAGTTTCATAAGATGTTGAGACTGTAAAAACATATTGTCATCACAATAATATATATCTGGAAGCAAATACAAGACTACTAATTTTCTTTCTATGCATCTGTTGACAAAACGTTGAAAGGTATATATCGATTCTAATTATTTATCCATAAGAATAGGTTAAATATCTCAATAAGTCATATGAAAGAAATAACGTCAGGTAGGATAATACAGCTTGCGAATGTTGTATATTGTGAAATATGACAGAGTATTTGTAAATTTTGTTGTCCAGAGCGGGGTGACAACTGTTAACAGTTAATCCCACAATTTTGCGGAAAGAAATTCCATAGCATTTTTGAGATGCTTCAGCAGAGGGTCATTCATGGTTTGCCAAGTCTTTGGAACATGCTGTCAAAAAAAATCTTTCTAACTCAAAGGCCTCTAAAGCAGTAACATTTCCTCTTGAAGAAATATTGTTGAACGTTCCAAAATGATGACATCCAAAGTAACCAATGATTCCAAAGTAACGTCCAAAAGTTATGATATGCATTTCTCTCGAAACCGGCAGTTCAACTTTTATTGTCGTATGATGTATATCAAAGAATTATATCATTTTCAAAAAATTGCTATACTGAAAGATTCAATAAAATAAGACTGTTTCAATATGATATATCGATGATATTCAATATGATATATCGACGATATTCAATATGATATATCGACGATAGGAACTAATAGTTATTGTCCCTATTTTAACATTTGTCATGTTTGCGTGTAATATTGCATAACAAGAAACTGCGCCATTGCATTCCTCCAATGTTTACAAAACAGAAAAAGCTCAGGATACGACACTTTTTCATCTGAATCACGATGAGAGACTGAGTAAGTACGCAGCCCATCTATTTTCTTGCGCAGGGTAAGCCTAACAAATCACTCAATTGCTTGGCAACTCTCATCATTGACAAAGAAGAGAAAGATAGAGGGAAAATGAATGGAATAGGGGTTGCAAACATCGAGTCAGTACTTTATGCACCAGGAGATGTTTCAAGCAGAATGCTAATAATAAATATCAAACAAATTCTGCTCCCTACAAAATTATTCGTAAACTATTATTTGTAACATACGATAGTGAGCACAAAGCAGTTACTCGATGTCAAACAAGAGGTGTAGTTAATGTCATATGAATAAAGTTTTTCCATAATTCTTCAAAAGAACTAGATGGGATTGAAACTGTAGACACAGTGAGGATAAGAAATAGATAAATAATATGGGAAGGGAAAATGGATTATTGTGGGAATAGATTTCTGCCAACAATTTTTAAGATGAGGAGGATTCTGAACACAAAGTTCCTATCGCTCGATCCCGAAATCAAAAAATAGTCGCACATTCCTAAACAGTTGATGCGGTTGTTCTAAAAGCGGTTAAACGCCACATTTGGAATAAATAAAACTTCTGAACTTATTTCTTGTTCTATACGTAGGAATTCCGAAAGTAGATGCATTTACGCTATTTTTTTATTTTTTTTTTATGCAATTAATTTTATTTTACACTAAAACAATATATGTACAGCAATTTTTTTTAAAAAAATTCGTTTTAAATGGTTTTAGAAGCTTTATGAAACTATTTGATATATTTTATCAAAATTTAAGCTTTTGCTTTAATCCTTATGTATTTTTCAGTATGAACTTTGTCTTTCAAGAGAGAATGTGAGCGTATCTTTCATTTTTGTATTTACTTTTTGAAATAAATAAAATTGTTCTCTAAAATTGATTTAAATCTTGAAATTCCGGGTATTGAAATCTTGTGGTGAGGTAAGCCTCTAAACATCTTTAACGTCTATCACCCTCCTAATCATAAAAACTTGGCTGAAAATGTTTCCAACTTTATGGATAAGAAATCTATCATTATCGGGAACCTTAATGCAAAACATACTATTTGGGGCTGTAGTAGTGATACCGACAGAGGCATTGATGTCATTCAAATGATGGATGACGATGAATTTATAATCCTCAAAGATGGTACTCATACACATTCTTCCATCAGTTATAATACCTCTTAGGCCTTGAATATTGCCATGACCAGTGCAGAATTAGTTCCCCAGTGTTCCTGGTGTGTGCTAGATAACATTGGATGTGACCACTTACCAATACTTATAGAACTAAAAAAAAAGCAAAAGACCTTTCATTCCAAAGAAACCTTCTGGTCTTCAACAAGGCTTTTAGCGATTCCGTAGATAAGGAAATTTCAGCAGTACCCATGACGGGGAATCTTAATAATGATTGGAACAATTTCAAGAATATTATCCTTAAATATGAGAAGGCATACATTTCTAGAGGTAATGTGAAGCGCTATGTTTTTTGTTACTCCAAAAATACCACCGAACTCTTGGAAGAGTCTCTTGGAAAAAAGAAAAAGCCTACTTGAGGCCTCTGGGCCTATAGAAAATAACATAAGAACTGCTATCAATAAAATTAATGCAGAGATCTAACTAACTTATGCTCACCTTGAAAGATCCAGATGAAATGAATTGTGCAGTAAAATTGATCCTAGAACTCCAAACACTAAACTTTCGAAAATCATCAAGGGTATCTGTCAGGAAGAGATTCAAAATGAAGAATGCATTTCAGTCAGGAACACCGATGGACAAATCTTTCCTACAAATCAGCGGCCAATAGCCTTGCCTCACTATCGATTGACTGGCAGCTTCATTTTGTAAACGAAGACAAACTCCTTTTAAGTAAAGCCTTAAAAGAAAATCGTTCCTTAAAAGAAAATCGCTCCTTAAAAGAAATATCGTTCACGGCTGTCGTAGCACTAATTTGGGTGACCCTACTCTAACAAAACAATTTTCTATGAGATAATTACTTATCGCATTGATCTCAACTAGTATCATGGCCCAGATGGACTTTCTGGCAGTTTGCTTGAATACCTTTCGATTATGGGAAAACAAAGGCTTATTGACTTTTTCAACTTATCATGGAAAAACGGACGCTTACCACAGGAATGGAAAAAGCCATCATTATTCCAATTAAAAAGCTCAACATTCTTGCTCCTATAAGGATTTTAGACCACCAGCACTTACATGTACAACTAGAAAGGTAATGAAGAAAAGTATCCTAATTCGACTACAATTCTTCCTAAACCAAAACAATCTTATGCTTTGTGAGCAATATGGCTTTCGAAGGGATCACAGTACCATTGACCAAGTTCTTTATTTTGCACAGACAATCAGAGATGCTCATAACCGCAAGTCAACGCATCATACCATGGCTGCTTTTTTATATCTTACAAAAGCCTTCAATCGAGTCTAGAAACACAAATTAATCATTAAGATGCATAATAGCTTCAACATCCGAGACAATACTTTGACATGGATCTCAGATTATCTACAGAGAAAAAGGCACTTTCAAACATTTTTCATCTTAACCAAGGTGTCCCCCAGGGTACATTGCTAAATCCAACACTATTGAAACTGATTTCACTCCAACATGATATACATTCCAGTGGATCCCATTTCATGTGGATCTACGTGGTAACGAAATAGCAGACAGACTTGCAAAGAAAGGAAGCAGCTTAGTGACTTCATCTTCTGCTGAGCTTACATATTTAGAATTCTTCTCTCAGGCGAAATCCCTAAATAAGAATTGGATGGTACACCCTACTCATGATTGGTATAGGGCCAATAAACCTGACCAGTCCTTAAATCTTCCTTGTGATAGAAAAACCAACACTTGCCTGTCGCCTTTATGTAGCCACCTTAAATGTCTTTTCTTTTCTCAGAGTGAAAAATCTTACCCTCTTTGCCCGAAATGCTGCCAACATCGGGCTTGTGCTGAACATATTCTAGACTGTTTAGCACTTCTTTGGGGATAAATTTATTCCGCTCCTTTCCTCGTTTTTGACTTTCTTCTTGTCAACGAATATTTGGAATTGTCTTGACTAAGCCAGGCCATGGAGATTAGCAACTACAACACATTTTACAAAGTTTTTAATTAACAAAAGCTTTTATAAAATCCAAGACAACGAATGTATCAAGATTATTCTATTAATATGCAAGAAGATACTACAAAGACATTTGATTAAAATTTCCAAAATCAAATTCTAAATAGAATTAATTCAATTTATCCATTTTCTCAAAAGTAGTTGTTTTCTAACCATTTAAATTAAAGTAAAAGAAGAGCTTCTGGTCTAATTTCAGTCCGTCATTAAGATGCAGTGTCGTTAAAATCACAGCTTTAGAAAAATACTTGCTCTGTTTACAAATCGATAAGATCTCAGAGAACAATATAATCTTTGCATAGAAGAATATTTTTTTTCCTAACAATACAAACTTTAATCTGTTATTTTGGTCTTCTTTTCAATTACGAATTCGTCCCGAGGGACGTATTTATGTTTTAAACAAAGATACAATTTTATTTAATAATGAGAAAGAAATGGAATGGATTAATACGAAAAAAAAGCAGAAATTTAAGAAATTAATATTTCATTTATTTTTATGAAAGATTTATACATACAGGATGATTGGTAAAATCCATTTAAGCCCTTTATGTTTAAAACGGCATTTCATATAGCCAAGGATATAATGTTTACCCATAGTAAAGGAGCCATTCAGAATTTACTGAGATAGGTTAAGGCCCACTTAGTGCCGAAATAAAAAAAAAATTAAAAAATAACCCAAATAATAAAGGTGATCGACCAAAAAAGTGAAAGAAAAAATACTACTAATAAAAAAGACAAGGGAAAATTCCGTGCAGTTTTCAGTAAAATAGGCAAAAACAATTGCGATTAAAATTATGAGCAATTCGTGACTTGAAAAAGTATTTGTCTGAAATAGAATTTTTTTTATTCAAGTAGTATACAGTTTTTTATGATTTAAGCAATGCTGAATTTAAATTTAAGCAATCGAGGATAAAGTTTCAAATCTTTGGATGAAGAATTCTACGAAAAGTTTATATTTTGAAACTCAAATATATCTGTCAATTTTGAAGAATTCTGCGAAACGTTTTCATGTGCACATTATTCTAATTGGAATTTTCCGTTTTTTTTTTGTTTTTTTTTAAATTTCCTTTTTTGTTGCTAGGGACGCTATAACCTGCCTCAATAAATACAGCATTTTCACTTTATTATAGTTAAGCATTATTTTCCTGACTATTCGAGATGCCATTTTGAATTTAAAGGGCTTAAAAGATCATTACCGATCACCCTGTATAAATTAATTCCTTTTTGAATTCATATGGAAATTTGAAATATCTGCTTTGTTAAACGCCTGATTTGAACCAGTTCGAATTCAAGGATTGTTCTTTGTACTCAACAATTGGCAGGATGATATCAGATAGGATTCCGTGCTAAGGACGAGCTTTCGTTGGTCAAAGTGAAAATATTCACAACAGTTTTCAACTATAGATTTGCTTCATAACAAAGGTTTTTCAACTTTTAACAAACTTTCTATGCACGTTTTAATTAGGGGTAATACAAATGTATATCTCTTTAGTTCATTCATTGTATAAGCAGATATCTTTAAGTGAGGATTATTTTTTTCTTAATATGAATTTATTTATATTTACTATCTGTTTTTAATAATTTTTAATTTTTTTATTGAATGTTTGCAATTTTTTTCCTGGACCTCTCAATTTCATAGGATTTTCGGATCACAAGAAATCAGTATTTATTCGAAAATCAGCCTTTCACAAGAACAAATTACAGTTTTTAATTTCTGGAGGTGATATTTGATAAAGTCTAAAAGCCGTATTCAATATTATTACATTAAATTTTCGTTAATTCAAATTTAATTTCAAGTTTTGAAATTCGGATTCCTCTTTCACGTTCAAATTGAGATCATTTATGCAGTATTAGTCAAAAAAAAGATCATGTTTAAGGCTTTAGAAAATAATATATTCCACAGTTGTCAGAATGTTTCTGACAACTTTGTCTGAAACAGAGTCTATTTTAAGTCTATTTACAGTCTATTAAGTCTATTATTATTTTAAGTCTACTGTCTATTTACAGTCTATTTTAAATTATTAAAATTTACTGTCTATTATAAACTTCTGAATCTAATTTAAATTCCGCGTTTCCATACGACAATTCCGCGTTTATGGAAATAATGTAAACATAGTTACATTTAAATAATAATTAGCCAAATTTTGAACTTTTATCACATTTGGAGTGATGCCTTTTTAATCTCTTATTTTATTTGAAGATTTTTGTAAGCGCTTTGCTCACTCAAACTTCCTTCATTTTTAATAGAACTTCACCCTGGCATACGTAATTTATTTACCAACATCAAATTATAGCTGATGCACATGCTCAAAGACCGACTCTTCTCGAACTTGGAAAACAATTCAGTATTTCGTATTTGAAATACCAAAGTTCTTGAAAAGACTATTTGATCAAGGAGGAGTGACCGAAGTCCGAAAGTCCTCGTTCTGCGCTTTGTCCTTTCGACAGGAACGTCAAATGTCATTTACGTGTCAATCCCCACCTGACAGTCGTAGATACTGAGCGCACGCTTTGTGATTTCCGTAACTCAATAAGATGTCTATCAAGTGTAAGCTTCAAACACTTTGATTGAATGGAAGATGCCTTCTCAAGATAATTGTGATCTCCAAGATGGAGCACATGGAAGGTGCATGGCATCTGGATTCAAAAAGATTCGAAACATTCCATTGGAGTGAAGAAAATAAATATAACGGATGAGATACAGTGGCTTCGACGTCCCCAAGGCACTTGTTTAGACCCCAAATACCAGACTCCAATACCGCAGCAGGGAATGCAATGGTTTGGAGATGAGTCTCCCGCCTTGGCATTGGATAAAACATAAACCCTGATTACAAAAAAAAAGTATATTTTTGCTTCTTTAATGTAAAATTTTCTGTATTTATATTCCGAATGATATCTTTTTGAATTTCATTGCGAGTTTTTATTTGGAAATTCATGGGTTCTTTCACCTAACGTTTTATTTACTTTTAAATAAGGGGTATGAAGCTTGGGCTCATTCACAAAAATTTCTAGCCCAGTGTATATCAGCAATAGGGCTCCTCTAAAATTTCACCTGAAACGCTCCATTCCTTTGCAACCCTGCGAAACCACACAATTAACAGAAGAAAAGAAGTTGCGGGAAGAGAGAGAGTACATTTGGTTCCTTAAACCCCTGTCTCTCACATTGCATTTGATATTCAGGCCCATGAGGCTACATTAAATGCATTTGGCGGAGAAAGATGCCTCATCTACGACAACCGAAATTCGCTACTCCAGCAGAAATTCCTTTTGTTTGGCGCAGATTACGTGTCTGAGGAATTTAATAGAATCAGGAAGAAATTGAAGAGGACATTTCGCTTCAAAAACGAGCAAAATGAAATAGAAATTTCCCTCTGTCCGTCCTAGGAATATTAAGAAAGGCAGGGAAACTATATTGATGATATTGTGCATGCATTCAAGACTAGATAAGATATTAAAATGCTTTGTGGGAATTGTTTGTCATTCCTTTGATTTTGTTTGACTTGGATTTGTTAGATATTTTATTTTTGCGCTGCTGCAGTAAAATCAACCCATAAATGGCCAGTGCCCTATACACAATTATATTTGATTTTGGTGACTAAATCTAACTTATCTCATTTCTTCTTTTTCAGGGGGGGGGGACTTCTTTTAAGAAGGCAGTAGCTTTTTTTTTCTCATAACAATTTTTAACCTGTTCATGCCCATGTTTCCGAAGTTTTGAAATCAAAATGTAATCAGTTTGAAATATTTTTCTTACTTTATTGGTTTATCTGCAAGATAATGAAAAGAGTGTGAGAGTGTGGAAATATTATTTTATGATAAGAATGATGAATTTTATTGATAAGAATGATGGATATGATTATTTGAAGCCAAATTGCATTTTATTGTCTTATAAATGGATATTTATTTATATAAAGGCTGTTATCCATTTTTTATAAATGGCATTAATATCAAGAGTTAATTATTGTTATTTATGATTCATTACATTTAATTACTTGATTTAAAATGTATAATAATTTATCTTATTCCATGCAATATGAGTAATGATATTTATTAAGAATTATAAATGCAAATATATATATATATATAAATTATTCCATAATTTCAACTTTGAGAGTAACAAATTAATATTTTATGTAAGGGAAAATGCTATCGAGAACATTTTAAAAACATTAAAATGTATTTCAGCTAAAATTATGGTGCAGATGCATCCCATAATGCTTCTCCTCTATTGGGAGGTTCAAACAACTTCGACACTTACTTTGGGGACAATTCATTAAATTGAATGAAACAGGAATAAATATTAAATTACTGTAATAAGTGTAAAAAAATCAGCGGAGTTTATTTTAACTAAAACAGTTTTGCTCTTATTTAAATTTACGATTTGCTATTCTAAATATTTAGACATGGTGAATTTTAATATCCTTCTACTTTAGTTTTAATCTAAATAATATAACTTGAGAATATATTTATATAAATATAACCAAAAAGACTAAATTTTTGTTCACGATAGAAATTTCATCTTTTCAGTAGAAATTCTTCAAAATTCTTTCACTATTGTTATGAAGCACTAGTATATAAATTAAAATTGCATTACAAGCATAAATCAAAACAGTGTGCATACGATGTAACACTCAAGTAAATATAACTGCAACCAAGAACTGTTTAATAAAATGTATTGAAAATGAATGAATGAATGAAGATGAGGGAAAGAGAAATATTTAGAGAAGGTGCGATTTTCGCCTTTTTGGTAATGTAAAACATCTTTTTAAAATTGAAATTTCTTTTGGGAAACTATTTTCCTGAACATAAAATTATAACTTTGCTGATCTCTTTCATTGATCTACGAATATTTGAATTCACTGCTTAAAATCGTTAGTTTCATATGTGCTGTAAAATCATATCTCAGCTATAGTTAAAAATTTAATAAGTAATTTTTATTAATTATTAGTATTAAAGGTAAAACATATTTTAGTGAACATAAATTGTTATTTTTAAAAACTTTTAATATTTAAAAATTCTTTAGCGTAACAGATTGTTGACGTTTTAGTTAAGAAAAAATGTAACTAAAGTGTAAAATTTTGTTTATTCTAATAATTTTTATAAAACAAACTTTTGCCTGAATCTTTGAAATAGGGTTGAAGTTTGAGGCTGGATTTTAATATCACATGAGCCATTAAAATAGATTGAAATAGCAGCAACAACCGATTTGATATATAATAACTTTAATCTGTGTTGTGCATTTTTTTAAACTTTTAAACTGTTCAAAGTTTGTTCAAGGATACTCAACTATAAAAAATCCCATAAACAAGTTTTGGGAACATTTATTTAATATTTCATAATACAAATCAAGAAAATAAATTCATTTTAATCAATAAATATTAAGTAATTAATTTCATTGATAACTGGACATAGAATTTAACTAAAATGGATCCGAATGAATTCAAATGAAACAAATGCTCGTAAATCGACCTACTGGGATAAAGTATGTCTCAAAACTTGTTCCATCCTAAACATAGTTACAGAGCAGGAAATAAATCCTATTTATTTCAAATAAAATGATACAAAGAATCCATTTCGTATTTGCATAATGATAGTATTTATATTTGAATAATTTTTCTGTAATTGTATTTTTCAATTCGGAAACTGGGATTAATAATAATTCATTCCTTTTGAATTCATCAGATTTGAAGAAAACGCATTTACATCATGCTTTTTTTATATCCCATGATTTGCTTTAATATAAAAGCACGTGCCTCAGTTTTGAATCATTAATGTCATTTTGAAACATTTTACTTTGGAATGCAGCTAGAGAGAGGAGATTAAAGCTCCTT
Source organism: Argiope bruennichi (assembly GCF_947563725.1). Classification (NCBI taxonomy): domain Eukaryota; kingdom Metazoa; phylum Arthropoda; class Arachnida; order Araneae; family Araneidae; genus Argiope; species Argiope bruennichi. The sequence continues at coordinate 149,677,951 of NC_079151.1, forward strand.
TTAAAACGATATCGCTTTTTTAAATATTATAATGTTACTGAAGTTTGAGAGTTTATTAATGTTTGAGTCAATGACAATGTACTAAGATGCCGACGCAAGTGAATTTGGTGGGAAATGTTGACCTACCGTATCTGGGGAAACATCAGATTGGCCTTAACGGTCAATATATAGAATGATGATGAATATACAAAGGTGAAAAGGAAAGGCTTTCTTTATAATTTCAATAAGGTCAAATTCGAAATCTATCGACGAAAGAATTGCAGTTGCACTTATGGAGCAACAAAACAAAAATATAGATGACAGTTAAATAAAATGCGACCTCTTCCTCCCCCTCCCCTAAATGGTAGTTATAACTTCCGAAAAGTCTAGGTAAATCCGTTTCGATTTCCTCGGTGTTACCAACAAATTATATAAAAAAGAAATCTTCCATATAAAGCGATAACAAAAGGAATTATGGTTTGTAATAATAAACATATCTTTAAAGTAAGCCGTCGAGACTGAACGCTTTTTCTAATTCGAACCTTTTCTTGCTTTCACAACGGAGTTAATGCGATTACGGATGAAGAAGCGATATGCAGAGTTTTGTGGTATGACGCAATCTATTTGGTTGCAGCAGAATTCCCTTTAGAATAGAAAGTGTCTTTACGTCTGTTTTTGAATTTCATTTGAAATAGTGTATTAATTTTCAAATGTATGATGTAAAATGATATTTTGCGACTTTAAGGCATTGATCATATGAATCTTTGTATAAAAATGTCCGTCAGCACATGAAAAAATATTGTAAAAAAAACCATATATCGTAATTTACGTAAAAGAAAGATTTTAGACTATAAATGCTGATATTTAATTTTAAATTTCTTGGAAAATATGGTTTTATGTTTGTAAAGAATTTGAAGAAGAAAATCATTAACAAAATTGCTTTGAAGATTCAGAAGTCCAACTATAACACTGCTATTTTCGAAATATCCTCAAACTTTTCAGAAATGCTACAAATTGAGCTAAAACATGTCGTTCCCCCTTAAATAAGCAAAACACACCGAGCGGTCCAATAATAAATTTTATTCACGCTCGATTCAAACATGCACAGGGCAAACATGTGGCCCTTGATGACAGGAATCCATGACTTCCGTGATGGGGAGAAGATGCCAAACTTTGAACAGTGTGTGAGTGCTGAATTTCTTGCGGACATAGAAACATTTCTGCTGGAACTTTAAACATTATTATTATAAATTCAGTTTATGATAAAGCAATAATTAGTATCTTTGGAGTTAATGAGTGGCAATGAATCTCAAGAATTGCAGAGTGCTGAAGGCGATGAAAGCTTCTTGATGAGCGACGAATAAAGAAATTGTCATTGCCAAAAAAATTATGAAAATCATCTCGAAAAAATTGTTGCCAAGATTGCATACTTTATTGCGTTATGCATCTGTTTGATTTGATGAGATGCAAGCAACCCATATTTTGAAGACCAGGTTCTAAATGTTCCATCGCGATATTGCATCAGATCATAGATAACTCTGAGTACCGAATAATTTTTTAAAACATCACATTCCAATATTTTCACATTCATCTTATTGACTTCTATTTGGCTCATACGATATTTCCCTTTTTCTTATATAACTAATCTGCTGAATAGAAGATAACACCAACCTGCAAAAAAAAAATTGTTTGTAAAATTTTAATTGATTTATATCAGCAATGATGATGTCATTCCAAAATGCAAACTAAATTGTATGTAAAACGTAATGATTTTTTACAAATGACGATGAAAAAATTAACAAAATGCAGTATAATGCATACAGTTGCAACTGTAGTTACTATTAACTAAACACAATAATGCTGTTCATTTACAATATTATGATAACTTTTGTGTTTTTCTTGAAGTCAAGAAGCTTCTTTTTCGGGTTTTTCGTTTATGGTCCACATCACTGTCTCTTTTTAAAGACCAACAGTAATCGGTCATCATGTTTAACATCCCACCGTCCTTGATATCTGCGTTCCATCTCCTTTATATCCTGGTGGAATCTTTCACCTTGCTCGTCACTCATTTTTCCTAAATTGTCTGGGAAGTATTCCAAATGTGAGTGAAGGAAGTGAATTTTAATGCTCATATTGCACCCCAAAAGATGATAAGTACGTTATATCTCAGTTACAAGTTCTTTGTAATTTTCTTTTCTCTCATTTCCCCAAAAACCTTCTACAACATCTTTAAATGCAACCCAAGCCTGTTTCTCTCTATTTGTCATACATTGTTCAAAATTGGAATCTTTAACTAATTTCTTTATTTGTGTTCCATCAAATACACCTTCTTTAATTTTAGCGCTAGACAATTTTGGGAACTTCGATATAAGATACTCAAAACATTTTCCACCTTTTTCCAAAGCTTTCACAAACTGCTTTATGAGTCCCAATTTTATGTGAAGTGGGGGCAATAAAATATTTTGTGGATCTATTAAATATTCATTTAAAATATTCTTCTTACCAGAAATCCATTCTTGTCTCCTCGGCCATATCTTTTTTATCCAATGACTTTCTCTGTCCCTGCTATCCCATTCACAAATAAAGCACGGAAATTTAGTAAATCCACGTTGTTGCCCGAGAAGCAGACCTATAACCTTTAAGTCACCACATATTGCCCACTTGTGTTCAGTGTATTTTATTTTAGTGAGAAGCATCTCCATACTTTCATATGTTTCTTTCATGAAAACGGAATGTGCAACTGGAACTGATGCAAGTTTAGATTCGTTATGCAATAAAACTGCTTTTAGACTCCTCCTTGTGGAATCTATAAATAGTCACCAATCATTCGGATTATAAGGAATATTATATATAATTCATGTAACAAACCAGGTATATCAGCACAATAAACCAAGAAATCAGATTTGAAAAATGATAAAAATTGCTTTTCTCGATTCCTGTACCAACTAAACGACGTATGTGTCGTTAATAAATTTTTCTCTTTTAACCGAGAGCCTAATAATTCTGCATTTTCTTTAGTTAAACCTAAATCACGAATTAAGTCATTTAATACGACTTTATTAAATTTTTCAGGTACTTCATTTTTCACTGTGAAATCCAACTGGCATCTATGTTTTGAATTTTAAAATAAAAGGTTTTTTTTAAATACAATTATAAGTATTTATTCAATATAAATGTATTATTTAATTTCAATGAAGTAAGAGGTTTTCGGAATTTATTTAAACAAATAAACATACATACTTTATTAATTTATCCTATCCAAATCTCTAAAAATCTGTGTATTTTTACTTATTTAAAAAATTTACTTTTCAAAAAAACTGTACGTGATACGTAAAAACTGATATTATTTTTGAAATAAGCATGCGAAAATACATAAAAAACAACTATTACTTTTAAAACAAGAAATTGTTGCAGGCTGATGTAATCATCGACTTCCAAAGAAGAAGGCAGCTGATGCGAAGGTAGTGGAATGTAGAATGTGGCAAAAGGAAACAACTTGCAATATGTTTTTACATCTTTGCATATGCAATGACAAATCTTTACACAGGAAAGCTACTTCGGAAGAAATACCAAATTAATAATTGTTTATTTGTCTTCAGTCTTCAAATTATTTCCAGTTTCTCCAAAGCATATTAATACTTGTACAGTCCACGTTCCCTCACAGGAAAATATTGACACTGTTGGAAGGTAAGAAAACATTAGGAATCTTATGAATTTGGTGATCGTTATTGCAAACTATAGAGAAAGGAAAAATCTTATTACTAATAAGCTGGAACGTGTTTATTTGTGCCTCTCTGTATGTATATTAGCCTACTACAGGAGAAACAGTTGTATCGAGCCTGCTAAATTTGGCTTAGAATGGAGAGTGGTAATGTGTAGCTTTTATCGATTTCTTTTTGAATTTTTATTAATTAATAACTAAACAATATTTGAAAGTTTTTTTGGAAAAAAAAATCAAGAAATAGTATAAGTATGAAAAAATTTCGTATCTTTTACATATTAAAAACTAGCGTTTTTAGTAATGACAATTAAATTGCCTGGTTATTTCCCCCTTTATTTTGTAAAATATTCAATATGTATTTTTCTCCAGAAATTTCAAATATATAATTCATTATTGCAATGAAACTCAAAACTTCTTCACTATTTCAACTAATATTTCCTAGGCAATTTCTTCCAGTGGTTAGGCAATGGAAGAATGTCTTTATTTAACGTATGTGTAATTGTATCATGATTTTAAAAAAAAGAATTGACAGTACCAGAAAAGACTTAAAAATTAGAAACGATATTCCCATTTTTAATTGCGTAGCAATTTAATGGGAATTTACTCTAATAGAAAGATTCGTTTACACAACACAAAGGGCAAATGTAAGAATATGAAAATAATTATTTCTTTAAAAAAAATTTCTAAGCGAATAATAATTATTATATGCTCTATAATTATTATTCATATGCTTTTACTGAAATGAAATATGAATTATATCCCCAGAGAGTATATTGGTCACAAAAAGCAGTGAGTATAGAATAAAATAGGTCGAATTATGTCCTTTTAAATGTTATAGTTAAATCAGGATGAAACATTTCCTTTTAAGTCCTTTAATCAATATATTAAAACATAGACTATTGTGACTAGAACACATTTTTATAATTAGCTTTTCTGTCCTGATTTAGAACTTCTAAATTTCTGAAAGTTAACTTTACTTACCATTTTTTAAATTCAGTTTCTTTTTTTTTTTTTTTTGAGGGGGGGGGTGATATTTATCTAGAATAACATAGCAGATTTGGAGCCTTACAGATTGCATCTCTTGGATATGTGTAGTATAAATGTGTCGTATTTGATAAGAATGAAGTACTAATATATATGAAAACATATCCTATATATATATGCTGTTTGCTGAAAAGGCGCTGTTTTCTTCAGTTTTGGATAAGAATTGAGAAAAAAAGATTGATATGGAATGAAACAAGAATGAAAAAAAAATGCGGTGCAATGTCGCAAACGGAAATCTGGTGGGAATATTCATAGTTGTCTAAATGCTTTCACTTCTTAACAACCCAATTCCTAATATGCGCAAAAAGTCTGTTTTTGCCATCAAACCGATTTTGGAAAGAAACACAAAATTTTGCTTCCTTATTTGTGAATGGCTTCGATTGAATAGTGTTTAGAATGGGAAACTTATTTTTTCAGTCTCACTAAAACAGATTTATTTTTCAAATTTCATGGAAAAATATTCGAAATCTCTTTAAAACTCAGAATATTAAAAAGAAAAGGTGATTAAAATTTTTCATAAAAATAAAAAAATAAAAAAAAAAATTTTTTTTCGAAAAATTGACAATAATTTTGTTAGCGACACTATTCATTCAAAAAATGTTTAATATTTGTCTACACTGATAGGAAAATAAATATAACAATGAAACTACCAACCAGCAGGGATATTATTGTATTATTGTAGTTGAAATAGTATTCTCTATTGGGCAAACATTAAACTTTGTATAAGTCAAGATGGATCATGACTGTTGTCTAATGCTTTAGTGCTGGAAATCCTCGCGGTTCGACTCTTTTTTTCAAATTCTAGTTAGAATTTAATTAATTGTAATGAAGCTGAATGGTGAGATTTTGTTCGGTAACTTTCCAAAATATTATTGAGCAAAAATGAATTTTAGACAGTTTCAAAATTTAAATAAATGCCTATTTAATGACATGAAATAAAATTTTCCCTGAATTTTGACAGTTAAAAGTTTTGAAAAATAGATTTCATTGTTACCGTGAAATTCAAACCATTTTCATTATTTCATAAATATTGATTCCCATGATTTTCCTTCTTATTGAAAGCTAAAAATGTATGAATCTGTTTAATATATGTGTAGTTTACAAAATAATACCGAAGAAAAATTGCAATATAGTAATATTTAGGAAATTTGTGGACAAAACATTTATGATTTTAGCCGATCTGTGTTCAGATGCTGGTCTGCATTATTATTCAAATACGCAAAAACACAGAAACAACTACGGCGATTGAAATATTATCTTGCAATTTTGCGGAATGAGGAGCATACAATGATATCTGTACGATTTAACTGAAATGAAATATAACCAATATTCTTGGGGAACCAACTAGTCGCCAGTAGCGACTAGTGTAATTTAAAAATATCAAGACTGGAGTTATTTTTTTCGTCGTCGGTCACAATTCATTCGCTAGTACAAATGGAAAGAAAAGGAAATAAGGAATTTGGAGCAGCAGTAGGATAGAAGGCAAAAATTATTTGAGTGAAAGGAACATTTCTTTGGTATTTTATTATTTTGATAATGATATCTATTTTAACATTTGACATCATATTGTGTATTTCGCTCCTAGCAGGAGAGTATTCAGATATAACGATTTCTTGGAACATTTCTTTATTTTTCTTCTTTGGGGATCAACTTCTGAAAGAGGTGCACATTTCGGTCTTTGGGCATCGGAATAATTTCTTCTCTTTCTGGGAGAATACAAAACGTATTCCTGAGGATAAATGGTCCACTAAAATTCGTCTTAGATTGTATGAGACCAGAATTTTCTATGATAGATTTTTAACACATCCATTTTCTTTTTTTCTTTTTGTAATCTGCTTGGTATCATATTGTGCATTTCGCTCAGAGTAGGAGAGCTATGCCTAGTGAGTGACTGCTTGGAAGCATTCTAAAGAGCAAGGACAATAATTATGCGGAGGATGTTTATTACTTTCATAAGAATAAAATATTTAAAATAATAGTAAACAACTGATAGAGACAAATTGTAGATAAAGCTTTACAACTATCTATTTACTTTTAGCGATACCTCCAAGCATTGGCAGTTATGCCCAGAAAACTTTGAAGATTAAATATTAATTTTTATGGAAAGGTTTAAAAACAAATATTAAGTGATTTTGTGAATCGTGTTATTGCTAACTTATTTTAGCAATGGAGACAAGCAATAGAGTATCAGTTATAAAAATGTTGAGACTTAAATTGCAGTTTCTGACGATCAGTGTGGATTTCATTAGTTCAATGTATCCACATAGTTCAAAAGGGCATAAGTACATTTTATGTCTAGTTGATCAGTGTATCATTTACTAGTTTTAGTAATAAAGCAACTGACAAGATACAGTTAAGTACTTTCTCCTGGGAGAGTATACTCAAAGTTATAGTATCACATAATAGACAAACATTCATTTCGAATTGGCATGGAAGTTCGAAGAAAACACTGAACAAAAAATAAATAAAACGAGGAAAAAACGAACATTAAGAAGTGTCTTAACTGTTAGCGGTTTCAGCAGAATTGTTAATTGTTAAAGCTGCCTAAGAAAAACACCGTTTTCTTTCGCTTTTTATATTAAAATAGAAAAACGATATCCCACCCGTAAAATATTCAAACTTGCTTTATTCCATCTTGGGATTAATCTACAAGTTGCCATCTACAAAATGAGACAGCAAAAAATATTTCTTAAATAACGTTGCCATTCTAAAATAAATAAATAAATAAAATAAAATATTAATACATTTTCAACATCCTCCCACCTTTTGATTATAAATAATAATCAAAATATAATACTATTAGTTAAACACAGTTAAGAGATTCAATTAATGGCAACGTTTTACAAATTTTCAATTAATATTTAAATATAAAAATGAAAAAAAAATGTGAAAATGTCCAATCAAAACAAAATAAATCACAAGTTCAATCTCTCTGGCAATTTAATTCTTCTTCCGGCTCTACTAAATTTCATCTCGTTGCCAGAAGTACTGTCGGAAGTTTTGGTGATGCCATTTGACTTATTCAAATCATCTGGTGTCATCGAAGTGGAGAAGTCATCAGAGGATGTTATCTCTAATGGATATATTCTTTGAATTGGTCGCAGGAAATTCTGCTGTGAAGTTTGCACTCGAACAAGTCGTACATGTCCATCTTTACCTGGTATGATTTCAGTGATGCGACCTAAAGGCCAGACAAGTCTCTTTTTATTACCTGCTCCCACCATAACAATGTCACCAACAGTAGCTATACATTTTCTTGATTTTTTATTTCTCCGCTGTATGAGAGCACCCAAATACTCAGATCTGAAACGATTTCTTAAGTCTTTAAGCACTGCTTGTCTGTATTTGAATCTATTGCTCACAGAATTTTGCTCTACAGCATCTATATCAGGAAGATTGCATTCATGCACATCCTGTATGAACATCGATGGAGAAATTGGTTTTATAGCTTCCTCTTCGCAAATGTAAGTTAGAGGTCTTGAATTGATTACACACTCGCAGTCTGCCAAAACCGTTATCATCTCCTCATAATTGAGACGTGCCTGTCCTAAAACTTTCTTCAAAAGATCTTTTAAAATTCTAATTAATCTCTCCCACCATCCGTCCCACCAGGCATCAGTTGGAGGATTAAACTTCCAGTCAATAGAGTTTATCGCTTCATATTTTTGTATACGGTTCCAATCCAGTTGTTCCGTCTTAGAGACGCCTTTCCCCTATTCCAGCTGTAGTCATCAGGAAACCGGCGCATGCGCAGTTTCTGTTGAACTTTGATACGCTTCTTTTTTATTACTTTGTGATTCAGAATTTTTGTAATACCTAATTAGAGATGTAACGGATGTGTCTCCTGTTGCTGTGTGTGCGCGTGCTTTTGTGATGTTATGTTAATGTGCTTTAGATGTCTTCGTCAGTAGCTGCTTTATGTATAATAAATGGAAAAAAGACAGATCAGGTACCTTTTATTTGATTACCCACGAGCATTTTGGCGCCCAACGTGGGGCCTGATCTAATAGAAAAGCAGCTATGAAGATCGAAAGGAATCAGTAACCAGAAAGGTGAGCGAATATTTTCCTTTATTTAAGAGAAACTAGGGCATTTAAAATAATTTAATTTCATGGATTGAAATGTCCGAAGTTAAAAGTAATGAATGTAACAATATAGTGAAATTTGATTTTTATATTTGAAGTTGAATTTTTGTTACATTTTGATACTATATTCGCTTTAAAAGTATTGGTTACTGATAGAATACTATTGAAATATTGATTGATAATGCATGAATAAATCTAAAATTGATATTGAAATTTGAGGTATTAGAAATACAATTTTAATTTGGAGTTTTTGAATATTAAATATAAGAACGATGGATGAACTTTCTAAATTGAGAAAAACCAGAGGTTTGCATAGATCTTCAGTTACAAAGTACATTAACAAGATTAATAATGATTTGGAAGAGAAAATAGATTCTCTTACCACCAAAGATTTGCAAGAAGCCTTAAATTATTTGAATATATCGTCTACACAGTTAAAAGACTATGATAAACTTATACAAAGTCTAATCAAAGATGACAGAGAATTCGAAACCAAAATTGAGTCGGCATTCGAATACAATGAAAAAATTATTGTTTGTTTGTCCAAATTATCAGCGCAATTAAAATGTTTACAAGATAAATCAGAGCGCCAATCAATAACACCAAATGTTTCTTTATTAGGCGCTACAGGAAATTCTAATTTCGATGCAATAAACAATACTCAGGAAAGTTCAGCCATCGTACCTGTAAACGAATATAATTTTAAGACCATAAAATTGCCTAAACTTACAATTGAAAAATATTATGGAGGCCCCTGTTGCTGGTTTCAAAATTCTATTGATATTAACAAATCTCTATCAAAAATAGATAAATTCTCATATTTAAAGTCACTATTAAGGGGTGCGGCCGCGATTGCGGTTAATGGCTTTGCGCTCTCAGACGAGAATTATGATCAGGCTTTAAAATTGTTGAAACAAAGATTTGGCAGAGAAGAACTAGTTATTAACGCACACATGTCAAAATTACTAAATCTTGTACCAGTAACTGATTCAAATAATATTTATGGTCTTAGAAGGTTATATGATACCGTAGAGATAAACCTAAGAAGTTTAGAATCATTAAAAGTTACTTCAAAGATGTATGGGCTCTATCTCATTTTAATTAAATTGATTCCCGAAGATCTTGTCCTTGAATTTAATAGAAAAAAAGTTGATAATTCGGTGAAGTTGGAATTTAATGTAACTGAATTACTAAATTTTTTAAGAATTGAAATTGAATGTAGAGAATCCTCTGCGTTTATGCATACAGCAAAAGGCGATAAACGCAAAGAAAATTCGCTCCCGAAAGCGAAACAGAATCCTTTCAACAACTTCAGTCGAAACACAGCTAGCTCGCATGATATATTGCGAAGTCCAAGGTCAAGCGCAAAACCGAAAGATCTTCAATGTTTATCTGCGTCAGCATTAAACGAAAATTGTTTATATTGTAAAGGCGAGCATCGATCGGAGTTATGTTCTCAAACCGACTTAGAAACGAAACTCGGTGTTTTAAAACAAGATGGCAGATGTTTTTTATGCTGGAAGCCAAAACATCGAGTTAATGAATGCCGCCAGAGAAGATATTTGACATGTGAAATATGTGGAAAGAAGCATAATAAATCTATTTGCTCTCAAGCAGAATCTAATACACCCGATTTGAATAAAGATAATAAGAACGTAATTACCGCAATTTCAAATTACGATAAAAACAAAACAAACTTTTCTCGCGGTAATATATTTCTTCAAACATGTGCAGCCCTAGTACGCAATGATGAAACAAACGAATTTGAAACAGTACGACTGATGTTAGATAATGGAAGTATGAGAACATTTATAACACGTGAAGTTTCAGAAAAATTAAAGTTAAAAGTAATAAGAAAAGAATCTTTATCGGTATACTCTTTTGGCGCTAAACAAGCAAAGGAACATTCTTACAATATAGTGAGAGTAGAATTAAAAAACCGTGAAGATCCCTCTTTACGTATTGAAGTAGAAGCTTTGGTTACAGAAAACATTTCAGCCACTACTCTTCCTGTACTTAACAACAATATTACTAAAACGAACAATAAATTGAAGCATTTACAGCTAGCTGATAATATTGATAATAGAGGCAAGAATATCTCAATATTAATTGGTGTAGATTATTATTATGAAATCGTTTCAGGCAGAATAAAAAGATTAAACAACAAACTGGTAGCGACTGAAACAATTGTTGAATGGTGCTTGCAAGGTCACGTGGGTTTATCAAATGATTTAATGACCATGAAGATTGTAGTAGATGAAAAGGATATTTCGGACCAACTTAAACAATTTTGGGATCTTGAGAATTTAGGGGTAGAAGGGGTTGAAGAGGATGATTTCTAAAAACATACTGTAGATAAAGAAATTATGAAACAATTTGAAGAAAATATTGTTTATCAGAATAAAAGATATACTGTAAAGTTTCCTTGGAAAACAAATATGAAAGAATATTTAGTTAATAACTTTGAAGTGGCTAAAAGGAGGTTTTCGCATTTAAAATCAAAATTTATTAAAGATAATTAGCTGTTTTTAGATTATAAAGCTGTTATTGAAGATCATTTAAAAGAAGGTATCATTAAGAGAGTTATAACATGTAAAGAAGAAAAACCTTCATTTTATTTGCCTCACAGGGCGGTAATAAGGGAAGATAAAACTACCACTCGTTTGAGAGTGGTATTTGACGCGAGTTCTCATGCGAAAGGACAGTTGTCGTTAAATGATTGTTTACATACGGGTATCAATCTCATTCCGGATCTTTTTGAGATTTTAATAGGTTTTAGAGAACAGGCTGTTGCCATAACTGCCGACATAAAGAAGGCCTTTCTGCAAATACAGATTGCCGAAGAAGATCAGAATTATACTAGTTTCTTCTGGACGGAAGATCCGGAAAAGGAAGAAGAAGAAATTTTCAAGATGACTCGAGTTCTTTTCGGTGTCAAATCAAGCCCCTTCCTCCTTGCAGCTACAATCCAATACCATCTAAAGAGTTATGTAGAACAATTTTCTAATACCTGTCAAATGCTAGAAAAATCATTGTATGTCGACGATTCAATCTGTAGCCAAAGAGACTTTGATTCAGCTTTTAAAATAAGCCTAGAATGTTATAACATCTTTAAAGAAGCGAGCATGGAATTAAGGAAATGGAAAACTAACTCAATTGAGCTTCGTGATAAATGGAGAGAGGCGGGTTTAGAAATAGATGAAGAAAAATATTCAATTAATGATAACTCTGCTTTAACTCCTTGTAAAGTTCTAGGATTGGCCTGGGATTCCGATTTAGATATATTCCACTTTGACACTCGAAGCTTAGAGAAATTCCTGTCTAAAAAGATAAATTCCAAACGATATGTTCTTCAAGTAGCTGGACGCATTTTTGATCCAGTTGAGTTTTTAGGACCTTTTACCATCAAGATAAAATGTCTAATACAGGACATTTGGTGCTTCTGATTAGACTGGGATGACCCTCTCCCGAAAACACTGACCACTAAAATAAATGAATGGTGCGAAGAAATAAAAAATGTGAATCTTATTAAAATACCTAGATATTTTTTCGCCGAAGCGAAAAAAAATGAGATAGTTGAAGCTCAACTACATTGTTTCTCCGACGCCTCTAAGAGGGCATATGGAACTGTAGTGTACATTAGAGTCTTATTGAAAAACGGGGAAATCAAATCAAATTTGGTCGCTTCAAAAAGTAGAGTAGCCCCTCTAAAGACACTTTCGATCCCAAGATTAGAGCTAATGGGTGCTCTTTTAACAGCAAGACTAAGCTGTAAAATAGTTAAGTGCATTAACTTTCCTGTTACACGATTCTTCTGAACTGACTCTTCAATTGTTTACTATTGGATGAAGGGTGACCCTGAAAGATTTAAAGTGTTCGTAAAAAACAGAATTAAAGAAATCCAAAACCTAACCAATCCCACTGAATGGAATCACACTCCTGGAACTGATAATCCGACTGATCTAATATCAAGAGGGTTAACGGTACATGAACTGAGAAACTCTAACTTCTGGTGGCATGGGCCAAATTGGTTGTTAAAAAATGAATGTAAATGGCCTAAATTAGCTAAAATAAATAATGAGACAAATATCAAAGAAGACACAGACAATTTAGAATTGAAAAAGAATGTTCTAATAAGTTCTACAACAGCAAAAGTAAATCCATTAAATGATGATTTGATTACAAGATATTCTTCTTTCAGCAAATTAATAAGAGTAACTGCATGGTGTTTAAGATTCTTACATAATTGTAAATCAGCTCTGCAAAACAGAAAGAAAGATCATTTAAATGTAACAGAATTACAAAATGCCACAAAATCTTTAATAAAAATTATGCAAATGAGAGAGTTTGAATTTGAAATAAATTGTCTAAAAAGGAATAAAGTTCTTCCAAAGAATAATCCCCTTCTGAACTTAAATGTATTCTTAGATAATGATGAACTTTTAAGAGTAGGCGGAAGATTAAAATTTTCTGATCTTCCAGATTCACAAAAATTTCCTCTACTCTTACCAAAGAAACACCATTTCACAGATATACTTATAGAATACTTTCATAAAAAAGCACTCCACTCCGGTGTTCAAACTACTCTGTATTTAATTAGACAGCAATACTGGATACCAGCTGGTCAAGCCAAAGTAAAAAGTGTAATCAAAAGATGCTTAACCTGTTTTAGAGTAAAAAATAAAACTATTCAACAGATGATGGGCGATTTACCAAGAGATCGAGTCATCCCATCTCGACCATTTGAAAAGGTGGGACTCGATTTCGCTGACCCCATAATTACTAAACCTAATCTAAAAAGATCTAGGGTGACTTTAAAATCATACATTGCAATTTTCATATGTTTTAGTACAAGAGCTACCCATTTTGAAGTAGTGTCTGATTTGACTACTGAGAGTTTTTTAGCTTCTCTTAGGAGATTCATAGCTAGGCGGTCAAAACCCTCAATCATATGGAGTGATAATGCCACTAATTTTAAGGGCGCAAAAAATATTTTGGATTCTCTGCTAAAAGCATGCAAATCGGATTCCGTGCAAAGATTTTGTGCCAAGGAAGGTATAGTGTGGAACTTCATACCTCCAGCATCTCCTCACTTCGGTGGATTATGGGAGGCAAATATTGGAGCTATGAAACGGATCTTGTTGAAGGTGACTAAATCAACAGTGTTGACTTTTGAAGAGCTTACTACGCTGGTGACACAGATCCTGTAGTCATCAGGAAACCTGTAGTCATCAGGAAACCGGCGTATGCGCAGTTTCTGTTGAACTTTGATACGCTTCTTTTTTATTACTTTGTGATTCAAAATTTTTGTAATACCTAATTAGAGATGTAACGGATGTTGCTGTGTGTGCGCGTGTTTTTGTGATGTTATGTTAATGTGCTTTAGATGTCTTCGTCAGTAGCTGCTTTATGTATAATAAATGGAAAAAAGACAGATCAGGTACCTTTTATTTGATTACCCACGAGCACCAGTTGTTTTAAATAGTTGGCTGCTCCAACAAAATTGGAGCCATTGTCGTAGTATATTGTTGTGCATCTTCCTCTGCAAGAAACAAATCTCCTAAAGGCCATTAAAAAAACATCGGTCGATGCAGCAGTAACAAGCTCGAAATGAACTGCTCTGTACACTGCACAAGTAAAAATTAGAACCCAGCTTTTCTTGTCTTCTTTAAGGAATAAAGGTCCAGCCATATCAACGCCAGTTATCTGAAACACCGCAGCATCCTTTACTCTATTTTCTGGAAGGGGGGAACTTATAACTTCTATGTTCTTTGAGCTATATCTTTTACACGTAATGCAATTGGCCACCACATGTTTCACCTCTTTTCTTCCATATAGGATCCAGTACTTTTCTCTAAGTGCATTCAATAGTATCTGGACTCCAGCATGACAGTTCTTAACGTCAGCATTATAGATTAACCGCTTTACCACTTCATGCTTCGGAGGAAAAACAATAGGTTTAAGAAAATCTTCACTGTGCTTGCGATAAATAATTTTAGTTTTCAAACGGATGATGCCAAGATCGTCTTTAAATACTTGTAGGGTTTTTAATCTCTTTTCCTCTTCTGGGAGAAATGATTCATTCTGCATCATAAATAAAACCTTCATTTCTGCTTCCTGAAATTCTGTAGCTGTTAATTCACCATGCTTCTTCTCAGTTGCTCTTGAAGCGGAGGATCCATGCAATAAGACGAACTATTCTATCATAGTTCAAAAAATATCTGTAGTACCAGTTTGCAACACCACAGGCTTCATTATTTGATAATATATAAGTCGTCTTAGAATTTTCCTTTCTAATCTCTTCTTCATTCCAATCATGGTTGGAGTAACCCATAATGTTTTGAAATTCAAAACATCTTTATTTGCAGCAGTCGTTAACAAACCTATAGCTGTAGGTACTTTATTTTTCAAATTTTCCGAGCTATATTGTTTCTTTTTCAAAGGTTTATATTCTTGGCCCTTTCCTAAACCGAAACCGGCTACAGCCAAAAATATTCTTTCTTCTCCTTCAACTTCCGTTTTCAAAAATTGCATCAAATTATCCAATCTTCCTTTCGCGTCAGAGTTAATACTGGAAATATTACTACGATTCCAAGCCTTTAAAAAATCAGCTGGGAAACAAGATTCAACCATAGGATACAAAATGGATGCACATTTATCTGTGGTTACACCTAATGTTTCTAATGCACGTAAATATGATTCAAGCTTATCATACAAAGAAGTTAATGAAAATGTTTCTTTTGTTTGCACAGAAATAATTAATTTTAATAATTCTCCCACAAATACTTCCACTAAAATATCTTCTCTACCAAAAGGCGATTTTAAATCCTCAATAGCCTTTTGATAGTTGGCGCCAGTTGGCGGAAAACTTTCAACAACCTCTCTAGCACGAGAACCAGAAATTGTTGCTTGAACTAGGTACTGAAATTTGTCTTCTGGTGCGATATCCTCATCTTTATGTATTTGCTCAAATTCACTCCAAAATGGGAGCCAATCTTTAATATCGTCGCCAAATTGTCTAAATTCTAATCTAGGCAGTGTAAACTTTCTCTTAGAATTATTAAATCAGCAGTAGAATTAGCAGAAAATGACTCACCTCTATTTTGAGATTGTATTCTTGCCAATTCTATTTCTTTTTCAACTTCAAGCTGCAATCTTCTATCTTCCTTTTCGGTTTCTTCTTTTAATTTCCTTTCCGAAATAACATTCCTTAAAAGTTCTTGGACGAATTCTGGATCATTCTTGTATTCACAACTATTTAAAATAAGATCTTTTAATCCAACTATCGTAATATTTTCTGATACGTCTTCTCCAATTTCAGACGCAACGTATTTCAGATCTTCTATTTAAAAACCTTTTATCGCTTGAAACATCTTGATTTATTTTGTTTCGAGAAAATCCTGTCGCAGACGACAAAAAATGTTAACCCTCCTGGCGGCGGCTTTCAGATTGCTATCCTTACTGAAAGCGGCACGCCGGAATAACAGGTTCAACCTTAAAAATGTCGCGGTTTGGTCAAAAGGATTGCTTTCCCCTTTTGCGGTCAGTTCAGCGCTGCAGGTGGGAAGTGATTAGCAAATTTCATGCTGTGAGTAGCAGGTGTTTCTTATCGTAGCATTTTTCTTTCAGTGCTTAGGAAGAGATTGACAATAACATCGATTGAAAATGCAAAAATGTGATTGGTTTTTTTAGAGGTTTTTAGATTATTTTATAAAACAATACATAAAATTTATGTTAGGAATAAGTTATTATCATGTTTATTTTGATACTAGTCTAGTTTTTATAAATTTAAAGTCCTCGTCTAATATTTTTTTCATTGCAATATGTTTCGAAAATTATTTTATTCTGTAGTACTGTGAAATTATTTCTCGACATTACCTGCAAGTGATTTAATTTCAAAAAAAAAACCCTTTCAGCGCATTGCCAATTTATTTTAATATTTTAAAATGCATGTTTAAAACATTAATTGCGATAAGTAACACTACGTTATAACTTATATCGATTTTCAGTATTTATCTGCATTATTAAAATTTTATAATTAAATATACTTTACAATATTTAATTGGCAAAGCTAATTGGCCAGTTATTCAGTAATGCTAAATAACTGGTCGATGCGCCTTATGACTGTAACAAATAAAAATAATTGTCAAAATATTTCTTTGTAATATTCATGATACAAATTTGGCCTGGAAAAATGACTCAAATAATACAGATTATTTAGACTCATAATTAACCATTTGCAAATGGAATTTTTTGAATACCTTCAAATCAAGTTCCTACAGAATATTAAGTACTGTTTTAAAATAAATTACAATTTTTGAAAAATCTCAGTTTTAAGTTTTTCGGGTTAGAATCAAAGCTCTTACTATTTTGCAATCGGATAACGACAAACCGTGGGGTAAACGAATCATTAAAAAGAAAAATTTGAATTTAAAAGCTTTGCAAATACAATTACATTGATCTTTTTCACTTATTACTTTTACATTATTTATTGCTTTCGGTGATCAGCACATGCGTTACATCGAGGTTACTAGACAATATAAAATTTTTAATTAAATGTTTTCTTGAGCAAAACATCTTGAAATTTCAAATTTTGATAGTCATATAATTCATACTATTGCAGACTCATTGTACCATTCTGTATTGCAGATTTTTTGAATTTTCTGTCAGCTCCTTGACAGTAATTCCTTAATTTAAAACGGGAGTGAATAAACTTCAATTAATGCAAAACCTGTTTTGTTGAAACCAATCAGGCTTATTAAATTTCTAAATACAGGGAATAGAATCATTCAGCAATAAAGTTTTATGTATATACTGAATATTTCTTTTTAATTTTTGAAATGACTCAGATGATTTCTCATATCTCTTATTCAATAAAAATTTCCAAAAATTCCTTCTTATTCTGTAATAATTTTGAAAGTTATGATGGAATACACTTCAAAATCTCATTTTATTTTTAATTCATAATTTTTAAAAATTTTCAGAAAAAAAAACACATTTTACACATTTTCATTTTCTAAGATGCATATTCCACTAAGATATATATGGAAGCTCTAATAGACGCCACGCACAAACATTCGTCTAAGTTAATAATAAAGATGGACAAGTGTGTGTGTCATTATTTGTCTGGTTGTATTGGTACTTTTCAGACCAGACAATTTGAAATAGAATTACCAAAATCTGCACCTACATGCACCTTTGGACAGTGGGAATCATTTCTTTAAAATTTTAATTAACCCTTTCAAGGGACAAGGGAAGTATGCTCTTCACCAAATTCAACAATTTTTGAATAAAGTTATGTAAGTTGGCATAAATTCTTACGAATTTTTCAATAAGGTTTCAATTGTAGGTTAGAGGTTTCAATTGTTTATCTCAAATAAAATGAAGTGTCTTGATTTATTTCTTAGTTATTAATTGGAAAAATTAATTAATAAATCAGATTAAATTAATCTAATAAGTTGAATGAATTACTTTTCCTAGGCCAATCTTAATTTTAAAAACATTTTACTCCAACATGACTAGGAAAAAAAGGCCCTTTAAAGGGTTAATAAAAATTATTAAAATTTTAAAGTTCATTCGAAAATATCACAGTAGAAAAATAATTTGTACATTAATTGTGAATTCAAATTTTTTTTCCACTTTTAATTTAATTAAAAATATTTTAGCATATTTTAAAAATATATTTTATTTTTGAATTGAAACTTACCGTTTTCATTGTTATCCTTATATTTCATTCCGGCTTTTTACCCATTGATGATGATTTAGTTAAAATGTTAAAAAGATCCTAGCTAAAAGCAAAGGGGTAAAAATTTCTTTACTGAAATACAAATAAACCATGTGGATGAAGAGAATGCTCCTTAATTAGCATCTCGATAAATAAGACACTAAAAGTTCAAGATCTTAATTTTACCTCAAAGAATGAATTTTCTTGGTGATACATTCAAATGTATAAATGACACATTGTATAAATTATATTAGAATAATTTCGTATTTTATTGCTGATAAATGGTAAACTTTTAAATAATTTTTAATTAACAGAAGTTTTAATTAAAATTTTGAAAATTTCCTCTCGAAGTGAACATTAACAGTTTTCTAATTATTTAATGGCGAAGTGTGTTCTCTCTAAGTCAAACAGTTTGATCTGGAGATCGCCAATACGAACATTCATATTCATTATTAGAGATATTCGCTACTTTAATAGAAATATTCGCAAGCGACCTTCATGTCTGACACCCTTGTTCAAACTAGTTCTGTTTTTAAAAAATGAAAATGTGAGGCTAAAGGTTATTAAGAATAAAGAATTTCAAATTACATGGAAGTGGGAGTTTCCGAATTTTTTTTACTCTCGTGATCAAAAATAAAATAAAACAAAGATCATATCCCGTCTTGTTTGTTAAAAATCACATCCAGTGAACTCGAACTGACCAAACAGGAGAAGAAAATAGTCTAAATGCCAGTTGTACGCATTAAAAAATTTTTAAATGCTAACATATGAGATAAAATTAGATCAAGGAGTTAAAATAATGGCAACAATTTTAAAATTATTAATTCTCACATTTAACTCACACATTCACTCACTTTCAAGTGAATTAAAATTCGTGGATTAAATTACTCAGCATTAAGAGTAAAAATATCAATATAAACCAGTTTCATATAAACAGAATCGTGCGATGTATATATAAGATTGTACAGTGAAATAAGATTAATATTTCGATACAAAAAATAGAACCTTTAAAAACTGAGCTTATATTAACTTTGAAAATATTATTAAAAACCAGAGGAAAAATATAAAAACAATGAAACTTATATCTCTACAATGCTTACATTTTTGTTCGAATTCGTCAAAGAGTGTGAAATTCTATAAGGTTTAAAGAATGAAACAAATATTCAATTTTCATATATAGTTTATTACGTTATAAAAAAAAGGATTTAATGTAACAAATACTAATTTTTCCGAAAAATCGCACTTTAATATATTGGTTCTATATATATCCCCGTTTTGAAATACACTTATTAATGAATACTAAAAAAAAATAATTCATTAAAAGTTAAAAAGTTTCGTTCGTTAAGTAAATTCTGTAAATAAGTTTAGTGTCTTATTTTCAAAAATAAGTTGCATAAGCAATGTCAATTCTAAAATCCTTAAATGAAAGCACGTTATAAAAAAGAAACTTGTCAAATTTTAATTTTATATTTTTTATTTATTTTTTACATTAACTATTTTCTTATGCTAGAAAGCTTTAAAATCTTATGTTTCAAATTATTAATAATAATACGTTTATGTATGTATTCATTCCAGGTATATATTTTCATACGTTCAATTTTATTCTCGTTATTTAAATTTCATTTTGGATACGTAATTATTATCAAAATCTCAAAAGTAATGCCTCAGAACGTAAGCGAGGTTTTAAAATGCTTAAAACGGCGCGAGCAGGAAGACATCAATCATATCGTCCACTGATAACGATTCACTTTTCCTTATCTCACATTCCCTTCTCATTATCTCACAGCTTGAGATTGGGGGTAGGGAAAAACTGGAACCCGTAAAAATACGGGCAGTGACAGTTTTAAGGGAGTTTTTGTTTCCGTCTATAGACGGGTCCGCCGTTTTGAAGGCAGAAAAGATTCCGTCTTTTTCCGGGGTTGCCGCTTGGAGGGTTAAAGCTGCCTAAGAAAAACACCGTTTTCTTTCGCTTTTTATATTAAAATAGAAAAACGATATCCCACCGGTAAAAAATTCAAACTTGCTTTATTCCATCTTGGGATTAATCTACAAGTTACCATCTACGAAATGAGACAGCAAAAAATATTTCTTAAATAACGTTGCCATTCTAAAATAAATAAATAAATAAAATAAAATATTAATACATTTTCAACATTCATTGCCCCTTTTAAAACTTTATGAAAGGAGTTGAGTACTAGACATTTGTAATCATTTAAAAGTGTATTATTTTTGTCCTAACACAAATTCCAATTTTAAAATATTGTTGTTTTCCCGAAGTTGCATAACGAATGATTTTTAAATTTTTAATAAAAAAACCATTTAATATTTACCCTTTTTAAATTTAATATTTCAAAATTTATTATTTTCATATATAAACATTTTTATCAATGTAAATGCTATGACATATTTTTCTATTTCAATGGGATAAAATATATTCGTGTCCCGATTTATGAAAATATTCGCACTTTTACTTTCTTCGGTCCGTTTCCTTGCTTATACGAAAGAGATTCCAAGACAAGATTTTGCAATGAAAGATATTTTTGTAGTGGAAGACACCATTTATCATTTCACTGCAAAGTTGAAACGCATTTCCAATAAAACGAACACAGTTTTAAAATACATATAATAAAGATGTGGTATACATGTTAATAAGTTCTATTAATGAATGTATCATTTTTATTGGAAATATTTTCTTATCCCCCTATTTGTTTAGATCCGAACAATATAAATACTTTTTACCGAGAATGATGTTATCTATCATAATAATATCTTAATCGTCTTACTTAAAATTTATTTTTTCGTGATTGTTATAAAAAGAGCGAAAGCTTGAGACGACGACTGCGTGAATGAGGCATCACCGAAACACTGAGCTGGTTCCAGTTTCCCTGGTGGATGTAACGATGTTGAAGAGGCGAATGACTTCCAATCAAAGGGCGTATCTCCTACTGGAAAGGTGTGGTCAAATAAAATTGCTGGGTTACATTTGTTGCCCTTAATGTTTCAAACTTAGTTCCCGCCATTCGGGTCAATCATTCAGAACACTTCAGACTGTTTGACAGGGCTGAAATAACTCCATCCTTATTATTAAAAATATACTATGCATTAATAATATAATATCAATCTCATCTTATCATAAAATTGCAAATGACCTTTAGGGCATTGGCATTTTAATAGCATATGCATCTAAATGAACTTAATTTTTGAAATCTTAATAAAAGAGGAAACAGTTGTCAGAGTTCAGTTGAAGAAATGAACGTTTCATTTTTAGACAAAGAAGAATTGAAATATTAAATTTACATTTTACAGCTAGTATTTTTTTTGCCCTTTCTTAAATCATTTTTATTCTGTTATCTTTCACCACCCACATACATGCTTAATATTCCCTTTCCTTACCTGTCAAATGCATTACGATTGCACTTAGAATGATGCAATCCGATATCATGAAAAAAAAAAAACTCTCCACAGAATGACACGAGAGAGTAAGCAGATGAGTTTCCACAAGAATAGGGAGCTTTTCTGGTTCAACATTTGTACCAACTCGTGCACAAAAAATGAATTGAGAACCAGAAGTACTAAAAATATATACATATAACAAAAACTGAAAATTCGCTTTTAATTCCAAGCATATATTGACATGTAATTCCCAAAGTTGCTTTTATATAAAAGTTAAAAATAATTATATTTAAACGCTAGTCTTAACCAGATGCATTCAAACTTGTGTATGGTAATTAGTTTTATGTTACGAATTTCAATATCTTAATTCCCTTTTAAGTACAAGTCTGGTATTGAAATTAAAAAAAAAAATTAAAACGGATCATTTACTAGAAAATTTTCTCATTGAGGCTTACTCCATGTGGAATATTTTTCTAAAAGGACTACTCTAATATGTGATAAAAGTCTTTTTAGAAATTTGTTTTAAATATAATGCTTTAAAAAATCATTCATTTCCTGTTTTAATTTTATTTTTTTATCTGCAAAATATCCGTTTCTTTAAAATATGTTTCATCTAAATCTCAATCTATATTTAGAATATTTTATCAATATTTGACAATGCTTAACTTCTCATTTGAATTTAAAGAAAAAGGAAAAAAAATATTAAAACGATAAATTATGGCCATAAATATTTGGACCACGATTTAACATTACCCAAACATTGATTTATAGAACAGCCGAATTCATAATTACGGGAGAAAAAAAAACATTCAAAAAGTTATTGAAGTATTTTATGCAATATTGTTGAGCTCATAATGGAATGGAACCATTCTCATCCTTATTTTCTTCAATAATTAATGTTCAGGAAAAATTTTGCAGACCATTTAATGAAACTTCAATTCAGTAATGTGTAACGGATAGCGATTGTACGTTTCATCAAATACTTTCGCCCAAAAATCTTGTTCTCTTTTGAGCTAATTACTATAATATAATAAATTCAAAAAAACAAAAAAAATGTTGACTTAAAAAAAAAATTGGTGATATCTTTAAAATATGATTATTTTTTTACTGCATTTGAAAGAACACATAGAACGTATTTTCAATAGAAAGTAGTAGATATCAATTTAAAATCTTTCATTATTAATTTTATTAATTGAATTATTTTAACTAATTAAAAAAGTGTTTTTTCCTAAGTTTATTCTGTACCAAAACTTAACTAATGGTCAATAAATTAATTTGAAAAATTGATGGTAAAATAATTCGGTAAATAAAGGGTTAAAGTCTTGCCTCACACACAACCTCCGACATGGAATTTCTCTAAATGATTTATCGGAGAATGATGCAGCACACTTGGTCAGCAGGATTTGATAATTCCTCAGCCTTTCTTTTTGTTTGACGCAGATTTCTTGCTGGAAGATTTAAATGGAATTTGGGAAGAAATTGGCAGCCAAAAACGAACCAGATGTAAGATCTCCCTTCCTGATATGCCTAAAGAATGTGAAAGGGTAGAGTGAATTCAATATTAAATTTTGTTGAATTATTCTTAATTCTCTGCTTTTATGTTATTTATCATAGAAATGCTTCCATTTCAGACTTGCAAATTTAAATATATTGGATGAATTTATAATTAAAAATATCTACATAAGACTACTATTACGTAAATTCTTTCAGTACAATATATGCAAACTTTCGAGCTAGATAAAGAAGCTGAAGACCTGCAGAAACCTAATATAAAAGCTGAATTAGAAACAATCCAAAAGTTATATGGAACTACAAAATATTTATGCTACATTTACAGACAACTGCAATAAATGTGAATTGTGCATTATTTGAGTCAATAATTTCTTCATTGATTGCTCTTAATGGCAAATTTATTCATTGAAACAGGGAAAACAGTACTGGAATCATATAGGGAATGGAATATAATTTTTGTGAAGGATTATGTTTTTACTCCACAAACAAAGAATTTTTCTTTCAATGCATTTAACAAAATTCATGTCACAGTTCTGATATAAGGATTGATATTTTATGGAACATGTATAGCATTGGCCAAGCTGTACAAAATGCGTATTAAAGTACAAATCTTTTTAAAAACTTTAAACATATTGATATAACAGAACAATACAACAAAGTATGTAATGAGAAATCAAATGCGATGGATGAAACCAATATCACGGGCAAATGAAGAAATTTCTTTACAGTGCCTAGAGCTCCTCTTAATTTAGTATAAGCCATTCGGAAATTAATCTTTCTTAAGAATGGGTGTTTAGGGCATTCACAGAAACTGTGTCGGGTTGAAAGGATTGCATCAAATTTTGAACATCTTGGAGTTGTTTTCGAATGAAATTGATGTTTTTGGGTAAAATACGTATGATGCTCAACTGACGGTTGAACGAGTGAGCTTTAAATTCAGTAACCGGCGGTTGGAAGTTCAGTTTATTGTTTAATTGTGAATCCCATGCACAGAGCTATATAAGGGGTCAATTTGAGTCATAGAACACTGTCTATGTCTCGAAAAGGAACAAATGTTTCGATGATACATGTAGCTGTTGCTGCTCTAGTGTCAGTTTGGTCATTTCAGGAAAACCAAATTATCCAGCAATCCAACAGAATAAAATGCCAAAATAACAATCCAGAGTTTAAGATATAATTTTATTCTCTAAAAACTAAAGGATGTATGTGTCTTCATGTATTTAAAATTGCATTTTTCAGCTGTATAAATTACAGAGATTTTCGAAGTAAAAATTAGTAATTGTTGTTTAGTTTCCTTTAAATGTCAACGCTTGAATGAACATGATTTCAAGTTTGGAGCCGCTAGCAAAAGCAGTACCGTATTTTTTAGAAGTTTTCTCTGTGATGATAGAATATTTCAATGAAAGTACATAATTCAGTAGTTCATTAAGCAGATTATTAAGATCTTCTATGGTTTCTGCTCGTCCAAAGTGGAGAATATGTGTTTGACTTTCTTTTAATTTGGAATTCATTTAACTTAGACATTACTTTACTTTAATTCATGTTTTATGCCATATTTGCTACTTTTATTTTATTTTGTTATTATCTGATTTGCGTTACAAGTTTTTAATCTGTTGAGCTCACGGACCCGTTTATGGAACATTATAGCAAGAGCTGGATCATTTTCCTCAGAATTCCCTTATTTTTTATTTTATTGTTTATTTATATAAAAATAAAATATGGCCATTTAATGAGAATATTTTTCATTCAAATATGTTCCATTTAATATAAAAATGTAATTGTTAATAAGAAAAATGAAAATTGAACATGCCACATTTCTTTCATTTATTTTCTGATTCATTTCTTTCTATTAAAAAAAAAGCAAAAAAAAAAACTTATTTTTCAAAGAAGTAGCTTTTTTTGCGTAAAATTATAGGTTTTATAAGAAAATCGATGTTTCACAAAAAACGGGGTAAATAAAAATGTAAAGGAACATTTCAATTTCTCTTTCCAGGCTTTGGTAAAACTAACTGCCAGTACCATTGTTGAATTAGTGTAGTCGACAACACTTCTATGCAACGTGTCACTCTTATTCCCGCGTTCAGTGCAGAAGACCATTAAATGTGGCAGCTCCGATGTCAATCTACACCAAGGAGGAAATGAGAGCAGCAACTCGCTTTTTGTTTCTAGAAAGTGTTAAACCTGCGGAAATTAATCTTCGACTGCAAATGCAACCAGATCTGAACGTCATCGAAAAACTGCGGAACGGTGTCATCCTGCAGCATTATAACACTCTGGCACAACTCCCTTAGGAACAACTGCCTAAGGGACGGCCGAAACGGTTAAGGAGTTTGGATTTGAAGTGCTGGAACAAACTTCATACAATCCTGACCTGGATTAAAGCCATTTTCATATGTTTGGACCATTGCAGAAAGCGCTCAGGGGAAAAAGATTTGCAACTGATGAAGAATCCATTGATGTGGGGCAAAATTTGTTACAGATACAAACAAAAAACTTTTTCCCGACGGAATCAAAAAACTTGCGTGAAGTCCAGTGAGTTATGTAAAAAAATAACGCATGCTTCAGTTTTCTATCATTAGAATAAACGCATCTTTTCTAAAATGTCCATTTACTTTTTGGCATTTGAAATTTCTTGGAAAAGAATTTTAAAAATTGAAATTTGAGAATTCATAATTGTTGGCTTTAATTTTTATCACATACTCAAAACACACATTTACAAATACATGAATTTTTAACATGACTTTTAGGGAAGTTTTTGCATCTTTTAAGAGAATGCATTTCATATAAGTGTTTGCGACCCTTTTCACAAGATGAGATGGACTTTCGACTAGATTTTCAAGTGAAGCTAATGAATTCTTGAAAAATCTACTAGTTGTTCCTATTCCATGTCATGATCAATTTTCAAAGTTTTCTTCAAAATCAGGCAAATATAACTATCATCGTCACTACCGGTCGAAACACGAAATCTCCAACTCTCTGTTAGTCGTGTTTGTACGTTGGTATAGTCCTAATGTTAAATGAATTTGAAACAGTGGGCAGATTGGATTGAAAAATGAGTTACTTTACTGTTTTGTTGTAGCACTATTATCTTCTTCTTCTATATTCTCAATGAAGGCAAAGAAAGTAACTTTTGCAAGTTTTTATAAATTCCTAGAATTTATGTCCGAAGGAGAAAGGATGTGTTCAAAAAGATCCCTTGAATGTTCGGAAGGATAGAATTCTTGCATTAGGTTCTGTAAAAATTTTAGAATATTTGATTATTATCAATTAAATAAGAAATCAAATAAATTAAGAGTATATAAATGCAATATATAATTAAACTAAAACTTTAATATTTAAATTTAAAATTTTATTTTACTTGGCCTTGGGTATTTTTGTTAAAATTTATCATATTATAAATTAAGGAAAAAATAATATTGATAATATAAATTTTAAACATTTTAAGTAATAATCCGCTCGTATTTTAAAATCTTTATTTCTTATAAAAAGATTTATAAAAGATCCAGGCAT
Source organism: Argiope bruennichi (assembly GCF_947563725.1). NCBI lineage: Eukaryota > Metazoa > Arthropoda > Arachnida > Araneae > Araneidae > Argiope > Argiope bruennichi. Next base: position 149,704,919 of record NC_079151.1, read on the forward strand.
GGCAAAATCTCATTTCAGTATGAACTTTGATCTTTTAGAAAGGAAGCTCTCATTCTTCTTTTTTTTTTCTGGTTTGAACCGTGCAAAACAAAATCGAATGAATAGCATATAAAAGCAAAATTATTAGCGGAAAGCGTATTTTAAATTTTATCCTATCTCGTAGATTGTAAAGGGAGTAAACAGAAAATACTGATTTATTTCCTATAAAATAATATGCGTTGCCCTTACAAACTTCACATAACAGGGTTCTTGTACTTCATTTGAATAAATAATCCTTATTTGCATTTCGAAATTTTTAAATGCCGGACAATATAAAATCTTTTCATTTTATCAGACCAGATATATAAAAATAAAACGTTTTCATTGAATTTCTCCAAAAAAGTCACGTTTTTTGAAAATTATTTTTGAAATGTGATTGGCATAAGAAAATATTTTATTGAAGCACAAAGCTTCGTTCTTATGAAAAGATTTTAAAATCCAGTATTCGTCATTAATTATAATTATAGCTATGAAAAACGTATTAGATGAATATTGTTTTATGTCAAAATTTAAACAGACATTTCATAGTTACATGGTAATTTATTATAATGGTAGTTTCTTAATAGGCCTAAAAGATGAAACTTGAGCCATTGTATATGTTTTGGATACCAATTTGAATATTTTACTACATGTGTAAATACACCTTTTTGGTGGTAGGAAAATAACATTTTAAATTGAAAAAAAGTGAGAAAAGGAAAAAAAAAAAAAAAAACAAAAAAAAAAAAATCGAAATTCTTAAATATCGAAAATTTTTTATTAAAAAATGGAAAAATATTTTTATTTAATATAACAGAGTTATATGTAATCAAAATTCTCTTGGTACCTCCTTTATTAATTTTTAAATAAAAATAGAGATCTAACATGAAGGCATTCGAATATGAATTTCCCAATTATTAAACTCTATAAATGCATTCAAGAGCTAGAGACAAAATAATAACCAAAATATATCAAATGAAATATAATCACAGAGATTAAGAATGCCTCGATACAAATTTATTAATTCTGTATCCAGTATTGAAGGCCAAGACGAACTTTAAAATCACCCCCCCCCCTCTTTTCAAATACGCATCCACAGGCATCATTGCGGGAATCTTTATTTATTTCTGATTTGTTTTTGGCAGGGAACTTCCCCGGTGGATTACTCCTTGATTCTATTAAAATCTTCCGACACGTAATCCACGCCAAACAAAGAGAATTTCTGATGAATTCTCTTCATCAGGGGTGATGCATCATTCCCCACTTAATGCGTTTAGGGAAGCCTCTCGGGCGAAAATGTCGGAGATGAATTTGGACAGAGTGGAGAGGATGCGAGAGTTCTCTTCCTAGCCAATTCTTTTCTGCTCTCAGTGTGAGCTCCACAAGACTTTGTACTAAAGAATTGACATTTCTCGGCAAAAGTGTTAGGATTCTTCTGCAACTGTTATCCGCGGGGATCGAATTAAATCTTCATTATGAGATCGAAGCTGGTTTTCTCGAAATAACAATGGATAATTTAGAGAATGAGATGGTTCTTTCTTTTTAAGAACAAACAATGGTTGATATGAATGTAGTAAAAATTTTCCAAAATAAAATATATGTTAAAGCCGGGAAAATAAAAAAATGATTTTATATCTCAAAACTAATTTTCGTTTGAAAGATTATTTCTAATATACATTTTTTTCTTTTTTGCTTTTGCAATTTATGAAATTATAAATACAATTTATTATTTAATCTGATATCCAAAAGTTATGGCAACCAATTATTTCCGCTTAAAAGTTATTTTATAAATATATTTATAAATATATATCTTTTATAAATATATGTATAATTATATGGCTGCAAGGACCCAATTTACCTTCTTATCGTGAAAAGTGAAGACATCGTCTCCAACTTTAGAAATGATAAAAAAGAACATTAGTTCATGGGATATTTAAAAAAAAATATTTAACACCATTTGTAAGCTGTAACACCATATATATATATATATATATATATATAAATATAATATAATAACTGAGGCAACAAATGCAAACAAAAATACGAAAATAGTCACTTACAAAGAATAATACGAAGTTGATATCCTTGAAAATATATGTTTTTTTTAAATCTTAAGAACTGTCAAATATTATATTTGTATTAACTGTATTTATTTAACGTATGGTAATTTATGTATTGTATAGTGCATAATATTGTTAAAGAGATGACAGTATTCTTTTCTTGATTTTTTTATTTAGTTTATATCTCAATTTAGCAAAGTTTCGACATGGACATTTTTACCTTCCTACGTACTCACATGCCAAATTTTTCTGAAGTAGGTGATTATCCTACGGATCCTACGCAATTTCACGCATAGACAAATACTGTTAGTTTTTATTAATAGTGAAGTTTGAGAGTTTTACGAATTTTGACATTGCTTACAATAATCTATTCAATAAAACACAAACATTGAAACATAATCTATCAGAGTGTTAGGAAACACACAAACACAAATATATAAATAGAATTAATCTTATAAAACTTCGTTGAAAATAAATCTTTCAACTTCAAATTTTATACATATAAATATGAAATTAATATAAATCCCGTCTAAGCATTCTTCATACTGTGTTTTTACTGCTGGAAAAGACACACACGTTGCTGTTTTATCTAGCCGTTAGAAAAATAGAAAAAAAATCAATTTTATATTTTTAAAAAAAATTAGTAAAAACATAATTATGGAACTTTTCTTTCAGAAACTCATAAAACTCTAAAAATGTGAAATCTTTATCGGTTGAATAACGAATATCTCATCCGTTTCTTCCAATAAGACATTTACATTTCTGAATACTCCTGACATTCCCCACACTGAAAACAAAGGGCAGAATTTTATTCTTGGAAAAGACATGAATAACCAAAACTTCCTTTGGAATTATATTTATCATAAAAACTAATTTCGCCGTACTCACTTTAATGCAAATTTTTAATTTAAGGTTTTAGGATATGATACTAAGACCCTATTTCAATTTACATTCCAAATCCGTCACAGAATTTAAATAATGTATTCGAAAATGAAATCATATACCGATACATCTTGTTAGTAAAGATGTTTATATAGTTAAGACAAGATGGCGACTTTTGTAGATGAAAATGTGTGCTCTTGAAAATAAAGCATTATTTCCCTATCTCTATTAGGGTCGAAGATCTGGCCATTCTTCTGAAAAATTCCTGTGATACTATGGTCTGTCGGTAAACTATATAAACGAGTCATTAACACGAGCACCTTTCTATCTTTGGGGTTGAGATCACAGAGCATCCTAAGAAGTACTGCATTAAGCATTGAACGCTTTTGCTGCTATTCTGTTAAATATTTGTTATTTACTGTTATCGTTTAGAAGTACTTTTTAGAAGCCTCTTATCGTTCAGAAGTACTTTTCTTTCTGTTTTTCTTCCTGTGTTCTCGTTCCTTGTGCTCATTGAGGAATACAGCGTCGTCATTTCACTATTCTTCATGCTAAATTTCTCTCCCATTTTTTTTTACTCTTAATTCAATAGACTATTTAATAAGCACAATTTCAGAAAAAGTTCGGCGCTGACAAACCGATGTAATTGTTTTATTGAAATATTATTAGCACATATATACAAAATTAGAATCCGAATATTATTTTAAGCTAAGAAAACTATCTTTGAGTAGTGAATAATTTAAGTAAGCAAAGATGCAAATTAAAAACTAACGGTAAGTGATAATAAATTTCAAGAAAATATGGAACATCGTTATGAATGAGATATGAAATTTTGCTAAATGAAAAAAATCATACGTTGCAGCAGAAACACAAATATAAAGTTCTTAATTCAGCATTGAGTTGCTGTAATCTTTGCTGAGATCAATTTCATTCACCATCTTTTAATATAATAATAATTATATTTTCTCACTATTCAGAAAGTACCATCGATTCTCCGTTTCAGCATTCACGTAAATATCTGAATTTTATCTCTTTGAAATGAATCAATGCAAATGGTTACTAAAGGGCAACACTTAGGTTTTAGATAATACCAACTTTTCATATTGTTTCTTTTTTTTTTGGATCATTGTAATCAATTGTATCCCTTTTATTAATAACAGCATCTTCCTGTTACTTCATTTGTGCATGGTTTTCTTAAAACAGGCCCAACTCACCAGTGCTCATTGCCAACATAATCTCTACTCGGTTCATGAATCACGCAAATATGCTTCTGTCTTCTTATGTTTCAGCATATTTTAGCTTCCATTTTATTTTCCCTTGAAATATAGCAGTTTTTTTTAATTATAAAATAATTGCATTTGCTTTGTTACCATATGCTGGCTCATATCTTTTTTTGAAACATATTATTTAATAAAATACTGCTTTTTGTGCAATGGTAAAATCCCAATTTTTCATGAGAATTCAAATATTTTAGCTTCAATATGCGAACTCAAAATGTAGTGCCTATATTTTAAATAAAATGTTTATGCTATCAGGCAATTAAAATTTTGTACTTAAAGGAGATTAGGATCCAAAAACTTTATCTAGCATAATCTTATTTTAAAGTTATATTTTAGAGCGGGATTTGAAAATCATTTTTTAGATGTTTATAAATCGATAATTGAACAATTAAGATACATTTTTTTTCAATATTTCTCGTTGATTTCCTTTAAATTATAAAGATAGAACTTTTAAGTCGTTTTAGAATTCCAAAGCAAAAAAATAAAAAGCCTTTTTTTTTCGTTTTAATTAAATGTGATATTTCTGGAAAATAATCTCCGAATTAAAATATCCTTCTCTTTATAATCTGGTAGCCTGCTTCCCCTCTTATTATTCAGCGTTGAATACTTAAAAGGGGAATCTCCAACTTTTTGTAAGATATCGTACGAATTGTTTTAAAGATTTGATTTCGAGTTTCGTACACCACACATTTATTGGAAGCAATTTTATTGTTAATATCATTTTGTGATATTTCCTATTTAATCACACTTCATGTGCAATATTTTTTAAATATAGAGTGATTATAAAAATATATTAGCCGATATATAAACCAGTCGCTATCATACCACTCTGTGATGCTAAATAAAATTTTTAGGTATATGTTCAGGAATCATATGAAAAATAAATGGTGAAATAAAATAGTTGAGGTTTCCATGACAACATTTCAAAACTTTCAAATGTTAATAATCAGTTTTTTTTATTAGAATGGAATCTCCGTAGTGTAAAATCATATGTGGTGTTGGAACGGTACTTGTACCAACAAAAAATGGCGGTAGATTAAAAACGAAGGGAAAACAACCAATAAGAAAAGAATTAAAAATATTTATTATGTTTCAGAAATTTTTTACATGATCAGACAGTTTTTCATCATCAAAACAGTTTACACTTTGCAAATGGTGGATAATATTGCAGCACATACTATAGAAGACGAATCTGTTGAATCTGATGCTCGATAGCATCTTTCAAATCGCACGCAATTTTCGAGTAAATGCATAGACTACGGATTTCTGGTATCCCTTCAACCAGAAATCCTCTAAAGAAAATTCAGAAGATCTTGATGGCCACAGAAACATGAAATTGCAGAAGATATTTCTTCACCTAACTGTTGTATTAAGAATTGTTTGAGAAAAGACCCCACATGTGGTGGAGATCTATCTTGCACTTATATGATGTTCGATAGGCCATTTGTTGCGATCTAGGAATTACGTAATTTGTCATCATTTCAAGAGAGTGAGAACATGGCAAAGCCACTCATGAAATAGTATCTTACACCGCTCATCATTTGTGTAACCTTATTTTTTTCCCTTCTATTTTCGAGAAAGATTCAACAGGTTGGGATCGAAGTCGAAGACACAGTGTGAAATGTGACGTCATTAAAAAAGAATAATTTGTTTGGTGAATGCCGAAGCTTTTTTTTCCCCTTCCTTTCTCTTTTCAATCTGTCCATATTACAGGCACCTCTCACCTTTATTTATGGTCTTTCTCTATGGATATCAATTTCCAATAAAAAAAAGTAGGGGTTTCGATTCGACTTTTTCTGAATTTTGTCTCTATAACCGTAACTGTTGGAATTATTTTAATTAATTAATAAACTTTTATGCCAAAGATTCTTCAGCGCATATTTCAAAATACATTAAAAATAATTTAATTTCATTTATGTTTATGATTTAACAGCTAGGGGGTCACATAATTTTTATTTTGTATTTATTTAACTGCATTCTATTACAATACTTCGTTGTGAAATTTATTTTAAGCACTTTATAAAAGATTTCTTCGCCAGAAAAGTTGATACAATAAGCATCAAATTGTTCTGAATCTATAGAAATGTTACTCTGTGTCACAGAAAAATTAGATAAAGGGGTGTGTTAATGAATATCAAAGGTATGCATTATTGAAAAGAGTTACAATTTCGTGAGGGTGCGTGTCACAAGAGGTGGGTGACTTTATTATGCAGGATTGAAATCGTGCGAAATTGAAGTCAATGATTCCTTTTGAAAATAAAAGTAAAGAGGATACATTGCCGCATGTAGAGAGAATTCGCGTAATATTAATTTAAATAAAAAGATCAAAATCGCTATTAATACAAAAGAAGGAGAAAAGAAATGAACATTGTGCATTAAAAACTATGTAGGTAAAGATATAAAATATGAATAAACAAGAGTGAAACTGTTCATCTTCACCTAAAATAATTATTTTTTACAATTTTGTAATATTTGCATCGGATTTGTCAACACAATTCTCTCAGAAAATTTACTGTTTATCCTTTTTATTTAAAAAAGAGTAACTTCTAAGGATTACTTAGAACTTACTCTTTGCCTAAATTTCCTAATTCTTTGCAAACTGAAGCATATCCGTTTCTAAGAAATTTTTTATATATATACAGGGTGTCTCAGAAACCTTGACCGCGGCTTTTATTCCTTAAATATTGATCATAGATATATACTGTAAATTACAAAGTTGCTTAATAAAAGGTGTAAAATGTTATGAAATCGATTAAAAGTTTCAGGGGATTTAACTTCAAAAAATACAAAATTTAAATTTTTTACGGACCCCGTACGAAATATCCCCAGTGTGTAAAATTTGCCCCATCCTTTAATAAGGTCATGTACAAAATTTCGGCAATTTATGACAAAAAGGCTCAAACATATGAAACTACATAAATGATGACTTAAACCACTTTTCGCTGCGTTAATATGAGTTGGCAAAGAGGAAAAATCATGTCGGATGTTTGTGTTTTAGGGGTCGTAGACAAATTAATACAGAAAGTAATGATTGAATAAATAAATGATAATTTTGCTATTTAATGGTTCAAAATTAAAACGCAGAAATAAATTTGTAATTAAAAATTTGTATAAATAATAACTTAAAGGAAAGATTACATAACTTAAAGGAGAGATTACATAAAGGAAAGATTACATAGGAAAGTTCACTGACTGTGCTATTTTTAAGTCATATTCTGTGATTCATGATATAAAATTTTAAGGATTTTTCAGTAATCATAGATTTTAAAATTTGCATTAAAAACTAAAGATATGAAGCATATTTTATTTCCTTAGGACGCATTCCTGCGTCGCGTCATCTGCACTGAAGCTGTGAACACTTGCATTTTAATTTGTGATTGACCCTTCACCAACTTTGTTTTAACATATCTTTGAGAGTTTTCTTGATAAAATTCTGAAATTTTGTACATGATCTTATTAAAAGTTGATCTTATTTTACTTACTGTGAATTTTTTTGTACTTGGTCAGTATAAAAATTTAAATTTTGTATTTTTTTAAGTTTAATCCCCTTTAAATCATTATTCATACAAAAGATTTGTATACAAACAAAACACTTGTAATCTGTTATAAGCTTTCAATTTTGAAAACATCTTTATTGGATAAAACTCTTTCTTAATCCAGGTTAGGTATCTTAAAGCTAAAATTCCCGTCAATCTGAATCTCAATGAATCAATCCTGATGCTTTGATTATAATAATTTTCTCAATGATTTCTTCAATCTCAGAAGATGATGTTCTTGTTTATTGACATTTTATAATTGAAATCCACTCTGTTAAAACTGTTGCTCCAAAATGCGGAAATTTCTTTCACCGAATATTCATATTGGTCATCTCTGTCTCATTCGCTTGAAAACTGAATCCCCCCAAAATGTGAAGAATGGCAAGATAAAATTTCTCTTTATTGGTAGAAATTTTTTGCATGCAGATATAACTTTTTTTTAAGTAGAAATGCCATTAAAATTATTACTACCATTGTAAATATTGAAAAGTACAAAAGAATTTATGAAGACTTTGGAACTGATTGTTGGTTGGAAAATTGACAAGTGTACAGTTTTAAAAAAGTATTTCGGATGAGTGCAACAAAACTCCGTATATGGTAGAGTGCGAAAATTATTATAAAAAGTACCGGGATCGAAAGGATGAAATTGGTACGAAAATCAAATACTTCTCTCACTGCATGTTCAATTTTGGTCATGAATTTAGATGTTCAGTTAAAAAGCCAAAAGCGAAAAGGGATCTAACACCTCTCGACAATTTTTTGAGGAATAATATATTCAAATAAAGAACCCATGATATGAGGGACTTAATTACAACCCATTTCGAATAAAATTGCACATTTCCGGGACTAACATGATCGCAGAATGTGTCAGTGGTTTTATTCTGCAAGTGGCTTTCTTAATGAATATTTTGGTGTTCTTTTCGAAACACAGTACGCCCGATGTTTTATATCAAAACTAAATATGTGCAGTAATCGTGTGTTATAAGTTCCTCAAAAGAATTTTCGTCAATTACTTTTGGCACCTTTAAAAACATTACAGTTGCTTACAAGAAGGGAGAAGAAGATATCATGAAGAAAGTTATAAATTCTTTGTATATTCTGAAAAATCTTGTAAAACAAAAAAAATTCGCTTTTGATAAAAAAAAAAAAAAAAAAAAAAAAACCTTCTCATTATAATATAGCACTCGTCTTTACAAAAAGAAAAAAGAAGAACTAAATATTTCCTTCATTTAAATATAATTTTATTTGACAGAAATAGCGAAACATACATAACAATACGACTATAAAAATTATATATTTATACTACAGTTCCTACATAATATTCTTTTGCTGGGACAAGAGATCTTCATATCACCAAATAAAAACTAACCTCCTTCCATCTATTGTTTTTCTTCCAACAAAATATGAACATTTTAAATTTCGCTTCATAGTATTTTAAAGAGAGCCAAAAAAATATTTTCGAACAACGTATCATTTCATTTATCAACTTCTTCAAGTGATTCAATTTTGGACACATATTCGTAAAGTGAGGAAAATCCAATAATTGTGAAGTTTAGGTTAGAATACGAATTTCACTCATTTTGCTAATTCTATTTTTGAGCTTCAATGCTCCATAACACAGTTAATAAGAAATTGTTTCTTTGACAGAATTCATCCAAAATGGAGACAAATCTTTACTAATTTTTCAAAGGATATGTGAATTTCGTTTTGTTATTGTGTCATCGTGTTTGAGTTATGTATACAAATGCACGGAACTGCGCAGTTATAGATTTGGTCTAAAATTTTATAACCTGAACTAAAAAAAAAAGATAACAAATTTTTCCAAATTCAAGGATATTTAAAATTTGTGGGTAGCAAATTTTTGATAAATAAATGATTTTATATGAAAAATAATGATTATGATTATGATTTTTTTTGATAAATAAGGATTTTATTAGTGCATTGAACTATTTTTGTACATTTCGCTTGCATTCCGCCTTCCATCTTTTTATTTCGATGACTCTTTTGCCAATTTTAATATATCTTTCTGCTCGGCTCATGTTACATAATTGGGCAGTAGGCATATTGCATTAGCATTTACCCGTGCACCAAATATATATGAATCCTTTGTGAGAGATCCATGTCAGCTTTCGAAAAATATATTCAAATACTTGGGTCTAGACAACGTTTTCTATATTTTTAAAATCATAATATACTAGTCGCTGTACTTGCGCCTCCAACTGTGTTTAGTTAATCACCCTATACAAGGGTTGTCCAAAATAATGGACAATCGATATAAAAAAAAAGTGTTTTACATCCAATATCGTGTGGGACTACCTTTGGTTGTTAAAAAAGTTTGAATCCTCCTTAAAATGGACATATACAAGTTCTGTATGATGGTAAGTAGGATGTGTGGGATGACAAGTGGGGCCCCATTAATCATGCAGAAATCGTTCTACCTCCAGGACAGATGCAGGAGAAGGATAACGGGATCTCTATCTTTCTTCCAAATAAATCACAGTGGCTCTATAATGTTCGAGTGTGGTTATTAGGTAAACTACGGAAAGTGTGTAACTCAGTCTTCATGCTCCGGAAACCATAATTGAACAGTTCAGCTACGGTGAATCGGGGAATTATCATTTTGATAGGTGCAATCTCCAGATCGAAGCAATGTTTGCGCCGTAGAATGCACATGGTCGGCTAAAAGAGCGGCATAGTCATTGTTAGTGACCTGTCTATGTAAGATGATAGAGGAACCTTCTCCAAACCGCAAGATGAGACCGTTAACCATTACGGAAACTCTACCATGCTTCACTGCAGGAAAAAGGCAGTTCTGAGTTGTAGGTTTCTGTGGGGGTTTGCCACATGTAAATCTTTCCCGTGGTGGGGAATGAGAAGGAACTGGATTAATTAGAAAACAAAACATGTTTTCATTAATCTGTAGTCTGTGTTTTATGGCACTCGCCGTTCTCGATTTACATATGTCACAAGGGGTTTTCAATCACAACTCTGACCCAAATATTTTGTTTATGAAATTCCCTTCGAATTGTATGTTTCGACACTGGGTTCTATAGATGAACATTCAGCTCAGGAGTCACTTTTGCTGCGTATTTTTTCCTTCTGGTGGAAAAATCCTCCTTAATGTCTGCTTGTCTTTCTCAGTGAGTTTGGTTTCTCTTCCACAGTTCTTTCTAGCATATGTTGTTTTGCGATGATCATTGTATGCTGCCATGACTTTCGGCATGCTGCCTATTCATTATACTGTGATTACCGATGCATCAACCAGATGAATTCCTAGTATCTGCCCTCTTTCGAATTTTGAAAAATTTCTCATTTCAGCTTCAAATGAAACGAAATTACGCAAACAATGACGTAAAGTACACTCGCACACTCCCTTGAGACTATAAGCAACATTGTAGTAAAAATACTAGTAGTTGCATATATAATTTAGTCCTATACTATCACATATGGAAGTCACTGCTTTCAGCGAGGCTCTTCCATTATTTTGGACAGCCCATGTATATATGAAAATGAAAATAAGTATAATTTTACGCCACATGGCTTTTGAATTTTTACATTCAAGATGTTAGGAAGTTTCAGAACCCTCTACCTTATTTGAGTATTTGCAAAGAAATAAATTTTATATCATGCAAAGCTTTTTTTTTTCTTTTTTTTTACATTTTAAGATAGCATAGAAATAAATTGTTTGCAATATTATGTTCTAAAATTAAGGACGAAAAACATAAAATCAATCTACCCCTCTTTTACTCTCTTTTAGTGGATTATAGAAAGTTTATATTAGAGCGGTTTTTCCTTCTAGGTTTTTAGAAACGTGTGTGACAAATTTATTTTCGTTCTGCCGAGCTTTGAGGAATTGTATAGTGTTTAAACAAACAAGTGGAGATTATATATATGGATATAGAGATGGACTTGTGTTGCATGCTAGATGCATGAGAAAAAAGGTTCTTTCTTAAAATATTACGATAAAAAAGAAACTTAATTGTTATGTTTTTCTATTATTATTTCATCAAAATATATTAATGAGCTTCATAAATTAAATAAAAGAGTATGTTGTTAAATATTAATGTAAAGTTTCCATTCGTAACTTCAACTATTCTTTCATTATTTTAATTTCTACGATATTTTATAATCAAATGATTTGAGAGCAAGAGTTTGAGCAATTCTTCTCTTAAAGGACATCGAAAAATAACTGTAAAGCTTAATTTAATCGATTATTTTTATTACATTTATTCTGTATTGTAGCATTTTAACAAAATTTATTTATAAAGAATATTGCCAATACTAAGCTTGATGCCATTTGTTAAGAATGTCTATTCGCTGATGCATTCAATTTAATTGTGTATTTTATTTTACTAAATAACTGTTTTATACAAAGATTCTTTATTTTGTTAAATTTTTCTACTAGACTGATGAGGATTACTACAGTGTGAGAATTCAACAACTATAAGATTGTTTGTCAAGAGACAGTGAAATCGTGCATCTTACATGATATGATGGTAAAAATTAGAAGGAAAAAAAAATGAAAAAGCAAATGATGAGTGACATTTTGGATGGTGGAAAATATGAGACAACAGTTTTGAAACAATTAGAACACATGATGTTATAAATAGAATAAGTTTTTTTTCTTCTTTTTTTGGTTTGCTTTATCAGTATAATTTTTGCTTGGTAAATAATATGTTGAATCCTGAGTCATTATTTTGACTAAACCCGGATACAACAGCAGCTGTGGGACGATGAAACAAAGGTTCAAGAAATGATTGCACTACAGTTTCATAAGATAATTGAGGTTGCGGCCAACAGATTTCAAATATTCTACCCACTGCTTAGACAAATTTTTACTTGAACAATCAGGCGAATGCCTAAAACTTTCCCTACCATCATTTCAAACAAACAGAAAATCAAGGGCAGTATTTCTATAACTTTAATCGTATTAGAGAGACATAAAATTTGCATACGTAATTCTGATTTCATGTAATGAATTTTTTTTTAAAGAACAGCTTCGTGAGGGTTTAAATCTGTTCTACAACTGCACGTCATCAAGACATGCTTTTTAAGTTTGTAATCTAAAAAATCTAGCTGCATCTACACTCACACACTCACAGGATTAAACACATAAGACAATACGGCACTACAAATAAACTGTGATATTCTTTCTGATGTTTTGTTTCCCATTAGTTTTTTTTTTCAATCGCTTCAATTTTTCAGGGTATGGATTTTTCAGGGGTTGATTTTTCAGGTATTAAAAGAACACTGAAGAATCAATAGCAGATTCAATAAATTTAACTGAAATTTACTACCTGCATTTTTAGATCATATCGTTTGCAAATAATGTAAATCCACTGAAGAACCGGTTATTATATTTTTATTTCAATAACACTGAATAATTTTAGAGATGATGCATCAACATCAATAGACAATTTTTTTTCAAAAATTTTCTTAGTTTAACTTTAGGAGCAGGATCAAAATACGTGAAACTTGTGTCATTATGACTTTTGGGAATTATCTAAAATTATTGTTTTGAAATTAGTTAAAAAAAAGTTTAGGAGGAGGAGGAGGAGGAAAGATGTCTTTGGAAATTCTGATAAATATTTATAAATAATAATTATTATGATACTTTAAAAATTATTTACGAAAATCGATTTCGAAAAATATGGATTTTATTCTCATCAATGCTGAAACATATATGGGAAGAAATGAAAAGGCAAAATCACATATCAGTGATTGGTTGAAATTCAAGAAATGAAAGCATAATTTTTTTTTATTTCAGAATCTTTTAATTAGTTCATTTCTTTAAATATATAAAACAAATGTTGATGCAAAAATTAGAGAGTTTTTATTTAATTTATTTATTTCATTCAGAAAAGTATTAAACCTTTTTCAAAAATATATAATCATGAAAATGCGTATAGAACATTAGTTTCCAAAAGAAAATCTTTAGTAATTTTATAATATTTAAAGTTATTCTTATCTAATTCATTTGAAACGATGTGATTGTAATTAGGAAAAAGATGGTTCGTATCTATTTTACATTGACTTTTCATTTGAGATATTGCATTGATACTTTAAATTTTATTTATAATTATATGAAAATAACGATTGCATGTACTAAGCATATAATTGACTTACTAGTGTTGTTGAGAGCAAAAAGCGTTTTCGTTCCAGCAAAAATTACTTCTTGTGAATATGTTTTGTACTTGCGCTTGCCTAGATTTAAAATCTCTCAGCATCTTCTCATATCCACGGTGAGGTAAACATAATAAACTTTAAGGTCGAGACGTCTCCAACACGCATTGCAATAGCACTTTTCAGCGGAAGGAGAGCTACTCCTGCCTGATGTTATTCTCCTACATCATCTAATGTTTCCCCTCGCTTGTGCATATTCCGCGTTCAGTAGGAATTTCAAATGAGTGTTTACTTTTACATGTTCTCAGCGCTTTGAGGCACCTTTTTTACGAGTGTCCCGATTACGTGATTCGAATTTCTACGGTCTGCTTGTTTATATTCAGGCTCGAATTTCCTGGCACGAGGAGGCACTTCAAAATCTAAAATTGCGCGCTTTTCTTGCTTTAAGAGTCAAATTGTTTGGATTTGTATCGTTGCAAAGTTTCTTTCTTACTTTTTTTTTTTCAAAATATTTTTCGGTGGAAAAATGTTAACTTTTTAGTTCCTATTTCGCCAAGTTGGCATATGTTATACCTCTCCTATATATAAAATTGAACGCATAATCAAATATGTTCCATAAGTTTTTTTCTAGGTGAAACGATTAAATTGTCTTTGTAATGTTTCTGAAATTTTTATGAGTCAAAGTACAATAATTAAATATTTATTTTAAATTGCTTGATTAAATCCCATGCCCCAAACCACTCTGAGTTTTCTAAAAGTGTCTATTTTAGAACGTAAGCAGATGGCAACTTATAATTCAACCCTTTACTGCCCAAAAATTAATTGTCATTGTTCCGATATTTCTGTCCTTACGACAACAAATTATGTTATATGAGCCTTAATAAAAGTACTTCTCTTACTTTGAATTTGAGGACTATGATGGCTAGGTGGTAAGGTTTCGGCTTCACAACCGGAAGGTTTCAGATACGAATTCAGTTTTCACTGAAGATTCGGATGGAAGACGGATAACAGCTGTAAAATTATTAGTATTATAAAGTACAATACAAATGCATGTAAAATTACTTTAGATGATATTGTGCTGAATTAAAACTTTACAAGTATTATTCCGTAGAAATATCAGTTTTTATAACTATTTTGGATCAACATCAACTTAAATTTCTATTAATATAATTAAGTGTTACTAGCTGTATAATTATTTATACACTTGCTGCTCCTAGCTATGCAATTACTTTTAAACTTACTGTTTATAAATACGCACTTCTGATATGTTCACATTCACAATGCTTGTGGATATACATGATTTTCTTGTCCCATTTTCTGTGCAGATATAAAGATTGTCTAACTTTCGCACTCTACAGTGTGAAACAACTCATTTGCCATTTGTGAAGTAATCCTGATAGATCTAAACTGTACAATTCTAAACATTGGCCCAGAAATTTTTTCATGGTTATTAGAAACACCAATAAAATTATGAAATGCAATCTTTTAAATTGAAATGGCATACCCTTTGAAATCATCGGAATGTAAAAAATGAGGGAGTCTTCACCTTTGGAAGCTCCTATCAAGATGGTTGCTTCTTTGATGCTGCTGATTATTTTTTTAATTGGCAGCCACATAGCATTGAAAAGCTTTGCCGGTTGAATTTTCGCAACATGCATAAATGTCACGCAGATTTTCTTTGGCAGATCGAGTGAATAATTAACCTTGGCAGATCGATAAATTGGCAGATCGAGTGAATAACAACAGCGTCGACGTATTTGCATGTGACTGCCTCGCTCTAAATGTTAAACTGAATAATAATATTAAATTCAAACACAGCTTTGTTCTTGACTGCCAAAATAGATGATTCACTCAGCCAATCGCCGATCGGTATGAATATTGGGAAATACTTTTTCAATCATTTCTGTTTTTGATGTCAACAAATTTTTGGTGTCAGGCAATGAAATTCGGCCTGAGGTATTTTGATTTCAACATATTTATAGTTCATTTCAATGTTGTTACGTGTCGCCTCAAAATAGAGTCATTCAGGCAAGCATTTATTTCGTCCGCTTACGCCGATCAAGCAATAATGGGTATTTTGCCAAAAATACTCTGCGAGAATTATCAATGCTTACCCAAATGGTAAAAATGTTTCCATGCAAATCTTGCACCGATCGATCAAGAGTCTCAAGTGATTATTTGTGTGCCATTCTACGTACATCTCACGCAATAAGTTTGCATTTCTGCAATACTTTTGCTATCCCGGATGCTTTAGAAATGTTGCACAAGTAAATCTCAATGAATTGCCGGTCCAAAGGAGATTTTAAAGCCAAATAACTTCTTATTCCTGGATTAATGTCGCATCAATTCAGGGTAACGCAAGAACAAAGGCTATGTTTTTCTTGGACCGAATTTTTGGCAAAATCAGTCTAATCAGAAAGGCATCACTTGTTCCTCCTGCAGCATTTAAGTAGAAGATTTCTCCGACTCCGTTATTGACAATCTGTATTATTTGATTGCAGGTGCTCTTTTTTGCGCGAGCTTTACCTTAGGAATATTTGATTGATCATACAATAAAAAATCCCCGTTATTTTGTCCGTGACGCTTCTACATCGACGAAGTAGCAGTAGATCGATTTGATGATGGCATTCCCAGTGATTAAAAATATTTTCCTTTTCTAATCACGAATCTTGTATTATGACAGATTTCTGTTCTGGTAAGCAATTGAGTAGGGCAAATTTATCTACAGTACGTGAAGAAAGAAGCTTTCATCTTGATTTGGATGCATGCTGTACAGCCCACCTCTCGTTGTTTCTTTGAATAGACCAGTTTGCGATATATAAATTTGCAATGTTTAAAAAAGGAAAAAAACCCGAACTATAAAAACAAAGAAAAAAAAAAGACTAAAAAAATATTTCATTCGGAATGCATATCAATCGACACAGCCGATTCCAGCGCACTGAAAAATGAAATATTTCAGTCTGCTCAGACAAATCATTACGAAGAGGTCAGTTTCGAGATATGATCTGAATTCAAATGAAAATCAATCAACACAGAACATTTCCACCGTCAATTGCTTTTCAGAATGAAAAAAAAGTAAAAAAATTATAACGAAATGGGTAATAAATGAGAAAATGAACTATGCTCTCGAAATGAGCTTTATGGTAAAAGACACGTCTAAATTCCAGCGCAATGCTATACGAAATAATTAAACCGAAAAGAAAAAAAATCGAAATCTATGAAAATTAAATTTAATAATGCAATCGGAAACAATAAAATGGAATCTTAAAATGGATAATCTGGAAATCGCAAATATTGAAAAGGAATCATCAAATATTTTATAGAGCATTTATTACTTTTACGTATAGCAAAGGGCGATGCTTTTGAAAACAAATATGTTTTTATCTGTCAAATGTGTGGCATATTTATAAAAAATATGCTTGTATTTGAATGCAATTTCGCGTCAAAATTTCAAAGCAATCGACTAAGAAGTTTCAAAGATTTAAGATTTTAAGCGAGCAAACATTTGAATTTTTTTCATAAAGATTTACTTGTATATTAAAAGTAAACGTTTCAATCCTTGAAATGTTTTTTATATATATTTAAATTAGATGTATATTTCGAGAAAGAATGATCATGTATTTAGTGATATGAAGTAATAAATTATAATTTAACTCACATATTCACACTGATGTCCTGAAATATCAATTGGCTTAGTTATGTGATTGACAACTCAGCACATAACTAAGCTTTATGTATCGATTACATCTGTTAAATCGTAATCGATACGGTTACGATTTAACGATACGATTACATCTATTAATCATATTTACGATATAGTCTGTTCTCTTAGTAGAAAAATAACCTCTAAAATGGAATGAATTGTTTTGTCATGAACGCAGAAATTTTCACACTTTGATATGTTCAATTTTTTGCAACAGCAATACCCGATTAACAATCTCCAATTTAAAATAGCTCGAACGTAAATAGTTAAAAGAGGAATTTTGTAATTCCAAAAATTTAATAGCTTTCTCTTTTATTATTGTACTTCAAGATATAATAAACTCTTTATAATAATTTTTATTTTTAATTAAAATATATAATAAACAAGAATGAGTTTATGCTTTTTTTAAAATATGAAAATATATTTCACATTTTCAATAATTTGCAAATACTTAAATTATATATATATATTAAAATTCTGAAAAATAAACTCTATTAAACTGATATTTCTCAGTTAACAGAAAAAGAAAATACTTGAATGAGCCGCATTTATTTTTAACATGTTGTTCGAGATAGTATTTTGGAAAAATCCAATTAAAAAATAGTTGTAAATGTTTCACCACATGCATATAATAATACCAACTTGCATGAAAAAAGTTTTTTTTTTCAGAAAATTAATCCAACATATATATATTAGAAGATAATAAATTAATAAATGCTTACCATTACGTTATTTATTAATAATTCCAATAATTCAGAAATAGAATTTTTTTAAAGTAAGAATATTTTGACTGTTTAGTTATTAATTTTTTTTCTAAAAATATATTTATAAAATCAATTTTAATTATATTAAATAAATGCTTATTAATCCACACAATTTATTTTAAATTATTTAAATAATGTATAAATAGTTAAAATACATTTTGAAATGGGTAATGTTTCGGGAAAAATGAATTTAATTAAAATATCTTTCAAAGCATCTATGCAATTTCAGAACATTAAAACTTCTCTGCAAGCGCAAAAGTTTTAATATGAAACAAAGCAGCATTGAAATAACAGTTTTAAAGGTTGCTTTGTTGAAATTAAATTGTTCTATAATAGTAACAACTACAGTGTCCTTAATTTCAGTTTCACTGACGGTTTTGACAGTTCAATTCAAAATTGCTTTTGAAACTGATTCATTTGGAACATTCGATTTACGAGACTTCGTCTTCTTGCTATTCAGAATACAGTAATGTGCGTCTTTGTGTAACATTGTTTCGAAATCTATAAAATATTACATAAACAATGAATTGTGCTGAAGCCTTAAAAAAGACAGTTTTCTTTTCAAAAATCGTTCGAATTATTGGTGAGAAATTAAAACATGTTTAAATTTATAATTCTTGAAGATAAAAATTTACTTCACTTCAAGATGTTTGCTATTATTTTATTGAAATGTTTAATATTATTTTATTACTAGATATTTTATTGTTACTAGTTTGTTACTAAATAATGAAACTTTATTAATTTAATTAAAAACTTTTTACAGTGTTCCCATGATAAAAAATTATTTATAGAATATTTTGATTTGAAAAAATGCATATTTCGGAATGAGGATTTTGAGGTCGTATTTTACTTACGTTTCTCCTTTCAAAACGACTTGTTGTTTTCAATGAAAATTTGCTTCCGAGACTTAATAGTTCTTTAGAATGATCAGGGATACATATTATTATTAGTGAACCTACGTCTTCAGAACATATTTTTAAATGAAAAGTTGATTTAGAACAAACGTGTAGTGACCATAATTCTATAATTTTTTCTCTTTATACTGTAGTACAGAAAGGATTATAAATAATAAATTACATTAAAAATATTTACAAGCTATAGTTCTCTACTTGCTAAAGATTTCCAAAAAAAAAAAATGTAACGTATAGAAGTAGAAAATTGGTGTATGTCACAAAAACTTATAACTGCTGCAATAATAGCAAATTAAACAAGTTATACCTGCAAAAATTCTTAATTGATGATTGAGCAAACTGGACATTTCCATGAGTGGGGTGAGAAGAATGAAAAGGAACTTGTTTAAAACCAAAGGTATACGAGAAGAGAGATTTCATTATCATAAAAGAATGCTGATTAAAGAGGCAGAGGTAAAATATGAAATATAAGTTGGGTAAAAAGTAGTGACTGGTCAAATTTATGTGAAATAGCAACATCAAGTGGATCATTTGAAATATTTTGATGTGACTAAATATTTAGACGGCAGTTCCTTCTAATTTAGTGCTCTTAGAAAAACAGACGATTCTTTAATTCAATCTCCTAAAGAAGCTTTATACATTTTACTTGAATTTTACTTTCACTTTTACTTCACTTTAATAGAGGAGATTTTTTGGTTTTTCATGAAACGTTTTCAAACAATTATTGAATTTCTTCGCCAAATTCTCTAAATGATCTTCCATTTTCCATTCCAAAGTAGAACTTATTATCAATAACTTGAATAATAAAATAAATCCAGGTACAGATAGCATATTGGCAAAGTTATTAAAGAAATATTTAAGGGTAAAAGCAAAATTATATGAACAATAATTGTCTATACCAAGGATATTCTGTGTAAAAGAGCAATAAATCATTATGTTGTTGAAGCAGGAAAGAAAAAGCCACTTTTTTGCATTAATCCTTAACTGGGGACGTGCGGTCTGTGAGACCGCCCCCCCCCTGTGAGATTTTCTATCACCCCTATTCCATTTTTAGCTCAGTTGAATGGATTGACCCTGTAGCTTTCTGTTTTGTGACCTTCAATACACGTGCACTTTTTCAACCGATTTCAGCGATCCTTTTTAAAATAATTCAGTTATTTCTTTGAGCGTGGTCTCTAAGACCATACCTCTCTGCAAGTGTCCCATTGATAAACAAGGCTTAGTAGGTGGTACTTAAAGTTGGGTTCCGAAATATCATCCAATTTACTGATCCTATTATGAAGCAGTGTCCAGTCACTTTTAAATGAAGCAGAAAGCGATTTTAGTGATAAGGATAAATGTACGGAAGAGTTTTTCGATAAAAGTTTGTATTCAACCGATTTTGATATGTATGTTCAAACATAATTAATTTTTCTGGTTATAATGTATTTTGAAATTTTTTTTAAATATATTAATATACAAAGAGATATATTTACAGAATTTATAGGTTTATTTTTATACTAGTTCTTAACCGCTATGTTTAAAATGCCCTAGAAAACCGTGCTATGAAAGTCACACAAGCCAATAAAAAAGGGCCAATTTTACACATTGTAAACTTTTTTTTTTTTGTTTTTCATATAATTGTTTAATTTTACATCATATTGTCTTCTATATACCTTCATATACTGAAAAATAAATATGATTTAAAAAGTAAAAAGTAATATGTTTTTTCAAGAATGTTATTTATTGTAACATATAATTTGAGAAGAAAATGTATGTTCGAACGCATTTACCTTTGCCAATGATAATATATTTTGAAAAATTTCTAAAAAAAATCTATAGATCAAGAAAAATATCTGCAAACTATATTGGCAGTTTTGCATATTAATACATTAAAATAAAAAATTTAATTTGAGTGTAAATGAAATGCAGTCTCGTAGATCGCACCTCCCCAGTTAAGGGTTAAAAATTGCGGCTGATTCTGCTTGGAAAAAAAAGCTTCCTGACATTATCCTGACATTATCTTTCTATTTCTGATCAAGCATATCAGAAATAGAAAGATTCTTGACGTCATCCTTGAAGAAAAATTAAATAGTATGACCCATATTAATTATGTGAAAAGCGGAATGCCATATTAAAAGCAGACTTGCTTTTGAAAATTACGACATATGTGTTTCCAAGAAAAAATTCGGAAGTTTTAAACAAAAACTTTTATACTCTGGAAAGGTTTTAATCTATGCAGCTTGCTTTAATCTAGGTAGAAATGTATTAATATACAAAAACAAAAGATTAATAAGCTACAACATCAAGCATTATTAGCAATTTAAAGGGATTTTCGCTCAAGGCTTAGAACATCTATATAAAGAATTAGTGGGCTTGATCCGCTGAATCTGTGATATTGAAACCGCTTCTTATTGGATCAAAAGTCATAAGGAAGTCATCAATATTTTTGACAAACAAATGAAGGCTTTAAAATAATTAATCATGAAACTAAAGGGATCCATCCTAGAAAAAAATTGCTATAGAAAAATCGAAAAAAAGTATAGTGGAATGTTTCTGCTATGATAGTTCTGTATTCTATCATTGCAGGTGATTTAAAAATGAATTAACTATTAGAAACAGAGGTTTGCATATTTTAGAATGAAGTAAAAATTGGTGAGTTCCAGTAGAGATTCGAAATTCACTGTTCAAACCAAGTAACTCTAAAAAGCCTTTTTTTTATTGTCAGCCGATGATAAAAATACAATAAAAATGATTAATCATTAGACATATCTCATAGCGAGTAAGAATAAAGAGCGTAATGAGGGTCAAAAATTTAAAAAACAAATGATTCGCTTAGCATGTGATGTTTTACAAAACGAGTAAGAAAGCGTCATTGTGATGTCACATTTAGAATCTTGCCCATATATATATACCATCAAAATGAGTTCGATGCTTGTTTCTGGATGGATATTTTTTCAATTAAAAGTGAAACTGTAAAAGGTATATTTAAATCAATAAAAAAATGCGAAATACTCAGGTAAACGATTTCATAATACGATATGAGGGAGAATTATTTCTATAATACTAGAGACCAAATGCAAGCTTATCCAAGGACAGGCTGCCGAAGAATTTACGGAATTACATTCTACGTCATGCACGAAGTTGTGGAGACGATTTCAAAAACAGAAGAGAAGAACTGGTGCATTGTGTGTTGCAAATCATCACCTAAGAAGACAGTGAGTAATTATGCACGCTTAAATTTATTTAACGATGATGTGGTGTCTCATTTTCTTCAGGTATTGAAAGCATAAGCAAAGGAAAATGCAAAAAAGGCAAATCTTTATTAAATCGTTTTAATAAAGCACTTATTGCAGGTGAAAAATTTACCTTATTATTAGAGATAAATTCTCATATACAAATGATAATAATAGTTTTGTTTTTGAAGTTTTCCTTAATGTAGATTTTGTTTAAATTTTTTTTTCATTCAATTTTTCTTAAATTTCTTTTGAAAAACTAACTTTTAATTACTTTTGTTACAATGACGGAATATATTTTAATTTGGAGCAGAAATAAATCAAAATAAACCGTCTTTACAGTTTCAGTATTAGGGCCTTTGAAACAAATAGCTACGAGACAGCTAATGAATTTGCAAATATCTAAGAGACATTGAAATATATAATTGAAAAAACTTGAAATAAATTTGTTAAATCTGGAACATTTTTTGAGACTTCACACTAGCTTTGATATATTGAACCAGATTCAATAAAATAAATTTCCTTCTGACTGATAGTTTGAAAGAGGATTTCACTTTGTAAAATGTCAACATTTGAAATGCAACATATTTACCCGGCATACATTGCCGCCGATATAAGTTGTCTTTTTTTTCCTTCTCGAATCTCAATAGTATTTATACAATTGTACAAACAGCGAAATAAATAACAAACAAGAAGTAATCTTCTTCCGTATACTTATTTGCACACTTCTTTTCAATATTGTCATTATTATTTGCAACCAAAGTGATTATTATATTACTAAGTTTACTCTATTGGTAGCAGAAAAAAGAAACTCTAAAAGAATATACCATCACATTTCTTATTAAAGTTTGTCAATATTAGTTTTTATTTTCCACTTCAGACCTTTCGCCGTCGTTGCACGTTCGTTTAGATTTTTGGCATTACATCTTTCATTGCAAATGTATATTGCTATGATAACAATCACCCTTTTTTGATCATTTAATGACTAACTTGTTGAGTTTTCTTGATAATAAATTTAACTAGTAAAATTTCACATTTTAATTGTATTACATACAGACGTAATCCTCACATGTTAATTAAATGTATCTGAATTTCGGGAAATTATCAAAATCTTGTGATTCTATTTTTACTTTCATGTATACAAAGTACAGAGACAATATTGTAATAGTAAAAAAAATTCTAACTTGATTCTTCACGAATCTTCATGTTTCAGATCTCCCTGAAACATTAATAAAAACATATTTCTAGCATTATATCAGTATTTTTTTTTTTTTTTTTGTGAATAGGAAAACTCAGAAACATTTTTTAGCTCTACAGATGACATTTGGGGTATAGATTTTGGATTAAATATGTAGATTTCTGTGATCAAAATCCGTTTAAAAGGAAGTACGTCTTTCTTGCTATTCGAGTACAAGTGAAGATAATTACAAAGCGTAAAGAGCAGTTCATATAAAATTTGTTGCGCAAGCTTCGCATCTAAAAGATAGATTCCTATCAAATCTCTCTAATGGACAATCGCCTCTCGGCCTTCAGGGTTTTCATTCGTTTTTTTGAGGGGCGGGGGGCTAAATTCGTTGGAATAAAAATAACCGGAACGTATATTCGCGTAGGTGATTCAGGGAAAATGTTAAACTCTGTCTAAGATTTAAATTTCGTAACTGTTGCTCGTCATTGTTATGTAAAATATTCGGCCCATTCTTCACGATTTTTGAGGAGGGTCGGCAACAAGGTCTTTGTTGGCGAATGCGGGAAGACCACTGCTATTGGTTTGATTTCAGTAATCGAGATTAAATATTTATATTTGAATGTGGCTGAAATGTTAATCGGTCATCTTATTTTTTTTATTAATTTTTTGACAAATAAGATTTTGTATTCGTTTTTGTATCTTTAAACATATTAAAAAAAAAAAATCTTGATGTCTGAAAAATAAGAGAAACCAATGTGACTATATGGTAAGTTTCTTTAAAGCAGAGCTGATCATATTTCTTTACGTTTAAAGAAATGAACTGCTACATGGTATTATAAAAATGTTGAGTAATCACATTTTCAAAGAAAACGAATCTTGAGAACTCAAAATGTCTTTCATTTTGATGCAGCGTTATTAATCTAAAGTAATTGTTGTATTATATTATTAAGAATTAAAATAATTCATGCTTATATTTCACGCAGAAATCCAACAAGCCTGATGTAATGAATTCACTTAAGCCTTAATACAGTAGCCTTATACCCCTTTCACTCAAACACAGCAACAACAACAAAAAAAATCGTTCGAAAAGAAATGATTTAGGATGATGATATTTAGCTTGACCTACTTCTACCCGCCATGTAACCGAAAAATGAAATTTTGTGCTATTATGGTTATTACTACTATTATTATAACGATTGCCTCCCAGAAACTGAAAGAAATGAAAAAAAAAAAAAAAAAAAAAAAAACGTATCTACAATCTATGAGTGTGAAACCAGTGGTTAACACAGATATGCCTCAAGCCTAAACGCATTTATTTTTATTTTGAAAAACCAGGGCATTTTTTTTTTTCTTAAAGTAGGGAATGGAAAGGTCAAGTGGATATCGAAAGAAGAAAATTGATAGGTCCGTTGCGAAAATCAATCCCCCAAAAAAAAAGACAGTTGAAGGAAGCTGGAAGGGTTAGAGATAATAATTCCAAATTTGCTTGAAAAAAATTGCTCCTTCTCCCCCCCCCCCCAAAAAAAAAGAAATTCAATCTTCATACGGGTTAGTACATAGCAAGAAAAATGATGCTGGACGTCGTTATAGTTGAAAACTAAAACTTTAGTTAGTATCCTCCCGTTATGTTTTAGTTTGAAAGAGGACATGGATGGGGGATATTCCTCTTCAAACATATAGGAGAAATAGAGCAAAAGATAGTTTTAATACTTAAGAATTAAGAAAGAAAAGTGTTGTAACAGAAAGAGTGTATTCTTTTTTACACTCCAGAGCAATATCGAAATGCGCATGCTTAGTAATCGACATCGTTTACTTATTATTTATGAGGACATTACTTGAAATTTGCTTTTGGACAGCTGCGCCTTTTCTTTTAAGAAATCTAAATTATTGAAGGGCAGCATGAATGTAATTTTAAAAAAATAAGAAGAAAAAAAAATAATCTGAAAAAAAAATAATCTGAAAAAAAAAAAAGAATTCTATACATTGGAGGAGTGCGCCATTTTTATTACACCTGGAATAGATCAGTGAGATTCATTTGATGGGAAGATGCATAATCTTCGTTTTTTCAAATTATTTTTTAAAAATATTATTAATAATTATATTTTGAAATATGTATTTCTATGATCCTATTAATTGCACACTAAAATCTCCTCGTCCACATTTTCTACCGTTTACGATCAATTTTCTTACATTCACCTCTATAAAATGTGTGCTGGATTCGGAAAAACTTAATGCCGCTAAGCTTCATTTTTTATTTGCATGATTATAATCAAATGTATTTATAAGAATCTATTTCATTCTTAGAATTGAACATTAATGACTAAATGAAATCGCTTAGGCATATAGAAATATATATTGACTTGTCAAGCACAGCATAAGCGAAACAATGAAATGCGATGTCTTAGTCAAGAAAATTGTAATTATGTCAAATGGTCACATAATTAAGACACGACGAACAGGTGAGATTTTATCTTCAGGTTACTTTTTATCTTCTTAAGTGGCACAAGTGATCGAGGTGCTATGGATTCCCTCCAAATATTAATGAAATAAACGCTTTATGCGAATTATGACATTACTATTGTAATTTGCCAGCATCCATAACATGAGCATTCTGATCATTTTATTCGTCTTTACATGAAAAACCTGACTCAACTATTCTTACTATACATGCATGGACATTGTTTTCATTTTAAAATTGCATTACGGTGAGGATGAATCCCTAATTCATCTGAATTTCCACGAACGTCTGCTTCCTTTCGGCAGTTTAGCATTCGCTTGGACCTTGGTGCAAGCATGTGATGAGACATCTGCAAGCTGAATTTGTCTTTTATTAGCTGGCATACAGGCGTCTCCTTTGAAAACTTCACTGAATTTAGAATAATTTTCAACAAAGGAGAAGGATCTCCAAAATGCGTCGTCTTTTTTTTATACAATATTCTTTGCCAGGAACAATTCCGACATATTTATTATCAGCCATTTGCTCTCCACCTTCTAGTTTATAAACGCATGGAATTATTATTTTGTTAACAGTTGCAGAAGGCAAGCATGACTTTCTTCAAGTACGTGTAAGGTAAATGTGATGATTGGCGAAAATGTGTGATACGATTTCGCCAAGTCGGTTTGCTATCGAATCAATTGCCATCCTTTTAGAAATCGTAAGGATATGTGCAAATTATTATTTATCATATTCTTAACACTAATGCTTATAGATGTAATATAAAAATATCTTTTCATGTGAAACAAATTTTGCTTTAAAAGTAACGACCTTCTTCCTGATCTTTTTCTACTTATGACAAGAATGCTTACTCAAAATTTCGCTTGTAGTAGTCTTCGTAAGCAGTCTACTTAGGTTCCACATAAATACCAACATTAAGAGTCTTTGTAACTACTGAATTCACATTTTTTTCAAATTTTGATTTCCTTTCATTTAAGTATAATGTAAGGTGTGCGATGAAAGAAATATCTTTACACTTTATTGAAGATATGGCTAAAAATAACTTTATTTCCTTTATATATTTTTCCATTGAAGTCATTTCCTGATGAAGTAAATAATAATTTTCAACAGCAATATTCCATCGTCTGTATTTCTTTTTTATTTATGATTCACTATATGTAAACTGAGCAGGAATTATGATTGGTAATGATTGTCATTCGAAAAACTGGCAACTAATTAAACAGAAATTAAAATTTCTTGCTTTCTTAATATACCATTATTTAATTTATTTTAAATATGAGTAATATACATGAGGAATTTCCTATGTAAGCAATCTTATATTTTGAATTGATATTCAATTCTTCTTCGTCCATCTTGAAAAAATCCCACAGCAGTTGTGTTAGAGTTTTGACTCCCTCCGGTGGAGAAAAGGGGAAATTCTGTTCCCCTAACCAGATGTACTCGAGACGCCGACCCGGCGACATGTACATACTCTCTCTCCTGTCTTTTGTGTTGTGATGTGTTTGTGTGGTAGCTTAGAAATGTCCGTGTCCATATATGTGTGAAAATAAAACCTATGAAAGTTCAACTCCTGCTTCGTCATTTATGGAATTGTCATGCACTGACTGAACATCGTGGTGACCCGGACGTGATACGTTGAAATTTGGAAATTGAAATTTTTTTGGAAAGCGTGACAATGTGGAGGAAGCACAGTGAGGAGCTGAAACCAGAGGTGGGCACATTTATTATTTGTTCTAAGCTTTTTGAATTATTTAGTTTAAAATGGATATTAATAGATTAAAGGAAAAAAAGAAAGGATTACGCACTATTTTCATGAAACATTTAACTAAAATAAAAAATTCCTTAAGCAGAGAAATTTGTAATGAATATACGAAAGAAACAAAACTTAACGAGCTTGTGAGCTTAAAAGCTTAGCTCACGGAAAAATTGAAGGATTTAATTAGCTTGGATGAGAGTATTCAATTAATTATAGATTTAAGCGAAATGGAAGGAGAAATTGAGTTATGCGAAGATTACAAAGACAAAGCAATCGAACTAACATCTAAACTAGAAAGACAAATTGAAAATTTGAGGGATATTCCACAAGTAAGGACAAACAGTCCAGTTACAAATAATGCGGAAAATGTTATCCCCTTAAGAAATCAAAGTGTTAATTTACCGAAATTAAATATACAAACTTTTGAGGGCGATTGCAGTCAATTTATAGATTTTTGGAATTCCTTTGAAGTCGCAATTCATAAAAATGATTCATTAACAAAAATTGAGAAATTTACTTATCTAAAAACGTATCTTCGTGGAATTGCCTTAAATGCTGTATCGGGATTTTCATTAACTGAGCAAAATTATGATGCGTCGATACAGTTATTAAAAGAAAGATTTGGCCGAACAGATATAATCATATCTTCTCACATGCATAAACTTTTATTGATTGATCCAGTAAAAACTTGCTCAAATGTAACAGGCTTAAGAAAAATGTATGATGCAATAGAAACCCAAATTAGATCGTTGCAATCATTAAATGTAGCTACAGGAACCTATAGTAACCTATTATGCCCTGTAATATTACAAAAGCTACCCGAAGAATTAAATTTAAACTATAATCGTCACCGTAGGGCAGGTGAATTATTTGATATCACTAATTTAGTAGAATTCTTAAGAATAGAAGTAGAGTGCAGGGAAGCTTCTTTATTATTAGCAAACCCTAAAGTTTCTAATGTAAAGGAGTATTCATTTAGAAGCAAACCTGATCAAGGTTACAAAAATAAATATTCTTCGCATACGAATGCCTTAACGACACACGCTAATTCATTTCACCATAAATCTGAATCGAATCGTAAATTTAATCCAAAAAGAAACTATTATCCTTCTTCCGATGACAGAATGAGTAATCAAAAATGTATCTTTTGTACTGAAAAACACATGAGCCATGATTGCTCCGTTAATGTTAATGAAAAGAAAAAATCGTTAATGGCTAAGGGAAAATGCTTTGTATGTTTTCAGAATCACATAAGAAAATACTGCAATAGTAACTATCAATGTAAGCTCTGTGGTTCTTTTTCGCATAATTCCTTAATTTGCGAAAGACAGCAACCCGATACCGTAACTAAGAATATTTCCCCTCCAGTCGAAGAAGGGACTTCTATCCCCAAAGAAAATAATACCGCTTCTACCATGGTATCTTTCAGCACCGAACAAAATAAAAGAAAAAATAGGGTCCCTGGATCGGTTTTATTACAAACATTTTCAGCTGTGGTGACCGGACGAAGGGGGAGTAGGACGCACCTGCGTTGCATGTTGGATTGCTCGGCCAATAAATCCTTCATCTTGAGAGGGGTGGTAGAGGAATTGGGATTGAAAACAGTGGGCAGGGAAGTTCTAGCTATTCACACTTTCGGAAGTAAAACCGCTGAGCGTCGTGCTTACGATATAGTGGAGATTACGTTAAGGAATGTACAACACCCGACTCGGTGTGTTAAAATACAAGTGGTTGTTAATGACTCGATTACGTCGGCGAAAATTCATACTCTATCGCAGTTTGTTAGAAACATAGCGTTAGAAAAGGGAATTGAGTCAGCAGATGTTAGTACTTCTGAGAGGATTGATGTCTTGATTGGTTCGGATTATATTTCAGAGATTTTAGGCGAAAGGAATATAAGGATTAGTAAAAGATTGATTGCGGCTGATAGTATTTTCGGATATTTACTGCTGGGAAAGGAGATGGGAATTGATTGTAAGGAGATATCTGCTAACCATTTGATAGTCTAGGGTGAGGAATCGAGCTTTGATAGGGTAAAAGATTTGTGGTTATTAGAAACGATTGGGATAAATATGGATAAAGAAGTGTCTCTTTCAGATAAAGAAACATTTAAATCGTTTCAACAAAATACGACGTATAAAGACAAAAGATACGAAACTCGTTTGCTATGGAAGGAGGATAATAAGGCATTACGCAGTAATTATGAAATTGCAAAGCGTCGTTTATTCGGTTTAAGCAAAACATTAGATAGAAACAAAGAATTATTTGTTAAATACGATGGCATCATTAAAGAACACTTAAGAGAAGGTATTATAGAACGAGTAGATTTAAATTTAGACCAAAATATAAACACAGGTTATTTTCTTCCACATCATGCTGTAGTGCGAGAATGGAAGGTTAGTTCAAAGGTTAGGATTGTCTTTGACGCATCATCAAAGGGAAAAGGCGCGTTATCATTAAACGATTGTTTAGAGAGCGGACCGAACTTAAATCCTGATTTACTTGAAGTCTTGTTGCGGTTTAGGTAAAACAAAATTGCATTTAGTGCAGATATTCAGCACGCTTTTTTAGAAGTAGGGATAGCCGAGGAAGATAGGCAGTTTTTAAAATTCTTATGGATAAAAGAGGATTGTCCTAATCCAGGTTTCAGCCCTCACAATATTGAAACATTCCAATATAAAAGAGTCACCTTTGGAGTGAAATGCAGCCCATTCTTACTTGCCGCAGTTATTAAACTGCATTTAGAACAATTCGAAAGTGAATATGAAGAAGCATGTAAAATGTTGAGCTATTTGTACGTGGATGACCTAGCAGCTGGCACGTCAAGCGTTTCCGAAGCTATAAAATTGAGCAAAGAAATGATTTACATTCTAAGTCAGGCCAGCATGAATCTTCGAAGATGGGCTACGAACTCCCCAATTCTAAATGAAGCTTGGAAACAAGCTAATGTTGACTGTCGTGAAACATCCGAAGAATTAGGTGTGCTATTAAAAATTCTTGGACTCATTTGGGACAATATCAACGATAAATTTACCATTGACATTCATCAAATTTCTAAGATGAAGGACAGTAATCTTTCGAAGCGTTTGATTCTGAGCATCTGTGGGATGCTGTTTGATCCATTGGGGATGATAACCCCTTTTACTGTCAGAATGAAATTGTTACTGCAGAACACCTGGGAACGGGAGCTGAAATGGGATGAACCACTACCACCGGACATTCAAGAGACATTTCTGTCATGGCTGGATGAGGTAAAAACTATCCCTCAGATTTCTTTGCCTCGTCCTTACTTTCTTGATGCAGAGACTCCAATGGCTGAAATTCACATTTTCTCCGATGCAAGCCCAAAGGCTTATGGTTGTGTGGCCTACTTCAGGAAAGTGACCAACGGGAAGGTGAACTCCAGTTTCATAGTGGCGAAATGCCGCCTAGCTCCATTAAAAAAGTTGAGTCTGCCCAGACTCGAACTCATGGGAGCCCTTGTTTCTGCCAGATTAGCAGAATACTTAAAACGAGCATTTCCCTGGATTACATCTGATCACATCTTCTTCTGGTCGGATTCGCAAATCAGCCTTCATTGGATAAAAGGAGACCCTCTACGATGGAAGGAGTTTGGGAGAAATCGGGTACGGGAGATCCAGGAGAAAACCAATCGAGACCAGTGGAATTACTGCAGAGGAAAGACGAACCCCGCAGACAAGTTAAACCGAGGACTGTCTATCCGAGTGTTAGCGCAAGATGATGTTTGGTGGCATGATCCAGACTGGTTGTTTAACCCAGATCTATGCCTTGACAACACAGTGAGCAGCGAATTCAACGAAATTGAAGTAGCAAACGAACTAAAGAAGGACTATGTTCCATCGAGCAACCTAGTAATGACTGTAACCGGAACTAATTGTGATGATTTTCTCGACAAACTTCTCAAAATCACAAATGACTATGTAAAACTGATTTGTATTATTTCATATATTTTTAGATTTTCAGCTAATTGCAGGCACCCTCAGTCAAGGACTGCCGGGCCCATTACGGCTGATGAAAAAATTCACGCAGAAAACCAATTAATCCGAATGGTTCAACGTGGTAAGTTTAAGGAGGAAATTAGAGATTTGAAAAGAGGTAAGAATGTTTCAAGGAAAAGTAAACTGTCAACTTTAAATGTATTTTTGGACGAAAATGATAATTGCAGGCACCCTCAGCTAATTGCAGGCACCCTCAGTCAAGGACTGCCGGGCCCATTACGGCTGATGAAAAAATTCACGCAGAAAACCAATTAATCCGAATGGTTCAACGTGGTAAGTTTAAGGAGGAAATTAGAGATTTGAAAAGAGGTAAGAATGTTTCAAGGAAAAGTAAACTGTCAACTTTAAATGTATTTTTGGACGAAAATGATATTCTAAGAGTGGGAGGCAGGTTAAAAAATTCTAAATTAAATGTTTATTCAAAATATCCTATTGTGTTACCACTGAATCATATTTTAACTTACAATATTTTAGTGCATTATCATAAGAAATATTTACATTTGGGAGCACAGGCTTTGTTGTATCAAGTACGTCAGAAATTTTGGCCAATCAATGGTAAACATAATTGTAAAAAGATGATATTTAATTGCATTACTTGTGTGAAAAACAAACCTGTTTTAACATCTCAATTAATGGGTGATTTACCAGCTGATCGCGTAACCCCTAATCATGTATTCAACATTACTGGTATTGACTTTGCTGGCCCATTCTTCTTAAAATTCAAAAATCAGAGAAAAGGTATATTGAACAAAGTTTATGTTGTAATTTATGTGTGCTTATGTACTAAAGCTTTGCATCTTGATTTCGTTACTGATCAAACATCTGACTGTTTTATTGCAAGTTTAAAGCGTTTCTTTGGAAGGAGAGGTAAATGTGCAAAAATTCTTACAGACAATTCCAAAACATTTGTCGGTGCAAACAAAGAACTTAAAAAGCTGTATAATCTTGTCAACTCTCCTGATCAATGTTTAAGTGAATTTTTAATTTCAGAATCTATTGAATGGAAGTTCATTCCACCTAAATCACC
Source organism: Argiope bruennichi (assembly GCF_947563725.1). Lineage (NCBI taxonomy): Eukaryota > Metazoa > Arthropoda > Arachnida > Araneae > Araneidae > Argiope > Argiope bruennichi. The sequence continues at coordinate 149,737,851 of NC_079151.1, forward strand.
GAATTTTGGTGGTATTTGGGAAGCCGGAGTAAAATCCTTTAAATTCCATTTAAAACGCGTACTAGGAAATCAGAAACTGACTCTGGAAGAATTTCTAACAATTTTGGCTGAAATTGAAGGCGTCCTAAATTCTAGACCCCTTACTCCGCTATCTCCAGAATTCGACGATTTTGAAACTTTGTCACCTGGTCATTTTTTGATCGGCAGACCAATTAATGGAATTGCCGAACCATTGTTAATTAACTTAAATGAAAATCGATTATCAAAATGGCAAAAAATTACAAAATTTTCTCAAAGCATATGGAAAATATGGAAACGTGATTATCTTTGCAGTTTACAACAACGTTACAAATGGAAATTCAATAAGAATGATGTAAAACTCGGAACAATTGTTCTGATAAAAAATGAAAATTTACCTGGAACAAAGTGGTTGTTAGGAAGAATTACTGAAGTTTTCCCAGGTAATGACAACCAAATTAAAGTAGTCAATATTAAATTACCAAATGGCAATATAATAAAACGAAATGTTCGTGATGTAGCTATTTTACCCTCTGGAAATGAAGTGTATTAATGTTATTGTTATTTGTTTTAGTTTATAATGTATATATAATGGAATTTAATTATCAGAATTGTATTTGTATTTATACTGATTGTATAACTTGTATTTTTGTGAATTTATTGTTTTATTGTAACTATTGTATGCAGTTTTATGAAGGTCTTCATCCGGGGGGTGGATGTTAGAGTTTTGACTCCCTCCGGTGGAGAAAATGGGAAATTCTGTTCCTCTAACCAGATGTACTCGAGACGCCGACCCGGCGACATGTACATACTCTCTCTCCTGTCTTTTGTGTTGTGATGTGTTTGTGTGGTAGCTTAGAAATGTCCGTGTCCATATATGTGTGAAAATAAAACCTATGAAAGTTCAACTCCTGCTTCGTCATTTATGGAATTGTCATGCACTGACTGAACAAGTTGTGGTTTTGCTTCGCTCACTCTCCAATAAATGTACTCTTGCTTACCACTGACGAATAATAGTTACGAAAGAACCTATTACACTAGTGATATTTAGAATTTCTATTTTCATGTGTAATAGTTGGGTCACGGTTAATATGCAATAAAGAGCTTAATATGCCCTTTGGATGCCTTTTCTCGAAAGATTAAAACCAAAATTTGATAAAAAGCTGTAATTAAAATCACATGATCACGTATTAAATTTTCTATATTTCAATCCATGCGTTTTTAAGTTATTTCGTTTACTTGCTTGCCAGAACACAGTCTAACAGAATGATCAATACTTCCATGGATTTCGTTCAAAACTTGATAGAGATTTACACTTTTCACGCTAAAGTTCTAAACAGACATTTCACTGATCTAAATCATTACGCTTATGAATCATCACGTTCCTATGCATGCCAAAGAAGAGACCAAATGACTCTCTAAGGATTTGGTTCCAAATTGGATGCATAGCTGCACTTTAGATTCTGAATCCAGGACCAAATTTAATTCATGTAATTACTCTCCTTTTTTGTAGCTATCGCTTTAACTTACAATCGAAAGACAGACTTCGTTCAAAATTTGATGAAATCCACAAAATTAGTATAAAAACAATATATCAAATTGCAAATTAAGTTTTCACTCATCATTTTCACACAAGCAGACATATTTTTAAAATATGTTTTGCGGAATCAAGGAGGTCTAAAATGGGGAAATTCAACGAAATCTTGAATTCCATTGGCTTGACGATAACATACTTTCTCTCTTTATATAAAAAAGTTAAAATTGACATTTTGCAGTAATTTTAATAAACACATAATTTTGTATCTCATATAAAAGAATAATTTATTTACGTACATCCTCCGAGAATGGAATATATCCGTTTACATTTTCGTTTTAATCACGATGTGAAGTAGGAATTTATTTATCATTCATAATGTGCCAGATTTCAAAAGCTTGAAAATAATTCGATATATATATAATTTTTTTTGTAAAGGAAAAGGGGAAGCAGGGGCTATTTGATACTACGAGAAAATGAGACGGCGAGATAAAATAAATGTTCTCAGGACCAATACATTCATTTTCATTTATAATCCTGATATGTTTTTTTTTATTTAGTCTAATTTCTACGATTGATCTGTGAATGATTAAAAAGTTTGTAATTGAAAGATATCTTAAGCAGATTGCTGCAGCACATCCGCAAAGCGGATCTTTTATTCTACAATTTCATAAAGAAAAAAAAAGAAAAAAAAAACTCTGAAATCTTTTTTTGAAGATTAGTAAATTAGAAGCACGCTAATATGTACTTTTTTTATAAGCGATTCATCGATCACAAATGCACTTTTGAAACTAGTAGATTCAGTAGATTTATAAAGTGGAAGGATAAACGTTTTATATAGAAGTCTTTTCACAAAATAATCTTTCAAATGTGTGCAAATCTGGAGTGATTTCTCTAATCTTACTTGCCGACTAATAAATGTTTCATTCATCAGTTCCAAATTTATCTCCCTTTTTTGAAGGAACAGGCTTTTATTTTCTCTTAATTTAAGTTACTGAAAGTTTGTGTTGTTTTTGATGGAAATGAAATTTACTTCATAAAAGTAAAATCGAAAGACCCATTTATTGTTTTAAGGAATAAATAATATTTTTCATAGAGTTAAAAAAAAACATTTATTTGTTACTTTCATTTCATATTTTAACTTCTCGCTATTTATGTGATAAAAATTGAAACTGGGGGTAAATATTTTATTTGCAATTGAATCGACTCACCTTTCCGAAAAAAATGAGGGAAATAAACTCATTTATAAGATTTTGGAGCATTGTTTAAATGTTTGAAAAATGTTTTTGCTATTTTATTGTATTTACTGTATTTAGATATTTTACTGTATTTTCAAATAAATTTTTTGAGGTCATGTTTCCATGCATTCTGAGATGTATCTTTAAGAGTAAATTTCATTTTTTTAAGCTAAAAAGTTTCGGATAAAATGATTTTAATTAATATTTACATCCTTTTTCCAATCAGAGGGGGTTTCCTTTTCTCTGCGAATTCAGAGCAGACATTATTCTTCTAAGACAGCTTTCAATAAATTTTAACCCTTAACTGGGGACGTGCGGTCTGTGAGACCGCTAGCGATGGATTTTCTGTCACCCCTATTCTATTTTTAGGTCAATTGAATTTATTGACCCTGTAGCTTCCTGTTTTGTGACCTTCAATACACGTGCACTTTTTCAACCGATTTCAGCAGATGCGTTTTAAAATAATTCAGTTATTTCTTCGAGTGCGGTCTCTGAGACCGCATCTCCCTGTTAGTGTCCCAGTGATAAACAAGGCTTAGCAGATGGCGCTAAAACGTGGGCCCGAAATATCATTCAGTTTACTGATCCTATAATGAAGCAGTGCTCCAGACACTTTTAAATGAAGCAGAAAGTGGTTTTAGTGATAAGAATAATTGTACAGAAGAGTTTTTCGATGAAAGTTCGCATTCAACTGATTTTGATATGTATGTTCAAACATAATTATTTTTTCTAGTGATAATGTACTTTGAAAAATTTATAAAATATATTAATATACCAAGAGATATATATACAGAATTTATAGGTTTATTTCTATACTAGTTCTTAACTTGTATGTTTAAAATGCCCTAGAAAACCGCGCTATGAAAGTCACATAAGCCGATAAAAAAAAGGGCCAATTTTACCTATTGTCAATTTTTTTTTTTTTCATATAATTGCCGATTTTTACATTATATTGTTTTCTATATATCTTCATATACTGTAAAAATAAATATGATTTAAAAAGTAAAAAGTAATATACTTTTTCAAGAATATTATTTATTGTAACATGTAATTTGAGGAGAAAATGTATGTTCCAACGCATTTACTTTTTTCAATGATAATATATTTTGAAAAATTTCTAAAACATATCTATATATCAAGAAAAATATCTGCAAAATATATTGGCAGTTTTTCATACTAATACATTTATTAAAAAATTTAATTTGAGTGTAAATAAAATGTGGTCTCGTAGACCGCACCTCCCCAGTTAAGTCCTAAAATTTCACCTCCCCAGTTAAGGGTTAAAACTTCGTTTATATATTTCAGAATTTAATATAATTTCGTACTCTTTCATTGAGTGCCATAGCTCGTGACTACATTAGCAAAATTTTTTGTCTCTTACGAGAGATATTTCTTAGCATTGAATCTGGCTCTCAAAGAAAAAAAAAAGCGGTAACTCATATCTGTATATTGTGACTGTAAATCTACGTTTTAATTTGCCGCATTTTTCCCTCTATCATTTTTTGCTTTTGGAAGACGAAAGCACAGAAATTTTTGCTTTTTAATTAAAAATTGTAAAATTGCATGTCATTTGGAAGTTGTTTTCCATTTTATAGTTCAGTCGTTTTAATTCAGTGATTATTTATTTGTTTATTCAAAGAGCATAAAATTATGAATTTGCCTTCCATTTCAGCTTTGCGAAAATTAAATGATTGCTGCACTGACCTTCAGCCTTTTCTATGATATTCACTCAAGTCGTATTGCATAGTAAGTCTGGTTTAAGTTCAGATTCCTGTTGTTCCTAAACACAATTTCCAGTAGCTACCAATTGTATTAGGCTAAAAAATAAAGTGTAACTGCGTCCCGTAGATGTCAGCTGCCTTAACTCGTGATATTTATTAAGTGACTACTAAGAATAAAATCTAATATTAATCAGTTTTCTAGATGGTATCAAATCTCTTTTGAAATAGCTTTATTAACACATGAACTGAGTTTTTAAGTATATTTTGCGAAGAGAATGTAAAAATTAATTTACGGCTCTCGTAATTTCCCTCCAATAATTTTTATTTCTACATTTAAAAGAAAAGTGTGTTGCTTGGAGCAAGCAAGCAGGTAAGTTGTTAAAAGATTTAAGAAATGAAAAAAATATTTCTAAAAAATATTTTTATAATTAAAAAATATTTGAAAAAATATTTTTATAATTAAAAAATATTTGAAAAAATATTTTTATAATTAAAAAATATTTGAAAAAATATTTTTATAATTAAAAAAATGGAAATCAAATCAGTTTAAAAAGTATGGCGCTTGCTTTAATGAAAAGAAATGAGGAGCATGTTGTTTCAATTCCTCAACTCTTTTCGTATCTCGACCTCCTTATTTTAGAAAGTCTTAAAATTTTATCACCCTTATTAAAGAATGAATTTAAAACCATTCGGTTGAAATGGATTAAAACTAGTTCCTCTGAAATCAAAAAGAGTGATAAATTTTAAGGGTAAATTTTTAAAAAATATCTATGTAAAATCCAACAGGAACTTCCGGTATCCTGCTCTGCAAAAATGGAGAGACGTAGAATCTGAACACGAAATGGAAGATTCGGATGAAAGATTCCTTCCCTTTTCCAACTTCCACATTCGACAGACTGAGACGTGAAAGAATTCGAAGTGACTCCATCCCTCAAATCGAACGCGACAAAACATCCTACTTACCCACCCGCCATGTATCTTTTATGAATACTTTGTTTCCCAGTTTGAATTCGGGTATCATGTAAGATTGCTTTCCATCATTTATCTCGGAGCAGCCGCATTGTGCTGAATTCAATTTATCTCGGCAGGTTCCGCCGCTCCCCGAAAGTCCGAAATGAGTCGGAGAGAAAGAAGGGAAAAAAAAAAAAAAAAAAAAAAAGAATCTAGAAGTCTCTGAAAAATGACGGCGTCGGATATTAATGGTGGAGAGCGAGAAGGTTTCATTCTTCGACGCTTGATTTTTGTGCCGCGCGTCTGCTAACGGGGAAGAATGGGTCGGGAAAAATATCTTGCTCTTATGCTTTCTGCTTTGAAGATCTTTGTACAAAATTTCCTCATTTATTTTCTTTTGTACATGTGCAAACTGGAAATAGAAAAATATGTCGCCCGATGTTTGTAGAAGTGCTTTTAAAGGAGAAACGTTTGGACAATATTTTGAATTTTTTTTCTTCTTTTTAATCCGCTACAAAGTTAGGAGGATGTATTTTCTTTTTTTAGAAGAAATAAAATTTTGAAACTGTTTTGGTAAGTTTCTACAGTACAAAGAAAATAAAATTTGCAACGTTTTCCCTATTTTGATAACAGGTTATTTAGATTGAAGTTGTTATAAGCATAATTACGATGCAAGAAAATTAGTATAGTTTTTTTTAATTATTCAATTTTGCTTTGTTTTGTTTTTAATGTTGTTGATATTGCTACATAGGCTCTGTCAAAATAAAAAAAAGAATTACTATAATTAACTTATCTAAAATAATGTATGTATCTTATTTTAAAATTTCTAACATTCCTACAAGAAGGGCACGAGGTTGAAAATTCAGTTCGGGATGAGATTTAGTATAATGGTTGTATACATTGAAAAAGTTCATTCAAGAAAAATATTAAAGCGCAATGGCCAGTCAATTTTGAAAAAATGGCCCTCAAACTTTCTGCATATATTATATACTAGTAATGAATCGTTGCTGCCGACGCGCGAATAGCATCGTGGTTAAGACGCTGGCGTAGTAAACCGGAGAACTGAGTTCGACCTAGCATATTTTGCTTTTTTAAATTTTTTTTCTAGTTTATTTAAATTAATTTAACAGTTTACAAAGAGATTTAATCAATCTGTTTTCATTTTTTTATTCAAAAATAAACATTTTTTTCTCCGAATTCTTGGATTGTAATTTAATTTTTAGAAGAAAAATAATTATATATATATGAATGCATTTTTTAAATAGTCAAAATTAATGAAATTAAATTTACATTTTAAAGATAATTTCAATTATTGTGATATTAATTTTTATATCGAAAAATAAATGTATTTTCTCTTAATACCTGAATTATAATTTTTTTTAAATAAAGTTATATATAAATACGTTTTTCTTTTAAAAAATTATTTAAATAAAATTACAGATACTAATATGTAACTATTTAATCAATCAAAAATGAATATTTTTAAAATAAATCTCAAACAAAAATAAACATTCATTCACATAATACTCGAATTATAATCTTATTTTTAAGCAGGAAAAATAATTTCAAATATAATTTAAATGATGATAATTGTTAATTTAATTACATTGTAAAAATATTTCATTCATTTCTTAATACTTACAAGAGACAGAATGGTAATTAAAAAAAATTCAAGCAAGATAGATATATTTTAACATTTGCAAAATTCAGAAATAATGATTATCCCGAAGATAAACTCTTAAAAGAATGGTTAAAAAAACAAATTTCATATACCGTCAAAAAATATTTGTTTTTCTTCACAAAATCAGGCGGCGCACAAATCATGTCGCATTTATTAAAAAATTTGAACCATCTGCCTATGCATTCCATAACTTTACACCTGCTTTCTACATTTTCTCTTCGATTATTAAAATTTTGAATGTTTGCGGATACAATTTTATTTATTTCAGCTGCTCTCTTTAATTCCTCATACAACTTCCTTGAGTTTTAATAAATAATTTATATTTATTAAAATCAAAAAAAAACTTTTAATGATTTTAAGATAAAAATAGTTATTTTGAAATATTTTTATAGTAATATTATATTTATAATTATTTTAGCACTTAAAAATTAAATTATGGTTATAATTCAAGAGCAATACACTTGAACGTAATTATTTTTTTAAAGTAAGTTATGTATTAAGAGAAAATACATATACTTTTTCCTATAAAAATGAGTATCATATAAATTGTTAAATAAATTAGAAAAAAAATTAAAGAAAAGCAAAAATTGCTAGTTCAGGATCGAATTCAGGTTCCCAGTTTACCGCGCCAGTGTCTAAACCACTATAATAATCGCGCTTCGTCCAAAGGGGACACATTACTAGTATATAAGCTATGCAGAAAATTCGGGGGCCATTTTCTCGAAAATGCCTGGACGTTGCGATGGTGGAGAGCGAGAAGGTTTCATTCTTCGACGCTTGATTTTTGTGCCGCGCGTCTGCTAACGGGGAAGAATGGGTCGGGAAAAATATCTTGCTCTTATGCTTTCTGCTTTGAAGATCTTTGTACAAAATTTCCTCATTTATTTTCTTTTGTACATGTGCAAACTGGAAATAGAAAAATATGTCGCCCGATGTTTGTAGAAGTGCTTTTAAAGGAGAAACGTTTGGACAATATTTTGAATTTTTTTTCTTCTTTTTAATCCGCTACAAAGTTAGGAGGATGTATTTTCTTTTTTTAGAAGAAATAAAATTTTGAAACTGTTTTGGTAAGTTTCTACAGTACAAAGAAAATAAAATTTGCAACGTTTTCCCTATTTTGATAACAGGTTATTTAGATTGAAGTTGTTATAAGCATAATTACGATGCAAGAAAATTAGTATAGTTTTTTTTTAATTATTCAATTTTGCTTTGTGTTGTTTTTAATGTTGTTGATATTGCTACATAGGCTCTGTCAAAATAAAAAAAAGAATTACTATAATTAACTTATCTAAAATAATGTATGTATCTTATTTTAAAATTTCTAACATTCCTACAAGAAGGGCACGAGGTTGAAAATTCAGTTCGGGATGAGATTTAGTATAATGGTAGTATACATTGAAAAAGTTCATTCAAGAAAAATATTAAAGCGCAATGGCCAGTCAATTTCGAAAAAATGGCCCTCAAACTTTCTGCATATATTATATACTAGTAATGAATCGTTGCTGCCGACGCGCGAATAGCATCGTGGTTAAGACGCTGGCGTAGTAAACCGGAGAACTGAGTTCGACCTAGCATATTTTGCTTTTTTAAATTTTTTTTCTAGTTTATTTAAATTAATTTAACAGTTTACAAAGAGATTTAATCAATCTGTTTTCATTTTTTTATTCAAAAATAAACATTTTTTTCTCCGAATTCTTGGATTGTAATTTAATTTTTAGAAGAAAAATAATTATATATATATGAATGCATTTTTTAAATAGTCAAAATTAATGAAATTAAATTTACATTTTAAAGATAATTTCAATTATTGTGATATTAATTTTTATATCGAAAAATAAATGTATTTTCTCTTAATACCTGAATTATAATTTTTTTTAAATAAAGTTATATATAAATACGTTTTTCTTTTAAGAAATTATTTAAATAAAATTACAGATACTAATATGTAACTATTTAATCAATCAAAAATGAATATTTTTAAAATAAATCTCAAACAAAAATAAACATTCATTCACATAATACTCGAATTATAATCTTATTTTTAAGCAGGAAAAATAATTTCAAATATAATTTAAATGATGATAATTGTTAATTTAATTACATTGTAAAAATATTTCATTCATTTCTTAATACTTACAAGAGACAGAATGGTAATTTAAAAAAATTCAAGCAAGATAGATATATTTTAACATTTGCAAAATTCAGAAATAATGATTATCCCGAAGATAAACTCTTAAAAGAATGGTTAAAAAAACAAATTTCATATACCGTCAAAAAATATTTGTTTTTCTTCACAAAATCAGGCGGCGCACAAATCATGTCGCATTTATTAAAAAATTTGAACCATCTGCCTATGCATTCCATAACTTTACACATGCTTTCTACATTTTCTCTTCGATTATTAAAATTTTGAATGTTTGCGGATACAATTTTATTTATTTCAGCTGCTCTCTTTAATTCCTCATACAACTTCCTTGAGTTTTAATAAATAATTTATATTTATTAAAATCAAAAAAAAAACTTTTAATGATTTTAAGATAAAAATAGTTATTTTGAAATATTTTTATAGTAATATTATATTTATAATTATTTTAGCACTTAAAAATTAAATTATGGTTATAATTCAAGAGCAATACACTTGAACGTAATTATTTTTTTAAAGTAAGTTATGTATTAAGAGAAAATACATATACTTTTTCCTATAAAAATGAGTATCATATAAATTGTTAAATAAATTAGAAAAAAATTAAAGAAAAGCAAAAATTGCTAGTTCAGGATCGAATTCAGGTTCCCAGTTTACCGCGCCAGTGTCTAAACCACTATAATAATCGCGCTTCGTCCAAAGGGGACACATTACTAGTATATAAGCTATGCAGAAAATTCGGGGGCCATTTTCTCGAAAATGCCTGGACGTTGCGATGGTGGAGAGCGAGAAGGTTTCATTCTTCGACGCTTGATTTTTGTGCCGCGCGTCTGCTAACGGGGAAGAATGGGTCGGGAAAAATATCTTGCTCTTATGCTTTCTGCTTTGAAGATCTTTGTACAAAATTTCCTCATTTATTTTCTTTTGTACATGTGCAAACTGGAAATAGAAAAATATGTCGCCCGATGTTTGTAGAAGTGCTTTTAAAGGAGAAACGTTTGGACAATATTTTGAATTTTTTTTCTTATTTTTAATCCGCTACAAAGTTAGGAGGATGTATTTTCTTTTTTTAGAAGAAATAAAATTTTGAAACTGTTTTGGTAAGTTTCTACAGTACAAAGAAAATAAAATTTGCAACGTTTTCCCTATTTTGATAACAGGTTATTTAGATTGAAGTTGTTATAAGCATAATTACGATGCAAGAAAATTAGTATAGTTTTTTTTTAATTATTCAATTTTGCTTTGTTTTGTTTTTAATGTTGTTGATATTGCTACATAGGCTCTGTCAAAATAAAAAAAAGAATTACTATAATTAACTTATCTAAAATAATGTATGTATCTTATTTTAAAATTTCTAACATTCCTACAAGAAGGGCACGAGGTTGAAAATTCAGTTCGGGATGAGATTTAGTATAATGGTAGTATACATTGAAAAAGTTCATTCAAGAAAAATATTAAAGCGCAATGGCCAGTCAATTTCGAAAAAATGGCCCTCAAACTTTCTGCATATATTATATACTAGTAATGAATCGTTGCTGCCGACGCGCGAATAGCATCGTGGTTAAGACGCTGGCGTAGTAAACCGGAGAACTGAGTTCGACCTAGCATATTTTGCTTTTTTAAATTTTTTTTCTAGTTTATTTAAATTAATTTAACAGTTTACAAAGAGATTTAATCAATCTGTTTTCATTTTTTTATTCAAAAATAAACATTTTTTTATCCGAATTCTTGGATTGTAATTTAATTTTTAGAAGAAAAATAATTATATATATATGAATGCATTTTTTAAATAGTCAAAATTAATGAAATTAAATTTACATTTTAAAGATAATTTCAATTATTGTGATATTAATTTTTATATCGAAAAATAAATGTATTTTCTCTTAATACCTGAATTATAATTTTTTTTAAATAAAGTTATATATAAATACGTTTTTCTTTTAAGAAATTATTTAAATAAAATTACAGATACTAATATGTAACTATTTAATCAATCAAAAATGAATATTTTTAAAATAAATCTCAAACAAAAATAAACATTCATTCACATAATACTCGAATTATAATCTTATTTTTAAGCAGGAAAAATAATTTCAAATATAATTTAAATGATGATAATTGTTAATTTAATTACATTGTAAAAATATTTCATTCATTTCTTAATACTTACAAGAGACAGAATGGTAATTTAAAAAAATTCAAGCAAGATAGATATATTTTAACATTTGCAAAATTCAGAAATAATGATTATCCCGAAGATAAACTCTTAAAAGAATGGTTAAAAAAACAAATTTCATATACCGTCAAAAAATATTTGTTTTTCTTCACAAAATCAGGCGGCGCACAAATCATGTCGCATTTATTAAAAAATTTGAACCATCTGCCTATGCATTCCATAACTTTACACATGCTTTCTACATTTTCTCTTCGATTATTAAAATTTTGAATGTTTGCGGATACAATTTTATTTATTTCAGCTGCTCTCTTTAATTCCTCATACAACTTCCTTGAGTTTTAATAAATAATTTATATTTATTAAAATCAAAAAAAAAAAACTTTTAATGATTTTAAGATAAAAATAGTTATTTTGAAATATTTTTATAGTAATATTATATTTATAATTATTTTAGCACTTAAAAATTAAATTATGGTTATAATTCAAGAGCAATACACTTGAACGTAATTATTTTTTTAAAGTAAGTTATGTATTAAGAGAAAATACATATACTTTTTCCTATAAAAATGAGTATCATATAAATTGTTAAATAAATTAGAAAAAAATTAAAGAAAAGCAAAAATTGCTAGTTCAGGATCGAATTCAGGTTCCCAGTTTACCGCGCCAGTGTCTAAACCACTATAATAATCGCGCTTCGTCCAAAGGGGACACATTACTAGTATATAAGCTATGCAGAAAATTCGGGGGCCATTTTCTCGAAAATGCCTGGCCGTTGCGCTTAATTATTTTCGCGAATGAACATTCTAAATGTATGTTACCTTTATATAAAATTTTATACCGAACTTAATTTTCAACCTCGCGCCCTCCCCTTGTTAAGGCCAAAAAAGTTGCCAAATTTATTTAAAAATAACTTTCACTTTATAATGATTTTTTTAATATCATATAAAAAAACCCATTTAAATATTGAGATATTACCAAAATATTGACTCAATTTCTTTGTCTATTTTGAATATTTCTAAAGTGAGTATTTCTAGCTTGAACAGAAATTTGCCGCTTAAACTAATAACTCATCTTATCAGTTACCAAAGTAACAAGAACACGCATGCACGTGCAAGCACATATATATATACCTATATGTGTGTGTGTGTGTGTGTAATTCTTCATTCCAATAAGTAATATTTCTGTCATATTTCCCATCTAGTACGATCTGTTTATAGCAGCGATTCTCAACCTGTGGGGCGCGCCCCCCCCCCTAGTGGGGCGCGAGCACACAAGAGGGGGGCGCGAGATATCCAAAAGAAAATATTATTTTAAAAAATTGATTAACTAACTGAAAGGAAAGCACACATACACATAGAGAACACAATACATTTCGACTAAACTTAATCAAAACATACTAAATTAAAAAAATAATTTAATAATTATTAGTCACTGCCTTGGGGCTATCTTGCAGATAAAAGTTTTTCGAAGGAAGGCTTAGTATTAGAAATAGCTACTCTCAGTTCTATTTTATATTTTGTCTTCAAAGAAGCCACAGCAGAAAGGTAGGAGCAGAAAGGTTTCAGTTTCACAAAGGTAGGATGTTAAATGGTAATAGAATGTGATATGCCGTTGTTTTTAGCGCAGAAAAATCATCCTTACTCCTGCCCAAAATTCAAATGGTGATTTATTACTAAATTGTCTTTTAGTTTCGTCACTTGTCGTGAAGTCTTGTATGAATTTTTCACTTTAATGTCGTCACTTATATGAATTTTTCTTCCTCATCAATTGAGAGTCCTTCGGGAGTCTTATGAAATGGATCCCTAACCCACTCGTAACTTGCTATCAATTTGTCGTCAGCATGAAAATATTTTTTTTAAAATTCTTTGCCAGCATGGCTAAATGATTTCCAATGGTTACAAAAACAACTTTTACATGTTCTTCTTCAGCCTTGTAAGTTTCAGTACAATCATCCACATTTGCAAACATTGTTAGGTTTTTTGCTTTAAATTTCTGCTCCACAATTCCAATTTTCTACAAAAAACATTAATTTTATCATTCGTATCCAACATATGTGTATTTGCACCATGGAGTTGATGATTAAAGTTATTTAATTTCTCGAATATGTCGACCAGCACCTCAATTTCATCACAAATAAACCATCGCGAAAATGCTTGGCCTCCTGTCTATTTTCTTCTTCTATTAAAATGGCGATTTCTTCTCTTAATTCATAAACACGTTGCAAAAATTTCTCACGTTATGACCATCTTGCCTCGCAATAAAATAGTAATGCTGAATGTATTGAACCCATGTCTTTACAAAGTGCGGAAAAGATTCTCAATATCAGGGGACTCGTTTTTATATAGTTTACTACGGTTACAACCGTAGTTAACACAATATTCAGGCCAGGGCTCATTTCTTTCGAAGCCAGAGCTATTCTATAGATCATGCAATGTTTGCACTGAAGTGATTTTTGTTTTACAAGTGCTTGTATACCTTGGATTCTTCCGGACATTGAACGAGCACGATCGTTGTGTATTTCGACGCAATTTTTCCATTCTATGTTTGCCTCGTTCATAAAATCATTTAAAATAGCAAATAATGCGAGCGCTGTTGTTTTTTCTATTGGTTTACAGAAAAGTAGTTCTTCTACTACTGACATATTATCACAAATTCGAACATAGGCAATTAAATGAGCGTCTTTATTATTATCTGTTGCTTCGTCAAGCTGTATTGAAAACAATTTGTCACGCAACTTCGAGAAAAACTTACACTGTACATCTTCAGCTATATCGCCATTTCGACGAGCAACAGTATCATTTGAAAGAGGTAGGGACTGCAATTGTTTTTAAAAATTGTCTCCAAACATAGTTTCTCCAATCTCAATTGCTGCTGGTGCAATAAGCTCTTCACCAATGTTGTGAGGTTTTTTACATTTGGCTATTTTATATGAACTTTGTAAGATGCAATTAAAGCTTTTTTATTCACAGACAAAGTTTCTTTAAAAAATGATTTTTGCTTTTTATATGATTTTAATTTTAATTTGAAGAATTCTCTGAGTTTGTTGACGTACTCACTACGAAAGGTTTCCAAATATCGTTTAAGTTTATTAGGATTCATGCTGTCTGCGGTCAACATTTTTGAGCAAATGATACACAGTGGCTTTCTTCTTCATTTACTTTCTTGAATATTTTCTTGATTTTATTTTCCTGGTCTGTGTACTTGTTTATGCTTGATTATCTCTAATGCTTGCTTACTTCCGCTTAAAATTTATCCATGAGTCTGTATAAACCAGCTGCCGGGAATATTTAATATGGTGAATTGCAATTAACACGAAAACATATATAACATACACTTTCATGAGAGATTCAATAGCGATAAAAGGATCAACTCGAATGTGACTGACTGGATTTGAAACTTGCGTTATCGAACATTTACTCCGCGTATGCTTGAGACGGCATCGGTAGTGTGGATTCCCTTCCACAAACATTCCTATTTTTTTCACTTTCGTTTTGTCATGCTTCTGTTTTTTTTCTTTTATTATTCGAAAAAATGTATTCCCAGATTCTAAATTTAGCTTTCCCCGTCTAGGTTAACTTTCATTAACGGATTTTTCTACTTTCGTACTCTTTTAACGTTATCTCTCTGTTTGGCTCTCATTTCAAATATAATATTTAAATTTTTCCAGCTTTCATTCGCTTCATCTGCTCACCGCCCGCTTGTCCAAAATGCAAGGTGTGGTTTCTCGCCAACGTTGGCTCGCTTTTACTCTTGTTTTGACAGTTAGTTAAAAAAAGTAATTTAAAAACAGAATCTAAAATACTCAATTTACATTATTGTTGTATACATTTTATTGTAAGCGGGGGGCGCGATGAAAATTATGATTGAAAACTGGGCCGCGAATACTGAAAGGTTGAGAAACGCTGGTTTATAGTGAATCGAAAACAGAAAAAACCTCCGGAAATTTAAATAAATTGTTAATGGATTATAAGGAAATTGTTAAACGATAATTTGCACTGTAGTACACAAAATGATTTACATGACAAAGCAATTGCCTAAGTGAAAATTTTAAAATATTCTTTTTATCCATAAAAATTTCAATATTGAAGCGTATATTATTAATTTATTGCGAATTCAGGCATCAATATTTTTTCCAGGAAAATGCTGCTATTGTATACTGTTCTTGGGAACACGAGCACATTATCTTTAAAGAAAGATACTTGATTTATATTACATTGCTTAGAAGTTAAAATATTGCCGAATTATTAGGATTTGCTAAATTTTTCAGATTTTTTTAAACTCTAAATACCTGGTATTCGTTTCCATTGAACTATTAGGAAATTATAATTTTATTAAGTGCTCAGAAATTTCATTAATGATTTATATTTAACGAACTTTAATTCAGCAAAACTTTTGATTTGATCCTGAATTAACATAAGAATTGATTATACGCTTTCATTGTTTTACCATTAATTTTCTTTTTCTGAAATCTAGTTTTTAAAAATTGCGTTAAGACCTTCAATGCTGGAACTGCAAACATTATATTCCATTTTTTTCCTGTTCAGTTCCACTTATCTTCCATCTTTATAAATTAACACTATAAATACTGTAGCTAGACATATAATTTGTTAACCTTAGGTGAATTGCTTGAAATATATCGGGAAAGACATCTCCAGTACTATATGAATATATTTAAGATACTGAAATAATATATAAAATTTCTTCAGAAGAAAATTATATTTCATAGGAAGAAAAGTAATTATAAAATAAAGGCCAAAATACAAGTGTTGAAAAAATATTATTTACTTTATTTAATAATACTCATATTTAGATAACTTCTAAAATGTAAATATATAATAATAAGAAGATCATATATATATTAAAAAATAGCGAACATTGATTTTAACAGTTTAAGAATATAATTTTTATAGGTGCTCCATAGCAAGAAAATCTCTAAGATTGAAATTTTTTACTAAGTCTCATCCATAACAACACAATATCTAATGCTTCTCTATAAAACTTATTAAAAGACAAGTTTATTGATTTAGAGCATTTATCTGTAATGATGTCTAAGCGAGCCTTTCGTTGTAATTTTCAGGGATAATATACATATAACAACAGAATGTTAAAAGGGTTGAATTAGAAAATAAAGACACGTTTATTAACTTTCATATTTTTTAAAACATGTTCTAATAATTAAATTAATTAATTGAAATGCTTAAAAGCTTGTTCAAAAAGAAAACCTTCGACATTATTTCAACAATACTACGACGTGAATGAAAGGAGGCTCTAGAAAAATCAATTTATCTCTTACTTCAGACATAATGCCACTGATAGCTAACTCACAGCATATCCGTCACCATTCAGCATAGTGTTGTATACAAAATGGTGCCAATCAACGAGTTTCTAAAAATCCCTCACCTTCCTGTTTATAGAACATTGGAATTGAAGTTCTTGTACAAAGACACAACAATGTAAAAGTGTTTTTAATAAAAGTTTTTTGATAATTGATCTGAATGGTTAATTTTTCATGAATAATTAATTGTATTTATTTTTAAATGTGTAACATGTGTCATTATTTTTGAGTAGGGAGCCAAAAATAAAATTCAACTCCAATGGAATATCCTATTATTCTGATATTTATATTTTATGCTAATTGGTGTAAAGATTTGAAAGTAAACTATTTCAGATTTATTTGAAATTTGACAGAAAAAAAAAGGGTTTCGGCTAAACTGAATGTTCTTTACCAGAAATTGCACATTGTGATTCGAAGCTTGGATATAAAATTCAATAGCAAGAAAGCTAAAATTTCAAGAACTATGAAATGTTGTCTACTAAATATACTTCTCATTATATTTTGGTAAGTTTACAATTTAGTAACAAGCTAACCTAAAAATATAAGCACATATCGGCAAAGTATGCAGATTCAAGGTTAGTTAAGCTAGCATTTCTAGACAAACTAGAACTTTCCCCTGTATGAGATGAAAAGAGCAGTTTTTTTAGACATTAGTACAGAAATCCCATCTTATTACTTTTGTAACTTTGGCTATAAATTGTGATCATATATTAAAACGCTTGTCCCTCCATCATGTACTAAAATTTTAAAGGAAACCATGCCAATCTTTCTTTGCATACATTTTTTGCAAACAAATGTTAACATCCACCATCTCCTTTGCATACATATTAAATTTTAAAGGACAGAACGCAGAAAATTGTCATAAGAAAAATTTAAAACAAATATTTTTTAAAAAGAATTATTTGAAAACAATAGTCTAAAGTGATCAGGCTTTATAAATGTCAATTCTTATCTGTTCGAAGAGAGTTAATAATAGATCACTATTCTATTGGCTGTTCCTTTGTTTACTTTTGACGCATCTTTGGCGAGAAACTCTCCCAGAGGACTGCTCTGTGATTCGACTCAATTCTTCCGGCATGTAATCCGCGCCAACCAAAGAGGATCGCAAATAAATTAGCGAATTCTGTTCACGGGAGGTAATGCATCATTCTCTTGCTAATGCGTTTAAGGAAGTCCCATCGGTCTACGGGCAGGCAGTTGTTCTGCCAGATAAGATCTCAGCATGGATGAGATAAGAAAAGTCTCGGAATACTTTGGTGCGCTTAAATAATTGCTTCGCTTCAGGAGAATGCATTAAAAAAATCAAATGCATCCGAACAAACCTGGGAGTATTATAGAGTGCAACAAATTTCTTTCCAGAATCTAGAACTCGCAAAGTCACAGGAAAATTCAAACCGGCAGATCACTGAATTATGTTTCTCTGAATGCCATTGTGACGACCTCAGAAATGGTAGAGAATTTTACGTTTAAATGAATGTTTGCTGATTAAAAGAAATTCTTTAAAACCTAAGATTTCAAAATTATTATAATACAAAAAATAATTAAACGGAACAGTTATTTAATAAATAACATGGGTGTTTCACTTATGAAATGTTAAAAGTTTCAATTAAATAATATGAGTAACATGGTTGAATATCATCCTAAAGAAAGATAATTCCAGATTTTTAATAGGCATATATGTAAGATATGTCATCTTAAAAGTTTTACAATTTTCTGTTCAACGTGTTCTGCATCTACCTAATTTTTAGTCAATGTCTTTATACGCACAATTATATCTCAAGGAAGAGCAGCAGTGCATAAAAATGGTTGAGTGATTTAAAATTTCTTCACCAGCATTTATTTCCGAATTAAAACCTTAATCGTACGAAAACAAAAGTCTAGATATTTTAAAGCTGGCCTACTCACCATTGAAAAATAAATCGAGTTTTCAGATCTTGATCATCAAGCAATGAAAAGAAGCCATAATTGAACATTAGTAGTAGCAACGAAATTAAATTTAAATTTTAACTTCTGTAATGAAACAAATGAATATGCTTAATATGCTTAAAATGCCTTTTAAAATGAATTAAAAGTAGATAAATATACGGGTATTATTGAAAGATATTTTTTTGCATTATAAGAGGATGCAAAATTTATTTTTGTACTGTAATATCTTTGAAAGTTATGGGGAGAAAATTAAAAAATTCCACCGCAACTTCAGAAAATATAATTAAAGAACATGTTTTCTTAACATCTTACATTCAAAGAAATGAGTTCGGCAGCAATGCCAAATGCATTTCCGTATAATTCCAAAACATTAATTCCATCACTTTTTATATCAATTCTCTTTTTCTGTCAAAATAATAAACCTCTTTCACTGTTTAGTTACATCTTTACTTCCTCGATTTTTCCAATGTTAAAAGTTAAATTCTTTTCTTCGGGAATTCTTATTTTTGTTTTTGAGGCATTATAAATGGAAAAATTTTAATACACATGCATAATAATCCGAAATTAAAATTACCTTTCCATGTTAATGCAATTTTAACAAGTTTACATTCATTCGCTTTCTTGTCCGTTTGTCTCATCTAAACATATTTTGCATTCGATTTAAATTTAACTTCCTGATGTGTTAGAAACTTTAAAATCTTTTTTATATAGAATGATTTTAAAAGACACTAAAAACTATAAAATAATTTTCACAAACTCCATATTCATACATAACTCCATACAAGATTTGTTATTTGAATTTGGTGATGAATTTTTAAAATTCAAATTGCTTTGCGATGTATTGTTTTACCATTTGGTTTGATGACTGGTGAGCCATTTGTTCCTTCAACATCGCGATTAAAAAAATAAATTCTTGTAAATAAATATTATTTATTTCTTGTTAATATTTTCTCTATCTATCAAATAGAAATGGATAGATACAGAAATAGATATAGTTCTTGAATCGGATCTAGAATATTTCAGAGTATCATTCACTCACAAATGATAGTAAAAGATTCGTTACTTTTCTTCATATCGTTTCCAGAATTTGATAAGCAGGCAAAAATGTTATTTTTCGAGACACTGATTTTTTTATGAAAACATTTGATCAGTGATCTATTTAATCTCTATACATAAAATTAAATTTTCTTTGTTTCTTTGTTTGAGTGTTCCATGTCCTTATCCTTTGACCCTAAATTCCATATCCTTTTACGTTAACGCAAACAAAATTTAGTTCAAATGACATTTAGCACGTAGAATGATTCATTGCGTTACCAAAACGTTTCTGCACCTCTAAAGGAAGTTAAGTGGGATTTCAAGATTTTAACAACATTCCACCATTACTTCTTAGAAAATCATCGCACCAGCAGTCATTTTCCACTTCTTAAAAATCTAAAATTTAGCAATTACAGATATATGTTTCTTCACTATATTATTTTTCTGTGATTTTTAATCAAATTTGCAAAATTAATCTAAAAATACTTTATATAATATTTTGCAGGAGTATTATATCGCTTTCACTGTTAATCACACATATTGTTATCGCGCTGTCATCAAGATACTTTTTCTGCATGCTGAAATTTTTGCTTTCGTTCTGCAGTTTCTAGTTGAGTTTGAATTCAGTTTGTTACCTAGTATCTCTTTCTATGTGTTTTAAAAACTTTCTTCGTAAAGCTGCAATTTCTATAACTGAATTAGTTTTGTGCCCTACTTTAGTACTTTTAAAATATAAGGAGACCCGGCATCCAAATTTATTTCACAGTTTTTAATAAAATTATCAATTTTTGTGATAAATAAATGTTAATTGTGCAGAAACTTAAATTTCTAAAATATTTTTAAAATTCAAAAGTTGCAAATTTAAACATTTTATTATTTTTTTAAAAAAATTAAGCATTTTTTAAAAATCCGTCTTTTTTTACAATTTTCAAAATATTTCTCCAAATTTTTTACAAGGACCTCACAATGTATGTAACAAAATGAGGGATCGGATTTTTTATATATATATTAATTGTGAGAAAAAAAATGTTTCACAAAATTTTGTGAATTTTTTTGGAAAATATCAGATTTGTTCACTTTGAACATTTTTAGAAAAATCTAATCAAAATTTTAACAAATCCATCCTTAATTCTATTAAGAATACATTTAAGAGTGAGCAGAAAAAATGTCATGCAATTACAATAAAATGTGGTTGACTTTTAACATTTTGTAGCAGACAGAATTTTGAAAAAAAAGCAAACTGAGAAAAACAGCTTTAAAGTTTTCAACACAATAAATTTATGATAAAAACAGCTCATATTATTTTTTTCTCAAAACAATAATATGGCATTTCTAAGTATTAAGATTCCAATTTTATTAATATACATTATTATCACATTTATTAATGACCATTATCACATATAAGAATTATTAGAAAAATTGGGGGGGGATTACAAAATGTTCATTTTTTTTATTTAGTAAATTATTTTAGTAAAAAAATATTTTTTAAATGATCTTCAATTCTGTTGTTTATAAAATAACTGGTAATACACAGTTAAAATTCTAAATCATTTAATTGAAATTCAAATGAAATTAGCCATTTTGAAATAAGTAAATTTTCTAGACAATGCATGCGACGAAAAACGTAAGTACATAAATTTTCAACGTGAAATAGCTTATATAAATACAAAATATTTTAAATAATATATTATCATTAAAACATAATTCTATAAAAGTTTTGTGTTAGTCTGAAACATATAGATGAAATAATCAAAGTATTAATTGGCATAAGCAGTAACGACATATTTCAAATTGACCCCTTCTCCCCAAAAAAAACCAGTGTACAAATATTTATATAGCAAGGTAATATAGTGTATTATTATTCAATGCAATATATAATACAATGTACATTTCTGTGTAAAAAACTAATAAGATTTACTGATTCAATTTAATTTCATTTTCTTATTACTTCGAAAGGAAATTTACTTATTTTATTTTCATATGTAGTGAAATTTTGAATTATAGTATAAGTTGAAAGCAGAGGTTATTGACAGGAATTATTGTGTTAAAATAATCCAGCTGCATATGCCACTGCTTCTTTTTTTAAAATATTCTCTCTCTTTAAGCTACTGCTTTTTTCACTAGATTATAGGCCTGTTGCACTCCAGCTTTCAGCGTAATTTTTAAAAATATGAGATGAATACGGTTCCATATTCAACGTCAAACAAAATTTTTCGATTGTAGAATAGCTTTTCCCTATATGTGAAAAAGCATGAGTAACACGCAAGTTTATTTCTGAGCTTGATTCATCAGCAGCATAATTTGAAGAGGAAGTCGAATTGATTTTTTCACATCAGTAGCTGCATATAACTTTCAGTTCATATGAAAATCCAGATTTAGCACCCAGCTTCACATTCACAGTTTTTTGAAGGCAGTCTGCACAAACCACATTACAAAGCAATTTTCAAATTTGTTCTGTTGAAACAAAAATATATTTGTTTTCTTCTGTACCAATATCTGTTTTATCATCTAATTTAAGTTTCAATGACAAATCTGACAATAGCAAATTTGAATCTGCTTCATTTACATTTTATTCAATTACATCTATATTGAACTGCTTTGATTCATTTCCTTTCCACCTCTTGTGATTCATAGCAAGAGAATGTGATTTCCTTTTATTTCTAGGCATTTCCGAAACCAATTAAAAAGCAGATAAGCAATAAATAAATTCAGTATTCTTAAAAAAAGGCAGCTTTGTTTTCAAAATAATTATAATAACCAGTGAGAAATTCAATCGAAAAGAACAAGGAAAGCTGTAAAACCATAAACAAACAAGGATTTAACCGTTACAGTTTCAAACAGCTTTTTTTATTTTATGGGAAAAATTAAACGGCCTGGCTACTCGCACATGAAATATGTTTGATGCAAACACGGGAAGTAGGCGTGGTACCTGATATCGCGTTAGACAAAATAGTTTCATCCTCACTAAATATTTGTCGAATTGTTTTGAAATTTTCAATAAGTCAAAGGTTCAAGGATCATTATTCACTAAAAATCAGAAAATCGATACTTTCATCGATTTTCCGAAATTTTCAAGATACCGAGTCCCCTTAATGGGGTCAATTATCATATCATAGATTTTTCTATTGCTTTTAGATTGCCGTTTTAATAGGATTTTATTTCATTTGATAAGTGTTTAATCAATTCGATATCGAAATACTGGATTTAAAATATTTCATCCATCTCGGACAATACGCATCAGGCCTCTGAAGACTTTCAAAATGCATCCTAGGAAATCGTATTTTCAGTGGAAAAATGAAATCTTCACAGGAATAGCATTTAAAGTTATTTGGAAGTGTGCCACGGGTATTTCGGGTATTTTTTAGTCTCGAAAAGAGGCATGTCAGAATTTCTTAAACCCGAAGGGGTGAGCTGAGATTTCAATTGTGGATTGTTGGGAAGAATGCTGCAGGTAAGTTTCATTCCGAATTTCAAAAAGTGATATTATTGTTAGAAAAAGATTTTTGTTTAATAAATGGTCATTTCAATTGTCTTGTCATTATTTTTAAAATATCATGATTCAAATATTCTTGAATGCGGAGAATTGAATATGATATTTATTTGAAAATGATCCTTCTGCATTTATACATTGAACTTTCCTACGTATTTGCATTGTGAATATAATTCTTCTCTTCGCGCTGGCAAAGCACAAAATGCATTCTTCGAGCAAGTACAAAGAAAGTGCATCCCCTCGAGTTAAACGTTATTGAAATTGTGAATATCAAGACTCCTAATGACATGTGATGAGATGTGAATGCAGATTATAAAATCTGTTCCAAGCCAAAAACTATATATAAATAAAATATAAATACATGATATATAAAAATATATACACAAAAAATAAATACATGAGGACCACCAAAAATAATTTAAACTTTTTATTCATATGGGCTTTTTGTATCTTGCTCATTCCATTTTATTTATCTTTTCTTGTCAAGTTCCTCGTAGAGAAAAAAAGACCTGGTTTGAATATCTGTCTGAATACTTTATATTCTGGCCGGATAGATTCTTTCATATTTTTTCTTAATTCTTACAATTATTCACTACAATATTTAGGCTTTATAGATTTGGAATAGGCTGTGTGTGTGTGTGTGTGTGTGTGTGTGTGTGTGTGTGTGTGTGTGTGTGTGTGTGTGTGTGTGTGTGTGTGCGTGTGTGTGTGTGTGCGTGTGTGTGTGTGTGTGTGTGTGTGTGTGTGTGTGTGTGTGTGTGTGTGTGTGTGTGTGTGTGTGTGTATTTTTTTTAATTTTTCAGATAGAGCAATATTTGTACACTGTAATCGTAATGGTTTTTCTAAAAAAAGATTTTGTAATGATTTGAGTTTATCAAAGACCTTTTTCCTTTTCTTAACTTTGGATTTAACCCTTAACTTGGAACGTGCGGTCTAGACCACTAGCGATGGATTTTCTGTCACCCTTATTCTATTTTTAGCTCAATTGAATGGATTGACTCTGTAGCTTCCTGTTTTGTGACTTTCAATACACGTGCACTTTTTCAACCCATTTCAGCAGATGCTTTTTAAAGTAATTCAATTATTTCTTCGAGCGCGGTCTCTAAGACCGCATCTCCCTGTTAGTGTCCCAGTGATAAACAAGGCTTAGCAGTTGGAGCTAAAACTTGGGCCCCAAAATATCATCCAGTTTACTGATCCTATTATGAAGCAGTACTCCAGACACTTTTAAATAAAGAATAAAGTGATTTTAGTGATAAGGATAATTGTTCAGAAGAGTTTCTCGTTGAAAGTTCGCATTCAACTGATTTTGATATGTATATTCAAACATAATTAATTTTTCTAGTAATAATGTATTTTGAAAAATTTATAAACTATATACAGAGTTTATAGGTTGTTTTTTATACTAGTTCTTAAACTGCATATTTAAAACGCCCTAGAAAACTGTGTTATGAAAGTTATACAAGCCGATAAAGGGCCGATACAAGTCATACAAGCCGATAAATATTTTTTATTTTTATTTTTCATATAATTGTTGAATTTTACATTATATTGTCTTCTATATACCTTCATATACTGTAAAAATAAATATCATTTAAAAAGTAAAAAGTAATATGCTTTTTCAAGAATATTATTTATTGTAACATGTAATTTAAGAAGAAAATGTATGTTCCAACGCATTTGCTTTTTTCAATGATAATATATTTTGGAAAATTTCTAAAACATGTCTATATATCAAGAAAAATATCTGCAAAATATATTGGCAGTTATTCATTCTAATACATTCATTAGGAAATTTAATTTTAGTGAAAATGAAATGCGGTCTCGTAGACCGCACCTCCCCAGTTAAGTCCTAAAATTTCACCTCCCCAGTTAAGGGTTAATTGCTTTTTGATTTTCAGTACTAAGCATTCATTTTCATACAGCGCTTCTTGTAGACTTCTATATTTCACTTATACCATTTTCCTCTGACATATTCCTCATTCAGTTAGAGTTTCAAATGAGCATATTTTGGTTTGGGTTTCGAGATGTTATTTTTTTTCTGTATGTACTCCGGTTACGTGATTTGAATTCTTATGACGTGTTTGTTTATTCTCGTGTAGAATTTCTTGCAGCAGGAGTCCACTTTAAAGTTTTAAAAATGAATTTTTCCTTACTTTCAAAAAGTTAAATCGTCCGAGATTCGTATCTTCGTGGTTCCTATGTAGACAAGAAATGTTTTTGCTTTTGATTTCCTTCATTTGCTTTTTTATGCTATTTTCCGGAGAAAGCCATTTCATTTTCAACATGCTGATTTGGCATGCATGAAGCATTCCATGCTCTCTTTCAGCGCATCTTCGCAGGAAAAGACGTTTGCTTCTATTTTTAAGAGGAAGGAAAATACAAACGTCATTTTTTTTGTTAGTGAAGTAGTTTTATCCGTTATACTAAAAAGAAGAAAAAAAATTGAATAAAAAATATATAGTAAGCTACGTCATCCTTTTTATGAAACAAACATTTCTATTTTTTCCTTAAATTTGGGGTTTTATGAAACTTCTAAAACAAAATCCTCGAATTGGAATTTCATTTGGTAATTTTTTTATCATACCCTACTTTGGCATAAATATATGAAAATAGACAATTAGTTCAAACAGTTAATTCCAGAAGCACACATGGAAAAATTAATTTTTAAATTAATTAAAAAAATTTAAATTATTTTCGCATTAGAGTAAATAATACTTTTTCAGCCTTATGTCCCTTCTATAATTAATTTCCTTCCAAGCATCGTATTTTACAAGCTGCTAACAGTAACTAATAAGCGTAAAAGTAACAAAAATGAAATTGCTTTAAATATTAATCATTTACTACTATTTCTCAATTTTGTTGTTTCTAATTGCTATATATGTAGTTAAAGCACCATTCTGATATATTTAAAAATTATTAATCTAAAAATGAGATCAGTCTATAAAGACCCCAATATATCAAAATTCAAAAATAATCTGCATAAACCTGAATTTTGTCCCATTGGTAAATCAGAAGAGTAATTTTACAAATAGTAAATAAGAAGTGTAATTTTACAGAGTAATTTTAGATGAGTAACTTTGCTAGAAGAATAATTTTACAAATACCTACAAAAGTTCCCTTGGAGTTTTCCCCTCAAAAGTTAAAAATACCCCTAATAATGGAACAGCTATTATATTTGTAACAAAAAAATCGGATAGTTTATGTCGCTTTTGTTCTCTAAACGCCCTGCAAAAATGATATTTTTATATTTACATTAAATGAAATGTAATTTTTTATATAATTCTTGTTTTTTTTCTCTGTACTTTTTATAGGCATATTACATTTTTTTTTTAAATCTGTTAATATACATTTTTATTTATTTATATCCTATGCTGAGGAATAAGAGAGGGGAAGAAGATGAAATTCTTTTGAAGATAATATACAACTCAGCACCGCTACCTCATGTAGTGAGTGATCACCGGAAACACTGAGCAATCTGAGTTATACAGGGTGTTTCAAAAACTTTGACTGCGGCTTTTATTCCTTAAATATTGATCGTAGACATATACTGTAAATTACGAAGTTACGTAAAAAAAAAGGTGCAAAAGGTTATGAAATCCATTAAAATTTTTAGGGGATTAAACTTCAAAAAATGCAAAATTTCAATTTTCATACGGACTCCATACAAAAAAATAAAAAATGATTGACCCGTACAAAAATGTGTCAAAACGAGCAAAATTTTGTATTTTTCATTTTGTATTTTTTGAAATATCTCAAATGATAGATGATATATAAAAAGTAAATTATTGTTCAGCTGCTGAATAGAGTAACAAGGTTATAATTGAAACTTCTGGAAGTGCACAATTTTATTTACTTTTGTTGAAAGAGTCTGGTATAGGGACTTGCCTTTAATGCGAATATTGAAGAGCTTCCCATAGCCGTTACCATATAGCCGGGCTCATACTCTATGCGAAATCAACTCGACCATACATTCACCAAATGATAAAAATTAAATCAAAACAATCCAGTTATGGCTTGACTTACTTCAAGGAAATAGGTTTTGTTTACTCCCAAGCTGAAAGAAACGTACTGATCAGGAACGCAGGATGCGTGTATATACCAAGATCATATGC
Source organism: Argiope bruennichi (assembly GCF_947563725.1). Lineage (NCBI taxonomy): Eukaryota > Metazoa > Arthropoda > Arachnida > Araneae > Araneidae > Argiope > Argiope bruennichi. Next base: position 149,765,214 of record NC_079151.1, read on the forward strand.
ACCATTAAATCCAGCACACAGACGAGGCAGTACCTAGCAGTAGTCTTTCGAGTTGGCCCATCAAACAAATTCCCAGTGTATGAAACTACTGAGGAGTTTCTTTTTCACAGTACAATGATCAACTTGTGAGTCAAAAAGTGAACTCTGCGACTTAGTTAAGCTATCCGTGTGTGCAAACACAATAAATTCATTAAAATTTCGGAAGAAATCTGAATTCTTATATAACGATTCAGTAAATTGTCACCATATTAATGAGATTACAAATAAAGCTATTTATAAAACCAAAAGAAAGATTTTGAATTATTCAAGCTTCATATGAAAGACATAATTAACACCAAAGGTTAGTATCATTAACTACATTTAGATCAAAACGCATTATCATATTAATTTTCAATAGTTTTTCAACAATACTTTATGCCTCCTTAACAACCACGGAAAATTAAGATTGGAATATGAATTGTCAGCAAGCTCATCTTATCTTCAAATATATAGAAAATTTTCTGTGTTGGAGATTTTTGAGGAAGTTTTTGCTAAGTATCTTGACATGAATTATAATGATTATGTTTTGGACAACAAATTCCTGCAATTCCACGAAGCATGACTAAAGAATTGTACATATGGAGATATCGTAAGAAACTACTGTAAATATATTCTCAAGAAGTTTGGCGAAAATGGGATCAGCCTAGAACTAGAATATTTAATAAAATTAAAAATATATATATTGTTTATATTTAATTTACAGTAGTTGTTTTATATTTAATTTTAAAAATATTGTTTCTGTTACAACAAATGAGATTTCTTGGGCAAAATATCCCTTTAAAAATTGTTCAGTGCCAGGTTCAGAACTTCAAAATTGTAGTCTCAGGGAGATCACAACAGATGAAGACACAAATGTTGACATAGAATAATAATATAAAAAAATTATTACTAGTTCCATCATTCTAATTGTGAAGAAATATTAATTAATTCATTCATTCATTAGCATTCAGACCAGATATAAAGTCTCCCGTTTTCCAGCACATAGTTAAGTGCATGGTGTGAATCCTTTTCACTAGGATAGTCATTGGTCATTTGTTACTATCCAAGCGTGTATCTCGTCGTTTCAAGATAGATCTATTATGTCTTCAAGGGAGAGGAAACGTCAAAATATCCAGATGCTAAACTTTATTTTTTTTCCTTCATGAAGAGACTCCTCATGTGATCAAAAATCGATCAATCACCAGCAGACATTATCATTAATCCTCAAATACAGGTGAATTCAGTCGGTGTTACCTGAGAATGGATTGTAATTGACATATGCTTAAGAGGTGGTCGGCCACAAAGATAATTCCTCAACAGAAATGGCCTCGGTTGGATTTTAGATCATTATGGGAGCGTTGCTGAGCAACTGTTGGATGGCAGGGAACTCAAGGTCACCAATGAGAAAACCGGAGGAATATATATCTGTTGAAAATAAAATGCGGTGTTTTTTCAAGGGAAAAAGAAAAGGCTTCTAATTACAACACCACACACACACACACACACGTGCTTAAAAAGGACGAATTCGGTTGACGCCTGGACGAGGCGAGATGATTACAACGTGTAAAAGACAAACACGGAATATCACGTTGTATTGTTTGTTAAAAGATGAACTTTCATGCTAAAAGCCGAACTTGATTAACCACGCCGTCTTGTACATTAGTTCGTCATTGCAATTTGTTCACCATTAACCTAATTTTGTTGTTCATTTATTAAATTCTAAAATAGCATCTGGACTTGCTATTGCTTGGCCATCACGACCCTACAATTTTCAGGAGCGGGATCATGAAACAAAAGCAGATTTGCAAATCAAAATTCCTGCGGATACGCCAGTTTCCATGAACCAATTTTTTTAGAAAAGGTATGTAACATTTATTTTGTTATGAGATGACTACTTTAAGCGATATTCAAGAAATAAGCATTGCGTTGAGGAATTGTAAAACACAAAATATTAAGATAATGCACACATTACTTTTCGACTCTGTTGGAGATCGTTGAAATCGAAAGAGGATGCGTGAAATTTATTGGTTTTGATTTTTCAACCAATAGAGACGAATTTGAAAAGAAGTTACAAAGCGGAAAAGGTACATTTTCGCTGAACGAAATCATTACGGTATGTAATATATTAAATAGTACATTTGATGGTTTGAAGCCGGAAGTATCAAAAAGAATTATTTCCTTTCTTTACGAATCATTAACGAAGAACTCTTGCACAGACTTGATGCCTCATGACTCAGACATTGATGAACAATCTGCAGCTAATAACAACAAAGGAAAAAACTGGCGAAAGCGATTCATCCGTGCAATGTGAAAGTATAAATAAAAATGATTCCTCCATGCAGTGTGAAGTAAATAATATTTATGATATGCAATTTGATAATGGTTATAGGAGCAATAGAAGCTGTGTCACTTATAATATTGGTATAAATTATTCAGATATCGAAAGTACCATTTCTAAATTTAATTCAGAGCCTCGTGAAAATATAGCTAATTGGATAAATCACTTTGAATGCATTTCCCAATTGTTTAGTCTGTCAGATCTGCAAAAATTTATTTTCGCTAAAAGATCACTTGGTGGGACACCCGCGCTTTTTGTAAAAACGGAACCAGAAATTAATTCGTGGCAAAACTTGAAACGAGCATTCATCGATTCATTTTCTTTTGAGATAAATTCAGCTAACATGCATGAACTTTTGAATAAAAGTAAAATGATGAATTCTGAATCCGCTCCAGAATATTTTTTTTTTAAAAAAAATGAAAGAGTTATGTAGCTCCGGGAAAATTGAAGATGCCGCTTCAATGCATTACGCGATTAAAGGTATAAATGATAGGCAAGAGAACAATACAATTTGCCGGCGTCCTGGCATAGGGGTAGCGCGTCTTCCCCGTGATCTGGGCGTCCCGGGTTCGAGTCCCGGTTTGGGCATGGTTGTTCTTCTGTTGTTCTATCTGTGAGATGTGTGAATGTGCCCTCCTATAAAAAGGGGTTGTGCAAGCGAATGAATGATGCGTGAGTGGCAAAGTCGTACTCTTGGCCCTAGTTGGCGCTGCTATAAAAAATAAGAGACGTTCCCCCTCAGGCTTAAATCGCTGTCTTCGTAACAGCGGGCTTGTCAGTGGCAAGTGCCATAAGAAACAAACAAACAATACAATTTTGTATAGATATAAGAATTTATCTGAGTTTAAAGAAAAACTTAAAATTTTTGAAGTAATAAAGAGTGATTATGCAAAAAGTAAAAGTGCATTCGACAAAACGAAAACTAGATATGATTTTAATCCTAGATTTAATACTTTTGATAAATTAAAACCAAAACAAGAGCATGATGATAGATTTAACTCTAAAAACGAAAGTGTCAATAATATAAAATTTAGTGGTGGAGCTGAAAGAATGAAATATAATAATATTGGAAATCGCAAGAATACAATTTGTTTTTATAGCGCAGACCCAAATCATATCTCACGATTGGGTGTGCCTAAGGATAAGGGATTGAAGTGTTCTGGATGAGGAGCCTTCGGACATAAAGCTTCAGAATGTGTTAAAGCAAATTCTAAACCAGAAGTAGCTATCTTGGAAGTTAATTTCAAACCAAGGCTTGACAATAAAATAATGATTGAAAGTATAAGCATTAACTCCCTTGTCGATACTGGAAGCCAAGTGACATTGCTTCGTAAATCAGTGTTTGATGAATTAAATGTGACTGAATTGTACCCATTGAATCTGTCTTTGAATGGAATTGGTAAATGTAAAGTAAACCTATTTGGTTATTTTAAGGGGAATATTCGAATTGAATGATTTTAATATAGATGTATATATATTAGATAGATGTGTTGTTGAAAATAATGTAACGTCTTATGATTTGAGTATTTATTGAATATATTGATACAAGTTGAAATGGTAATTAATGAAAATAGAATCATAATTAAAGAAAAATAGAGTGTAGAGGAAATGAACACATTATCCGTTCTACCAATGGATGTAACCCCTGACAAAGTTGAAGTAAACATTGAACTGATGTCCCAAATATTTTTAAAGGTAGGATATAAAAATCAATTTTAAATTACGTAAAGTTAAAACAACAGGTGTTGAATTAAACATTTTGTTAAAAACTAATGAACCTATATCTCATTAACTTCGTAGATTACCCTTATATATATATATATATATGCATAATAAATTTTCAGTTAGTTCATGACAAAAAAAGAAAATTGGATCTCGCTGATTTATTTTGTATTTAATGAAATAATGTGGTATTGGAATAGACTATACTTGCTTTAAATTATGATGCAATGAAAGTAAATATTTTGAAAGTTGATTTCTTTTTGAAAATAGAAAACTAATCGAATATTTACTACGATTGTGCAAAACAATTGAATTTATAGACCCATAATTAAGATATAAGAACTCGTCTACTTTTAACTTTCATAAATTTTTATGATTATATTTTAGTATGAATTTATTAAGCTTATCTTTTTTTTAGTATTTTTTCTTTCTAATAATCATTCTAAAAGATGCTTTCCATGTTATACAAGAAATGATACAAAATGTTTTGTTCCTAGAAAGAAATTCCTCAACTTCGCATTAATTCTCGTTTACTTTGTATATATAGTTTTCATTAATTGTTTACATAATTAAAATAATCTCACTTACAAAACATTTTAATAACAAGTGCACCTTTTGCTCAATTTCATCTAGTTCTGATTAGGTAAATTGATAATTCCCGCGAATTAATCAAAGAATACTGTAATTAAGTATCAAATTTTGATATTTTTTGTGAATTGCTGGTAAAAAGTGAATATAATTTGATTTGTGGTAGATTATAGAAATACATTTCAGCTGCACACTTAAAGGCTGTAAATCTTGACAATAATTCTGAAAAAAATAATTATGAAATTAATCTATTTTTAGAGGTTTAATTAAAGAAAGAAAGCGAAGCTCAATTTTTAATTACGGTCTTTTTTCTCAGAAATCGTAAAGTAATTGGAGCCCCTAGATAGGCTACAAGAGAATCAAATCTAGAAAAACTCTATCAATCTGACTACGCATTAATAATAGCCCAACAAGGAGGAAATAGATTATCATATAAACTGCATTTGCTGTAACTACGAAATAATTTTTTTTAGTTCGAAAACTATATCGGAAGCTCCTCTTTCCCAAGTCCATTATTTTATTGAAACTACTGGTAATCGCGGAAAAAAAAACTATCCTTACACTAATACAAGCACCATACTTGAATAAACTGATTACGCTAATTTACATACTCGTACTGTGAACAGTGCCAAATAGCTAAAATCACCATTGCCTAAAGTGGGAAATCTTCACGTGAAATATGCTTCATATTGCCTTCGTCTAAATGGTCAATGATAAATCAATGTCATCATTACTTTACAGCCAGAGCAGCTGATAAGTAGCTAATGTAAACACCTCATTCTTTGTCTTTGAAATGCACCCTTTTCTTGTAATCGTAAGTTGGAATGATGCCTTGTCTTGCTATCCAAGTCTACTGAAAGACCGTAATGCTGCGGCAACAATACAAGAATTGGAAAATATGTCAAACCGCCTTCTTACGAGTGTCCCATACACAGGTCTCTCTCTAAATACGTATGCTTACGTAGACGGTAACCAATTATTACGCATAACCAATTAACTACGCAATACCATAATATTTATATTTCATCGTTCGACAATGTGATAAAATAAAAGTCGCCTTGCCTTAGCATTTAGAGTCATGCGCATCTATATAATTTGCCGTCTTGAACAAAAATTTGGACATTGAATTCATTGCAAGATGACCATCACCTTTTCTTCTATCAGCTCTTCCCACGGGGAATATAAATCGCCATCGGCGATGAAAACACCTCTACTATCCAAGGAAGCTTATTTATTCGGCGACCTTTCATTTCCAAAGCATAGGTGCTCGCCCGATAAAATCTGAGATAAGGGAACAGCTAATTTTTATAAGTAGAATTAATCACTAAAAACAATTATTATTGAATTTTATTTTAAAATAACAATAGTGTGGTAGTGGGAATAAAAGTTATATTTACAAATATTATCAAAACTTCTGTAAAAGTGTATTTTACAAGTTTGATACAACTTATTCCTTGCAATTTACTCACGTTCAAAGCTGCTCCTAGTCGAAAACTTTAGCAAAATAGTAGCATTAAATGTTTAAGGGAAATACATAAAAAGCGATGAAACATATGATAAAAGAAACAAAAATCGGGTAATTTAAAATCTCTTTATTTCTCTATCTTCCTGCTGCATGACGCCTATAACCCACTAATCAGATACGGAAAAAACAGTTTTCAGTCAGGATATGTATAAATAAATATTATTTCGTTCTGAGATTCCAAAACGGCCAATAATAATAATTCACTTCTTTATTTATTTAACTTTACCATCATCAATTCACTTTAGTACCGTCTATACACTTTCTAACGGACGAAGTTTACCAAATATAGGAAAATTCTATTCGGAAATAGGATTTCCTCTGCTGCAAATGTAACCAGATAATTTATTGCTAAAGATTTAATCAATGGTCGGTGCGACTATTTTCTGAATCAGTTATTAGATGATACAAATAACCTTTCGAAACGATTTTCATTTATTGGACTTCAATTTTGGAAACAAACGATTTTATTAAAATTTTTTAACCTGCAAGTGTTGTAAAAATACTTGCTTATTAACACTATTTCTGTTTTAGGCTAAAAGCATGTTAGATGTAATAATAAAATTTTCTCAATTATATGAAAAGGAAAAAAGTTACGTGAAGAAGCACGAGGTAAGATACTTTTAGAGAATGTGGTTTCTTTTCCGGAGAAATTTCAAAACCTTTAAGACGCAACAAAAAGGTTGTGGATAACTTCTTCAATGATCCAGACCACTATTCCAGATATATAAATGATCTGGCAGAAAACCGTCTCTATCAAATAAATCAAAAATTAACTTACAGAATCAAAAGGTCTTGCAGAATGGTAAAAAAATAAAATGTTGCTGAAAATTTAGATTTAAAAATACTGCGTTACTGCAATTGAAAAATAATACATTTATCTGAATTATTTTTAAAATGTCATCCGTTTAGATACAGTGTATATTTTCTAAGTCGCTCATGATGAAAGGAAATCACGGCATAAGAAAAAAAGGGGGTGTTATTTTAGGATAAAACAATTGTAAATGACAGACAGAAAAAAATTAAATAAACTTACAAAAAGATTTGAATAGAAGAAAAAAATACATGTTCAGAATTCTTCAAAATTTCTTTTTTTTTTATCGGAATTTTGCCCATGACAAAGGAGCCAGATGTCGGAGACCGATTGCTTTCGAATATATATGTTTTTTTTTTTTTTTTTTTTTATACAACATCCATAATGCCACCCAAAATATTCCAGCATTGCTGCCTGAACAGAATGTCATCACCACTTTAGGGCCGCCAATTCAGGAAACGTTCTCCGCTAATTTGCATAAAGCAGATTTTCATTATTTCATCATCAGAAAACCGGATAGCGTCGAGGTAAAAACGTGACAGAACTTTCCGCCTGTCAAAGGTCGATTAAGTGTCTTGGGTAGCGGCAGAAGTTTTGGCTTTTTTATATCTTTTTCCTCAATTTTGCCTTCATGGGTATAAAAGCACTGTTTTAAAGTTGAAAGTTAGGATTTGAAATGATGGCAAACATATCTTTGAAATATTGAGCGATAAATTGTCTAAAAACATAACTTTGAATTAATAAATTTAAGTATAATTTACATATTTTATGCATCACATATTTTTCCGTCCTAAACTGGTTAATGGCTAATTTATTTTTTACATTTTTTGTACCTATATTGCAAATGTTAAATTATATGTTATGAAGTATTTAAAACGGTTTTGATTATTTAATTAACAATTAATCATCGTTATCGAAATAAATGTACTAGAAGTTTTTTTTTACGTTATACTAATAAATTCATATAAGTATAAACAAATAATATAGAATAAATTTTAATTAAATGGTGATATAAAATTAAATGCAATCAAATAAATTTTAACCTTTAAATTACCTAAGTTTTAAATTTGATACCGGACTTTCAAATCGAATTGTACACTTGGTTGGTTGGTTTGAAATGTTTTTGTTTTAATAGTTGGCTGTATACAGGGCGTTGCTGAATTCGACCTACAAACTCAGAGGGGTGATAGTAGACATCAAGAGGATAAAGAATCACCATACAACATGGGGTCCCAAACGATGTTGAGGGGGTGAAAATCGCAAAAATATAGGGAGTCGGAGAACTGTTGGGAAATGTAAAAAATTAATAAAAAAAATAACAAATGGTGTTTCAAATATGATTGTTTTTAAGTTAAAGCACATTTTTAAAGGCTGTTTTTCATGTAAGTAACATGCCGATTTGATGAACCAGGGTGTCATATGTTAATGAAAACGAAAAAGTAGCTTAGAACCCTTATCTTCAAAAATATTAAAACTTTAAGAAAAATAAAAGCTTCAAAATATAAAGAATTTTATACTCTTTAATTTGATATAAGTCTGTAGTGTGAAAACTGAGGGGTTTTTAAGATATTCAAGAAAAACTAAAATGTTTGCCGGGAAACATCGTTGCAACATCAGCACCGATGTTCACAGAAATTGTTGCTAAATTCGAAAGATAAATTTAGAGAAGTGATAGTAGGCATTAGGAAGATGAAAAATTATCATAAAACATAGGGTCGCAGGAGACGTTTATTCTGTGAAACTCGCAAAAACAGACATCGAAGAGACAATTAGCCTGGCGAAGAGAATGGCCCTATGAATGCGAGGATTTGGAAAAAGGTAATCGAGAAGAAGAAGCCTTCTTGTACGTAAATTTTCCATGCTTTCGAGGAATATAAAAACAGCGAGCATTGCAGAATTGATGGTTCGATGAGTATAAAAGAAACTTGTATTTATTAAAGAGCAGTGCAGAATTGAATTGATAGTCGATAAGTTTCATCCGTAAACATGTCAGATTTCACGAATGACGAATATGAGCATATGCATTTAATTTACGGCCGAGCGGATGATAATGGACGCCTAGCACAAAGAATATACCAAGAGCAATATCCAAGTAGGCGTTGTCCACATCACCCCAAGCAGCAAGAGAAGTCGCTAAACGATTGGCCAAGCATCGCAGCCATCTGATATACGCCGCCCGTATTTTGCCAATGTCACCTTTGCATTGGCGCGACATCGGATTTTGACCATATTTTTTTCTGTCGCCTCTGAAGATCGCTTTTTCATCGGGGCGAACTCCTACGGCGACTGAGTGAAAAAGACCGGCTCAAAGCAATCGGCCCATAGTCGCCTCGATGTCGGGAAAGTTGCTTTTCCTAGGTGGCGCTATGCGAACATATTTTAGAAATTTCCCATGAATCACCTGGCGTGTATTGGATTTTGAAATTCAACCAGCAACGCATACTGTCATTTCAAGAAACTTGGTAAGTGTAAAGTTTTTATTATACATTTGTAAATAATATATTATTTATTCTAAATAGTGAATAAAAAAGATTATTTTTGTTGAAGCCGTTCGAATTCGTTGCTTACCTGAAACATGGAGTTGCACGTGATATTATTAGCGTTAGGCGTAAGCGACCATTATCATTTCTTTTCTTGTTTGTATTCTTTTCAAGTGATTTTATTTCCTATCTTTTTTTGTGTGTGTGTCTGTTCTTAAAATATTGCAGATATTTTTCCATTTCATTTACAATGCCTTTCCTTTTGTTAACAACAATTTCTAATGAAAAAAGTTTTTTAAAAAATATTAAATTGCGTTCTTATGTTTTGATTTTGCAATAACATTTGTGTTATTATTTTTATTTCGACATAAGGCTAAAAAAATAGATTAGCAGAATATATTTATTGTAAATTTCAAAAAAAAAAAAAAAAAAAAATCTTTAAAATTTGCAATTATGTAGTTATATTTGAATACTCTTATGTGAATAGTTTATAATTATTTCACCTTTCATAAAATAGTAACATAAATTTTACACCCATTAGTTTATATTATTTTTCTCTATTGTCCTAAACATTATTATAATATTTGCCTATATAGTTCATTATCAGATTGAAAACATTATCAAGCTTATGAAGTTCTATATATCTATTTTACTCCTTAATTACATATCTCCAATTGTCAACAAATATTTTATTTGTACTTTTAAAAGAAGTGAAAGCTCAATCATTATTCTAATTAAGGAATATGTTTTTTAGGTTCATCAAATCTGCAAAAAGAAGCTCTTTTGCTTGTTAATTACTCATCTCCAATTGTCAACAAATGTTTTATTTGTACTTTTAAATAAAGCGAAATCTCAATTACTATTATAATTGTTTTCTAGGTTCAGCAAAAAGGAAAAATGAAATGTATAAATAAATGTATAATTTTTTATATGTAGCTGAAGATTCAGTTATACATATATATAATATTTATATAAATGTGTGTGGATTTTTAGAAATTTCAAACTCTTCAAGTATTACATAATAAATAAAGTTTAAATAAATTTTTTATAAATTACTTTGTGTCAATATTATTTATTCTTCTAAATTATAAGTCATAGTTTCAGGATTTTGCTTGGGTGTATAAGTCATTACAGAAAATTCAGTAAAAAATTTCAAGTAAATTATTATTTTACTTTGTATTTCTAAAATATTATTTAATGAAGGTCTTTGTAAATAAATTGTTTTGCATAGTTGTTTTTCTTTTCTCCTAAAAATAAAGAGGGGAAAATAATAATTAAAAAAATATTTGTCTAAAGAAATTTTGTATAATTGAAAGTAGTGTTTACATTTTTAGGTATGGAGTTTTTGTGAAATATTCAGAGTTAATCATAGATCAAATTTGGTTCTTGTGCCATTAAACAAAACCAAACTAATCATAGATTTTTAAAAAAAATTAGAAATTTGAAGTAAATTGTTAATTTGTGCTTGTAAAATGTTATCAATTGGACATTAGCTAACACTAACATTTGTAATGAGGTATAAAATTTCTACACCATAAAGTAACTTTGTAAGTTAATAATAAATAAGATTTCGCATAAGTGAAAGAAGTGTTGTATTTTTGTGCATGGAATTTTTGTGAAACATATTTTTCAAATATTCAGAGTTAATCATAGATCAAATTTGGTTATTTTGCCACAAATCTAAACCTCACTAAACATAAATTATGAAAATATTAGAAATATTAGAAGTTATTAAATAAGAAGTAAGTTTGTGCTTGTAAATTGTTGTTTATTGAATATTAGCTAACACTAACATTTATAATGAGGTTTAAAATTAATGCAATATGAAGTAACTCTGTAAATTAATAGTAAATAAAATTTCCTATAATGGGAAGAAGTGTTCCATGTTTGGGTATGGAATTTTTGTGAAATATTCAGTGTTAATCCTTAATTAAATTTGGTTCTTGTGCTACAAAACCAAACAACTAAATATAGATCAAGAAAATATTAGAAATTTGAAGTAAATTATTAATTTGTGCTTGTAAAATGTTGTATGTTGGACATCAACCGACACTAACATTTATAATGTGTAAAATTTCTACAACTTGAAGAAACTTTGCATGTTAATAGTAAATATAAGGAATTTTGTAGAATTGAAAGAAGTGCTGCATTTTTGTGTATGGAATTTTTGAGAAATATTCAGTGTTAATCAAAGATCAAATTTAATTCTTGTGCCATAAAACCAAACTAATCATAGATAATAAAAAAATATTAGAAATTTGAAGTAAATTATTATTTTGTGCTTGTAAAATGTTATCTATTGGACATTAGCTAACACTAAAATTTATAATGAGGTATAAAATTTTTTCATGAAGTAATTTTGTAAAATCAATAGTAAATAGAATCAGTAAAATTGAAAGAAGCGTTACATTTTTGTATATGGAATTTTTATGAAACATATTTGTGAAATATTCGGGGTTTAACATTGATCAAATTTTGTTATTTTGCTACGAATCTAAACCTCACTAAACATAAATTATGAAAATATTAGAAATTTGAAGTAACTTATTAATTTGTGCTTGTAAAATATTTTCTATTGAAGAAACATATAATAGGAATTATATAATTTAGTGTTTTAAACTATTTTTAACAAATGCATTAAATTTTAGGGTGTTAAAATAGGAATTTGTGTTTTATTCATTATTCTTTAGGAATTATTTGTTTATTGCTCACATTAAGCAATATAAAAGTGTGTATAGTAAAAAAAAAAAAAAAAAAAAAAAAAAATTAATAAGAATTATATATTTTTCTGTTTCGAATTTTTATAAAGTAGCTTTTAAAAACAGATGATATAGACAATATATATAATACATCTACTTTTAAATTTCTAATAGGTAAAATCATACTGATTAATTATATAATTGAAACTATGATTATGTTAACATTTCTTCCCATGCATTAAACAATGAAAATAAATAGGAAATATCAATGAAGGAAATAAATCTTATATGTAGATAGATGTTGAGGTGATCAAATTTAAAATTATTTCAGATAATTTTAACATTTGTTTATTTTTTTTAAAGAGCAGTAAAAAAATGTCATTTAAACATTTTATAGGGTAAGATTGTGGTAAAATCTATGCTATAATATTAGTTAAAAAAAAAGTTGGAAGAATTGTTAGAATGACATTTTCCATGAATTTTTATCGAAAACAAGTATTTTATGGAATTTTAAATTTATCAAAATAAATAACAAACACTACTATTAATAGGTAAAAAAGAAAAGTAAACTATTCAAAATATCTCGTATTTTCAGTCTTTTGACAAAATTTTTTAAGTATGATAGTTTTAAATATTATGACACTAGTTTCTAGAGTTTGATAAAATTGAATAACCATTAAACTAATATTTCAATTTGACGCCAGCAAGTGTTCAGAAATAAATTGCCTATTGATTGGCATTTGGTTGCCCATTGCTAAAATACATGGGGAAATGATTGGTATTGGGTCGCCCATTGCTAAAACACATGGGGAAATTATTGGTATTGGGTCGCCGATTGTTAAAACACATGGGGAAATGATTGGCATTGGGTCGCCGATTGTTAAAACACATCGGGAAATGATTGGTATTGGGTCGCCCATTGATAAAACAGGTCGCGAAATGCTTGGTATAACGTCGCCCGTGATAATAACAAGTCGCCAAAGGATCGGCAAATTCGTCGAAAACAAGTCGGGGCGACCATCGCGTGGCGTACCGCCGGGGGACATGACCAATGTCGGGGCGAGATCGCCTCCGATCTCGCCCCAATCTCGCTCGTTCCGTGGGGCGATACTTGGCCAATGGTTGGCCAACGATCTTTTGCTGCTTGGGACAGCACCTTTACAAATATTGACCGACGGTTGCTGGAGACAGGATCCTTCAAATAACGTGGCCAAATGCAGGGTAAGAACGCAGTGTGCGCACGCCTAGAACAGTAAACCGAGTTTTGCAGAGCTTTGCCGATACACCATCGACAAGCACGCGATCAGTTGCAGCTGAATTGGATGTTCGGCACTCTGAATGCTTGGTGCCACACAGGAAGATGTATTCTTTCCTGCAAGAATTTTATTCTCAGAATTTATCTCAGACCTTCCGATTGTCCTCCATGTTCCCCGGACCGCAATCCCTTGGATTTCTTCTTTTGGGCCACATGAAATACCTTGCTTATCAGACACCTTTTGATAGAGTGGAAGATTTCGTAGCACGGATCGTCGTCGCTGCTGGAGAAATCGCAAGCACACTTGGTATGTTTGAGCGCGTCCGGTGGTCCTTTAAACATCGGTGTCAGTTGTGTAATGAACTTCGCGACCGCAACATTGAGTAATTTTTATAAAAGTTTCCCATCGTCTCCTTTCTTATATTAAAATGTTCTTATACTAAATCTAGTATATTAGTTCTGCTTTATAAAAATGCTCATCGACATTCAGATTCAGTACATGCTTTGTGCACGATATAGCACATTCATTGAAAGTAAACTCTTAAAAGGTATGCAGACACAGACGGATCATCAAACTTTTAAAAATATCAGGAAAATAAATTTGAGTTTAAAATAAGCTCAGTTATTTTTTAACTATTTATGTACGCATTTAAGGTTTTCTTATCAACGTAGAATTCAAGGAATCGATTAATAGTTAGTTTAAATGTATGTTATTTCTTTAATATAAGGATCATATTTAAGGTAAATCCAATTAGTTTGACGATATTTAACTGTCAATATCAATCGCATTACCATCATATACAATTAAAAAATAATAATTTAAAATATCAGAGTTAGAAATACAATTTTGAAGCAGCAAGAGGGTAATTTTGGAAAGAATAAATAAATAGTAAATAATAATAATAATAATAATAATAATAATATATATATATATATATATATATATATATATATATATATATATATATATATATATATATATATATATATATATATATATATATATATATATATATATATATATATATATATATATATTGGCTTTAAAATAAATGCACAAAAGATCTATTTATAATCCGAAAATTTTAAGAATTAATGAAATGTTTATGAATATCCATGGGAAACTTCCTTTTATGACAATGGTGCTCTGCAGTACATTATAATTAAATAAATGATGTGAATATATTTAGAGAACTATATAAAGAAAATTATTAATAATCATTATCGTTTAACAATTGGAAAAAAATCCGTCATTTTCTCCCTCCATACATCTGCTTAAGACAGAATAGCACATATTTTTTTTTTTTCAGTCACAGTTGTTTCATTCAGTTAGTGACACCTGTGAACTTTCTACAATCCGTGGTGAGGGGGGAAAACAAGAAACCATTTCACATTTCTCTGTATACAACATAATTCGGATTCAAACTACCTTTAGGAGTCAGATGTTTAAAGCAATGTTTAATCCTTCCGTAAGTTTTAAAGTTAAATGTATTAAATCTCCGAGGGTTATACCATAGAAAAGATATGATAATGCGCCATAAACCTGTTGGTAATATTTCTTCCTGGTCTTCTGCAAAAAATGGAGTGTTTCCATTCCAGGATTTGAAGCATTGCTATTTTCCAATCTATCTCTATCAGATTATTATATCATAAGGCCGTATTTATTATACATTTTCCACTAAATGTTGTCCTTATAGCTGATTTAAGTTTATCGGGAATTTACCTTCTATTATTAGTAGAATTTTTTTATGTGCGACTAATGAAAACGTAAATAAAATATTTCAAATTAATTTATTTTCTGTCCTCGTACTCTCAGTAATGCAACTAACTCAGATTTGATGATTACACCACTCTAGTTGATCAACATGGTGGACGATATTTATTCACAAGCGAAGAATTATTATTATGTCACACAATAATACTCATTATTATTACGATATAGAATGTAGATTAATATAAACTGAATCGGCAGCACAATAGCACTCATATTAATTAAAGCTATAAGGCAAAATAATACATTCGTCTCCATTCATTCGTAAACCAGAAATTATAAGAGAAGAGTAAAAAACAATATTTTTCACAGAACGGACAGACTTTACTAACCAAAGCCTTAATTGGTATGAAGAAGTATCTCCATTTGTTCACTGTCATGTGATAAAATATAATAACCTTCTTATTGGTTATAGTTTTCCATTTAAACAGCAAAACGACATTTCCCTTGATTGAGCCATTTCCTTTAACACTCCTATGCAACTATTCTCATTGACGGAAATTTAAATTAAGAATAATTTTAATATGGAAGAAAATGAATTTTTCGTAACTCAATTGAATTTCCAACTAAATAATTCTCAATATAATTTAGACTTAAAGTTTCCGGAACTAAAAATCGAGAACTTTCTTTAATTGCCGGTCTGCAAGAAGAATACTTTCGCTTTCTTTTTTAACGTCTTTGTTGAAAATAATCTCTTCAATTTCGAGCACTCGTAGAGTTAAGGAGTTATCTATCGCTTCCGTAGTAAGAATTTTTATGTTTTTGACAATATTTGCTATTTATCACAATTTATTATATTATTGCCCTTCAAAATATAATTCATTAGTTTTGTAGAAAGTTTTGTTTAATTGATACATTAAACAAAACTTCATTATCATTTATATAGATAATTCGAATAAAATGCTGTCATGCGATTATTTTAGAATGTGGAAATTATTCGAAATCTAATGAATTTCTCAAATTCTACTGTAATCATTAATTTAGTTCTTTTAACAGATTGTAGAATTTATTTTATTTTTAAATTTATGCCCCACTTATTTATAACAAACAAGATAACGATTTATGTATAATATTTTAAGACTCTAAATGCTTGTATTTTCACAAGTATTCTTGAACTGAAGAAATGATTGTATATTAATAGAGTGTGTTTGAAATTTGATTAATTTCCTAACATAGTTCGGACTTTTGTAATGTACATAAATAGCAGCGTTTCTCATTTGTATTTAAATGGCACGTTGAAGTTTTAAATTTTGCTGATAATTTCATTATTTATCATATATGCCTTATTTTGAAATATATACTTCGAGTTTTGCATATAATCAGTAAGTGAATAATGATAAAAATTCAATTTGCATATCCAATGTTTTTAATGCAAACAATTATGATATTTTCCAAAAATGTAATTCTTCAAAGTAAAATAGAGTATGATTTATTAAAATTTGATATACAAATCGTTAATAATCATCCACGCTTTAATTCGTTCTTATAAGTCAGTACACTTTAGTAACACCTTGAGAAATATTGCCGGATTGAAGAAAGACAGTCGAATCTCCATGGCCGAATGGTCATGGCACTGGTCTCATAATCAAGAGACCGTAGATTCGAATCCCGCTAGAGACAATGCGATTCATAGTATATGTAAATATTTAATTCCTTGATTTTATGTTTTCTTTTATTTCATGTTTCAGAAGATACTGGACATTTCTTTAGTTTACCAGACAAGTGTTCTGGACTTTTCTTACTGTCTCCAGAAAAGTATTCTGGAACTTTCCCTGCTAATATAAAAGCAGAAGATTTGTTAGTCACTGTGTTCTGAGTTCAGAGTTCAGTTAAAAAATTGGTTTAGCTCTACTTCTTGTGTGTGTCATTCCGTTCTAAACTAAAATATCTACGTGACAATATTATTTTTAAGCATACTATTGTAATTGCGATAATATTTCACTGAAAAAATAATTTGCTTACTTCTGAAAAGCTTTTAGTTTTTCTCTGTATGAAATGTTCGATGTTTTGTTTTCTCTAACTTTAAGAATTACTGAAACGGGAAAATTGATATCACAGGAATTAAAAATACTTAAAAAGTATTTAGATTTGTTCTAGTGTAATTTGTGAAAAAAATTAAGCTTATAACCTTTTTCTAAGATTGGTTCTTTATAAAATTAGTTATCAAAAATGGTTCATAAAACTCATTAGAGCGAACTCTAACTGTAAATCTACTGGTCAAAATCCCTTGACCCTATGGGATATAACACAACAGGGATGGGATTTTATGGGGCAATGAGGCTGTCGCTGGAAAGTTTACATGAGCGAAAGAAATCCCAACTCGTTAATGCTAAAACAGTTGTATCTGTTTAGAAACAGAGGTAAAATAAATTCTGGTACAGCAGTTTTAATACTCATAGGCAAAAGATTATTTTATGAATGGTGATAGGCCAGTGTGGAACGTGTTTAATAATAGCAAAATGCAATCGTTAATTCTATAAATCATTAAAATAAAATAGACTCTGAAAGATAGCGCATATGTTTTTTCATCTATGACATCGTGGGTGAAAGCGAAGCTGACATGCTCTAAAAGCAGCATGAGAGTTCTGCTTTGAAAATGAAGAAAGAAGAGAAGAGGCAAGGTATCTTCACTGTAAATGTAAATTTGCTTCTGTTTATACGATATGACTAATAAAGCATAGCGATAACATGAGTAAAGCTTAACAAGATAGTTTCTAAAAGACATTTTATTAGTGCGTGAGGAAATAGTCATTTATAGATTAATTTTGTTTCACTTCTTCGTCTTTATTTTTTTATTAAAATTACCCTTATGTTATAGAATCCTGAAACATTTCTTTTCAGAAATTCATTGCAATATGGTTCTTATTGTAAGAAATAAAAATTAATCAATCGATTAACTGACAATGAAATTCTAAAAATATGAAAACTGAGCATTGCCAAGAAAGCACAGAAGTGTGGAAAATTTCAGTACAATGCATCAAAAAGCGAGTGAAGAATTGAATAAAAACTCCATCTTTGCAAACACGAAACCAGTTGAGGTAAGTGTAAATGAACGGGGAACCTGATTTATCCGAAATGGACAAACCAAGTGCGTTTCACCTTTGGAAAAATCTTTGTCATTTAGGAAACTTCGTAGCTCTTTGGTATTAAAAATTTAAGGAAGTTATTGATTTTATTTTTTCCTTTGTTGTGTCTGCAGATACAGATGAATTAGATAAGAATAATTTTTTAAATAAATTGCAATATAATAAATAAATAATTAAAAAAGTCTTATAGTTATTTTAAAATACTAGGAAATATAGGAAATATCATTATCCGTTTTCTTCTACAATTATGTTTTCATAAGAAATATCATTATAGTTGAAAATAGAATTTTATTTTTATAAGAGGTATTCAGAGAATTATTATTTTATACAGTGCCCGAAAAAATTATAAGGACACGCGAAAAATCTCCAAATCTAGAAGCCTTGTTTACAGAATCGTATGCAAATTTTTGCAGCAAAAATAGAAGTAAAACTAAAATATTTTATGCCTAAAGTAATTAAAATTTTCAATTTTAAATCTGCTAAAATTTAAATTTTGATTTTTAAACCTAAATGAAAACGGAAAAAAGTATAAGGACATTGCTTTTTCTCCAGTAATTATTTAAAAATTTGCATATTTGAAAGCATAAAATGACAATTCCGAGTTAAAAGATTCATTTGCGAAAAGAATTTCCCACTCGTCGACTTTCAGTGTGAATTTTTAAACGATGCCCAAAGGAACTCAACTTTCTTCTGAAAATTGTTGCTTTTCGAGAATGTGGATTAAGTGGATGGGAAATTTCAAAAAGGATCAAGAGATCTAAAACGGTGGTTTATAATTTTCTAAAAAATCCTGGCATGTATGGTATGAAAAAGCGAACTGGGAGACCAGAAACTCTCACTCGTCGACAAAAAAGAATGATTGTAAGGAGAACTTGCGAGAAAAGAGAAACCACAAATGAAGTTAGACAAAATTTGAGTTTACCATGCTCAACAAGGACTGTTCAAAATGTTTTCAGTAAACATCCTCAAGTTTCTTATGGGAAATTCGTGTCACGCCCCCCTCTTACAAATCATCATAAGAAAAGAAGAGTTTACTTTGCCAAAAAATACATTTATCTTGGTCAAAAGTGGGCTGATGTAATTTTTTCGGACGAAAAAAAGTTCAATCTTGATGGATCTGATGGTTTTCGTTATTTTTGGTATGATCTGCGAAAGACCAAGGAAGTGTTTTCCAGGCGTCAATATGGTGGCGCCTCGGTTATGGTATGGGGCGCTTTTGCGGCAAATGGAACCACTCCAATTGTATTTATCAACCATAAAATGAATTCGGACAGGTATGTTGATATGTTAGGAGAAAGTTTGTTACCTGAAGCGCCACTAATTACTTCAGGGGACTATATTTTTCAGCAGGATAATGCTTCGAAACACGTTTCTGCGAGTGCAAAACTCTGGTTTGAAGCTAATTCTGTAAATTTATTTGATTGGCCGGCCAGAAGTCCCGCTCTTTATCGAATCGAAAACTTATGGGGACTTCTAGCCCGAGAAGTTTATAAAAACGGCACACAGTATCAATGTACACAAGATCTTGTTGTCACTATCAAAGAAGCTTGGAAAAAAATATCTGTGGACATTTTAAAAGATCTTTCAGGATCTATGACCTCTCGGATTATTCAAGTGATTGAAAAAAAAGGTAGTTTTCTTGATTATTGAAACATTTTTTAAGTATTTTACAACATGTCCTTATTATTTTTTCCGTATTTCCTTTAATGTTAAATTTTGTAAAATCAATATTTTGAAGATAAATTATGTTTTTTATGTGGTATAAGTGTTATCACAAAATTATGCAGCAGAAGTAAGAAATATAAAAAGTTCATTTAGGTAAAATGGAAATAAAGCATATTTTCATGCAATTACATGTTGTCCTTATACTTTTTTCGTGCACTGTATATTGCAGAGTTTATTACTAAGTTTTAAGGGTATTTTTTGTGTACCGATTTTTCAAAACTACAGTTTAATGAATTTATTTTATATATTTACTTTTAATTCATATGCGTTCCCTTGTTTTGTTTCAGTATTTTCTCAATTGGATAACTAAGGTTCATATAATCACTTCAACGTAAATGATTGATAACAGTATGAAAATTTAATTATCGTATGTAATGCCAAAATAATGTCGTTAGAGATAAAATTTACAAAACCTCAGAAAGGAATTTAACTTCCATGACTCATTAAAATATTGAGACTTAAATACAGCCCTAATATTTGAATGAGTTCCCTGCGATTTTTGGTACTGAAGTTCCTGAAAGGTAATTTCTACCGTCGAGCAATAGTAATTCTATAGATATAAAGGAGATAATTTGGCGGCATGTTCTTGATATTCAGGCAGCTGCGGAAAATATGATTCTACTATTAGAGCACATTGCGAAACATCAAGGGAGACATACTGAGTAGTTTTAATGCTACATTTTATATTACATGCATATAAAGTATATTAAATGCATGTAATATAAAGCATATTAAATGTTTTAAGTGTATTACAGCGGTACTTATCGGCGAATTCCTGCATAAAATTTTATATTTAATAAATCTCCAACTCATTATTTTAATTATCTGTAGCTTAAGTTGTACCTCATTTGGACGCATTCTAGAGCCCTCTGAATTTGGATTTTTTTTTTCTTTCAAACTTTATGTTATGAAAATTGTTGAAAAAATGTAAACTTTTGATAGAAAATACATAAAAAATAATTCGATTGCTTAGAGATATTAAAGGCAAAATCCCAAGACAAATGTTTGTAAGATTATTTAAAAAACTGTTAATAGCAAGCTCTACTTTGAACTTATAGAATGGATAAAATTTCAGCCGTCTTCTTTGCTAATAATGGTACCTCGTCAAAATCTATTTTGTCAGTAATGACAAACAAAATTCTGTTGAGTTTTATGTTGAAAATTTGTCCATGTCGTATCCTAACTATTAAGTGGGCATCACATTAAAAAGTTTGTAGAAAAGTGTATGGAAAAGGATAATAAGAGTGTCATATTAGAGAAACTAAGTTCTCGATGTTAAAACTTCAGTAATAAAAATATGAATGTAAAGCAACATCTTCAACTAAATAAACCTCATTTAAAGTGTTCTATGATTGGATAGGACGTGAATGAAGCTGGAATTGCAAGCATTTCCTCATGTAATACTGAGCCATTTCATAAATGAAATTTATTCTGAGTGAAGTCAACAAAGAGCTTTAAAATGGAATATATAAAATAACTCGCATTAGAAGATTATCCAGACAGATAATTTGTAATTTTAACCCATATATGAATCTTCTGTTTGTAAAGTGATAACCAAATAATTTTATTTCGATTCTGAAACATAGGTCTTTTGCGTTTAGATATATTATATGTGTGACCAGAAAATCAAATGTAAATAATTATATACTATAAAAAGAAAAAAAAAACCCTATTGATTTCAATTCAAGGTTAAAAATGGTTTTGTTTTACTAGAAAAAAAACAATTCTAAAATTCAGCATTTGATCATAAATTCAACCTACTAAACAATTCTAAAATTCAGAATTTGACCATCTAATATACTAACATTCGATAAACAAAAAAAAAAATGAATTTCTTGATCCATTCTATTGCATAAATAACCCGTTATAAATCGCTCGTAGTATGATAGATATTGTGCAAGTAAATAAATACCATGCATGATAAAGATTATATTTTCATTTAGAACATAATGGGAACTATAGACTTCTTGTGTTTAAGTCTTCAACCGACTTACCATTGGAAGCAATACGTGTTTCGTATGTTGTTTATTCTGCTTTCCTTAACACGCATTGTACTAATTCTACATTAAATATTTTATTTAGTAAAATATATAATTTCTGCTGTTTAAGTCTTCAAAGGATGGAATTACATTCAATTCTTGCAAATGGAAACGATGCGCGTTTCATGTGTTGTTATTACCTTGCATTGAATATTTTATTAGGCAATTTCGTTTCTTTTATTCACTATCAGAGTTTCTATCAATGGTTCCTCTTTATGTTTACCACCCAATGTTTTATTGAGAGAAGGATTTTTTTAATCTAGTTTCGAAATAGAGTGCCATGATTTTAAAATTGCTCTTTTTATAAGAAACACTCGCTGCGGAATCACTGTTTAATTGTCTCATCACAATTTTATCACAGTTCTAAGTTCAGTCGGAATTTTAAAAGTTTATATTCTAAAGTGTTTCCCAACTGCTCAAGGAGGGTTTTTATATCGGCTCCGGTTGCGTGAGAGGAATTTCAAGATTTGTTTGTGTCCGCTCATTTTCTCGAAAGAATCACCGCGAAAACTTTTTAGAAGTCCGTCCGCTTGTTTTTGAAGAATAAGATAATCAAAGTTTGCTTCTTCACCATTTGGAGTGATTAAAAGGGTCGTGTTTTTGATTCTGATGGATTATTCGAGATATTTTCTGGAGAAAGCAATTCATTTTTAAGTGTCAGCATTCCTGCCTCTGCTTATCTGACATTTCCTGTCTCGTTTCATGACAGACAAAGACAAATGTTTGTGAAATAATGTTTTCGAAAGAGAACCTGAATGCAATTTCGATTCGTAATAAAAGCATTCCTGCAGAGTAAATGCAGAATAAAGAGAAATACTCACGTTTACCCTGGGTTAGATAAACAAGCCTTTTTTAATATCACTAATATTTAAATTAGAAATTCATCTTCTTTTTTTACACGCAAAAATACGAAATGATTTGTAAATAAATTTTTGCAAATAATATTAAAAAACGAATATTTGATTAAAAACAATTTTGTAGATGCTACTTTAATAACTGAAATACCTTTTCACCTTTCCTTAATACAAAAGGGTCGGTTATGGTACTGACACATTCTGAAGAATCAAGAACTCATCAGAATATTTTTCCCATTATACTGCTATTCCATTCCCTTATTGTTTTGAGATGTCCTAAGATTAATGAAAATAATATTACGAAAAAAAAAATGTTCATAATTATTGGTGTGAATACCATTTTTACCATTTGGTTATTTTATTTCCTTTTCTATCTACTTTGCTGTCGTTTTATTATTTGAAAATATCATTTCATTTTGGTTGAACTAAAGTTCTTGAGATGCTCCTTGATTTTCCATAATTATATTTCAAGTGATATTGCATATGGGTTATTCTGTGGGATGTGCAAATTCAAGCAGATGATTATTTGAGGAAGTTAAGGTCATATTATCTGGGTGGTCTTTCAATAACAACGAAAAAACAATATGCATTCATAAATTTACATCTAAAGAGATTGATGAACGGACAGTTATCTACCTATATAATCAGTGAATTTATAAAGAGTTAAAAAATGCACGCATATAACTACTATGTCTCAAATGAATATCTTTTTAAAAACACAAATAAATAAAATTTAGATAGAATTTTTAACTTGACACAAAACTTCAGATTACATTTTTAGCTAAGTTGAAAATAATTAACCATATGGTGTCGGGACATTAGAATATTTAATTATAAGATCTGATGATGGCTCTAGTTTAATTATTCCCTGTACACATGTACAGAATTCATCTATGCAGAAAAACAGTCAAATAATTGAATCGCTCATTGCAAACGCCATGTGAATCAATAATATCAAAATGCCGATCCCTTTATAAGATGAACTAATTTTAAAATCAATCGAATCAGTTTCCTTATTTTTATCTGATGGATGTTATACCAACAAGATGATTGTAATTGAGTAATTTATTTTATAAAAGAATGATTAAGTTTTTCCAGAGTTTCTTTAAAAGTTTTCATTCTTCTGGTTTCAACATTAAGTGAGAGCTTACTGGACGAAAAGCAATGAAATACTAAATAGAGCTGATGGAATTTAAGTTTAGGGGAGGGGGATGCACATCCATAATAAATGGAAAAGGTACTAGAAAAGGCATTTTGACTTTAAATACATTAAGAAAGAAATGAATTGTGATAAAAAAAATCAAATTGTACATTCAAAAATATGAATATGAATAAGAACTCACTCTAAGTAAAATCATCATACATTTATGAAGAAATGAATTAATTATCGACTTCATCATCATATTTATTACATTCTTTCGCTCTAACTATCGTTCCAAAAATTTATAGATTTTATTAAATTCTTCAAGAAAAAAAAAAATTCTCGTCTTGACTTGAAATTTTCGACAATTATTTTATTCATTATATTTTTTTCAGTATGTTTAATAAATCTATTAGAAATCTGGTTTTTTTGTTATTTAAAAATTCCACTCTATGTAACCGTTTTATCAAAAATTTCGATTGATCCTTGCTCATGTTTTGATATCCAGAAAATAAACTCCTCATAATTTTTTAAAAAATATCCAAACTGAATTGATTGAAAACTGACATTATGAAATGGACTTCAATGAACTTTATGAGCCTTCATTACCATGAATTTTTAGACAATTTTTTATATTTTGAAATGACATCCCAATCGAGTGTTCAAGTTTTGTGACAAATTTTGATTACCCGATTTTTTTGACAATTGACATTATCTATTCTATGCAAAAAATTCTAAAATGGAATTTTCTTATGCTTATTTAAAGCTAGAAATTAATATCTGGTCTTTTTTTATCTATAAATTATCTAATCAATTTTTCAGTCAATCCAAGAGTTCGTGAAATTTCGTAATAATGGACGTCATTCATTTACAGGAGAATAAATTTTATAGTCTATTGACTTAAAGGACTTTATCAATATGAAGATAAATTTTCATTTATTCAAATATAATTCCAGCACATTTATAAGGAATTAAAGATACATCAACAACCTAATTATTTTGACCACATGCAAAACTGAAATTTATTTCCTAATACAGGCAATTATCTATCATCTTCAAAATCGTTCTAGAACTTTTTTTCATTTCAAAGTGTGTATTAACTAAGTGTAATTAGTGATAAATTCAATGTTATTTTCAGACACATATTTGTCGTTAGTTAAATTTCAGAAGGCAAAGAAAGTATAACCGTATATATCAAATTTTATGACATTTTTCTATTTGTATCGCATGATATATTTCTTAAAAAATAGCAGAAACCCCGCTTTGAACATTCTTTACATAACACATTCTTTAATTACTGTATCTTCTGGAGGGACCAGATTAGCAATTCGATCAAGCCTTTTGTTTCCAAAATAATAAATTTGATTTTACAATTAAGATGGATCATAAAGTCCATCGCAATGTTTCATTAGAAGTTACTCAGATTTTAATTATTTATTACTGTTTTTTTTTATCGATTTATTGTTTAGGAAAAGCATCCGGCTTTTTTAGGATTTAACAGAATTTCAATAGGATGATTTTCCATGTTCATATAGTTCGTCATTTAAAACTAGGGCAGGACTTTCTAAATATTATGTATTAATGAAATTACATTATGCAGAGGATCGTTGAAACTTCCAATAATTTGAACTCTTTCAACAAAATTTCAATTGAATATGAAACTATGAAAATTTTGAAATTGAAACATTTTAAATATTAAATAATTTGAATGAAATCAACATACAATTTTGTGACCGAATCTCTTACTTAATAAAATTTTTTTTCAATTTCATTTTCATCATTTTCAGTTTTCTTTCATACAACATAATATTTCATCATCTGTTCATTTGAAACCTAACTAGAAGACCTAGTTTTAATTAATTTAATCAAAAAGTGGAGAGTAAATAATTATTTATAAAAAGTTAAAATCTTATTTTTTTTCTAATAAACATAATTGAATCAAACGTCATTAAAATTTGATTGCCAACGCTTTAATTCGTAAACGTCGTCTGTCGATTGATAACGTCTTCACGTCCGTTTTGTTGAATGTATATTATTTCTAAATGTTTCTATCGATCTGCTTATCGTGATGCATAAATTTTAACTTTTATTATAAAATCTCCACTAGATAATTTCTGGATATTATAATTTTTATTCAGTGTGTCATTTCCTATTAAAAATAAGTATGCTTAATCCGCTGATACAAAAAGTGTAGAATGTGAACAGTAGTTTTTGTTTAGAAGAAAACATACCAATGTTGCTGGATTTCGATTTGTAACGAATCGCTAATATTTAATTATCTTTCTAAGATTTAATGACCCATGACGAGTTATCGAAGTAGAGTATGCTTATGAATCTTTATGTAAACTTTGAGTTTCAATCTTGTACTTTAAATACTTCCAATTTCGTCTGACATAAAGATTTTAAATAAAATCGTTAACAAAAGCCCTGTTTAGAAATATCATTCAAAAATAGTTACACATTTCTGATTTTTAAGTTGAAAAGCATTCTTTATCTGGAAATAAAAAAAAGTAATGCTATTTTATATTTATTTAGGATATTCTAATGGTTGGAAACACTATTCTTCTGCCCTTCAAACTTGCTTTTATATTTTTCAGAAAATATGCAGATGAATGAAATATAACTCAGAGAAATCCAGTCATCAAATTAAATTGAAAAAATAGTCATTTAACACAAATATTTAAATAAATAAAAATGTATCTTTACTTTTTTCGTTGCAGCAATAATGACTCAAGCTGTGGAATGAAAAACATTTCCAAATAGCTTTATTTCATAAATTTGGAGTGCAGATATCGAAAGTGATGTCCTTGAATGCCGGTATAAAATGACCAGTTTTATATGTGGGAAAGAATCCTCACCAGAGCAACCTATAAGAAGGCCCCAGCTGATCACGTGAGTCCTCTCCACGTGATACAAGCCAGCCAGATGCCTCTTAAAAAGGCAGATCCAGAGAAAGACTTGGAAGAGACGTGGCGTTCTTACCTTACGCTGTGGAATAGGCTCTGCATCCTTTTGGTATTTACGCTCTTAAATGTTAAGCTTATGGTTAATTAAAAATGTTTTAAAGACACTTCCTCGTCTTCATTTAGCCTATCCCACAAATAATAATTCTTCTTTCTTGTAACGCGAATGGACTCAAATATACTCAATTTTATATTTTTACTGAGCTAATACAGTCATCTATTCTTATAAAATCTCAAGTTTTGTTTGCTGAAAAAAGTGCCATTTATTTTTCATTTTAATTTTGTTATATGTGATTAACAACAGAAATATCATTCTTGTATAAATTAGACAATAAATCAGATTTTCATCTTATAACCTTATTGTACGAAGCTAACTAAAAATCGAAAGCCACACAATTTATATAACATTATATAAAAAACACAAGTATATTTACAAATTTTCCGGTGATGCATTCGTAGCTCATATTTGATGCGATCTTGCTGTTTGTGTCCTCATACTTCCTTCTATGGTGTTTAGTTCTTGTTATACGGTTCGAATGGAAAGCAGCAACATTACAAAATCCAACTGCCGGTCACTGATGTTTTTTTTTATTGCTTTCTTACTGAGATTACTCTGATAGATGTATACATATTGTGTCTGTGCTGCATATGAATAATTTTGCCGAAGCAACTGATTTTCAGTTATTTATCATTACTAAAAATCAAATTTTAGATTTTAAACTACTTACTATATTTCATGTCTAGAACAATCTTGTATCAAATATTTGCCAAACAAGTGGACTTAAATTTGATACCAAACTTTGATTCCAGATTACTAATTTTTTTTTATGCCTTATTGATACCAAATATATTTCTTCTGTCAAATTTCTACATCCGGTCTTTTTTTCAAGTTATTACTTACGCATGCACGCGGCAGAACAGATGGTTTAACGAATTTCAGTCAAAACTGAATTCAACTATTCTAACTCGATCCATTTTTGAATTTCGATTTTTAAAAATCAGCGAACAAAATTTCAAAAAATGATTCTTTTTTTAAAAAAAAAAATTTAGTTAATAAAGACATGAAGCTTCAGTTAATTCCTGGGATCAAATTAATAGATGATTACAGGGCATTTATTATCTTATATACTTCGCATGCAAGAAAATAGAAAGTGTCAAATTCTTATCTAACTTATTTTTAAATAGAAGGCATTAGCTGAACATTTTTCTGTAATTAAACCTTTATTTCTATTATTTAAAACCATATACTTATTCCATTGATCTAAATAATTTTTTTGAAGTCCATTTAAAATCGAAGAGTACTATTTATAAACAAAACGTACTTCTCAATTTTATGCATTTCCTATCTGATTATTATCTTTCTTTAGCTGAAAATAAAATTAACATAGAAATCAATGTCCTTTATTGACAATAAATATTTCTGGTTGTTATTGGAAAATCTCGGAATCAACCATAGAGATGGATTCAAAAAGTAGATTAAAATGTATTGAAATTGCTTATATTCCCAATAAAAAAAATTCAAATTTTAGTTAGAATTTGAAAATGATTATTTATGAAAAGATGTTCATATCCATTGCTAAAAATCTGATCAATTTGATTACGTTTAATTAATCTTTCTTTGGAATTCCAGCGAAATAAAATGAAGGAAATGCATTCTTTTTTTTATCTTAGTAATCTCAAATTTATTTAAAATATGGTCATTAGTAGGTCATCAGCCTGGCTGTTTTCAGACAAAGTTTTAAACTAGCAAAATGAATTATATCTTAAGAATTACAAATAATTTCGGAACGAAATTTGATAACATTATAAATAAAGGCATACTCGATCAATTTATTGAAAAATCCCGCTTTCTATAATGAGAAACTTCCAAAATATTAATTAATTGACTATGCATTATTAACACTATTAATAAGTTTTCATATCTAAAGAAATCGCTCCTCCCAAACAATTTCCATCGAAAATCCATAAATTTTGTGAAGATTCGCTAATAAATAGCTCTGTTGCAGAAGTGTCCCATTATTTCTGTTCGAGACTTTACCAGAATGAAAAAAATGTCTTTTAAGCTTCTGATGCAGCACAATCTTTTGCAATATCTATATATCGGAGAATTTGATGTCAAATAAAATAATTATGATTGGATTCATTTGCTTTTCCTGTTCAAATGGTTTTTTAGATTTAATGAATCCGTTACCTTTAAGGAAAATCACGATTTAATTTTCAATGACATTATGGCTGTTTTTGACCATTTTCACTTTCTTTCTTTAGAAATATGTATCTTCTTTGATAGGCTTAAGAATTTAAAATAATATCAACTTTTTTCAAGACAAGACAATTTTTTCATGGAACTAAATAACTTTATTCTGTAATGTATTGCCCATTTTAATCAATGACCTTTTGCCATCTTTCAGGCAGCATTATAATCCCACGTTCATAAAACTTCTGGTTTTTATTAGCAAAAAACTGAATCAGGTACGATTTGACATCATCATCATTATTGAAATTTTTACCATTCAAGGAGTTTTGTAAAGATCGAAACAAAAGTAATCAGATGGTGCAAGGTCAGGACTATATGGTGGATGTGGCAAAACATCCCAACCAAGCTCCAATAATTTTTGCCGAGTGACCAAAGATGTGTGTGGCCTTGCATTGTCATGATGGAATACAACACCTTTTCGATTTGTCAATTCGGGCCGCTTTTCTTCAACTGCATTGTTTAATTTCGTTAGTTGTTCAATGTAGACATCAGAATTGATCTTTCGGTTGGGTGGTAAGAGTTCAAAGTAGACAATTCCTTTGTAATCCCACCAAACTGATAACAAAACCTTCTTTTGATGAATATCAGCTTTTGATGTTGTTTGAGTTGGTTCACCTGGCCTGCTCCACCCATTTTTCATCGCCAGTTTTAAAAATGGATAATTTTCATTACGTTTTTTTAGCAAATCGCAGCTGTTAATGCGTTTCTTTCAGTTCATGAGGAACCCATGTATCGTGTTTTTGAACATAGCCAAGTTGTTTTAAGTGATTTTCATTGCATGTATGTGATACATGAAGCTTCTCTGCAATCTCACGTGTTGTACTGTGACGATCCGAATCGATTATTGCTTTGATTAGGTCGTCATCAACTTCAACTGGACGACCAGAGCGTTTTTCATCTTTGAGTGAAAAATCACCAGAACGAAATTTGTCAAACCAATTTTGACACTGCCGTTCTTTTAAGGCTTCGTCACCATAAACAGCACATAACTTTTAATGAGCTTGCGATGCGTTTTTCCCTTTGCGGAAATAAAAAAGCAAAATATGACGAAAATGTTCCTTTTGATTTTCCATTTTTCAACGAACGCCAAACGAAAACTAGGCTACCGATCAAAAAACTTCTTTTACTGATTGACAGCTGAATTGCCAACTATCAAATAACAAAATGTGTTTTACATTTGTACTACGTCTGCAAACCTAAAAATTCAACTGAAGCCATCTATGAGTGAAATCCGCAATTACTTAGTTGCCAACCCAATATATTCTCAGAATATAATATTTGCAAATATTGAATTCTAATACACATTTTGAAGGATTCAAACCCCTATTTTCCCATTATATTTCGATATATTCACATTTTTCAATGTCTTCATCTTGATAACAGGAACTTTCCATAAAATCATAAATCTTCTCCGTTTATTTGAGAATAAAATATTTTCTTTATTTTCCATTTTTCTTTTGATAAAATTTTATTCAATTTAATATGCAAAAATATTTTTATTTTATTTTTTAAATAAAATAAAATAAATGGTGATAATAAGTATTAAAGTGCTTTTTCTTTTAAAGTTGCATCGTCTTATACTGAAGGTATTCATAGTTATTGTCTTTGAGTTTGTCAGTTTATTGTACAAAGATGTTACATTTCTTGGAACAGCGGATATCTCTTTTTTTGAATTTCACCACTTTCATAGTGAATGATTCAAGCTTCTAGCGGATGTTTAGTGCAACCCTTAGGACTGGCGAAATAAATGAAACCAAACGAAATTTGAACGACCAAGTACGAATCGTAAATGATTATCTGAATGTAGGGCAATATCATTCGCAAGTTACTGGCTACAGTTCCGTCCATAACCATAAAAATTCTACCTCATAATATTATGTAAAAATTTATAGTTGTTTCCATGCAAAATACAGTGTCATCAATTTCTCAATGTTTTCACAATATTCTCAAACAAAATGCCTCCAAAGTCTGATTTTAGCAGATCGATATGGGGACCATTCAGTTTTCAAACAAAAGGTGCTTATACATCGTGTGATTTGTAAACCAAAAAAATAGCGACTTGGAGGATGGAATATTTCCATATTTATGTCCAAATATCACTACATCCAGCAAAAGGCACAGCATGAGCTGCCATACCCTGTGAAGGAATCTTTGGCTCACTTTTTTAATGCCATACAAAAATTGCAAACCGATATTTCAACATTAGGCGTAAATTTGAAACGATCACAATACCTTGGAGGATTCAAATTGCAATCGCGGCTTATGCAAAATAGTGCTCATGTGTGTTTGCAGCATTTGTTTGTCTAAATAAAATCTTTGACGATCATGTCGTTTTCGCACAATGGCACAACCTTACTGGGACACGGGCGGATTGTCCCTTTCCCTTCCTGATTTGAATTTTTATGACTTTTTCTGTGGTGATACTTGAAAATCCTTACGCATCGGTAAAATACCACGAACTTTTGGAAAAGTTGAATATTAGATCCGTAATTCATGCTAGTACAAATAAAATGTCACATGTTTGTCCAATTTTCTTCTGAGACAATAGCGTTTTATTGATATAAAGGACGAATATATCATAAGTTTTGTTATGTAGCTTTTTAAACCAGCGACTTTAGATGTCATATTCGTAACTAAATTTAACAGTACATATTCTTCGGCAATACTATTTTTCTGATGAAAATGCAGAAACCAGTGCTTTTCCGCCTCAAAACGTATTTAAAATATTCATGTTTAAAATTGGTAATTAGTTTTTGGAAATCTTAATTCTCAAAGAAAAAAATTCTTATTGTGTATTCTTAAATTGTGTATTATTAAAAATCTGAAATTATATTGATTAGGTATTCTGAAATACTAAGGTATCCGCTGACTTCGAAGACCTATTTTGATATAAAGTCATAATTTTAAATGTTAGTTTAGAATTATCTGAAAGCCTGTATTTTATATTTTCCAAAATGTTTTCAGTTTTGTCTATAATATTTTCAACACATTTTATATAACCTATATTTCATTGACACGTTTTTGCTATGGGTGGAGTTTTTGTTTCTGTTTCTCCTTCAACGAAATCGTGTACTTTATTTTATGATACTTTGTATTTGCATGTATATGGCTAATTACAGTACTTGAAGAAACAAAGTTCGTTAACCTTTTTGAACAGCCGATATAACATATGTATTATATCCGCAGCGGGGCTATATTAATGTGAAAGCTGTAAAAATTTGTATAGAAAAATTTGGAAATTAGTTATAAAAGTTGCTAACAAATGGAGATATACGCATTATGAAGTCCTTATAATTAGCATGCCTAAACTATTCAAAAGCTTTCCGCTAAATTCAAAAGACAAGCAGCGTGTCTATAATCTTGTGAAGAATTTCGACTGCAGACAAATGGTAATTACACATGGAAATGTTGCCACGTTTTCTAGAATAGTCCAAGAATATCCTAGGAAATTACAGAAGTCTGAATTGCAACAGAATCTGGTTTAAAGAACTGCAGCAGGTACGAAATACTGCGAAACAGCCTTTGCATGTTTCCATTCAAACTCACCAACCTCTACCTTTCGAGCTGTGCAACAATGGGAGAACTTTGCGTACACGATGCTCAATATGATTGATTGGAAAGGATTCGATGGAGGCTGCATCGGTTTACAGGTGAAGTCCATTTTCGCATAAATGGTTTTGTGAATAAATAAAGTCGGAGGTTCAGGGAAACGAAAATCCTCATTTGCTTGAAGTGAAACCAATACATTTTCCTAAGGTGAATGTTTGTGCTGCCTTATGCAGCAGAAGCATTATTTCATGCGTGACACTATCACTAATAAGCGTTATATTGCAATTTTGGAACAATGAGTCGTCACGCATCAAGTGTTGGAGGAGCGACCACATACGGATACCACACAATGCAAGATAGGGTGCTCTCTCATCGCAACGAACATGATTTTCGCTTCCTGGAGTAATATTCTGAGAATAGAGTGAATGCTTTAGATTATTCTAAATACACTGGAAGAGATGTGGAGTGACCTCTTTACTTGCTGGATTTTACCCCATGTGACTATTTTTTATTAGGTGCATTAAAGACTCTGTCTATCGGAACAGTTCCAAGACACTGGACAAGCTTGACCTACATTTATTTCCACCGAGGAACTTCAGGGAGTGATGAAAAATTTCGTTGTTCATTTCCATCACCTCTATGCTCTTTGTATTTGAAGATTTTTTCTGGATTATGATTGAAATATTGATTTTATTACAAAGCCCTGCTAAGCATAGAATCCCATCTGTTTTCAACTTTTCTTATTCATTTCCAAATTCTGAATAAAACTTTTACAACTTTCACATTAAACATTGCTCCATTCCTTTAGCGATCTTAGTTTTCGAGATTTTTGCCGGATATCTTGCATATTGTCGCGTAGATACTCTAGTGTGGAACTCAATGACACACACAAGAAGTAGAGCTAAACCAATTTATTAACTCAACTCTGAACTCAGAACACAGTGACTGACAAATCTTCTGCTTTTATAATAGCAGAGAAAGTTCCAGAATACTTTTCTGGAGACAGTAAGAAAAGACCAGAACACTTGTCTGTTAAACTAAAAAAAATGTCCAGAATCTTCTGGAACATGAAATAAAGAGAAACATTAAATCAATTAATCAAATATTTACACACACTGTGAATCGCGGGATTCGAACTCACAATCCCTAGATTATGAGATCAGTATTATGACCATTCGGCCATGGGTAGTCCACTGACTTTTCAATGCGACATTGCTCCCTCGTTAGAAGAACAGCGTCTCGATGTTATGACATTTAATTTTGTGGCTCTAGTTCTTGATCGAGTCACAGGGCCAGTATAAGTCGTCGCGTCTTCATGGGGAGTAGTCTCTTGAGAAATATCTCTTTTCGGAACCTCCATATTTTCATAAGAATGTTGGTCGCCTTGTTCTTCTGGGTCATGGTACGGCTTCATGCGTAAGACGTGGACAACTTCCTTCGGTATCCGCCTTCTAGAATTAGGACCGAAATCGGCTACTTCATAAGTGACGACGGACAACCGCCTCAAAACTTGATAAGGGCCGAAGTACCTCTTGAGGAGTTTCTCGGAAAGCCCTCTTTTACGAACTGGAATAAAAATCCACACCAAATCCCCTGGTTCGTATGCCACCATCCGATGTTTGGAGTCATAATGCCGGGGTTCGTTCTGCTGAGTCTCGACAGTTCGTGCACGAGCTAATTGCCTCGATTCTTCTGCCTTATTGATCAGATGGCTAACGTATTCGTCTTCTTGGCTGAACTCGTGGGGGCAGAGAGGAAACATCGTATCCAACGGCGTTTCAGCTTCACGGCCATGTAGTAGGTAGAAGGGCGTAAAACCTGTCGTGTCCTGCTTGGCTGTATTGTAGGCGAATGTGACGAACGGCAATATCTGGTCCCAGTTCTTCTGTTCTACATCAACTTACATAGAAAGCATATCTGCTAGCGTTTTGTTGAATCGCTCTGTGAGGCCATTTGTTTGAGGATGATAGGCTGCTGTCATTAGGTGAGTAATATTGCACAGTCGATTAATATTGGACACTAACTTGGACTGGAAAACTCGTCCACGGTCTGTAATGATAACTCGTGGAGCTCCATGCTTCAGGATTATGTCCTCTAGTAGGAATTTGGCGATTTGTGTAGCTTCCACCGTCGGTAAGGCTCGGGTGACTGCGTACCGTGTCAAATAATCGGTGCATGCTACAATCCATTCGTTGCCATCGTCAAATTTTGGAAATCGTCCTAGCAGTTCTATTCCGATGCGATGGAAAGGAGAGGCAGCTGGTGGAATAGGCACGAGATGGCCTGGTGGCTTCTGAGGAATAGATTTTCTCCTTTGACATTCTCGGCAGGGCATCAAATATCTTCGAACATTTCTGCACAAGCCTGGCCAATGAAATCGCTTTCTTATTCTATCATACGTCCTGGAGAATCCTAGATGTCCAGCGGTAGGGTCGTCGTGGAGCGATTCTAGAATACTGAGCCGTAAATGCTTCGGGATCACTGGTAGAAATTTCCTTCCGGACGAATCAAAATACTTCTTGTAAAGGACTCCTTCGATTAATTCAGTTTCCCAGCCTACTTGTTTCGGTACTTTGTTGGTCTCTTAATTATTTTTGCCTATACCGGATCTTTCATCTGTTCTTCTGAGAGATAAGTGAATAAAGTGGCAATTATGGAATCCCCAGACCATGACGCATCGACTTTTAATTGGTTTCTGGACAGACTATCAGCATCTTTGTGTTTTCTTCCACTTTTGTACACCACTGATACGTCGTATTCTTGGAGACGCAACGTCCATCTCGCGAGTCTTCCAGAGGGATCCTTCAGTCCTGATGGTCAGTGACGATCCTGAAAATCTTTCCAAAGAGATATGTCCGAAACTTAGTTATGTAACCCATATGGCCGCAAGGCATTCTCTTTCAGATGTGGACTAGTTTCTCTCAGACTTCGTCAGATTGCGCAAGGCATAAGCTATTACTTTTTCATTCCCATCTTGGATTTGGACTAATACTGCGCCGATTGCGTATTCACTCGTGCCAGTATGAAGTTCCGTTGGTGCAGTTTCGTCATAAAGGCCTAAGAGAGGATCGGAGGTAAGATCTTTTTTCAGTGTATTTAAAGCGTCCACTTGTTCAGCTCCCCAACAGAATTTTGTGTCCCCCTTCAGTAACGACTGTAGAGGTTCGGCTTTATGGCAAAAGTCCTTTATAAATCGGCGATAGTAACAGCAATGTCCTAGAAAGCTTCTGATGTCATGGATATTCCTAGACAAGGGAAAGTCACTCACGGCCTTTAATTTATCTGGGTCCGGTCGTACGCCATCACTGGATACTAGGTGTCCCAAGATCTTTATCTTTTGTGCTCCAAAGCGACATTTCTTTGGATTAAGGATCAGGCCTGCGTTCTGTATACACTGAAGGACGGCATTCAACCTCAGAAGATGTTCATCGAATGTTTCTGAGAACACCACAATGTCATCTAAATAGCAAAGGCACATTTTAAATTTTAAACGTCGCAGAAGATTATCCATCATCCTTTCAAAAGTTGCAGGAGCATTGCATAAGCCAAATGGCATCACTTTAAACTCGTATAATCCCTCAAGTGTAATAAAAGCCGTTTTCTCACGATCGGCTTCATCGACTTCTATTTGCCAGTAACCGGAGTAGAGATCCATAGATGAAAAATATTTTGCCCCCTTCAGGCAATCCAAAGTGTCGTCAATACGTGGCAATGGATACAAGTCTTTCTTGGTAATTTTGTTGAGTCGGCGATAATCAACACAAAAACGCCAGCTTCCATCTTTTTTCCGGACCAAAACGACTGGAGATGACCATGGACTTTCTGATGGTTGAATGATATCTTTTTCTAACATTTTGGTTACCTCCTCACTGATAATGCGGCGTTCGGAGGGGGACACTCTGTAAGCTCTCTGACTGATAGGTAACTGTTCGCCTGTGTTTATTCGGTGTTTAATATTGAGATGATTTCCTTTCTTGATCGAAAATTTCTGTAAACCTCTGGAGTAGATGCAATATTCTTTCTTTTTGGTCGATCCTCATATCCGGAACTATCATCATGGTATTGTCGATGATACCCAGCTTTGCCTTTGAAGTGGTCGTGGAATAAGACGATCCTTCATCTATGGTATTTATGCAGTCTTTGCGTACGGGTTCGGCATATCCGATGCACATGCCTTTAGGGATTATCTGAGGTTCCCCTTGTCCATTGGAAACCCATAGTTCGGCTTTACCATTAAGGAGCGTAACTATAGCATACGGAATGGCAACTTCCTTGTTTAAGAGGAGCATCCTATTTCTCTCTACTATTAAGTCGATAGATCGATGGTTCTTACGCCCTAAGACAGTAATCTTTTGGATAGAACGAGCAGGTACTGTATAGTCTTCCAACGTGAATAAAAGGCTGGAGTCTGGAGTTTAGGATTCTCGAATGACGTCTTGAAACAAGGGATCCGAACGGCCACAATCTATAATAGCTTGAGAAGCGGCCAAAAAGTTCCCACAAAGTATGATATCGTAACTGCATTGCGTCAAAACAATAAATTCAAAGGCTTGAAGTAGGCCATTGATTTTGAGACGAAGTGTACATTTCCCTACGGGTCTCACGTAATTTCCATCGGCGACTATTTAAAAGAACAGTGTTAGTTGTTGGAAACATAACTATCTTCAATAGGCGACGATACTTCTCCGAGATAACAGAAAATGAGGTTCCAGAATCCACAAGGGTAGGTACTGGCTCATTGTCGACGATTACTTCAATGTTGTTTTCGGACATCTTTGCGGCAATTGGAGGATTTTTGTCACTGGCGGCCTCACCCCCAAGGAAGGTCGCACCACTTAGTTTTCATCATTTCTGCGGCTAGGAGATTGACCGGATCTTCTATATGGCGACGGACATCTATAGCGGCGTGTCGATGATTGTCCTCTTGATGGACTGGGCGACAAACTTCGTGCTGCTGGTCGGCTGTACTTGTCAGAATAGCGTCCCTCATTCAGTGGCGGACGGCCAAAATCTCTCCTATTAGCCCGATATGCCTCAAAAATAGCTTTGCGATCTCGGCAGCATCGAACTACATGGCCAGGGCTGCCGCAATGGAAACAGACGGGCCTTCTATCAGGAGTGCGCCAGACATCTGTCTTCCTCTGTGGTTGCTGTGCTACGGGTGTAGGTCGTCTGGCAAAGTCAGCATGGGGGGGGCGTCTTGCTTTGACCTTTGTCCACTCTGGTGTTGTCTGTGACAAAGGAGCTAAAACCTTTGCCACTTCCTCCCGAACAATGGCTTCAATATCTTTGTCTCGGAGTTCGGGATCGACTACTGGAGATATGAAGCGCTGGACCTCCTCACGCGCTATTTGACGTAATAGTGATACCAGATCCAGTTGTTGGTCAATTGCAGCCATTGGTACGACATTTGGGAGTATTTCAAATTTCCTACCCCGTATCCTCCTTTGCTGCATCTCTTCGATCTTTCTACACCATTTAATAAAGTTCTCTGGATTGGATTTCTCTTTCGTCAGTAGTGCCTGGTTCATCAAATGAGACACTTT
Organism: Argiope bruennichi; assembly: GCF_947563725.1. Taxonomy (NCBI): domain Eukaryota; kingdom Metazoa; phylum Arthropoda; class Arachnida; order Araneae; family Araneidae; genus Argiope; species Argiope bruennichi. The sequence continues at coordinate 149,803,578 of NC_079151.1, forward strand.
CTCTTCTTCTGACATATCTGGTTTGACTTGACGACATAACTCCAACACGCTTTGGATGTTCGACTGCGTGCTTTCGCCAGGTTTTTGAACTCTATTTTTTAGCTCATCTTCTGTCTTCTTTGCTTCTCCAAATGCCTTTTTTAACATTGATTTCTAATCATCCTATGAAGTCAGTTTATCTTCATTATTTTCGTACCATTGCTTCGCTGTGCCGTCCAAGAAGAAGAACACATTTGTGAGACAAGTCATGTTATCCCATTTTTTGAATTGTGATATTCTGTCATATTCCTTAAGCCATTTGTTTGGGCCCTGTCCCACGTCTCCTTTAAATACAGATGGATTTCCGTATTGTGGCTGTGCAGATGTCAGGATGAAATGTTTAGTTTCCTATTCTACAGGCATTTTCCTTGCGTTTCTGGGTAGGTAATAAAGTCCAAATCCTGCTTCAAGGCTTTTCTTCGCTTCTTCGCAAATTCGTTTCCACGCTCACTGGAATCGTACCCGGCGCCTCCACCAAAGAAAGCCTCGTAGATACTCTAGTGCTGTAATCAAAGACACACACACACACACACACACACACACACACACACACACACACACACACACACACACACAAGAAGTAGAGCTAAACCAATTTATTAACTCAACTCAGAACACAGTGACTGAGACAAATCTTCTGCTTTTATAATAGCAGGGAAAGTTCCAGAATACTTTTCTGGAGACAGTAAGAAAAGTTCAGAACACTTGTCTGGTAAACTAAAGAAATGTCCAGAATCTTCTGGAACATGAAATAAAGAGAAACATAAAATCAATTAATTAAATATTTATACACACTGTGAATCTCGAGATTCGAACTCACAATCCCTTGATTATGAGGTCAGTGCTATGACTATTCGGCCATGGAGAGTCGACTGACTTTTCAATGCGGCAATATATATGTTACCGCTAAAGTGCAGAAATAAGTTAATCTGCGGATTAGCTGGTTTGTCCAGTGCACATTAACTAGGGTAATCCGTTAGAGTGCGAATAAATTGTTTCATTTCTCAAATTACCTACTCAGCACTCTTTAAAGAGGAAATAATAATAAAGAGAAATAATGTTATTTATTATTTTTTTTATATCTTGATTGTGAACCTACGCTAAAGAAGTTTGCGAAGACGTTTTTCTTCGTTTTACTCACCAATTCGGTGCTTGCTTGTATATTTGACGCTATATTTTCTGCTTTTAAAAAATCACATCGTAAATTCACGTGCTAATAAGCAGAAACGAATTTGAAAACAGAAATAACATGCTATGCACTGGCAGTCGTTGCAAATTATGAGAAATAAAAGAAGTCGGCTACGACCAGACGTTTGTGAAACCAAACTAAAAGCGACGGCTGCGTGAGAAAGAGTAGAGAAAGGAGATTAGAGAAATAAACGTTTGAACTTTAACGATAGGGAAAAGGTTAATATACACACAATACCTATTTAAAATGCGAAAAACTCTTGATTCCGCACTTTAACGGAATATATATACTAAATATCATAATACATAACATACATATAGTAATATACTTAATATATATATATATATATATATATATATATATATATATATATATATATATACAGGATGCGGTAGAAATAAACCGGACAGACAATTTTTAATATAACTTGATTAAATATAAATAAATTAACAAAATATAGCAAATAATAAGTGCCCACCTTTTGCAGCGATGCAGAGGCGAAAATGAGTATTGAAATTTTTAGAAATGGGCCGCAAGTCATCTACCTTTAATCTATCCCATTCCCACAAAAGACTTTTCTTTAGGAAGTCCAAACTTTTATGTTGTTTAGTGCAAACCCTAGATCCCAAAACAGACCATGCAATGTAATCATGAGATTGAGATTCGGAGAGTATTGTGTTCACTCTCCAGATATCACGCCTTGTCTTTTTAACCTTGTGAGTTGGTTGAAAATCCCACTTTTTATTTCCGAAGTTTGTTTTAAGCCATGGAAATGTAACAGCTTTTAGAATGTGACGTTGGTGCACTTTTTGATTTATTTTAACACAAAAACCAGAGATGCTTTGCGCTTGTGCAAATTCCGCTCCAGACCATAACCGACTTTGGATTTTTGCGATGTTTAACAATTGCTGAAGGGCTTGGAGCATCGACATACAAGATCATATTGTTCTAAGAGTGTTGTGGCAAGCAAGCAAGCAAACAATTCTGTATAATTACTTTTAGCTTGAGTAGCATCACCTTGTTTTTTTTGTTACTCTAAAACTACTTATATGCGTGTACGTCTACTTAATGTGAAGAATAATTATATGTCATACTAACGCCGTCGTCTTTAATATATGGTGCCAAAAACTCTATTTGAATCAGGACCGAGAATTTATACTTCCTTCTATTACGAAATATCGGCAAGTTTACTTTTTTACTGAATTTTTTGTGTTATACTTCGGATTACTGCAATGGCGACGCCGGATGAAACTGCAGACAAAATGGCGCAACTCAGACGAAAACGGAAAACTATTCGAGGTAACTTTACTCGTTTTTCTGTTGAAAAAAGTAACTTAAAAGATGATTTGGTTGAACCGGAGTTTAACCCGCTTATTCGCCAAATCACGATAACGCGCCAAAGCTGGCAACCTCCAGACTGGTAACTTATTATCTTTCGTCTTTATTATGCTCTATTATTGGACATTGCTTCCTCGCTTTCGAAAATTTCGCAAAACGCGGCGCAAGACCGTTGTCGGTGAGTTGGCAATTTTTCAAAATTGCGCCAAGCAGGAGGTTAAACTCCGGTCGTACCGATGATTTTTCAATTGAAGATGTGGAATATACTTGTAATCGTTTAACTACTACCTTAAATGAAATGAAAATAATGGATAGTAAAATACACAATTTACTTTGTGATGGAGAATACGAAAACGATTTTTTACAATGTGATTCGCGAGTTTTAATGGATTTTCGGTACTAATGGATTTTTGCGATTTTTAAAGCAAAAAAAGAAAAAAAAAATCAAAATAAATAGCACCAACTACAAATGACTTTACTGATTTGGCTATTAGTAACAATAATTTGGCGATGAATTTAAACCCTTGCATTACAACGCCTGCTATTCAATCGTATACTGTAAAACTGCCTACAATTAAACTAGAACCGTTTAACGGCGATGCATAACTTTGGCAAAGTTTTTGGGAACAATTTCAGTCTTCCATAGATAATAATCCAAATCTTTCAGTAATTGATAAACGTTTTTTTAAAGAGGCTATTTACAAGATGAACCAAAACAATTGGTAGATAGCATAAGCATTATTGCCGATACATATGAAGCTACTAAGAAACTCCTTATCGACAAATATGGCGACAAAAACAGAATCATTCAAGCTCATTTGGACTCTTAGAAAATTTGACGCAAAATACGAAATCCATTGCCGACTTCATTAAACGAAGATATTATTGAGGGTAATAGAAGATTACAAACTCTACGTGCCTTGGGAGAGGATGTTAATGCTTATGGCCAAATATTACGAGTATTTCCGGATGACATTTGCCGCCGTTGGATTATTTTTGCAAAACGACAGAAAATTTCGGAAGGTGACATAACAAAATTAATACAATTTCTCTCGGAAGAGGTAGAAGGCAAAAGTTAAAAAATAGTAATCGTTGTTTTTTATGCACAAACCGTAGCCATAACGTAAGTAATTGGCCCTGGAAAGACAAAGCCGTTGCTATAAAAGCAAAAAAAGGCATCATGTTTCCTTCTGTAAAACTGTAACTGAGAATCCAAATTTAACTACCATTCTATTTACTTCTACTAATAACGTTGATATTATAACTCTCAAATTTACTCATCTGCAAACTGCTCGAGTATATGTAATTGGTCCAACTGGAAAAACAGAAGTAACTCTTAGACGGTGGGAGTCAGTCTACCTTCATTCATCCTAGTTTGATCGACTTCCTGCAACTGGAAATCACTAGTTCAGAAAAACTGAACCTTCAAGTATTCGAATCCATTTGAACAAACACTGAAATAAGACGGAAAGTCAAATTTATCTTGTCAAGCATTTGGAGCAACTCAAAAATAAATATACAAGCATTTGAAAGTTCAAATACTTATGCCTTTCATCCATCTTGTCTCCAACCTGTCTCTTCTTTTACTCATAGTTAAAAGTTGAAATTCGCTGATCCATCAGACAGTTTAAACCACTTAAATATAGAAATTCTAATAGGTGCTGATTTTTATTGGACTATAGGGCATACTGTATCTCCTATTAGACTTTCTGCGACTCATGTGTTAATACTTAGAGTATTTGGATGGATTCTTTCTGGCAACCGTCCGCATATTCTTTATAGCATATTCTTCTGTTTCTTCAGTTCACAACATTAGCTCAGAAACTTTGGTACGTGATATGGACGATCACGTGAGACGATATTAGGACTTGGAAACAATTGGCCTTAAAACTACGCAAGATAAAAGGATGACTATTCGTAATTCTGAAATCTTAAGTGATTTTCACAATTCATTTTGCAAGGTTGATGGCCATGTTGTAAAATCGCCATGGAAACCAGAGGTGATTCTTTCATCGAATAATTATGAAATAGCACTTAAACAATTTCAAATACTCCGTAACAAACTCTTTATTCATTCAGACTTAAGAGATATTTATACAGAACAGATGCTAAATTATATCGAAAAACAACATATTGAACTTGCCGATAATAGTCCTTGTAACGAATCAAATTTATTTTACTTGCCTCATCATATAGTGAAAAAACAAAAGAGTGACGAAAGGAAATGGCGAATTGTATTTGACGCTTCTTCTCATACACCAGGACATCCTTCCTTAAATGATGCTCTTGAGTAGGTCCTAATTTGCTTCCAGATATATTTGCAACATTGTTACGATTTCGACTTCACAAATTCTAAATCACGAGCGACGGACGTCAAGCATTCTGGCAACTTATTTTGGATGAAGAGGATAGAAATTGTACTAGGTTCCTGCGGATTAGGACAGAAAAGGATGCAAACGGAAAAATACATTTGCAAAAGGAAATACTTACTTATCGTTTTTCATGTTTACTTTTGGGATTGACTTCTAGTCCCTTTTTGCTTTCTGCCACTCTTCGTGAATTAGGTAATATGCACTCTGATCCCTACCCTACTGCAGCAAAACACATGGAGAATAATATTTTCAAGGACGACTTTGTTATGGGAGTGGATACTGCTGAACAAGCAACAACTCTTTACCAAGAAATGCAAGATTTAATGACACAGATAAGTTTACCTTTGGCTAAATGGAGTACAAACTCCAAGGACCTACGTGCTATTTGGGAACTAAAGGATGTCAGCTTTAAATGCAATACGCAAGTATTAGGATTTAACTGGAATACCAAAGAAGACGTGCTTCATACATACATAAACGAAAGTGTTTATCAGTTTACTGTTCCTGCAACAAAACGTTTACTTCTTAAAATTGTATCAAAGTTGTATGAGCTTTTATGCCTCTATGCACCAACAATAGTAGTTAGAAAAATTCTTTTTCAAACCAAGTGGCTCATGGGAGCTCAATGAGACGAAATTCTTCCACCAGGCATTGTCGCAAGCTTTAACAGATGGATATCTGAAATATCATCTTTAAACAAGATACGTATTCCTCGCTAGATTGGAATTTCTGCTACTTCTCACATGAGTATCCATGTCTTTTGCGATGCTTCGGAAAGGTGCAGCGTTATACATTTGTTTCACTGAGCTTATCGAAAAGAAGGTTCGACTAGTTTTCAGTCGCAATAGACTTTCTCCACTTAAAAAGGTGACACTTCCACGGTTAGAACTTTTGGCAGCCTTACTAGAAGCTCGTTTACATCACTATTTTTGCAAAGAAACTGGTTGAGATAATCAAACATCAACACTTTGGAGTGATTCAACTGTTGTATTAAGTTTGATAAGAAATGATCCTAATTGATGAAAAACATTCGTATGTAACCGAGTCACTGAAATTCTTCGATACATTTTTCCAACGCAGTGGTGACATTCTTGCCCAGGCACACAGAACCCAGCAGATCATCTCTCCCGTGGAGTATTCCCAGCAGAATTACCATATCTAGAAACTTGCTGGAACGGCCTAAGTTGGTTAGCGCAAATTTCAAACACCAAGCCTGTCCAAAACATTTTGACAAATGAATAAAAATTATTAATGGATATAGAAGCTCGTCAAGTAAAGAACTAAACATTGTATACATCAACTATCCAAACTTTAATCGATATATCCCGCTTCAGTTCATACAGAAAACTTTTGAGAATTACAGCTTGGGTTTATCGTTTTCTGAACAACTATAAATCTCGACAACATTTTGCTTCAGAATTGACGACTGATGAGCTGAATAAGGCAAAAAAATATTGGATTTCAGTTGTACAGAAACAGAGTTTTCTGTAGAAATCAACGCACTAGAGCATAATCGTTCCTTACCTAAATCCTCAAAAATTTCTCGTTCTCGCCCATTTCTAAAAGAAAACATTTTACGACTTGGTGGTAGACTACAATTTGTACGAATATCAGTTGAACAAAGACACCCAATACTGCTTGAATGATCTCATCATTTTGTGCACTTGTTGATTAGACACACGCACATCATTTGTCTACATCATTTGGGTGTTCGTGTAGTTCTTTTAGAATTACGCTCCGAGTTTTGGATACTCCGTGGTCGTCAAGTGATTAAAACCTGCTTACCGTGCAAACTGTCTCATGCTTTAAGTTCTAAAGAAATAGAAACCCCTCTTCCAGCTGACAGACTTACTCCTTGTATAACTTTCGATACTACTGGAATAGACTTTGCAGGCCCAGTTTATAGTAGGACCGTTAAACCTTCAAATACCGCTTACATCACGCTATTTACATGTTCTACTACTAGAGCCTTGCACATCGAACTTGTTTCTGACCTTTCTGCAGACAAGTTTCTTTTGGCCTTGCCAAGATTTGTAAATAGAACAGGACTTCCACATGCTATATACAGTGACAACGCCACTACCTTTCATGCCACAAACAAGGAATTCATTTTCCTTTGGAATACATTGATTTCAGCGAAATTGCAGCAATTCTATGCTCACAATGGTATAAAGTGGAAGTTTATTGCACCAGCTTGGTGGGGAGGATGGTGGGAGCGACTAATAAGTCTAACCAAACGATGCTTTCGAAAATCCCTTGGTCGTTCATTACCAGAGGAGGAAGTCTTAACTACGGTATTAGTGGGAATAGAAGGATCACTCAATAGTAGAACTTTGATTTATGAGCGTGGTGAGAATGATACAGAGGAAGCTTTTATCCAAGCTCATTTTCTAATTGGTCGAAAGTTGACCACTGCCCCATCCGGAACTGAGTCTAGAAATGACAAGATCACAAATATTTTCAGGCAGCAGCAAGACTTACTGGATACGTTTTGGAAAAGAGGGTTCAAAGAATATCTTTGGAATTGCGTACATTTCATCAAGTACGAAATGTGAAGCAATCACCACGAGTAGGAGACTTTGTCCTATTACAAGAATATCTACGACCATGACAAATGTGGACGAAAGCTCTCCTGGTGAAATTAATCGATGGCCGGGACGGAAGAATTCTAACCTGCATCCTTCGTGTCAAATTAAAGGAGATTACTCGTTCAATTCAACTGGTCATACCTCTAGAGGTTGCCCAGGGTGGGGAGGATGTTGCGGCAAGCAAGCAAACAATTCTGTATAATTACTTTTAGCTTTAATGGCATCACCTTGTTTTTGTTGTTATTCTAAAACTACTTATATGCGTCTACTTAGTACGTCTACTTATTGTGAAAATAAATATGTCATACTAACGCCGGTGTCTTTAATAAAGAGTATGGACTTTTGGACAATAAAGAGCTTTTCATTAGTGAAAAGGAATCTCTCTCAGCACTGACTTGTGGCCGTTTCAAAAGTTTTCGGTGCCTTTGGAGTTGCATGAATTTATTTACTTCAGTGAGAAGCTGAACTTTTTGGAACTTGTAAGGCTTTATTCCAAGCTCTGTTTTTGCCATTCATTCACTGATATGTCCCTTATTTCCAGTTCACGAGCGATCTTTCTCATGGAAACCCTCGAATATTATTGAACTCGCTTTTCGATAACCTAACGGTTATTGAGAGTGTTCACCATACGGTTTCGTTCACTTCCTGAACTCGGATCATCATTTCCAAGCTCTTTGAAACGATAGATTGAGTCAGACACTATTTGCCGAGGCATATTAAGCAAATCAACAACTTCATATTGACGTTTTCCTTACATTCAAAAATAGCATTAGTTTGCTTGGCATTGTAAAAAAGCAAACAAAAAAAAATTAAAAAAAAAATGCGTAAACTAAAGATACATTATAAAATATGTTATAATTGACATGGTAGACAAAAAGAAATGAACAGAAATTAAGAAATTAATTAACTCATATTCAATGATGAAATAACTTTCTCGATAAACTCGAGTTTTATTGCCGCAACCTGAATAATTGATAATATTTTAAAATTGAACACCCTTGATAATATTTAAAAAAATTGAAATTTGGTACCCAAATTTTAAACATTTTTAAAAATGTTTAAAAATATTTTTTCCCAATAAAATCTTTGCATAAAAGAAAATGAAAAAAAAAAATGTTACAAACATAATTATTTCTTAAAAAAGTCCAAAGAATATAATCGGATATTTAAAATTTTTATTATTTTTTAAAATTACGTAGTTTTAATCGAAATTTTAATATAACCCTTAACTGGGGAGGTGAAATTTTAGGACTTATCTGGGGAGGTACGGTCTACCAGACCGCATTTCATTTACATTCAAATTAAATTTTCTAATGAATATATTCGTATGAAAAACTATCAATATATTTAGCAGATATTTTTCTTGATATATAGATAGATATGTTTTTTAAATTTTTCAAAATATATTATCATTGAAAAAAGTAAATGCGTTGGAACATGCATTTTCTTCTCAAATTACATGTTGCAATAAATAATATTCTTGAAAAAACACATTACTTTTTAAATCAGATTTATTTTTACAGTATATGAAGGTATATAGAAGACAATATAATGTAAAATTCAACAATTATATGAAAAATAAAAAAAACTGACAATGGGTAAAATTGGCCCTTTTTTTTATCGACGTGCGACTATCATAGCACGGTTTCCTAGGGCATGTTAAACATTCAGGTTAAGAACTAGTATAAAAATCTACTTATAAATTCTGTAAATATATATCTTTGTATATTAATATATTTTATAAATTTTTCAAAATACATTCTTAATAGAAAAAATTAAGTATGTTTGAACATACATATCAGAATTAGTTGAATGCGAACTTTCATCGAAAAACTCTTCTGTACAATTATCCTTATCACTAAAATCACTTTCTGCTTCATTTAAAAGTGTCTGGAGTACAACTTCATAATAGGATCAGTAAATTGGATGATATTTCAGGGCCCAAGTTTTAACACCATCTGCTAAGCCTTGTTTATCACTAGGACATTAACAGGGAGGTACGGTCTGAGAGACCGCGCTTAAAGAAATAAATGAATTATTTTTAAAACCATCCGCTGAAATCGGGTGAAAAAATCCACGTGTATTGAACGTCACAAACAGGAAGCTACCGAATCAATCCATTCAGTTGAGCTAAAAATAGAATAGGGGTGACCGAAAATTCATCGCTAGCGGTCTCATAGACCGCACGTCCCCAGTTAAGGGTTAAAAAATCAATCAGTTCTCCTGCTGTATGAAAACGAAACAGTCATTGCTGGAATATTCACTTTGGAATGGCACACATTTTTGCTCCATTTTGCATTGCATTTCTTACGCACAAATAATGGATTAAAGGTGAAGCCTACCAATCTGGAGCACGTCATATACAATAGGTTAAAGTGCAAGTGTTTGAAGGACTGTAAAATAAAAACTACTTGGAATATGTTGAAGAAATTTGGTATATGTTATACTAGCTTTTACCCGCGACTTCGTTCGCGTGGAAATTTTGGTGTGTATGTATGAGAACTGACGGCTTGATCAAAATGTGAAGTGTCGGTCTGATCAAAATGTGAAGTGTCGGTCTGATCAAAATGTAAAGTGTTATCAAACCATAATTATAGTGTTGTTGAAAGCAGAGTCTGATATGATATAATTAAGAAACTTGTAAGTGATTGAGAAAGACCTACGGGAAATTTTCAGCATTTATTTTTATTCTAATACCATAATGTATCCAACTTTAAGCCCTGGTTTGGCCCTAAGATTTGTTGATCGTCATTGTAAAAGCCAATTTTAAGGGAAATTGCAATCTCTTGAAAGAAAATAGCAGGATGTTTGGAATAACAGATATGCGGGGAATTTAAACGCTGTCTCCTTTAGATGCTTTTGTAATAATGGTAGCTTTTATAATATTACAGCCAAGCTCTCTGATACGAAGCCTGGTGCCGTTGTACAGTGCATCAAGATTTCGCATTAGCAGAGCTGGAACGCCAAATTTAAGCTTCAGCTTATGCGAAGATGCACCTGTTAACTATGAGGAGTTAAGAAATTCAACGAGTTAGGCAGTACTATAGTCATTAGCCATCATAGTTTCTATGGATGTGTAGAATTTTGAATTTCCGACGATCATGTCTACATTTTTTTTAATTTTATTGACTCACTCGTTCTTTGGCGACAGCACTGCCCTCTTACATAATCATTTTTCATTATTTATATTTACTTTCAAATTGGAAAAAAACTACCATTATAAGTTCATCTTCTGTAGCCACTGGATAGGAAAATTCTTCTGCAAATAGAATTATTCAATCTGCATCCGTTTCTAGACGACCCTCTCCAATATCTCTTAGAATCTTATTTGCAAAGACATCTGATTCATGGTCGTTGTACGGTTGCACGCACATGTTGCTCGTGAGATGGAGCTTTTCAGTCCTAAATCACAGAAGCGACGCCTTGAGACAGGCGTTTATTTCATCCGCCGGTATGGCACTCTCAATAACTGTCAGTGTCTGTCTAGAATCACCTGCGCGCAAAATGACAACACCTTCCATCACCGCCTGGTTGCCGCGGATATCCTGCAAGTATTGATTTAACGCCTCTAATGCATGCTATTGTGACATTGTGCACTCCTCCCATACTATTTACTTGCACTGCTGCAAAAGAACTCCCCGGCCGCGGTTTTTGGTGATGTTGCATGTCGGAGTATCTTCGCTTGCAAGATTAAGCAGCAATTTGAAAACGGAATGTGCAGTCCGACCACCGTTAAGCAAAGTTGCAGCAATGCCCGAGGAAGCTACAACCATAGCTATATTGCGGTCCTTGCGGAGTTGGGCTAGCAGAGATTCAGCACAAACGTCTTACCCGTACCCCCTGGTGCGTCAAGAAAGAATAATCCCTTCTCCCCACTATTACTCGGTGCAGAATCGTTTCGTAGACTTGACACTACTTGGGAAGTAATCGTCATTTCATTAAACTGCACTTCTAAGACCGCGGTGTCATAGTTTAGCTCATGCATAACTTCGCTTGATAATTCCCCTCTTCGCTGCGGTGTGGGTAGGCCGATTTCAGAGAGACATTTTCCAGATATGGAAATTATTTTATCCTCAATCAATACCAAACCTTCGTTAATGATTAGCTCATTTGAGTGTCATCCAGCCTATGCACGGTATCTTCTTATAAAGTGTCTATGTATGTATCCCACAGCTGGAGGGGGTTTGAAAGTCAGCAAGTGCTCACTAAATAACAAACAGGTCTTCTAGCTACTTTCATAGCCCGAGCTTTATTACTCCTCTTCGAAAGATTAAATTTGCGTTTTCTGGGAATTTTAAAAAGTATAAAATAATAAAAAATAAAAAAAAGTTAAATTTCACCTATAAAAACGATGTACTTAAAACTATAAATAAATTTATTAAAAGTATATAATAAAACAATGTAGAAAATCAATTCCGTATTTCTTTAAAATGAAGTCAAGTCTATTTTATTTATCGATCGATAAATAAATTTATCGATTTTTGATAGCTACAACAGTATAATACACATAATTTTTAAACTTTTAATTAAAATGAAAATATGGTTGTCAACAATCAGAACATACTACGCATGCGTGAATTTTCAACGTTATATGGCATAACGCAGATTAGAATTTTTTTTTATTTCCTTTATTCTGTTTTATTTTAATTTAAAAATACTTCAGAATGAATCCGAAAGATCGATTAAGTAACAATTTTTAATTTTAAATACATCAGACACTATAAAAATGAACAGAATCATTTGAAATAATCGATCGAAAACATATTACGCCTAGCCTCTTTAACGTGGGAAAGAAAAACAACTGAAGCCCTACTCATTTGGCGATGGGAAAATGAAGACTTTTGGCGGGAAAGTTATTTTTTAATTAATAAAAAATTAGCCACTCAATTAACCGGAATAAATAGTAGCCTATGTCCTATTCCAGACTATAATCGATCCCTATGCTAAATTTCATCCAATTTCGTTCAGCCGTTCTGGCGTGATTGACTAACAAACATCCATCCATCCATCTATCCATCCAAACTTTCACATTTATAATAGTAGTATAGATTTATAACATGGGAAAATGAATTACACAACAACAAAAAAATAATAAGTTCATTTTTTGTAATAGATGGCGCTGTAGATTATTAAAACGTTGTTTTTGCTCTGTACTATCTAAAAAGGAATACCACTTAATTTTAAAATCAATATGATGATAAAAGCCATGTATCTTTAAGATATAGACATTACTTTGTCAAAGTTAGAACATGCTCTGTTAGAACAATGTTATTACCAAAAAAATAGCAATTATATTGCTGATTTGAAAGAATATCACCGTCTTAAAGATTTGAGAAAAGGACCAATGTCTGTGAATGGCTTAAAGAAAATGTTTAATAAATTTGAAGCAACAGGAGATTCCGGAGTGCTGTCTGGAACAAATAGAAGAAGATCTGTGAATCAGAAAGTTGTAGAAGAAATTAATGAAGCAATTGATTCAGTTGATTAATGGATCAGCGACCTGTAAGCGGTAGAAGTGAGGCAAGTACTTTATCAAAACCATGGGTGACAGTACGCAAAGTCTGGCGCTACATTTTAAGACGCTATCCGTATAAAATTAAAATTTTGTAGCACTTGCAACCAGGAAGAATAAAGAATTTATTTTGCCAACTTCCATCTTATCAAAATTGAACGAAGGCGAATCATGGATTCGAAAAATTTTGTGGACTATTGAAGCGCATTTTTCTGTATCCGGACAAGTTCAACACTCATGCACCCACACCCATACACATATACCCACACAAGTTCAACAGGATATAGGGCTCATCCAACCCGTATACTGTTTTGGGGAAACCCTTGCATTCAACGGTTGTTACCGTTTGGTGTGGTACAACTGTTGATTTTATTATTGGCCCCTTTTTTTCGAAAATCTTACACCAACAGGGCCAATTCGCTGCACCATCAGGCACTAGTTTACACTCAAATTTTATAAAGTAATGTGATCCCTGCTTTGTAAGACAGAAACTGCCTCGACTCAACAATATTCATGCAAGATGGAGCACCACCTCACATTGCTCATTGTGTTGCACAACTGCTTCACCGAACTTATAGTGAGGATCGTATAGTTAGCAGATGTTTCCAAAATGCGTGGCCACCTTGTTCACCTGATTTGAATCCTTGCTGTGGTGATATATATTATTACAAGGACAAACCTAACTCTGTTGTTTCTTTAAAAAGCAGCATTTCTAGACATGTCCTAGAAATTCAACAGGAAACTTTAGGTGCTACTGTGGATCATGCTGTCTTGCATCTACAGCATTTTATAGGACCTGAAGGATCCCATATTGAACAAATGTTGTAATACATTATGCATTTCCTATTTTAACTAGAAAAATGTTATAAATACCATGTATAAAATATTCTTATCAAAAAGCGCCGCCTATGCAAAAAGTTAAACTAATTTTTTTTTTTTATTGTGTAATTCATTTCCCCATGTTGTAAATATAACATATACCAAATTTCTTCAGCATAATCTAAGTAATTTTTCTTTTAAAGCCCTTCAAACACTTGCACTTTAATTATAACCGCTCTGTATATAAAACTACATATTGCTTACTTACACATTTGACTCAAAACGCTCATACAGAGATGCAATACAAATTAGAAGGCAGTCACCAAGATACTCTGATGTTGCTCGAATTGTAATCTAGCTTTATTTCTTAACATGTATAAGATATATATTATAATGATGATCTTGAACTCACCCTTTTGATTTTGATTTAAGAGAGTTTATAACTTAATTTGGCTACTACGACCCAAGCTCGAATTTGGTTATTTTTTTCTTTGCAGTGATTTGGAAACTGATCATAGATTTTGGCAAATCATAGAGTGCAAAACATTAATATAGAGAAAACAAGTAAACTGCAATAAAATTGAAATGTTTTCAAATTGTTTTATGGATATTGCAAAATTTTTAAGTTGAATGGAATTTATTTTTAAGTAATATTATTGTTAATATTGTAATATACCCAATAGCTATTGTGATGTTTCTGCTAAGTATACTAACTCTCTTGCACTAACTCGTCTCCCATTTTTTTGAACATTAGCACCCGCATGGGATCATTTTGAACAGCAATTGTCATGCTTATGTTTCTGGCTATTTGAAAGAAAATAAAGTGTGGTCAGAGTATATGAATAGTTTTTTTCATGTAAATGTATTCTTATTTAAGATACAAATGCAAAATTTAATAAATAAAAATAAAAAGGAATTTGAATTTAGCCTCTTTTTTCTATTTTTTTCTTTCTATTCATTTCCTTTTTCTACATTCCATTCATATAAAGTTCGTTATTTTTAATTAAATATCCTTTTCTGTATAAAAATATTGGAAGAATAAAGAAATCTATATTTTATACATATATAGCTATCATTTGAAAGATTTTGGAAATATACATATTCAAAAATTAATTTATCGTTCCTCATTCCGAATAAAAGGAATTTTTAATTGAAACTTCAAGATAATTTATTCCTATTACAAGAGAATGCACTTTTCATAAATATTTTCTACCACTTTCATGAGAAAGGAATGACTCGATCAGATTTTTCTTGAGAATTTCGAATTTGGGGTTTGTTTTAACACTACATCATAATCACTTACAGAATTTCAACAATATATTAGAATCTGAGCTATCATTACTTGGTCTATCAGTAGTAATATTTGCAAAAAAATCTCTAATCTCTGCTGCGTATGCAAAATGCCGCCAGAGCCACTGAATTAAAAAAAAAAAAAATCTGAAACACTAACACTGGCAGGGACCAATTTGACCCCAATCGTCTTGCAAAAAATGAGATACATGGTTTCATTGGTTTCTGCTATTCTAATTTTCTAGCTTTCTCCTGAAGGTTTAGTAAGTAACAGGCGAAATCTTAAAATCGCTAAGCAAAAGGGAAATAATGGGATCAAAAAGATCCGCTCGTGCTCAGACGTGTTAATAATGTTAGCTTGTGACAGTATCGCCAAGTTAAAATACATTAGAATTATTGAAATAAGCCGTTACCAGGCCAAAAAATATAGAAGTTATAAAAAATTTACTCTTATTTAATATTCATTTAATATAATATTTTCAATGTAGAGTATCAATGGTAACTGTTTAAACACATTAAATATCTTTAAAATTTTCTCAGTTTATTCATTGCGATCAGATCAGCTGTGGAATTTCTAGCATGCAACTGTATTTCTGAATGTGGATCTCAAATGGTAGAATAATATGTAAATCCTCCTCCCCCATATGTTTAACCAGACTCAAAAGAAAATAAACAACAACAAAAAAAAGAAAGAAAGAAAACACCATCTTTTAAGCCAAATGCGGCATTTTCCTTGGCCAGCGACCATTTTGTTTTATGAATACTTTGTTCCTCAGTTAGAATTTTAGCGTCGTGTCTGATTCCTTTCCATCATTTATATCGAAGCAGCTCATTGTAACGAAATTAAATTTATCTAGGCTGGCTCTGTCGCCCCCTAAAGTCCAAAATGAGTCGGAGAGAGTGAGAAAAAAGATTTCTGAAGTTTCTGAAAAATGATGGTGTCGGATATTAATGGTGGAGCGCAAGGTTCCATTCCTTTACGCTTGATTTTTGTACCGTGCATTTGTTCTCCGGCAGAAAAGATATTGTCTTTCTTGTTTTCTGCTGTGAAGTCTTTTATATAACTTTTTTTTTCATTCATTTTCTTTTGTGAAATTGCTAAGTAGAAAAATTGTTGCCTGATGTTTGTAAAAGCGGATTTCTATTTCAGAGTATAGTGGGCCTGTAATGGGAGGTGTTTTCTTTCTCAGGGAATTTGTGTGGACAAATAACAAAAGTATTTCAAAAAGTTCCTTGGTTTTTTAATCACTTTAATGGAATTGAATATGTGTATCTAACTATACCAATGAAAAAAGCGTAGCATTTTTTAAGATATGAATTCTGTATTTGAATAAAGTAAATATTTTTAGGATACACCGAAACGAAATTTAAATAAATGTAAAGAAAACATATTAGCGACTTTTTATGCTAAATAATAGAATAAATTTGATTTTAAATTACCACATTTACGACGTTATATTTTAATTAATATAAAGTTTTATCTTTCTAAAAATGTTTTCAAGTTTTTAAATAAATTCTTGATGCAAGAGTATTGTAAAAAATTGAGTCTTTCAATGTTTCTTTTCATTCTGACTTTTTTAAAGATTAATTGCTGTGAACGCAAATTATTTAACGGAGAATGCATTTCTTCGATAAACAGTTATGCTTCATTTCCAAATGCTTGTATAATAATTTGATGTTGGTGCTCAACTTATGTCACTTATTATATATTATTATGTAATACATGTCAGATTTTAGGGAGAAGATATTTTAATAAAATACAGGAATTTTACATATCGATTCATTAAAAAAAGGGGCACATTTTATACTTGCATGTTTAGTTTAATTTCTGAGTAGGGATCATAAAAAAACTAAATTTTATATTTCGAAAAGAATAGGATTTATGCAATCAATTCCTACAAATGTCGATAAAGTTTGAATTTCAAATTATTTTTATAATTTCATTTTTTGTATTAATGCAAATTTATTAGTAGCAATTAGGTTTGCTTATATTAGATGGAATTCAATAGTTACTTCATACTTATTCAATACTTAAAAAAATTCTTTATTAGCTTGCTTGGTCACCAATTTGTTTGCTGTCACTATTGGTTGTATATAATTGCAATAAAACTGTTTAGACATGACTCCGTAAAAATGCCATACATTAAAGACCATATTAATTCAATGGTCTTTTCCAAATGCTTAAGTTATAACTTCGGCTTCTCATTCTTCAATTACAAGTTATTGAATAGAACATATTTTTTTCTCAATTTTCAACAATGGAGAAACCATCTTGTGATTAAATATTTGATGAAACAATGAAAACAATTTGAGTTTCACAAACAAAAGGGAACATATTGTTGTAAAATAGGCTTAAAAGTATCTTTAAAAGTTAATTTTACCTAGGCAAAAGCAAATTGTGCCATTTAAAGATAATCTTTTGGACTTTAAAGCGACAAAAAAGCCTATTTTTGTTTTAGAATAGTTATTGGAATTTATCGCTTAAAACATAAAACACCAGTTAAATTTTTAATTAAATATAATTATAAAAAATTGCTTAAAATTGCAAATTCCACCCACCAGAGTAAGTTTGTGCAAAAACATGAAATATCTAAGTCAGCTGGTTTATCCTTGTAGCAACAAGCTTAAAAACCCACAAAGTCACATGCACATTCTCCTGTGTTATAAGAAAAAAGTGCTCCTAACATGAAATAGTAGAAATAATGAATAATGTGTCATCATTCTCTTCTATTTATTTCGATATTCTGGATAAATGAACAAATTAATTAATAATCCTTTTCCCTTTAATCATAAGAACACGATTTAAGATGCGTTTCCATTTTGTGATTCTACGCTTTAAGAAATTAAATACTTTTAATCGTAATAACAATCGAATATTTAATACAATTTCCATTAAATGAATAAAACAGAAAAATATAAAAGCAAAAGAAAATCTGATATACCTATGTCAAAACTCAAATGCTGGTTAATAAATATTATTACAAATGCTAAAACTCAAATAACGTTTACTAAATATTATAAGTCTATTTAATCATTTTTTTTTCACAATCCATCACTTTACGGAATTTTACTCAATACATTATAACTGCTAAATTTCTTTAAAAATCCTAGTGATATGAATCAGACCAGTTTGCAAAAATGCAAATTATAGCTTTAAAAAAACTTAAAGTTTATACTTATCATGACACATTTCAAGTTAGACAGTAATATGACAGCTATTGTTTCATTATATATGAGAAGTTCGGAAATCAATTTTTATTTTAATTTTCGATTCAAATTAAAATTCCATTTTGAGACAATTAAGCTCGTGTTTATTGTCATATATCAAACTAATATTCTAATAAATTGATGAAATAACGAGGAGTTTAGTATATTAATTTTATTAATATTCTAAGGAATCCCTAAAAAGCAAAATGCACATTATTTCCGACGAACATAGTTTTCTTTCTTCAGAATAAAAGAATGTCTATAAATTCTGCGTAACTGTCTGGAAGGGAGAAAGAACGATCTTTCAAGAAGAGAATTCTGTTAGAGCGGAAAAGTTACGTCTTCGTTTGACAAATAAAGAGGGAAAAATGAAAAAAAAATCATTCTTTGAATCTTTAGTTCATACAAAAGACCAGAAGTTTTGAAAAAATACTAGCAAAAAAAACACCGTTATTCTTAGATTATTGGGCTACAGTTTTTGGGTCCTAGTACATTTTTCTTAATTTTAGTTTCTTAATTGCGGAAGAACTGTATTTAAAAATCACGTTTCTCAGCTTAAATTCTCATAAATGGCATAAAATTTTAGACTTTCGATGAAAATTCGTGATTTTTTTATACAAAATATGCTCAGTATTTTAGTGAATGGGAAGTAACTCTCCAATTATGAAAAATAACTGATTATAAATTACAAAACAAATTGATGTTTGTTTAAATCAACTTAAGGGAACTGGGACGTTCTCGACAGCGAAAACTGGCAATATTTCAGTATTGAACAAAGGAGATTTTTTCCAAATAAAAATTTAAACTAAATTAATATATTGTACAAGTTGAAAGAGTATAATGATGTAATTATAAAATAACTCAAAAATAATTATTTCTTAAAGTATTTTTATTTTCATAACATGTCGAAAATGAGTTGTGATACAGAAATGTTTACATACATATATACACATTGGTACGCTCGTATAACACATTTCTGTCTAAAATCATTCCAAAATTGTTATAATATGTAAACAAAAGTTCTATGATTGCAGTGAACTCATTTTCATTTTAATATATTCAAAAAATTATTTTTAAAAAAATATTTACTATCACATATCAGGAAAATCTCAAAAATACGTGATAATTTTTTATAGAAATATCACCTAAAATTAATATTACTGCTCAAAAATTTATAAAACAAGGTTTAACATATGCCTAATGGTTATATATATCATATTAGAAAATTTGATGTATGTGTAATGCAAGAAATTTTTTCTAAGCTTACCTCAATTTGGAAAAAAGATGTTTTGAGAAATCAGCAAAAAACCTTATATTTACTTGTAAATTAAAATATTTTCATTATTAAAACTTTCCTGGCCCATACTCATCTTGCTGTAGCATTTCTTGAGCTTCAGATACCCTTTTTTTATGTCTTTTAAGTGTTCTAGCTTCTTTACTAACTTTTTGGTGCATAATTTCAGCTTCTTTAATGCGTAAAATGTCGATTTTTTTCAAGGCCTCACATGTATTTACTCCAGGTGCAATACCCAAGTGTTTAAGGACTTCAATTCAGCTAGAAACACCATCATTAAAACACAGCACAGCATCCATAACTCCTATCTTCAAAGTATTAATCCTTACAAATGTGTTTTTGGGAATTTTTTCCCATACACAATTGTTGAAACTCTCATTGGGATTTTGAGTCTGCCCATGGAGACATTTAGACAGAAGATTTTTGTCAGTTAACTCCCTGAAAACCTTCTTAATAGCCAGCAAAACAGATTCTGGAAGAGAATGCTTATGAACATACTTATCACCTGTTATTAAACTTCTGTTATATCCGCACCAACTGTCAGAGCCCAAAGGACACAAACCGTGTTGGGGCTTGGCATTGGTTGAAATCTTGTGGAAATATATTGCCCAAATTGATTTGGACATTTCAGTCACTGACTTGGAAGCATTCCTTCTTATTGCTAGTCCATAATATTTCTGAATTAGCAGAATTTCTGCATCTGTAAGTCGACCACGTCCTGCAATTTTCTTTCCATCTGCTAACTTAGTTGATTTGAGCTTATTTTTTAAGGTTTTTAACCTTGCTCCCATTCTTTTCTGGACATGACCAATGCACTCCAATTTCTCGACTATTATTTCCTCCCCATACACTTTAGAATCACTAATTTTTTTGGTATCCTTTAGAATCACCATCCCCTAGATATTTCACATAGCGAACATTTCTCGTAGAAACAGAACGCTGTTTCACTGCTATTCAATTTTCTTTTCGACGCACTTGCATTCAACAACTCGCAATCAGTAGGCATCACATTCTGTTTATTTTCAGAAAACTGATTAGGGTGTAATTTCCGCTTTCCAAACTGCTTACGTCTAGGCATCCTTATTACTTATGTTATTTGAAAAACAACTAGAAATATGAATGTAATTTGATGAAAACAATAAAGGCGAAGCAACGTAAGAATATCAGAAACAAACGAAAGCCAAAACAAAAGAACAAGCACGATGTAAACAAAATAGAAGTTCACGCAGCTTGTAAACTTCGAAGTTACTTTGTTGAGTAATTCGTATCCTTTATGGAAATGTTAAAATTTAAAAAAAAAATGTTTAAAAAAAACCCAAAATAATGGCATTTTTTTCGTTGTTATCAAATGCAGTCCCTTTAAAAAGGGGCGTGGCACCTTTGTTTACATTTTTTAAAATTTAATTTATGAGCTTTCTGTATTTCAAAACTTCACATGTTATACATTGCCGGAATCAGCACAATTTACTCTATTTTTTAGGGCTAAAATTGAAATTTGTTTTTTTTATACAAAATATGCTCAGTATTTTAGTGAATGGGAAGTAACTCTCCAATTATGAAAAATAACTGATTATAAATTACAAAACAAATTGATGTTTGTTTAAATCAACTTAAAGAAATCTTTTCTTAATAAAGACTAACAGAATCTACAAAACGTTTTTAAAACAATCCAGACAAAACAATGTTTTCTTTATTGGGCTCCAAGAGATTTCTTTGCACTTCATTCACTCCTTTCTTCACTCGAATCTTACTGACCTTCATTTCCAAAATAAATCTTACTAATGAATTCAAGAGGTTTATAAATTATATTGTGATGACAATTATTCCTGTCTAGTTTGATATAAGGAAATATCATTTTGGATGATAAGGACTTAATTATGATTTGAATATATTCAACTAAAGTGACATTAACCAGACGGCTATTTAAAGAATAATCCGTCCTGTGATTGAATGAAGCGTATTCTCTTATCATCTATCCAATTATTTTTCATTCTAAAAGATACAAGATATACGATAGATAAATTAACGGTGGGAACTAAAAATAAGAAGCTGAAACCTGATATCTTCAAGAACTTATAAGATTGTCAAAATATTTTCATGCCACGGGAAACTATGAAAATATTCATTAGCGTAAAATGTAATCGGTCATCTCTCTGTTGATAAAAAGATAAATAAAAGAGCCCATGTATATGAATATTATTAAAAAAAAATTCACATTCCGTATCCTATATGTGAAATAATGCTTCAGAAGCGGCAGATTTTACTCAAATAGTGTGCAACGTATTACAAAGATTTATATAAACTTTGCTGTTATGATCCACAATGCTGAAATTTGATTGAAACATCTGAATTTCAGCCCTCTTTGATTAAATAAGAATAACGTGGCACATCCTAATTAATTGAAGTGTTGGGTGGGATGTCGTTGGAACTTTAATTGCAATCACCTCCTCATGATAAGCTTTGGGATACTTGTATTTAAATGAATTGTGAAAATATGAACAATCCAATTCACTCAGTGTGTTCAGTCAGCAGTGACCTTTTATCGTTTTAAATACCACAAATCCATGTTTGTAAAACGGTAATTAAAACAATCTTTCATCTAAAGTCTAAAAGTTTAAACCTTTTGAGCGAAATTAAAATGTTATGCATAGGTTATAAATGTGATTTTTCTGTTTCAAAGTAATAAAATGAAGAGCATTGATATTATTAGACATTCGTCGGCAAAATCTTAAGGTAAAAAATAATTTGTGAGAATATATGCATTTGTCATTTTTCTCAAAATGTATTATGACCTTTGAGTGAATTGAAGATTCATTATATGTTGCTTTTAAATATATTTTTGTTTATTAGTTTACTAAGGTGCAACTTTTAAGCCTTTAATTCTCGAAAATCATTTATTATTTTTTTTTTTGCTTGATTATAATTTGGAATGTTTGAGACAAGACGTCAGAAATTTAGTACTACAACTTAATTCCGTTTCTAAATCCCGTGTGGTTTTTACCCTTTTTTGGTAAAAATGTAGACACATTTTATTAAAGAAAATAAAAAAAAATGTTATAAATTGCGTAGAAACAGACATTCCTCATCTGAATGTCTGTGGGGAAAGTCGGAATGCAAAGACGTTTGTGTGGTATTAAATCCCTCAGCAGGATGTAGTAAATAAAGTTCCTATTTAAGATCTATATTTTACTATCACTATTCATGGGATGAAATTGTGTTATTTATTGAAGGGACGAATAAAACTATTCAGGAATAGAAACAGACTAGTTTCAAACACTGCCATCAGAGGGAGAATTAAGTTTATACTATTATCACATAAACAAATGGTTTATCCATATAATCCGATACCTCTTATAAGGTCAGCAACATTTGCGAATAATTTGTTGAGGACTTCTTAATGCTGCCCTATTTTTAGAGTAATCATTAATCCTTGTGGTCTTGGATATATGAGATCATGTTCTCTCAATTTAATTGCTTTCAAGATGCTGATTAAAGATATAGAAATTTATTTTGATCTGGACCTTAATGGCTTAAATCTGGCTAAAGGAATCGGGAAAAGGGTATTGAAATATGGGAAAAGAAACTCTATCTGTTCGATCAACATGAAAGACGCATAATATTTAGATTATCATGAAATTATTTCATATTTATAACTTATTAATCATAATTCATTCATTTATAATTTTATAAATCACCTTTCACAGTGCACATTTCATTCACCTTTTACAGAAATGCGATTTTTGCACGGCTATCCACATTTCTTTTAGAATTTATAATAAGAACTTTAAAGAGAAAAAAAAATTTAAATAAAATATACTCGGAGAAATTTCTTACTCTGTAACAGATAGCTCAAAAATAATTTGAACTTGTTTTCCAACTGCTGCCATTTTATATTATGATATCCTGGAATAGTATGATACAACTGCACAGACTTATGATGATATATGATATCACTTACCTAAAATCTAAGTTTACATGTAGTACAAGTTTTGCCCAGTTAATTCAAAGGATTACTGTCTAAATAAAAAATTACAATTCAAAAGAATTATTAATAAACCCGCAATTAAAGTACTTGTACAAAGACGTGAACATAGAAATACTCTCTACTACAGACTGGGTGAGAGTCAAAACAGTATCAGTTAGAATGACAGCTAATATCTAGCAAAAGAAAAAGAAAGCTTAATTAAACTGGAGGTAAGTTTAAGTTTTTAATATACCAACTTACTCTTTGTAAAAACTAACCTCTGTACCTTCTATATTATAAAATTATTTATAATACAGAGAGGTGCTTAATATCCAGTACCAATTTTTGGTTTTGTTTCCATTTAAAAAAAGTAAAGTTAATAATTTTGTTAAAAGGGATTTTTTTTAAAGTTATACCTTGCTTATTTATCACAAAAGTAAAATAAAGAGGGATTTGAGAATATAAAGAAATGCTCTATAAAATTGTATAACAAAACTTTGTGAATTTCGAATCCAAATTGGCTTCCATACGTAGTTAGATATCTTAAAGAATGAGGTTAACAGCTATTTATTTTAAAAATCTTTCCAAAAGCAAAATAAATTCCATGGAAGAAAATCTCCAATAAAAGAACTGATTCTCTTATAAAACAAATGAAACCTTTCAGGGCAATATGAACACTTTTTAATACACAATCAAGTTGATTATCATGGAGTTTAATGTGTCTTTTACAAATAGAATGCATTTTCTATTTAGGTTCATTTCTGCGCCGGTGACGTCGTTATCCTATCCTATTGACAAGCCAAGGTTATATCATATTTGAGCAGCCATATCCATTTCCCTAGAATTTAAATATGTGACGAAACTTAGAAGTTTAAATATGATTTCATTATATTTAGAAGTTCAAAGTTTATAAAGAACTTTTTTCGTAAATCATAAAATTAAATAGTTTTTTTTTTATCTATTTCCATCATAAATTGTATTTTTGTTCTATTTAAAACTACTTTGCTGTTTAACCAAATGAGTTTGATTCAGTTTGATGAGTTTTATACGCTACTTGATCTGTTTCTAGTGATAATTACTCAGTGAAAATCAAATAAAAAGAGCTTTTGTATAATAGATATGCAACATCTCTATCGAAAACTTTAAAAATTTATAATGTATATATGAAGTGTTAATTATTTTTGCTATCTTCATGCTTTTAATTTTATGAACCCTTAAGCATTATACAATACAATGATAGTAATAAGAAAAACAACTTAACATTATTATATGCCAAGAAGCCACATTATATGTACATAACCTTATGCAGGGAGTTTACTTCCAATTTAAGGAAGAAAGTTTACGGAAAGTTCTTTGGATGTTGAATAGACGTTGGAACCCCCGTGATTGGTCATCAAGTGGCAACTTTTTGACGAATTTGCTGATTTTGACAACAAAATTGATATTTCTTGAATCTCCAGGAATTTTGGCAATAGAACCACTAAGAAGCTGATAATGCTGCTAAAACTGTCTGTACCCTGCTTCGGAAGTTATAAAAAAACCCTGCAAAACTAGCCAGAGTCAGTCTTATAGTCAATCAGCGACGAATGAATTGGATCAGTCCAGCGAAGCCTAAGCATTGAATGGAGCTCAAGTGATTACTGGATTGAACTGTGTGCCGAATTTTGCAAACAAGTAATGAAGCAACATCGAATCGTGTGCTGAGTAGCCACTTGTATAGTGATGAGTCGGCAATCGAGAGAGCTAAAGCTAGGAGGCAGTGATGAATAGCAGGTGTTTGAATGGACCATCGTGAATAGTTGTGTGAAGTCTTTTCCTCTTTTTGTAGTCGCTTTGTGAGCGGTTGTGTGTTTTTCTACCTACTAGCACAAATGTACTGCTGTTTGTTGCTAGCACTGTGCTTGTGTGTCTGTCGGCTGTGCTCGTATCTCCGTTTTCCTACAGGCAATTATTTGTTATTGAGCTCTGTTGACTGTTTCACCACATACTCACTATAGCGAACTCATAGATTTTTCTAAATTTTGCATTTGATTTTCAGTAATAATACTATTTATCTTAAAAGTTTACAATTTTTTTCATTAAAATATCAACTTTAGTTCAGTCCCATAATTTAATCCAATAAAGAGGGTCAACAATATATTTAGTAACACTGGTTTCTTTCCAGATTCCGCTTACCATTGAAAACAAAGAAATAATGGGTGAAATAATGGAATACATGTTTTAAATTTCGCATTATGGAAACGCGTTTCATTTTTGTGGCTTCAAGGGAAAGAATGTTTTAAACCATTTTGTTACATATAATGCAAACCATTATCTAAATTCAAAGTCAAAAGGAAATTTGAAATGGAATATTACGGGATATTCATCTTAATGATATGCTTCTATAAAAGTCTTGAAAAATTTATTTTATTTCTAAATTTAAAAAAATGAATTCTTCTAAAGTAAATATGATTTTATTTCATATTGTCACGTAGGTTCTTTAGTGTAGAACTCAATGACACACAAAAGAAGTAGAGCTAAACCAATTTATTAACTCAACTCTGAACTGAGAACAGAGTGAATGACAGATCTTCTGCTTTTATACTAACAGGGAAAGTTCCAGAATACTTTTCTTGAGACAGTAAGAAAAGTCCAGAGCACTTGTCTGGTAAACTAAAGAAATGTCTAGAATATTCTGGAACATTAAATAAAGGAAAACATAAACTCATGGAATTAAATATTTACACAGACTGTGAACCGCATTGTCTCTAGCGGGATTCGAACTTACGATCTCTTGATTAAGAGACCAGTGCTATGACCATTCGGCCATGGAAAGTCAACTGCCTTTTTTTCAATGCGGCAATATCATATTTTAAATTATAATCCGCATATAGTTCCTTTTATTGAAATAACGTAATAGGAATGATATAGGGCATTCAATGCGGAAAATATTGGATTCAGATATTAAACTAATATCAAACTAATATCAGGAAATAAAAAAAAATCAAAGAAATAAAAAAGTAAGAAATCGTCTGTGTATTCGTCGTCTTTGTGTACATAAACATACTATTCTAAAGTTGCGGATTTGTAAAACTGCAAGTTTCCTTCTCTTAAATTCAGGATTCCCGAAAAATTTGAAATTGTGTATCTGCTAACTTTTTCTTCCCATTAAAAACGAATACATGTTAATTGATGAAATAAAGAGAAATGATCCATATCTGGTCTCCGTCTCTCATTAAACAACCCAATTCCGATGACCCTCGTTATCATATCTTTTGGAAGGGGGGCAAAATTATGGAAACATTTAAGAGAAGTGAATTTTATAAATCTCAAGGCTCAAAACTGTAACAATATTTGTAGTAAAATTATATATTATTTTAAGGATAATTGAACCGAAGAATTTAATTATATTAAATGATCTTCGATTATTAATTTTTAAATTGTAGCTAAATAACAAGAAGGAAGAAGCATAATTTGGGTTTCTGTATTTGAAGGTAGTCAATGGACTAGTATGTACTCTACCCAGTACATAAACTTGTAAGAAGCCAATACAGTAGAATTTTATTACGAGTAGAATTTAATTGACACCTATCGCTTTTTTCATATTTTTTTCTAATTCCATTTATTTGGTCATAGTTTTTTTCTATTCTTTATTAAAACGTAGAAATGAAAGAAACAAAAAAAAATTGATTTATCGCCTAAAAAACATCGTAAAATTTTATTACTACTTTAATTATAATGAAATTTTTAAAAAAATGGTGGAAATCTAATTCAGTGCATTATTTCTAAATTTCTAAAGAAGTATTAGAAATTAATGGCTAAAATACTATATTGGTAGATGTAGAAAAAAATGCAAAACAACATTTGATAATAGAAAGTTTGGAACACTTTTGTTTGGAACATGGATTTGATAGCAGAAAATCACCTGGGAATACATAAATTGAAGTTTTGCAATACAATGTGAAGTTGAGTGCGAGGACCATTGAATCCAATTTTAGGAATCCTATCAAAATATATGAATTCTACGAAGGAAGGACATTTTTTTTTTCAAAATACGAAATACAATTTAAGGAGATTATGTTTTGCAGAAGACAGTCTTAATTGAATTGCAGGAAGATAGGAGAGTTGATTTGGAGTAAAAAAGAAAAAAATGCACTATTAGGTAATGATGGCATAAAATGTAAGAAGAGGATTTTCACTCTGCATGCATCACATCTATTGTTACATACCAAGTTAATGTTATTATCTAAGGTTTTATAAAGGAAAAAAATGAGGACAGAATAAGTGGTGAAACGGACATCAATGTAATATCCTTTGAAGCTACTATCATTTAAAGACAATTCTGTTTCTCTGATATGGAAATAGTCCAGACCTTAACAAAACTGAATATTTATGAAGGCACCAAAACCCTTTCTACACAGAAGCCACCAAGCAATGAAATCTAATGAATTAAACCGATTATTCAATTCGTAGTATCACACTGCAACGGTCTAGGAGCTAAACGCGTTTATGAACTCCATGGACTGTGTAAGACTGTGATGCTGAAGGTTACCAAACTAATTATTCGCTGCCATAAGTAAGCATTTTATTTTTCTTATGTTTAAAAGTGCCATTTTTCTTATGCTTCTTTTTTTCCTTCCATATCAGGGATGGCAAACCAATGGCCATTGGCACGCGACACAATATTTTGGGCACGCCACTGATCAAATTTGTTTGCCTTTTAGTTCAAAATAAAAAAAGTTCACTATGAAGGAATTCGAACAAACGCGAGTGATCGGTCACTGTGCGCGGGTTGCATATTTCCATTCCATGCAAGTGCAATAAAAGACAGAAATAAACAATCGACGTCTATGGTTAAATATGTTAGCAAAAATTGTTATATGAGGGCGGGAAGTTACTTGGCTGCAAATGTCAATGATAGGCATAGCAAGCCTTTTCAAGAGGTCGAGTTTTTGAAGGAAGCCTGGTTAGCATGCGCGTCCTCACTTTTTGAGGATTTTGATAATAGAGGTAAGATATCGCATAGAGGTAAGAGGTAATAGAGGTAAGACCCGCATCAAAGATATTCCTCTATCAAGAAACATAATAAAAGAAAGAACCTTAAAATTGGCCGGAGATGACATTAACTCCCCTCCTTTTATATCGCTGTGTCTTGACGAAAGTACTGACGTCACTAAATCTGGACGTTTAGCTATTTTTGCTCGATATTTTGTAGGAAACGTCATTAAGGGCGAATTAATTGCAATAACAATCGTTGCTAACAACTACAAAGGGCACAGATATTTGTAAGGATGTTAAAAAATCGCTTACTGAGAAAGAAATTGATTTGAAAAGAATTGTTTCGCTAACAACTAAAGGTGCTCCAAATATGGCGCGCGCAAAAAAAAAAAAAAAAAGGTTTCATTAGTTTATTTCAATCAAACGTAGGACGTTCTCGAATTACAACAAGCCCTGTGTGCTAAGAGTGGTTTAACACAGCGTTTCTCAACCTTTCAGTATTCTCGGCACAGTCTTCAATTATAATTTTCATCTCGCCCCCCCCTCCCGCTTACAATAAAATGTATAAAACATTAATGTATATTAAGTATTTTGTATTCTGTTTTTAAATTAATTTTTAACTAACTGGAAGAAAAAAAAGAGCAAAACCAAGCCAACATTGACGAGAAACCACATCTGGCATTTTGCCAAGCGAGCGGTGAACAGATGAAGCGAATAAAAGCGGGAAAATTTAAATATTATATTTGAAATGAAAGTCAAACATGGAGATAATGTTAAAAGAATATGAAAGTAGAAAAGCTCATTAATGAAAGTTACTTAGACGGGGTGAGCTATATTTAGAAACTGGGAATACATTTTTTTGAATAATAAAAGAAAAAAAAATAACTAAATGACTAAACAAAAGAGAAAAAAATAAGTAATGTTTGTGGAAGAGAATCCACACGACCGATGCCGTCTCGAGCATGTGCAGATGTTTTCTCATAGGAAGAAAGAAAATGTTCGATAGCGCAAGTTTCAATTCCAGCCAGTCTCATTCGAGTCAATCCTTCTATCGCTATCGAATACATCATGAATGTGTATGTTATATATGTTTTCGTGTTAATTGCAATTCACCATATTAAGCAGGCAGCAGATTTATGCAGACTCATGAATAAATTTTTAAGCGGAAGTAAGCGAGCATTAGACGACAGTCAAGCATCAACAAGTACACAGACGAGCGTGGTTCCGAAAATAAAATCAAGAAAATATTCTCAAGAATACTTAAATTTTGGGTTTACCAGTACTGAAGAAACTGAAGAAGAAAGGCCTCTGTGTATTTGCTCAAAACTGTTGGCCGCAGACAGCATGAAACCTAATAAACTTAAACGACATTTCGAAACGCCTCATAGTGAGTAAGTCAACAAACCCAGAGAATTTTTCGAATTAAAATTAAAATCATATAAAAAACAAAAAAACATTTTTTAAAGAAACTTTGTCTGTGAATAAAATAGCTTTAATTGCACATTACAAAGTTTCATATAAAATAGCCAGATGTAAAAAACTCACACCATTGGTAAAGAGCTTATTTTGCTAGCAGCAATTGAGATTGTAGAAACTATGTTTGGAGATAATTTTTCAAAACAATTGCAGTTCATACCTGTTTCAAATGATACTGTTGCCCGTCGAATTGCTGATATAGCTGAAGATGTACAGTATCAGCTTTTCTCGAAGTTGCGTGACAAATTGTTTTCAATGCAGCGTGATGAAGCAACAGATAGTAATAAAGATGCTCATTTAATTGCCTATGTTCGATTTTGTGATAATATGTCAGTAGCAGAAGAACTACTTTTCTGCAAACCAATAGAACTCAAAACAATGACCCACGCATTATTTGTTATTTTAAATGATTTTATGAACGAGGCAAACATAGAATGAAAAAATTACGTAAATGGTACTCGTCCGGAAGATTGCAACGTATGCAAGCACTTGTAAAACAAAAATCGCCTCAGTGCGTTTGGAGACATTGCATGATCCACAGAGAAGCTTTGGCTTCAAAAGAAATGATTCCTGGTATGTCGTTTATTATGAGTGTGGATAGAACGGATAGATAGGATGTGGTTCCCAGCCGAGTAACATGATCAGAATACAAAAGCAATTGCCCGTGTAGCATAGCTCTTAACTGGCTTATAAGCTTTCACCACAGACCCTCCCTCCAGTGAGTCAGAGATGAGACGAATGATATGGCTGTTGAATGGTGATGTATTTATTAGCTGTTGAGTCTAATGTGCCTATACCCATTTGAGTAGCGCCAAGCGTTATAGCGAGCGAGGGTGTATGGGTGAGTGGTTGTTGTTGGTGTTACGCCAAGTGAGTCGGACGACTTTGTGTTGCTGCGTCATGTAAGTCTGACGACTTTTAGGTTGCTGTGGGTAGATGGCGCCACAACAGCTGTACGAAGGTTGAAGTTTCATTGTCCGAGGTCACCTTCCCTTGAGGGGGGGGGCACCTCGAAATGAGGATGAGATGCTTCCGGCATGTTGGTTGGATCTCGCCACCCTGGAGGGTACACTAATAGTTGGGGGATCTGGCTCCTCCCATCGATGACGGGACGTACTTCCTTCGGGGAGGGTTGTACCGTGGCCGGTGACGGCCCTTAGAACTCAACCACAGTTCCTGCCAATTGCTGTTGCGGCGGTCCGGTCATTCAGTTTTATGGTTTAAATCCGTGTGCCTTAGGGCGGGTCGGAGAGTTTGATGGTTGTCCGAGGTCACCAATGTGGCGGATACCATGTGGTTCAGGCCTGCTTGATCATGTTTTTCGCAGACCATGTAACATAATCACAATACAAAAGCAATTGCCCGTGTAGCGTAGCTGTTAACTGGTGTAAAAGCTTTCACCACATTAATCTGAATATTGTGTTAACTACAGTTGTAACCGTAATAAATTATATAAAAATGAGACCCCTGAAATCGAGAATCTTTTCCGCACTTTGTAGACATGGATTCAGTACATTCAGCGTTACTACTTTATTGCGAGGCAAGATGGTTATCACGTGAGAAATTTTTGAAACGTGTTTATAAATTAAGAGAAGAAATAGCCATTTTCCTAGAAGAAGAAAACAGACCGGAGGCCGTGAATTTTCGCGACGGCTTATTTGTGATGAAATTGAGCTACTTGGTCGACATATTCACGAAATTAAATGACTTGAATCTTCAACTCCAAGGAGCAAATACACATATGTTGGATACGAGTGATAAAGTTAATGTTTTTTGTAGAAAATTGGAATTGTGGAGCATAACTTTAAAGCAAAGAAATCTAACAATGTTTGCAAATGTGGATGATTGTCCTAAAAGTTACAAGGCTGATAAAGAACATGTAAAAGTCGTTTTGGTAACCACTGAAAATCATTTAGCCATGCTGGCAAAGAATTTTAAAAAGTATTTTCTTGCTGACGACAAACTGATAGCGAGTGAGGTAGGAGTGATCCATTTCATAAGACTTCCGAAGGACTCTCAATTGATGAGCAAGAAATATTCATAGACTTCACGACAAGTGGCGAAACTAAAAGCCAATTTAGCAATAAATCACTACTTGATTTTTGGGCAGGAATAGAGGATGATATTTCTGCGCTAAAAACAAAGGCATTTCGCATTCTATTACCATTTTCAATATCCTACCTTTGTGAAACTGGATTTTCTGATGTAGCTTCTTTGAAGACAAAATATAGATCTCGGCAGAACTGAGAGTGGCTATTTCTAACATTAAGCCTTCCTTCGAAAAACTTTGCTCTGCAAGATAGGCCCCAGGAAGTCACTTATAATTATTAATTTTGTTTTAATTTAGTACTTTTTGATTAAGTAAGTTTTGATTTAGTAAGTTGTTATACTTTAATAAGTTATTAAATATGTCAAAATGAATTTTGTTTTCTATGTGTATGTGTACTTTCCTTTCAGTCAGTTAATCCATTTTTTTAAATAATATTTTCTCTTGGATATCCTCGCGCCCCCCTAGGGGGGCGCGCCCCACAGGTTGAGAATCGCTGGTTTAACATCTTTTGTTAATGTAATGGCGTTAGTCACAAAAATAGTCAACCTTATATCGCCTTATAGTCAACAAATATATAGTCATCGCCTTATAGTCACAAAAATAGTCAACCTTATATCGCCTTATAGTCAACAAATATATAGTCATCGCCTTATAGTCACAAAAATAGTCAACCTTATCGATGGGAAATTTCGATGCTTTGTTGGACTGTTTGAAAGAAATCAGACTGCTTCTGCAAATTGAGCGGGAAATTTAACAATATCTACAGTTGTTGGACATTATGTGGCTTTCAAAATGGATGTTTTTTACAGACATATGCCAACATTTCAATGAATTGAACGTAAAACTTCAAGGCACGAATAAAAAAAATTTGTCACCATGATGGATCTCATTCGTACTTTTGTCACTAAACTTCGTGTTTTCAGAAACGATATTATTACAAGAAACTACAAACTTGAAAAAAAAATTATCAAAAATATCACTTTCCAAACTTGAAAAAATATCAATATTATATATCAAATTTAGATGTATATGAGAAACCAGATGAAAAAAAAAACATTATTAAAGAATATATTTCCGTAATTGATTCTTCAATCAAGAAATTTTCAGCGAGATTTCCTCAGTTCAAAGAATTATCGGAAGTTTATTATGTACCCCGATGTATTTTCATTTGATAAACTGGTCCGAATTGGATTGGTTGAAAATTGAAGAATTTAAATGCAACTGATATATTTCCAGTCTAGTTCAATATGGATTTAAAAATTTATTAAAAGAGAAGAAAAGTTGGAATAGATTGAAACAGAAATATTATCAAGCAATATAAGTAAAAATGACAGTAACGAAATTTTAGAAACATGGAATTAGATTCCAGACACATTTAACTGTCTGAAGAAGTTGATTTATGCTATTTGAACCATATTTTCATCCACTTATGCCTATTTACAGAAATGAATAACATAAAAGACTCACTTAGAAACCGCAGATGACTCCCAATTCAGCATGCATTCTGCTAAAAGTAACACCTAACAATCCTAATATAAGACATTTGTCATCTACTCTGCTACCACAGAAGTCACACTAATATTACTTTAATTTGAATTACATATAACTAAAACATTTACAGCTATACAGTGCAAAATGTATTTTTTCGTAGTAAAGAAAGAATTTTGAGTTAGTATTTAATTTTATTATTTTCCCAATAATCACAAGTCAAAATTATTTGACGGCACGTGTATACCTCAATGAACATTTCTTTAGAAAAAAGGGCACATTGATCCTTAAAGGTTCACCACCCATGTTCTATATAATTTCTGTTCTAATGCAATTATCCATTAAAAATTATTCTATAATGTTCTTGAATATGTTATCTTTGATATATAAATCTAAGTTATTTAATAAATTTACTTTTATGAGTCATTAAATCTCAATAATGTACACTTTCTCAAAAGATTTCCTCCATTTTGGCCACTATTCTAATCTGCACTGGTATTCCAAATTTACTTTATCCATTTTTGAAAGTCCTAATCCTGAATCAAGGAATTACCAGAAATGAGTATTAACACCTAGCGTCTTCATTCCCTAACATTCGTTTGTATACTCGTCATTACATTCTTGCTTTTACTCAACACTTGCTATTGTGTTGAGTGTAGTCTCCTTCATTCCAAAGCAGCTTTTATTATACGCTTCTCTAACACATTCTCTGTGGTGAGAGTGATGGAACTAGGGATTGCAATACCGGAACAAAATTTCAATACCGGTATTCGGTATTTTTTAGATCTTAATACCGGGATACCGGTTTTAATACAGGTATTATAAATTTTAGAAAAAGAAAGAAAACACGGGTGTTTTTTGTTTTATTTGCCAGTTTTATTAGAAAGGGTAAATATCACAAAAAATAATTTGTAGTTTATAAATTATAACAGTATATAAAGAATCCAAAAAAAGTAAAGAAACAACTTATTTATTTAAATCACAAAAAATTGTAAATATCACTATTCAGTCTGTGGCACTATTACAAATTTTTGAAATGTGATCTTAAAAAAAAAAACATAAAGCATCAATTGCACTGACATTAAGCCTGGAATTTAATTTTGTGCAAAAATTACTAACTGTCAAAAACGCTCTTTCGGCATTTATGATAGTTAGTGGAACTGTTGGCAATGGACGATATACTTTTTAAAAGTATTTACCTCTAAATCCCTTATCTTCAAATAAATCGATTTCTCGTCGGATGGTTTTGGATATAGCTGATTTCTGTATTGTATTTTGGTTCGTTGAAATGTTCTTATTTATCGCTAATTCTAATTTTTGTTCAAGAGACAATTCCTTTTCACTATCGACATTAGTGTCATCATAATCTTAGATAACTGAACCGAATTCTTTTTAATGTGGATAGGTTTGAGGGTAAAAAATTTTAAGAAAATTTACTATAAACTTAATCAGATTTGAATTGGTTATTTTATTTTCTTCTTTTTCGTTTCCATTTTTTTAATCATTATAATTATGTAAATACCATAACAAATTTTCTATTTCGATATGCCTTTCTTCTGTGCGATTTTTCAATGTAATATATAATCTTCAGATAGTGATGTGTGCTGTTCTAGCGTGATGTGTGCTGTTAGGAGTAGACGGTTCCAACGTGTTTTAAAATCTGTTATTAACATATATTCTGTTTTATTTTCAGTTAGTATGTATTTTAGTAATATGTCATCTTTTATAGGGGAACGTTTAAATATCTTAACAATTTTTCGAACTTTATAAATTATAGGAAGCAATTCTTGATGGGTAAATATTTCATCATCATTAGCAATATCTTCTTCAACAATTACATTGTCATTATCTTCATTATCAATATCACTCTCACTCTTACTCTCTTCAAAGTTGGAACCCAAAGTTTCTATATCCGCAGTATTTGGATTCTTCTGTGCTTTATTTTTTTGGTATAACACATCTATTACTCCTAATTGAATACCATGTGCATAGCACAACTGCTGATTTGCACCAATCAACTTTCCAACTTTTTTCATAACTGTTGGTCCATCAGTCATTATGGATACAATTGCTTCTTTCAGGGATAATACATGTTTCGCTAAATTTAGATTTAAGCCATTAATTAGTTATTTAATTTCACCCTTTAGGGAGACATAAAAACAAAAACGTATACTATTTTGCTATGATGGCGATCCCTGAACATATAGTGGAGACAATTTTAAAAATGTCTAATAAATACCGAAATACCGGTATTAAAACTTGTGAATACCGGTATTACAAAATTGTACAAATGGCTCAAAATACCGGTATTCGGTATACCGGTATTCGGTATCCCGGTATACCGGTACCTAGATGGAAAGCTCTTTGTTATTTTTCACAGAAGTGGAGACCTCGTCACCCTCTTTTTTCATATTATCAAATACCGAATGAGGGATGAAAGTCTATCATTTCTTGGTAGTTACGAGGAAAAAGTCTATCAAAATGAAAAGTGATGAGATAATTATCAGGTTGTTGTGAAGTATAACGGATGGGAGAAGTTTTATTGTAATTAGGCTTACTTATCTCTGAATGTAGGAACTTCAGCGCTATGAATTTGTCTACAATTGATTGCTTGAATTTTTTACAATTTATTATATAATAAATTGTAATAAAATATTAATCACATGATCACATATATAAGATTTTTAAAAATTTCTAATATGATCATCACTTATTTTATTTTAACTTTATTTATCTAGATGAAATTTATATTTGAAACTGAATTCTATTATAATATAAAGAGTAATTCAGAATGACCAAAACCTCGAACATAAAATGACAATAACAATTTAAGCATCAAACACTCATGGAATAATTAAAATCAAAACAAATACATAATTATTATATAGACACAACTCCAGAATCTGGGCTCTTTTTTGATGAAGCATCTTTGTACCTAAAACTGAATTTCCGTTCGTTCGAGCGTTATAAAATTCCACATGATTTGACGTAATCAAACAAAATATGATACACGTTTTTAGTATCTAGAAACATTAACTTTCGATTAAAATATTGTTATATGCATTAAAAGGGGTTTAAATTAGCATTAAAAGGATTTAGGTTTTTCTGTTTTAATTTCAGAACATATAATTGCAGAAAACTTATTTTCACATTACATTAAAAATTATTTTTAATTAGATTTTCATTAACATAAATTTCATATCTGAACAATTATTTCTTAATTTTAATTAATATTTTAAATTTAATACAAACACCATAAATCACAATGTTTTTTGCCATTTTAAAGTTTAATTATATCTGACACTAGCTCGCGTTTTTGCACTGTTAGAGAAACCAAATATATTTCAACGCAAAATAAAGAAATAGAACCAAAATATTTATAAAATGAAATTTTTTTGAAACAAGTTGACATTCAATTGAGTTTAGCACGTTGCATCCCGCTCCATTTACTTCAACTTATCTGCATTTTTTAACTACTGGAATTCTGCTTTAAGTAGCAATTAAGATATGTATGTGCATTATTACATCAAATATTTAATCAAAGGAGTGCTTTTAAATTCAAAGAAACTCTTTGGTTTTCTATTGAAAATATATTCTCATAAATTAAAATTTAATTTCTTTTGGTATCAGCTTAAAACATTTCGCTTTGTCTCATGACCAAATACATGCTGCCAAATTTTAAATTGGGAACTCTGAACAAGCGTTACATATATATATAACAAACATTAAGAGTGTTTTTTTTATCCGAAATCTTTAGTATTAAATAAGAGTCGAGGGTTCTCAAGTGTTTTAATAGTAATCAAAAATTTTGCAACTTAAATTTTATGTAATGTCGCAAAAGAAAGATTTGCGTATAATTAGCGTGGCTCAGAGGTAAAGTACGCGCTTGCAAAGCACAAAGGCAGTGGTTTGAATTTCATCAAGTCGCATTATATTAAAGGTTGAACTTTAATGTAAATTTCTTGTTAATCATTTGGTAATGTTCTATAACCTTCTTTATTATTCTGGAAAGGTATAAATTATGCGTTCCACAAGCAGTGGAGTCAGTTTTTCGCCTTCATGTTACGAGTTGCTTAGATTTCATAAACTTGATATAGTGTTGATTTGTGACCTGTTATTCTTTGGATGATCTTCGTGCCAATTTATATATATATATATATATATATATATATATATATATATATATATATATATATTGTCACGTATGTATGTATATATAGTTGCGGGTCCCAACTACGGCTACTGAAACTATAAATATTATGATTCTCAGTAATAATTTCTGCGCAAACATTTAGCCTTGGATTTATTTCTAAACAATTAAAAATGTTTCTTATTTTGTTAAATATGTAACTACAGAAAAATGATATAATCGACATTTTTAGATATTTCTGTTATCAACAAATTCAGGAATAGGAATTTCAGTATCAATGGGTTTCCATAGAGTTTGTTATAAATTACATAACTAAGGCGGTTCAGAATGATTTTCGTAATTTGTCTTAAATGCCGAGATTAAAATTGGTTGCCCTGAGCATGCTTGAAATGTTTGATACGGGTAATAAATTAGCTTTCTTTAACTTAATAAATTAACTTAAGGTGATTATGCCCTATACCTGCTTGAATGTTTTTACGTCTCAGTCATTGAAATATTTCCTCATAACTCCAAACGATACCCAAATTTATGTGCCATCACTCATGATTTAGATACTGGCAAAAGACCAATACGAAACATTTTTAGCCAATCTATTCAAATACCCATTATAGGTAAAGTGCGCTTTTCAAATCGGTTAAATGTCCGCCGACATTTCAACCTTCACTTTTGGAAATATATCATAACGGAGCATATTCATTCACTCTTGGGATTGAATGACGGGCTATCAGAACTTTAAAACATAAAAGGCTGCGCCTATCAATATATACCTCGAACATGAAACATTACTTTCCCGCCCGCTCAATAGAGGACTGTGACGTCATTTGAGTTCGAGGCTATCGAATTTCAATGCAATTTATTATGAAGGCTCATTGTTTTCCCGTTACCTTGATTGAGGGTTGCGCGGATGAAGGGCAAGGGGCGGAGCTGTCCATATATTTTATAACTTGCTCAACAAAGTTTGCCGATCTGATTGAGCAGTAATTATTCAGATTAGAAAGGAATTCGAGGTAAGGTTGGGAAGGAAGGTACTTGATTACAGATGGCGCTCCCGCTATTTTCTTCTTGTTCTTTGAAGGCGAAATTGAGTTCTTTCATGGCTCTCAGTAAATGAATTTTTCCCTCTGTCTTCATTGCTTTAAAAGGAATTTTAATAAGAAATTAAATATGTAGTAGAACTTATTACCTCGATATGATAAGATTGCAAAAAAATCTACTTACACAAAATTATTATTAAAAAAAACTGTCTAAAAATAAGAGTGAGAATATTACTAATTTTTGAAAGAAAATTAGAAATTAAGATATATGATTAGTATTACCAATTTTAATAAAAAACCAAGCTAAAGAAATGCAATAAGAATTATTCTATTATAAGAAGTATTATATTACATTAAATAAAATATTAGTGACTGTTAAAGTATTTATAATTACTTTTAAAAAATAGTGATTTTTAAAATAAGTACTTAAACGAATCTGAAAGCAATTTTAACAAATAAACATTGCATCGCATTTTCAACAGTGCTATAGTAGAATGACAATTCAAAATGAACATTACATTTATATATACCGCATTGAGTTTTTCTTAAAAGAGAGAAATAGCTTATTCTTTTCCCCCTCCTTTTGATTGAATACATTGAAGAGTAATGACATCATGAAGTGTATAAAGGGAATCAAAAAATTATTTTATGATTTCCTAAGACAAAAACCTTAACTGATATAGTTTTAGTCAGTTTCTACAATTTTTAGATCTGTCTCAGATTAACCGAAATAAATTCGCGTTATAGAAGAAATTTTTATATTCTAATACATGGAACTTCGAGAAATCAATTAAAATTTCGAATAATAGATTTAAATAATTGCACGATTTAAAAAATTAATTTAAATTTCCACTTCTTAACTTTTCCCTATTTTAAGGATTTTGATGTTGAAAGATCAATTTGATTGGTAGAAAACAAGATAGAAAATAAATAATATAAATCTTAAATGTCGTTTCCTTTTATCCTTGCAACAATAAATAAACCGGTTGAAATTTATAAAGAACAACATTTTTAGTATTTTATTTCTAGGTGATAATCAAAGTCTTAAAGTATAATATTAGAGGGCAACGCTTTAAGCTTAAAATAGAAATTTTTAATGTAGGTTCGAACAGAAAATTGTTTCAGAACGAGAGAAAAAGAATAGAAATGTGGAACATTCATTTCTTTCCAATACCTCTTGGAAACATAAGTCATTGCAGCATTTTCTACAAAACTAAATCAGGCATCGCAATTCACCAACACAGAAAATATATAATTTTTTAACTGCTGTTTTAATTTAGTGCATAGCATTTAAAATTCTTCAGATACTGTCTCATGTTGAAAGAAAACATGCGTTTTAATTCAGCAAAGTATCTAAACTCAGCTAGTGAAAAATTGTTGGTTGATCTGTCTTGGTTCCCAACAAGACCGATTATTGCATTTTAGAATCATAAATTCGGGAAATAATCTTTTTTTTCTTAATAAAAATGCTTAAAATATTCAAAACATTAAAATATAGTATGAAATAAAGTAAACTTTTATTTAAAAAAATGTGTATTCCTTATATAAAAAGCTTTAAATATGTAATATGAAAAATACTTAAATTTAGCCAAAATGTATTATGTCTTCTCAAAAACATTCAATTAATGTTAATAATATGCCAAAATTTATCTGTTGCTTACATAATCAAAATGATTCCGTAGCATAAACATGCATTTTATATTCCAGTGTACAGAAGAAAAGAAAATTTGTTTTTCATTGAAGCTATTTTTTGAGAGCTCCTAATATTCCATAGATTTTTAAAATCATTATTCATTTAATTTTCAGTATTTTCGAAATCGAGTTTTAGTGTAAATAATATTAGTAGTATAATAATCTCTGTTTTTTTTTTAATTCCACGTACTTTTCTTAAATTATTTAATATTTGATAATTAGTTGGTGAATATTTTAGATTCTATAATTAAACCTCAACTAATTAAGGTATCTGTCTACGTGCGAAGACAAATTTTTGAAAAAACTGTTTAATTTTCATTTTTAGTTTATTTTTTAGGTTATTGCAATTCAAAACAATGAATAATACCATTTAAAAAGTTTTATGTAATTTGCAACTCAGTCAAATGGGGAAATTTGGATAAAAAACTGTGAAAATTGGTGTAAAACGCAAAACATCCTAACAAGAATTCTAATCAAAATTTTCAAATTCTTTTTCTACAAAATATAGTTAGAGCTTTAGTGAAGGCAATGAACTAGGATCTAAGAAATATTTGCATTTATAAGAAAGTTATAGCTGTTCGAGTATTTCCTAACTGAAAATTTATCAAAATTCTTATGCATAAACAACATTAATGAGCTCTAAATAAAAAACTATTCATCTCAAAACTATAATCCTAGTTCATTGCCTTTAGGATAGTATAAATAACATACATACAAAATTTCATTAAAAAATATTCATAATATTTTGAGATATCATGTTTTGCGTATCAAAATTTTTACAAAATTAAAGTTCCTCAAAAAATGCATTTAAAGTTTTTAATTGTGTTTTATGAAAAATATCTCTCTTTATTTTTATTAATATTCACCACATTTATATGATACACCTTCTTTGTTAACAATTTTATCTGTTTTCTTCTTTCTAACAGCTCTTAATTTTTTCCTGGCAACTTTTGTTGTACCCAATGACTGCCTTTTTGACGTGATGATTCTTTCTTTATCGAGAGAAAGGAAGTGTCTCAGGGTATAATCCCCAGGAGTTATTCCCAGTTCAAAAAAAATTGCCAAGAGACCATAAAATCCATCATTGAAAATTATTGCAGTTATTGATGCTCCCAAACCTAAAGTCTGTAGCTCCACAAATGTGTTTTTGGGAATTATTGTCCACAAAAGATTATTGAAGCTTTCATTGGCATTTTGAGTCTTACCGTGTAAGCATTTTTTCAATAAGTTTTGATCGCATAGCTGCATATATGTTGGCTTAATGATTTTAATAATGTTCTTTGGAAGACCTGCATTTGTTTCTTTGAATTTTTTCCCACATGAAATTGCACGTTGATATTTACACCAACTGTCCTTTCCTGTTGGGCACTGTCCATGCATGGGATGTTTATTATTAGAACATGTGTGAGCAAATGCAGCAATGTTTGCACTCTGCATTTGCAATAAATTCCCTGCATTAGCTCTAATTGCTATCCCATAGTAATTTTGCAACTTATTTATGAAGGAGTTAATTTCCCTTTGCCACCAAGAGAT
Source organism: Argiope bruennichi (assembly GCF_947563725.1). Lineage (NCBI taxonomy): Eukaryota > Metazoa > Arthropoda > Arachnida > Araneae > Araneidae > Argiope > Argiope bruennichi. The sequence goes on from NC_079151.1 coordinate 149,845,590, forward strand.
TTATTCGATGACTTTAATTTTCTCAAACGAGTGCCTACTCGCTTCTGAATATGGCCAATGCATTCCAGTTTTGAAACGGAATCTTTCCCATAAATGTCTTTAACTGTATCATAGCCCTTAGAGTCACCATCTCCATAGTATTGTGAATAAATGAGTTTACGACAACTCTTGGAACGCTCAAATATTCTGTAAGCACCAAGCACTTCCATACTTCCAGATGAACCCTTATGATTTGCACACTGATGTTTTGATGCACATGATAAATTCAGCTTTTTCGTGTGACACCATTGGCAAAACTGAGACATCACTTCAATATCCAGCACCTTACCACATGTCACAGAGATTGCACTCACTACTCCATTGAGTGATGAAAACCCTCTCCGTTGCCATGTTCCATCAACAGATACACCACATTCAGTAATAGCAGCAGGGTTTTTATTGTCTTTTAACTCAGTAGCAGCAATATTCATTGAATTTTCTGCAACAGAATGAGCAGCACGAAGAAGCTTCAGTTCCTGCATTCTGAATGCTTGTTTGGAAAGAAAAGATGGAAAATTGAGGGTAGCAAAAAATTTCTTTCCAGCCGTATAACCCTTTCCAATGATTCTAAGTGCACACACAAGTCGAGTGTTTATTTCATTGGATGTGATTTTCTTTTTAGATGAAGAAAAACCTTTGTAAAAGGAGCAATTCTTGCATTTGAGGCAGAAATTCGAACACAATCCAAAGGTAGAATCCTCTATCAAATACAAGTTGCTTTTGAAGCATAAAGGACAACATAAAAGAGTAAAAACACTTATTAATATCTCGATATCCATAATTCGAAATCCAGAAAGGTTATTTGTTTTCAAATCAGGAACATTATCTTCACATAATTGCGAATTCAGCAGTTTCTTTTCGCTGCAAGTCTTTTGTTTTGAATCTGATACACCAACAGAGTCTGCAGCTTGCATGGAAGAAGAATGCCTATTTCCATGAAACTTTCGTTTCTTACTTCTGTTAATGCTTTTTCCACCCATTTAAAACACTTTTTAAACAAAAAGCAATAAATATTAAGCAAACTAAGCTGTATTCACTCGAAAAAGCAAAGTAAATAAACATATAACACGAGACGAGCAGATGTTTTCAAACGTAAACAATGTTCGAGAAGCAGCTGTTGCCAAACTTTTCTGTATATAAAGAGCTGAAAATTAATTCAAATTTAGGTGGCTTGCATATAGTTTTGTATAAATTTAAAAAAATAATTAATTTATGATTTTAGGAGCGTATGTTTGATGAAACGACGAAAAACATTCAACTTCCGGTAAGCACTTCCGGTTTCGTTTTCGACTCTTTTGAATTACATAAATCTTCATATCTCCATTTCTATCAATCGTAGGAGAAAAATAAATACAGATTTAGAAAGCTAAATAAATGCACTTTAAAATAAAAAAATAAAAAAAATTGTGAATTTTGACCAAAAGTGGCCTTTTAGACGTAGACAGATACCAACCTAAATTAAGTAAACCTGTGATTCATTAATTAACTAATTCAAATTCGATTTAAAAATTACATTTCTAATAAAATTAAATTTAAAAAATCTAATTCTATTTAAATGAAATTACATGAAATTTCTGTATTCTGGGTGATAACTTCTTAACATATTATCGCAAAAAGCTTAGTCGCTTTAAAATGTAAAATAATTATATTTTCAATGATGTAAACATAATTGTGCAACTTTTCTGTGATTTTCACCATTTTTTAAAAATTATTTTTAACTGCCATTTCTAACTTTTTTTGAAATATAAATCAACCTTATTTTATGGTTTCTTTAAATCTCGAATCATCGGTTGTGCTTTATTTGTTGAAAAGAATCATTATTCAGATAATTTTTAACCAAGAAGTTTCCTTCATTTTTAAGATATAAAAAGACAATAAATACTTTTCTAACTTTCAAACCTTTATTAACTTCCCTAGAATTCTTACTTCCTACTGTCCTTCACTGTGTGATTTTGATTACAATGTAGTTTTAATCTGAGTATTAGATTTGTCATATTACATTTATTAAGTAAGCTTGAATTATTTAGCAAATGTTCGCAACTTCTATATAACTAATTTTTACAATGCATTTCATAAAAAATAACAGTTTTTCATATTTTAAGATTTAAAGTATATGTAGTAGCTATTAATTATGCTATTCATTTTTAAATTATAACTATGTAAAATATTTATTTCTTAGTTCTTATTAATAGTTACTATAATAAATGCATTTATTATAATAACCATTAGAATCATATACAACTTTAAAAACTTAAAATTCGGCATATAAATCAGATATAATTCTTTTCGACAAGAATTTATCGTTTATTTAGGTATTTTACAACTTATTTTCCAGATTAGGATCGTTTAAAAGTATTTTACGATTTATTTTCTCTATTATCATTTTTTAAGATATTTTACAACTTATGTTTTCTGTACTTGTTATTCTGAGTATTGAATAATTTATATTTCGGAATTAACATCTAACGTACTCTTTTAAGCAGAAGAGCAATTCAGACATCAAATATTTTCAATTGAGCATTTTTTTTAAAGATAATAATCCTACTTATTCGCTGGTAAAACCTTTTACAGCAATTTTTTATTCAAATATGTGGTATAATCTGGTTCTTTATTTATGATTACCTAAGTAATATGTAATACTGCAATCTGAATTGAATTATTAATGGATAATCTTAAGGGAATGTCATATTATCCAAAGTTATTCCGCTTCATGCTGTTAAATCTAATGCCTAAGTTTTAACTTCCGTTGCTACGAATTAATGAAAGCAAAACTGAAAATATTTTAATTTTGTCTTTGATTGAATATTTAGTTCAGAAAATTTGAATTTTTTGTGCAACTGTTTTCATAGTTTCTAAGTTATTTGTAGTAATTAATGCTTACTAGATAACAAAAATTAAATATTTTCAATTACTAAATTGAAGTACATTGAGTATACGGAAATTCTATTAATTTAGTAACTAAACTAATTAACCGCCAAGGCAGCTTCCTTGGAGAATTAATCCGTATAAGTTCAAAGTGTTTTACTTAGTATGATTATATAAATTTGATTGAAATTTCAATGTAAATTCTGCCTGATATTTAATTTGAAACGAGTGGAAAAAATGTGTAGATTGTAATTTAAGAAAAAATATTTAAGTAATTTAAGAAAAGTATATTTATGTATTTATCACCTGTAATTTTATGTTAGCTTGTTGATGAAAGAATGAGAATCAGCAACATGCAAATTGGTGAGAGAGTGGCACCACCAAGATTTCACATTCTACTACGCATCCTTGCTGGAATGTTGTAGATTTTCGTACAAAAAAACCCCAGCAAAATGCAACTTTAAAAAATTGTAAATGTGGATTATTTTTATACGTATATCATAGAGTTTCCTTTGCTTATGCTCTTTCTGTGCCTATGCTCATCATTTCCCTCATTTAATTAAAAAAAATAGAATTGGATTACTCTTTGATCAATCGTGATCCTTGTAAATTTGTTATAGCCTTTAAACTTTTGAATCTTACATACATTGATGTAATATATGATTTTTGAGCAAATGACACTTGTTTGATAATTGGAATCTGTAAAAAACTAATCTTTTTTCATGGGAATAATTTGTAATCAATTTTTGAAACCAAGAAAATGAATAAAATCATGATTTATTCGTCTCCCCATTATACATCGCCCACTGAAACTATCTTGATTACAAATCAGAACAGACAAGCACATCTATGGATTGTTAAAAAAAATTAAGAAATGTTTTTTTTTTCTTTTGTTTTTGCTTTAAAACATGTCATTTAAACTCAAAAATCGTTAAAGAACTCTGAAAATTTCTGATAACTTGATGCTTCCTAACTATCTCAAAAATAATTTTATTTTCAAGCAGAATGTGTTTCGTCATTGAGATGTTAGACAAAATGTCTCCTCAAGACACTGAGTGATGGCTCTAAACTGAAAAAAAAATATATTTTTCATATTCTAACTCAAAATAAAAATAAATTAAATTTAGAATTTGGAAATTTAAAGTCCTTTTGAGTTTAATTGCAAGAGTATTTTTAGTTTGTTACAAACTTGTTCTAAATATGGTATAAAATTCAAATGACAAACAAAATATTTTGCATTACCTTCAATTAATATTGACTTTATCTTGATGCATTTTGTATGAGAAAAATGTTGCTATTTGATGCTCAAACTCACTCGTCACTGATAGAATCTGGATAATTTACTTTAACTGATTTGAATCGATTCCATTTAAAACTATTGACTAAGATTTTGTTATTAGAAGAATACGTTGTGAATACTGAATTTTGTCCGTCAATGTGATAAAGCAATGAAAATAAACGCAAAATATTGTTATCTCACTTCCTTTTTCTCCCTTTATTCAACCTTTATTCAATTTATGCCCCCTGAGATGAGATTTGAGAGAACTGATGTTTTTTATCTAACGATGAAGTAATATAGAAAAATAATCAAAGAAACATTTGAAAAAAAGTTGGAAGCACATCAAATTCGTAAAGCGAAATAAATCGTTAAGTGAGTCTAATGCAAACCAAACAATCATTCGAAAGGTGAAAGGTTTTTGTGCATCCAAATGCTAAATATATTGCATACTACATCTCAAAATTAATGAGGGTTCCAACTTCAAAAATTTCATCATGTAGTAAAAAAAAAAAAAAAAAAAACGCTTTGTATATGATGGCGATTGTTTTATAATCTCATGGAATGTAACAAAGCGAAATTCAGCAGTTGGTAACTAAAATACTGGATATCAGTTGGTGAAGTTCCTTTGCAACGGAATAATACTGGAGGGGAGAAAAAAAAATCTTGCAAGTAAGAAATGCCATTTGAATAATTGTTTCTCTATATTCGAATTCCAAGAAAATGTAACTTTGGTATTGACTTTATTCTAAAAAAAAAGTCTATGGTTACCGTCATCACATGGAGGTGCCAAGTTGTTCGTATGCCCTGGTTGGTTGGTAAAAGAAAATATTTTGGACTGGTAAATACAAATTTGTAGGAAGCATGGTTGAATATCTTCGCATTAGTTACACTGTGATCATAAAACCGGAAGTGGATATAATAATCTGATTGCCGAATGATGACCGTCGTGCCTTCACTTATTAAACTTCATCTACAACAATGAAAAATAATGAGGTGTCTGCCAACTTCTTCGAAAGCAAGCCGAAAATGAACAGAAAGTTCTGTACCAAGAAAATCATTCACGATTTTCCATTTATTTTTTTGGGTGGATTAGACCCCCCCCCCCAAAAAAAAAAAAAACAACGGAAACGCCAATTCCTTTGTCATAAATTATTCAACAAGACAAGTAAAAATTTCTTCATTAAAGTATCATAAAAATTATTAGTTAGTGTCACACCAGTATTAAGAAAAGAACAAAATTTGGTTTTAACAGGTAACTACAGTTCTAGGTCAACATCTAGATAATAGCTATCGAATGATTCTATTTAGATTGAAATAGAAATATCTACTTTAAACAAGTTGGGAGCTGAAAAACTATAGAATTAATCCAGTGCAATTCATTGAGAAACAAACTATGAGAAAAAAAATGAAAAATGGTTAAGATTTCTCACGACTGCCACATTTTTTTAGCATTGAGATTTCTGAGAATAGAAACGATAGAGGTAAATATATATATGTAATAATATTTTAAACTCTTAATTTCAATTTAATTAATTTCCAAGCTTTTATCTTAATTTAGCCCATAGTAAGTTTATTCTAAAATATTCTCTTATTTCGTGGTCCAATTCCACTGTCCCTACTTAATTAATTGAAGAGAAGCTTTATAAAATTGCTTAGTCAGCTAAACGCCGATACTTTCACACGCTCGGCGTGAAAGGGTAAAAATGTCCAGTAAGCACATTCTTTCTTAAAATATCCCTGTGTTTCCCTTACATGTGATTGACAGGCGTCAGAAATCCCTATCAGAATCTTAATAATATATTAGCATTGTGTAGAAATATTTTCCCTATCAAAATCTCAGGTTATATAATGCGAGGGATAATTTATTTCGGCCCTTCTTCCCTACTTCTGCTTTATTCTGCGCTGTGGCGGACGCGCAATGTCCGCGTCTTTGCTTGTAAATAATTATGCTTTCCCGATGGATTAAAAAGAATTTAAAAAGATAAAAAGTCTCTTCACTGTGTTCAAACTGCATTCTGCTTCACAACAAATAATGTTACACACACACACACACACACACACCTATATATATATATATATATATATATATATATATATATATATATATATATATATATATATATATATATATATATATATATATATATAGTAGCATACTGATTGCACACTCTTGCTTCATTGTTATATGTAAATGCCCGTTTCTCTAAATGTTAATGAATCAATCACAAACGAAAAAAATTGGTTATTACTGTAGTGTAAAAGTAAATTATATTTTCGTTTGATGAATAATTAACGACTGTTTTGCTGAAATTAATTTTTAATTTTAAAATTTATTTTTGACATAGGATTTCGTGAAAAAAATCATACGCATTGTGTAAATTCATTTAATTTGGATGCGAATCATCCTGAAAATCAAAATTCTTATTTCCAAGGCACAAAAGCTGACGTCTGTAAATAATTTAATTACAACCCATTCTCCATAATCGGGACAAATATTATCAGCTGCTATATCATTCTTAATACCTTTACTAACACACACACACACACACACACACACACACACACACACACACACACACACACACACACACACACACACACACACACACACACACACACACACACACACACACACACACACACACACACACACATATATATATATATATATATATATAACTAATAGTATCGAAATTTCTCATTTTTTCTATTTTGAAGTTTTATTTTTAATGGCCTGTAAAAAAAAATGATTTGAATAAATATTTAAAGCTCACTCTCCTGTGAATTTAAAATTTTCTTTCATATAACATTAAATATTTTGCAAAGGCATTTTTTTAGTTAAAAAACATTCATGCATGTTTCCCAAACTCATTATTTGCCCCGGACATATGCTAAAAAATAAGTAAATCCCCTGCTGCTTGCACAAGGCCTTCAAATGAAATCGTACCAACAAACCACAACAATAGATGAAACAAGTTGTAAAACACGAGTGCAATACAAGTGGCGCGATTCTTTCTCTTCAGGAGATTATTCCACCAGGCTGCACATTCGCCGGGGAAGATATCTCTCCAGCTCATGGCTGTTCTTGCCTTTAAAGGAAAGTAACGAATGGCGTGTATCCGTGTGTGTCTGTAATTCAATTGTTACTAAAAATGCATTTAACTTACAAAAGGTAAACATTACATTGTTATTCTTTTCTCATGATTCGTTAAATAGCAAAAAATACCATATCCTGTAAGTCGAGTAAAGAAAAGCTGGTATTTGCTTAAAGAATTTATTTTGCAGAATCATTTAATTTGCTGTAAAACTTCTGTTTGAATTTTCTATTAAATTTTAAGCGTTTAAATTGGTTCATGACATTTGTATTCTTAAATGAATCGTTTTTATCTAACAGCCCTAGTGACGGCTGTCTTGATTCAATAATTTTGCATACTATTCAGTTTATAAAAACATTTCGAGTCTATGTTTTTTGATACAACTAAACTGAGCACTTTGTTTCTGTTCTTCCTACTGCAAAATATTTAGTTTCACATATTTTGTGCGCTACCGTGGTCTACTTTCGGAATTTTCTATTTATTCATTTCTGAACCTAAATTTCTTCCTATGTGGGTAAGAATAGGATTTTAACTGGCTGATAGTATAGAGTTAAGGTGTAAGTACACACTTGAAACTTCGAAAATCATTCAAAATATCGAATATATTTTTTTTTTATTGCTTCAAAATGATCTCTGATCCTTTAGCTTTCAAACGATACCAAGATGTTGTTAATATTCAAAATATTTCTCGAGATATAATTATTTTTCTTGAGGTGTTTTCATTAAAAACTCTAATTACGGTGATTTTAAAACTCGTTTTATGAAGAATGATATTTTTCCACTATGTTGCTTCATTCAAACAATCATAATTCAACAAGAAATGAACCAAATACAGTTATTTATATATCAAAATAATCTGTATGAAATAGCGAATGTTTTGGGCCTCAATCAAAGTTATATTTATGGAAATAAATTTTAATAGCTATTTAAATGTTAAAATTACAGAAAAAATCTCGCCTTCTCTATTCAACGTTGATGAAAAACTTGTTTAAAAAAAACTATATATTTTTATAACTTGATTGAGGCAGACAACATGAAGACTAATATTAGGCATCATTTCCAACTAGAATTGTGTGCCTGTACAAATTAGAATTTAAGATATCATGTTTAAAAAAAAAGGCTAACTAGCTCATTAAATATTATTTAATTAATTAATAATTAATGTAATATGGTTTTTTCTCACTGAAATGAGTTTAAACATATATTAATGACCTACTGTGAAAAAACTGGATTTTTAAAGTTAAAATTAAAAAAAAAATCTTCTAGTCTGTACCTACACCTTAAACTGATTTTTTTTATTTATTTAAATTTTTATCTTAATTGTTTTGTGTATCAGCTTACTTTCTTTCAAACGCTTTTAAGAAGAAAAAAAAATCAAACGCTTTTTAAGAAGAAAATATATTTTGCAATGTGTAATATTTTTGGAATATCATTGTAATATATTGGTATAAATTTTATTAATAAAATCAACTCTTTTATTGGTTGTTTTAAAAATTATTATCAAAATGGTTTCCTACTTTAAATTTTGTCCGACAGCGGACAGTTTTTTCTTATGCTAATCTTAATAGATTTAGTTTTAAAACATGAATAAGCCTCTTCATACATTTTTCTAAATATATTTAGAAGTAACAATTGCAATGACGATTGCATGTCTCTTTCATCCATTTCGATTTGCTTACGTAAAGCAAACGGGGTTTTTAAATTACTACTTTAGTACTCAATCAGTTTCTTTCTGTAAGCTTTTTCATTTTTTTTGTCCTTTCGTCAAAAAATTAAACATGTGAATCTATATTAAAGTAATAAAGCTTAGTATTCAAACATTTACTAAAGTCTTATATTTAAATTTCTTAAATAGAAAACAGAAAAATATATTAAATAAATTAACATTAGGTGTCATTTTTACTCCCACTTCAATGAAATGTAAACTTTTGCATTCTTCGAAAATAACTTCTTTATTTGAATGAACTCAAAATAAAATAAGAAAAGCCAAACTTTACAGACATTGAAAGAGTTGCATTCTGGCACAGAGAGTAAAATAGTCACTAATGAAAGTATTTCATAGGGTGTTGGAAAAAAAATAAGATTTTCAGTAAAGCATTTGTTTTACCAGATATTTGAAAGTGAATGAATGAAATATTAATTTTCAATCTACTGATCTATTCATTTTTTTCAAATTCGCAGAATTATAGAAGCATTTTTAAACGTTACAGAAAATTATTCCCGCAGCAAGTTCCATCTTAAAATTAAATTTTAATACACTTATCTGAAAATTCAAGGGCTAGAATACTCAGATTACTCGTATATTTTTATCATTATTTCAAGGAGGAATTTTTATCATTTCTATTTTTGTTGCCCCCTGTACTGAGTCAGTATGCACACAACAACATTTCCTGTATAAATTCTGCTCATAATGTTTATTCAGTTTTCCTTATCTTTATAATAAGCTTTGTAAATTGCATAAAAGAAGAAAAGAAGTATTCCTAGGTAAATATAATAATTTGAATTTAAAAGAAATGCTATCAAGGAACTGTTAGTTAACTTTATCTAGGTTTATAAGTACTGACTCAATTAATCATAATAGCCTTTCTTTTAGTCTATCTCAAATGTATCTTCACTTGTTTCTACTGGTGTGAAACGCTTGTGTTTTATGATGCTATTGAGTTCTCTCCGCAAGAGTCGAAGCCAGCGAATCGGCAAATTATGTCCCCTGTCGATGTTGCATCATTCTAGTGCTGATTTTCCTACAGGTTATCAACACTCTTCTGCTGGGCGAAATTTCTACCAATGGCAAGATGTGAAATGCGTATGAAAGTTTCTGTGCATGATGGAAAGGCTACTTCAGTCAGCGCTAGAGAAATATTAAAGGTTAGAGACAAAAGGGCTTTATGAATTCTTGAAGAATTATGAAACGAAACAGTTTACCCTCTAAATTGGAAACGAAAAAGATCATAAGAAAACATATATGTACAGTTTCCTACCCATGACTGTTGAAGAAGCAGCTGAGATAAGAAAACCTTGGGATTTTTCCAAAAGAAAATGTATTAAAATGTCATTTTATTTTATTATGGTATAGCAAATGAATTAAAATTGTTTAAAATTTAGCATGTATATTTTAAATAAAAAAACATTCTATAACTTTAAAATATTAAGTTTTTAAAAAAAAGGCGAAAAATAGAATAAAAAAGACATAAGATAAAAAATGACAAAATCATCCGAAAATTATATTCCAAACTTTTCTTCTCTGTTTTAAAGTATGGCGAAACATCAAACCAAAGGGCAATTCTATCCGATTACAATGATGGATTTCCTGTGTCTTTTAAATTTGAGGAAATATAAAAAAGCTTCCTGATAACATCATAAATTCCTTTTTATTTTTATCTATATGGAATATAATTCAAATTCTAAAATTTAATGAATCTCCACCTTTCAGATCTCACTGAATTCAACAAAGTCCAATTTGTGGCACAATGTTATGTGTATCTGTGAGATCAAAAACACCTTGAGCTGGATGGATGAAATTAGCATAAGAACCTTATGCCAAATGTGTAGATAGATGCTTAGCAAATCTAAACACAATCCATCCAGAAAAAATATACAGCTGTTCGAATGAAAATTAACACGGTAATTTAAAAATCAGAAACGCTAGATAGATAAAATTTGATTTAAAATATAATTGCGAATCAAATATTGAATAGTAAATACGAATATATTGTAAATGCGAATCCAATTTTCAACCGAAATCTTCATAAAGCTGACATTACGTTGATCTATACTCTATAGCATGCATATAAATGCGAGAATGAAAGAAGTGAAACAAATTAGGTAAATGAAATTTACTTCACATTTTTGTATATAAAATGAAGATATAAAACACATTTTGAACCTCCTCTGTCAAAGAACTGGGAGTCTGTCGGTCTGTACTTTTGCATGTAAGTAAACACGATAACACATAAAAAAGGAATGATTTAAATAAAGGAAATTTATTGCATGATATTGTGATTGAAAATTATTCAAAGTTGCTGTTGAATGGGTGAAAAAAAGAGGTCCAAAATATATATTCGATTTTCTCATGCTTTTGTATTAGCCGCATTCTATCGATTAATCACCAAAGATCATGCGTTAAAAGGCTTCCTCACAACAGTTATGTGCGAATGACATGATGTATGCAAATGCGAATTTTTGGTATTATTCTACGAAGCAGATAATTCTCAACTGCGGGATCTAATACATAAAATTCCGAACACTTATAACTTTCGCGGCTTTGTTCAAGAATCACAAGTATATGTACGGGTGGAAAATGGGACAGCACATTCATTAGAAAGAATGGCCAATATATATATATATATATATATATATATATATATATATATATATATATATATATATATATATATATATATATATATAGTTCGATGCGGAATACAAACGAAATATGTATCTCAAAATAGAGAGGTTATATTTCTGAGAAAACATTGAATAAGTAATATATTTTCTTAGGTTTCTTTTATTTTAAAATATCTCTGAGTGAAGATATATTTGATATAAAACTTTAGTGCGTATTTAAATGATTTTAAAGGTTTGTAAATTTGTACTGAATAATTGCATCGATATAATTTACAAAATGTTGATTTTTGTTTTGATATTTTGATTTCATGATCATAATCATGGTACATAACATAACATAACGCCATCCTATGCCCCCGGTGCCTATAACACTAAATTATCTAACCAGTTGGATGAGCACAAGATGGAAGGAGAAAAAAAAAGAAAGAAAGAAAGAAATTGTTGGTAGAAAGAAAGAGACGACAGACCATCCAGGGTTTTCCAGAGAGAATCCCATCGGTGTCAAATCCTACACGACTGTGTTCAATTTTTTGGTGAAGAAATAATTGGATGGAGGGGACAAGAATACTTAAACGAATGGTCACTATGGGTTGACCTATGGGTTACAGGGAAACGAGATTACTAACTGAAAGAAATTGATAAATTACATTGAGAACATCTGTATAACATGTGTAAGCATATAAATAATCACTGAAGAGTCAGAAATCTGTAACGTCCGTCTGAGTCCTGTGGTTTTGATTTCCTTCGTGAGAACTGCACTTTTGAGGGACTTTTGAAGTTATAATTTCGGCTGATTTTGACAAGTAATCATGGTACAGAAAGCAAAACTTGATTCACTTATTGTGACTTTCAAGTAATCTTTTGAAAAAATGTAACAAATAGAACAATAATTAAATTTTAATATCTGTTATGACACTTGGCACTATGCTAATGTGGTCTCTATTTAACTGAGAAACGATTTTACTCCCTTGCCCTGTAGTATCAAACCAAGAGTAAATGATCGTTTTATCTCTTATCATGTATAAGTGTTTTTTTTTCTCAGAATGTATTTGAGCGTCTGTTTTCTGCCCATGCGTGTCTGTTTTTTCTCGCTTTACAATGAGCAACAGCATTTCGCATAAACAATCTTTGAGTAGTGGGAGGTACATCTTGTAACTTTTATTAAGGTGTATTTTTTGATTCAATTAATTCTTATTATTTAAAAATTAGATGGAATTTTGAAATTTTCCCATTGTAACATCAGAGAGTGCTATTTCACAAAAATAAGTCTTACAGCACCTAAAAATTCAAAAATTTTCCATCCAGGGATTGTTATTTAATTCTAGTATAACTAGTTCCCGACAATTTTTTTTTTTAAATTTCACTTGTACATAATTTATAATTATACTTTTCGTTGTTGCAATAAAATATATAAAATGGTCCACATGCAATAAAATATATTTTCAGTGTTTCCACATATATAAAAGCTTGTGATTCCCTTCCTTTTTTTGAATGTCAGGGGAAAAAATATGTGATAATATATGTATCGTTCTAAACGTTACTATGTCTTTTTTTATTTAATTTCATTAGAATATTTTTTGATTTCATAAACAAAACCAAATGAGTTTTCAAGAATATTTTCAAATAAATTAAAGAACAGTAAATGTTATCAATAAATCATTTAAAATGCATGCATTTGCTATTCTTTATTTTCTTTATAAACTTTTTTTAAAAACACAGCACTACGAGGAGATTGAATCCGTTCAAATAGCACCTATAAATATAGTTGTTAATATTGAAAACTCGAAACAACTTTCTTTGAATCCGTTTAGGATTACCGATTCTGTGTGCTTCTGCAATAATTCTTCCGAGGAAAGGCGATTTGGTCTCAACTCATGCCCGGTATACAATGATTTTCACATATGGTTCAGGCGAATCCCTTTCGCCGATTTAATATAAGAATGACTGAATGAAATAGCATCTCAAATACAGGACAGCGAATTAAGATTTTTAAAATGCATAATCCTAAATAAAATGAATAAATTTCTGTAACTTCTTAAGAATTTTTTAATACTATTTAACTGAGAAGAGAATGTATGAAATATTATCATTCCAAGTATAGCTAAAATTTAGTTGTTGTAACTAATGGCACTTCACAAGACAGCTGAAGTCAGGAATTTAAGCCGATTGAGCGTCTCTTGTTCTTCTAGTTGCGCCAACTAGGGCCAAGAGTACGACTTAACTACTAGATGTGTCACATTCGCTCGCATAATCCCTTTTTACAAGGGGGTACATTAACACTTCTCACACGTAGAATACAGACGCAGAGAAACCATGCCCGAACAACGACTCGAACTCCGGACGCCCAGGTGACGGGGTAGACGCGCTACCCCTATGCCAAGACGCCGGTTCGAGTTTAGTCTTTAAGCTTTATGAATAAAACATTAAATTCTTCTTACTATTTCAAGCTTATTTTCAATTTAAATTATATTAATTTTTTTAAAAAAAATTTTGAAGCTAAAACTAAATCTGATGCAGTGATCTGACAGCGGATTGTATTCAGTCGTAAGTGCAAGACTTTTCATTTTCGAGCACCAAATACGTATTAGACTTATGTAGAAGCGCGGAATGTAGAACGGGTGTCTCTGAAATCATTCTTATTTCATTTATTACCATATTTAGGCCCTGTACTATTTCAAAGTATACTTTCTGGTCATTTCCGTTTGGTCTACATTTAAAAGAAGTCGCTGTAGAGTCTTGTCCTTATTTTTTAGCAGAAAAATTCCTATTACGCGAAAATGCATTATTTGGAGGATCATTGAAAGTTAATTAAACATTACTACAAATACCTTTCAGCCAGTTTGTTCAAACAAATGGAGTGAGAACTTCATACCTGCCATCTCCGTGGGGAAAGAAATTTTTCAAAAAAGTATTCATAATTGCCTCTTATATATGAGCCAAGATGCAAGCTATGTTTGTTATATTAACGCGCACTAAGCCATGTTCGTTATATTGGGTTATATCTATAGACATAATTTTAAAAGCTCAGCATTTAAAATACAATTATATATTTGGATGCATACTGTAGTATACGTGTAGATTATAACCATAAACTGAATATGCAAAAAATAATGAAGTTTCCTGATTCTTTGAAGGAAATCTAATATTAGTTCATTTTTTATAACATTTCAGGAGCATGCGATCCATCGAGAATGAGTTGTCAACAACTTGATTAGTAATAATATTAATAAATTTATATTTAAATATTTGTTCTCAGGAAAAAAAGAATACTTTTTTTTAATTCCCTCTTTGTGGTTTGAAATTTTTATAAGTACTGATCTTTTCCCTCAAATTGTACTTCCAATGTAATTATGAAGACTAGGTTTCATGCCGCACTTCTAGCATGTAAATCATATTCACTTTGGTTGGCAATCACGTTTCATTTTTCTGTGATCAACTATGACCGCGTTTATAGCTTTAAATATCATTATTTTAGGAAAATCAACAATTTTATTATTTAAGGACAGCCAACAATTTTATTATTTAAGGACAATCAACTATTTCAGTATTTTACGGCGGGCAACAATTTCATTATTCTAAGCCACTCAGCCTTCTGAAACTCCATGCGCTCATTTGAGCATTTTCTTCAAGACGGTTGTAGGAGAGAGGAAAAATAGCTCGTTTATTATAGAATAGATATATTCAAATTTTCATAACTTAATCAGTTTTAAGAGCTGAACTTTTTTATTAAAAAAAATATGAGTGTCTCAAAAATATTTTATTTGATATGACTTACATGATATAGGATCTCTAAAAAAATTTAAAATTTCTTAATACGCCAGAACATTTATTAATTCAAACATAAAAATGATTATTTATTTCATCTAGATTATTTTTTATTATATAAATACATATTACTAAATTTTCAGAAATGACCTGTTGGCCCATGAATGGAATGTATGTCCTGTATGTATTAAATCTGTTGCCTCAAATAAAACTAAAATTTAGAATGAATTTTATGGATATTTTTGATAGTCACAGGAAACACAAAAACACAGACATGTTAATTTTTATTATAAGTAAAGATTTGAACTAGTCTTTATTTTTTCTCCCAAAGAATGTGGGGGTGCTTTTCGAAGTATGATACGTAGGTTTGACCTCATGAAGTGATTTGTAGATAAAGTAGTAGCATTTATTCTCTAAATATCAAACATAAAACTTTCTCTTGAAGGTACTTGAATTGATTTTAATTACTTTTCCCGTTGTTCTTATTTTTAACATCCCTTTATAGAAGTAACTTGTGAGAATCATACATTCCTCACTAAAGCTTACTTTGCCTCGAGAGAACCAGGTTTGGCCATCATTTTTCTCGTCGTTTCCGATTACAAATGGACTTATTTTTGTTGTAGCAATTTAAGCAAACTCCTTCCTCGTCAAGGGTCACAATGTATTAGTGAATTTTCCCTGTTAAATGGTTTCCATACATAGTTCAACAAACTGTTCTGTGTAAAAAGTTGCTACAAAAACTACAAAGTGATAGAAATAATTTCTGCAGATGCAATCAAGACTTATAAATGCAAACGAAACGCTTTGATAGTTCGAATTTGAGGTTCGAAATAATGTTTTTATTAAGTGAAACTACAAAGGGGTGAATATTTTGTCATTCTAAGGAAATAATTTTTAGGATATTCTGAAAATATCTTCTACCTAATGAAAGAAATTTATGAATGTGTATTCACCTTTAAACCCTTCAATATATAAATGAATTATTCTCTTCCATTTCAGTACTATGTATTTCTTACTAAATAGTAAGAAATGTGCAGATTACTTTCGATTTCCGTTTTGTTTACTTAGAAACCATAATTGGTAAAAATAACTGGAAAATTATAAAAATGGACTAAATTTTTCTATAGTTATTCTATCCTGTTTGGAAATTTTATACTGTCCAAGTGAAAAAAAACCAACACCGTTAATTATTTTTGAAAAGGAATTAAAAATGATGTTCAATTAAAATCGTGAGAACCGATATCAGGTTACTAAGAGAACATAGTTGTTTACTTGATCCATTTTTTAAGTTTATCAAAAATTTCCTTTTCCTAATTTAGAGAAACTAATCACTTATTTTTACAATAGCTATCAATAAACACACGTTTCACAACTAACATTAAAATCAATAGTCCTAAAAACACAATTTCATTTAATCGACATGAGATTATTGAAATGGGAAAAATACAGAAGTACTTTATAAAAAGAGATGAAATTAAATTCTTAATTTTTATTTTAATGTTATCCTTTAATACAGAAAACCAAGCATAAATGATTACATGTTCTAGTCAACCTAAACCACTTTCAAACAAATATTTCAAAATAAAAAGTTTTTTTGATAAAAGATGATTCTATTTATTTTGCTCTTCTTCCATTTATACCTTCATAAAACATTTCTCACATAAAATATACGATATTATTAATATTATTGTTATTATGATTACTTTCAGAAAATATTGGAAAATAAATAAAACAAGAACTCGCAACAACCAGTCGCGCGGAACTCGTGGCTAATACAGATATGTCCCTGGCCCATCTTCATTTATTTTTATCTTTAAAAACTGGTGAAATTTTGGAAAAGTGAAGGGAGGGGCAAGTGGAACGCGAAAGGGAGGAAATAAATCGGTACTCAACGAAAATCGATGCCAAATGAAAAAGATTGTAGAAGGGAACGGAGGAGTTAGAGAGAAGATTCAAAAATTTGTTTCAAGAAAATGGCACAAAAAAGAAATTGAATTTTCTTGTTGGTTGTTACACCCAAGATAAATGATGTCGCCGTCGCAGAAAACTAGAACTCGCCCGAGCCCTGCTCAGTGCAGCGAGGGGGTGGGGGGTGTCGTTTTTGAGCAGAGGAGAGGAAGGGAGCAAACGATATAGCCAGAACATGAAAGGTAAAGGGAGAAGGGTTTTTTTTTCAAGAAAAGATATTTTGCTTATCTGCTGTAGAAATATCGAAACACGAATGCTGAGCGATCAGCCCCGCCTACAAATCATTTGTGAAAACATTACTGCGTAATTTTCTTTCATTCGGGTCAGAGACTTTACCAAAGATTATATATATATATGTGTGTGTGTGTATGTATGTGTGTGTGTACTTTGAGAAGGTTGTGAATATAATAACCAAAAGATTTGAGTTATTATGAACAATAGTGATACAATAGGCGCATCTTCTAGAAATATTTCGACTTTTTAACATGCTTTTTCTCCTGTTTTTTTGGAATTTATATTTTAAATCTTTTAAATTTTTATCAAAATTTGCTTTTATATTCCGAAAGTTGATTTGATGTTCTCGATTTTAAATACCCATATCGATTTCAAGAAACTCTGATTTAAACTGAAGTTTCCTTCTACATAAATAATGCATCTAAATATGAATAAAATTCTTTTGGATTATTAAAACAAATGCAGAAAATTATGCATTTGGTAGATTTCGTTTCATATTTAATTATAGATTAAAATTGTACTGAAAATTCAAACTCGGTTACCATTTCTCTTCATAGTTCCTAATAAATTTCTAGGGTTAAATATGCATTTTCATTCATCCACTGAATCATTCTTTCTCTAATTATTACGCAGATAATATAATCAAGCACTATTTAGAGACACATGAAATCAAAGTAATCATTTCTACAAGCACGGTGGCAAAGATCATCCTTATCATCTGTTAATATTTTCAGATTCGCTTTAAACGTGAGGCTATAAAATAATGAAAAATTGCATGTTAACACAGCTAGACATAATTCAATTGATATCGCATAGTTCAGCATTTACTGCAATAAATATTTAAGACGACTTGTATTGTCGAACTTAATTAAATAAATAATTTTAATGTATTCAAAGTACAAGTAACTTGAATGCTTTTACAGTTTACCATTTTTACACAATACTGCCAATAAATATTTCTGCCCTTTTATTTTTATTTAATATTTTTTTTTCATAGAAACTTTTTCAAAATATGAAAAGGAAGTAAAAGTAGAATGTTCATTTTCTTCTTTTAATCAAAATTTTTATTATAAATCATGTTAAAAACTGTTAAGTTATGTTATCGGTTGAAAATTCCTTTTCACACGTAATTTCTAAGCAATTGCAGCTATGAAAAAAAAAAAATTAATTTCACAGTTTGTTCGTCTTAATGAGATCCTGACTCCTTTAGTCATTTATTTTTCTCACTTCAGTCGTAAAGGAGTTATGGGGATATGATTCTCCACCTCTTTGAGTTAGTTAACTCATCTATAAACTCACCCAAGGGTTGTTGTTTTTTTCCTTACAGCATATCCAATGCCGGTTTCAAGCTTCGGTCATATTAACGGGAAAACAATGGCATTTCCGAAAATGAAAATCTCCTTCATCATTGCCAACTGTGTTTGTCGTAAATGCTTGCAATTCTGGGAGATTTCTAACATTTCTTTATATAGAGGGTCCCTACATATCCAGATTTAATAGCATTTTTAGGTCAATATAACTAGGCATATACCTCCAATTATAAAAAAAAATACTTCAAATTAAATAAAGAATTCCATTTCATTCTGTTTGTCTCAATTAATAAATGTATTTATAAAAATTACGGTATCTACAATTTCATGCAAAACTTATTATCATATGCAGCAAAATATTATTGGAAAAATTCCAAATTGAATAAAATTATTCCTCTCTTCTATGAATTAAACTGATCGAATTAGGCAGCTACGAATATTATTATTCCAGGCCATTTCGTTGGTCGTCTCTTGAAATATCCGCCGATCAACATGCAGAGCTTTATAAAGGTGTTTGTTGGCTAGCTTGAAATAATGATATTAAGTCTTCATAAATAAATCAGTTTAGTTGTAAAACATTTGAATGTTTATTGAGGTTAGTGCATCAAAACTATTTTGCAGTCCTGACTAATATGAAAGAGTGAGTGCATAACACTTCGTCATCTCTTCAAAAAAAAAAAACATTTGTTGATTCAAACAAAAAGAAAGATAATTATGTCATTTGCAACTTTTTTTCCAGTTGAAGCTTCGTGCTTTTTTCTAATGGATTAGAGTTGACATCTTGTATAAATAAGTATCAGGGAGGATATTAAAAAGCAACCTTTTCTTCCATGCATATTTCTTTTTTTCTTCCTCTTAATACTTCTGCAGTCACTTGCCTTTTATTTCCAAAGAGGAAAATGTTTATTGTAATTCGTTCTAATATTCCTGGAAGTGTGCTTATTTGTGCTGAAATATAATGTATAGATCAAATCTATCAATTTGCGTATTATTTTAAATTCAATTAAATGGAGTAACTCTGTTTAAGAGGTGTTTTTCTTATCTTTTTTTCAATTTCAACTGTATTAAGGTATGATGTAAAAAACGCTTAAAAATTTATATTTTCTATAACAGAAACTAGAAGATACGAGATTCCATTTGATATAATATGAATAGATGAAATAATGAAGCAAGATATCAGCTCTCGTGCTCAGTACGGGCCAAGAGCCAAAATGTGCTTTACTTAATCCCATTGCCATGGCGTTCCGAGAGGGGATTAGAGTTCCTCTTGAGGAAGGTTTTCCAAAGTAGATCCATGCAGTACTCACTCAGAAGGAGAGCTGGTCCTTTATTCTTGTTCAAAGAAAGTAGTTTCTAACAAATATGCTTTTGGATGTTTTTTCAGAGGTGAGACTTGTGTGAATAAGAGGGATGCTGCTTCATCCTTTTTTTTTCTGCATTTCATGATACGGAATTCGGACAATGCATCTAAAACTTTTAGAAAGGATAAATTCATAAATTCTTTCCAGAATGACAATGGATGGAGATACGAGTTACCTTTAAACTTTCTTTATAAAAAGAAAACATATATTACTATCAATAATATAAACTTTAAATAATAATAACAAAAAAAATATTTATGTTTAAGCAAATATTATTATTTGAAATTAAATAGTACTTATTTTATTTATTTTTTCGACGGTGAAATATTGTTTCTATGCTTAATAAATCACGTCTACAGTTATTCTCGCAAATAAAATAAAAACATTTTTTTTAAATGGAACTGAAAAATTCAGTAATTGTTTTAAAACTAGAAAATATTACTATTGGGTATTGTTTTTTTCGCTTGAAAAGAAATATTCATTTTATTCCTCCGGGTTAAAACAGCATCTCCTTTATAAAGCGTGCAACAATACATCTTTCGCGATTAGAAGGACGGAGGAAGTAGGAGCATTTGAAAAGCCCACAAATATCCGTTTTAATGGACGCTTCAGAATCAACATTTAGAATTTTTCAGTGCAATATGTTTTTGATATTTATACTCAATTTAAATGCACAAGAAATAATTTCATATATTATTAGGAACATTTGGTGATTAAGTGTATTTCTACCATTCATTTATTTGAAATAATTAGTAAAACCACCCCCTGTTCAGAGGAAGTATGTACTGGTTTCGGCTTCTCGTCTCAATAACGAGCACAATAGAAGATACTATATTTAATATAATAATAACTTATTCCCCAGAATTTATTTTAATGTCCGTTTTTCAACTTCACGAAGTACTTATTACTTATTGTATTTCAATAATAAGACATTATAACTCTTAGAATATATTATACATAAAATATTATATATAATATATTCTAATTATTTTACACCTTAAATTAAAAAAAACAATAATAAACATTCAATCTCCAATTTTATCTGTAAATTAGAGAAATTATTTATCAAAATAGAAAGGGCTGAATTTCCAGAGACATTAGAAAGAAATATCTGAGATCATCAGCTCTCTAGATCTCGGAAATACAATTTATTATTTACCATAAAAGCATTATATGTCAGTCAAGTTGCGAGGTACTGCCATAAAATTTGCCATATTTAGTTGATTACCATGAATTTATTTTTTATCGGGATTCAGTTGTATGTCATGTTGACACTGCATGTAAACTAGTTTCAACTAGGCTAGAACTAGTTTCAAGACAATCTCGTTTCACGACTAGAATGGTTTAGGTCTGATCTTAAATCAATCGAAAATGTATGAGGCGTACTAAAGAAATTTGTTACACATAAGCATGTTAGTAATGAAACATAACCAAATAAAACAATAATTCAATCAGGATATCACATTATAACAGCTAAGGGGGCTAAAATCATTGGTGAACTCCATGGAAGACTTTTGCAACATAACCAAACTACGTATTAACTACCATAAGTGAGAAATTTTATATATATTTTTCTTGATCAAAGCCTTCAGATAAATCACTATTAAACTGATTGTTTAAATTGTTTTAGTTCTTATTGCACTCAAAGCAAAGTTTTAAGTTGACGGTTGCAGAAGACCAAAAGGCTATTCATCTGAGCAACATATATAATAAAAATAATTTTTGCCCTAAAACATTTACAAATATTGTCCATATGATTAATAATCACAGCACAATTCTCGCATAAGGTATTGGAAGCGTGTCTTGACCTTTTCAATTATTGCAGTTGTGAAGTTAATGTGATGTCAAGAGTATCGAATTTCTCCTGGCAATGATTATTGTTTTCCTGCTTGTTGTTTGCAGAGTAGTTGCTCGATTTTACTAGGACGGTACTCGTTTAGAGTATAACAGGGTCTCAGTCTGTTGCGTTATGTCATGTGTTATCTAGACTTTTGCAGAGAAATATCTCGTTTATTTTTTACGGAGTTCTTTTTCTCGGAATAATTTTAGTTATTTAGCTACAGAAGTGAAAGATTCTTTTAAACTATTAAGTAAAATTATAAATGGAAACGATCTTTAGAGTAATTTTCTAATTGAAAAGTCATTGAAAAACTTACGTTTTACACTCGGCGCTTCCTGCTATCATTGGTTCAGTATGCATGAAAGAAGAAGCAAAATGAGTATAAGAATTATAACTTTTCGTCGTTTTATTTTCAATTTCATTAGAGGTTTCAGGACCCTAAACCTGGAATTTACAACACTTAATCCATTTCTACTCTAATGCTTGCTAATATGTATTCTCAATCTCATCGTTTGGCGCATGCATGTAAAAATTGTTTCAAGTTTCTCCTTTAGATGGGACATAATGCTGATTGTGCAGAGTTTATAGGATCACACCAGAAACCTTAAGAGGTTTAACTTTGGCGTTATTAAGCATTATGCAGTAAGCGAAATTAATTTCGAATTGAAACCATTGAAAATTGAACGGCATATTATTTCAATTAAGAGAATTTTGTGGAATTTAGAAGGAATTTATTTTTTGTTATGTATAAGAGTACTTCAGGAATTACTTTGGAAATAAGCTTTTGAGATTAATAACTTTTTTATATGTCCGGCGTGACATTTCGCATTAATTCTTCTAAATGGGTTTTAATTCATGGTTATTGATTTCAAATGAGATTCACAATCAGGTTCGATAATATGAGAGAAATGTCCAAATTGTAGAAAAGAATCAAAAAATTATATTTTAAATTATTATTATAAAATGAAAAATTTAAAAAGGAAGTTCATTGACACGTAGCAAAAAGTATCAATGGGAGGCCCACGAGATTAATTACATATCATTACAATAAAAATAGACTAAGTTTTAAATAGCTATTTTTATGAATTTGTTACTATCTTATTTAAGCCTTATCTTTACTTTGTGAAAAGTAACAAAAAAATTTTGTTCAATATATTAAAAACAAGTTTCAAAATATATCTTCAATCTTACTTCTTTCAATCCTAAGCAAAACAATAATCAAACTAAAAGCAAAAGGATAATTGCATTTATTTTTTGCAAAAATACTGTCAACAAAATTAAATAAACGAATAAAAAAATTTAAATGAAATATAAAATGTTTTCAAATATAAAACAAAATATTATACATGACACTGCAAATGCACTTAGAAGAACAGCTTTTCGAAAGTCATCTAATAAACCACCTAGGTACATTATACATTTAAAGGTTTTGTCTATTGCTAAGACAAATTAATGATTAAAAATTATGTTTTCCTTATTTTAATTCTTGGTGTATTTTTTAAATAAACCTTATTGCTAAGCAATTTATGTTATTAATTTTGAATATTTGATTGCAGATCTTAGACTAATTTAATTAAAATCTCATCATTCAACAAATCATTTGGAATGCATTAATTAAAATTTTGAAAAATATGAAATATGAATATTTAAGCCTATAAATTCTTGTAATTTAATAAAAAAATTTATCACTTAACAAATCAAGTGAAATGTATTAGTTAAAACAGTATGGATGCATTCATTACGAACATTTGAAACCCCTATATTTATTTTATTTTTCTGAAATAATTTATTATTCAATGAAAATTTATAAACTCGCTTATTTTTAACTAAAATATTTATATACAGATTGTTGTAATGTTAATATATTTCATGGAATTTTATTGCGCATTAAAATTATTTCATCTTGTGAAAATCAGGTAACATGTATCCATATATTTAAAATTATAATAAGAAATATAAATTTTAATTTTAATTTTTATCGAATTCACCTAAAACCTCTTTTCTGTCTTAAGGGGTAAATGACATGGCAAGAGCTTGAAGATACTGGAGATGCCTGCTCCAAGAGTATTTAGATTGTCGCTCGCCAAATTTGGTCACCAGTTGTCATTGACAAATAGCATCCAACAAAGAACTTGAAGCTTGGTGTTGAATTTTGTTGAATATTGAGATATTTGTGACAATGACGGGAGACCTGGAGAAGTTGTACTTTAAAGCGAAATATACCTCCCTACCAATTCTACTTGAAAGTAAAATGGCCCCCACTGATGCTTCGCTTGCCACCTTCCTCTGATGTCCCGGCTTCAGAAAATCCTCATTTAAGGGGGTCCGGGACACATTTTGAAAATTTCTTTATTAATTAATTTAAAATTTTGAAATTTTTTGTACTGATTAACCATCTTATTAATAAGCAAAATCACAACACAAAAGTTTTCAAATTTTTTTTTAATTTAAAATTTAATTTTTTTTTGAAAAAAGTGACATTGTTTTAAATTGATATAACTCAAAATATTTTTGATCAATTTTCAAAATTTTTTCATTAAATCAAACACAAAGATATATTCTTTTATTTTGATTCGGCAATTTAAAAAATATTAATTTAAAAAAAATTAAAAAAATTTGAATGAAAATTTTGAAAAAATCTTGGGTACTTTTTTTTAAAAAATTCATATCTTGAAAAGTAAATTTTTTTTTTAAATTTGCTGTATCAAAATTAAAGTAAACAGTTTGAAAAGTATGTGTTTCAAATTTCAGACCTCTATCTTTATATGATCTGGACTTATATCAATTTGATCACAACAAATAATGAAAAAAAGCAACATGGTTAAAAATGCGTTTAAAGTTTAAAAATAAAATTTATAAGAATTAAAACTATTTAAATACCTTTTAATGCTTCCAGATGCATAAGAGACACCTCCCTTCCTCACAAGTGTTTGGTTTAATTTAATTTTTGCAAGTTCAACCTTTTTCCGATATAACTTAAAAGTCTCGGTCGACTTAAATAATGCCTTTCGGAGATATCGCGTTTGCACTTTCTTTAACATACTGAGAGACGATTGGCATGGGGAAAGGAAATCAGAGTTGAACATACTTAAAGTTGAGGGTTTGATTCCCTTATTAAAATCTGTTATTCCTCTAGCCGCAGCAAATTCAACTCTAACTTTTGAACCGTTCATATTTTTGGGACAACGGGTCCAAATCATGTTGTGCAGAGACTCATTTCTGTTTTGAGTTTCCCCTTTTGAACAACGCTCTAAAAGACTATCCGAGGCCAGTCTTTGAAAAATAGGCATCATTTTCACAATTATATTTTCACGCAACCGGGTTTTTAAAGCTTTTTTATGTGCAGCAGGTTTTTGATTTGAAGCAATGGCTCGTTGATAAAAACACAAAGATTCTTTTCCAGCAGGGCAAGTCGTATGTTTTGGTTTTGAGTCTGTAGAGCTGCAGTGTTGAAGAATGGCATAAATATCCCTTTTCATAGCTTTAAAGTTGTTTTTATTTCTTATAATTGAATTACGGTTATACCTGGTAATTTTTTTTATTGTTGCGTCACTTAGACTGCCATATTTCTTTCCACCGAGTGTAAAGCCTCTTTTCTTTTCAGCATCTACTAAATTTCTCAAAGCAGTCCCCATCCTTTTCCCAACATGATTTATGCATTCTATTTTTTGTATCGAGACTTCCTTACCATAAACATTTGAAGCTTTTAGCTCGAGGAATGTTTTAGTGTCTCCATCTCCAACCAGTTCCACGTATCGAAATCCTAGTTTTTCAGAATTCTTCCATAATTTCAAAGCCATATTTACCTCCATTCCTCCAGAAGATCCAACGTAATTAACATCACAAGATGGAGCATGACCTTTTTGCCACACAGCGAATTCCGGTGAATCTTTACCTAAAGCTTTCTTCGTTTGAATACAGTGATTACAAACTTTCGATGAAACCTGGTGATCAATTACATATCCGGTCAGCACGTCGATCACACACCCCACAGCGTAATTTGACGTGTGACCTCTTTTATGCCAAGTAGCATCATAGCTTACAGCTATATCCAAAATATTAGATGAAGATTTGGATAGAAGGGCATGAACTTCTTTAACTTTTTTTAAAGTGTCTTTCTGTTGTTCTTGAAAGTTTTCTAGAGTAGAAGAATGAAAAGATTTTAAGTGTCTAGTGAAAGATTTAGAATCCATGCAAGGCAAGTTCATTATACAAGAAAATTTTCCAAGTCCTGTATGTCCTTTTCCCAGTTCAGTCATAGCAAACACTGTTCTGCGATTAATATCGTATGAGCCTTTCTTATTTTCAATCACATTCGTAGAAGAGTTCTTTGAAAATTTAAAAAAACAGTTCTTGCAAGTTACATTTATATCTTGGGCCAAACCAAACTGTTTGCCAATGTGAAGTTCTAATGTATTCTGTTTGCAACAGATACAACAACAACTTAATAAAATATCATGCAATACAGACTGTTTTAAAATGATGTAATTTTCATTTACTTCTTCAGGCAAGTTTTTCTTCACTGGAGAAATTATGTTTCGCTCATCCAAACGTTTAACAACTTTGCTTTCAGCAGCTACCAAAGTATCACAATCCAAGTTTTGTTTTCGATTTTTTTTCGTGATTTCTGACCGCAAAAATTGAGATTTCCTTTTTCTACCCATTTTAACAGCTTATGAAACCAAATAACTGCGTAAACTTTCAGAAAAAATTAGAAGAAAACAAACTTTAGAGCAGGGAACTAAAAAGCACATTGTCTCATGAAATGTAAACACAGAGGTTCAAATAAACACTGAATCTCTTCGTTTCATTTCATTATTGAAGGAGTTGAGTTGTATACAAACTAAATCTAGGATTTAAAATAAATTCTTTAAAAATTTATTTCCAAAAAATTAAAAATTACGCTAAAACAACGCCAGGAAATGTTTGTTTACATTTAAAGAGAGAAGTTGCCATGGCAACGCCTTTTTGACAGTTGGAATTTCAAAGCAGTGGTCAACAAAAATTATGATATCTCCCGTTCTAATTAAGATAGAAACATGATTTTAATGTTATTTTAAGCAGAAACGCATGCAGGATTCTTTCAGCTAAAAAAAGATTTTCGAAAATTTGACGATTTATGTGTTCCGGACCCCCTTAACCTATCAGTCTCATTCCTCATTCTTATTCACGCAACCATGAGAAGCAATAAAACCATTCGAAGGAATTATCCCTCTAGGAACCTCATCCCAGCTGCTTGGCTAAATCATAATCTGGGTGAATTGATGTATTTTCTGTTTCTACTTTATGTATCACCACCGCCCCAACTACCATGAGAATCAAGGCACTCTTGAGTTGCAAATTGCCGGCAAAGATACCACAACAACCCATTTAGATGAATTTTACCTGAATAAGTGAAGATATTCCGCTCCCGTCCAATACATTTAATTCAGAGATGTAAGAATTTCGCATCTTAAATAAATTTTGTATATAAAATTCTTTTTTTTATATATTCTTACAAAATTTCTGACTGAAGTATCTAAATTAATAACGGAGAGCTGATGAGTAAATAATGAATGTCCTTATTTTTTGCTTTTAGGTATAACACATTTAATGAGTGCAAAATAAAAGTATTTCGCTATCGTGGCGTAACTTCAATGATTGAATAAACTGAGTGACAATAAATGAGTGAATTTCAGTTTATGTATTTACCTTTGTACTTTAAAGTATGTATTTCCTATCAAATTAAGAACAAATTAGGCCTTGATTAGACTTTACCTGGGATCAATGACCCCCTAAGTTGACGCTCATTTGGTGACTTGGTGTCGAATTTGGGCAAAAAATGGAAGACTCTTACTTTGGAAGAACTTTGGCGATAGGGCCTTTAGGAGGCGAGAATTTTATATAATTTTCTGAATCTCCGAAAATTTTCTGTTTGCTGCTCCGGAAATTCGAAAAATGCTGCAGATCAAGCTGTCAGTTCAATCAGTTGAAAGAAGTGCAAGCGTTGAGTACATCTCAAGCGATTAGAGAATTGAGAACTGAGTTGTGCGCTGAATACTAGAATCAAGTATTGGAGTCGCTCCGAGCGGTGCACTAAGGAGAAGGTTAAATAGCAATGTGTCATCAATTGAATACAGTTGAAACGAGGAGAAAATGGAGGATAGTAGGTGCTTGAGGGATATGAACAATTGCATGATCTCTCTACCGCCTCAGTTCTGTCTTGCCAATCAGAGCTGCTTTGTTTTCTATCGATTAGCTGCTAGTGGGCTGCTGTTTGTTGTAAGTACTGTTGTTTGCTTCTCATGTAAAAAGCTGTCTCAAGGCTGTGTTTTGTTGTAAGTACTGCTGTTTCCTTCTCATGTACAAATAAGCTGTGTTTTGCTGTGTATTCGCGTCTCCGCACTGAATAAAGTCTTTATTTGTTATTGAAGTCAGTTGGACTTTCGTCATACACATACTACAAAGAGCCCGTAAAGATTTAGAAATGACTGCTAGTTTAATTTTAAATTTCATCTCTCTCTCTCTCTCTAAAACCTTGACCGCAGCTTTTATTCCTTAAATATTGATAATAGACATATACAGCAAAATTACAAAGTTGTGCAAAAAAAGGTGCAAAAGGTTATGAAATCGATAAAAATTTTCAGGAGATTAAACTTAAAAAAATACAAAATTTAAATTTTTATACTGATCTCATATAAAAAATTCCCAGTAAGTAAAATGTGCCCCATCTTTTAATAAGGTCATCTCTCAAAGATATGTTCAAACAAAATTGATGAAGAGTCAATCACACATTAAAATGCAAAAGTTTACAGCTTCAGTGTAGATGACGCGACGCAAGAATGCATCATAAGGAAATAAAATATGCTTCATATCTTTAGCTTTAAATAGAAATTTTAGGGAATATATTTATATTCCCTAAAGTATTATATTTAGGGAATAAAAGCCGAGGTCAAGGTTTTTCAGACAACCTGTATATATATATGATTATTATTATTATTATTATATATATTCTTGTTTTGTTTGTTTCTTATGGCACTTGCCACTGACAAGCCCACTGTTACGAAGACAGCGATTTAAGCCTGAGGGGGAACGTCTCTTATTTTTTATAGCAGCGCCAACTAGGGCCAAGAGTACGACTTTGCCACTCACGCATCACTCATTCGCTTGCACAACCCCTTTTTACAGGAGGGCACATTCACACATCTCATAGATAGAACAACAGAAGAACAACCATGCCCAAACCGGGACTCGAACTCGGGACGCCCAGATCACGGGTAAGACGCGCTACCCCTATGCCAGGACGCCGGCTTATTATATATATATATATGATTATTATTAGATTATATATATATATATATATATATATATATATATATATATATATATATATATATATATATATATTATATATATGATTATTATTAGAACTGTACAGATCTATTTCTTTATATGGAAGTAAAAGTTTCAAAAAGGAAGAAAATGTCAAGGAAATAAATTTTTTACTACTTTTAATTGGAGAAATTAATTTTTTTCATTCAATTAAAATATAGTTTATCTTTATAAAACAATATTAATTCTATGTGAAATGATCATTTTTTTAAATCTATATTTAAAAAGGCAAAAATTTTAAAGCTAAAAATATTAAATATATCATAATAAATATATCAATATTAAATATATCATAATTTCTTTTTAAATATTCTTGAATATGTGAACAGTTATCTTAATAAGATCTGAAGAAATCTACTGAAAAATATTGTATTTTATCCAGTAAAATGAGATTTTTTAAAAACAAATTTTGCTAATGTTTGAAATCTGAATCTAGTATTCTACGTAAGCGGTTGAATGGAAACCTTGTATGTTTTCTACTACATTCTGCGCTGTATACAGCACTTGTCTTATAAAATTTATGTCTATGTTCAAAAACACATTGCAAAGCGCATAAAGAGAAAAGAGTTCTGTCGGCAACACAAATCTTCCTGCCCAAATTTAAATTTCAAATAGAAGGATCAGACTCCTAAAACTCTCCAATAATATTTATGAAAGAAGGGAGTGTTTCCCAAACGTGAAATCAAAAGATATTATTCACGCCTTCAAGTGCTCCGACGCAACATTTTGAACAAACTTACGGCACAGAAATTATCGATGGTTGTAATTATGACTGATAATGTGTGGCAAAACACTTCACCGCCCGCCAGGGAATCATTAGTTTTGTAGCCGGCGGCAGAGCTTCGTGTTATTGATGAATGCCTGCAAAGGAGACACGCTCTGAAAATAAAAATATCGCCCGTGTCATTGCCAGAGGTTCCAGCAATAAACGCAAATGTAGATTCGTTCAGACATGTCAGGAGAAGATTCATTATAATAAGAGAAATATGAAAGGTCATTCGAATAAGAAGGCGATTTATTAGGAAGATTCGTTTTGCTTAGTTTTATTCATGATTTGCGGCTTGGCAGCATATTTTCAATAACTACAATTTTTCCTTGAACGGAAAGGGAAGTTTTATTTACAGATTTTTATTTATAAGAAGTACTAAGCTTCATAGACTAAGGCTTTAAAAATATTCTTATTTATTTATGAAAATGTTGCCATGATTTACATTTACAGTGGTGGCCAAAATGGTGGACACTTTTGAAAATTTTTATGTTTTCTAAATTTTTGTGCTTATAGAAAATGTAACACTTCACAAAATGCAAACTCTTACATATCATTTTAAAGAGAATTTAATGCCAATTTCAATACAAAAAGCAAAATTCAAATATTTACGATACAAAAAAGTTGAGTGGAAATAATTGTCGAGATACATTAGATGCTGATGACAGCAGTGAGTTATCAGTACTTAGTAGGGTAGCCTTAATTTTTTATTATATCATCTCCTTGATGTTTCATTGAGTTGGTGAGAGGTTTAAGCTCTTCCTTCGTTATTGCATGATGCCAGGAAATAATTGTAGCCTCAATTCATTCTCTTTTATTTGATGAACGCTTCATATGTACAAGAGCTTTCAAACGATGCCATAAGCTCTCAATAATTTTGAATTCAGGACAATTCCTGGCTTTGATAACAATTCAATGCTCATTGTACTAAACCACTCCTTCGATATTTTTTCTTTGTTGCGAGGAGCTGAATCCTGCTGAAAAATAAATGACGCTTTGTTGAGAAATATATCACTGATGGAAGGTGTAAGTTTTGGCTCTAGAATAGTGTCAATGTATTTTAATGCGTTTAATGCCCCATCAATAACATGAAGGAGACCAATACCGTCTGCTTGCATGCATTCCCAAATTATAACACTAATTGAGTTCTTCATAGTTGCCAGAATGCAGTCAGGACTTAGCTCTTCGCCTATTCTATGCCTTACCTATTTTCGACACGACTACCGAATAACAATATGTTTGTTTCATCACTCACGTATAACTTGTAATCACTGATAATCCGAGATTTCTTTCTCCAAATTCGGCTCAAGTCCCCCTGATCGCCAGGTCCGACTGAAAAATGAACACATTGCTACAAATGTAACGTATATTGAATGAGAAAGTCTTAAAATAAACTCTGAGTGTGAAAATATGACGAACCTTCTTATTTGTGATGAATCTGCAGGCAATGTGCCCGTTAAATCGGGATGGCAAAATGAATAGCAATCGAGTTAACTATTGAAGAGGTGTTTAGGCATCTGTTAAGAAAGGCATGAACTCAAAGTGAAAATTTCCTTGCTTCTCCCTTTCTTTCCGCTTCTCAGAAGTGAAGAGGAACGCGAAAATGCAAAATCTGTGCATATCAACCCGATTTCGCTTATTAGAGGATTAAGATAATTATTCTGATTTATGAAAATTGGAGAACTTGAGATAAAAAAAATCTGACATTATTTTCGAAATAATAATTATTACTTTTTGACTTTTATCATCGTTTATTCGGTCAATTAACGAATGAAATTAACTTATATGCTTTTCTAGTGATTATATGAGTAATATAAATGAATATGTAAAAGCACAAGAAAAGTAGCTCTGAAAAAAGTTTTCAGTAGCTTAGAGTTTTTTTTTTTTCTTAATTGTCATTTTATTTCTTGATATTTCTATATAAATATAATATTTAAAGTGAAAAACATTTTCCAAGAGAGGATTTTTTTAAGAATACGATTTTTCAAATATTAATGCAGTAATTAATAATTTTTTTAAATGGGTTGCATATGTAAATATGAAAGTACTTTTTCGGAATCAATAAGAACTGTTTTTTATTAATTCAAATGCATAATAATTCATTTAAATATATTAAAAATCGTTAATATTAATAATTTTAAAACACAAAAATTAATTTATATTTTTAATGCTAAGTTTTATAGTTCGAAGCTATTTCCCTTGTATTTATGTATTAGAATATTAAGCCTTATTACATTTTTAGTTTTTCTGTAAAATGATTCAGAATAATATGTGATATT
Source organism: Argiope bruennichi (assembly GCF_947563725.1). Classification (NCBI taxonomy): domain Eukaryota; kingdom Metazoa; phylum Arthropoda; class Arachnida; order Araneae; family Araneidae; genus Argiope; species Argiope bruennichi. Next base: position 149,878,106 of record NC_079151.1, read on the forward strand.
AATTTTCATAAAAAAAATCGCACATTCTAATCGTTAAAGAATTGATTGGTTTGACATATTTATCATTTTGGAATTTTTTTTGGTTATTGAGAAACGTTTCTTTAAGGGTCAAAGGAATATATCAAGAGAGAAATTCAGTTAGCAGATAACGTCTCGAAACATAATTCCATTTGCAAATTAATTTCTTTTGAATTCAGTGAATTTCTTTAGAATTTCAAGGGAAATTTTACGAAATATTGGAATACTAATTTTATATTGAAGATTACTTATATGTTAGGTCACTTAATTAAATGTTGGTGGCGCTTGCGATATGTTTTGAGCTCTTGTAAGGAGGCATACATGGCTTACGGTTTTCATTCAATTTGCGTTTAAATGATAGTTTCTATTTCATTTACATTGCTGCATTGAAGAAAATATTATTTCTAAATCTTTCACTGATAGCATTACCTCTCCTTGCAGTTAATCAACAACATTCTAATTTCTGAAATAAAGTATTCAATAGGTTCTTCCGAAAATTCTTATGACATTTTAAGCATATCTTTTCAGTGTTTAGGGATTTCGTGCCAATTAGGGATTGCAATACCGGACCAAAATTTCAATACCGGTATTCGGTATTTTTTAGATCTTAGTACCGGGATACCGGTTTTAATACCGGTATTAGAAATTTTAGAAAAAAAAAGAAAACACAGGTGTTTCTTTGTTTTATTTGCCAGTTTTATAAGAGAGTTCAAATATCACAAAAAATAATTTGTAACTTATAAATTATAACAGTATATAAAGAATCACAAATAAGTAAAGGCACAACTTATTTATTTAAATCACAAAAAAAAAGTGTAAATATCACTATTCAGTCTGTGGTACTATTACAAATTTTTGAAATGTGATCTTAAAAAAGATAATGCATCCATTGGACAGTCATTAAGCCTGAAAAGTAATTTTGTGTAAAAATTACCAGTTGTCTAAAACGCTCTTTCGGCATCTACGCTAGTGGGTGATACTGTTAGCAAAGTGCGATTCACTTTTTCCAAGTATTTACCTCTAAATCTATCATCTTCAAATAAATCAATTTCTCTTCGGATGGTTTCGGATACAGCTAATTTCTGTATTGCATTTTGATTCGTTGAATTTTTTTTTATTTATCGCTAATTCTAATTTTTGTTCAAGAGACAATTCCTTTTCACTATCGACATTAGTGTCATCATAATCTTCGATAACTGAACCGAATTCTTTTGAATGTGGATAGGTTTGTGAGTAAAAAATTTTAAGAAAATTTACTATAAACTTAATCAGATTCGAATTGATTATTTTCTTTTCTTCTTTTTCATTTTCATTTTTAAAATCATTATAATTATGTAAATACCTTAAGACATTTTCTATTTCAGTATGCCTTTCTTCTGTGCGATTTTTCAATATAATATATAATTCTTCAGATAGTAATGTGTGTTGCAACATGAAATTTGTTGTTGTATTAGCTGTTAATAAATTAAAATCTCTCCGACATAATGCCTCTGTAGTCAGTTTTATTGGAAGTAGAGCTGATATAGTTCTGGATATTAAGTCGAATTCACTCTCTGAAAAGTTTATTTACAGGTTTAAGTCGATTATTGCTTTTTGGATTGGATTTCTAAATTTCAAAAATCGTTCCATCATTAGGAGTAAACTAATGATGTGTGTAGAATCTATTATTGTCTTAGAATCTATTATTAACATATATTTTGTTTTATTTTCAGTTATTATATATTTTTGTAATATGGCATTTTTTGTAGGAAAACGTTTAAATATCTTAACAAATTTCGAACTTTATAAATTATAGGAAGCAATTCTTGACGGGTTAATATTTCATCCTCATGAGCAATATCTTTTTCAACAATTACATTATCATTGTCTTCATTGTCAATATCACTCTCACTCTTACTCTCTTCAATGTCGGAATCCGAAGTTTCTATATCCAAAGTATTTGGATTCTTCTGTTCTTTCTTTATTTTATTTTTATTTTTTTTGTATAATACATCTATTACTCCTAAGTGAATTCCATGAGCATAGCACAATTGCTGATTTGCACCAATCAACTTTCAAACTTTTTTCATAACTGTTGCTCCATTAGTCTTTATGGATACAATATCTTTTTTGAGGGATAATCCATGTTTCGCTAATTTAGATTTAAGCAATTAATTAAGCCATTAATTAGCTAATTAATTTCGCCCGTTAGGGAGACATAAAAACAAAAACATATACTACTTTGCTATGTTGGCGATCCCTGAACATATAGTGGAGACAATTTAAAAAATTTCTAGTAAATACCGAAAAACCGGTATTTAAACTTGTGAATACCGGTATTACAAAATTGCACAAATGACTCAAAATACCGGTATTCGGTGTCCCGGTATACCGGTATTGCAATCCCTAGTGCCAATCTAACACGATGCAAATAATTTGTTGAAAATCATAAAAAAAATCATAATTATGTCTTTAAATTCAAAAGTAAAAAATAAAATAAATAAATAAAAAAGGAAAATATAGTAAGAGAGAAAAAAAAAAGAAGAAATTAAGAAATTAAAAATAAGGAATTAAATATTTCATACCGTTTCATAATTAGTCATTAATTAATTTCATAATAAGGCGTGTCTTAAAGTACTTGTTTTTTGTTCTCAATATCACGCGGTCATTCTAAGATAGCAGATAATGTGTCTCAATGGAATAAAATTAATATATTATTTCATTGCGCCTACATTTTCCAAACATAATTCATTACAGACATATTTAAAATAACACCCTTTTATTTTATTTTTTTCTAATCTCATTACTTGAAAATCCCATTATGAGGATTTTTATTTTTCTCTGTAAATGAAAAATTAAACTGTACACAATATGCAGAATTTATAATTAACATTTTGTTCTAAGCTATTTTACCTACAAATGACATTAACTAAATATAAACAACAAGCATCCATTGTTTTCAACCATGATTTTTTTAAAAAAAATATTTCTTTAAATAATGGAAACTGAATCTAAACATATTAATGAACAGAATGGTTATTTAATCTTTACTGATTTTAATTTATTCTAAGAAAAAACAATAAAATTATGGGAAAATTCCAAATAATTTATTTTTATATTGCAAATTATGTTTTATCTGCAGATGCTGTGGCATAATTAATCAGATCGATTAATGGAAGACTAAAAAATGTCACCCTTCCAACAGGCGTCTTGTTATCTTTAATTGTTATAGCCATCTGTTTGCATACTGCACTTATAAAGAGCACTTTATTCGTAGGTTTTGAGTCTACAAATAATACTAACGACATTCAAAGGCAATATGTGCTCTTCTGAATATATTAAGGAGCTAACTGTGTTAGCAATACCATTGAATTAGAACCCTGATGTTGTTCAGAACTGATGGGCACGGAGTTCAGGAATATTTTTTTAACAAACTGTATATCAATCAGTGGCATCGAGTATAGATATTTCCATTAAACTTTATTTAAAAATGAGATAAAAAAGAAAGTATTTCAACACGAACTTAATTAAAATATTTCTTAAAGAGATTTTTAATCAAAGTTCTTTTGAACAATTGATGAAGGAAAAATCTCAATCATTTAGTTTGTTGTATTAATTATGAAGCAATAAAAATTATTCAAAACATACAAATGCGTAGAAAATTATTGCATGTGCTATGAAAACAAAAAGAATATATTTAGCAATTAGCTTAGTTTTAAATATCAATGCTAAATTTCAGAGCCATAAGTAAATCTTTATATGAAATATAATAACGAAAATGAAAAATGAACGCATTTCCTTTGAAACGAGCGCAAATAATGATATTTGATATCCTTGAAATTTCGTAGTTTCTTAGCATAATATATTATTGTCTAAAATATCAGAGTATGGAGAACCTTTTCATATGACTACATATTCATATGACATTTCATGTGAATACTATCTCAAAGAGATCATATAAAAGAAATTGGAAACTGCTTTCATCCTCTACCAAGCTATTGGTAAAAAAACATGCTATCCCTCTCTAACACCCGAAGCTTTGAAACTCTTACTGAGCCGTAATCACTGAGTTATATAAGAAATATTTCTTACGCTTAAACAAGAGATAATATCTTAAATATATCCCGCAAACTTTTTGTTGGGGGTCAAACTAAAAGTGCGAGGGCGGAACCTTGATGAGTGAGTCACTAGCAGGTGGAACTAAAAAAGGAAAAAGAGTGTGCTTTAATTGCATCTATATTTCTCATGGACATTTTTTTTTAATTTTAACCTTCTAAGCAAGGAAGCGAAAGATTTATGGAAAATTCTGTATATGTATTTAAATGGAGAAGAATCAAATTCCTTATACGCATGGTAACAGAAATAAAAATAAATCGTTTACACAAAAATGATTAAAATGAAACGGAAAGCCATTCCCAAGATCATAAAAATATATCATATGATTGCATGACCAAAAATGATCATCATATAATGTTGGAGTTTACTTTCGTTTAGTAAAAAATATATATATTTAAAATATTTCTAAAACTTTTGCTAAAATCAATGCAGGACGATTCGCAATACCGTTTTTAAAGGACTAAATCAATTAAAATATATAACCTTCCTATAACCTAGTATCATCCAGGTGATGCTTTGGACGCTTTTTGGTGATGCCAGAAACATCGTCAAAAACAAGAAACTTTCCATCCGTAGAGTCATTTTCCATTAAGATCTCATTTCTGACAACCATTAAAAGAAAAACATTCATCTCATTTCGAATTCCTATTCTTAGTTCTGTGGTTTGATTACTTGGCGATCAGGCAGACGAGAGCTCAAAATAGAATAAGGAATTTTAAAGTGCTTTGAATATTAATGAGGTGTGTTATTGCAAATACGGCTTGCAGATCACGCTTTATTTGAGTCGCATTGCATTCTCTTTATTTAATATAGATTTGAATTCTTTAATTTTAAATGCACGCTGTCTTTAATTCTTGAATATAAAATAGAATTTATTTCATTTAAAGTCAATGTAATGAAGCATATCTTTTATAGTTGGTGGAGAATGTTTATCTTCCCATCTTTGAAGACAGAATTTCCATAATAGGAAGTACACTTCAAATCAGAAAGGGAATTGCAGTGAATCTTTAATCTAATTTGAAATATCTTGCTCTTTTACTTATTTATTTATTTCAATATTCATTTTGGCCGTCTGATTCTTATCCTCTTCCAAGAGTATCTTTCATTTTCATAATTTCATTTCATTATAAAATTTCAGTAGAAGAAAATAAAAAAAGTCTTAGTTCACAAGATGAAGCTTTTATCAGTTCTCTCGTATTTATAAAAAATATTATATTAGAATCGAATGCTACTATTCAAATGATGCACAATTTACAAGTAGATTAGACTGAATTTTTTATAATTTCAAGGTGTTACTGTCTTATCAGATGTTTTTCCTTGAATGGTTACATTTATTCATTCTAAAATTTTTAAAGAAGACTGTTTGAGGAATTATTGGAAGTAATTAATCAACGGTCTTGCTATGTTTTGACAATTGATAGCTTTTTGGAAAATGAGCTATTATACCATTAAACAGCGGCATTAGATGTGCATTTACAAAGCTCATCTCAGTTGAATTCAATAAAGGATATTAAAAAAACACTTCTGATTTTCATAGCTAATTTCACATCATGAATAATCAACTAATGGATGGTAATACTTTTCTTTTCAGGCTTGATTATAAGTAACAGGATGGAAAAATCGAGAGCTGTCTGCATCATACCGAAGTGAGAGTGATGGTTTGCTTTAAGATGGAACGCTTGCATAAGTAAATGATGCGCAGATGCGTCGAATCCCTTGTCGAAGCCTGTTTGCCAACATTGAAGGTAATTATTAAATAGGCTGTGAATGATATTATGTTTCTGTAAAAATGGTGCAAGTTAATATTCATTCTTCATTGTGTTTAGTACTGTTATCTGCTTCTTTTCTAAAGTCTTCAAAAGAAATGGAATTGTTTTTAATTTATTTATTATCGCATTTTTACAAAATTAGTGTCGTTGGAAGTGGCGTAAAGGAGCAGGTTTGTTGAAATATGTAAACTGATTAACCGAATTAATTAACTAATATTTCGGAATTTTTCCATTTTGTTTGCTGAAAACTCTACTCCAAAAGAGTCAGTCCATTGAAGACTATGAATAAAGCAAAACTCAGCTTGTTAAGCAAAATAACACTATTTTCGCTTTTTTATTCGCAAGGATTTCGGAAAAATAAACAACACATTTCAGATTTATCCTTAATATGAGTATGTGCTTAAAATAAAAATCTTTTTTTTGTTTTTATTTAAACATTCAAGCGTTGACATTACTTTTAAAATAAATTCATCATTTGGACTTTTCAGTTTATCCCGCCCAAAAAATAACATTCAGCTTAGTTTTTATGCCGACTAAAATCCCTCCTCTTTTTCTTTTGCCTTTGGTTGATGAGATGAGAACACTGGGCAGACTTTTTTATCCGATGTGTTCTTTTTTATCTGTGCTCAATAAAAGGAGGGAATTTAACTTCAGATTGAAACGATTGTTAATCTGATATTTATTACGCTTCAGAGGAGTATTTATTATAATACAAATATCACATGCATGATTTTGACCTAGAGTTAAACAATACATTGATCATTTCATGTTCTAAGCAAATGTAAAATAGTTAAAGATTTATCTGTTATCAGTAATCTATAATAATTTAATTTTAAATGATGGAAATATTATGGATGTGAAAACCAAACAGAGGGATGAAATTCCACTTATCTGATCACAGAACTGCATGAGGATAATATTTATATGCATGAAACAATATTTGGAATTGACGTTTCTTTTTATTTGTCCGTATACGAAATAAAGAAGGAAAAGAGCTGTGGTTTTCAAATAAATTTACCATTATGTTTCAGAGAATCTTTACATTTCAGGCGATTCTGGGTCAGAAAGAATAGAAAATTTGAATTATATCCGTCTGTCTTCGAGTACGATAATTCTAAAGCATATTTTATAGCATATTGAAAAATTCTGGAGTTTAAAATCTTGAGTTCATTTAAAATTCCCCAGGGACTATATGATATTTGTAAGCCTTTTTTTTTTAACATGTTAAATAATAAAATTGCTTCATGAGGTTTAAGAAAACCAATGTACGAATCTGAAAGAGAACCGCTACTGTATGAGTAGGAATTGCAATACCGGGATACCGAATACCGGTATTTTGAGCCATTTGTACAATTTTGTAATACCGGTATTCACAAGTTTAAATACCGTTTTTTCGGTATTTACTTTTAATTTTTAAAATTGTATGCACTATATGTTCAGGGATCGCTAACATAGCAAAATAGTATGCGTTTTTTTGTTTTTATGTCTCCCTAAAGGGCGAAATTAATTTGACTGTGGATACAAAATTGCATCGTACAATCAAGAGAAGTGATAAAATAGTATGTGAATCATCCAAGCAGGCGAGTCAAAACTATCCTCTTACAACTCCGAGCGATACTGCACACGCGCAGGATTCGTAGTCTGATATTCGTATCCGTGCAAATAAGGTTGTAGTTGTGAAGAAAGTGCGTGATATTTCGATATTTTTTTAATTGGTGAGTTTTTTATTTACATTGTATTTGCAAATCATACTTTAGGGTTCAAAACATTTTTCAGATTTATTATATACTAGCCGCCTTTGGCGACCAGCCGGTTAGCCAATCTTAATGCTCATTAAAATTTTAATAATTAACTATTTTATGTAATTCCTACTTTAATAGATTCTTCATTAAAATATTTTAAAACTTCAAATTTCAATTCACTCAGAATATTATAAAGGCCTTCAGTCATAACGTAATCTGTATCTCTCAAATTTTCTGTTAGCTTCCGTAGAATTTATGCTTTATATTAAAGTAGAAATGATTAATCTGCAATTAATATAATAATATTTTTTACTGAAACAAATAATTTTTTTTTTTTGCTAGATGATTACGGAAAACAGAGTCACTGAGCATTTAAACCTTATGGGCACTAAAGAATATCTTTCTTAATTTATGTAATATCTCAAGAATTTGTCAACAAAATTTTTTCAGATTCATGTTGAGCAGGTATATTAATTAAAAATGTTTAATTTTAAATGCATCAAACTCTAAGAAAATAAACAGAATCGTTTAAAATAATCGGTCGAAAACAGGTTAAAAAAATTACTTCAAAAACGATGAACTTAAATTAACATAAATACAATTTTATTACAAAAGCATACAACTAACCTAAAAATAATTTAAATCGAGTCCGCTTCCGTTGAAATGTAAACAAGCAGAATACAATGCGCATGCGTGAATTTCCAACGCCAGTTACGGTAACGCAAATGCGTGAATTTATCAACGCCAGTTGGGGTAACGCTATGTAGATTAGAAATTTTTTATTTCCTTTAATATGTTTTATTTTAATTCAAATGTACTTCAGAATGAATCTGAAAGATCGATTAATTAACAATGTTTAATTTTAAATGCATAAAACATTAAGAAAATAAACAGAATCATTTGAAATAATCGGCCGAAAAATAGCCTAGCCTCATTGCTGTTGGAAAATAAAACTGAAGCCTTACTCATTTTTCGGTGGGGAAAATGAAAGAATTTTTTTGGCGGGAAAGTTAGTTTTTAATTAATAATTAAAATTTCAAAAAAGGGGACCCTAGGTGCACATTCCCGACCTCCAAGGTATACACGTACGAAATTTGGTAGCTGTAGGTCAAATGGTCTTTTCTGTAGAGCGCCAACACGCACACACACATTGAGCTTTATATATATATATATATATATATATATATATATATATACTAATAAATAATAACCCATAATAATGAATAACTTTAAAGAAAATAAAAAGTCAGTTGATAATACTTCATTTTGATTTCATTATGTATATGATGAAAAGAATATGGTGGCACAATGTAAAAAAATGTTCAAGAGTTATTAAAGTGAACGGAGAAAGTACAAGTGGACTCCATACACATGTAAAAACGAAACTTGATACAAATTTGTTAAAGAGGAAAGAATCTAATTGCGATGAAGATACAAATTGAAACCTAGTTTCCCAATTCTAAGTCCAAGCCATGAGAGATTTTAGATTATTTTTTTTAAAAAAACATAATTTGGATGAAATTATAAGTAAAATGACAGCATTAGATGGTTTCCCATTTTGCGTGTTCTGCACTTCTACTGAATTAAGAAAATCACTATCCGCCAGAGGTTTCAAAAACCTATATGCATTGATTAATACTGTAAGAAGAACTGTTATAAACTACAGAAACGGTGTTTGCAATTCTTTAAAATACGAGCTAATGCAATTAAAAGTAAATGGTGGAAAATTTAGTCTTACATTTGATGAATGGACAAGTGTAAGAAATAAAAGCTATTTAAATAAAAATATTCATTCAAAAAAAATTGAATTTAGGACTTACACATGTCTCGAGAAGTATGCCAGCCGGAAAATGTGTGGAAATACTTAAATGTAACTTAGAAAACATGGATTATCCCTGAAAGAAGATATTATATCCATAACGACTGATGCAACAACAGTTATGAAAAAAGTTGGAAAGTTGATTGGTGCAAATCAGAAACTATTCTGTGCTCATGGAATTCAATTAGGAGTAATAGATGTATTATATCAGAAAAATAAAGAACAGAAGAATCCAAATACTGTGCATATAGAAACTTCGAATTCCGACTTTGAAGAGAGTGAGAGTGATATTGATAATGAAGAAAATTACAATGTAATTGTTGAAGAAGATATTGCTAATGAGGATGAAATATTAATCCATCAATAACTTCGTCCTATAATTTCTAAAGTTCGAAAAATTGTTTAGATATTTAAACGTTCCCCTACAAAAAGGCCATGTTACAAAAATATATACTAACTGAAAATAATACAGAATATATGTTAATATTAGATTCTAAAACAAGTTGGAGTAGTTAAAAAAAAAGTTTATTTTTTTTTTTAAAGAAAAACAAATTTATGTTGTGCTGTTCCTGTTGTCTGATCTGAAAACAAATTTAATATTATTTCGAAAAATATTAAATTTATATTATTTATGCTTATATTTCATTATTTTATAAAATGTGATAATTTTTTTTTGCAAAATTTTCTGAGACATATGCATTAGTTTTCGAAATATCACCGAAATATTATGAGGTTCTTTTAACTATGGGAGTGTCATTTTTCGAAACATTGTAACTCCAAAATTATTAATTTCATAATGAAAAATCGATTCGGCAAAAAAGTTGATAGCCGTAATGGAAATGGAAAAAGCTTCGAGGTAATAGTTCATTAACTTGATTAATCACGAAACGAATGGTTGGAACGAAATTGTCGACACCAAAATTGCGATAGTATATAAAAAAATGTTTCTACGGTGCTCCATTATTTTTTGGAGGGGGGCCCACTGCTGCAACAAAACGTGACCGATTCTTTTCAAGTCGGAATGGAACTGTGTGTTCTGATTTTGCAACTAGCCCAAGACTAATAGGCGATATTGATACGAATATGAGTCTAAGTGGGAATTCCGCTTTTTCTTAAGATGAATTGTTGACGAAGTTATTAACCATAGGAAATGGAAATTCTTCAGTAGTATGTGCACCATTATATGAGAATGAGGGGGAAACTATATTGTTAAAAATAACCCCACACTCATACGTCTAGCGCCACCGAGACAAAATGACACTGCAATCTACAATACAAAATATTACTCTACAACGGCATAATATTTTGTATCATACTGATACAGTATGACCTGACCGAAAAGGACTGATACCGAGGAGATTATTTAATCTGAATTTTAATTTGAACAACAATGGATTTAATTCTGAAAGTTTTTTTTAAATGATTGAAAATGAGTCACTTTAGTATTTCCATGTCTTGACTGAAAAAAGAGATTAAAAAAATTAGCGTAGAATCGGATTTTCAATTCTGTATTCATTTTTGTTTCAAATGATTGAAAAAAATGCTAAGCACTTAGAAAAACTACAAAAATGAATTTTTAAAAATTAAAAACCTCACCCATTCATTTTTTTTTTAATTTTGAAGCAATAGTGTTTGGTATATTGTCTCTTAATTCGCGGAATAAATTTAATAATATAATCTAAAAATAAAAAGTTTTTTTTTAAATCCCTATTCCAACTTCTTAGATAAAGCTTCCTGTGGTGCCTTATCATTCTATATTAAAATTTCATTAAAATTTAGTTTAAAGAAAAATGGATTTTTGCATTGTAATGCGTGTGCTAAATTGTTTTATTAAGGACTTTATTTCATTTCTGGCATTAGCAAAAGTATAGAAAGATTCGCTCATGCTCAAAATATAGAAAGAAAAGTTAAAATAAATTCTATCAAACTCAAAAATAATACAAAAAAGTTATATTTAAAATATGCAAAATTTTTAAGCATATATTTAAAAAAAAAATTCTGCTCGAAAAATTGGGAACTCGTGTTAAAATTATATAAATCATTAAGTTTAAAAAAATATTTCTGCTATTGAATACGAACAGATTCTCAAAAAATTTTCTTGCAAGAGATAATGTGAAGAACAAATATTTACAATCTTCAACATAATATATTATTTGATATTTGAATTTTTTATATATATATTTTAAGAATTTGTTCATTTATAAATGGTTAAAAGTTCTGCTGCTTTATTAATACAGTGAAATAAATTCTGTATTAAAAAAAAATAGTTTCCGTGTCAAGAGGGCTTTTAATATAAGAATAATCGGAAATATATCAGAATTTCTCACATTCAATGCTGAATGCTTTAATCTTTGCCAGCTTAAAAGACATTTAGTTTCACTTCACTCGAAACAGTATTATTTCACCTATCTGCCTTCGTGAAATAAATAATAGAAATCTTAAACACCTGATCTCAATTTCCAAAAAGAAATGAATTCAATTCTATTTGTTTTCAAGGAATTGGCATTCTTTATACAAAATATAAAAAGCGATGTAAATATGAAAATAATATCATGGAATGTAATTCTAAGAAAAATCTAGTTTTGGAAAGAGTAAAAAAAAAAGTCAAACCGTGGATGTATGTAATACATCAAAACGTTAATATTACTACTCTATGAAAAACTTGATTTGCAAAAAGTAATATAAGCTCCATCATAAAAATTTTAAAAGATTATTTGAAAATGGAGTTGAAAACGTCTAACTAATGAAAAAAGTTGTATCAGAGAAAACTGTTTCCATTCGTTTCTAATAATTAAATAAAACTTTTTTCTTCTGTGGTAAATATTCACAGATTTTAGAACAGATTCACAGCGCATAAAGATGCATTTGTGCGATGATACTTTTTTAATACTAGCCGCCTTTGGCCACCAGCTGGTTTCCAATCTTAATGTTCGTTTAAATTTTAATAACTAAATATTTTACGCAATTCCTCCTTTAATAGATTCTTCATCAAAATATTTTAAAACTTCAAATTTTGATAGTCATATAATTTACTCATAATATTATAAAGGCCTTCTGTCATACCGTAATATGTATCTCTCTAATTTTCTGTTAGCTCCCGTAGAATTTATGCTTTAAATTAAAGTAGAAAGAATGAATCTGCAATTAATATAATAATATTTTTTACTGACACAAAGCATTTTTTTATAATATGATTACTGATAACAGAGTCACTGAGCGTTTAAACTTTATGGGCACTAAAGAATATCTTTCTTAATTTATGTAATATCTCAAGAAGTTTTCTGCAAAATTTTCTTAGATTCATCATGAACAAATCTATTAATTAACAATGTTTAGTTTTAAATGCATCAAACACTAAAAAAAATGAACAGAATCGTTTGAAATAATCTGTCGAAAACAGGTTTAAAAAAACTACTTAAAAAACGATGTACTTAAAACTATAAGCATATACAAAAATATATAACTAACATAAATACAATTTAATTACAAAAGCATGCAACGAACCTAAAAATAATTTAAATCAAGAATCATCCGTTAATAATATTGTCAACGATCAGAGCACAATGCGCATGCATGAATTTTTCTACGCCAGTTGGGGTAACGCTATGCAGATTATACATTTTTAATTTCCTTTATTCTGTGTTATTTTAATTCAAAAGTACTTCAGAATGAATCTGAAAGATCGATTAATTAACAATGTTTAATTTTAAATGCATCAAACATTAAGAAAATAAACAGAATCGTTTGAAATAATCCGCCGAAAAATGTTAACCCAAGCCTCATTACTTTTGGGAAAAAAAACTGAAGCCCTACTCATTTGGCGGTGGGAAAAGTGGAAGATGTTTTGGCGGGAAAGTTAGTTTTTAATTAATAATTAAAATTCTAATTAAAAATTCAAAAAAGGGACCCCAGGTGCACATTCCCGCCCTCCAAGGTATACATGTACTAAATTTGGTAGCTGTAGGTCAAATGGCATGGCCTGTAGAGCGCCAACACACAGATACACACACACACACACACATTGAGTGTTATATAAGTATAGATAATAACTGAAGCAATGTGATTTGAAATGGTCCGTATTTCTAAAATTCTTACTTTTTTAAAATTTTATTTCTAGTCAGACATAAAAAGGAGAAAAAAAATTTAGAGATGAAGGCTCTTAAAAATTATTTTATGCATTTATTTTAATATTATAATCACCAAAATAGTGAATATCAAAATAATGCAATTTTTAAAAATTTAATTCTCTACATAAAAAAGAAAAACTTTGGATAAAAATGGTAGAAAATATATTTTTTAATGAAACTGATTATCAGAACACAGTTATTGTAGAATTTTTTTCAGCATCATTTATCATCGAATTTCTGCCAGCCGGTATTCTGAAGGCCAGCAGAAACATGAAAATTCTTGTGCAGGTGATGTGCGTCAAAAACGTCACCCATTATGTTTCGAGGGACTTCAGCTTTTTTTTATCAAGGGAACGATCATGTCGGGACAGTAATAAAAAATGCAGTTACATATTATGTGTTAAGCACAGTTAAACTGATTATGACAGGAATCAACGAAGTATCACCGTAACTTTAATGGAAAATGGGATTTTTTCATATGAAAAAAAATTTACTGTCAAATGTTATATCTAAAAACTTTGAATTCGAATGAAAACTATTTTTCTTCGAAATTACCCGGTGAATATAAATTTGATAACAATTAATGACGAAGTAAAAATATCATTTTAATTAAATATTATTTATTTTCTGAAAATCTTGTTTGAATGTTATTTATATATAAACAATATTTATGATTTGAATTTGTTTATTCAGAGAACTTTAACACGAAACAAATTTTTAAAACAAATTAATTTAATTTTTTTCAAAAAATGGAAATATTTTCATTTCAATTGTGCAATGCAAAATATATTCTAATAAATATTTAGGACGATATTATTTAAAGTTATTTTTTGTTACCTTCATCGAATTTAATAAGAGAAAAAGTGAAAAAACTGAAAGCAAAGTGAATGAGACCTTCAAATGAGTCGTTTCAAAAAATAAATTCTATAAACTAACCAATCTTAAAATACGCCCGTTTTATGATACGAAAAAATAATGACTTGTACTTTGCCTGTACAAGATAATGCCACTTGACTAATTTGGGAATCTTAGCAAGTACATTAAAAAATTAAAAAGTAAAATCTTTGAAACTTTTCCAGAAGCATGTTATTCCGGATAAAAGAATTTCAACATTTAGGAATTAATAATAATATATATTTTTCAAAACAAAATCTTACTTTTTTTTCTTTTTAAATTTTAATAGTTATTACAGGATATTTATAAATAAAGGTTGTCCGTGAATTGTAGATATCTATCTAGAAGTAGTTCTGTGATAGAGAATTTTAAAACCTGTGATATTAGAATAAATAATATTAATACAACAAGAGTGATCTGAAGTTACGATTGATTTTCAGTAACTTTTTCCCCATTGGCTGAGAAAGCTGAAATGTATTTAGAAAAAATATCATCTGAAGGATAGAGGGAAATAATGCTGGCAATTCTAAATATTAATGTTCCTCTAAAGAAAATGGCTGCAGTAGCCATAAGAGTGCGACCTTCATCCATTGCCTTCAGAACTATTAGAATTGCAAGAGGCAACAAACGACTAGCATGTGGTCATACATCTAAAGGGCTTCAATATATTCAATGCTACTTCAATGTTATACCACGGTTTATATTGATGCTTCAAAGTATAATAAATAATTTAGCTTTCAAAAATAATAAATTAACTGAAAGCAATATTTCTTATAAAATTTCTAGAAATTGTCTCTTTAAATAGTTACAATATAGCTTCTTCTAAATTTGTTATAAAAATGAAAGCATTGTTTTCTTTGGTATAATGTTATTATTCTAGTAAATTTATGTACTAGGTATGAATATTATCATTTTCTTCTTTGTTATAGTTTTTTCTAATTGCAATTGTAAATATAAATGCTATATTTTTGCTTCAGTCAAATGAAATTTAAATAAGTTACAGTTATTGCAGTACATCATTTGTTTAATTTTGTAACACATTTAGTAATATTGATTTTATGTATGAAAATGTCAGTAAGATTTTTCTAGCGTTAAATATGTATTTGTTCTTTATGAATAAACTTAGCGTTTTTCAAAGAAAAAAGGTTGGTGATAAATATTTCAGAAAAAATGAAGTACTATTTAGTCTATACAAATATAGACCAAAAGATGTTTTTTTTAATTAGGAAATTCATGAATTTTACATGCCTGATAGATAGTGCTGTGCAAGAATAAATTGGAATCACTGCAATAATCCAAGATCTTGGATTATTGATAAATGGAGCAGAAAATGTAAGTCAGTTGTACAATAAAAATATCATTAGAATAAATGTTACATATAAATTTAGGGATTTAAGAGTTGGTTACTTTTGACTAGAATAAAAAATCTGCTAAATATCAGAAAAAATTTTGATAGGATATGCCTTAAATCTACCAAAACACTAACCTTTGCTACCTATTAATTTTCTTTGGTGTAAGAGCACAAATTTGAACACAGAAAGAAAAAAGATGAATGTATTATTTATCCCAATGGAAAGACTAAAACAACTTAATACTATATAAGCAATTTATTTTTTTTTGGAATTAGACTTATAAATTATTAGTTGATAACCTGCTGGTACTTGGAATACATTTATGCATAGTACGTTTAATGTAAAATATAATTTTGAATAAATTATAATGCAAACAATCCCTTTTTTACTTTGTACCATTTGACTATCTGCCTTGTTTGTTTGTGTTCATTGGAAGATGATATAACATTTTTATCCATTCTTTCAGCTTTTAGAAACTGTTATCAACGTTAATTCCATTAAATTCTCAAAGATAAATAGAAAATTCAAAAAATTGTGGCAGAATAGGTCAGAGTCTTACTTTTACGTATTTTAAAATTGTTAAATTTAAGAAAAAATTACGATTCTCGAAAATGATTTAATTTTGTTAAGTTGGACGGAAATGAATTGAATGTTACTGAAAATTTAAAATTCTGCATTTTAACATTAAAATATTTCTCGTAAGATAATTCTCTCCGAAATTACTTTTGAAGAGAGACAGATTTTCAGTTCATTACTCATTAGTTAAATAATATCTTTATTTTGAAAAAGTAATGGTACTTTATTTTCCTTGTCATAAAGAATGAGTTATGCAAAGTTTGGTTGAAATAGGCCGAGGCGTTTAGTAGAAGATGCGGGACAGAGATTCACAGACACGCCTTTCGTTCATATTAAGATGTGTAAATTTGAGACACAGTAAAATACTTTCTTATTTAAGTAACAGGAAAATATTATTAAACTAAAAATTGTGACAAATAACAATATATGTAGAGCTAAGACATCTGACATATATTGCAAATCCAAGTTGTGCCGAAAATCTAAGCGAGAGCAAGCATGACGTCACCGAAAGAGAGAACCAATGATTTTGCCCGATTTCCTTCCGCACATGAAATAGGGTAGGGAATGTGAATATGGGACCGGGACTACTCAAGGAAGGTGTGATTCTGCTCCATGATAACGCGCGTCCACACGTCTCCAGCGTCACACACGCGGAACTAGCCAAGTTCAAGTGGGAGTAACTCGACCCTCCGCCCTACACCCCGGACATATCGTCCTGCGATTTTCATGCGTTTGGTCCCCTGAAAAAACATATGAAATGAAAGTGCTTCAACTCGGGCAGTGAACTCAAGAACGCTTTGAAGAATTGGGTCTCGTCACGGCCACAGGAGTTTGGAGAACAAGGATTCCTTCAGCTCGTTCATCAATGGGATTGTTGTACTCAGGTCTATGGTGTATACTTTGAATAAAGTCTTCATTCCCTTGTAAATTGTATAATTGACTAGAGAGTAAAAAACTTTCAAACCGATCTTTTGAGTACAAATCGCATATTTACGTTTAACTATTTTTTTTAATTCCTTATTTGGTGTATACATATGATGCTTATTACGGATGTCGCATTAAGGTATCAAAACTTACAAATTAGTTATATTACTTAGCATTATATGTGTTTCTGTTTTGTGCTAAACATTCTGTCAAAAAAAAAAAAAAAGTCAGGCAAACGTTCTCTCAGGTTTGGACTTGTTCTTCAAATTATTTGTTCTGTGTATATAAATATAGTGATAGGAATGCATTTCATTCAAATGTAAGAAAATAAAACAAAATTCCTATTATTCTTAAGTTAATAAAATATTTTAAATTATAAAAGCTATTTGCTTGAGAGTTCAATAATTTTACAGTTAGTAATTTTAGAGAATACAATAAAAAAAAACATTCAACATTCAAACATTAAAAAGTTGACATTCAATAATTTTATATCTACTTCACAAACTTGTATAAAAAATAAATGCAATTCAAAGTTATTGCCATATAATTTCTTGCAAACATCAGTAAATTAAATCCGAGGATATATTTTATCTGCATTATTAGAAAAGTTTATTGCACTCTTAATAGAAGTTCCAGCGAAGCTATCTCATTCCTGCAGAAATTAATGACTACTAATGTGAGACTTAAACGCTTAAAGAATGACCAATTCGAAAGAGAAGAATGGTGCCTTCACCAACTGTGAAAGCAATGCCCAATAAAAAATAAAAAAGTGCATAATCGTTACCGAAGGGAGGCGCTATCCCTCCCTCGATAGAACTGCAACGCTGAGTCTGCAGAATAAGAAGGGCTGGGAGGGGGTGGAGTAAGCCCCCGCTCTCCCTAAGGTAACAAAGAGAACATGCATTTATTCTATTGCAAAAGAGACTTTCTTTGTAGCAAGGAATTTTTTTAATTTATTTGAATCTTGAATTGGACTAAACAAAATTCATGGTAGGAATATTGCATGATTTTAGAATTAGACGCTTTTATTCTTTAAAAAAACGTTTTTATAAAAAGAGAATGTTTACAATTTGAACATATTGTTTAAAATTTAGTTAGACTGTATCGCATTTTGAAGAACAAGTACTATTTTGGCATATCATATAGATAATCACATAAACGTATTTCTGTATTCTCAATTTTATACATATCTGTATAACTAAACCAAAGCTAGTTGAACGATATTTACTAATACAGATAATGCAAAATAATATATATATATATATATATATATATATATATAATCTCAGAGCCATAGTATTATCTCCATTTAATGGAAAGAGTTTACTTCCTCTCATTATCAAGTCTGCGCATATTTTAATTAAGTATAAGATCTAATCAATTCCTTTACACCAGCATTTCAGTAAATAAAATTTAAAAGTTCTAGCATCTTTCCTTCGAAAGACCTGAAGGAAAGAAAATATTGTCCCCCCATTTTTTTGATAGGATTCTATTTGATATGGTTCTATTTATGAGAGGATATGCAAGATTTTTTTTTCTAGCCCGAAAATAGAAAGTTAAAATTTTTTCTTTCCCCTTTTCAGGGAACTGCTGGCTATTTTTCTTCGATCTATTTCACTGCATAGAAATTTGAATATTTCAGAGATAAAAAATGCAGTTTTTGATTTATAGATTAATCCATAATAAAGCAATTTATTGTTCCTCTGAAAGGAATAAAAATCAGAAAAAGTCACCAATATATTAAGAACATTTAATCGGTTGAAAAATAATACTATCTGTCTTTTGAAACTTTTAAATTTTACTTTAATTATTGCTACTCTAAATTAGTTCATTAATATCTCCTCAAAAGAAAATTATTTTATATAATTAACATCTTTTTTTTTATTTCTAAGAGTTCGTCTACTACATTTTCCTTGTTAAATACTGCGTACAAATCAACAAATAATAATTAAATTCATTTCAATGGTTAAACATACATTGATTTTAAAAGTAATTAAGTAAAATAAAAAGTAATCATCTAACTTATAAATTATTAATGTTGCTTTCCGTTTCATAAAAACACCTACGCGAAATCAATGACTCATTGTTTGATGTGAAATCACTTTTTATTCAAATTATGCTGATGTCCATCGAAGCTTTTTCACTTATTAAAAATTCCAATACCATCTAATGAGAAGAATTTTGCATTCTGAAACAGGGTGATATGAATCAAATCAGATATTTATTTCCATCTTATGTGCATGCATATTAGAGAATTTGTAAGTTCCTCTTCTGTAATATAGACATATATAACACAAGAAAAGTCCTCGGGCTTCTGAACGAAAACTAAAAATTAATAAAATAGTAACCCTTCTTAATCAACTGCCATTTTATTCTTATAGCCTTTGATTTTCTCATTTTCCTATTGGATCTTCGCTCTCAACTCTGAACGAATCCGAATAGGCATTCGATGGTAGCCCGGCGGCCGTGTCACTGACAATATTTTTATTTTCGTTGCGCATCGCATTCATCAATAAAATGAAAATCTGCCCCAGTCAGCCGCCAGCTACGCAACTAATGACTCCCAGGCGAGTGGTGAAGTGTTTTGTCACATATTATCCGTCATAATTACAACCATCTATAATTTCCACTACATAATTTCACTCAGAACGCTGGTCTTGAGCACAGGAGGGAACGAGCGATATATTATTCCATCAGACTGGCGGGAGCACTAGGCCCTATTCCTTTTAAAAATAAAGCTTCCCACAATTTCCCAGAAGCCTGGAAGCACTTTCATTAATATTACTGGAGAATTTTGAACTAGCGATTAATTATAGTTCAAACCTAAATTACGTATCAGATTCACGGTTCTTTTGGAGACAAAAAATAAACTTTCATTTCAATTCAGAATAATATCAGTTTGAAACATCCCATGATAATAATGTGCATAATTATTGATCAAAGGGGATTTTTCAGTAGTTTATTATACACTGGCAAAATATTATTAATACTTAAGTAATGGGCATGACCTGATTTGGAATAAAAACATGCGTTAAAAATCGGGCAATTTTATTATTTTAACATAAAAAAAAGCACCATTATACAATGCATTACATAATAAAAGATTTAATCTATAAACTCTTTTAGTTTGGTACTTTAAGAATCTCTATCGATGAACGATCTAAGACAACTGTTTGAAAAGAAATCCGTGACAATCATTAAAACAATAGCAAATTAAATGATTCTTTTATTTTAATTTAATATACGGTACAATTTTTAGCACATATTTTTTGTTACCAAGTGATATTGGTTAATCTCTATCTATATTTTCATATATATGCAAACATTAAATAAATATTTTTTTACATTTTTACAGTAGATTTGATGAAAAAATAATTGCATATGTTTTGTAAGACAACTACTTTGAGGAAATCCCAAGAGAAATCTATAAGCAAAATGGGTGCTAAAAAGATTGGAAAAAGATTTTGAAATTTTCGCATTAGTGAATCTTTCAGAAATTTACCTTTCATTTTTTTTTCAAGAACTTGAGTCAGGAGAATATTTTTGAAATATGCTATAAAAATAAAATATAGTAAATTTTTACTATATCTTTTCTTAAATTCATTCAAATTAAAATTTGACAGTTAAAGTTCAAATAAGGTTTAAGATTCATTTTTTTCCAATCAATTAAAATAACCAGCCCATTTCAATTTAAAATTACAATACTGATGGATAAATGCACAAAATAAAAGATAACTTAATTCTGTGCCTGAATTTTTATCTTCAGTAATACAATAAGTATGTGTAAATATATTATTTGAAAAATGTTATTTTAGACAAAAGTATCATGGAATCTTTTCACTTCAATTAAATCTTGCATATCCAAGTTATATTGACTGTTGTATTGGACACTTGAAGACTCGATTCAGTGATTCGAAAATGTCGGAAACAAGTATCAAGGGTATCTGTTTACGGTGATATGGCACTTAAATTTTCCCGAATACAATAGAAAGAGAAAACGAGAAAAAATAGGAGATAATAAAGGAATAAATTAGGAGATGAAAAATTTTCATCTTATTTTAAATTTACCTGTTTGTTTTGATTTAATTCATATTGCATTTTTTAAATATTTTTTTAATTATATATTGCGTTTAGGTCTGTATTAGAATTAGAAATTATTTTCTTGTAAATTTTATAGCAAAAATTACTATTAAATTTGCTTCCATGACTAATCAGCAAAGATATATTTTTTCCTAAAAATGAAGTACAGTTTCAAATTCATATAAGATTCAATAAGAGTTCATATTGATGCCCTTAGATATATATTACCTCGGATGAACACTTTTATTTTACTTTAAACTACTTTCTAATCTTATAAAAATTTTGTAAAGATTGCATTTATTTCATGTTCTTTATCAAACATTTATTTTTTATTTAGAGACGATAGAGATGTTATGTTAGAATTTTTTTTCTTAAACGTGCAACATGTGTTCCAATTATGCACTATTGAATCTTTAGTATATAAATCTTTGTTGTAACTAACCTGCCTAACCTTTCTTAACACACCCTAAATTTTTGTAATCCTTTTCAGTACGGCAATAATCTATGACAAAGATTTTATGAGGAAAAACCAAAATAAGTAACTTCGCTAAGAAAAAAAATGTAGCAAATTGAATTATATGCAAGAGGCATATCTATCTTACACACTAAAGTCGCTATTTGTAGTGAAAATATTATCTGAATTATTGATATGAAGTCTTATAACAGAATCAAGGAATACATATATTTTAAAATGTTCTGCTGTTTTTCCAGATGCTACACTAAAATTTTCCAGTCGATGAAAATGGTCATAGCTGTTGTGCATCTTTGTAAAATTCAATATGCTCTATTTTTCGACATCTGGGGGAATTCAATTCTATAATGAGTGTCGATATAAATTTTTGAGTGTGAAAAATTAACTCTGATTTGTATTTATTTAATCCACGAAGGAAGTAAAATTTCGGCAAATATGTTATTCTAATATTTTGCTTCCAGGTTATATCATTTATCACAAGAGCAGATGAAATTATTATTAATTTCAACACTTTTAAGTTTTTTTATAATTGTGAAATCACATAAATAATAATCTAAAGAACTTATAAAGACACGGTAAAAGTTTTTTAAAAAGAAATTCAAATTATAGATATTATACATGTCGAATTGCAAATATATTAAAAAATGTTTCAATGTGGTTGAAAACTTTCCTGAATAATTGCAATATAGCTTTTTATTATATTATATTATTATTATTTAGATTAGGTATTATGATCTAAGCATTTCAGTAATAATATGTTCGATTTTTTTCCGAACAGATTGATGAAGATGCCAAGGCGTCAAATCATAATTGATTTCACTTTCTTTATCTTGTAATAGCATTATTGGCAGATTCACTTCTCTGATTATCTGCGTCGCCTTTCTGAAGAGCTATACGTTTAACTACGCCTGAACCACATTTAACTATTACATCATTAAACTTTTGCATCAAAATCGATGTTTGGTGGCTATAATTATTGACTTCAAAATTTGGAAAAAAGTGGGTAACTACAGGGACGGTAAAAGAAAGTAGAGGTTTTATTTTCCTTCCTTATGTTTTGAGAAAACTGTTTTTGGTACAATGGTTGGAAACCTCATTTTGAAAGAATTTTTATTTCTTACAACCATTTTGTAATCTGCATCATAAATCATCGTTCTTTTCTTTCGACTTGAAAAACAACATAATAATGTTATTACATCTATATTTAAGATCAATATTGTCAAAAACCTTTTCAAAAATATAAAACAAATAATATCTAAATATTTAAAATAAATAGTTAAGTAGCGAAAAGAATGTTTAGTTCTTTGCTTTTTTTACACTTCTTGTGTACATAGAAATGTCCTCGTAAGAAAATGTCAAAAACACTATTGTTCTTTTCTTTATTTACTAGAAAATCTCTTGGCTTTATTCATTTCCCCTCTGAAATTTCCATATGAAAAAGCTGAGCTAGAATAATCTTAAGAGGAAAAGAAAGAAACCCTTCTAAAAAAAGTAACTTCTGCATATTTAAGAAATTTTTTATACACAACACATAAAAACTATTACCGCATGTGCGCTTAGTTTTATGGAAAAATCAATTTCTTCTGTATGAATAATGTAAATTTTATATTAGATATTTAGATATTAAATGTTTGACTTGCTTTTCCTAGGTTTTTATGAAAGAAGGTAAAACTTTTTCTTTTGGTTTTGTCCAATAAAAAGGGCATGCATTAGAAATTCGATTCTATAAAAAAATACTCATGAATAAAATGCATAACCTCGATTCATACTTTAACGGAGTGCATTTGAGGTATTATGTTTCAATGGGACGTTTGCTTTAAATGATACTTGCAATAACTTTTCACCTAAAATAAATAGTAAATAAAAAAAACAGCTTCAAGAAGCAAAGCAATTCTATCGAATCAAAATTTGATAGAATTGCTTATATCAATAATTTTCTATTTTTTTTTTTTTTGCATTAAATTTATATTTTATAATTGTGTATATAATGGACTCCAGAAATCATTTTTTCTCAAACTAACAACTGAATCCGTCAGTTTAAAATCAAATTTGATTTAACTAATCTATTAATCAACAATGAAATTTTGAAGATATTAAAATTAAATATTTTCATTATCAGCACAGAGTTAAAAAAATGCATATATAGTGAATCAAAAGCCAGTGAAAAATTCATCACAAAATCTAATTTTCACTAGCATAGCAGAACATCAATAAAAGCTTTTATAAACCTCAAATATTAAAATACGAATCCATTATTACTCTAAGGCGTTTGAATTCTATAAAGCTGTCATGGATTATTATGAATCTTATTGTTATTTTCGTGAAATGTATGTCATTCGGTATAAATAAATGAATATATGGCAATCATTTATATAATAGGTTACTTATTGTGCAACAATTATTAAAAAAGAGCCATTGGAAGTTTGCAACGATTTATTGTTATACCTTTCTAACTGTTAAATGTGTGTGTGTGTGTCACAGCTTAATTTTCCAAAATACCTATCTAGTTATGAAAATTTTCATTACATTTTTGTCAAGCAAGCAGGTTGAAAATAAATAACATAATTACATTTTTTTCATCGAAATATGTCCAGTATCCAATTGTTTAGCATTTAAACTTAAAAATCCAATTCATAGCTGTTTCAAAATGATCAGATATACACATGCATTTCAAACAAAAGGGACCATTTACTATGTTTTCACAGAAAAAAGGGAATTATGCAAAAAAAAGAGAGAGAGAGAGCGAAAGTAAATGGCATTTTAAAATATTTAAAAATATTTCTTTTTAAAAGCCATTATCTGTATATTATCATTTCCTTGAAAAGTTTCAATTTTCTTTCATGCGTATTTGAAAAAGAATATCCGTTAAGATGCCTTATTGTTGTCTGACAAAGATGTTTTTAATGGACGCCTTATTATTTAGTAGTACATGAAGTGTTTAAAAATATATAATAAGTGTCCAAAAAATTAATCTTCATATCATGACGACTCTTCACATTTTGGAACTAAAAACGAAATAAACACATCTTTGAAATTTTGTTTCCTTATGCCATATCATCTCAGATAGACGAGCCAATCTCCGTAAGCTCTCAATTTGTACTAATCAATTTGAACAAAATTCAACGACTGCGAAGTTGCCTCTCTACTCGTGCATATAGACAGGAAATCTAAAATGAAACAAAAATTTAAAATATATATGAACAAAATTTAAACACAGTTCCAATAAAACAATTTTAAATGTGTATCATTTTTTTTTTTTTTGATCAGCGCTTTTAAGGAGAAAATCCCTGCAACATTTCTATTTGAGAACATATGAATACAATCATTCAAAAATGCAACTTATATCAATGAATGTATAGTTATATAAAATTATTGTATATTTACATACGATGCTTTTATATGTTGATATGCGACACAATTTATATACAATGCATGGTCAGAGGAGCAAATCTGACCATGCATCACATATTCGGGCGAAAGAAAGGCATTGAAAATGCAAAAACAGCTTCCTTCACTTCACAATATAAAATACAAATTCATCATGCTGAACACCCAATTCTAATGCCGTGTAAGGAACTACTCCTGTTTGTATCCAGATCGGTTACCACGAGGTTGCTGCATTATCGTGGCACATAACTGACTTGTGGGCGTGTAATGGCCTCCTATCGTGTTCTGGCAAATATGTAATTAAAAAGGCACATAACTCACTGAGTGCATGCTATTTTAATAATAACATTTACGTAAATATGAAGCACCATACAATAGATGATTGCAATTTGTTATTTATACCATCAAAAACTCTCGCTTATAATCGGTATAGTTTATAAAATAAGAAATGCAGAAAATTCGAAATCTTTTTTTTTCATATAATGATTGATAAAGAATAAAATATTACGCACAATTTTAAAATCAAAGTTCCCCGCGCATTTAGGAGTTTTACTTTCTTATAATAATATATTATATAAAATGAATGCATGATAAAAGTTTTTAATAAAAACTATTTAATCTATTTATATAAACTATTTAAGCCAAACATATTATTTCAGATGAATTTTATGATTCTGGCTGCACGAATTTAGCTGAAAGGTGCTCATTGAATTTATTAAACAATATAACTTAAATAATGGAAAAATAATCTTTATTTGCACATGAATGGGCACTGGAATATACATATGTAGATAAAGGAACATTTATTTCCATATAAAAGGAAGAGAAAAAAACCCAATAAAGATAAGAAACCACCTAGTTCCTTCGCGTCAGTCTCAGTTCTTCCTCTCAAGTTCTTGTGGAAATATGGCCTTTACATTATGTGAGGAATGTCTTCCATATAACCTGGAATGGAGTCTCAAATCGAATGCTATCAACGCGCCTTCCGCTCTCTTGTCTTCAGATTTTTATTTATATTCACTGGGGAAGGGCGTCCCTTGTATTAAGTAGGAGTTGGTGTCGTCTTCAAATCAGATGGAATGGTTGCGGGCGGATGGCTTCATCAGCAGAAGGAAACAAAGGAAAGTTACAACCGATGTGTTAAATGGCAAAATTTCTATTACATTTTTACTTTAACTTACTTGAACGGAATTATTCAGTCAAAATTCATGATGAAAATACTTTTAAAGCAAATTTCACATCCGCGTGCAATCCTTTCGTGTTGCCTTTTTTTTTTATTTGCATATATACAATAATGCTAAGAATAATTTTATTAGTCTTAATTTTTGCATTTCTGTCACTTTCTTTCTGATGTGAATGAAACAAGATAAGATGCATATGCCATATTAAAACCACTTAAAAATTACAATTAATTTTATATTTTCATGAATGCACTTTCAAAACAATGAATGATTTGATGCATTTAAATACTTTCAGAAATGAGGCATTACGTTAATATATTATCACGTGATATTGGCAGAAATGCCATTATCATTTGCAGTGTGTCACGAAGAACAGTTTTTTTGAAATTCAAAATTTGAAATCAAAGAACGGTTTCACTAAAATCATGCTAATTTTTTTATCAAATATTTTTGCTTCCCGGAATCAGCATAATTTCTTGTATGTGTGACATTTTTAAAAAAAAAGAACAAGCAGAAAGCGAATCTTGGTTTTCAAGCAAAAAAGTACGAAAATGTTGTTGTTACTTATCCTCAAAAGTTCCGACATATGTCAAATCAGCTCCAGTAGGTGGTTGACCGCCAAGAAATCTATAATAATGAGGGGATCGGATGTGAAGTCTCCCTAGAATGTTAATTAGCAATTAAAAATATATCTGTATCCAGTAAAGTATAGACATCTCGGATGAACAGAAAATTATCGAATCTTTATAAAATGAGGATCTATTTTATTTTTGTTTCGAATCCATTTTTTTGATAGCAAATGTCTTATAACTGCGTTAATAAAATAGTTTCTATACTTAAATGTGGACACAATACACATTTTTTATTTCTTTACGAAATGAAGCCTATTTTTGGAGTGAGAGAAATTAAGCTAAACAAAATTTTAAATGAAAAAGAACTTTAAAAAAAGAATTGTATGAATGAAAATTACAACCGAATCAAATCGCATAATACAGATTACACAAAGAAATAGAATGTATAGTTTCGAAGTTAAAGGTAAAAAAATAATTATATATATATATATATATATATATATATATATATATATATATATATATATATATATATATATATATATATATATATATATATATATATATATATATATATATATATATATATATATATATATATGCTTTTTGTATTAATTAAATATTTGACAAATAAATTCTTCAACAATTATTAGCTATCAAACTAAATTTCTTGAATTGCAACGAAAATAGAATTTGTTGATGAACTCATTTTTTCGCCCTCACTTTATCATTCATATTAAAAAGAAAGAAAAAATCTTCATATAAAGAAATGTTGAAAGACATGTTTTATCTTCGGTTGCATGCTTCTGAAACCTTTCGACGAAAGTGATTAACATTTAGAATTATTATACTTTAAATCTAGCTGCTTCGTTTGGTATCAAATGCCTACAAATTTCTATTCAAAAATGTTTAAATTCTGAGTTTAATAGTAGTTACACATTAATACATTTAACATCAGGAATTCAAATTTGTAATTACTTATAATTAATATACAGTTTGCAAAATTGCAAAATTAAATGCTATATGTAATGAAGCTATTTTCGTCTGATAAATTAGATACGCGCTCAAAATCTGGTGTTGATTTTTTAAAATTTCAATTGGTGTAAATATAAATATTGTGTCAATCCCTTACGTGAAGCCATATTTCATTCATTTATAGATAAAATATGTATAAGGTGGCAGTATTTACAACTTTATTGTGCAGTAAACAGTTTCAGAATAAATTACAATACCTTTTTGAGGAACAGCACGAAATAATTTTTTTTATATAAAAATCATAAATACCTTTTTTAAGGCATGTCATTAATATCATAAACTGAATTATCTAATCACAGATAAAAGAATGGTTTTATTGAAAATTATTTTATTTTTAATAAATATGAAGAAGTATTTTGTGTAGATAATAGTTTCACTCAATATTAAGAATTATTATTCTAGATTCATGGTAATACATATTTGCAATTCACCATACGTTTGAGAAATCTGTTTAGCATATATCTGTTACATTGTTAATATCCGCTGTGTATCTAAAAATCAGAAGAAAATTTATCTTGCTCACGCATGCATCTTATATTTTGACATTTTATTTTTAAAGAGTCGGTCGGGTGATGGAATCATGTACCTGTCTGGACATACCTTAGAGAAATTACACTTCTTCATTTTCCCCTTGTATAACTACAGTCATCGCTCACAAGAACAGTGAGTTTGTAATAATAATAAAAATTCAGTTTTCTATATATAATAAGATTCAAAACTTTTGAAGTAAACTTTAAAAAAAAATAGAAGAATTTTATATTTGCAGTATATTAATTAAATATATCAAATATTTTGATCCAGAAGACTTATCATTTGACTGATTTTGAAGTTGGGAGTAATTATTTTATACAATTATGTTACAGATATAAAATATTTTATGTACATGCATGCTTAATATATTCAAATATGTGTGCAAACGGGGTAAATGATTCATTTTCCAGTAAAAAATTTTTGTCAAAAGAATCAAAAGGAAATGACTTAATACGTGTTTTCTATATAATGAACTTCATCAAATGAAACAATTTGAATTTTAAAAATAGTATTTTACTGCATATTATATTCAGAAGTGATGCTAAAAGCTAAGATGTTAATATATTTGAATGAATTAGATACAGATCTAGAGAAACTCCAATGTTAAAATAAAGGTCAGAGTAATCTAACTCACAGAACTTTCATGTTGTCCTTCGTTTGGATTGCAACTATCTTCAAAAAAATATAGTTTCCTATTTGAAATATATCCTGTCTTGTTTTGACATAGAAATGCATGCCAAGAGTCAGTCCTTGCTGCCTAACGAGAATCCATACAGCGAACTTTTCTTAATTTGTTTCATAAGGAGTGCCAACAACAAATGTAATGGATGGCATTCCGTGATGCGGCATGAAAAGACATCTTTTCTCCCTGCCGGCTGATATTTCTAATAATTTATTCAAATGACTGCTGTCTCCAAAACCACCTTTCCAATCCTCTTCCAATGCTTTGGTTTTCCAGATAAATTGACTAAAACTTTTCAGCATCTAGGAGTAGAGAAAATGAGTTTTGCTTCATTAAGTTGTGCAATCGCAGTCAAATTACTCAGATTCCGCGTTCAAATAACACCTCTGCTAAAGGCCAGGTTTTTGACGTTCCTCCTTTCTTTATTTGGTCCTTTTGAAACCCAGAATCTTTCGAATAACGAGAACGAGGAGGTAGTTCTGAATATCGTTCCAGGAAACAAATATTCTAGATCGGGAGAGAAAAGTTTACCTTTTAATTGGGGAAGAATGTCTCATGCACAGGTATTACAGCTTTCTGGCTCTGCTTAGGAATGCATTGCAGTTGCGCAAATTGGCTTGCTTTTATGTCAGTTGACTGATTCTGGAAAAGGAAGACATTAGTTCTTTTTATGACGCTAAAGTAAGCCACGATTCCAGGGTTTTAATTTTAAGGCTTCGCTATTAATTGCTCCAAATAAACTTATAGAAAATCTATGAATAATATTTTTACGAAATTTGCTTCAGTTTCGCAGAAGATTAATTTCATCAACTTCTAAGAATTAACTAAAAATGTTTCCTTTATATGGAATTCCCATGAAACAAATAATTTATTATATTATCGTTAAGATTTTGTAGTTTGATATCATTAGATATATAAAGAGTAAAATAATTTTTAATTAGTCAGATTCTCAATAAAAATTGCAATCACAGAAAAATTTAGAAAGAAACTTCTCATTCACATAAAAAATCATATTATTAGTCTAGAGGATAAAAGATAAAATAAGTGAAACATGATTCTTGCAACATGAAAAGATACATCCTATGAAACGAAGTATAAAAAATTAATTTAAATAATTCAGAGAAAAATATCTTTGTCTATAGCGTATGCTTTGAAAATTTTAATTGGCAAGAAAAATGGATTTTACTTACAAATCAAAATGATAATTACTTTGATATAACGTCTTCTTGTCTATGTGATATGTATAATTTGCCCAGCTCGTGTGAGAGACGAAACGATTCTTGCATTCTTTTATAAGATTATCAATGTTTCGATCGATTGCCCTGATATGCTGAGCTCTATAGACTTCGCTGTGCTTGTAATTATACTTTAAACTTTTTTTTTTTAATTCTAAGGAACCTAACATTCATCATATAGCTTCTAATGTTTTTAAATAGAAGTATTCTCAGCTTTTAACTATATGATCTTTCTCCTTTTTCATTAACTTAATCATGTAATTATATTATTTCTTAACAAAGTTTTATTTTTTGTCTGCACATATTGACATTTTAATGGTGCTCCTGTTTTTGTATTGTCATTGTGATTGTGTGAGTTTTATTTTTCTACTCTTACTTTTTTTAATTATTTTTTTTTTAAATTTGATGATAGGAATTTAAACTGAAAATGAGCGATGGCAATAATTTCAACAAAAATGTACTATGTACATTTAGGACTTTGGTGAATTTTTGGTGTTTTTGTAGATGCTTATTTTCGTCTCTATAATTTAGATGCTTGTATCTTACTATACTTATAAAGTCTTTAATTTTGCATTTCCTGTGTATTTCAATTTTTTTTGCGTCTCATACACAACATTAATGGAGTAATCTTTTAAGTGAGCTTACTTTAAATAAATATAAATAAATAAATAATTCTACGTGTATAGTGAAGATTTCTGACAGTATTTTACAGGATTTTGAATGAAACCTTGGAAATGGCATCAATATGTATTCATTTGTTTCATTTCTTTCACTAACTTGCTGCGATTGTTTTTAACGAAAACAAACCACTTATAATTTCAATTGAAAGATAGAATGCAGAAATAATTATTGTATGGGCTGCCACTTTGACAAGTTTGGAAGGAAAGCAATTTCAAAAACTCTCACCCATACAAAGTAAAATACACTTTTTATTTCCTTTTTACAAATCAGCATAGAATACAATACAATATGTTAAAATTGCACGTTGTATAAACGTATAATTGTATTCTTGAAAGAATTTATGAAGAGACTGCTAACTGTAAATTTTAAGTATAAGTTATTGTATTTCGCAATAATAAGTTTATTAACAACACATATGCTCATTATTATTGAACGGAGCAATTAAAATTCAAACACTGCATGTCTCGCATTCTTGCCGCTTTTTTGCATTTATTCAAAATTCTCCTTAAATAAGCGGCTAAATGAAATTCGATGCTTCCTAATTACGAAATGTTTCGATCAAAGAAAAAATGCGCGGCAACCAAGAAAATGACGAATTTAATACCCAAAGTCCCGACCTGGGTGTTTCATTACAATAGAGATTCTCTTCGTGAAATAAAAAAAAAGCCCTTTCGGTCTCGCAATGGCAAATTATTATCTGAGTGGGTAGCTACATTTCCATCGCTTTGGATTCTAATTTTGTTAATGAGTACCGATAATAATGAAATACGGCCTAACAATGGAAAAAGGAGATTATTTGAAATTTATGCCCATTCATTTTAACAAAATATTCTGGAAGAGGTTCGCCTTACTAATGTCTTAAAATATCCGAAAATAGAAATCTTGTCTGCTATTTCATAATAAAGTTCAAACTATGCAGCTTTAAGAGTGTCGCATTTTTTTAAACTTTTACCATGAGATCTTTTTCAGCTTATACTACAAAGGCAAGCAATTATCTCATTGCAAAGATTATTTTAAATGTATTGAATCCACACAAACATATGTATAGAGAGATGGACAGACAGATAGATCTTCTTCTATCTCCGTTTCTTTGTTAATAAAATTTGATCAAGCTGAGTATTTATACTGAATATTTTTTCCGGATATAAAATCCAGATACGTATTTAGTAAATAAGGACTTGGTAATTAAATTTGTACCATTTAACTCCTAGAATCAGTCTAAGAATACAGATTATTCGTACTTTATACGAAATATGTATCGAATTTTATAACTGATACAAAAAAAATTTTGAGAAATAAAACTACTAGATAGTTTTCACATCACTTTTCACACTGAAGCTTCAAATAGGCAAGGTTTTACAAAATAATAAAATTGTTGTATGGAGTTTATTTAAATAGGGAAGAAAAACGTGTCAAGAAGTCGGTAAGGAGAGCATTCAATGTGAACAGTTTATTTTAAATTCTCCTTATTGCATTTCTTCGATTTTTCAATATTTTTTCACATAGCAAGTTTATAATTTTTAATTATCTAATCTTCATGAAATCGATAACATTCAAACAAGATACTACAAATACTTTGCTTGGATTACTTCGAATGACTCCAAGTTTTGAAGTCCCAGCAAGGTTATTTCGGAATTTAGATGGACTGCAAACGTAGTTAAAAATGAAAGGAACGAAATTTTTTTCAACATTACACCTTTCAAACTTCGAAGAAAATTAACATGATTATAAAAATGAGATAATTGATTTGGTTTATTTAATTCCATTCTTTATATTTGTAATATATGAAAATTACATTTACATGATTTTTCATTGTTCATCTCTAAATTGTATAGTAAATTTTGAAAAATATATTTTTTACGAAATAACTTATATTTTTGTCTGTAATGCTATAATTCACACACTATGACTATATAATTTGTATTATTATAAAAAAAAACTTAGACTTACTATGATATATTTCATTATACTAGAGATATAATGCAATTAGCATAAATATAGATTATACAATTTTTGTTTTACCTTTTTAGCTTTTGTATATACAGTTAATTTTCAAATACGCCTTTTCTAAAATTAATCATTTTTTCATGAGCTTATCTTCATTTTTTTGCAGAAACTCTCAATTATACCACATATTATTTTTTAAAGAATTTAAAGAATTCCTATTAATATGTATAAAATATATAAATCGATAAAAATCACAGTTTATGTTTAAGCACATAGTTTTTTTACAAGTAGTACATATTTTCTGTCTGGAACAAAAGAATCTTAAACAT
Source organism: Argiope bruennichi (assembly GCF_947563725.1). Classification (NCBI taxonomy): domain Eukaryota; kingdom Metazoa; phylum Arthropoda; class Arachnida; order Araneae; family Araneidae; genus Argiope; species Argiope bruennichi. The sequence goes on from NC_079151.1 coordinate 149,911,554, forward strand.
TTGAGATTTCGACTGTGCCAAACTGCAATGCTTATAATATTTAAGATTTGAATTCTATGCGAACTAATAAATGAAATCCGATGCTCCCTCATTATGAAAAGTCTGGAGTGAGGCAACCTGAAAATTCGAGGCGAAACCTAACGATTTTTGCGTCTCCCCTGACGAGAATTCCGAGACTCGCATTATCTTCACAATTAAAATCCTCTCCACCACCGGAAAAAAAGCCATTTTATACTCGTAATGACATATTATTATCGCAAAAGATAGTTACTTTCCTTTTTCCTCAGATTTCAAATCTCATTAATGAGCACCGAGGATAATGAAAAGCACGGCGCAACAGAGGAAAATGGTCCGCTTTTAAAATTTATGCCGATTCGCATTAAGGAATCTTCTCCGAAATATACTCAAGTTACAGGTGTCTTTAAGCATTTATAAGTAGGGTTACCACCTTGTGTTTTATAATAATCAGAAGAAAAAAAATTAAAAGCTGAAAAAGTATTTTTTTAAAGTGGCATGCAATTTAAAATTGTAATATTTCTTGATTTGTATAAAGTGAAACATACAAATAATTAGCTATGGAAATGTTTGATAATGTTCAATGTACTATTTTTCCTGATACTAATTTATATGGTTGATATTAATGATATGTTTACATATAAGACTTAAAAAATGATGTTAAATGAGAAACAAATGCATAGTAAACACTGTTGAACCTTCTTTTGAACTCGGTTACTCCTTACTGTAATATAATTGGATGCTGAAAATTGTATTATTCTTTTTACGGTTAGAAAACTGTTTACTAATTTTAATTCTTTAAATTTTCGTTGAATCAGATAAATTTTCATTGAATAATACTTTAAGTTATCACATAAAATGTTAAAAAAAAATGTTGTGCACATAAAACTTTAATGCTGAACAATTCTATTTTCTGATCTTATATTTTAAATAACTATGGATAGTTTCATCAAGAATGTGTTTGTATTCAAAACACTTCGAAATTCAAATTGAAGTTGATACTTTTATATGAAATCTCAGAACAGAATCAAAGAACAGGTCAATATGAGGTTTTTTCACAGTAGCTCTTGCATAGTTATCAAATGCAAAGTTTAAAATTCTTTGCAGAGGAAATCATCAAGAACAAGATTCATAAAATATTTAATTGAAAATTTTTAATAAACATAAATATTTGTGAAGCAGGTCATCGCCATAGGCGGCTAGTTTTAAATATAATAAAAAAGAGGTGTAACGGCTTATACAGTAAATGGCTTGTAGATAACAAATAATCACTGTATATGAACAATTTTTCAAATTTAAATTCTGCGAAAGAAAAGATCTAAAGCAATTTAATAATCTCATAGACAACTCCTTGTTTTGTTTTCACTAATTAGTAGTAACAATACATAATTACATAGTAAACGATTGACAGTATGGTTAAAGTATCCCCTCATTAAATAGAAAATTATTAATTAAATACAAAAAACTATTATTAAGTATTTAATGCCAAGCTAATCTATTTTCCGCTCTATTTCTATTCCTTCTATTGTAACTTAACAAAGGTATTTCACCTCAAAGGTTTTTTACAAAAAACGGTGTTTCATTTAAAATCTTAAAAAGATTCCTAATCTAATGCATGTTTCAAAGTCATACTATGCTTTTAATTCATTTCACCTAATTCATTCTAATCAAGAAAAGGGTTTTCATTTTCCTTTGATTTCGTCCAGGGCAAAGTGTGATATTTATTTCTTGAATCCTACAATGCACTTAGAAAATCCTTTGCTTATACTTAAAATTCAAGCAAGTTCAGTTCTTTTGTTGGCATAAAAAAAGGCAGCCTTATCTCATGACATAGATTTGTATGTCTCTTCTCTTTTCATCCAAGGCAAGCAGTTTTAGCCGGTCTCCTTTATCCTAAAGACTTGGCACTCCATCTGCGCCGCGAAGGATCCAATATAATAGAGACGATGGCACCTCCCTTTGATAATACTCGTACATTTCTTTATTGGATTTTCCATTCGCACCTGCTCACGAAACAAGGCTCTTTGTGTGACTCTCTTATTCTTATTCATTAGTTCCTCCAGGCGGTTTCGGCCTGTGCCACCATCTCAGTAAAGTTATGTTTGTGACGCATATTTGTTTTAATTTAATGACTACTGTATGAAACAACAAAACAATTACAATGGATGGAGTTTTTAAAAGAATTATGCTTTTCATTTTTTAAGTGTATATGCTAAAGAGAAGTGTTTAACCACTCTCTCTAATGGCACATAAGGTATTGATTTACTGGGAATATTACATATGATGAATTAATATGTGATATTAATTATCTGTTTATTGTATAAGCCATATCATAGGTATATTTGAATTCTTTGATAACACATAAAAAGACATTACCTGGGTATATAGGAAGTTCAATACTTTGCTATTAGGGATTTGATTCAGGGGTTCTTTTGTCTTATAATAGCAGAATTCTGATTCTGAAAGATTAGATATTGCATTTTCATTTAAAGTTTTAAAAATATTCTATTCAGTTCTTTAAGTGAATGAATTCATTAATATTAACGTATATTTAGTGGCTGAGAAGTTCATTATCAACCTGAGGTATTCTACTTGCGTTGATGAAGATATTTTTAGTTCTGAAGAAATTATCGTCCGATTATCGATATAACCACTGCATCTATCACGTTCCTTGCCTTTAGGAAATAATTTATTAGGAATTTTATTACAAATCAATAAATAATGTGATTTGTAAAAATATTTTTGTCGTTTCGAATCCTCCTTCTCCTCGAAGAGCAATGAAGAATTGTGGACATTTCTTTCTAAATATATTTTCCTTTTTTTCCATTAACAGCTCCAGTAAGACAAACAGTTTGCAAGAAATTCGTAAAATTAAGTAATTTGAATAAATTGTAAGGAAAAAAAAATTAGATTTTATTGTCTTGAAATTTTTAAACTATTTATTATGTCTTGAAATTTTTAAGGATTATTTTCTTCTTGAACTATAATTTTAAAAGTTCTAACAGAAAAATATTAAATTTCCATAATTATAAGACAGGGTAAATATAGAACTTAGTTTTAGATTCCTTAATATGAATTTTATTGAGATAAAATAAGAACAAATGGACCTTTGATATTAAGAAAAATTGTAAATTCTATAGTATAATACTGAATGTGATGTCCGCTAATCGAAAAATTATTACTCATCCAATGCCGAATGCTATAGAGTAATGATGCGGATGATATAAATTTAACGTATTGTACAGAAATACCTTTTCGTTAATACCTGAACTTTTATCTCCAGTTATCAAGATCGGCTGACATGTAAGATTTAGTGAATGAAATGATTATCTCTGTATTTTAAACAATAAGAAAGCAAATGTTTAAATAATTGATTGCAGAGAAACCTTTTAGTTCACATTTTAAGTATGATCGATTTTTTGTTGAATATCAAAATATTAGTTTTTTTAACTATCAAAATCTTCGATAATCTTTTATATTACTGCTTTTCATCAAAATGTTTTATTGCTAGGCAACTGTCAAATTCTTAGCATTGTTGCAATGAAAAATGAATTAAAAAATTAAAAGAAAATCTTATGAATGTATGAAAACTTTACCTTGGAAAAATAATCTGTAAATATTAGCTTGTTTCATTTTTATATTTATTTATTCATGCATTTATCCATGTTTACATTGTCCGTGTGCGACAAATAAGACATAAAATGAAAAAAATAATAATAAATAAATAAAGAATTATAAAATTCTGGTGATGCTGTTAAAAAGCAATACGACTTTTAGGTAATAACATAATCAAAATAAACCGAATCTTTTTCCCGTCGTATAAAACAATAGCAAATTAAATTCTGAAAAGAAACGTCAACAACTTCTTTTCTATTATTTCGCGCATTATACGTTGGAATATTTTTACTACGATGAATTTCAGTATAATTCCATTCATTTTTAATTCAAATTTAATGCTCAAATTTTATTTCTGTTTAAAAGGATTAGAACTGTATACAATAATAAATATATAAGGCATAACTATGCAAGTGGGTGAAATCATCCTATTTTAAAACATAACATATAAAGTTAATGTACACATTTTTATTACTTTTTAAAATAAATGAGAAACTGGCATATGAGTTGGCATATACCAACAATACCAACAAAAACTCATGCCATACATAATTCAGTATTTTGCATTAAGCATGAATACATAAAAAATTTTTATTTCAATTCCTAAAACTAAATTTTCTCAGATTTTGTCAGATATATTAACTGATGTCAATGTAAACTTACATCAAGTTAATTAACTAAAAAATGCCTGAAATAATTACAATAATTTACTCTGCTAAATTTTATTTCTTCTTAAAATTTTTATTCACTTTTGTATTAGATAGTTTCTACTCTTTCAAACAGTGCGATCCAAATATAAATGTTTCTTAACACTATAGCATATTTAATAATAAGTTAAATCATATATAAAATTTATTTTCTACTAATTTCATAAACAATGTTTAAATGAAACAAATATTGTGATATTTAACACATTTTATGTGATGTAATTCAACAATTTAGTTGCATGGACTAGAAATAAAAGCCATTTTTGAAAAAAAAAATACCTATTCGGTGCTTGACCAGCATGATTTTATATATACATAAACAAGATTTCTAATAATTATGTATACATAAACAGGATTTCGAAAAATAGAATAGATTAAGCTGACAAAATTGAGAGTTGCACCAAGGAGCCCCATTACTGATGTGTATCAAGTTCTAATTATATTTGTGAAAGAAAAAATGTTCTTTTCAAAATTTATTTTTGATTTTCTTGATGAATTATGAAACTACATGTAAAACGGGCATATTTAGAAAGATATATACTCTAAATATTGTTTGCTTTTTTTCAGTTTATTTATTTATGCTCTTGTCACTTGTCCCTCCCCAAAAATATTTATTTTAGTAAAAGTTAGAATTATTGTAATTCTGAGAGAAATCTTTCTTAAAAGTGTGGAATGTACCAAGAAATCAAATCGATCACTCAAACGAATAAATAAAGGTAAATGATGGAAATGAATAAGCGATATTCGCAAGCACAATCATCCGGAAAAAGTAAGAGCAAAATTATTATTATTTTTTTTGTATTAACATTTGTTACAAAAAAAAATTAGAAGTTGCAACTTGAACGGATCATAAAATGAACACAAAATATCAGGCGTTTACATATTAATATTAGCGATGAACTATATATTCAGACACTCATCTACACTTTTCTTTCAATATTCCTGTTAAGAAATTTTAAGAGATTAATCGTTTATTGGTCAGTAAATATGGCTGTCATTTTCGTTTTGTCTCAAACTTATGGCTTTTGAAGACTAGATGCGATTAGTTTCGTTTTAAAAATGTACCTTGTTTTTAATGTAGTTCTTACATATTTTCTGACGGCAAAATTTAGAAATACGGAGTGAGAAGAAATAATTCTTAACATATGTATTTCCAAAAATTTGCATCGATTCATAAAACATTTTAAAGTAATAAATGAGAGTATGTTCCGAAACCGGTCCAATTTTTGTTTAAATAATTACTGATTTTTTATTGTTGGAAGCATATCGACAAAAATCCATTTAATAAATGGATAGGTTTACTGTAATCAGGCTTTCGATACATCCAAGTGCACATCAGTCTGACATCCTCGGGAATACAGAAACTGTTCTAATTTATTTAATTTTGCATTTCAAGGTATCTTGTATTGAAAACGAGGAAGTTGAATTCATGCAGCATTGAACTCAAAAATGCTTATATGTTGGCTGTTCTGGGTACTAGTTGATAATTTTCAAACTTCATTATTCAGTAACTCCATTATTCAATTCACTTTTTCGACTTTTTAAAAAATTGCCAGATAACTATGTAGAATATGATAATTCTTATTCAAATGAAGTTCATATATATCAATGAAAATTCATATTGGTTCCCAATCATATAGAATTTTCCCTTTAAAATTTTATTTTTTATTTTTCATCAATGATCAGACTTAACCTCGAAAATAATTTGACGATTAAGATGTTCTTGAATTCATCAATAAATTATTAAATGGATTCTTAAATAAAATTTTTTAAAAAAAATTAAATTCTATAGTAATATATATAGTTTAAAAATGATATCAAAACGATAAGAATTATTTATTTACAGGAAAAGGATAAGTTAATTTTTTAAAAATTGTTGATACTTATTTATAATAAAAATTATATTAATAAAGTATATTTTATAACGAAAACTAACTTATTTTATTCCCCATTTATTTCCCCTAATAATATTTCAAATTGAGCACCATTAAAATGAATCTATCTTTTTGAACTACATGTTTCATTCCAGAAATATCTATATCTTCAACTCGTTTCTCTTTTCATTCAAGTCAATTCAAACGCCGGAAAATATTTGTGAGGTTAAATGTGTTTCTACAATACTAAAATAGCAAGAAAGAAATTCCTTGGAAATGTTCACAGATGATCGTAGAAAAGGCTGTATCCTTCCGTTTTTTATTGATAATAACCGATAAATTTTATTTATTACCGAAAAACTTATTCAAAGAACCTAAGCCGATTTTTTGCCATGATTTGAAACGTAAAAGAAAGAGACCAAAGAAATTTTGTAGTAAAATATCTCTGTGAAAATTGCTCTTTAACATAATAATAAAAATTATATCAATATAAATGGTCCTTATACTTTGAATATTTTCTTCAGCACATTGCTTTCAAATTGTTATTTCTTTAAGAGAGGATTTTTGGAATTCCGAATGAAAAGTTTTTTTTAAAGACAATGATGTATTGCTTTTTCAAATCATGTTAAAAATAAATATTACAATTCTTATCATTTTAAGAATAGAATAGTTATTCTCTGATAAGTTATGCATATATTAAACACAAATTTATTTTAATTCTAGTTTTCTTTTTTCTATAACATGCAAAGTGTCAAATCTAAAGCTTATATGTATACCGAATAGTTTTTTTTAACTTAAAATAATATATTTAAAATACAA